>NC_142009.1:132083495-133293495 GCF_049901735.1 Notechis scutatus | reverse complement strand
GCTCGGCCTTCTACAGGGCACAAGAACTGGTTCTCCCAAACTTTTGCCCCAGGCCTTCACAAGAACTAGAGTATCAATGGCACCGGCTGGATGTCTGCAGAGCTCTAAGTATGTACTTACATCGAACAGCTCCCTTCAGGAAGACTGAAGCCCTTTTTCTATCTTTTCAGCAACCACTCGGGCATAAGATCTCACCTTCAACTATAGACAGATGGTTGAAAGCCACAATAGCCAAAGCATACGAGGCTCAATTATTACCTGTGCCTAGAGGCATCATGGCAAGAAGCACAGCAACCTCAGCGGCCTGGGCCACTCAAGCGCCTATAGCAGAAATATGTAGAGCAGCGACATGGGTTTCTCCATCGCCCTTTATTAGACATTACAAAATTGATGTCTTTGCATCCGCTGAAGCCTCCTTTGGCAGGAGGGTGTTACAACGAGTCCACTCGGACAGTGGGGGAGCTCCAGCCCAGATGGAGACTCTCCCGTAGGACAAGCCAAGCTTTGGTATGTCCCACTCTCTGGATGCTTGGAGCAGCACAATGGAGAAAGGGCGTTGGTACTTACCTGATACGCCCGTTCTTTGTGAGCTGCAACAAGCATCCAGCCCCGCCCAATATCCATCTGGCGGGATCCTGTTCCGGCCAACGACTAATCTGACAGAATGCAGAAACCAATGAATGACTAAATCACAGAAGGCGGGGATCGCATCACCTCGTCTTCGCCAAAACTGGGGGATGCTAGGGAGGAGCAACAGCGTCCTAACAGTTAAGCCCAGCCTATCCGAGCAGAGACTAAGCATCTCCCATTCTGGATGCTCGTCGCAGCTCAGAGAGCGTATCAGGTAAGTACAACGCCCTTTTTCCTTCGCATCTTGTGACATCTTGCAGCAGATACCCGACAATCAGCTGGCTGGCAGGGGGCACTTGTGCATGCACAGCTCTTCTGGGCGACCTCTCGTGTGCTGGCAGAAGTGGCTCAGCATGCCACTTCCGGCACACCTGCCATAGGTTTGCCATCATGGACATACAGCTTTCCCTCTCTACTGCTATGGATCTCTGGAGGATCAGAGACTATTGGAGAAAAGTATTCTCACGAATAGCCTCGCCCTATGACATGAAGAGCTTTATAAACTGCTGTGGTGGCGCAGTGGTTAGAATGCAGTATTGCAGGTGATTTTGCCCATAGCCATCAATTCGATCTCACCAACTCAAGGTTGACTCAGCCTTCCATCCTTCTGAGGTTGTAAAATGAGGACCCAGAATTTTGGGGGCAAGAGGCTGACTCTGTAAACTGCTTCGAGAAAGTTGTAGACTACTATGAAGCAGTATATAAGTCTAAGTACTATTGCTATATTTAATGACTGTACATCAGGATGGGCAATCCATGTGCTGTTTCTCTTCCATCATCCAATTTATGGCTGCTCAGATTGTTCTGCCAAAATGTCATGTTAAATCTCATTGGTGCAATTTGAGGCTATTTTATTTGTTTAATGGAAGGTTAAGGATAGGCAATGGAGCAGTGTGCCTCATAGAAGTTTTCTACTTTTATTTCGAACTTAATCCACCCTCCAATAAACCTAAGAGAAAAAAAACTGGAAAAAAATTGTCCCCACTGTGAGATTGTCAGAAGGTTGTGCAACAATTTTCTAGAAGCTCAGAGGTCAAAATGCAACTCCTAACCTCTGAAATATTATTTTACATACAGCAATAAAGGCTACCTTATTAACAATTATTATTACTTACTAGCAATTTCTATAAGAGTAGATTAAAGAAAATCAAACACTTAATAAATGGCAAGGAAACAACAAGGAAAGTTTGTGAAGCTATAAAAAAATTAAAATAAGGAAAATGCCTGGACTAGATGGTGTACCAACCTCTTATAAACATTTTAACGATGAGCTAATACAACCATTGCTATACATGATGAACTATATTTTACAGACTGAAAGATACAGGACAGTTGGATAGAGGCCAATATATCATTAATACCTAAAGAAGGTCAAGATTTGACCTCATCAAAAAATTATTACCCAGTATCATTACTAAAGAATGAGTCACTGTAACAGAACCTCTGTATGCAAGTGTGTTCAAAGATTCAAAGCTGGTTGGTTAAAGTTCCAATTAGTGTTTATAATATTTGATAACAAAAAAGTGTCACTGTCAGGCAATAAAGCTGGTACTATCCTATATTATCCACAATGCACATTGTGTTTGCCAAGAATATCAAAATTGAAATCTCATTAAAACAGTTTTTTCAATCTTATAAATAAATATTGCCTGATAATACTATCAATTCCTTTTTCATGTTACTCGGTAGATTTCATGAATTAATATTTTCATGTCTTTATAAAACTATATGCGCTTTAAAAGATTTACCTATGTGTTGCTTTTTTTGCGCACTGTCAAATCGTATGAGTCTCAGTTTACAGTAATAAAGTAGAACATGACACAGTACAGAAAAATAAAATAATTAAAACTGTGATTATCCAAGAAAACAAAGATAAGTCAGTGATGGCAGCAGACCTTCTATCAAAAATTTGGAAAATGCCCCGCTTGACTCAGCTGGTGTGTCTCCCCACACACCACAAAAAAAGGAAAAACATTTTTTTAAATCTCCTCTTCCCTATCTGGACCACCCTGAGGCTGGACTTGAATTAGAGGCCCAGCGCTCAACTTCAGGCCCAGCACCACCACTGGTACTTAATAAGGCCACTTTGTGCTGTTCCTCAAGGTGCATGTTCTTCCATGGTGTCAGCAGCCTCTGAAAACCATGCAGAAGCATACCCCATTCTCGTGTGACTTGTGGAGATTGCGTAAGAGCACACCCCGTTCTCATGCAGCCTCTGAGAATTGTGCAAGAATGGGGCGTGCTTTCAAGAGTTGCTGCTGTTGGGTTTGTTGAATGCCGGTGTGTGACATCCCAAAAAATATGGCGTGCTGTCATAGGTTTGCCATCAGAGATTTAGTAAGTATACCAACTCAGCTACTATTAACACAAGTAGTTTTAAATAATAAAGGGGATATGGAATAGTTCAGTTTTTACTGCTTTGCAGATTGCTGTTAAAGTATATAGAAATAAAAATCAAATGAATAAATAAATATACCATTCTAGCAATTCTCTGAGGAAGGCTACTTGATAAAGTGGGAGTGGTAACCAAGAAATACTGTTTGGCATCTCCATTTTTCTCTTTCATATAAAAATAGATGACCTCATCTCCTGAGATGAGTTCGCTGGGCAGGATGGTTCTGTCTGGATAAGGTGGTCCTGAAGCCAAACCATGCAAGGGCTTTCAAGGTCAGAACTAACACTTTAACCTACTTGAAAGCCTATTAGCAACCGGTGCAATATTAAGGTAACATGATTGAAGTTGATCTCACCACTATGCGTGCAGCTGCGTTTGCATTAACTATAGTTTCTGAGTAGCCCTCAGAATTAACTGGTTGCAGAAGTCTATCCTGATTGTGATGAGGGCATAAATTAATGTCACCATGTCACCTCAGGGCTGATATGGCTACGGCTGACATAGAAGTTGAAGCTAGGCAAAGATCCTCCTGGTTGTAGCCTCCAGATAGCAATAGCTATAAGTCCATGAAGAAATCTCAGTCACAGATGTACAATTTAAGGAGGAAAACCACCCATCCACTCTTGCAACTGTTACAGAAAACGGAGTCATTTGGGGGCAAATACCTCCATTTTATTAGGGCTTGATTTTAGTTTATTTCTTCTACCTGGGCCCTGGCTACCTGGCTTTCAGGCCCTAGGTCAGGGCTGTCAAACTCCTGGCCCATGAGCCAGATGCGTTACATGCTGGCCACACCCATGCCTGATTTAGCGAAGTAGAAAAAAGTCCCAATACATTACATGAGGCCGCCATGATGACATGAGTTTGATACCCCTGCCCTAGATTAAGTCTTCCTGACCCAATGTGTAATATATGGTAATTAGCATGCTGATGGCATCTCACCAATGATACCCATTTGTGATAGGTTCATTGAGAGGCACTTTGGTGTAACAGTTAATGTACTTGACTAGAGACCATGAATCCTACCTGGGTTTTTTGGTAAAAGCTGGCTGGATAACTTTAGGCCAAATATTCACTGTCAAATATTCACTGTCAAATATTCACTGTCAGTGAATATTTCACTTCACTGCGCCACCTGACAATTGTTGTGGAGAAAATAGCAGACAAGGATATTATGTTCACCGCCTAGAATTGTACAAATTAAGGTAGGATACATATAAATTAAATAAAGATGTAAAATGTACAGTATATATGGAAGCGTAGGAAGAAAATGATCATGCCTTGTGGGACTCTCCATGGAAAACATTTTTCCTTTTGATCAGATTTTTTTCTGCTCAGGAAAGGGGACGATTTATGTAAAATAGAGGTTCCTAACCTTCATCAGCAGTCTTGATCAATGATACTAACTCAAGAAGGTCAGAAAGAGTGCGCTCCCTTCATCCAGGTCCCGACAGTGTGTGCTCCCTTCATCCAGGCCAATATTGCATGCCTTAACCCTGATTGAAAAGGATAGAGATAGAGATAAACTTTTTTGTGGGCATTTTGCAGTTGAAGAAGCCACACCATGAAGATCTTTCTCTAAAAGGGTGAGGTCTTGGAGGCAGGGTGGTAGCAGTCCAAATAATTCAATCCAGGGAAATCTTCTTCATAAGAAGACACACCAACACCTTAAAATCATCAGGCATATTTCCTTTCCCCAAACAGGCATTGATCATTTGCTGGACCCAACCACTCACACCTTCCTGAGGTATCTGAGGAGGGTCATGGATCTAGACAGCAGATGATAGAGCCATGCTGGAGAGCGCCCTGGCACTTCCTTCAGAGCCCACAAGCTGAACAGTATTCCAGATAACAATGTAAGACGCTGCCCAGCTACACTCAAGATTCCAGCCACTACTGGTAGAACTTTGCAGATATCAGCTTTACAGGTAGTCCTCGACTTACAACCACAATTGGGACCAGAATTTTGATTTCTAAACAGTGTGGTCATTAAGCAAGCCATCACATGACCAGACCCAATTTTTATAACCATTTTACCCTGGTTGTTAAGCAAAGCATCACAGTGAATCTCATGGCCATTAAATAATGCAGTTGTTAAGTGAATCCAGCTTTCCCAATTGACTTTGCTGGCTGGGAAAGTCGCAAATCACAACCATGTGTTCGCAAGATGTTGCAAATGTCATAGATGTGAGCTGGATGCCAAGAGTCCAAATTGCAATTTGACCATGGGGGTGTTAGAACAGTTGTAACTTTGAGGATAGGCTATATGTTACTTTTTCCAAGGCTATTATAATTTCAAACTGTCATTAAATAGTTGCAAATCAAGGAGCACATGTACCAGCAAAATGTGCAAAAACATCCAAGCACAGTTCCTGCTTATCCTTCCCAAGATATGTCCAATTAACTATAGGCAAAGTTGTCCTTATGACTGTAGTACAGGCTGAAATATGAGCTCTTTGTTTAGTATTATTTGTGTATCCTTATTTTTGTGATGCTCACTGCTGGAGAATGATCA
The DNA here is from genome assembly GCF_049901735.1 of Notechis scutatus. Lineage (NCBI taxonomy): Eukaryota > Metazoa > Chordata > Lepidosauria > Squamata > Elapidae > Notechis > Notechis scutatus. The sequence goes on along the minus strand of NC_142009.1, from coordinate 133,287,955 downwards.
GGTGAAGAAATTGGATATTTGTTGTCCATATGTTTAATTATAATGACACATTCCATATACCCCAAGCCTTAATACATCACATTATTCTTGTAATTTATCTGCCAAGAATATAAGAATGAGGTGGGGGAGGGGGGCAGTTGTATTGGAGTAATAAAAACAGTGGAAATGGCTTCTTTCTATTTTGGTTTAATTATACAGAATGTGAATTTGAGTGATGAATGTCTTAATTTTTTGGTAGAATAATTGGTTAAAATAAAGTGGCGCATTATGATTAATTTTAGTTGCATGCTCTGTTTTATTGAAATTGCTTCAGGTTGTATGATATCATTTGAAATGTGCTTTTGCTATTCATATGCAAAAAATTGTAAAATATATAGTCCAATACATGTGTGAGAGCACTATTTTTAAGTGAACTGTGCTTATTTGTTCTAATCTGTGGCATGCTGAGTCCTGAGTTGACAGTAATGTGCATTAGAGTGCTTAATATCTAAATCTCAGTCATTTCAATCTGCATCTGAGATGCTGCAGCTGTAGACTGAAATAATTGCACTTATGTATCTTAATACTTCTCTAGTTGCCTTGCAAATATGTTATGCAGTGTATATGTAGGAGAAGTGTCTACTTTATGAATTATTTTAATAATAGAGACCAGAATACTCATCAATACAAGCATAGAGTGAGTTAATTTCGATACTGGAGCTTCAATAGCGAATCTAAAAATGGGCTTTATGTAGGTTTCTGTAAACAAAGTATACATGTAATCCATGAGGTCAGATATAGTAATGTAATGAAGGGGGAAGTAGAAAGATAGTGATTGTATTAATAATATAGAGATTGCCTGTTAGAATAATAGTTACTCTCCAATGTTTCTATTTCTGTTATCTTCCCTTGTCCTTGGTTCACATAGCTTTCTTTGATTACAAGTATCCCTTTTTATTGCCAACATTCCTTTTTAAGCACTTTTCTGCTTGTGCTAGCATTTTTATTGCTTCTCTAAGGGATCTAGGAAAAGCAACTGCAGAGTAGGGAACTGATCTTAGCCTAGCGAACTCCATTTTGTTTTTTTTACTTCATATGCCTTTCTTTCTGAGACACATGAACTCCTGCTGATTTTAGTCAAGTCAATCATATTTCAATAAATAATGATACACAGAAATTATTATGAAGTAACTTTAATCTGCAAGGATTTAGGTTTCTCACAATTGAAAGTGACGACTAATAATAAGCTAATGTGTTTGTTTTTGGATTTGATGCAGGAACCTTTTTTCAAAGTGTGGTGACTAAGTCAAAACAAGAGCTATTTAGGAGGATTTTGCTTCTGCTAGTAGAGTAATTCTGAATATCACTGATTTTGGTTGTTTGGATGTATTCTATCCTACTTCTTTTTTTTCGGAGCTTAACTTAAAGTCCTATCTCAATAGCAAAAGCAATAGCAAATATCTCCTTAGCTTAGTGTGTTACATTTTTTTATAGATTTTATCATAGAGTGGACATTTGTTCATATATTACATTTTTACTTTGATTTTCCTCATGGGACTGCAGTGCACATGGGGAACTCCCCCTTTTTTTTTATCCTCACAAGAACCACACCATCATGTAGTGGAACTGGGAGGTAGTGAATGATCTAGTCAACCAGTTTGCTCATGGCCAAAACAGGTTAGGATGTGTTTTGGCTCTGGTTTAGAGGAGGCTATTTTGGAGCTCTTCATACATTTTTTGAAACAGAATAGCTCTTAGCCCTAAGACCATGATGGCGAACTTATGACACATGTGCCATAGGTGGCATACAGAACCTTCTCTGTGGGCACGTAAGCTGTCAACCCAGCTCAGCTCTGCCGCACATGCGCACACACCTCCCGCCAGCCTGCTGGTCTTTGGGTCTTTGCTGCACATGTGCATGCACGGGGCAGGACGCATGCGGGGTGGGTGGGGTGCATGAGGGGGTGGGTCACATGTGCATGCATGGGGGACACGTGCGCATAGCATTTTGGGGATGTGTGTGCACTTTGGGCGGTCAGTGCCAAAAAGGTTAGCCATCACTAGCCTAAGACAATAGATTTTTACAGACCTTTCTTTACTTTTCTAATTATATTTGTGATCTTCTAATAAGGTCCTTCTAAAAGGAAGGCATACTGCTACGATAACCTCAACCTGGAGGACAGGTCATAAGTTTCATTTTTCAGTTCTGTTATAACTTTGAATGGTTGCTAAGTGAATATTAAGTGAGGATTATCTATAATTTGAGCCTTCTTGAGGTTAAACCTTAGTTTGATTCAAAGCTGAATACCCAATTTTATAAATCTGAACAGTGACAAAAGAATATTACACTTGGTTTAATTCTGCCCAGAAAAGATACAAGAAAAAAAATGAACATAGCTAGATTTTATACAGGTCCTCCTTGACTTACAACCACAATTGAGCCCAACATTTATGATGTATATGGACTGAATGTGCAAGTGTATGTGGGAAATGTCAGTTGATTTCTGTACAGTTAAAACAATTTAAATGGGTGGTTATTCAGTCATTATAATTTGCTCATGGTAATAAAATATCATAAGAGGCATGTATCCAAGTGCAAAATGCTTTAAAGTTTCATCGGAGAAGAAAGGATATGAAAAAAAAGGTTGTTCTTTGTTCAGCAAATGCATCAGTTTGTGGGAAAAGTTGATAAATGCTATTTAAGGCAGAATTAAGGTTCACTGTCTACATATTAGAAAAAGAAAGAGAAATGTATCTTTTAATTTGCCGATGATATTTGTTGGATTTGGGGGGATTATATGCATTAATAAGATCTCTGTAAAACCATTATTTTATAAAAGTTTCAAATATGCAGATTGCTGCTCTGAATTCTTATTTGGGTGTAAGACTCAGTGAAATTTAAATTAGTACTATAACTTATAGCAGAGGTCTCCAAACTTGGCAACTTTAAGACTTGTGGACTTCAACTCCCAGAATTCTCCAGCCAGCTATGCTTAAAGTCTTAAAGTTGCCAAGTTTGGGGATCCCTTGACTTATAGGCACAGCCACAGCCACAGTTTAAATCTGATTGTGAGGTGATTTAGAGCAGGGGTCCCCAACCACCGGTCCGCGGACCGGTACCGTCCGCAGAACAACTCCTACCGGCCGCTGGCTTGCTGGGTGCCGCTATCTTTTTCATGAAAAAGTGCTTCCGGTGAGCTTTTTCGGGTAGAAAGCTCACCGGAAGCACGTTTTCATCAAAAAGATGGCGGCGCCAGTGCTCGGTGAGCTTTTCGGGTAGAAAGCCATTTCTACCCGGAAAAGCTCACGAGCTACACGCCATCTTTTTGATGAAAACGTGCTTCCGGTGAGGTCACCGGAAGCACTTTTTCATCAAAAAGATGGCGGCGCCAGCTGATGCCGGTACCGGGTCCGGGCGCCAGCTGATGCCGGTACCGGCCGCGGCGTCAAAAGGTTGGGGATCACTGATTTAGAGAGTTCTTACTTGTATAGGTAGTCCTCAATTTACAACCACAATTGAGGCCAAAATTTCTGTTGCTAAGCAAGACAAATTGTTAAGTGAATTTTGCCCCATTTTACAACTTTTCTTGCCACAGTTGTTAAGTGAATCACTGCAGTTGCTAAGTTAGTAATACAGTTGTAAAGTGAATCTGGCTTCCCCATTGACTTTGCCTGTCAGAAGATTGCAAAAGGGGATGGCATCACCGCAGGAACCATCATAAATATGAGCCAGTTGCTTAGAGGCTGAATTTTGATCACATGACCATGGGGATGCTGTAGTGGTTGTGTGAAAAACAGTCATAAGTTGCTTTTTTCAGTGCCGTTGTAACTTTGAATGGTCACTAAATGAACTGTTGTAAGTTGAGGGCTACTTGTATTGATTGTCACTGCCGTGAGGCAAATTGTTGTAGGATCCCATTTCCACACTGTATGTCTTTCCAGAATGTTCTCTGAGCTTTCAGGTTGGTGAAAAAGCCTCATGGTAGTAGCTGAGCTCTTGTCTTTCTAATTTCTGGATCCAGTGTATGTATAATGTACGTATAATATCTTTAAATTTTAAAAATAGTGTGCTGTAATGACAGATCTCTGCAGAATTTGTAACATGTGGTAAAATACTGAACAATTTGTGAAAGTATTTTTTTATCCATTATTAGGTTAACTTTTTTCACAGTGCTGTGGTACTTTTATTTTTTGCAAAGCAGCTTTAATTAAAAGAAATAACAATAAAGGTGCTTCCTCAAAAGGCAACTGGACATTTTTCTTTTATTTTTTTCTTGAAAATGTTTTGCTTCTCATCCAAGAAGCTTCAGTTCAGTGTTTTCAAGGAAAGAAAAAAAAAAGTCCAGTTACATTTTGGAAAAGCACCATTGGGACAACCATGACTCTAGGTCCGTGATGGCGAACCTATGGCACGCGTGCCACAGGTGGCACGCAGAGCCATTTGTGTCAGCACACGAGCTGGAGGCAAACTTACCTCACTGCCCATGTGCTTACCTCACAGCTGATTTTCAGCCAGTTTGAGGCCTTTTTTGGCCTCCCAAAGGCTTGATGAAGGCTTCTACAGGCTGCAGGATGCCAAACGTCCTGCACGGTGTTGGGCTGTAAGCACAACCCCCACCTGTGGACATCGGGCCCTCATACCACCCTCATGGAGTCTGTTTCTGACCGTTTGAGCAGCCACATGCACATTTGTGGCCTGCTGGAGGTCATTTTGCAGGGCTCTGGCAGTGCTCCTCCTGTCCCTCCTTGCACAAAGGTGGAGGTAGCGGTCCTGATGCTGGGCTGTTGCCCTCCTACGGCCTCCTCCACGTCTCCTGATGTACTGGCCTGTCTCCTGGTGGCATCTCCATGCTCTGGACATTACGCTGACAGACACAGCAAACCTTCTTGCCACAGCTCGCCATTGATATGCCATCCTGGATGAGCTGCACTACCTGAGCCACTTGTGTGGGTTGTAGACTCCGTCTCATGCTACCACTAGAGTGAAAGCACTGCCAGCATTCAAAAGTGACCAAACCATCAGCCAGAAAGCATAGGAACTGAGAAGTGGTCTGTGGTCACCACCTGCAGAACCACTCCTTTATTGGGGATGTCTTGCTAACTGCCTCTGCTTTCCACCTGTTGTCTATTCCATTTGCACAACAGCATGTGAAATTGATTGTCAATCAGTGTTGCTACCTAAGTGGACAGTTTGATTTCACAGAAGTGTGATTGACTTGGAGTTACATTGTGTTGTTTAAGTGTTCCCTTTATTTTTTTTGAGCAGTGTATATATATATATGTATGGTATTCAGCTTTGTTCGGGTATTTTTCCACGTCATTATAGTTGTGCTTTTAAAGTTGTAGCGACGTTTCGGCAGAATCTCATCTGCCATCATCAGGCTTGAGATTCTGCCGAAACGGCCCAGGTTTTGGCTTCCTGAGGCCTCTGTGTCCCATTTTTGGCCTCCAGAAGGCGGGTGGGGGCTGGCAGGTAGGTGGGGCGATGTGGGCGGGGCAGCCTCATGGTTCCGCACGGGCCGGATTAATAGCTTTTGGACCCCAGATAGATAGATAGATAGATAGATAGATAGATAGATAGATAGAAGAAATGTGAATTAGTTGACACTGTGAGCACATTTGGGAAAATACTGTGCTTATGATATAAAGATCTTGGACTACATTATCCTTTCAAACAATTACCCTAAAAATAATTTAAATTTATGTTAATACCTATAGACTCTGTGAGAGATAACCCAATGACTTTGTTTTCTTTTCCAGATATTGTTTTGTTTTTGCTTTGGGATACCTCACTGTGTGCCAAATTTCTAGAGTTTATATATTTGACTATGGACAATATTCTGCTGATTTTTCTGGGTAAGAATAACTATTTTCAGTACTCACAGCAATTATTTTTGTAGCTAGATATAGTTAAGTCTGAATTATGTATAATTTATTTGAGACTTCATAAATGTCTAAAAATTTCAGAGTTTTAAAAAATCAGAATGTATGCATTTTAGAGCTCTTTACCTGTTTGTTTACTGCAACAGAAGAGTATGAGGTAATATAACTCAGGGATGTGACTTAACATGAGAAAATGTGTACACATATATATGGTAAATCCCAATTTTCTATCTAGCTCCTTCATAAGTATATAATTCAGAATAGAACTATATCTTAAATAGGATATTTGTGAATGATTACTCTGTGGGCTACAAGTCCAGAAGAAATTCAGATCAAACCACTTGTGTCATCTCCTGATTAAAATGTACAGGCAGTTCTTGACTTATGACCACAGCTGGAAATAGAGTTTTGGTGGTAAGTTGTTGTTACCACATGACCAATCAATTTTACAACTGTGTCTATGATGGTCATTAAGCATTTCATAAAATAGGAAAAAATTCACATAACACTATCTCAGATGAGTGCAGAATGCTGCAACTGTTCATAAATGTGAGCTGTTTGCCAAGCACCCCAAAAGCAATGATGTAACTATGGGGATAGTGTGGCAAGCATAACTCTGAGGATGCGTGGTGGTAAGTAACTTTTTTCAAGTCAGTCATAACTTCAAGTATTTGTTAAGCAATTGGACATAAGTCCAGGACTACCTGTATCTTATTGCATCTTTCAAAACATAAAGACTTTAAAAACCTTTATATATCTCTCTGGAATCGTTCAAAGCAATCATGAGTATTGAGAGATTTCCTTTCTGCAGTTCTTTTTCCTTTTCTTCCCCATCTCTCATTTTTAAAAGTTTGGTTTTGTATTTGAGTTCACAAATTAATCTTTTTTTGTACTGGGGAAGTATAGGAAAGCTAAAAAATCTTGACAGTTTTACTTCCCCTCCTCTTGGAACATGACACTAAAGTTACCTTTAGAAGAAATCATTTATATTGGTACACTGTGTCTTCATTTCTCTACTTTTTTGAGTTATGTAATTGGGAAACAGCATTCTCCAGGGTGAATTTCTGTTATATTGCTTTCTCTGTTGTTACCATTACGTATGTGTCTAAAAGAAAATATTCTGTGTGATGTAAAAGTGGCAAAGTATTCCTTGTAGACTGGCGGTTCAGTTTTTCGAGGTTGATTATGTTCTAATATTTATAGAGCAAATATATGTGCAATGCAAATAAAGTTAGATTTTAGTGGTCCATTATTTACAAGGGCCAGTGTTATTTTTTTCTATTACCTCTTTGTCTACTCAATGATATTGTATTATTCCGGTTTGATTAGCAAATTTACTGAAAACCTATAGATTTGCATGTGTCAAAGGGAGGCAGCAATACTGGGGAATGGTGCATATGCATGTAGCTGACTGCCTACATAATGAGAATAAACATGTCTGAAAGTCAAGCTTGTGCATGCTTCTCTTTCTCCTCTCCTTTTTGTGCCTGAAGGAAATGTCCTGTTTTTAATTTGTGGTTGATTTTGTCCTCAAATCAGGATATCCCCATTTGAAACATCATTTGACATTTTGTGGACTTAATCAAATAATGCTTTGTGACAAAGGAAGGATAGAAGCTTCTTCCTTTATGGAGGGAGGAATAATTGAGCCGAAATGTGTCCATTTTCTGAACAGGCTCTGTGATTTCTCAAGCAAATCAGCCTTTGAAAATATATCATTTCCTGCCAGTGTAAATGCCATTGGTTTCTTTGTTTCTCTCTGCCTGAGCCTACCAATGAAAAATTCCTTTCAGTGGCAAAATATTTTTTAAAAAACATGAATATTCTCTCTCACTCAGCCTTATCTTGCCATAGAGAAGTACTATTTTATAAAAGGAATCTAAATTTCCTGTCCTTTCTCCATCTTTGTTACAGCCCAATGATGATAATTACTCAGAAAATTACAAGTTTGGCGTATGAAATTCATGATGGTAAGAATTGGGGGTGAGAAAAGACTTCCTTCTTTAAATTTTTAACACAAATTGGGGAGGAGAATTTTTTTTTTAAATTGTGGATAGAACAATGTGTTTTGGCCAGCTGTTCTTTTAACTTGCAGTCTTGAAAAGCCCTTTCATTTTCTATCCGATTACCGGATATTCAATCAGTTTTGAATGTATGATATATTCCTTCTTATAAAGCCAGTGGAATTTTATTGACAGAACCAGTATTTGTGATGATTTCATTAAACCAATACTTCTTTTTTTTTTAAGTTCTTGCTTGTATAATTATTTTTAAATGGGTAAATTGTATTGCTGTATTATTTATTAAATCAATAAAGTCAACTTTTTTCAGATTTCATACAAGGAAGTTTGCATCTTAAAATCTCCATAGAATACAAAAGTATTGTAGATGAAAATTAAACTAAGCCACAAGTTGGAAAAAAATAAGTAGTAAAAATTGTAGAGTTATGAAAATACTTACAAGTCTAAATAAATAACAATAATTAGGTGTTTAGTTTAGAGAACTGAAGATGTAAAAAGAGAATGCTTTTAGACCAGAAAAGTCTGTTGATTTTATTTGTGAATAAACAGAGATAATGGCTACATTAGAATATAGCATTAATCATGGTTTAGCATTAAGTGAATAGGTTGCTGTAAGCCTCATGCTTACATCCTCCCTCCCTCACTCTCTCAAATATTAGAGGCAGCGGTGGGCATTCTTCCAAGTTGCATTAACATTAACTTACCAAATTTCTTATAATAGGTGTATATAATATAATACCTAGTAATAGGTGTATATAATTTCTTATAATAGGTGTGTTTTTAGCTCATGAAAAACCATTAAGAATTTGGGAGTCTTTAATGAACAGCAGGAAGTTGCTGTGCTCTCATGAAATCTGAATCATTTCGTTCAAATAATTTTTCAGTTCTCCACAGCCCTATAATAATGTAGTCTCTTGCCACTTAAAGCTGTCCATTATTGCAAAAATCTGGACAATCATTAGATAGTAACAGAGAATTAGGATTTTCATAACTCTTTGCTTCCAGTTAGTAATCATCTGATTATATGGAGCCATGTACGTTGGCTCTACTCACTGTTTTAAATCAATTTCAGTTTACATTTCCAGTTCTTTGCTTTCTTTCCCCCTTCTATTCCATTGTGTCTTATTCTTGGAAACGGCCTGGACAAGTCCCTGTATTTTTTTTGGCAAGATTTTTTAAAGTGGCTTGCCACTGCCTCTTTCTTAGGGCAGAGAGAAAGTGACTGGCCCAAGTCCACCCAGCTGGCTTTGCTTAAAGTGGGACTAGGACTCAGCCTCTGTTTCTAACTTGAGGCCTTAAATCACTACACCAAACTGGCTGTCAAGCTATATTACCACATGCTTAAAATTACATATGATGAGTTGAGGTGGGACAGAAACGTACATTAGGAGTTTGACATTGTTTTGTTTTATTTAATTATTTAAGATTAAATCATGGTCTTTCTGATCCAAAGGTACAAGAAATAGCACTTTTGCATGATATGCTAAAACATGTTTTGATTTGGCCTAGCTCGCCATCTGAAAACAGATCATGGAAGCAATCATGGTTAAGCCTGCATCTTCGCTATGATCTGTAGTCGTGGCATGTTTTGATTAGCTTGCTTGAACTGAACATGAAAACAAGGAATAATGGCAATCTTTTAATTAAATAGCATTTAGACCTTGAAGAAAATAACCTGATGATTCAGTGGCTTCTGCCCATGCAGAGAACGGCCTTTTCCCCATAAAGTGAACCAAAATTCTGAACCATTTCATTCATCTGGATGTAATAAACTGATTAGGAAATCTGGACTGATAACTTTGTTCCAATCTGTGCCCATCCTAGTTTAATCACAAAGAGGATTAGAATGCTGGCAAAGTGTCCTCTCAAATCCCTGCTAGCATCAGTTGCTCTTATTGTATGGCCTCAGATTGCAATTACTTCTCTTCATGACTATCCTGCAAAAGAGAGAGAGAGAGAGAGAGAGAGAATGAATATGAATTGTTCCAGCACAAATGTGTCTGTGGTTCTTTCAGCAGCCCCAATGGGTTACCATTTTCTTTCTTGCTCATGTGCAGGAATGTTCCGAAAGGAGGAGGAACTGTCGCCATCACAGCGTTGCTTAGCTGTGAGGTAAGTGCTTCTCTGTTTTAATGTCAGCGGCTGCCTCAGATCCCATGTAAGCCAGCCTTTTAGCAGCTTTGCAGGGGACAGATGCATTTGGATTCTGTGCATTTGGGTATTTACCATCTTTTTTACAATAATATGAAGAAAGCCATTGTAAGCGCTTTGTGCCAAACTAAACAAAGCAGCATAAAGGCAAACTAAATAAACGGGTGTGCTACAAGTAGTTGTCGACTTACATCCACAACTGAGACCAGTATTTTTGTTGTTAAGCTGATTGCTGCCTTTGTTAAGTGAATCACATGGTCGTTAAGCAAATCTGGTTTCCCTAGACTCTGCTTATTGTGAGCAGGGCTGGGAAGGTTGCAAAATTCAATGACAGAACCTTGGGAAACTGGAAGCATCGTAAATACATGCCATTTTGATCATGTGACAGTTCTAAGAGCAAGGACCAATTGTAAATCACTTTCTTCAGGCTGCGGTAACTTCAAAAGCTCACTAAACCAATGGTTGTAAGCCGAGGACTACCTGTATTAACACTGAAGAAAGATCAATTTGCATTTTATTGTTGGAGTGTGACTCCCATGTCCTTGTTTTATTGAAGTAAATTTCTAGTAGCATGCTACTGGATTAGTCTGACTTCCTGGATTTTCTCTATTAACGAGAAATCAGATTGCTTAATGCAAGGGTGTCAGACTGGATTTCTTCGAGGGCCGGATCAGCATAGTAGTTCTCCATGGGCCGGTTGGAGGGGAGACGGGACAGATGCCTCTTGTAGCACCCTGCTGGCCAAAACAGGGTGCAGGGGCCCCATTTTTGGCCTGGACGATCTGCAGTACCCTGCCGGCCAAAACGGGAGCAGGCAGCCCATCATTTTGGCTGCCAGAAGCACCTCAGAGGCAGTCCTGTGCTATTTCCAGGCCGGCCCCGTGAGCCAGATTTAAGCACCCCACAGGCTGGAAATCAGGCTTGTGGGCCTTGAGTTTAACAACCCTGCCTAATGAATCACATATCATGCTGTGCCTGTTATATCCGAGGAGGAAGGACTGTAGGCCCATAACTACCATTGGCTAAAATTGATTGAGATTAATTGATCGAGATTAATTCAGCAATCTTTATTAGGGCCACAAATTTTCCATTCCTGCTTGATCTTTTGACTAGTACAGGATCCTTAATAGACCATATAGTCTTAATAGACCTTAATAATCAACTAGTTTTGAATCCCAGTTTTTTTATCTATGAAGTTTACTGTCAGCTAGACAGTTAATCTACAACCAATCACTGTGTGGTATTAATATTGGTATATTATATTATATTAATTATTTTGTACTAGATTTCTTGTTACTAAAATAGAAATAAAATTTCACCAGTTGCTTGTCTTTGAATTACAGACGCATGCCAAGTCTACTGGAATATTTAAGTTACAACTGTAATTTCATGGGTATCCTGGCAGGCCCATTATGCTCTTATAAAGACTATATTACTTTCATTGAAGGCAGATCATATCAGCTGACACAGTCGGAAGCAAATGGGAAAGAAGAAATAAAATATGAACAAACAGATCCCTCCCCAAATGTAAGATCTATTGTTATTGCGATGGTGCTGTTGTGGCTGCATGGGAAGTCTCGTTTGCATTCTGCATTTTTCACAGACATAACTCAAACTGTATCTGGATCATTTTCATAAATGACATAGTTCTTTCTTCAATAATCAAGCACTGAGTTCATCTAAAGGTCAATATTCTCCATAGATACTTAATTTTGGATCTTATGGGCTGTGGAAAGCTTGGGGCATATGTTTAATTCATCCCATGTACTGCCATCAAAACCATCAGTAAAAAAAGCAATGCAGATTGCTTTTATTACTCTAACTTTTGCTGGTATTGGATTTCCATACAATAAGCACTGCCTTAACTAACTTCATAGACTTTTCTTTCCTGGTAGTCTTTCCAAGACTTTCTAAAACATCTTGGATATCCCACTGAACTGTAACTAAATTTTCAAACAAGAACCAAAAGATACTTAAAAAAAATCACTCTCGGATATAAAATATAAACAATAGGTATCTTGTTTATTTGTTCTTCATTTAATTATTAATTAAACAGGCTGCACAGCATTTCAGATTCAAAGGCAGAAATGTGTTTTGAACTGCACATGGATGCTTATGTAGCATCTGCCAGGAACTTCTTCAAGATCTTGAATTTTTTTTTCTGGGCTCAGATGGCTCGCCTTCTTCAGCTACCCAGAAAAGACAAGATCTTGAATTGTTTCCATCATTTGAAATATCCTATGTACTCCAAATCACACTTTTCTCTTGAAATCTGAAACCCTAGTTAACCAGATGTTTAATTAAATATATACAGGTAGACCTCAACTTATGTCTAGTCACTTAGCGACCATTTAAAGTTGTGATAGATGGACCCTCCAAGAGGTACTAATATCCTGGATTCAAAGTTCTGATGGAAGGAATCCCTTGTGGTCATGTGATCACATTTTGGGCAGTTGGCCATTGACCTGCATTTAAAGCTGTTTAGAACATCCCGTGACCACAGTTTATGATGGTTCTTCCTGGAAACTGCTGTTTACTTCCGGTTTCTGTCCCGTCCCCCCAAAAAAGTCCACTGCAGACAGTGGGCTCATTTAACGACTGTGGATTTGCAGAATGACCACTGTGATTCACTTAATCACCACCACAAAGAAATATGATGAAATCGGGTCAGTCTCGTGATGACTCCGTTAACAATCAGCACAACTTATAAATTGTGTAAATTCCAGGCTCAGTTATGATTGTAAATCGAGGACTATCTGTATTTAAATCAAAAGCTTGTCTCCTCTAACTCCCCCCTCCTCCAATTAGTATTTATAAATTCAACTTAGTTTTTCTTAGCTGAAGCCTTTGCTCAGCTTTGCTTTAATGCATACCTTCAATTAGGATTTCTCTCTGAGAAGAGGCTTTTACATCCCTTAAAAGAACCATGCCGAAGATTCTGAATTTAGCCTTGGATGCTTCCTTACGAGAGCATGACTACTTCTTTAGATATAGTATAAAAATAAAAAATAAAACAAGCATCCTTTCATCCCCTTCTTTTTGCCCTTCCTCTTTCTAGGTTCTCATAGTGGTGTGCAACTTCATTCAAGTCCACATGTATGCTTTCTAGAATTCCTCCTTCTTTCTTTTTCTCAGATTCTTTTCTACCCACTATTGGCCATTTCTGAAACGAGTCCAGCCTATTTATTTTCTGTTAGCTGCATACTTCGGTTAGTTATATCAGCAACATTAAGGGATCCCCCCTTCTGTTATTTTTTTAGTCAAGGATGAAGAGAAATTGTTTTATAGTGATGTGCAAACTCTGGTTTAGAAATCGTTGAGAGAAGTATAAATGCCAATTGTATTAATTTTCAGAACCATAAACTGCTAAATGTTCTGCAATTAGCTATAAACGTTCTGCAATATATCTATTATTAGCTATTGTAAACACTGCCTCATACGCTGTAAGGTTTGAAATAGTTACAGGCACCTATGCATCGTTGCTTTAAGCTGAAGTATACAACCATTTTATAGAACAAATAACTAATGACACTGAATATCTCTGTACATTAAACAAAAATGTATTTTCTCAAGGAACAGCAATTAATCAAAAGTAGTTATATATAGCAGCATTTCATTTTAAACAAACATTTTATGCATGTGGATATGTAGTATAAATGTGGAGAAATAAATATTGTTTGTAATGTCTTAAAACCTACAATCTTGTAATTCTGGGACTTATGTCCGAGACATTAAGTTTACCGTGTTGCAAGCCCTTATAATGCTAAATCCAACCCAGTCTCTGCTATTTTAAGAAAGCTTTATTTTAACAATTACTTATAATTAAAAAAATACTTAATGAAATATGTGGCACTGCACTTTATAATGAAAGGAAAATGATGCAATTCTACTTTGCATTCTCATTCTCCAAGAGCTATCATATACTTATAGTATTTGAAAGCAAGCATCATATATATTATATATATATAATCATTTAAGTGTTCAGTGAAAAAATTCTTCATGCAGCTATGGTTGGTTTGCCAGAATGCTCTTTGTGAAGCAATATATATATATATTTTAGTTCTATATATATATTATTGATATATTTTTAATACAAATAAATAATCCCATATCTGTCTGAACAGCATGTTGTTTGGTCAGTTTTAAGTAGGTATACAACATTAATCATAATAGTAATCATAATAGACATATCAATATTAATCACAAAATAGTAATACAATTAGTTTGTCCATCTTGTAAAAAATTCAATATTTTTTTTTCTTTTTGGTCTTTTTAGGTTCTAACCTCTGTTCTGTTAGTTAACCATTAGTAAAACAAGTCCCATGTTAAAATATATTCAGTTTCTTCTTTTTCTTTTAAGTGTTAATCTATCCATCTCAGCACATTCTAGTATTTTTTATAACACTTTCATCTGTAGGAATCTCTTCATTTTGCAAACACAATTCTTGTTGCCATTAATACATGTATTACATTAATAAATGTAAAATTAAGTATGTTTTCTCTTTATTATACTGTTCTGGTATATTTTATATTTTGAGTCAGAAAAGATAATGAAAAAGATGATTTATTTATGATGTATTCAAGTACAGGCAGTCCTTGACTTAGAACCATAACTGAGCCCAAAATTTATGTTTCTAAGCGAGACAGTTGTTAAGTGAGTTTTGCCCCATTTTACAATCTTTCTTACCACAGTTGCTAAATGAATCATTACAGTTAAGTTAGTAACAGTTGTTAAGTGAATCTGGATTCTCTATTGACTTTTGCTTGACAGAAGATCGCTGACCCGGGACACTGCAACCATCATAAATATGAGTTAGTTGCCAGGTGTCTGAATTTTTATCTCATGAGTTCATGGGGATGATGCAATGGTTGTAAGTCACTTATTTCAGTGCCATTTTAACTTTGAACGGTCATTAAATGAACTGTTGCAAGTCGAAGACTACCTGTATTACAATAAAAATTAATTTATATTTTGAAGCACATAACAGTTTATTGTAGCATAATGGGGGTAACTGCACAAATCTTCTGGTACCTGACTTGAATGATAAAGGAAACTTATTTCCCCCCACCCCCCCAAAAAAGTTGCAATTTTCATGTTCTGATGCAATCAGATTTACTTGTAATTAAATAACTCAACACTGAATGATCAGTACACTTATTCCAATTAAAGGATGCACAGAATTGCAATATTCTGCAGTTGCAGAATGAAGCACTATTTTATTTTAATTAATTGGTACAACCACCCTTTTCTTAAACACTTATAGAATAGGGTGGCTGATAGAATTTAAGATATGGATGCAAAATAATGATAGATAAAACAACAAAAGCCAAAATGTTTTTGATTTTTTCTGCATGTTGTTTTATTAAAGTTTAGATAGGATTTTCATTTTTTATTTCATAGGGTTCTATTTTTCTTCATACATTCAAATAATTTTTCTGATAAAACATTGAACATTTTTAAATGCTTCTTTTTTTTACTTGAAATACCTCTCCCATTTGGTTGATTTTGATTTGGGGCAATAAAAAAAATCCTTCCCTCTTCCCTTCATTCCTTGGGAAAATTTGCATATTTCCCAACACAGAGAGGATTTAAACAACAACAAGAAGAATTTTCCAAACTGATGTAACTAATGCATCCCATGGATGCTGAGTCACAAAATGTCACTATACTCTGCTGTGCACCAGACTATCCATAGATAATTGTTCACTATCTTCTAGTGGCATTAAGATTCTATTTCTACCTTTCCTACAGCCAATATTCAAACAAATTGGTTGGCTGCTTTCTTACTTGTATTAAAAGTGAAGATGATGGTATGTTGGTTTTACTGATTTGGAAATACCAGTTTCCAATCACAGAAGCCAAAAAAGTAGGAATTTTAGAACGTCATTCCCAGTTCCAACTGCAGATATAAAATAGTTTTTGATTCCTAATATAAACAAATAATGATAAGTGGGTGGTGTTTACTTCCTCTCTATAAAGACTTATTAGAAAATGCTGATGTATAAATAAGCACATCTATCTGTGAGGATTTATATGTAACGCTACTTCAAAATGTGATTTAATTACTCAGGACAGGTCAGTTCCCCCCCCCCCCCCTGTATTGCTTATCTGCTTAACATATTTTATGGTTTATGCCACTTTAGCTTTCTGACATCAACCAAAACTGTGTGTGCTCTTGACACTTCACCTATTGCCAATGGTGTTAAGAGAAACCTGGCTGTCCTTTGGGGAAACCCTTTGAATGGTGCGGCTCTTGACTTTCTGTATTTTCCCTTCGCAACTTGCAGTTTTATATGGTTATATAAAAGTTTCACTACTGGTTTGTGTTGCTGAAATGCTTGTTTAAAATAGGGTGGGGTATTTTATTTTTTTTTGCTGAATTCTCATACTTGATTAAAAATAAAGAATACATGAAGACATTTTTAGATTAAGTTTAAATTTCCTGCACCATGAGGATCAGCAAATGGGAAGCTCTAGTTGAAAGAATGGTGTTCTGCTAATCTAATAAGCTTCCTTGTTTTTGTTTGAATTTCATTTCTGTAAAATAATATTAACGAGTGTCCCTTTTCCATTTATTAGGTGCATGATACAAGTTTAAAATAACATTGTCTATTTGCTAATTGCATGTTAACTGAACACTAGCCAACATTTTAAAGTGTTATTTCATATCTCACTCCTATTATACCTTTTTACAAGCTATCATTTGTTGGTGCTCAAAGTTGGTGTCAACTGTCTGAAATTATTGTCTATCTTCGTAAGTTTCTTCTTCTTACAGCTTTCAGCTACTCTTACATTCCCATGTTCCTTTGGAACAAATCCCCTTTGCTTCTGGCTTCATATAAATATTTTTGACTCTTGATCCTTGCAGTTTAATCATCAGTATTTAATTAATCCCCAGCACAACAAACTTTATTACACTTGGAAGATTTTACTGAACTAATGACATTTTCTGAGGAGACAACCAACCATTGAAATGGTTTAATTAAAACATTAATTAATTCAGTCATTAAGAGCCCGAGTTAAAGTCCAGTGGGCTGAGAGTTAGTTACCGTATTTCAGCTGATTTCAGTGAGATACAAAATTTAGGCACCTGATGTAAAGCACTTCACTAATTTCTAGAAGATGAAAATTGTAAAGCAGATACCACATGGCACAATAGCCTTCCCAAACTTGGTGCCCTTCAGATCTATTGAACTTGCAACCCCTACAATCCCAAACTAGGAAAATGAATAATGAGGATTATAGTCAACATATGTGGAGAGTGCATTACATTGGGAATGGCTGGTTTTACCATAAATAATAATGTTATTGCTTCACTTATATGATAGGAGCTAACAGCTTAAGTGGAAGTTCATGAATTAGAATTAGGCAATACTTTAGAACTCAGTCATGAATTTACTTTCAACACTAAACAAGAGGGAAAAAAACATAAATAGATTATTACTAAATATTGACACACCTAGTTGAAATAATGGTATATCAGAGGTATTTGATAGAGTTATTATCATGTTCATCACTATTATTCATCTTATTTATAAAGTAAATGAAATAACTACTTGCCCAGGACCTTATGGATAAGTTCAGCAGAGACTAAAAACACGTTTCTTGTATCCTGTTGCCAAATATACTGTATATACCCTTCATTTTTCTTATCTAAAGATAATAGTACTTGACACAGAAAAGAAAAATAGACCTCTTACATTGAATTAAAAATAAAAACAAGCCAACTGCAAATATACAATATTTATTTATTTTACACTATTTAATGGTCCCCTCCCCTAAGTTCTTGGTAGGGTACAAGAAAGTCAAAATGAAAATATAAAAGACATCACAATCAATAAAATAATGGCATCTGTAAACAGCACAGAAACCTGATCACAGTTGCCCATAAATAAATCTGCTGCAGAGCCAAATGGATGCTGGAACAAACTCTTTTGGCTTGTTTGGGAAATGCTGGTAGTGTTGGGAACATCCATCTCTCTTGGGGAAGAGTATTCCACAGAATGGGAGCCACTACAGAGAAAAGTGTGTACCAGTCCACATCTCATGTGCCTCACAGAAGAGATTTGCAACAAGACCCCCTGTATAAAAAGACCAGGTTTAAGGACAGGCAGATTTAAGTCTGATAAATACAACCCAAAGCGGTGCCTTAAAGGACCCTTTTGGTTGGGTCTGGAAATCTAGCAGCCAATGCAGCATTTTAAAGATATGGATTATTCTCACATGTCAGGAGTATCGTGTTAGAAGTATGATTGTATATTTTGTGCTAGCTGTAACTTTTACTGATGATCCAAGTCTCCCCCCCCCAAAGGAGCTTATTTCACACTACGAGGACCACCACAGAAAAACACATTTCTTGGTTGGGAACTCTCAGCATCCTAACTAAAATGAGCAAATTGGACATATTAATTCTACCAGAAGGTGAACTACTTCCATATTTTAAAAGGGTAATATGGAAAGTCTATCTAAAGCTCTCTTTTCTGGAACAGAATGTAAATTCAATGAATGAAAAGATTAATGGATATCAGCTCTGAGTTTCTCGTGGGAATAGCAGAGTTAAGAAAAGTAAGCTATTTTCCCTTCAATAAGGAGTTTTTCTGTGAACAATTCTTCTTAAATTGAACCATTGTAGACAACCTTTTATCATTTTATGACGCTACTCTTCTAATTTATCTCCACCAGGAAGCAAATGTCCTTTAGGAGCAGACAGGTGTATATTTTATATATGATATGATACAGCATACTCAATATGATACATTTTCTATAATAATTTAAAATTTCTAACAAATTGTTTGGCATAGTGATTCAACAATGTAATCTGCCAAAATTATTTATTGTATATGAGTATGAGGATTATATACATGGGCACGTATTAACTTACTGTACTGGTATAGTTATTATTTGTAGCTGTTTGCTGATCTAATATTTTAGTTGAGCAAAAGATATTGGATCTATTAACCTTGTATAGCGACAGGAACTTCTTGAAGAGGAATATATACCGTGTTTCTCATATAATAAGGCCGGGTCTTTTTTTTTTTTTTTGAGCCCCCCCCCCCAAAACGGCTAGGACGTCTTTTCGGGATGAATTAATTTCTTTCTCCCCCCCGCGCATCCTCACCTAGGGCGCCCCGCGGGCAGCTATGCCTTGCCACCAGCCACTCATCATGGCGGAGCATGGAGAGCTCCCTACTCCCGCCAAGCGCCTTTGCTGCAGACCCGGGTCAGCGGGCGGGCGGCGGGGATATCCGCCGGCAGCGTTTCAGCTGCTTCTCAGGCCTCCATAGCTTCCACGGTTCCTGCTGGGGCTGGCGCCTCTCTCGCCAGCGCCGTCTCCAACAACAGCATCTGAGTCGCTCCCACTTTTCCCCCATCCCTGTAACAACAGGGAAAAAAAACATTTTGAGGTACCTGGGAGCGCCGTGCACTGCGTTTTGGTTTAATCCCGAGTGGCTGGGTGGGCGTGAGAAGAGCCAAGCGAGCGTCTCTGCTACTGCTACCCTTGGTGCTCCAGCCTCGAGCTCTGCAAGTTTCCAAAAGTCCCGGCGCGCAGCCCATTCCTGCATTCCAAGTGCGCCCAGGCCAAGCTGCAGCTGTCCCTCTCTCACCAGTGCCATCTCCAACAACAGTGGCAGCAGTGGCGGGAACCGTGGAAGTTATGGAGGTGGCTCCCCCACCCGAGAAGCGGCTGAAACGCTCCCACAGTTCCTGCTGCTGCTGCCGCTGTTGTTGGAGGAAGTGCTGGTGAGAGAGGGAGAGCTGCAGCTCGGCCTGGGTGCGCTTGGAATGTAGGAAAGGGCTGCGTGCCGGGACTTTTGGAAACTTGCAGCGCTCGAGGCTGGAGCACCAAGGGTAGCAGCAGCAGAGACGCTCACTTGGCTCTTCTCACGCCCACCCAGCCGCTCGGGATTAAACCAAAACGCAGCGCGCAGTGCTCCCAGGTACCTCAAAATGTTTTTTTCCTGTTGTTACGGGGATGGGGGAAAAGCGGGAGCGACTCAGATGCTGTTGTTGGAGACGGTGCTGGTGACAGAGGCGCCAGCACTGGCAGGAACCATGGAAGCTATGGAGGCCTGAGAAGCGGCTGAAACGCTGCTGGCGGACATCCATGCTGATGCCACCTGCCTGCTGACCCGGGTCTGCAGCAAAGGCGCTTGGTTGGGGTAGGGAGCCCTCTGCGCTCCGCCATGATCGGCTGTTAGGAGTGGTTGATGGCGAGGCGTAGCTGCCCGCAGGGCGCTCCTAATGGCAAGTTCCCCCCCGCCTTCCGCCCCCCAATTTCACATGTTTTAAAATAGGCCTAAATTTGGGGGGAGGGGCTTAATTTCATTTTATGCCTAGAAAACATAGGGTCTTCCTATTGGGGGGGGCGTATTGTTGGAGAAACATGGTATTTAGAATTTGAGGTCTGTGTGATGTTATTGCCATCAAAAATTACAGTGGAGGAATTACAGAATGGCTTTACTTCATTAAACATATCAAAATATAAGTTCTATACAGCCTGCTGATGAAACTTATCTTCTACATGAATCTTGCTTCATTTTAAAATTGTATCCCATTGTGGAATTACCTAAAATGCTTCTTGCATTTTTGTTGCCATGAGTTACTGGGTCATAACCTAAGGCTCACAATCCCGACTTCTAATAAATTAACTCATAAAGTATTTTCTGGGATCAATTATTAATTAATTATTAAAACAACTTTTGTTCAAAATATATTGTTAACCCCTCCAAATAAATTTTTCTTCTTAAAATTTTCTTTCTATGGAAGCTATTAAATTTGATTACCTATTTATAAATCATTTCAGTTACATATTCATTTGTATATTTGCAGTTGGAACTTTTATTTTCTTTGCTGGATTTACCATTGAATATGGAATAGCATATTTATTAATTGTTTCTGTTTAAACACTGCAATTCTTTATGCTTTAGACCTAGATATAAAAATCCTTAATAACAAAATAAAGTTTTTTTTTTATTAATATCCCTTACAGTTTAAATGGGGGTGAGTGGGTAAAGGTAAACAATGATTTAATAACATAGAATTTAAATGCTGATGTATATAGTACTATTTGACATCCTATTTATTAGCTTAAATGTATTAAAACTCTAAAATACTATTTCATTTCCCTCTGTGACTAGTAATTTTAGGTATGATATCTTAATGGATGCCCTTTCTGTTGTTGTTATTGTCTTCCTATAATTTGTATTAGGTGTTATTGTGTGAAATTTTGAAAGAAGCAAATGTAGGAAATGAGAAATGACATCTGTAGGTTAACTTTTAAGAGTGAGAAAAGCAAAGCTTTATCTTGTCATAAAGCTATTTCTTTAAAAAGAAGTCTAATGCATTTTGATGAGAACGTTTTTTCAGAGACAGAGAAGTGAGGTTTTCTTTCCAAACTATGTTTTATTATATACTGCCTCTGAAAAAGATTCTCTACTGAAGTGTATTTGGCTTCTTAGACTAAGGATTCTCATTATTTCAATAAATACCATTTTCAGGTTTTGATTCCCCCCCCCCCTTGGGATTTGTTGTTTTGTTTCTTCCTTAAATTGCTTTCTTTGCAGTTATATAGACAAGCCACATAAACTTCTTTTAATATATTTCAAATACATAGAGTCCGACAGCATATTGCAAGCTGCTAGTTAAACCATATTAAGATTGCAATTTCATGTGTACATATTTAGCATTAAACCAGACTAAGCAATTGAGATTCATTTTTGACAAGACATGCATAAACTTACATCATGATGTTTGCACAAGACAAGGAGATAAAATCATACACAGTAATTAACCAAATCACAACCTACATAGGTATGCAGAAATATCAACAATAGCAAAATGAATTAGTGTAGCAAGAGAAAAAATAATAACAATAAAGAACCAGGGTCAGGATGCTAATAAAATTCCAGAAAGCTATACATCACCTACATATTGGAGTAAAAGTTATAGTTTTAGCATACTTACATTTAGTTGTAAGAAATATTTTTTAAAATCACTATTACATTTACCAAGTTGCATATCATGTAGATTGATGTACTGTATCTATAGGCCATTCTTGTTTTTTAAATTTTATTCCATGGTTATACTGACTGAATGCTAATTTATGGCCACACAATTCCAAATTAAATGTGTTAAAATGATTATCTATTGCTGAGAAATAGTGGGCTATAAAATATTTTCATATCGCATGTGTAGCTCAGAACTTTTTTTAAAGGTATAAAATATTGTTAAAAGGTTGAAGAGTATAATCTCTGGTTGCATGTTACATAGCTGTATGTTTTGTGATATGATTAAGGAATATGCAAAACTAATCAATTCAATAACAAAATGCCCCATTCCCTAATAGGTGAGTGCTATGTATCCCTAATATGTACAAGAAATCCCAAATGGCCTTTTAAAACAGAGACTCCTATATTAAGATTAGAAATAATACTGGTAGTAATAATAAAAAATCCTCAAACAAACAACCCTTCATGGCAGTTAGGATGCTAAAGATTATATTTATTTCCATTTTGGTAGCTGGGTTTTTATATATAAGCTTATCTAGAAGAGAGCTAAGAAAGCTATATTATTTCTATTGGCACACACACTTGAGTGCCATGTCTTCAGAAGGATCAGGCCTTCGTTTCTTCTGGTCTCTTTCCTTTGACATTCTTGCTAGACAAAAGATGTTCTTTTCTTTTTAGCCAATTAGTCCACCCTCCCTGTCTTAATTTGGTATTGGAAAGGTAGGGTTTAAAGCAGAGGTGGGAAATGATGGCCCTTTTAAGATTTGTGGACTGTTGCTGACTCAGGAATTCTGGGAGTTGAAGTCCACAAGTTCCCCATCCCTGAAAGTCTTATTTTATTTTAATCATGCAAGGGCCATCGTTCCCCATCCCTGAAAGTCTATTTTATTTTAATCATGCAAGAGCAATATGCTTCATATATTAAATCAGTCATAAACAATTCTATTTAAAAGGTTTCTGCATAAAAGATGCTTACAATGTCTTATATCTTGCATGTTTCAGATAGCTGTGGCGCAGAAACTTGTAGTGTGTGGACTATCCTTATTATTTCATATGACTGTTAGCAAAACTTTCCCTGTAGAATACAACATTGATGACCAATTCAGAGCAACAGCATCATTTCCTACAAAGATTATCTACCTATACCTGTCACTAATGGCTGCCAGGCCGAAGTATTATTTTGCATGGACTTTGGGTAAGAAGTTTGGAGGGAAGGAAGGGCAAGAGTGTTCATTTTGCAAGTTTTATAACAGAATGCTGAAAGAATATGTTTAATAGAGTGCCCTCTTGTGGGCAAAGGAAGAACTATGTTCAAAGGAATTCTTTTAGAAGCACTGGTTTTTTTTAATGGCTAATTATAAAGTGTTTTATTAGGTGTTTTTAGCTCAGATTTAAACATAAAAGTATGATAAGTGAGTGTGGTAGCTAAGAATGTCTTAGGAAAGATTGCTCATATTATGCAATTTCATTCATTCTTTATTTGAATTGCATGGGAGCCTTAGATGGAATGATGATTTCCATCTTAATCAAGGTGTAAGCCAATTATTAATTGTTAATGAAATATTATAATTTGTATTTATTTTGTTTAAATTTATCCCAGATTGTTTTGATCATCTTAATTTATATGCCCTTTAAATAGATTGCAGGAAATTCTTCATATCTGACTTTAAAATCCATTTTTAATTAAATTTAAATCCAATTTGTGGAATGGCAAATGAATCAAAGGCTATAATGGATCATAGTTAATTTCAGCACTGGTAATAGTAATCCTGCTGTTTTTCTCAGTTATCTGTATCTTACTTTGATACAGAAACATGGAAACATAGAAAACATAGAAAGAAACAAAAAAGCTACTCTACTCTATTGGGTAAACATTGATGATTTTAAAAAATTTAAAAAAAAAACATCGATGAATTTAAAAAATTAAAGGGTATTTTTTTCTTTTTAAAAATCCAGTGGTCATATGAATCATGTGATTTAACACTTTCAATTATCGTAACTTCTAGGAAAAAAATTCCTTTAATAGTTTTACAATTTATTTTTGATATGAAATATTGCCAACATCCAGAATGTATGAGAAGCCTATAAAATATGTAAGTGTGAATTCTAATCTGGCTTCAGATTTAGGAAAAAAAACAGTTACATTGTTTTTAAAACATTCAATTTGAAATGTATTTTTTCATAATTTGTGTTACATATTATAGAAATAGGGAGAAATGTAGTTATGCTAATATTTGGTGTTTAGTGATAGCTTCAGCAGTAGTTGCAAAATATACTTCTTTAAAGTTCTTTGTGAAAAGCAGTGCTACCATTTATAATATTTTTATAGCTTTCTACAATTCCTTATTTTTCCTTGCAGCAGAAGCAATTAATAATGCAGCTGGATTTGGCTTTAGAGGTTATGATAAAAATGGAGTCCCACACTGGGATTTGATTTCAAATCTACGAATTCTACACATAGAGGTTAGTTCAAAACTTTCCAAATGGGGATATTATTTACATAATGTGTATAGTGCTACTTTGTTGCAATGTGTTACAGTGATGAAATGAACTTAATATGAGTAAGAATTTCATTATCGTTATTGCAATAATGTATACTGTAGATAGTCCTTGACTTACAACAGTTCGTTTAGTGATAATTCAAATGACAGCAGCACTGAAAAAAGTGGTGTGACCATTTTTCACAGTTACAACTATTGTAGCATCCCCATGCTCATGTGAACAAAACTCATATTTATGATGGTTGCAACGTCCCAGGGTCATGTGATCCCCTTTTGCGACCTTCTGACAAGCAAAGTCAATGGGGAAGTCAGATTCACTTAGCAAGCATGTTATTAACTTAACTGCAATGATTCACTTACCAACGGTGGCAGGAAAGGTAATAAAATGGGGCAAAATTCACTTAACAACTGTTTCATTAAAAATTTTCAATTATGGTCTTAAATCAATGACTACCTGTATTATTTCCACTCCCAAATGGGAGTCTGTTCAGAGTATTGCAGCGTAAATTCAGTGCCAGAAAAGAAAACACAGATGACTGAGGCTTCATTTAACTTCTTTATAAACATATAAAGTAAATTTTACAATACCAGTTGTAGATTTCTCCAACATGGAGCAAACTCAAACAGAAGCAGACATGTTACAGGTTGAGAGCAGAGCAGCAACTTGACTTCAGCAGACAAGCAAGCAAGCAAGTTTCTCTTTCACTTTAGAGCTGAGCACAGAACAGAGATAAACTATGCCCAGATTCTCTCTTTTAGTTTCAGCCCTCAATTCAGCTTCTATTGGCTAACCTTGTTACTAAGCTCTATTCCAGTTCATCAATATACTCTGATAGAGTCTCAATGTGCCTCTTAACACGGATGCTAGAAAATATAAGCAGAAGGATCTTATTATATTAAAGTTGTGTTACTGGTTTCTCATAAGCATCTGGACACTATTAAAATAAAATAAACTAGATAGGCCTTTGGTTTGAGCCAATTCAGCCCTTTTACATTTTAAGCTCAATTGTGATCATAATTCAAGGATTACCCGTATTAAAAAAAAAGACCAGAAAGTCATTATACCTCCTTGTCATCAACTCCCTCCTTTCCTTTCCTTTCCTTTCCTTTCCTTTCCTTTCCTTTCCTTTCCTTTCCTTTCCTTTCCTTTCCTTTCCTTTCCTTTCCTTTCCTTTCCTTTCCTTTCCCTTCCCTTCCCTTCCCTTCCCTCCCTTCCCTCCCCTCCCCTCCCCTCCCCTCCCTCCCTTGATTTAGATACTATCCATTCTCTTTACAGAGGGACTGTGGGTTGTATACACATAGAAGTAAATAATACAAATAATACTTCTTATTTTTCTACTCCAGTAGAGGAAGTTGACTTTTCTTCCTTTTCCTTTGTCTTGTGAATAGAATGAGTAACATTTATAATACAGAATATCTCCATATAAAGGCACAGTTGCATTAATCGGTTCCAACAAAATTGCAGTTTTCTGGCAAATTAAAACTGACTACATTTTGCTTTGTTTCCTTTTTTAAAAAAAATGTATGGCCAATTCTCTGTGGTTTTAAATTTCACTTGCTCAACAAGAATACAGCAAGCACCATATGTTTACTGAAATTAATGGAGAAAAGAAAATTCTCCCTTTACTATATGTGCACACTGTTATTGTTTTTGTAGAAGACAAGAAACCCCCTTCCCTATGACAAGCTGCTTCTAATCTGTTGGAGACAGATTTTATGATTAATGTAGACTCCTCAGAAGAATTTATGCTACAAAAGACCTGTATAATCAGTGTTTTCGCCAGAATTATATGACTTGAAAAAGCAAATTTGCTCCCTCCAATAACAGAACCTCATAAAAGCAAAATCTCATAGAAATCAGGCTATGTACTTCAGTACTTCAGAAGTACACTTTTCAAAATAATGTGTGGTTCATTTTCTTTTTTTAAAAAAGAAACATTTAAAGGCCTTATGAAGATAGAGGTTATTTACAAATAAAAATTTTAAAAACTAAAACGCCTATAGCCTCTTGAAAATATTTATTTGATTTTTTACTCTAGTATGAAACCACCGAACCTGACCTACATAAGTACATCCACTTATTAATGGTCCAGATTGTGCCCTACCACCAGTCACCTTCTCTAGCCTTTTTTGTTTTCTCAGCTGTATATTCCACTGTTCTACACTAGGCAAGATTTCAGACCTAATATATTACCTATAATTACAAACTATATTATATAATTTATATAGATATATCATAGAGTATACAACATACTATTTGAATGTGACCTCTTTTATTGGAAAGAATGCAATACATGTTTGCTTCATAGCCTGATAAAGATATAAAATGTAGCTATGTAGATAGCTATAGAGATAACCTTCTCTGTAATTACTGCATCCTCCCTGGAACACTGGAGAGTTGTTAGAAAGAAATAACTGAAAAAAATTCTCTGCCATAATAAATGGGGATAACTTGATTTAGAATGGGAAATGTCCAGTTGTTGAAATTCTTGTTACCAAGTCTTTTTACTTTATGAGAATATTGTTTTAAAAAACTGATTTAAAGCAGCTGCCAAAGACCCTGAAATATTTATTTATTTATTAAACTATTATGCTGCCCATTTCACTGCAATACAGAGTTTATATTTGCTTTTCTGAAATAATATAATGTTCTATTCATGTTACAGTTTTCAACAAGTTTCAAGATGTTTCTTGATAACTGGAATATACAGACAGCACTTTGGCTCAAAAGGTATATTGATTGATTGATTGATGTACATCCCATTGTAATCAGAATTATTCTCAGAAGCTTATATATTATTCTCTTGTTGATAATTCAGTATTACGAAGCTGTCCCAAAGATTTTGGGATTATCGTGTTGCTAATAATAAAGGCTTAGCCTGAATCTATTCTGTTTGTTTATCCATTGTCCTTTTCCTTTGCTTCAGGAAGACTAATTTCAAAGGCTGTTATATGATTATAAATCAGAGTTGGAATCTCTAGAAATCTCTCTGAATCTAACTCCCTTTGGGTGCCAGTTCCCTAATGACATAGTTGCTATAATGGGTGTAACAGTCTGCCATTTTCAAGAAGCATATTTTTCCAGATTCCTTGACTTTGAAAGTTCTGCATTGGAATAATCGTCTTAGACCCTAAATGTAGTAGAAATATTTTATTTTCCTTCCAGCATTCTGCAGTTTCTTGTACTCAACAATCTATTGGTGGTTAAGGAACCTTCCTAACAATGTTGGGTAGATACATGAGTTTGATTGGGACAAGTCTCCCAGCAGTCTCAGCATCTCATTCTATCTTGATCATCAAACCGTTTGACGTTCTTGGGTGGCATTTTGGGAGTGCACAAGAGACCAATGGGGATAAATTCTGAATTTTGCTTACCTTATCATCTAGGACATTATTTAGCCATGGTGATATAGTTTACTACCAATCATTATTCTCTTAGTATTATAGCTACATACGACTATAATTATGAGCTTTAACTAGGCAAAACAGTGCATTATAGGACACCAATTTCTGAACCAAGGGTGAACCTTACAGGATGTGTTCAGAATAGGAGGAGGAGTGTTGGGTATGTTTGCTGCCCCGAGTTTTTGTAAAAATAGTAAAGGTGGGATATAAATTATCTATATATAAAATCTGGGACCAGTGGTTCCAAGAGAGTGAAATTTGGAGATGTTCATGGCTGCTCCAGTGCTGCTCTGCACCTCTTGAACATTCCCATGCACTGTTCCTACTCCATGCCCCCCCCCCCAAACTGTGCAGCACCTATTAAGCAATGCCATTACCAAGGACCCTCCCTCAAGCAGCATGTCTACATACACCCACACATACATCCCAAGTACCTCTTGCGCACACTGAATACCATTCCAGACCCACACACCTGCACACTCTTGCGCTCTGCTCCACCCCACTCCCTTTTGGCCTTCCACGTTTCTGATGACTTTCTCCCTGCAAGCTTCCCACAAGCACAGTAAATGGAGAAGTGGGCAGGAATTGGAGGGAGGGAGGGAGGGAGGAAGGAAGGAAGGAAGGAAGGAAGGAAGGAAGGAAGGAAGGAAGGAAGATTTCTGATGCTCCTTGTCAGCTTCTCACAAGGAAACTCAGTGGGGAAGCTGGGAAGAAGGCCATGGCTGCTTCCACTCCCACTGCTTTTTTGCCCGCTCATGGTCATTCTGTTTCTCTGTTTAAATATGCAAATATTTCTTGGAAGATGACACATTGGGGCATGGATTGTCTAGTTAACTTCAAATATTTCCAATAATTTTTATGTTACGGAAAATAACTTCTTAAAAGTAATTTTATAATTAGAATAATAACTCAGTCTGTTTTTTTTAATAATTTGTAAATTTGATAGGATTGATTGTCTTTGCATACTGCTTGGAACTTTCAAGGATTTTTTTTTTTAATGTTATTTCTGGCAGGCCTCGGTATTCCAAAAATGCACTCCTTGCCTTTCTACATGATGCTTTATCTGTTGTTGTTGTTTTTTTACTTTCAGAGTATGCTATGAGCGAGCCTCTTTCAGTCCAACAATACAAACCTTTATCTTATCAGCCATTTGGCATGGGGTATATCCTGGATATTATTTAACTTTTTTAACAGGGGTACTAATGACACTTGCAGCACGAACAGTAAGTATACCTTATATTTCAGTTAAAGTGCAGTTGTGCTCTTTTTTTTGAATTGGATGTTTGAATTCAAAACTTAGTGTTTATTTTTAAAATTTAGATTAGTTGTTTATAAAAACAATAAGAAGCCTTGCTTTATAATCCCTTTTTTTTAAATCATTGAATTGCTTTATGGCATTACAGGTAGTACTGGGCCTATGACCACAATTGAGCCCAAAGTTTTTATTGTTAAGTGAGATATTTATTAAGTGAGTTTTGCCCCATTTTATGACCTTTCTTGCTACAATTGTTAAGTGAATCACAGTCACAATTGATAAATTAGTAATATGAGTGAATTAAGTGAATCTGGCTTCCCTATGGCTTTGCTTGTCAAAAGATTGCAAAAAATCACAACATGATCTTGAGAGACAGCAACGGTTCACTTTTTTCAGTACAATTATAACTTTGAATGGTCCCTAAATGAACTGTTGTGAGTTGAAGACTACCTGTATTTGATTATTTACAGATTCAATTTATATGGATGTCACAGATGTAACTTGAGTCTAGACAGTTAATATCAAGTTAAACAAAGATATCAAACAAACTAGCAACACTTTGTGCCTAAAGCTCTTTACACATCTATCTGATTAATTCCTTAATAATGAGTTCATGCCTCAAGGAAAAAAAATATCTTTAATATCTTACACATAGATTGGGACTATCTGGATTTAGAAGGCTATACAGGGCAGGCATAATGACAAAGAACAGACTGTTTGCAAATATGATGGTAATAATAAATCAACAATTTCCCAACCAAATTTAGATAAAGCTTTTTTTAAGATCTATATAGATATTACTTGTACTAATTAAATGTATCTCTCTTTAAATTTAGATTAGAAAGAATATTAGAAATTATTTTCTTGATTCTCCAGCCATTAAATTATGTTATGATATCATGACATGGATCACAACTCAAATAGCAATAAGTTACACAGTTGTGCCATTTGTACTTCTCTCTATAAAACCCTCCTACGTATTTTATAGGTAAGCTGATCCTTTATCGTTTTTAAAAATGCCATTTTAAATGGAAAGGAAGTTATTTAATGTGCTGACAGTTGAGAAAGCAATCCTGTAATCCATTTTTCAATTTCTAGAAAATGTTATGTGATGTTTGGTGCCTGATTGAGATTTAGGAAATTAACACAGAATCATAGATTTCCTTTAAATAAAATGAATGCACAAACAAAGAAAATGTTTTGTTCATCATGGTAGTGGAGGACTGTGCAAAAACAGAAAAAATACTAGAGGAATAAGAACTTTCCAAAAGTCTAGGAGTTTCCAGTCGGCAAATTCAGTCCTCTCAAACACATATTTTCCAACTGTTCCATTTGTATATTTTAACCACATGATGGTGTTTCTGGCATTAGAAAATGGCCAGGCTTTCTCAGAATGGGAAAATTGACAGAGGAGAAGGATAATAAGCTATTTATTTTCTATAATCTGAGATAGCCAAATAATTTCATATAGTTTTACACACACACACACACACACACACACACAGAGAGAGAGAGAGAGAGAGAGAGAGAGAGAGAGAGAGAGAGAGACTGCATTGTAAATATAGAAGTGTTGAAACATTATCATGTAATGATCAAAACTCTCTATTTCTGTCCCTTTGCTTAGTTCCTGGTGTTTCTCCCTCCATATTGCCTGCATTTTAGTGCTGATGTTTCCAATGAAAAGAACTCAAAAAGGAAATAAAGAGCAAGAAAGCATCCAGCCTTCATGGTCCAAACAGCAAGAAGAAGGAAAAGAAAAAAGAATTACAGGACATAATAGTTATTCTGTAGCAAATAGCTTCAATCAAAGAAGAGACATCACATCCAGAAATACAGCAACAAAACAATGATTACAGATGCTATAGATGCTATATTTTATATTTTCAAGACCATTTATAGCACCTTTAAAAGGGGGTTGTATTTGTCTGAAAAGATGGTTAGTAAGAAAAGAATGCTATATCTCTAGGGAATATACTAGTAAGATGAAAGCAAAGCTAATTAACCACTCCCGTGCCATGTTCCTATGGATCACGCCTTATATGGAAATATTACAATTATTTCAGTGGGCACTCAGGATCAACAGCGCTTGTCATCGGCGTGCCCCCTATGCTGAATGTACATTGTAAATCCCGAGGCACTATGGGGGTGGGAAACCGTTGTCAATCTGGAATGCCAGAAGGAAAAAAAATCTTGCATTGCCTTAAACCCTCTATCTACTGAAAAGTAATGTTTCTAAATAGTATTTTCATGTTTAGTATAATATATTTAAAGTATAATTCAAAAGTAAGCTTTGGATTCTGAGGGACAAAATGAGAAATGGAAACAGAAAATCCCACTACCTGAAGTGAAAAGAAGAAAGAACAGCAATAAGCACCTCACTATCTGGAGAGTTTTCTTAGTATATCAGGTTTGTCCAGGAGAGAATGGAAAGCATTGTTAATGCTAAATCATAGTTGGTTTCTCTGATTAAAAACAGTGGTTAAAGGAAAGCCCTCTGAAAGCTTTTTTTAAAATATGAAAAGTCATCCTTTCTAGAGCCAAATATTTTGAATTTAATTTTGCTCTTTGGATGAGTAATCTTTGCAGCAACCTTCACAAAATATGCATTAAAGCTGCAACTTTCCAATGACAATTCTCCTTCTAATCCTATAGAAATCATTCACGGGGGAGCACTAGTAAGGATGGATCAGATATATAATTAGTGTGAAAAGGTGCTTAAGATGGCCACTTTATCTTTTTTTTTTATTATTAAGCAAGCCTTTAATTATGAATCTATACATAACCTTTATTAACCTTTATTAAATACATGCAAAAAAGTATTTTTACATATTTTTTAAAAAGAAGGAAACAGGTGGGGGGGGGCTTCCCTTCCCTTCCATCAAGTCCTCTGATTGGGGTGCAGCTGGAGAAGAAACTTCACTTCTGACGTTTCTTCAGGGTGGGCTGGATGTCTTGGGCTCCCCCTGAGGGTCCGGGGGGCGGGAATGAGCTGGGATGCTGCCCTGGGGGCTGCCAAGGCTTCAGCTCTATTTTGTCTTCCAGGACCTGCTTGAGGGCTTCCAGCTCTTTGTAGTGTTCCTGATTCTTCTCCAGCGCCTCTTTCAGCTTTCGGAGCTCTTTATCCTGGAATCAGAGGTGTTCCAAAAGCTGCTGCTTCCGTTCGGAAGTTGAGGTTTCCAGCCTTTTTTCAGCTTCCTCCTTTTGCTGGATTTGGCTGAGCAGGTAAAGAATCCTGATACTCCTGCTCCACCTGGACCAGCTGCCTCTCCAGCTCGGCCTCCACGTTAGCAGAAGATGGCCACTTTATTTTATGGTTATAATTCAGTTTATATTAAACAAAGAGTGAAATTGTTAAATTGGTACTGGCTAGTTGAACACCATAAACTCTGCAACACCAGAGTACCTGTGGTTTAGAAAAAGATTAAAACGGGATGTAACATAAGGGGATCATAATGTAATATTTGATAAAACTTTCCCAACCAATTCTTTTGTTTCATAATTTTACCTTGGAAATATATCAAGGGAATTGATAAATTATTAATTACTTGCTGATGAAAAGTTACAATTGGTAAAGAAATGATGTGCTAAAGGGCTATAACTTTCATTTGCTTGCTTATGCATCTGTTAGATTTTTTACTGAATGGAAAAGATGTTATCTTTAAAATACACAGAAAGGGACCCAAATGAAAAATGGCATTTGGTTATTATTAAAATAAGCTGACTTTTCATTCCTGTTTTGTTTTGAAACATCAATGTTACATATCACATGTCCAAATATTTAATGAAACCAGAATGAGAGAAATAGCATCTGGCTATTGTCAGGAACCTAGGAAAGAAATGATACAGACATTTCAGTAGAAATGTCAAGCTATTATAAATTTGATCTTCCAATCTTGTCTTTCTTTTTTAAAAAACTTTATTAATCTTTATTAAACTTTAAAAAACAACAAGCAACAAGTAAAAGTATCTTAAATATAAAAATAATTCCAGTTCTAATTCTATTTGTACTTTAGTAATCTCTTGCAACCATATTTTAATTTTTAGCCAATATTTTTGAGTTTCCGGGAATGACCACCACGTATGATAGAATGTACCTTTTTTCTTCTTGCACTTCCAACATTGTCGGATTCATATTAGGATACATCTTTGCCAATCTCGAAGGAGGCAAATACCATCTATAAAACATCTTGTAAGCATTCTCTTTATATGCAGCGGATTTTGTTAACTTATAGTTTCGATTCCACATGCTTTCCCATTCTGTCAAGTTGATGTTATGCCCAATGTTTTGAGCCCAAGCCATCATGCATCCCTTCACAATCTCTTCCTCTAATTCTACCTCCAACAAGTACTTATAATTTTTTGTAATTTTTTTTGGTCTGGGCCTAATAAAATTTTATCTAAGTGTTGTGGATTCAAATATATTTCAAAATCCTTAATATCATTTTTGTACCTACTTTGTAACTGAAGAAATGCCCACCAGTCAATATGTATCCCTTGCTTTTGGAAGTCTTGCATCAATTTCAAATTTCCTTCTGCATCTAGTACATCTTTATATTTTATCATCTTAGCTAAATTTGGATTGTTTGGGTGAATAATGGCCTCAATTGTAAAAATTGGTATCTTATAATGACTTTTTTTTATTTTAGCCCAATTTTGTAAAAAGGAGTCCCTAATTAAATGTCTATGAAAATACTGTTGTTTCCTAGTTCCTGTTTCCCACAAAAAGGTGTGCCATCCTCTTTGCAGGTCATGGCCTTCCAGACTTAATATTCTTTTATTGGTTAAATTGATCCAATCTTTCATCCAGATTAGTGCTGCTGCGCTATAATATAGCTCCCAATTTGGTAGTCCAAATCCTCCTCTGCTTTTTATATCCTGTAAAGATTTTATCTTTATTCTGGGTTTTTTACCTAACCAGATAAATTTCAGCGTAATTTTACTGAGTTCATTAAAAAAGGATTTCTCTAGTCTGATAGGGATCGTTTGAAATAAATATAAAAATTTGGGTAAAATTGACATTGTTATAGTTGCTACTCTTCCCAGTAAAGATAATTGCAATTTAGCCCATAGTTCCAAATCTTTTTTGATTTGTTGTAATAATTTATCATAATTATTCTCCTTTATTGTTTTACATTGTGCGGTCAGCCATATACCTAAATATTTAATTTTCTTTATTGTTTGTAATCCTGTTGCCCTTTATAATTCTATTTTTTGTAATTCTGTTAAATTTTTAGACAAGAGTTTCATTTTCTGTCTATTAATTTTCAGACCTGCCATTTCCCCATATCTTTTAACTAACTAATTGCCTCCTTTCCTGTTTTATTGGATCTTCAGTAAAAAAGACCATATCATCTGCGAAAGCTTTGCAATTTGTATTCTTCTTTCCTAACTTTTGGTCCTTTTATTTCTGGATTTTGCCTAATTCATCTAAGTAAGGTCTCGAGTGATAATATAAAAAGCAGAGGAGAAAGTGGACAACCTTGTCTAACTGCTTATTCCAAAACTCTGGGTAATTTCGCCATTCACTATAATATTTGCCTTCTGATTGGAATATATTGTTATGTGCTCAAATTTGGTTCCTAAATTCATATTATAAATTTGTTGTATCATGAATTGCCAATTCAGGTTATCAAATGCTTTATGTACATCCAAAAAGACAAGTGATACTTGTTTCTCCGGGTGGACATCATAATATTCTAAAATATCTATTACTATCCTCAAATTATTCCTAATTTGTCTGACTGGTAGAAATCCATTTTGGTCTGAGTGAATATATTCGTTCAATCTATTCACTATAATGGTTGTAAATATTTTATAATCAGCATTTAATAATGATATTGGTCTATAATTTTGGATTACTCTTGTATCCTGCCCTCCTTCGAGTTTAGCGAGATAAGTGCATCCCTCCATGTATCCAGCATCTTGGCTTCTATCAAAACCTCGAGCATCAGTGGTTCTAATAAGTTTTCCATTTCATAGAATTCCCCTGGGAGACCCATCTGGCCCTCGTGTTTTATTATTTTTCTGATTTCTAATTGCCTAATTTAATTCTACTGTCGTTATATCTTTAGTTAAATTTTCCTTCAAATCTTCTGCTATCAATACCTCTCTCAAGTATTTCCTTATCTGTTCTTCATCTGCCTCTTCTCTTTTATACAAATTCTCAAGTATTGGTGTACAATCTTTTTCCCAATCTTGTCTTTCAATGACAAATAAGAGTAGGCTATATTTCTTGTTTGGGGTGTTCATTCTGTTTAACTCTTCATTCTAGAGAGAACTACAAACAGATGTATTTTGTGGGAGGAAACAAATAATTTCCCTAGCAAATGGAGAGCAGGCAATTGAATATTAAAAAGGGCTTTCATGAAAATAAACATTATCATTAGGAGAAATAGGCTTACTGAATCTCCTGATGTAAACATAAACACTCCTTTAGTTTATCGCAGAACATGGTGGAGCAACATGCAAATAGGTTTATCATGGTTTTATTTGTGCCAAATTACTTCTCCCTCCCCCTCAAATTCAGATATATAATGGAAGCTCGAGCTGAATATATCAAGTCTTCTTTACGCAGAAATCTGCACCGTATGAGCATCAGGAAGAAACTACGTTGGGTACATACAATGAAGCTGGATAATATAGCCTTGCTATAACTACTTTCTATAATGGCTGAACCTGGCTGCCCAGTTTTTCAGTTAACATTATATTAATGATATCTATGGCTATTCATGGTAAAGAGGAAGATATAAATATATTTTGGTGCATTCTCTGCAATGTTATATCTGTTATCTGTACAAAAAATGTCAACATCAGTAGAGGTAGCTCCTATTTACTGAAGATTAGTTTTCCCTATCTACAGCCTTGCTCAATGCTGTTTCAAGAAAAGCTACTTCTTAGGTACCAGATGAATAGCATCTTCCTCCCTCCCTCCCTCCTTGTCTCTCACACACATATTCAGTTTCAGAATTTACAAGGAAACTCATTTTTGGTGTATGAAGAAGCAGCTATTGATTTTACTCCTGGAAATCAGTGTAAACCACTGAAAACTTGAAAAACTTGCTTTGTCCAATTTTTACCTCCCCTTATATGTCTAGTTACATTTAATCTTTTGGGAATAAATAACAAGTTCCACAGGGATAGTGAAGATGAAGGGTCAAGAGTTCTTTTCATTTTCTGGCTTATCTGTTAATAAACAAAAGCAAGTCCTAGCCTGCTCTTGCAAAGCAGCCATCTAAACTCAAGACCTGCAGTTTCCCCTGCCTATCAATTGACTATAATATTAGTATTTGGATTAATGCAACGTATGCGCTTCGTACTTGTATAATATTTACATTAATAGAATTTGCAACCTATGCTCTATTTAACATTCCCTTATCAGAGTACAATCTAAATATTTTGCCAAATTCTTTCCTCTGGCACAAACAATTGAACTCACTTATTAACTTAATTATTTATAACTTTGTGCATAGTTACATGGAAGCAGGTAACTGAATATAATCTGATTTACTTCAGAATAAATAGTCAAAATAGACTGTTATTTTTTCTTCTGTGATAGAAGATGAACGTACTGGTAGTTAAATCTTTCTTACTGTCATAGACCAGCAAAACATAGTTATACCAAATTTCCTGGAAATATAGTTAGAATATATCCAATCAGTACCGAGGATCTTAATCCAACTAAAGTTGTAACAAGCAAAACTATGGGATGAAATGACACTAACTTATTTTTGTAGGCTTGAAACCAGGGAGTAGAGGACAAAAAACATGTTTTTTTTTTTAGTTTTTAAGTTAATTCCAAAAATAGTTCTTTGTAAATAAAATGAACTTGATAAGCCTCACAGTAAGCTCTCAGCTCCCAAAGAAACTGATAAAAATAAGTTTTTGTAAGTTTTGACACATTTTAGAAATCTGATACTTCCAAGTTCCTTGAAAGGTACTGGTTATTTTCCCAAAAGATATTTATCTTTCAATATTTATTATTTGAGAACTTAAGTACAGTAGTCCTCAACATACAACAGTT
The DNA here is from genome assembly GCF_049901735.1 of Notechis scutatus. NCBI lineage: Eukaryota > Metazoa > Chordata > Lepidosauria > Squamata > Elapidae > Notechis > Notechis scutatus. The sequence goes on along the minus strand of NC_142009.1, from coordinate 133,250,731 downwards.
TACTTAGTGACTGATCAAAGTTACAACAGCATTGAAAAAAGTGACTTATGACTGTTTTTCACACTTATGAGGGTTGTAGCATCCACGTGATCAAAATTTGGATGCTTGGCAACTGGTTCATATTTATGACGGTTGCAGTGTCCGTGAGTCATGTCATTATCTTTTCAACTTTCTGACAAGCCAACTCAATGGGAAAACCAGATTCATTTAACTGGGTTACTAAATTACCAACTACAATGATTCATATAACAGTTGTGGCAAGGAAAGTCATAAAATGGAGCAAAACTCAATGTCTCACATAGCAACATAAATTTTAGGCTCAATTGTGGTTGTAAGTCAAGGACTACATATGTTTGAGTTTTTATTCTTGGCCACAAGGGAAATTCCTTTTTTTCCAGACTCATGTTTTGGAAACTTATTATTAGAGCTATGCAAAGCACTAGCACTACCGAACATATTATGATGGAATGGAACACCTTTTGATGGTGCATAAGAGGAGCTGTGTTCTTTACAAAGTTCACACAGCTGCTTTGAAAGCTGTCCCCAGTTGTTTCCATGGGGAGGGGTGGACACAGACAGACAGAGAAACAGAGACGGACAGAGACAAAACACATCCACTGGGACTCCCAAGGAAGCTATGTGGCTGCTTTAGTAGCCTTTGAAGTCATGCTTTGAAGTCAGTAGTTTAAATGCTCAACCTTAACTATAGCATAAAGTGTTTTACATGAACTGGAGGCCAGCCTATGAAAACCCTCTCTTAGTTCCTTGAGGTTCTACGACCAAATTCTGTGGCATAATGGCTGATATTCAGCAGTGCAGTTTGCAATTAAAAATTAACAACATGATTTTGTTAGTGAATATTAAATGGAAATAACATTTTCACTTTGATCTTCCAGTTAGAAGAATCCAATGCAGAAAAATATCTAACCCTTGACTTTAGAAAAAAATCATTATGGATACTGGTTCACCTAATGTTGTTCAACACACATATCAGAACAACCTGCTGTGTGAAAGGAAAAAATGAGAATTTTGCAAGGCAAAACATTTTATTTTAGCCAAAGTTCAATTATAAAATATGTTTGTATCCTCCTATATTCCTATGTGTTCCTGAAAACCTCTGCTAAGAAACCAATCTAAAGGGCCTGGGATGTAGAGTAGCAAGCAAGGAAGTCCTGGGTGTGCAAATTTTCATAAACCTGGATATTTGTAATAATTGTAATAATTATTTTTCTATAGTATGTAATTTCCATTCTGGGCCAACTTGAAAAAACTAGAAACTTGTATTGCCCTTTGTTTTTAACAGGTTTCAATCTTATTGTTACACCAGTTTTCTTCTTTTTTAAAATATTTTTTTCTTGGGCATTGATTCAAGTTAAGTCCCTGGGACTCATTGTCTAGTTCACTGTATCAATTTGATGGGCAGCTTCATTCATGTTGGCTTTTCTGTTTCCATTGCACATACTTGTAAAATCTGTCCCTCTATGGCAGAAGTCTCAAACATTGTTTAGAACAGTGCATATCATAATTGGATTCAAACTCATCAGGTTTTGTAAGAGAACCATTTCACTACATTTGTTTTTCTTTTCGGTTTGTCCTGCTATATATAATTTAATGTCCTTTTGCTTTTCATGATTGTTGATTCTGTCTAGTTTTCTGCTACCTATGATCTTAACAATGGCAAAAAGATTCAGTAGTATATAAAAATACTATTGAAACCAAGCCTCAAATATGTTTGCTAGCTCTGCAAAAATATTCTACAGGTACTGAATGGAAACTAGTAACACCATGGACATAACACAATCACTAAAGTTATACTAAATGTTAATCAGTGTAAAAATATGATTGTGAAATTCAGTTCACATTTGGATATACATTAAAGGGACTTTTCTTAGTTGAATGAAACAGTTATGTATTTTCCCCTCCAGTATTTGCTTTTTAAGAGGAAAACATGCTTCAGAAGTGGATAGTTGCAGTATTTCCTCAAATTGCCTTCTCCAATTCAAAATATATCGATCTTATCCATGGATTTCATTTTTATTATTCCAATCTCTCTATATTTTTTTAAAAATGTTATTTTTCAACAGATCCATACAATTAGGTCTTGGTGTATGATAATTTAAGATACCACTGTGTTAGTTTACACTGTGATGTGATATTTTAATAATTACTTATTTCTAGTTTTGTCTTGGAAATGCTACAATTATGTGGCATACTGCTATGTTTTTAACTTACCTAGAAATGTTTTTCTAATTTTCAAATTTCAAATCTGATTAAACAATAGCAAAAAAGGTCTTGTTTTTTCTATCATAATTGTTAATTGTTATGTTAATTTAAATATAACGCCTTACAAATAAGCTACAATGTCTAACTGATAAGTCACTAGAAAATAGAAAGAAATCTCTTAATTTCTATATTGCAGAAATACAGGTGACCTTTGCAGCATCCCCAGAGATCATGTGATCAAAATGCAGATGCTTGGCAACTGGTTCATATTTATGATTGTTGCTGTGTCCTAAGGTCATGTTATCACTTTTTGTGATGGGAAAGCCAGTGTCAATCCTGACAGCCAGATTCACTTAAAACTGGACTAACATATCAACTGCAGTGATTCACTTAGCAACTGAGGCAAGAAAAGTAAAAAAAGGACTTAACAATTGTGTCACTTAACAGAAAGTTTGGGCTCAATTGCGGTCATAGATCAAGGATTACCTGTATGTAGTGAATGGTGCCCCCCAAATAAAAATTTTGAGATGTGATTTCCATAAAAATGGTTGTGAAATACAAATTGATAATTTACATTTGGGATTTAATAAATAATACATTGGTCTGGTTCCAACTGAGACACCAGATTTATAGTTCTAAGTATTATATCCTGATCTGTGGATGAAAAAGAATATATTGTGAAAAAGATTAGCATTTAAGCCTGATGGTGTTTCCATACAAATTATCCTTTCACATTTAATGGTCTCTTTCCAAAATAATCCAAATGGGAAGGGGTGGTAATCTTATGCTTGATTATAGCAATAACAAAGCTGCACAACAGATATTCAAGATCAGGGGTCCCCTTAACCACCGGTCCGAGGACCGGTACCGGTCCGCTGGAACAAGTCTTACCGTCAAGCTGTCATGGCGTCGCTATCTTGATAGGTGCCCGTGAAGCCCGGTAGAAAGCCACCGGAAGCAATTTTTCATCAAAAAAGATGGCGGCGCCAGCGCTCGGTGAGCTTTCCGGCAGGTGCCATTTCTACCCGGTAAAAGCTTACAGGAAGCGCTGATGCCGCCATCTTTTTTGGATGAAGCCCGGTGAGCTTTCTACCCGGAAAGCTTCACCGGAAGCACTTTTATCAAAAGTGCTTTTTGACTTTTCACAAAAGATGGCGGCGCCAGTTGATGCCGGTACCGCCGCGGAGCCCAGCTGATGCCGGTACGTCGCAGCATAAAAAAAGGTTGGGGACCCTGTTCAAGATGTTTCGTGAAATCATTTAAAAAATCGAGTGGAAAACTGAAAACTTGGCTCAAACACTTTTAATGCAAAGAAATATATACATATTTCTCTGGATAAAGATTACAAAGTAATGCATGGTGATTTGTTTTTATGAGGTCAGCATCATTGGGTATGCACTTGATGGTTGAACCTACAACCTTGATTTTTATGATGTGTAGATCCCATTTTAATGCTGTTGGCATGTACTCTTTCCACAAAATAAGTGGTAGAGATAAAAGCCCCAGCTGCAATTTCTGAAGGAGACCCAGATAACGGGGGGAGGGGGGTGCTCCTTGGGATGTTCTTCTACACCTATGTTAAAATTAGGGAAGCTGTGATGACCCAGTATTCCCATTCTTAGCTATGACATCATGGGTTGATTTTAGACTGCTTGCAACTCTGCTTAGCTTGCATTTAGTTGTACAACTAAATTGCAAGATGGAGAAAGATTTGGGGCATCTTGCTAATGTTTCGTCTGGATTATTAAATTGCTGAAGTGAACACATCATTGTGCCTTATTATCTGTTCACTGGACTTCTCCAAAACACCTGAGGGCAGGACAAGAAGATGGAAACCTATCAAGGAGAGATCCAACTTAGAAATAAGGAGAAATTTCCTGAAAGAACAATTAACCAGTGGAATGGCTTTCCTCCAGAACTTGTGGGTGCTCCATCACTAGAGATTTTAAAGAAGAGATTGGACAACCATTTGTCTGGAATGGTACAGGGTTTCCTGTTTGACCAAGCAGTTTGGAGTAGAAGACCTCCACAATCTTTTCCAACTCTTCTTTTGTTATTAACCTTTTTCTTGTGCAAATAGGGAGGCAAGGACGAGGATCAGAGAAAGCAATGGTTGGATGCAGTTTTCTGTACTCCCCATTGGTCAGCAAACAGGATTGTGGGTGGTACTGAGCATTATGAGATTGCAAGCATTTTCCACACACTCTGGCCTATGGAAATATTTATGTCCTTTGTTGGAAAAAAGGGGAGGCAGAAAGGTGATATATGTGCATCAGATGTTGACCCAAAACTGTATGGCTAGTCTAGGGATGGACAATCTTCTAAAATACATACTCCTAACAGTTTTCTTCTCAATCTTGATTCCCCCCAAAGCAGTGAAAAAGTAGGGAAATTCACATGGCTGGTTACAATACAGGTTAGACCTTGACTTACAACAGTTCATTTAGTGACCATACGAAGAAGAAAAAAGACCATATGAAAAAAGAATCTTATGACTATTTTTCAGATGATCTTTGCAGCATCCCTGTGGTCAAAATTCAGCCGCTTGGTAACTGACTCATATTTAAGACGGTTGCAACATCCCAGGGTCATGTGATTACCTGTTGCAATCTTCTGACAAGCAAAGTCAATGGGAAATCTAGATTCACATAACTTCGGCAAGAAAAGTCATAAAATGGGTCAAAACTCAACGAATGTTACACTCAGCAACAGAAATTTTGGACTCAGTTGTAGCTAGCTGTAAGTCAAGGACTACCTGTATATAATACATCTTAGCTTAATCTTAAACTTGTAAGGGAAGAAGTTTTCATTAATTTGAAACTTGTGAGCTTGAAAATAAGAAGATTTTGCGTTTGTACTCTAAAAATAGGATCTACACCTGCAGTTTTTCTTTCCTTTGGGGCATCAATGAACGTCTCATAATTCTGCCATGCCTCTCTCTGCCTGATGGGACTATAAAAGGCATTTTAGATGCTAAGCATGGCTCTCCTTCACCATTCCTACAACTGGTGTACATACTGGCCATAAGATTTAGTTTAGGGATCATTTTGTTACTTTGAAAAGAGCTCACTTCAACTCAATTTTTTTAGAAAAGCCTGCTTTGGTTCAGAGCTCAATTTGAGATTAGAGTTGTACTATTGCATAATACAGGAACAACAAAGATGTGACATTTCTTTTCTCAATAAAATGAGATTCAATGTTTAGAATAAGACAGTTTTGAAGGGATCACAAGTTTCATATTTTAGAAATACAAGTTTGGAACTAGCATCCTTTAAACTGTGATTGTTTAATGAAAAATGCCCATAATGATTTTTGGGGGCAGAATTTGATGACTCTAGAAGCATATTTGCAGATTCTGTGGAAATATTAGATTTTAGAGACAGTTGAAAAGTTTCGTTTTGCAAAAGAAGTTCTTAAAAATAGAAAGTTGTAAGCACAGATTAATTAATCAGCCCTGGTAAGCAAGTTGGTTAAAGTGAAAAAGAAGTTAACCAGCCACCTTAATCCTCCAACCAACCTTGCCAGAAATCATCTAGATTCTAAAAGATTGGCAAATTGTATTTCAGTGAAGGAGAAATTTGCCTTCCCATAATCATCCTAAGCATTACTGGGAAGGGGATTGGCTTGCTATAGTACTCTTTCCTCTTACCGTGCTCTTGCTTACTCTTTAATAAGTCACTGAGAGAAATGGATCTAAGGGTTTGGTTGACTGGGCATAACTACATTTGCTGGAGAGTTCACCCTCTGAGTTGAGAACATTTTCTTAGAATATGCTAATGTTTTACAGACAGTAATTTGGAAATTTCAATTTCAGTAGTCCTTAAAAACATTGTGTATGACAATTGGGAATTAAATCATATTACAGCAAGGATGCTGAAGTTCTTTTAAGGATTTTATACAATATGCAGAGCCTACTGTAGATTCAGATTACTTGGTGATTCTAGGTTAAGTACTGAAATGAACACGTTAAGCTTCTCTACTTACTTAACCTTCTTCACAATCCTCTTCCAAACAAAACAGCATTTTTTGTCCACTCAGGAGATGCCTTTGGGGCCATAAACAGGGTCCAAATTGTCACATGCAAGCTATACTTTTCACTTCCTTGCATTCCTGCATACTTTCCTTGTTTATTTACATATATCCTTATCTCTAAATAAAGGTCTCATGCAGTGCAATGTAATTTAAAGTTCTTGTTAGTTGTGTTGCATGTACATATTCTGTATGATTAAAAGGCAGATACTTTAATCACTTTCAAAATTGTCTCAAATTTTTGTTTTGGCTGCCCTTTTGTTTTAAAGGTGCCCCATCTCTATTGAAACCTCCTGAACTGTGTTAATTCATCTATTTTAAAACCCCAACAAACCTCAACAAAAATCCTGTAATACTTTATTGTGTTTGCTTGCCTGAAACTTTGGCTATGCACGTAGTTTGAATTCTTATTTAGCTATGGCAAATGATTGCTAGCTATTTGGCAAATAGTTTGTGTCAATCAGCATCAATTCCTCTAAAACACATGTTTATGGAGATTTTGCAAAACCCTTGAGAAGGAGATTAATATCAGCTAGTCAAACTTTCTGTCATCTTCACTAATACCAGTATAAGAAAAGCGAGGGAGCTAATTAACCCGTCTTAAGTATTTTCCTATTACTATAAAATAGCTAATAAAATTAGTGTGAGAGGAGTTTGACTTGTGTAATTTAGCATCACTGATTTGATTTAGAAGTCGGATTCATTCAGATGTATATAAAATTCTGATGCCATTTAAGAACAAAAATCTACTTTCTGTAGAGGAAGAATGGGAGAAGCTTGTGGTGTATTCATATAACAGGCTTGTTTAGAGTTTATTGAACCATGGTTTAAATAATGCTGAGTCAAAATACCTAATGGCAGGGGTGTCAAACTTGCGTCATCACGTTGTCATCATGTGGCATATCACTTTTCCCCCTTCGCTAAAACGGGGGTGGGCTTGGCCAGTGTGTGACACTTCTGGCCCGTGGGCTGTGAGTGACACCCCTGCCTAATGGTATTGTTTGCTAGTAATAGTCTGTTGTATGATTTATTTATATCCCACCTTTATTGTTTTTACAAGGCTTCTCCTACTTTCCAACAACCCTGTGAGGAGTGTTGGGCTGAGAGAGAAGGACTGGCCCAAAGTTACTCAACTGTCTTTCATGGCAAATACAGGACTTCAAAGTTTCTTGTTTTCTAGTCTTAAGTCTTAGACCAAACTGACTGTTTTTTATAGGATTTGAATCTAGCCTCAAAAGTTTTTTTTCACTGCTAGAGTTTAAATTAGATGTTTGTATATTTGATTGTATATAAAAATGAAGTAATACTAAGTCATGGTTTTACAGTTAGCATTTCAGATGACTCACTGGGACTATGTAAGTGACATATACTCTTAGTCCTGCAGTCAGCTTGAGATGGTAGCAGTTAACTGTACCCTTTTAAAAACTTGTTTATAAAGTCAAGTCTCCTTCAAGGTGAGTTCACCTCCTGGGAACTTAACGAACACACCCATGTAAGCTTCTTGGTAACAGCATAGGAAATATAGAAATAATTCAACCTGCCTATTTGGGGGACCTGTTTCAACTTTGCAGACTAGGCTACAGTCTTGCGATTTCTTGGTAATCATCCACCGAACTACTAACCAAGTTTGACTCTGCTTAGCTTTTTGAAATCAGGTAAGTAAAATTTTATGGATAATAGAGTTCTGGCTTAAAAAAATGCTTTGTTCCATCTCCATCTGGATGTGTAGTCCTTCATACAACAGAAGTATTTCAGGAAGTTATCAGATAAAATATTTATAGGACATGCTTAATCACATCTGATAAAAACCATGTTAAATATTTAGTTGCCTGGGTTAAGTGATCCTGCAAACCGAGTGCCATTTCAGATTTCCTAAGTGGTAATGGCTATAGTTGGCTCTCAATTTTTATGATCCTTTATTGTAATGTTTATACAATTTAAAATCTTGCAATGATTTTTTGTTCATACTTTATGTGCCCACAGGATATAGAACAACCAGAAAAAAAGGAAGATTTAGCAGCAGCGATCTCTTTTATAATCATTCTATTCTTCCACAACAAGCTACAAACTAGCTTGCCTCAGTGTTTTCTATAACCCAATTGCTGTAGTGTTCTGTGTACATTGATGGGGAGAGACCTGGCGCATAGAATTGCCAAGAGTCAGACATGGCTGAATGGATAACATCATCAACATCAACATCTTTGTACACTGTACAAAACCAGAAATCCAGAATCCTTGGCTAAATCCATCAATTGCAGGAAACAGTATCAGTATTCAATAAATGCAACTTCACTGGCTGCTCTCAGATTAGGCTCAAATACAGTGGAGTTCAATGAATTAAATATCTTGTATCTCAGCCTGTTGTGGGAATTCAGCCATGCTAGGAGAACCATCATGTTAAATCATACTATGATGTTTGGGCAAAGCATGCTAATGTCTTGTGTTAACCTGCATTTAGTGCTTAAAGTTATGAACTCAGCTCCTCTATCTAAAGGCCAGATAGAAGCTTTTCAAAATAATAATTCTTTCCTAGATGGATCCAATTTGGTCTGGTGGTTAAGGTTAGAAATTGGGAGACACTGAGTTCTAGTCCCCACCTAGGCACAAAGGTAGGTAGGTGATCTTGGGCTAGTAAATTCCTCTCAGGCCTAGGAAGCAGGCAAGGACAGACCACTTCTGAAAAATTTTGACAAAAAGCTGCAGGGACTAATCCAGGCAGTCAACTGGAGTCAAAAACTGACTCAAAGGCATACACATACACCTTTCCTGGATCTGGATGTTGAATCTCATGTGAGTTCTGATACTGTTGGGCAAAACGATGATTAGTGTTTTGAAGAAATAAATTCAAGAAATAAATTCTTATGATATGCTTGTTAATTTTATTGATGCTCATGTTGAGGCAAGTGACATACTGTAGAACAGGGGTGTCAAACTTGATCCCATAGTGGGCCGGATCATGATGTATTGCGATGCTTTTTGCTTTTGTGAAGCTGGGGTGGGCGTGGCCTCCACTGGCCGTATTCACCCCTTGGGCCGCCAGTTTGACAGGCCTACTGTAGACCAGGGGTTGCCAACCTTTTAGACCTCAGGGACCACCAAACTCATAATTTTAAATCCCAGGGATCACTAACCATTTCTGTAGGCATGGCCTAATTTGTGGGTGTGGCTTGGTGGTAATGTGACTGGCTGGGCATGGCTTGTATGTAAATATTATAAATATAAATATTGAATTTTTTATTTAAAAAAGAGCAACATTTACCCCAAATCAGGCAAAGCAGGCAGGTAGATTGAGTTGCTCACAGAATCATAGATTCATTCAGAGATCTATCTATCTGCCATCAGCTAGCTCAGTCTGTCACATAAAATTTGTTTGCCGTGAGTCTGCACTGAACAATAGAACCTTCAGTCCTAAGGGAGGTTCGGCTGTGCTTAAAAGCAGAGCTGAATATCTAAAGACTAGCTAGAAAGCAAGAAATCCAACCATTTCCTGCTTCCTAGCTAATCTAAATCTCCTGGCACAGAAGAACAGATGATGGTAGGAAAAAGGAAAAATAGCAATTTAGCAGGCAAGTTTGCTGGGTAAGGAGTAAGTGGGCGGAAAGGGTTCCCGCGGGCCATGTGGATAGCGCAGCCTTGTGTTTCTGCGCAGCCTGGATTAATTGCTTTGGGGGGGGGGTGCTCTGGGGTGAGATTTCTCTGCAGCCCACTAAAATTTTCTCATGGCCCACCGGTTGGTGACCGTTGCTGTAGACCATGATTGTCCAATCTTTTGGCTTGCCTGGGCCATGAGTGGATAAAATATATACTATACATTAGTTAATGAGTTGGACACGCCTGACTATGGTATATTGGACAATTACCAGAATATTGATCTCAGCAACTGGACTATATCAGCAGTTATTCCAGAAGAGGAGACAAAATGGATATGAATGTCATCTGGAGCCAATGACATTTGATAAAGTAAGGCCATTGTGTGGAAAAGCAGCATGGAAACTTATCTAAAGTTGCATTAGGAACAGTACCCATCAGGACAGGCAAGTTAGCAAGGTAATTAATCCTCCCTCTTCAAAGTTTGAACTGAGTGTACATATTCTTCTGAAAATTAACATATAAAAGATGAATTAGATGCTACTGTTGGAAAAATTATCCTTCTGGGTTCCGTGCCAAGTGGGGAAAAAGACACTGGAAACATGGAGGCTGTTTGGGAAGATGGTTTAAGGGTGGAAGGGACCACACGCCTTGGAGCTCCTGGGCGAAAAGGGCAGAGATGCCGAGAATCCCTTGGTTTTACACCCTCTGTTGGGCCCCACCTTAGTGTTTCCTGTTCCTGTGTAAGAAATGGCTGTCAGACTCCCAGGGGCGGTGGGGTCTTAGCTAACTTTGTAGACTTTGCCTGGACCACATGGCTTCACCTGAGTGCTGGCTAATGCAATCTTCCCAGATGGTTAATCCTATCATTTCCTGAGGGCCATGCACCCAGTCTGTACCCGTACTTTTGGTTTTTCTTGCCTAAGTGTAGGACTTTACTTTTTGTTAGTTTTCCAAGAAAGACCACTTGTCTTTTGGAAAAAGCACCTTTTGGCACCTATTTGAAACAGATTTTGAAACAGATTTTATTGCTTTCCACCTTTGTTTCGGCTCCACTGTCTACAATGCCCTCCGTGTTTGTGTATCCGTGCACACCTATAAATAACATCCGCAAGGGGAAACGCCCGACGGAGCTGAGCAGGATTTTAGGCAACAATAAACATCTCCGTCTCCTTCCCCCTCAGTCCCCCTCCCGTTGCTGCGAGACTTCTCAACGGCTTTCCATAACGCCGTTGGGCCGTGGCAGGTCAATTAACGGCAGGAGCTCATTAGCCAATTGGGTCGCGCGGAGCCGTTCGAACCCTGTCCCCCCCCCCACACTTTTTTCGGCTCTCGCCGGGGTCGTGAGCGCGGCGTATAATAGCGAATAGGAGGGCGGGGGGTGTCGGGCGGAATCCAGCTCGGCGCGTGCTCCAAACCCTTGGCCTCCTTCGAGGGCGGGGGAGCAAGACGGGCGGGCACGCGCGCCCGTGCCTCACGTGACCTGACCGGCAGCTAGGCGAAGATGGCCACCGTGTCTTCGGGTTGAAGGATACGGGGCGCTCCTCAACCGCCTTCCCACCACCGCCGCTACTTCTGCCGTACCACCATCACCACCACCACAACAACAGCAGCAGCAGCGCCGTCTTCCTCCAAACGCTCGTCCTCGGCCGCTCCGTTTCGCTGGTAAAGGGCGTGCAAGCGAAGTAAACGGCGAGTTGCGGGTTGGGGAGGGCGGTGGTCGCGGGCTGTCAGACAAAGGGAGCGGAGCTTCCCAGCCGCCTTCGTTTCCCTGGCTTCATTCCCGAGCTTCGCGAGGGCTGTTTTAGCCTAACGCAGGCGGTTGTGAACTGGGTGGGGATTTGGCGTGCTAGAGAATTGGGGTGGGTGGGTGAAGAAGGGTTGAAGCCGCTGCCCGAGCGACCTAGGAACAGGTGGGTCGCCTCTCTTCCGAACCTTCCCTCCACCCTGCACTCCCGTACGTTTGAAATGGGTAGACGCTTTGGATTAGGCGGATCCGGGGGGAGCTGAGGAACCTGCTCATTTAGCTAATGGTGTAGAGGCGAATAGGAAAAAAAGAAAAAGAAAGAAAACGCCTGTCCCTGGCCGTTATCTTGGATTCCGCCGGTCCTTCCGCGAGCTGGTTGCCGGAGAAAGGCGCTCAATGAGTTTTGCCTTTAAGGCAAGAACACCGAAAGACCTGGGGAAATGGCTCGGTTTGTTTGATACCCAAAGGGACAAGAGCGGAATGCTTAATGTTCATCAGTTTGGCATTTTGGTAGTTGAAAACGAGCATACAAGAGAGAGCCAGTTTAACTTTAGACTCTAGGAGTCTAGGGTTTATTAAGGAATAAGGTTATAACCAGGAAAATCCTGAGTTCAAGTCCCTCTTTAGGCATGCAAGCTGATTGAGGTGACCTTGGGCCAGCCGCTCGCTCTCAGCTCAATCCAATCACAGGGTGATTGTTGGGGGGGACAGTAGGATGAGGAATGAGCGTTGGGTGTGTTTCCTGTCTTGATTTATATATAAAAATAAAATGCAGCATATTTGGGTTTGCCCAGACTTTTTTGAGGTTTAATCCAACCTTCTGAAGCAGGGATTTAGGTTGAATTGTACTTATTGTAGGTATTCCATCATCTGGCCTAGGCTTCTTCATTTCTATGGATTTTGCAGTTTGTAAAGTTTGTCATTAAATTTTGGCATCTCTTTTGCAATATAATAACCAATAAAGCTGTCAGTATTTTCATTAAAATCTGAAATAGCTATATAGGCCAGCATAATTTCTAGTCTTGCAAAGCACTTAAGTGATAAATGCACACTGCCCACATTAAGAATGACATACTGTATATGAAACCTGGCAAGAATATATGTGGCTCCCTTTATTTTGCAAGGTGGCAGAGGGATATTTGAAAGGATTTGAAATGGCATACCATTTTGAGTTTAAATGAAGCAAAGAAGTTGAAACAATGAGTAAATTGAAGAGTTTGGCTACTTAACATTGGCGCACTCCCTATCCAAAGATATTTTGTTAAAATTATTTTTGACATTTAAAAAATTGTTTGGAAGAGTTAGTACTTGCAGCTATATATATACACACACACACACCCTTAGAGCTGCTTTCCAGATAAAGTATTTCAGTATTTAACCAATCTGGGGCCCTCCAGATGTGGGCAATTTTAGAGTCAATTTACCTGGATTTAGTGATGTCTTTATTTTTACAGAACACATTAGAACCACAACTATATGTTGTTTGTGAACTCAGTGATGCTTATGGATCATTGTGTCTTGTAATCAAACAAAAATCTATTAATTAAGGAACCCATGAATGAGTATGTTGTGTAAATAATCAGACTCTGAGTAGATATTTTTCTAGCCTACTTAGTGGTTCTGTGTGATAAACAAATGTTAATTATTGAACTTGTCTAAGTGGTAAACAAAGTGTTGTTTAAATATAGTAAAATTCTATATTTTTGATAAAAGTCCACTTGTTTGCAGAAAAGTCAAAGGTTGGTAATAGAAATTTTTTTGTAATTGTAGCTGTATTGCTGGATAACATTGGCTTCACAGCATTTTATCTGTAAAAAATTAAAATGAATACAACGGACAAATGATTCTCTTATATAAATTATTTTGTGAGAATATTAAAAAAACATGTTGAGCTCAAAACCTGATCTAACAGACTTAAACAAAATTAATTCTGAATATTAAAAAATAAATTAGAAAAGATAAAATCTTTACTATGGCAAAAGAGTGCAAATTGCTTTTTAAGCCATTGTTTCAGCTGAAAGAGTTCTGGTTAGCAGCTGTGGGACAGTACTGTATATGTTGTCAGAGCCATTGCTTTTCTTGGGATATATGGATAGAGTTGCTCTAATCTTAAGCATTCTTATTTAAAACTGCTGTGTTACTAAAATTGTCTACATAGGAATACATTCCATTTCTCTTTGGGAGCTTTATCCCCCATTTCCAGAAGGTAGGTAATGCTTATACACTGTAGAAAAAACAATAAAGAACACCTTGAAAAGTGACAATTATTAAAATAAACTCAGTGAGTTTTTGGTGCACTGTACTAAAGTACAGCCGATATATGTAGTCTACTCTATGGATTTTTTCTCATTTAACATTCTGCAGGCTTAAAGTCTCACTAGGCAGTAAATTTTGTCATATAAAAGCACCTTTACCTCTTGAGCCTATAAGTCAGAGATGGCTAACCTTTTCGGCTCTCAAGTGCCCAAAGCGCGTGCGCGAACCCCCCAAATGCAACATGCGCAACCCTGTGCATGCGCGCATGACCCCCGCACATGCACACATGCGCAGCAGGGACCTGAAGACCAGTTGGCCGGTAAGAGGTGCACACGCATGTGTGGCGGAGCTGAGCTTCAAGTATGGAAAAACCCAAGTTGAGAAGAAAATAGTGTATGACATTAGCCATCAAATGATATTCAGACTTTATGTTATCAAGCAATGATAAGGAAAATCATGAGCTTTGTCTTGGCCATGTTGGAAGAATTATCCTTCTGGGTTCAGTTCCAAGTGGGGAAAAAGACACTGGAAACATGGAGGCTGTTTGGAAGGTTTAATGGTGGAGAGGACCATATGGCCTGGAGCTCCAGAGTGAAAAGGAATGCTTCAAGGTGAAGGAAGAGACCAAAAAAGGGGCTGAGGCGCTGAGAGTGCCTGGGTTTTATAATCTTTATTGAGATTTGAATTGGAGCTTGTATTCTGATTGGTTGAGACTCCCATGAGACTATGCAGGGGCAACTCTGTAGGCTGTCCTGAGTTCCAGGCTTGGTTGAGCCTTGCTGGATGATGATGCACTGAAAAGGGCTTTTGGCAATTGCTATAGCTTTACCTGGAGATCTTTGTTATGTAAAGTATTGCCTTAATGGCCCACCCATTAACAAAGGTGGGGGTGAGTTTCTGCTTCTGAGGTGAGTTTCTGCTTCTGAGTTTCTACTCTTTTTAGAGGAAATATTCTGCCTTTTTAATATTTCCTAGGATATTTCAATTTTCTAGGAGAGGGGTGTTGAATTCCTAAGAATAGCACTTTAAGTGTGCACATTTAGTAAATCCTAAGACCGTGATGGCGAATCTATGACTCGTACCGGAAGTGGCATGCAGAGCTATCTCTCTGGGCATTCCAGCCATAGCCTGTTGTTCTTCCAGGTTCTGGCGTGTGCATGCGCGCTGGCCAGTTGGTTTTTGCACTTGCAGGAATGCCAGAAACCGGAAGAGCAGCTCCCCTGGTGCACATGCGCTCACCCGGAAGCTAAGCTTCCTGTTTCCAGTGCGCACATGCGTGCTGGCCAGCTAGTCTTCACTCACTCATGTGTGCCAAAAACTGGAAGATTAGGTGGCTGGCGCGCATGCACGCACTGGGGAGCTGCTCTTCTGGTTTCCGGTGCTGACATGCGCGTGTCATGGAGCTGCTATTTCGGTTTCGGGTGCTCCCCTGCAAGCGTGTGCGCGCTCCTGTTTTGGCACTCGGTGCCGAAAAGGTTTGCCAAAATGTCCTAAGAAGTATAGAATTCACCATGAGTCTTGCTAAATAAGTATGTTTAATCCTATTGTAGATTTTCACTGAGGTTAAAGTAGAGATGGACTGTATTTTTGTGTGTGTGTGAAGGCCACATGCTTTCAAATACTTGGCAGACTGTACTGATCAACAACAGAACTGAATATTGGTGGAAAACCCCCCTTTTTTGCCTGCCATTTTCCTAACTTTTTTTTCCAAGAATGAGAAGACGTGTCTTACTAGAAACTTGAACTGAACATACGTTGTCAGCTTTTGAATATAGAATGTAAACTACAGTTCAATATTTGTCCTAAGACAGTTCATTAACACTTCCAGGGAGTTTAAAAGTTGGTTTTCCTTGTGTATCCTCAGCTATTTTTGTCCTACCTGACAGGTAATCAATCAGTAAAATAATGCTACAGCATATATAGCTTTTGTTTTTGACTGTAAAACTTCAGGATGTGGCATCCATAGAGTATTACAGAGGGATATGATTACTTGATACAGCTTGCTACCAAACTATAAAAAATGGATTTATGCATTTTTCTTAATTATAGGTTGGATCACAAGAACCTTCTTGCAAAATAACAAGCTATGATCTGTTATTTGCAGTATGTTAAAAGTTCTTGAGTAAAAAATGAGGTTTATAATTATAACATGTCAAATGTGCCTTATTGTTTGCTTATAATTTTACTTTGATTTTCTAGTAGGTTTAGGTTTTGTAACTTTTTGTAAATCTTTATGGTACCTACTGGTGGATATGCATTGTTGCCAGTGATCCAGGCTATTTTCCATACAGTACTTCTCTGGTTTCCCAACCTTTAAAGAAAGGAAGAATCTGAAGTTGACATTTTAATTTATTGAAAATATATTGGTGAAATATAATCATGATTTGTGTGGTTTAAAATGACACACATTATAGTGATTAAAATAAAGACAAGCAAGGAAAATAATAAAAAACAAGGCTCATGTAGTAGCATATAAAATTAATCCAATCTTTGTCTACATAGGAATGCATTTCATTTCCATTTAAAGTTTATCACTAAAAGTCATACAGAAACACTGAATATTACTCCATTTTTTAATTTTTAGAATGTAAAAATATTTCAAAATCTGATAAAATAAGCTTTTTTTTTTTTTAGGGAATCTAGAAAATGGCTATCAACCAGTTTCAATTTAAGTGACAGTGAAATTATCAGAGTTCTGGGTTCAGCTTTTTGTGTTCGTTGCAATATGGCTCCTCTAGAAAAGGTTGGAAATTAGTTTTTGTTTGTGTACTGACTTTTTAATAAAGAATTATCCTTTTCATTCAGAAGCTCAAGAAAGTATATACTATATAGTATTCCCTCTTGTGTTGTGCAACAACTTAGTGAGATGGATTAGACTGAAACTAGTTCTTATAGGAATTATTTGAATTAATATGAGTAACATATTGGAATGTATTTTTTCCAGCTTCATTAATTTGCTGTATCTGCAAATTTAGTAGTCATCCATGTTTTTAGGAAGTACTGTCTGGTGACCTACAGGAAATATTTTATTCAGTTCCTTCTTTTTTATTATTTTGAACTTCTACCCAGAACTGATTTTTCAAAGAGTTTATTATTAGCATTCATTATTAATGCTAGGAGATCAAACCACTCACTTCTGTCTACATTCTGTGAGGTGGTCTTACTACAAGTAATCTCTATAATAACAGACCCAGAATTCACTTGCTTCCTCAGAGTATGCAAATCAGGAGAATTTCTATATTGATTTTTTATTAAAAAATGTGACAACAGAGTACACTTATGTTAAAACAACATTGTAAAGTGTGAAATGCATTTTATTTCAGAAGGAATGACAAGTTATGAAAGGTAACATGAAGGGAATATTGCTTTTCCACATGTGTCTTTTCCCCTGGTTTTTACAAACTCTATTAGCATATCTTTATGCAATGGAAATGTTACCTCCTACCTTCAAGATGAATAATATTAAGGTATACTGAACTGGAATATAGGAGATAATTCCAGTTTCTGTTTTATCTGTAACTAAACTACTAGTTTCCTTATTTAAATAAGCACATGGTAATACATTTGCACAATCTTTCATCAGCAAATGATTACTAATGATCATTTGTTTAATTGCAAGCTGTAAATTAAATAGGATAAATACAATATGTTACCTCAACAATTTTGTATGCCAGTGAGAAAGTTGGAGTATAAAGGCTTCATGATGAAAATTCTGTAAAGGCTTAAATTAATTCGACTAAGCAGTGAGGTTTACTTGAGTTAGGTGGTAATTATAATATTTACATATACCACTTTGCATGAAATACAGCCTCAACAGCTGAATTTTCTGTACTTTATTAATTCTTTCTACATTACTCTATGCATCTTTATCACTTTTTCCCATGTGCTTTTTAACATGTATTCTTTCAGACAAAGTATCTGAAATTGATTTTCTAAGGAAACTAAGATAGTTATGACAAATTACAAAAGTATACATATGAATTTTTGCTTAGGTGATGGTCATGGTCTTCATATCATTTGTGCAAAATTGGGTAGATAAAGGAAAGATGAAAATTTGATCTCTTAGCCCTATCTGTCCTATTGCTGGAAGTAAAAAGCCTATAATTCTTCCAGAGAGACTAGAAGCAAACTCTTAAAAGCATGAGTTGTGGTATGCATCAGTTGTGGTATGCATAGGTTTATTTGTTATTTCAAATAGTAACAGATGACCTCTGTTGTATTGTCATATTTTGAGGAAGGCCTTAGTTGAACTTTTTTTGAAATACATAGTTCTTCTTTCTAAGTGGTTTCTTTTAGTGTATATTTTTGAACTATGAGAATCCAAAATACAGCAGTGCTGCTAAATATATGGTTAAAGGAAATATTTATATATTTGGCATCAATTTCTTTATTATTATCAGATGTAAAATAAAGCTGTGGTATAAAATAAAGTAAGACATTTTAAAGAGAAATTGCTATTGCTCTGTCAAACTAAATTAACCAAATAAAAGTTTAGAATGTACGCAACATTTTGTTTGCAATTCATTTATTTTAATTATTTCTTTATTATTATGACACTAAAAAGCTGAGTCCTTGAACATTATTTGTATACAGATATAACTGAAATGATTTTTTTCTACCGGTAGTGATAGGCATGAAGTTATTTTATCACCTGCCTCTTCCAGTATGTTATTGACATATTAAAATGGTTCCTTTTTTTTATGTAGGTAACTGGCATTGTGGAACCTGACTGCTAAGAATGGCTAATCTGATGTCTCAGAGTTTGGTGACTTATGTGGAAGAAGAAAATGTTCCTGCTTTGAAAGCATTTCTTGAGAAGTGCAAAGATGTGGATGAGAGGGACGAGGTATGGTAAAATGTGAAGTGAACACTTTGAAAACTATCCAGAAGTCTTCAGAGCCTGTGGGACCATGGCATATCTCTAATGTTCCATTCTGTTTGCCATTTCAGAGCATTTAATTTGTGATCTTTAAATGTGGGACATTGATATGGTCAGATTACCTTTTTACTAGTCTGTAGTTTATCCCCTTTGCCAGTCTCTGCAGAGGCAGAGAACCTTTGATGCTTTATGAAAGATAATTCTGCCACGAGACTAGCCGGGAATCTCCAAGCAGCCCTTCTATGTTAGTTAATCCTGGTCTGTTGCTTGGTTTACTGAGGATTCAATAGATGAACAATGAACAGGGACTTAGAGTGCTAGCGACTTACAGTTACTTTTGGATTTCATTTGGGAAGATTCACGTAAGACAGTTGGGATAACTTCCTGCAGTGAAAATCAGGTTTATGGTTCAGCTTGCACGCTCTAAGAATGTATGCAGGATTCTCAATACTATGAACACTGATAGTCTTTGACTCACAACCACAATTCTGACCAGAACTTCTGTTATTAAGCAAGGCAGTCATTAAATGAGACACCCAACTTTATAACCTTTTTGTGTGGTTAATGAATCACCACAGTCAATAAGGGAGTCATGCATTTGTTAAGTGAATTTGACTTTGCTAATGTGATTGCTGATGGACAAGAGCTATCTTAGAATTATAAGGTCCAATTCAGAGTGTTAGGTATGACCTATAGAACCCAAGTGGTCTGGGTCAAACCTACTTTTGATTACCTGATCCATGTACAGTGTCTGCCCTGTGCAAATGGCCAAGAAAGGGGAAATCACATCTGCCTCCCAAAATACGAAGGGGATGGGATGGAAGTGAGGAAGAAGTCACCCTTGTATTATGGAACAAGTGTGGCTGGTTCCCTCACCTCTACGCTTTAGAAAGAGACCACAATGTTTCATTATTTCCTTGGGTTTGAATGCTTCTGTTGGCTTTCTTGTAGTTTTATTATTTTAATTCATGTTTTAATTTTAATTTAATAAATTATTTGTTTATTTTTGTTTGCTTGTACATTACTGTAAGCTGTTCAGAATCTCTTGATGGGGTAGAAATTGTGTATTTGTTTTTAAGGCTTTAATATAAGGGATTATAATATAAGGGATTGAAACTGTTTAATGTTTAAATTATGAAACATTTTAACAAGAATTTTTACAATCAATAAATAGTTGCTGCCCTGTTCTATAAGATGAAATAGAATTTCAAAACCAAATCCTAGGATTCACAAATATGACCTTGTTACAAGATATTGTATTACCTAAAATTGTTTCTGTTAATGTTTTATTGAATCCGGACAACAGACAGTTCTCACTTAATCATTTATTTGGCAAATGTTTGAAGTCACAGTGGCACTGAAGAAAGTGATTTATGGCCAGTCTTCATACTTAATAACAGTTGTGACATCCCTGCAGTCATATAATCACAATTTAGGCACTCAACAACTTTTGTGCAACATTGTGTGGTCACATGATCACCATTTGTGACCTGCCCAGCCGGCTTCCAACAAGGAAAGTTGTGATGAACCCAGCAGGAGGCTGTAAATAACAATCACCTGATCTCTTGCTTAATAGCCAAAACCAGGCCTGTTGGAACAGCCATTGTAAGCCAATGTGGTCATTTGATGTTTTGCTTAGTGACAAAGTTGCTGGTCCCAATTAAGGTTATTAAATGAGGACTACCTGTTGTGTGTGGTTTTTTTAAAATACTGTTTTAGGAGATATGCTTCAGTGTCTAAGTAAACCTTGAATACTTACATGGCTTTCTGCTATAATAATTGTTAGATATCCTCTTAATTAGCTTTTTCCTATATGTATGTTTTTTTTAATGATTGCAGAATGGTCAGACACCTTTAATGCTAGCTGCAGAGCAAGGCAATTTAGAAATTGTCCAAGAACTGATAAAAAAAGGTGCCAATTGTAACTTGGAAGATTCAGTAAGTACTAAGAAGCGTATCCTGCTTCATACTTTATCTCTCCTCCAGCACATTTAATTTGCCATCAGCCTGTAGGTATCTTGAAATCAGACCCGTGAACATAAAATCTACAACAGATAAGACTGCCATTCCATCCTATTGTTTGTTGTTACAGTAATAAAGCAAATCGTTCTTTGTTAAAGCTTAATAGTTTAAGGGAGTTAATTCAGCTAGAACAATCTTTTGATTGGTGGTTTCTGCCTGTCCTAATAGATTCAGCAATGCTTTGGGTCCCCTCAGTGAGATAATGTCATTTGATGGGTCCTTGGAAGTGTGCCTTCTCTGTCATGGCACTGGCCTTAAGGAATATCCTTGTCTTGGAGATATGGATTATTGCAACCCTGTTGCCCTTGACAAAAGTTGTGAGGACTTGGCTTTTTCCTCAGGCATTGTGACTAAGTTATTAACGGAGCTGGTAGGCAGATAGATGAATGCGAGTTTTACTTTTTTTTAAAAAAATGATTTTATTGTAATTTCTTTGACTGTTGTGAGCCAGGAGTGTCAAACTCATGGCCCAGGGGACACATGAATGCGTCATGTGCTGGCCACGCCCACCCCTGGTTTAGCGAAGGGGAAAAAAGTCCCGATACATCACGTGACGACAACTTGAGTTTGACACCCCTGTTGTGAACTGTCCAGAACCATTGACAGTCAGGTTGTATACAAATTTAATAATCTATTATTATTAAGGCCTCAACCTTACTTTAAAAAAAAAGGTGTGTTGCATTTTTATTTTGTTTACAACTAGCTGAAAGTTCTTTCTAGTACATGAGCAGCTATATAAATTTATTTAATAAATTAAATAAATATAAAAACCTGTTCTTAAATACTTATAAAACTCTGACATTTTCCTTCTTTGATTGCCTTATTTTAGGATAACTGGACAGCTCTTATCTCTGCATCTAAAGAGGGGCATATTGCTATTGTATCAGAACTCTTAGCATGCAATGTGAATATAGAACATCGGGACATGGTATATTTTTTACTTTTATAATAACATCAAACGGTTACTTCTCCAGTATCTTTATTTGTTAGATTTATATCTTGCACTTGTGCAAATCTGCACCAGGCCTCCTTCCAACCCTTCCCTCAACTCTAGCCTCCTCAGTGCATGCCCTGGCCTCTTCAACCCTGCTTGTATGCTTCTTAGTGGGATTCCTGCTGCATTCCTCTGAATACCCTTAAAGTTACTATGACAGCCAGGACTGCTGGGATTGTTATCGCCAAGTGATGTACTCAGGACATTGCACTTTCCAACTGCACTGTTAATAATGGCAGTCCCAATCCCAATTGCTTTCATCACTTGAGAACTATCTATATACTATTTAGCTCCTTTTAATTATGTTGTTAGAACTGAATTTGGGTGTGTTATAAACAGCGTTGGGTGATTGTGTTTCTTGGAGTGTAATGCCAGAAGTTCATATAGATGCTTTACATAATAGAATGTGTGTGTGTGTGTGTGTGTGTGTGTGTAACAATTCAGAAAATAATCCCATCAGTAAGGTGATATCTACTACTTAGTGTTATAAGCCACTGAGAATTCTGTTATGAGGTGAGCAGGTTTTATATGAATAAAATCTATACTTTTTGCATTTCACTTTCCTTTGCCTCATTGTTAACATGTATTTCCTTTCTGTCTTGTTTACTACAGTGTATGTAAAAAAAATTCACACAGTGTGTAGAAAGATCAAGACTGAGGTTGATTGGGTGGAAGTGTTGTACACATTTTCATGTCTATATGTGCAGCTGTATTTATATAGATACCATAAGTGAGGGTAATGCTCTGTGCTTCAGATGAAATGGATCCCAAATCGTACACAATGAGACATTTATTATTTTTAAGGTCCTTAGGACTTTGGTTTTTTTTGCAACGTAACACTTTGGAAATGAATATATATATTGGTGTCTTGAAGATAATTAACCAATTATGTAGGTTAATATTTTGTTTAATTGTAGGAATGCAATTATAGGATTTTTTTAATTGTAGGATTTTCTGTTTTATGGTTTTAGGGTGGGTGGACAGCCCTTATGTGGGCATGTTACAAAGGCTCTACTGAAGTAGCTGAACTGCTTCTTGAAAGAGGAGCAAACCCAAACATCACTGGTATAGTAAGTTCATTTTTTTCCCTTTTTGCACTCAAACATTAACATTATTTAATTTGCATTTGGAATTGTTTATCTTGAATAATAATATTCAGATAATTACAGAATGTGAGGTAGAAATTCTTCTGTTGGCTATTAGCCTAGCGCTAGCCATTTTTAGTTTGTGTAAAATTAATATTTCCTTATAAAAGACTATAGGTAGTCCTTGTTTAATTACTACAATTGGGACTGGCAACTCAGTCATTAAGCAAAGTGATCGCTAAGTGAAATGCAACTGTGCTTATGATCTTGCTTCAGCTTTCCTTTGATATACAGGCCTGTGAAGGTTGAAAATGCAAGGATAGGTCATAAAGTTCCTTTTCCTCACCATTGTAAATATGAACGATTGCCAAACAAGGACTACCTGTAATGCTTTTAAAAATGTCTGGTTGCACTTTAAAACAATAATTTTAATTTAACATTATGCAACTAATTACCTGCAGAATTAATTCAAGATAATAGAAATGAATACTGATAAAAGTGAATATTTATAAATAATGGTGTTAACTAGTCTAGAAATGTCTTCAAGAAAACAATCAAGCTCATAGAGAACTGAAGACCCCTCATAATAGAAATTCTCAACTATATAAAAAGGCACACTCAGCCATGTTTTGCTGCTTTCAACGTTAAAGGAAATGTTGGTTAAGCAGAAGAGAACTTGCTTCCATGCTCAAAAGTTCTTGTTCCATGTAGATTAACTGTATTTTGTAGCTGTGCTTGAAAAACTTATATTAATTTGGTTCTGTCAATAGAGACAGAATATTGCTCTTTAATTGCTATTATTGATGAAATTAATTTCTGTACTGTTTTCCTAATATCAACTATGAAGATTAATTGAACTTTTGTTAAAAAGAAATCACTTTATTTTTTATTTTATTTTATTTCTAACATACTGGATTGAATCAGACTCATACCTGATAACTGAAGTGAGCTTGAAAACAGGTGAGACAATAACATTTTATTCTTACTGTTTTCAACTGTTTTTCTTTTAGCAATTTAGTGTGTATCCGATAATTTGGGCAGCAGGTCGAGGCCATTCTCGTATTGTGCAACTGTTGCTGCAACATGGAGCTAAAGTCAACTGCTCTGACAAGGTAAAATTGAAAGCATTTGCTTAAGACTGGAACTCTTATCATTCATCTATGTCTGTCTGTCTGTCTGTCTGTCTCTGTCTGTCTGTCTGTCGTGTTTCTCATATAATAAGGCCGGGTCTTTTTTTTTTTTTTTGAACCCCGAAAAAATGGCTAGGCCGTCTTTTCGGGGGTGACTTAATTCCCCCTCCTTGCATCTTTGGGCGGGCAGCGACGGCTGGATGTTGACCTCGGCGTTGGTGGGGCACTTCGTATCGGGGTCAACGCAGGCAGCACCATATCCGGGTGTGCAACAAAAGTACTTCCTAACGGCAAGCCCCCCCCACCATTCCCCCCATTTCGCATGTTTTAATATAGGCCTTAATTTTGGGGGAGGGGCTTAATTTCATTTCATGCCTATAAAACATGCTGGGACTTCCTATTGGGGGAGGCCGTATTGTTGGAGAAACAGGGTATCTATCTATCTATCTATCT
Organism: Notechis scutatus; assembly: GCF_049901735.1. Lineage (NCBI taxonomy): Eukaryota > Metazoa > Chordata > Lepidosauria > Squamata > Elapidae > Notechis > Notechis scutatus. The sequence goes on along the minus strand of NC_142009.1, from coordinate 133,226,325 downwards.
ATCTATCTATCTATCTATCTATCTATCTATATCTATTTTCTATGTGTTATCTATATATGTAGATTATATATAATATAGGTATATACTATACGCTGGAGGAGAGTCAGATTTGTAGTTCTTTCAGCTTCCTATAAAAATGTTGGTGGTAATGAGATTGTATGCTGCATTTTTGCATCATGTAAAGATTTTAATCTTCCTTCTAAAATCCTGCTCTTAATAGCAATGTCTCATCTATGCCCACTCAACAGTTATATAAATTTTAAATATTTGCCATCTGTATTTGAAGCAGCTTTTAGCAATCGAACTATAGTTTATCAGAGGTATAATATATATATATGTGTGTGTTTTTCTACCAGTATGGTACTACACCATTGGTCTGGGCAGCAAGAAAAGGACATCTGGATTGTGTAAAGTATCTGCTGCAGATGGGAGCAGATGTAGATCAGGAAGGAGCTGTGAGTATAACTTTTATTTTTTAAAAAAAATACTAGTTAAAATATATTTCTAATCAAAAGTAACATATTTATTAATTGTATCAGTTTATAAGTTCCCTCAGTTATCCAAGTGAATCTAGACATCATGCAACACACCAGGGAAGTAAATGCCAAGAACTGAATAGTGAAGGTTTGATGTCAAACACAAGCTTCTTGTTATTATTATCTTGTCAAAGTAAAGCATTTGTAAAAAAAAAATGAAAGCAACAGAAAAATATGCAATTAACATTTGGTATTGAAGAAATGAATACATTAGAAGAAAATATACTGATTCATTTTAGTAAGTTTATTTTATTCTCTTACAGAATTCTATGACTGCACTTATTGTAGCAGTAAAAGGAGGCTTTACAGATTCAGTGAAAGAAATCCTGAAAAGAAATCCAAATGTGAACTTAACAGATAAAGATGGAAATACAGCTTTGATGATTGCTTCAAAGGAGGGACACATAGAAATTGTGCAAGATCTCCTAGATGCAGGAACCTATGTGAATATTCCTGATCGAGTGAGTATGTGTTTGTGTGGCATAGAAATGTTGCCTTATTTGTGTGTGCCACAATAGTTTGGGAAACTAATTTGGGAGTATTTGAAGTAGATATTGACTCTGTTGTATGCTAATTTCAGAGTGGAGATACTGTGCTGATTGGGGCTGTCAGAGGTGGTCATGTTGAAATTGTGAGAGCATTGCTTCAAAAATATGCTGATATAGACATTAGAGGTCAGGTAAGTAATTCTCTGTTTAAGAGTACGCTTCTGAATGTGCCATTTAGAGAATGTAGAAGCATCCCTTATAGATAGGAGACATATTATCAGATAATATTTATATTCTGGAAAAAATGCTCATGCTAAATGCTAGCGTTTGACTCTTGCAAGTATATTTCTCAAACTTTACTGCACATTGTTTCTTCATTAGAATGTAGAACAGATAGTTTCATTTTTATCTATAGTATACAGATAGTAGTCAACTTACAACCACTCATTTAGAGACTGAAGTTACAGTGGCACTGAAAAAAATGACTTGCAGCTAGTGCGCATGCTACGGCGGTTACAGCACCCTCATTATCATGTGATCAAAATAGTCTGGTAATTGGCTCGTATTTATAATGGTTGTAGCGTCCCAGGGTTATATGATTGCCTTTTGCTTCGTTCCCAGCCTGTTTCTGACAAGAAAAGTCAATTGGGTAAACCAGATTTGCTTAATGATCATATGATTAACAGTGGCAAAGATTTACCTAACAATTGTGGTTAAAAAAAAAAAGTCATAAAATTGGTCCCATTGACTTAACTATCTTGCTTAGCAACAGAAATCATGGTCACAATTGTGGTCATAAGTTGAGGACTACCTGTAATTGTTTTGACACTTAGCTGTTATGAGCTACAGGTAGTCCTCGACTTACAACAGCTCATTTAGTGATTGTTCAAAGTTACAGCGGCACTGAAAAAAGTGACATTATCATTTTTCACTCTTACAACCATTGCAGCAGCCACCTTCGTGACCTGATCAAAATTTAGACACTGGGCAACTGGCTCATATTTATGATGGTTGAAGTATCCTGGGGTTATGTTATCACCTTTTGTGACCTTCTGACAGCAAAATCAATGGGAAAATCAGATTTACTTAACAACAGTGTTACTAACTTAACAACTGGAGTGATTCACTTAACAGTTGTGGCAAGAAAGATTGTAAAATGGGGCAAAATTAACTTGTCTTGCTTAGGAACAAAACTTTTGGGCTAAATTGTGGATGTAAGTTGAGGACAATGCTGTACTTACATCAGGTATGCAAGTTTGGGTTCAAAATAAGTATATGCATAATAATAACAGTATTATCATTTTTAGGCAGACTACTTACGTATATATTTCCATCCTGAATAAAAAACCACTGAGTTATTCATATTTAAATAATGCACATATAAGGTATATTTGGTTTATGAAATTAATCCAACTGGCTTTTAAAATGTTTATCATGTGTGTTATTCATTTATAGGATAATAAAACAGCTTTATATTGGGCTGTTGAAAAAGGAAATGCTACCATGGTAAGAGATATTTTGCAGTGTAACCCAGACACTGAAATATGTACAAAAGTAAGTATATAATTGTTTCTAATCGTGAATAAGCTTTATAATATGTGATTTTGGTGCATATTATTATTGTTTTTTATTTTTAAAAACCATAGTCCTTGAACTTTATTAATAACCTTTATTTAATAATAAACTTGAAGTTTATAATATTTCTGTTTACACAGCAATAACCTGTACTGATTTTCTTAGAAGTGTGATATGTATTTATTAAATTTATATATACCAATAACTTTATTATATATCTCCCAATTGCTGCTTATTACTTTTTAGAATAGTACTAGACAGTAAAATAAAATGCATTTTTCTTATGAATGCATGCATTTAGACTTAACTACTAAAACTAAGTCTGTTCAGTGTGACCTTGAGAGCTGTTAGTCAGGTCTACTAACAACATATGGGTTTTTTTTTTGGAGTTGATATGATTTCTTTTTTGTCTTCTGTAATTTTTAGGCTTCCCAGTGTCAGCCTATACTTAAATAATTAGGAAGGATATAGCAATGATAGTATTTGGATATAATACAGTCAGCAATCAAATAATACCAGTTAGATTTGAATATGGCATTCAGTTATAACAGCAAAGATATGACCAGAACTATATTGGCGATACAGAACAGAAAGATATTAAAATATAGTGAAGTTGAATTTTAAAGAAAACAGTATAGGCAGAGCTTATAGATAATGAAAATAGAAAATAGTTTTATTATTGAGAACAGAATTGTACAGACAACGATTTTTCTTGTAATACTTTCTGGAAGCAAAAGTTGGGATTTTAAGGAGTAGGGTTTAAAGAGTTCTAATATTTTTAAACTTTGGTATTGGAAAAAATTTCAGAAAACAAATGGATCATAGAACAGATCTAGGAATGCCATTAAAGGTACAAAAAATGACTAGGTTCAAATTATCTTAGTTTGTATATATTATGTGAAGACTAATTCTCTAAAGAAGTTCATAATTCTTGAAAGGTATTAAAAAAGAGAATGATCAGCAGCTAAGTAGATGGACTCAATTACAGTGGCACACTGTCAGAAAATTTGAAGGGCTGGTTTGAGGACACATCATCCTGGAGAAATTCTAAGTGGTCACTAAGAGTTGACACTAAGTTGATGGCTTATAATCAAATAATTAATTTCAGCTGGTTTGCATATTTTCAGTGATTAAAACATATAGTTAAACAGCTGTTGATATAATTAAAAGCTAGTAAAAATAATGTGGCTAAAATTAGAATGCATCTCAAACCATTCTATTAGAAAAGGGTTTTGTCATGAAATATAATTTGGCTTAAAAAAAAGTTAAATGTTCTTTATCTGTTCCTCAAGTGTCTGCTATATCTTTTTCTTTTTTCTTTTAGGACGGTGAAACACCTCTTATAAAGGCAACCAAAATGAGAAATATTGAAATAGTTGAGCTTCTGCTGGACAAAGGAGCAAAAGTTTCTGCTGTAGATAAGGTAAAATCTAATTGTTGAGCAATGAGAAAAGCACAGTTAAAAGTAAAATATTGGTGGAGAGCTCACCCCCAATACTTTTGATGAAGGCAAAAAAATGGATCTGCTTAAAAAAATGACTTTCTAAACTTTTCTCATTTGGTAAGAATATAACAACGTGAGAAAACAAATAATTTAAAGAATATGTTAAATTATTTTTGTAAGAAATAAAGGAATGGGGAAGACTTAACTTGAGTTTTTGACTTTTTGAGAAATGCAAGTAAAACTATAGAAAGAAATCCAGATTCAAGAGAAAATTATGATTGGCACATGCATGGACACTTGTCAAGAACACTTTAAACAAAATGAAGACTATAATAGCTGTAGAGAAGATACAATTGCTGTAAGATACTCTTGACAGGTGTACATCATGTCCACTGTGCTCCAAATTGCATTTTGTCCTTTATATCTCTGTAGAGTTCTTATATGATTATGCATCTATTAACTTACAACAACTCTTTCAGAAAGGAGACACTCCACTACATATTGCTATTCGTGGCAGGAGCCGTAGGCTTGCAGAACTGCTTTTACGAAATCCTAAAGATGGCAGGCTACTTTATAGGCCTAATAAAGCTGGTGAAACCCCTTACAACATTGATTGCAGCCATCAGAAAAGTATTTTAACTCAAGTCTTTGGTGCTAGTAAGTATTTAGGATTTTTTAAAATATAAATATTTCTGATACTTTGGAAAATATATTTCTGGGATGCTGAGAAAACATTTAATGATTAAATATTGAAAAATGTCAGCCCAGCAGGAGTTATTTTTAAATATAATGATAAATGCTGTTTTAGAAATATGTTAGAATAGTCTAGCTTCTTCCTAAACTTGTGCATATCTTTCTTCCTATATGTGTGGGAGAATTTTAAACAGGTTTTAATTTAATCTGCTCTCTAATTTTGATCCATAGTTTGTAGATCCAAACAATAGTTTGTAAATCCAAAAGTCTACAAACTCTTCCAGGCTTTTTGGATGGAGGAAGCTAAAATTGTTCCTATCAAGCTAAACCAATTTGAAATATTGAAATCAATATTTTCTGCCTTTTAGCACCAGGTAAAAATCTGACTACTAAGACAGGATTCATTACCAAAAGGTTGAATAGATAGAGGTGGATTGCCTGATGACCTCTATATATTTTAGGATATACCTCTCAAATTTCTTTGCTATTAGCCATGCTAGCTGTGGGGATTGATGGGGTTTTTTGCACAATCAGTTTGCCATTTGCCGTGTAGAGTAATTGAGGATGAAAGTCAATAAGAATTGCCTTTTAGATCAGGTGTGTCAAACTCGTGGGATGGATGCGTCACATGCTGGCCCCGCCCCCGCCCAGTTTAGCGAAGGGGAAAAAAGTCCTGATATATCACATGACGCCTGCTGTGACAATGCGAGTTTGACACCCCTGTTTGATCTGTTTTCTTATTCTTGGTATGGGAATGGAAAATAAACATGCAACTATTGCATTTGTCTTTATAGAATAATTATGCTGGCTGGCTGGCTATGATCTGGTATTAGTAATTGAAGAACAGGGCAAAAAACCAGATGATTTTTACAAGTTTATTTGTGTTGCAGGGCACTTGTCTCCTACTGAATCAGATGGGGATATGCTGGGTTATGATCTCTACAGCAGTGCATTAGCTGACATTCTTAGTGAACCAACAATGCAGCCACCAATTTGTGTTGGGCTGTATGCCCAGTGGGGAAGTGGCAAATCTTTCTTGCTCAAGAAACTTGAAGGTAAATATTTGATTTGAATACTTACTGAATACTAAACAACAGCTTGGTTATTATTATTACTATTACTATTAAGTTTATTTGCTGGCTATCTCACTATTTGAGGTAAGTTGTTTTTTATTTATTTAAAAATGTATTTATTTAAAGAATGTGTACAGCCATCCATTTCAGATGTTGCAACTGTGGGTGGCAAACAATGAATTAAAAAAAAAAACACTTTCAAATAATTATTTCAAAGAATAAACAGTTTCAATAGGAATCCAACACATTAATAAGTAACTAGGAAATTACAATCGTATCTTTCTAGATTCTGTCCTGTTCATTTGATTCAAAGTAAACAACATGAAAATTGGAGAGCAATCTTTATATCTAACATAAATTCAGAACTGCTATGTGAAAAAAACCCTTTTCCTCTAACTGTTCACAATCATTGGATAAACCTATCTTTTGTACTAATATTTTTTTAAAGAAACTTGCTTTTTATGTTTGCACTTATTCACAAGCTTTAAATTTTTCTCAGAGAGAATTGTTTATGTCTTACAATGATTTTTCCTTTTTTTTGTTTTTAGTAGATGTGTTAAATAGAATTATGTATGATTATATTGTACATTTTTATAGTACAATGTAACTGGCAATTGTATTTTTCCTTATCTTTTAATCTGATTTTTAAAACAGCCGTATATTGCACATTCTTATTACTTTATTCATCAGAGGTACATGATACTTTATCAACTCATAGATTTCCCAATTCAAGTGAAATGGTACATGTGTGGTTGGGATTCTTTTGCTTCGCTGTGCGTTTGTTTTGATATTTTGTGTTAAATGGTCTGTTTGCCGATCTAGAGGGATTATTTTAGATACTTCCCTTTTGTTTAAATTATTATCATCAGTAAATTTTGTCACTTTTGTGGTCTGTGGTAATTTCTAGATAACTGATGAACAAATACGAAAGCATGAGTCCAAATACAAACATTTCTGCAGTTCCACTGTGAAAACCAACCATTTATTTGTATCTTTTTTTCTTAGTACTTTAATTCTTTTATCCATAAAATCTCTTTGGCTGAGTGAAAGTATTAAACAGTCCAGCTTGCCTCCTGAAGTCTGGGTATTCAATCACTGGAGGTTTTCAAGACATGATTGGACAGCCATTTGTCTGGGATGGTATGAAGAATCCTGTACAGCAGTGATCCCCAACCTTTTTTACGCCGCGGCCCGGTATCCCCAACCTTTTTTATGGCGCGGCCCGGTACCGACAGCTGGGCGCCGCCATCTTGTTTTGATGAAAAAGTGCTTCCGGTGAGCTTTCTACCGGAAAAGCTCACGGAAGCACTTTTTCATCAAAACAAGATGGCGGCGCCCAGCAAGCCAGCGGCCCGGTAGGACTTGTTCCACGGACCGGTACCGGTCCGCGGACCGGTGGTTGGGGACCCCTGCTGTACAGGATGGAAGGTTGTTCTATACCAAAGTCCCTTCCAACCGTACAGTTCTATGGAAAATTCACTTCAATTTGTAAAAGATTACAACAGTATCAAGGGAATCACCTTTATTTTTCGTGAAAATAGTATCTATCTTGGTAATTTTATGTTCACTAAAAATTATTTCTCTCTTTTTAGATGAAATGAAAACATTTGCAGGACAGCAGATTGAACCTTTGTTCCAATTTTCCTGGCTTATTGTGTTCCTTTCACTTTCATTGTGTGGCAGCCTTGGCTTATTGCTTGCATTTACCGTAGATGAAAAACTTGGAATAGCAGTGGCACTGAGCTTATTGGCACTGCTATACGTATTTTTCAGTAAGTTTTCTTTTAAGTGAAATTAATTTTTAACTTATTGCATGTTTAAAATTAAGCTGGTACTTTAATGCATAAATGAAGCAAAAGTCAAATCACATTGAAAACTATACCAATGTCACGAGTTGAAAGATCTGTAATTTTGTGGAAATCCTTTCTAGAAAAGAGTATGTATAGAAATTATATCTGTATCACCCCCCCCTCAATCAAAACCATTTGTAAAACACATCGGATGATAGATGTATCATCCAGCAGGAACTCTAATTAACACATTGTATTAAAAAGCATAAACTTTGGTGAATTGGAATTCACTTCATCAGATGCATACAGTGACTAGACTGATCTACTATTTAAACAGGAATAAAGCGGAAAGGAAGGACGGGAAGGCAGGTTGGTGTAGACGACCAAGTTAGATGTAGGATAGATTGCAAGTGTCTTATTAATTAACTATAATATGTTAAAAACTATATTTGTTGATTGATGTGTATCATAAGAAAACATTTAACAAACCAAATTCCTTCTGTTTTTCCCCCTAAAATTGTTGTGGGACTGAATGAAAATATATGATTTTCTTGTATAGCAGTGTAGTAAAATGTACTATATAACATCTTGTAATACTTTCTATAAATGATATTAATATTTAAAATATCTAAACCATCTTGTTTTAGCTGTAATATATTTTGGGAGCCGAAGAGAAGGAGAAAATTGGAATTGGGCATGGGTGCTTAGTACAAGATTGGCAAGACATATCGGCTACATGGAATTACTTCTTAAACTCATGTTTGTGAACCCACCTGAGTTGCCAGAGCAAACTACTAAAGCCTTACCCGTCAGGTTAGAACAATTTATCATACTGTTTTGTTACAGATAATGGTTTTTAAAAGGTTTAATATTGTAAGACCTTTATTGTGGCCCAAATTTGCTAGAATTACTGAGCTGTAATCTTTAAAAGAATGTTATCTGATACTCTTTTAAAGAATTATATTGTATTAGCTATGGATTCTGATGCTTTACTTAAAAATTCATAAATGGCTGCATTATGTATAAAACTTGTCATTTTCCATGTTAGGTCTATTCATTCTGAAGTAAATTTTAATGTAATATTATTTAATAGTCCATCAACATTGGATTGATTTCTTGGGAGGCATTGTTTTACAAAAGTACCGGTCACTTCAATAGTTTCATTCATCTATTGCAGCGGTCGCCAACCGGTGGGCCGCAAGAAAATTTTGGTGGGCCCCAGAGAAATCTCACCCCCAGAGCACCCCCCCCCAAGCAATTAATCCAGACTGCGCAGAAACACAAGGCTGCTCAGCCCACATGGTCCGTGGGAACCCTCCCCGCCCACTCACTTCTTACCCAGCAAACTTATCTGCTAAGTTGCTATTTTTCCTTTTTCCAACCATCATCTGTTCTGCTGTGCTGGGAGATTTAGATTAGCTAGGAAGCAGGAAATGGTTGGATTTCTTGCTTTCTAGCTAAGCACAGCCAAACCTCCTTTAGGACTGAAGGTTTGCTTGCAAGCAAATTCAGTGCAAACTCATGACAAGCAAATTTGAGAGACTGAGCTAGCTGATGGCAGATAGATAGATAACTGAATGGTTCTGTGAGCAACTCAATCTGCCTGCTTTGCCTGATTTTGGATAAAAATTGCTTTTTCTATATAAAAAAAATCAATATTTACATACATGGTGTGTTGTGAATTAATTTTGTGAGTTTGCTTGCTAGCAAATTTTATGAGTTTGCTTGCAAGCAAATTTTATGTGACAGACTGAGCTAGCCAATGGCAGATAGATAGATTTCTGAATGATTCTGTGAGCAACTCAATCTGCCTGCCTGCTTTGTCTGATTTTGGGTAAAAGTTACTCTTTCTTAAAATAAAAAATTCAATATTTACATGCATGGTGTATTGTGAGTTAATTTTATGAGTTTGCTTGCTAGCAAATTTTATGAGTTTGCTTGCAAACGAATTTTATGTGACAGACTGAGTAGCCAATGGCAGATAGATAGATCTCTGAATGAATCTGTGATTCTGTGAGCAACTCAATCTGCCTGCTTTGCCTGATTTTGGGTAAAAGTTGCTCTTTTTTATAAAAAAATCAATATTTATATAAATATTTATAATATTCACATACAAGCCATGCCCAGCCAGTCACATGACCACCAAGCCACACCCACAAATTAGGCCACACCCACAGAACCAGTTAGTAGTCCCTGGGATCTAAAATTATGAGTTTGGTGGTCCCTGAGGTCCAAAAGGTTGGCGACCCCTGTTCTATTGTGTCCCTCAAAATTCTATTTTATTTCCATACATTTAATGCATACATATATTGAGGCAGCTTGCCCTGGTGTTCAGTGCCACTGATAGGATCTTTCTCACTCTTTCCCTTTAAATCTAAGAAAGTGGATTGAGTTCTAAATTTATTTCATTTATGTATTAAGGTTTGTATCCCTCTCGAGTCTGAAGAGACTGATTGGCTTACTTTATTCTCTACAGTAAAAGAGTAAAATACAATCAGCAATTCACAAAAAATAAAATCCCCAACATCTTCAGAATATTATATGTCACACACAAGAAAAACTTATAAAGGAAGCCTTACCTTTCATTATGGGTCTGTTTCTAAGACTTTCTAGAATATGCACATTTTAATACTTTCAAAAAATCAAGAGTATCTGATACCAATGATTGGGGACTCAGCAGCTGGTCTGCATTTACTCTCATTTGCAGTGTCCCACAGTCATGTGACCATGATTTTAAATGTTTTTGCTGGAAGTCAGCATTAACTTCTGATTTCTAGCAGAAAAATGCCCCTGAGTTTTATTATCACTAAAAATCAGTGAAACATAATGAAATATAATAAAATAATGGAACATGATGAAATGTCTAATCCACATTTTATTTGTGAGACAATATCAAAACTTAATACTTTATTTGAATTTTATTGGTAGGTGCCTTGAACACTGCTTTGCAGGAAGGAGAAATACAAATGCATTAAGGGTATTAGCCCACAATAAATTATGCAGAAAATTGTTTGACACTGTGATCAGTGTCAATCTGGCTTGTAATAAAATTATCATTGTAGTCTACTGGTAACTAATGCAGAAATGTATTCTTAGGAAGACTTTTACCAAGTTATTTAAAAACTACCAATAACTACTGAATTTGCTCTATTTGCTCAAGCTCTACAAAGAGGCATTTGGATTAAATATGTAATCAAAAATATTTCTATATTTTGTTTTAAATATAGTCTTCATAGTTATGAAGAATACTGTCAATAGTTGTATAAATAATGGGAATGATTAAATAAATGAATTAATTTATCATTTCTTTAATAATAAAATAATATATTAAAATTAAAACCATTAGATTAGTAATGAAAGCTCAGCAATTTAAAAATGTCCTAATAAAAGGAAAAACTCAATTTGTACCAATCAGTAACAATCTACAATTATTTGTTGTTTAAGGTTTCTCTTTACAGATTACAATAGATTGTCCAGCGTAGGTGGAGAAACCTCAATGGCTGAAATGATTGCCACCCTTTCAGATGCCTGTGAGAGAGAATTTGGGTTTTTAGCAACACGTCTTTTTCGTGTATTCAAAACTGAAGAAACTCAAGGTATGTGTGAAGTTGTTGAATTGACCTTTTCTTTTGTTTTTCAGTGATAGCGGCACATTCCCCTCCCCAATACATTTTTCTTTATGATTCAGTCAATGTGAAGTGATGAAGGTATTGGATTAGGATTGGGAAATTCCATGTTCAAGGCCAACCTTGGTTACGGAAATTTACTTGGTGGCTTTGGTCCATTCAGTGTCACCGGATTCATAGGACTGCTGCTAAACTCTTTTGTGAATTGTCTTGAGTTCTTGTAAGCAAATGCAGAATATAAATCTAAGAAACAATATTGATATGCAGTGTTGTTTCACGTTAAAATGCAAAACTAGGACATATAAGTAATGGTCATTCTGCTCAAAATCCTAAACACCTTAGAGCTAAGTGGGAACCAGAGTTGAAAATTTCCATGATTTAAAGGGGACAAGACATTACATCCTTTAAGCAAAAGAATGTTGTTGAGTAGATACTCTCTACGCAGATCAGGACTCTAGAAAACTTTAAAGTAAGAATCTGAGAGTAAGAATTACAGTGAAGTTTACTTCAGAGTATTTATGCATAGCTTTTCTTGGGCTTTTACAAGGGCAACAGGAGAGTTTCACTTAAAATTATCCTAAGTTTAATGAGCTTCACTTATTAGGCAACCAGAAGTAGGTCTTTTCTTCTGTCATATCCAACTTACAGAATACAGGAATAAAATTCAACCCCTGTTCTTTCAGTTTTCAGGAAAGGGTTTAAACCTTTCTATTTAGCCATGGTTTTTAATTTGATTAACAATAATCAATTATTTTGTGAGTTTTATTTTTTTTTAATAGTTAGTTGACTTGGGTGCCTAGTAAGCAAAAAGGCAGAATATAAATGATATAAAATGTATGTATTTGAAGTTATAAATTGTGTTTATCAATTGCTGCTTTGTCTCCTAGGAAAAAAGAAATGGAAGAAAACTTGTTGTCTCCCATCTTTTGTTATCTTCCTCTTTATTCTGAGCTGCATTGTTGCTGGGATCACTCTTACAGCTTATTTCAAAGTGAATCCTGAAAACACGACAGTGAATGCTATTCTGATTTCATTTTTATGCGTTGTGGGTTTGAGCTTTATCTTGAACTGTCGCACGTGGTGGCAAGTGATGGACTCCATCTTAAATTCACAGAGAAAACGGCTTCACAGTGCTGCTTCAAAACTACACAAACTGAAGAGTGAGGGATTTATGAAAGTACGTATTATATAATATAGCAGTTTTGAATTATGTGAGTTTTGTTTAAAGACCACCAGAACACAGTTTAGGAATGAAATGTTCCAGAGAGTGGCATTTGGTTTACCTCTAGATCATACTGTTATGAGGACAGTAAGGTGAGTTTTCCAGAAGTAAATTCCCCAAACTGGGTTTATATCATTCTGCATATATTTTTCTAAAGGAAACAGGCCCATTTCAGAGGCAGACTATTCTCAGTATGCTTTGAACACTTCAGGTTTGGAGGATTCAGTTCTGAAACTGACAAGCTTTCCTGTAGTGGAAGGAAAATGGAATATTTTAAGGCTCTTTGGAATGTTCCTGAATCAGTTTTGCACTTTCTGAGTTTAGTTTAACTTGTAATTGATCATGAAGACTCATAAAAATGAAGCAGTTTATCAATAAGATCAAGGATACCCAACCCCGGGCCACAGATGAGTACTGGCCCATGTTACTGGCCTGTTAGGAATCAGGCTGGTGGTGAGCAGCAGGTGGCTGAGCAAAACTGAACCCTCCCCCCCCCCCAACACCTGGTCCGTGGAAAAATTGTTTTCCATGAAACTGGTCCCTGGCGCCAAAAAACTTGGGGACTGCTGAAGTAGATAACTAAACATTATGAGTAAAATTACTTTAAATACTGGGGGGAAAGCTACATTTATGGCATTTAAATTAGAAGTTTGTCTCTCTCTTTTTTTTAAATAAAGTTTTATTTGGGTTTTCACACACAAAATGCAAGTAAAACATCTTTTTTGAAAATAGCATGGTCCCGGGTTGAACTTTTTTATACAGACACAAAACTCAATTTCATGCTCCCTTTTGTGTTCTATTCCATATCTTACACTATTTTACATTTTCTATATAGTTTTCCCCCTCTTTTAATTTTCTCAATTTTATTTTGATTATCTCATCTCAATTCAAATCATTATATTTATACTTTTGTCTGTTCTGTTTCAATTTCATATTTTCTCATTAAACAAATTTTCTCCTGTAGTTACTAATTGGAGTATGACACCTTTATATCTTTTAATTACATCCATTCAACTCTTATTTAAACTTCAATATATACCTTAAGTTTATGACCTTCAATATAATACATAATTTCCAATTGAATTCTGCTTGGTACATTCTTATAATACACACTATATTCTTTTTAAAAAAAAGAAAGATTGTAAGTATATGTAATTATAAACCCTCATTCCATTCCAGTTCAGTTCTATCATTAATAATCATGAAAATCTTAACATCTTTAACACTTCTTTTCAATTAAATAATCTCCATAATTAATTTTTCTCTTATTTCTCTTCACATATGTTTTATAAATCATTAAATATACCTTTTGTTACATTTATTTATTGACAAGCATTCCACTGAATTATGATAGCTATTTTATCAGACATTTTAATCATACATTGTTTCATATTTTCTAAAATTATTTCTGCTTCTAATATAACAATACTATCTTATGTACCTTTGCAGAATCCCCTTTTCCATTAAATTTTCACCCATTATCTCTAAATAGGCCTTGTTTCTCTATATTTTGTTTCTGTCCTTTATAACTTCTTTTCCTTTCTTTCTTCCCTCTCATCTTCTCCCTCCCCTTTTTACCCCCTTGTCTCTCTACTTCTAATTCTCTCTTCTGCATTTCCCTCTTCTGTTGCTTTCTGATTTTATACTTATTTTTCACTGTATTTTTTTTAGAGTTGTTTTTCCCCATCTTAAACTTTCCATTCTCTTTCCCCCCTTTCCTTCCCCCCCCATCTAAGATTACTTGTTCATTAAAGATGGCTTCTTCTTTGTCGCAATCTTCTTGTTCTGCAGACATTTCTTGTTGTTTCTCATAATTCCAAATCTCCATTTCTAAAAACTGAAATACGAAGCCAAAAGAACCTCTCCCTTCTTGTGCATCTTCTTTGTACTTTTTAAGTTCCATTTTCAGTTCTTCTAAAAGTGGAGCCATTTTAAACAGTTTTAAACAACCACCCGATTGATTTTAGTCATTCAAAACAATAACCAAGAATCCAGAAATCATCAAGTAATCCAGATAGTCCCGAGTTATATCTTCTTATTTCTTTTTCGACTTTCTCTTCCTGGGGTTTTTGTTGCAATATTTCAGTTAGAATGTATCTTTTGGAAGTCTTGTTGAGATTTTGCTGTAAGTTCTTTTTTAATTCCAGGCAGTCTCCTCCCTTCCAGATCCTACCCTTTTATTCTTTTTCTCTCCTTTCCTGTTTTCAAAAGCTTTTGATTATCCAGAAATCTTTATTATCCCTTTGACTTTTTATTTTCAGCATTAAATGCCTATTGATGTCAAAGTGGATTTTTTTTCCAATTTCTTGCTTAAGTCTCTTAGCTGTCAGTATAGGAAAAGGAGGAAACCAAATCTTTTCCCTTTTCTCTCTCCTTCGCAGCTTAAAAATCTTTTTAGGGAACAATGTTATTGTTTTTTAACAGTTTCAATTCCAGGGTACCTTATTTGTTGCTTTTGCTGTTGGACCCCGTCAACCAAAACTTTCTCTTCTTATCTTCCTCCCGCACATTCTTTTCCGGTTGAGTTTTTCTTTGTGGTGACCATTTCTGACCACCGCTGCAACCGCCTTTGGGAAAGGGAGTAATGGCCAGCTGGAGAGGAGAGATGCGGCTCTCCTCAACCCTGCTGGCAGTCTCCCCACTCTTCACCACCTCTACGTGGTGGCTTAGCCCCGAAACCAGCTGGCTTGGGGCGCTCCAGCAGCGAAGTTTGTCTCTTTTAATATGTTTGTAGGATTGACGTTAAGATGACTGTATTTTTATTTTTGTAGGTTCTTAAATGTGAAGTGGAGCTGATGGCAAAAATGGCAAAAACTATAGATAGCTTTACTCAGAATCAAACCAGGCTTGTAGTAATTATTGATGGATTGGATGCCTGTGAACAGGATAAAGTTTTACAGATGCTTGATACAGTAAGTGTTTAATTGATTTGCCTTTCAAATGTGACTATGAGGCAAGACATTGGAAATGTTCTAATAATTTGCTTTAATTCATATAGCTAATTAAATTCTGAAATAAGTGGAACAAATTATAGCTACTTGTTTTACTGCTTTCACTGAGATTTGCAGCTCAATTCTGTGTACGTTGGAAACCTCTCAATAGATTCAGTGGACTTATTCCTAAGTAGAAATTTATAGCATTGATTATAAATACAAATACATGCTAATTTTAAAATGATAGTCAATTAATGTAGTGAACATGGATTAGTGGAGGCACTTCTGTTTGTCATTCCATGCCACAGTGCTTCGAGCCATTTCTTAAGCCATCTCAGGAACAGTATGGAGACTTCATTTAGTTCAAGGAAAGTTTCATTGTCCAAGCAATCCCTCGGGTATAATGAAAACTATATTTCACATATATTGTTTTATATCTTAAGAAATATTTAAATGTTTACAGTGCTAGGAAAAATAGATGGGTTGTGATATATACTACCTGTAATATATGTAATCAGAAGAAAACAGCAATGGGACATCTTCCATCCCGAATACTACATAATAATTGTGCCCTGAACTAGTTGTGATCCTCCCTCCCTCCCTCAGTTTAATTAATTTTCTTTCCTTTTCACAGGTCCGAGTCCTTTTTTCTAAAGGTCCATTTATTGCCATTTTTGCTAGTGATCCCCACATCATTATCAAGGCAATTAATCAGAATCTGAACAGTGTACTAAGAGACTCAAATATAAACGGACATGATTACATGAGGAATATAGTTCATTTACCTGTATTTCTTAATAGTCGTGGACTCAGTAGTGCTAAAAAGATGATGGTAGCTGCGACCACAAATGGAGATGTTCCATATACAGATAGTTCAGGTATGGTAGCAAAATTATAAATAAGAAATAAGATTATTAGTATTAGCTGGAGAGAGAGACAGAGAGAGGGAGGGAGGGAAAGGGAGAAAGAGAGAGAATGTGTGTGCATATACAGTAGATTTATTTTCACAGGTAGTTTTTATTTTTTCTGCATTTTTATATTGCTTTCAGTATTTTATGAATAAAAAGGCAGAATTAAAAAAGGTGCTAATAACCTATAGTTTATTAGAATTGCATTTTAATCAGAAAATATTTTTAGGATTTCATGAAGACATTGATCGAAGAGTTTCACAGAATAGCCTGGGAGATGTGACTAAGCTTGGAAGTAAAACAACTCTCAACAGAAGGGTAAGAAATTGGCAGTCATGGAAGAAAAATCATTGAATATGTTCTATCAAACAGTTGTCCAATAGATTTAAGTGGGATTTGTTGGATCTAATTTAAATGTGATGAAAACCCTCCAAGCTGAGTGTTTCTACAGATTTGGCATGCAAGCAAGGAAATGGTCTCTCTTACAACTTTATTGACTATTTTTACTTCCTGCTGGGTAGAAAAAGAAAAAAGAAAGGCTTCTGTACCGATGCAAATTACTACTTGAAAGTGATCCTTGGGATCTTAATCTGACTCGATGCGATATTATTTAATACATTTTTATGCTGCATTGTAGGTGAACTTCTGATAAGGCAAATTCCAGTCAAAGCATTCAGAATAAAGCAGAGTTTAATTATATAGAGCTCCAGTAATAAGTCTGATAACATTTGAGAAGTAATGAAAAACTTCAAAGGGCTTCTGAGATTTGAAAAAAATATCCATATGCCTGGCACACTGTAAATGAAAATAGTATAATACTTTTTCTTTAAATTAGGATACCTACAGAAGAAGGCAAATGCAGCGTACCATTACACGTCAGATGTCTTTTGATCTGACCAAACTACTGGTTACAGAAGACTGGTTCAGTGATATTAGCCCACAGACAATGAGGCGATTGCTTAATATTGTTTCTGTAACAGGTAATGTTTATTTATCAGTGCCAAACATTTATAATATTGATCTTCATGGTGAAAGCAGTTTGCCAGTGTAGTATTGGGGAATAAGCATATAGTTTGTTTCTAATCTTTTGCACTCTGTAATGAAATTAAGCAATATTAAAAACTACTGAATTAGAAACTATTCATGTGACAATTTAAAATTAGAAATGTGCAAACAATACTTCTGTCTTAAAAACGTTCTAAAGTATGGTAGCATTGTGGTGGCAGAATATACTTTTGTTTAAAGAGTACTGTATAATTGGTATTATTGTTCCTTAGCTAAGAATATCAGGCTTTCTCTTATCAAACTGAAGTCAGCTGAAAACAACACAGAGTTGTTGTGGATTTTTTGTTGGACAAACAGCCTCTCAAATTATTGTGAAAATAACCTAGATAATAAATTCTCCTTTCTGCAAATGAAAGTTTATTTATGGAATAAATAAAAACTCCATTTAAAGAGAGAGCAAGATAGTTGTTACTTTCTTCTGGACTCCTTGCACATCTGTCCTTTCAAAAAGATATCTGCCTGCAGTAGAAAATTGGGGCTTTGTGCTCAGAAAGAAACAGCTTCTCCCTTTTCCAATGAAACTATTCCATTAGTGGAAGTATGGATATGAATTAAAAAGTATCAGATACAAAACGCAACATTTGGAGATTGCATTAAACTTTGGAAACAATACGCAGAAATATTTATTCCCATATTTTTAAAATGTTTGGATTGTTAAACAAATCCATTTGATTTATAGTTCAAAGATATAGCTGGGATGACAAATCTCTATTATGAAATTTCAATAATTAGACTGTTAGTTGTTATGCGTAATGTAAAATAAAATTCTTTATTGATACTCACGCAGTCAATCATATATTTGTATTAAAATACTGTGGCTTTGGTATGTTAAAATACAGAGTTAATTCAGAGGAGCATATAATGACTTGTAAGCTGAGATGTGATTCTTCTTAGGAAATTTTGTACTCTGATATTATTTTGTAGGAATGTGAACTATATTGCTAAGCATATAACTCTTGATTTTATAGGGCGTTTATTGAGAGCTAATCAGATCACTTTCAATTGGGATAGGCTGGCAAGCTGGATCAACTTGACAGAGCAATGGCCATACAGAACATCCTGGCTTATATTATATTTGGAAGAAACAGAAGGTGTTCCAGATCAACTAACTTTAAAAACAATCTATGAGAGGTAAGTGTTGTTTTAACAGTATAATCCGTTATTAAATGTTGGCTTCCTATCTATTTCTAATGACAAGTCTCTACCGGCTAATCCAAATATGGAGATCCACTTTGGTGTAAGGGTTAAGGTGCTGGCCTAGTAACCAGGAGACTATGAGTTCTAGCTCCTCCTTAGGCACAGATGCTGGCTGGGTGACTTTCGGCCAGTCACTCACTCTTAGCCAAGCTTACCTTGCAGTGTTATTGTAGGGAAAATGAGGAGGAGGAAATAGTATTAACAATGTTCCTTGACTTGAGTTACTTACCCATGTTTACCCAAAAAGGTCTTATATTAATTTTTGTTCCAAAAGACACATTAGGGTTTTTTCCTGGTTAGGTCTTATTTTTGGGATAATATGGTATTAAATACATCCATCGGCGTATAATACGACTTTTTCCCCCTGAAAATAGGGGGCAAATGATGTATGCGTGTTATACACCGATATAATGTTAAGAAGCCTTCGGTGAATGCTGCTGGGATCGGGGATCAAGGACACAAATGAAAGAAGGGGAGGGAGGAAGCAACCGAAGCCTGTCCTTCTCTCTGGGTCAGCTCTCTCAGTCGCTCTCTCGCTCCTCCACCAGCACAGGAAGAAACTGCTTCAAAGAGCGGGGGGGGCTTTTCCTGTCGCCGCAGCTTCCTGAAGCGCCCGTTTCTCCCCCCACCCCCACCCCGTCCGCCCGCCCGCCCGCCCGCAGTGCTCCGTTCTGCCTGCCTGCCTGCCTTCGTTAATGGTTGAATCGGAACAGCTTCGGCTGAGTAAAAGAGGCGACTAGTTATTATTCTCAGCCCGAAGCTGCTCCCAAACAACCAGAAACTAAGGCAGGCAGGCAGGCAGGCAGAACGGGACACTGTGGATTGAAGCGCACGCTGTGGGTGGGAGTGGGGTGAAAGCAGGCGCCGGAATAGCTGCGGCGACAGGAAAAGCCCCCGCTTCTTTGAAGCAGTTTCTTCCTTGGATGGTGGAGCAGCGAGAGAGCGAAGCCTCCTTCTCTTCTCTTCCCCCCGGTCCTTGCAAAAATTTTCTGCTTGAAACCGGTCCCTGGTACAAAAAAGGTTGGGGACCACTGATTTACCTTATAAGTGGTAATAATATTAATAAAAAAAAGTTCTGAGCTACCCTTATTTTGCTTCAAAGTTTTTATTTAGAAATTTAATTTTTTTCCTGAAATTTCCTCTTAAAATGAAGATGCGTGTTATACGCCTGTGCGTGTTATACGCCGATAAATACGGTACATCCATCTGGCTGACGAACTTAACTGGGGCTTATTTTGGGAGGTAGGGCTTATATTACAAGCACCTTGAAAAATCATGCTAGGGCTTATTTCCCAATTGGATCTTATTTTGGGGGTAAACATGGTATAATGTAATAAATGAGGAATTAAAATAACATTTTAAAAAATGAACTGAAGCTAATATTTAATCCAAATGTACAATTTGTCAAGATGAAACAGCCGCATTTTATTTTTTTAAATGCTCTTGGAAAGAGGTGTTTCTCCTTGACAGTGGGCCAGAAACATGCTGAAAAAAGTATTACATAGTTGTTTCATGTCAAAATGTGCTCCTTAGCCTACTAATTTTCCAGGTCTTAGAATTTGCTTAACAAATGTCCAATAATTCAGATCCAGAATTATTTTTAATTTCTTTTAAAATGTGTTATGTGTTTTTATTCAGTCGCTAAGTGATATACTATTCTTTGTGACGCCATGGACCATAGCATGCCAAGACCCCTTGTCTTCCACTGTCTCCCAGAGTTTTCCCAGATTCATATTCATTGTGCTGATGACACTATTTAACAATGCCATCCTCTGCCGTCCTCTTCTCCTTTTGCCCTCAGTTTTTCCCAGCATCAGAGTCTTGTCCAGTGAATTGTCTCTTCTCATTTAGTGGCCAAAGAATTTGAGCTTCAACTTCAGTATCTTTCCTTCCAAAAAACAGTCAGGGTTGATTTGCTTTAGGATTGACTGATTTGTGTTATGTGTTAAAAATATAAAAAGTAGCCATTCTGGTTAAAACTTAGATTTATTTAGTCCATTTTATCAGAAGAAACTCACATTGGTACAAGAGAACCTTCCAGGCTCTATTAGCTAGGAAGTGGCATTAAAAAACATATTGCTACTGAGATTAATGTATAAAATCATGCTGATAATCACTGATATCTGGACCCAATAAAATGTTGCCCAGATTGGCAGCTCTTATTGAATCTTTTAATTATTGCTTTTTGCAGCTCTTTCTTTGTTATCAATAGTCAATTTCATCGATTGGCTAGATTCTGGTGTAATAGGAAAGAATTTATTCACTCTCTCTGTACCATGTATATATAATTTTATACACTTTGACTGTGTCTTCACTTACCTTTAACTTTAAAAAAGCTCACATTTAACTTTTTTTTCCTGCTAGACAAATTGTTTTAAGTCTCTGTGTCCCTTTCTGCACTTTTTCTAACTTTTTGAGGGGCACAGATTGGGAAATGATTACTGTGATGCTTATAAAGAATAAGAAATTGTTAATTCATAGTATTAATAAAAGAAGCTGTTATATTTCCAAATTAAACATTTAACGTAATATTTAGTATGACACTGAACTGGCAAAGCTTGAAAAATGCCTGTTAAAGTTTATACAGATTATTTCATTTAAAGGTATTGATATCATATTTGGATAGCAGTAATTTAGTTTGAATTTTGTTGTTACCTAGCAGTACTTGTTTGCCTCTACATCCACGCAAAAAGTTTTCTTAGAATTAACAGTGAAATTTTTTGTTACAGCTTCAGAAGGTAAGATAGACAGATAGGTTGTTATATCCTATTCCAACTTTATAAAAATGATCAGGTAATTTCTTCTTGATTTATGCACTCAAAATTAATTTTTAGTAGGCTCAAGCAAGTTATATGTCATTAATATGAGTTTTCTAACTGGCACTTCTTATTTATTTTGGTGGCTAACAGTTCTTTTTCTGCAAAAGGCGATATCTTTGGATGGAGCTTGTTTCTTCTCTCTAGCAGAGGTAAAAACGTGTTGACAGGTTAAGAAAATAATAATGTTGTAGATGTGGCAGTTACAGAGCTATTAAAACAGAGTTTCCAAAATATAACTAATAGTATTTGCTCTTTTGCAGTATGAATCCCCAACATTGGTTTCATTGCTGTCATTCTTTAGGGCTTTTTGTAATACAGATACATACAGTTCTATTCATATCTGTTTGGAAGATTCCATTGAGTTGAAAGAAACTTACAGGTGAAACTCGAAAAATTAGAATATCGTGCAAAAGTTCATTTATTTCAGTAATACAACTTAAAAGGTGAAACTAATATATGAGATAGACTCATTACATGCAAAGCAAGATAGTTCAAGCTGTGATTTGTCATAATTGTGATGATGATGGCTTACAGCTCATGAAAACCCCAAATCCATAATCTCAGAAAATTAGAATATTACATGAAATCAATAAAACAAGGATTGTACATAGAACAATATCGGACCTCTGAAAAGTAGAAGCATGCATATGTACTCAGTACTTGGTTTGGGCCCCTTTTGCAGCAATTACTGCCTCAATGCGGCATGGCATGGAAGCTGTCAGCCTGTGGCACTGCTGAGGTGTTATGGAAGACCAGGATGCTTCAATGGCGGCCTTCAGCTCTTCTGCATTGTTCGGTCTCATGTCTCTCATCTTTCTCTTGGCAATGCCCCATAGATTCTCTGGGGGTTCAGGTCTGGTGAGTTTGCTGGCCAATCAAGCACAGTAATCCCACGGTCATTGAACCAGGTTTTGGTGCTTTTGGCAGTGTGGGCAGGTGCCAAGTCCTGCTGGAAAATGAAGTCAGCATCCCCATAAAGCTTGTCTGTGGAAGAAAGCATGAAGTGCTCCAAAATCTCCTGGTAGGCAGCTGCGTTGACCCTGGACTTATTGAAGCACAGCAGATGACATGGCTCCCCAAATCAACACAGACTGTGGAAACTTCACACTGGACTTGAAGCATCTTGCAGTGTGTGCCTCTCCATTCTTCCTCCAGACTCTGGGTCCTTGGTTTCCAAATGAGATGCAAAAGTTGCTCTCATCAGAAAAGAGCACTTCGGATCAGTGAGCAACAGACCAGTTCTGTTTTTCTTTAGCCCAGGTTAAGACGCTTCTGACGTTTGTTGTTCAGGAGCAGCTTGACAAGAGGAATACGACATTTGAAGCCCATGTCCAGGATCCGTCTGTGTGTGGTGGCTCTTAATGCACTGACTTCAGCCTCGGTCCACTGCTTGTGAAAGTCCCCAACACTTTTGAATGGGCTTTTCCTGACAATCCTCTCCAGGCTGCAGTCATCCTTGCTGCTTGTGCACCTTTTTCTTCCACACTTTTCCCTTCCACATAACTTTCTATTAATGTGCTTTGATACAGCACTTTGGGAACATCCAACTTCTTTTGGAATAACCTTTTGAGGCTTTCCCTCTTATGGAGGATGTCAATGATGGTTTTCTGCACAACTGTCAGCAGTCTTTCCCATGATTGTGCTTCCTACTGAACCAGACTGAGAGACCATTTAAAGGCTCAGGAACCTTTTGCAGGTGTTATGGCTTAATTAGCTGATTAGAGTGGGACAATTTGAGCCTAGAATATTGAATCTTTTCACAATATTCTAATTTTTTGAGATTGTGGATTTGGGGTTTTCATGAGCTGTAAGCCATAATCATCAACAATTATGACACATCACGGCTTGAACTATCTTGCTTTGCATGTAATGAGTCTATCTCCTATATTGGTTGGCATTACTGAAATAAATGAAGTTTTGCACAATATTCTAATTTTTTGAGTTTCACCTGTACTTTAAAATAAATATGAATAATAAGTATTACATGTATCTTTTAAATACTGTAACTAGTTTCCTTCTTCCAGTAGATGGCACTGCTATATTTTTATTAAGGAGACTGATGTAATACTGTTACAAATTTGATAGAAAATGTATGGTTAATCTCAGATCTCCAACTTAAAAAAAGTAATTTTGTTATTTTAAATATTTGAATAGTTTTATTAATCCATTTCAAACAGAAATGCATAAAATAGAAATGAACAGTCACTGAAGAGGAAGGAAAAATGCATAATACATAAACATAAAAAAGTAGAGTCTGGAACTGCACATCAATCCCAAGTTCACCTGATTTGTAAGTCTTTAAAATAGAAAAATAAACTTCCAATGTTCCCCAAGCCTGTGCATTTTCCCCCCAAAGAGAGCAATAATGTGACATTTTCTGATTAACAGAAAAGATACATTTTTTTCAAAATTGCTAAATCACTTCTCTGAAATACAATCCTTTACATATGGAATTGTAATATTTCCCATCTCCAGAAGTTAATGTATAATTTGGTTCAATATGTGTTCCTTTAAAAACAGTTTACTCAGCAATTCTGTGAACATATTGTATACTATTTTTTCAAGAGGTACAAAGGAGAACATACCATAACATATGTGTTAGAATGCCTTTACATTTTTTGCAACACCAACACAAATAATGATCAGTCCATTCTTTACAAAAGTAGTCTAGAAGGTGTCAAGTAGATATGAAAAACAATATAATTAGATGGATTAATTTCAACTTTAAATCACAGATCATAAACCTAATTTTCTTCAAAACTTGACTCCATTGGCTTGAAAAGACTGGTGTTTCCAATTCTTGATTATAAGCTCTTGTATATTTGTTACAGATATTTTAAACCGTTCCTTTACCATTTCTCTTTTTGACAGAAGAAAAAAGTGGTTTGAATTGAATTCTTCAGTATTCATAATGTATCAGATATTTTAAAAGCTGTTAAAGCATCAGGTCCATATTGACCCATCAAAACATGGGTTTATTTCCATTGATGAATTGATGGTAAAGAAAATTATATTTGCAGAAGCTCAAAAAAAAATCATTAAATAAAAACTGATTTCTTAATAAGATTCTGAATGAAAATTAAACCTATCGCCTAACACAGCCCAAATATGTGTTACCTGTAGCAAAGTTGGAAATACTAGTCCATTACTTAAAACTTAAAATATTTAAATAACTAAATACAAGAATGGCAATTTCTTTTCCTCCCCCTATAACAATCATTACAATAAAATGTTGAATTTAAAATGTAAGCTAGCAATATTTCTGAAAATCTGGAAGATCAAAATTCTTATCTGTCATAGACAAATGAATTTTAGAAAGAGATTTTAGGTATGATACCTCCTCAAATAAATTTTCTCAAAAGGATGTTGTAGAGCAGGGGTGACAAACTCAGGGCCTGTGGGCTGGATCCGGTCCATGGGGTGCTTAGATCTGGCCAGTGGGGGCTTCATGGAAATGAGCATGCAAGAAGGGACAGGGAAGGAGAAAGGGAAAGACAAAGAAAAATGGAAGAGAACAAGGAATTAAAAATAAGGAAAGGGGGAAAGAAGAAGAAAGGAAAATGAAGAGGGAGGGAGGGAGGGAGGGAGGGAAGGAAGGAAGGAAGGAAGGAAGGAAGGAAGGAAGGAAGGAAGGAAGGAAGGAAGGAAGGAAGGAAGGAAGGAGATTTTAATGAGAGTGAGGGAGGATCTGAGGGAAGTCCTCTCTTGGTACTTGGCCACCACAGTTGCCTCTAACACAAGTGTCGTCGAGCTGGCCCTGCCAACCCCGGCCATACACCCCATCCCACCCCAAGGTTAAACACAACCCCAATGTGGCCCTCAATGAAATTGAATTTGACACCCCTGTGGTAGAGCAGATGTGTCAAACAAGCAGCCCGCGGGTCGAATCCAGTCTTGGAGATGGAGACGGATCGGCCCATGCTGTCCTGCCCCAGCTCACCTTAGCCACACCCACCCAGTTGGCCACAATGACCAGGCCACAAGGCCCCCCAAGGGCAAACAAAATCCTGATATGGCCCGCAATGGGATTGAGTTTGAAACCCCTGTTGTAGGGGTTAACCTTATGGTTTAGTATTTATGAATAATTAAAAATATTGATGCTGTCAGACATGTCTTATGCAGATGCAATATCATAATTCAAGGAAACCACAAATTGAAAATCTTAAGCCAAAGATGAACCAAGTTCATTTATAATTTGTGGAGCATTCTGGACTGTTTTCTTTGTCTGTGTTAGATTCAAACAGCAGGCTGGCTGTGGCACTCACTCCAACTGAGTGCTTACCTGATGTCCAATGGTTACATTAGAAGATCTGACAGTTTTGAAATAACTTTTGAGGCATGTGATTTAGTTAACAGATGGCTAATGCGTTAATTTTATGTTGCTGGATTACTATGGCTTTTGTTACCCATCATATTTCATGAACAGCTAGGAATATATGAGACACTATTTCATTTACCAAACATTTAAATGTCATCTACATTTATCTGCATGACATTTAAGGTTTTGAGATTCTGAGCATTGAAAGCAGTTGGTGTTTTCATGTTTTCATTTCACAGGTTTTTATTTTATTTATTTTTGTTCTGCCTTTTATCCAAGAAACTGTGGTAGAATGTATTCACATGTTAGTGGTTAGGCTGAGAGATAAAAGTTTGGCTCAGTGTCACCCAATAAGCGTCATGGCTGACTAAGAATTTGATTGTAGCTCCACAGATCTATTCTAATATTGTAGCAATAGCACCATATTTGGAAAACAAAAAAGTACAAAAATATTTTGGGATCTAGAGCTTCAGGAAAGTATCAGGTTACTGGCTAACTAAAGGTTTGTATTTGCATTATTTCTATTTGTAACAATCTGAATTTGGTACTGGAACCTTCTGTTTATTTTTCTCTTTATCAGTACCAGTGAAATAATAAAAGTCCATCTTGAGGAATTTAGGGCTAAGCCAAAAATTGAAGAAGTAGCTGTTTATGATTCCACCTTTTGACCCTTATAAAATGAATATTTCTATGTGGTTTTTTTTTTTGTAAGAAGCTTGAAGCTCTCTGAAAATGTTCTGTCCAACTCCAGTGATATAGTTGCACTTGTGTTTAATATGGAGCACAAAGTTGTCCTTGACTTCTTAAGTAATATCACATAATTAAACCTTAGAGGACATCACTATTCTTGATGTTGAAACAAACACCTATTCGAAGTAATCCAAGAATTGAACATTGTGAGCAACAATTGGATTTCTGAGAAGTTGTTGATTTCTTGAAAACATTGCTTTTACAATAATAATATATTCATTAAAAAAATTGGTGCAACCTTATGATGTTTGCCATGTAATTTATCAAGAAAATGCAATGACTTCACAGGCACATGTTGATATATTTATCAATGTTTTAATGTTTCCATTACAAAATGATTATATAAAATGTTTTAATTTGTGTCCTTTATTTTTAACTGACCTTCTGAAAGCTTGATTCTGAAAGACAGGATACATATGTATGAGTTTGTGTATGTGTACCAAAAAAAGTTATTTGCTGTTTTTATATATGTTCCTTATGCTCTGTTAGCTATTGAATAAGGTTTTAAATTATAATATTTCTAATTCAGATCGATCCTGTTGGTTTATTATAATTTGAAAAGGGATTGCACTAATAAAGAATAGTTTAAATATATAATTTTAATTAAATATGAATCAGTACAAAATCAGAACAATTTTTACCACCATATTTAAAGTTCATTTTTCCATAAAAAGCCTCATTTATTTTTACAGTAATTTGAGGTTACATATATGTGCCTTATTCATCTGTAAGAAAGAATGTCAGTTCTTGGTGTTTAGTGAAGTTGCTTTTGTTAAATAATTTTCTAAATTGTTCAACTTTTAGCAAATGACACTGGATACTAACATTAGAAAGCAATTTAATCTAATTAAGTAGATCTTTATATAAACTATTGGAACATTAAGATGACAAACTGTTCATCTAGGGTTACTTTAATTGGGACAATTATTGTAATTTTGCTGCAATTATGTGTTTAGTTAAAAGCTTTTGTCCCAGATCTTTTTTTGCTGTTGTTGTTAATGTATACATAACAGAAAAAGCTGAAATTAAAATTTAAGTATTTTTCTCTATTTTTGCAGTGTTGTATTTAGAACTGTAATAATTATGCATTCTATATAAATTGTTTTTAAAAAGATTTTTAGCTTTTAAAAAAGAGAACGTGGGCAAGATACTGTATATCATGAGTTGCTTTCCAGTAGATGGTAGTAGTGATTTTTTTATTTTTTAGGTAACTTAATTGGTTTTCTATTTAACTATTGATGGGAAAGTGCATGAATTTTATTAAAATAATTTTGATATAATTTAAACAATGTGGCCACAACCTAAACTGGTTGGAATTTCTGATTATTTTCTTATTTTCTATTGAGAAAAATCCTTCAATCTCAGGGACAATTATTTGAGGAGGGGGGAGATTTAATGAAGTTTATTCATATGTGTCATATAGTGTAACCGGATATAAATCCCAAGGGAAATTTTTTCTTAATCTTATTTCTTTTTTTGCTTCTTGGCTTCAAGTTGCTTTACAGCTTATAAAATAGTATAATTCCAACTATATGTACAGTTCAGTGAAAAACTATTCATCTTTTGCATTTTCTGAATTTTGCATATCTTTGCCATTGAATGTTTCAGGGCTTTCTTTGAGTTCTTGCGAGATAGTTAGATCTGAGTTAGATGCTTGCTTCATTTAATCTCATAAAAAGTAATCCAATCATGCAGCGTGCCAGTGTGGAAAAATAATCATCCCTCAGTTTCATTAACTGTTTATACCACCTTTAGCTGCAGTAACTGCAGCCAAATACTTCCTGACTCCTATAATCATACTTATAGTTGGTGATCAGTTTGATTCTTTCCTCCATGGTGAACTGCATCAAATCAATGATAGGTAAAGGTTTTTAGCATGAGCTGCTTATTTCAGTTCTTGCTGCAGCATTTCTGAGGGGTTTAAGCCTCAACTTTGTTGCTTGTTACCATCAGTCACATTGTTCTACTTTCTCCTGATGTATAAAAATAGAAGGCCTCTTGCTGCTTTTATTTAAAACTCTGATTTGCTGTCCCATTTGTTATGTTGAAATTCTACTCTTTGTCTGAAAATTGAGACAGTGATATTTGGATGTATACTTTTTAATTAGCTTCTTTTTTTGTTCATCAGAGTCTCTTCCTCAGGTAGATCCAACATATCCAGTTTTCATTAATTGCTTAATTTAACCATCAGAAATAATATGCATGTGTGTATGTATATGTAATACAATGCAACACAATGCAATGCGAAGCAACACAATACAATACAGAAGGGTTATTTTACTCTTTCTTCTTTTTATATTCTAGTATTTTTAGTGGTATGACATTTCTCACATTAATTCCTGTCTTGCAGAAGTTCTCATAACTATCTAATTTACTTAATTTTTGTGCCATATTGTATTTACTCAATTTCTAAAATTGACTTCAACATCAATTATACTTTTTTCTGAACAGTATGGCACAAGATGCATTTTACTTATTTTCAGTATATCCTTAATCTTTCCTTTTGGTCTACTGATATCTAGTTTCTTACCTTGCAGTAACCAAGTATTCTTAATTTATCCATGGTTTTAGGCCTGTTCTCTTATTTTCCAATATTTGATAATTGTCTGTAGAGTTTCTTCGACCATTATGGAAACTCTGCAGTAGTATCCTATAACCTCAATTAAATGTACCTGCAATTCCATGTTTGCCTACAGTGATTTCTTTTCATCTGTATCGAGATTTCAAGGCTTTTTGATAGTTTTTTTGCAGGTTGTAATATGCATTTGATGTGATGCAATATATCCACAACTATCCAATAATCAGTTTTATGGGTAGGGCAATATCTTGGGCTTCTATTTAGACAGTTTTCAGACACTACATACTAGTTTATCTTGTAGGAAGTTGATAATTTTCTTCTATTCTTATTTTTTTATTTTCAGAAGTTTGAGGTTGGTAGATACTTAAGTAGTTCAGTTGTATTGCCTGAAGCAACAATATCAAGTATTTGTATTACATGTAGCCCTAGATAGTGTTCCAGCTGGGTCCATGGTTTTTCTGTTGTTGTTTTTTCACTCCATCTCATAGGATCTTGCAAGATTCTAAAATTGAAGGGCCACAAGTATGTCATTTTTCAGGCTCCTCTGTACTATGCATGTATACGACATACCTTACCCATTCATATTTTCATTTTTGTGCCACTTCGTTAAAATTTGGGATGAATTTTGGGGTTCTGTACTCACCTTTCCATGATACACTTCGTTACCTGAAACTTCACCTTTGATGTTCTTAGGCATCGCACTTTGTAATCATAGGTCATTGCTGTTATTACGATGTTAAAGATGTCAGTGCTTGCTTGGTAGTTTTAATCAGTTGGGAAGATTGGTTTTATGTGATTAAGACTGAGCTATGCCACTTTCCTTGTATTGTGAGCCCTTTGGGGTAGGCCAACTCAAGAAATAGGTTGTAGGGTATATTAATAGACTCTTGAAATCTTATTCAGATTTCATTGTGCCCTGTATTGAAGTAGAGTTATGTTGAGTTTCTTTCTCATGTTTTCTTCAAGCCTGGCCTGTGTAATCTCCTCTCCAAGTCCTCCTTAATAGTTATTTCCTTTCTCTCTTAACAGCTTACTCATATCTTCCAAGGTCAGCTCTAAATTCCTTTATAAGTATTCTCTTGGTTGATTATAATACTCTTTTTTTTCAGAAGTGGCCTTTATTTTCTTTTTTCTTTTTACAAAAGTTCATAATTTACATTAATATCTTTTAGCAGAATAGCTTAATGTATTAAGCTCAAAAGGTTAGAATAGAGATTTTGATGTATAAACTATCCGTAGGCTATTGGCTTCTGAACAGAAGCATTGTTTGACATACGCAGAACACTATTCACATTCAGTTTTAAGCAGAGCTGGCATTAAAATTCAGCTAATTTGCTTCATGTGACTTCTCAGCTGTGGTTTTTCATTTAAAGTCTTTAGCTCCTTTTCTTTTTGGAGTCTTGTTTGACAAAAATCAGATGGTTGACACATTTAACTCTTTGTTCTCTGATGTAATTATATTTGTACTAATTTTAGGCATGATTGCATAGATGATGTAGATTTTTTAAAACTCTGTTTATAGGTTCAATTTATAGATAACTTGGTTTCTTGTGTATAGTTGTTTATAATTTCAAATACAATTTTTAAAAAATTAAGACAGAAAAACAAGAATTCTGAAATGAACTTCTGTAGCCAGATTGAAAACACACCATATATGTGTAAATAGTATTAGACAAGGCTTTCTAATCTGGAACTTTCTTTGCCTTCTTTAGAATTTCAAAGAATATTCCAACAACTAAAGATGTTGAACCTTTACTAGAAATTGATGGTGATATTCGAAATTTTGAAGTTTTTTTGTCATCACGAACTCCAGTCCTTATATCACGAGATGTAAAAATGTTTTTACCATGTACAGTGAATCTTGATCCCAAACTGCGAGAAATTATTGCAGGTAATATATCACCAATTAATTATACAATAAATTTTACTATTACCAAAAAACCCACCCTTTTTCTAAGTTCCCCAAAACTTACTAAAATATATCAGAGCAAATCTTTATGTAGTCATTATTTGCAATTATCCTTTCAATAATTAATGATGTAAGTATCTTACATTTTGGTTGTCCTCTTAGCTTCTATTACTGTTCGCTTTGGAGAGATGCATCAGTTAAGCAATTGAGAGCTCATACTTGCATGTAGTTTATGTAGCCCTAGTAGTTACTATATTGATGTAGAAAATTTTTTTTGTAAAGAAATTGACTCTCAAGTAAAAAATTCCTCTTAAGAATCTGCATGGTATTAAGCAATAAAACAAAAAATATTGTGTATCTACAAACTTAACTGTAATTTTTCAGGTATTCCATCATTTTATTTTAGTTTTATATTTTAAAAATAGAATGCAAGAAATTTGATTTCAGATTAATCCATTCTTTCACTTGTGTTTATCAGTTGATTAGTTATAACTGCTCTAACAATTACACTGGTGCATTGAATATTTCAGATGTCCGGGCTGCAAGAGACCAAATTAATATTGCAGCAATTCCATATCCTGCAATGCCTATACAAGATGCAGCTCCCAGAGCATCATCAGTATTTAGTCAGCCATCATCAGCCTGCTCTTCAACCCATTCTTTTAATGGACCTTTCAATGGAGGAGTTGTATCACCACAGCCCCATAGCAGCTACTACAGTGGAATGACAGGACCACAGCATCCATTTTATAACAGAGTAAGAAACAATAGCAGTTTAACATTCTTCTTTTAGAAGAAAGGCAGTAACGATAGCTATCTGCTGATTGTATTTGTAAATAGTGTCATAGTGCAAGTGTGTGTAGAAATTAATATTTTTATATTATCAATAGGCAGTTAAATGAACAAAAGTTTTAAGATTTGCAGATTTAAT
The DNA here is from genome assembly GCF_049901735.1 of Notechis scutatus. Taxonomy (NCBI): domain Eukaryota; kingdom Metazoa; phylum Chordata; class Lepidosauria; order Squamata; family Elapidae; genus Notechis; species Notechis scutatus. The sequence continues at coordinate 133,194,470 of NC_142009.1, read as the reverse complement.
TAGCCCTGCAGAAAAGAAGTCCTCTTTATCTTAAAGTCAAGCATAGATTAAAATGATTATTAAATTGCCCATGTATATAATTATAGACTCGTGTTTACTTGTTTAAGTGTCATGGGCTTTCTCAAAAGTTCAGCATGTTGTCTGTGTAATACATTAAACATTTTTGAAAAATGGATTGAACAAAGTTATTATTTTGAACAATTCAGTTGCTCGATTAAAATGAACTAAACATTAATAAACATATAACTTCCCATTCACTCTTTTCAAGGTGTAAACAGTCAGACTAAGCAGTCTATAACTTTTTGTTTTATCTGACAGTAGTAATCTTGTGGGCATACCATATATTAAGTTTCAAATTATGAGATGATATATTTCTTTTTCAGTAATGCAATACTGGTTTTTAATTTCATTTTGATTAATTGAAGGACTTCCTGGATTGATTGCTTATTCTCTGAAAAGTTGTATACACGGACAAAATGCTTATTTGCATTTCAACACTGAGATGCAGTGAATGTATGCAAATTCATTTTGTATCAGCTTGTATTCTAAAGGAATCTGATTCAACTTCTAATGCACTCTAAAATTAAAGCTGCAGTCTTGTAGGACCAAGTAGGACCTACTGAGAGATGATATCAATAGTATCTTTTAAATTCAGGTATTTTACTATGTCAATCCAGATTCAAATAATAATTTTCAAGACAGATTAATTTTTAAAGGGATATACAGTGTTTCTTGAATTTTTATCCAATAGGGAATGAGATACAGTTCTGTAATTGGTATAAAAATTAAATACAAATTACTGCATGGATTCTCACTTTTATAAGAGACCTTCTGAAATGATTCCAAAATACTTAACCATGGTTTCAGTCCGATTTGCTTCTAGGGATAATACTACCATTGGAAAGGAACAGAAGTGATTTACATTGTTATATTGCCTTTTAGCAATTCTAAACCGTATTAAAAGTTTTTATTGAAGCTATGTACATGTTATCATAATTATAAAAATGTTTCATTTTAATGTTTGTCTGTCATCGAACCTATATGAAACTTTCCCGTTGATTTCAAATGGGGTAGGTAACTATTTAGTTATTTCACATTTTGATCATTTCCAGATATGACTGCCTAATTACCCAAGGAACTAAACCATTATGTTTTACATTTTTAAATTAGCATTTGTTGAATTAAGTTCTTTTGATTTTTGTAATGGTCCCTTTTTGTTACATGTTTCTTTCCATAGCCATTCTTTGCCCCATATGTTTACATGCCAAGGTATTACCCTGGCAGTTCTCATCTCACCTCCCGTCCATCACTAAAACCGAATTTGTCCAGGGAACAAAGCAATGGTCTAGTAAGTATCTTGTAAAGTAAATGAACATATTAATTTACATAAGATTAGTAAGTAATACAAGAATAAATATGTTTAATTGTGGCACATGTATATACCTAAACTATATTTTCTTTAGAAATATTATTGGAACACTTAAAATAAAAGTTAGTTAAGACAGTACAATGTATCTTGTTCCACTTTTAAAACATTTGTATGTTAGGTTTCACTTGCTATATTCAAATTGATGCATTTCTAACATAAGAAAAGAAAGGCCTACCTTTAAGTTAGTGTAAGTAAATTAGTAATTGTAAAGACAAACAGTTGAGTAAAGTATATTATATTTAAAATAGATAGGGAAGTTTACTTCTAGTTTGGTTGAAGCAGAATTCTCATTTTATGTCAGGTTAAAAATTGAGCCTTACATACATTTTCATAATTGCACCGTATTTTGGTACATTTAAAATCTTTTAACAGTAACTTATCAGCTTGTCCCTAGCTAGTCTCTGAAATTATTAAGCAAGATCAGGCCTGAATAGTACAACTTGAATTAAAAAAACCCAGGGCATCCCAGAAATGTAGACTACATTAGAGATTAAAAACATCCAGAAGAAGACAGTACCAAGTTACCCCCATATTATTGACAAGCTGCAATTCAAGGAAGACATGAGGTCAAGTAAGACTCAGAAGAGATTTTTCCTTATCTTCATAGGAATTCATGTTGAAGCAACTGATGTTCCAGAAAGAAATAAGAAATATTAGGAAAAATGATGGTTTTAGAATGAAATTATACAGAGACTTTTATACTTCATTTTAAAATAAATCAAAATCAGATGTAATCACCTCTAGGCATGATGGCCATAGGTGACAGACATATTTGCTTGGGAAGATATGTTCTTCCTAACAAGGATGTGACATTTTGATCATATGTGTCCCCTCTTCTTCACTAATAGACAAGTAGTAGTTTGCACAAAACATTTTTTCTCCAGTTCAGATATAATAGAAAGTTGTGGTTTATTGTTAAACTAAAATGTTAAATGGAGAATTGACATGAATATAGGAAAGAGAGAGGAGAAAATACAAACAAATAAAATGATCAATATAGCTGTTCCATTTTTAACCCTGGCTTAAAATATTCTGTGTACGGAATGATACATTCCTTGATACATCTTCATTCATTGTTTATTTTTATTTTTGTGTGTGTGTTTGTGTGTCAACATTTTGTCCAAGTCATAATGATTTGTTGTTGTTGTTAGGATATTATCAAGGAGGATATTGATGAGTGGCTTCCGATACCCACAGAGCCCTCAATGGTAAAAAAGTAGTCATGTGGTGTGGAACTGTAGCATCTCATTGCTTCCTCAACAATAATGAATTTGCTTTAATTATAACTGCCGTTCACTAATTCTGCATCAGTGGCTTGATGGACAAATAGTATAGATGAAGACTAATAAGCATAGTTTGTGAATGAATTGGCTAATACCCTGCTTATAGAATATATTATTTACATTTTCCATGCTTCGTTTCAGTAGTCTATCAAAAACAGTTATTTTTAGTAATATGAAGCATGTTACATCTTCATTAGTAGGTTTTTTTTTCTGTTCATGAAACACATTTGATATATTCAGATTTACGTTGTCAAACAATTTGTATACTGCTGAGCTTCTAACACAGGGAAGTTTACACTTACCATGACACACCATCATACTGTAACGTAACATTGTATTAGCTATTCAGTTCTGTAGAAGTGATTAGCTGATGCTTTCTCTAAATAATTTGGTCAAATAAAACCTGTGCTTTCTCAGTTACAGCCATGGAGTTATTGCAGTTGACAAACCATAAACCTGATTTTAGGCAGTAGTGATGATGGAATATACTCCTGCTGAGCTTGCACAGAAGGCTGGCTTCACATATTTATATTATTGTCACACTGTGGTTTACAAGTGTTTCCATAGGTTATATTAAACATGAATCTTACTTCCCATATGTCCATCTTTTCTAAAACAACATTAATTTGAAATCTGTTCTTTGTAGCTGTGTGTAAATACATGCTTGACATTACCTGCAAAAATGATTGACCATCCTTTTATTGATTTTAGTCTGTTTTTTAAAAAAATGATTTTGATTTTATATTCCTATGTTAAATATTCCTGTTATAAAAAGAAAGTTAGTCTTTTACAACTTTGCAAACACTTCAGAGAAAATGATTATATCCTGCTTTAATCCCCTCTACTATGCTCACTGCAATGTAGATTATGAGTCTCTGTTAGATTGTATGCCAATACATTTCAAAGACATATCCCAGTCTGTACCATCTCCTGGTTCGCCTACTGTTCATTTGACAGCAGATTTAACCTCTTGGAACATGCTTGGTACCATTCATAGACGGCTGCATACAAAAAAATTAGGATTATTATGCTTTAGGGTGGGGAAATCCACCATAATACTTCAGTTTAATAGATTTGTATCTGTACAGAAGGTCATGCTACTGCATAATCAAGCATTAAACAGATGGACACCACACACATTTCTGTGTATACTGCAGTGACATACAGCCTTATTGCTTTAAGTAATTAATGTAAGGCAGTTCATTTCTGTTGAGAAGAGGCCCACCTCTTAGATGAACTCATAATGCTGAAAGAAATGTACTATGAATTGTATTCTTTAATATTTTAAGCCAAGTGATCAACACATTTGATGTAAGCATTTTGTTCCAAGTGATAATTTGACAAAATGTGAGTAAATTCATTTGTCTGCTTTGAAGGAGGCATGGATTTTTTTTTTATTTTGTAAGGTATTATTAATGGGCTTTGATTGTGTACAGGAAATAGATTTTAAATAACCTGAAATATGTGTTTGCAATTTCTAATGGCAACAAATCCTAGGTTCCTTTGAGGGATCCTTGGTGCTTTCTGCAAGGGTGGGATGCTACCAGTTCTGCCTGGCTCTATAGAACTGGTAGCTCTGAAGAGCAGCAAACACTGAACTGGTTCTGTGTTTGCTGCTGTTTGGCCCACCCGCCTGGGCTCTTACCTGTCCTTTATTTCCTGCTTTTTCAACCTCAGCTGCTTTGCGTGGCACAGCTGAGGTTGAAAAAGCAGAGGAAAAGTGGCTTTTCAACTGTCTGAGCAGCACAGCTTAAGGATTGTTATATGCGTGCATAGCGTGCATCAGGTGCATGTGTGCGCAAAGCACGCAAGCACACGCAAAACATAGTCACCAAACTGATAGTAAAACCGATTGAATCCCACTCCTGGCTCCCTGGCCTTGGTTGTTTTCTTGCAGATGTTCATTACCCAAACTACCGTATATGCCGGCGTATAAGACGACCCGGCGTATAAGACGACCCCCAACATTTCCACTCAAAATATAGTTTGTTATATACTCGCCCGCCTTCCGCACGCCTTCCACTTTTGCACTTTTTTTTTTGAGGCACTTTTGCATCGTGGAAACGATCCCATGAAGCGAAAGGAGCAGCCAGCCTTCTCCCAGCTCCCAAGAAACGAGGCTCGCACCGCCGGGCTCGCTGAGGTATCCGGCTGGGGCTGTCAGGAGTTGTTACCGCTGGCGCGGCTCTGCGCGGCTCCAGTCCGCGTTGCCTCGGGAAGGAAAGGCAAAAGGAAGAGCCGCGCGGCGCTTTGCAATGGCAGCAGCGGCTCCTGGTTTTGCCTTTCCCTTCCTGAGGCAACGCGGGACTGGAGCGGCGCGGAGCCACGCCAGTGGTAACAACTCCTGACAGCCCCAGCCGGATACCTCAGCGGAGCTCGGGCAGTGCGAGCCTCGCTTCCTTGGGAGCTGGGAGAAGGCTGGCTGCTCCTTTCGGCTTCACGCGATTCGCTTCCATGGTGCGCAAAGTGCCTCAGCCGCGGGCAGCCGCAGTGCTTCCCAATTACTATTTGCTGGCGTATAAGACGACCCGGCATATAAGACGACCCCCCCAATTGGAGGCATGTTTTTCAGGGCAAAAAAGTCGTCTTATACGCCGGCAAATACGGTATATAACATCTTCAGTGCTACTCTAGCACTGATGATATTACTTAGTTTGGATAATGAAACATCTGCAAGAAAACCACCAAGGTCAGGGAACATCAAAGACTCCTCATTTCAACCCTGAGCTACAAATATTCTCCTTTATCGCAAATTTTCTTTGTTATTGCAAAACCATATAGATGTGATGACCCGGAGCATGGCACAAAGGCAACATAGTCAAATAAGCAAGAAGAGTCCCTTTATTATCTCCAACTTTGCCCCCAATGTCCAGGTTACCTTTGGCTGGAGAAAAACTCTCCCAGGAACAGTCTTTAAGTGGAGGAAATTCAGTCTGAAAACAAAGTACATACAAACTGTAACTAAAAATCCAAACAAACCAAGCTGCAGTAATTAACTTGACAGGGCAGGAGAAGGAATTGCAGACTTGAAAGCACAGCAAAACACACACAGTTGGGAAGATGCCAGGAACACAGATAAGCCTCGACGAAACCAGATAATTCACGATTTGCTCCCAACAACTTGCTGTGCGCAGCTTCCCTTTTTAAACACTGTTCCCAGCTGCAGCTAATGAAGGGAATCAGGGCCCTTTCCTCCCCCATAAGCCATGCAACTCAGGTTGCTCCCTTCTCTATTGTTCCCTGCGTGCCCTAGGATGAAGAGGGGGTGGGCCTGGGTCCTCCTCCAAACCCCCTCTCCCTCGCTCTACCTCACCCCTGCTCTGCCCAGCTGGACTTTGCCCTTCCCCAATTTCTTCCACAGCCAACAGAGCCACACTCCCTGTCAGCTGATCGGCCTTCCCCCTCTGAATCAGATTCTGACGGGCATGACAATAGCTTATCAATGTTGGTAAAGTAAACTGGAATAAATCAGGTTTATTAGATATGTTTCTCCTATAGTTTATCTTTGGAAAAAGGATGTTGATATCTAATTTTATTATCAAAATAGCTGGAGGAAAAACAAAAATGAAGGCAGGAGTGTCTGAAAAGGTTAGCACTGTGTAAAAGTAAGCATTTATTCTGTATTAGAAAGTAAATATTTCTCAAGTAGAAGCACAATAAAAATAGCCACAGTGTTATCTTTTTGGCTTATTTTCATTGTGCATGTAGCACACACAAAACATTTTGTTACAATAAGTCCTGGGGAAATTGTTTGTAATAAGCAGCTGAATCACTAGCAATAGCAATAGCACTTAGACCTGTATACTCCTTTACAGTGCTTTACAGCCCTCTCTAAGCGGTTTACAGATTCAGCATATTGGCCCCAACAATTTAGGCCTTCACCTCGGAAGGATGGAATGCTGAGTCAACCTTGAGCCTGGTGAGATTTGAACTGCCAAATTGCTGGCAGTCGGCAGTTAGCAGAAGTAGCCTGCAGTGCTGCATTCTAACCACTGTGCCACTGTGGCTCTATTGCTAGGAACACTATTGTCTTCATTTGCCTAAGATGCAGTTTGTGCATGAACTTTTCAAAATGCCCCATTTGGACATTATCACTTAGGGGCGTACTCACTTTTGTTGCTAGCAGTTTACCCATTAATGGCTGTGTGTTGCGTTATTTTGAGGGGACAGCACATTTACACTGTTATACAAGCTGTATACTCGCTACTTTACATTGTAGCAAAGTGTCATTTCTTCAGTGTTGTCACATGAAAAGATATACTATTTACTCACTTCTGTGATATACTGTATATATAACATGAAAAGTGTAACACTTTGGAACCATGAATTTACATGAAAGTTACTAAATTTAAAAATGACCTCCTTCATAAAAGGAAAAAGAGATGTAAAAATTGTGTACATTGTGTACATTGCCCATCTTCCTAACTTCTCAATATGAGTTTCAACAGAAACCAATCCTGGAAATTGTCTCCTATCTCCCAGATGTTTGCCTAAGCATAAGCATATGTACATATGAGTGTATGTATCACCCAGAAGCCATATTCTAAGAAAGGGCAGGATCAGGGCAAAAATGAAATTGAATCTATAACTACAAATTACAATCAATTGCCTGCTAAATATATTTTAGATAGGTTCTTTATTAGAGTCAATAACCTGTCCATTAAACACATTGCCTGTAAAAGAAAATAATCCCATTTATAAAATTACTTGGTTCTTCATTTTTCATTTTTCAATCATTCTTAAACCAAGGGGCAGGGGAACACGCATTATCTCTCCTGTGTTAGCATTAGGAAGGGAAGGGAAGGGAAAGTAATGTAAGAGAAAGTACCACAGTGGATGCCAATGTGCAATGACAAGAGGGGAACCTATTTTATAGAGATACTACTGGTAATCCACTTACGTTCACTTACCCAAAATTTCTGTTACTAAGTGAGAAATTTGTTAAGTGAGTTTTGCCCTATTTTACAACTTTCTTTCCACATTTGTTAAGTGAACCACTGCAGTTAAGTTAGTAACATGGTTGGTTAAGTGAGCCTGGATTCCCCATTGACTTTGCTTGTCAGAAAGCCACAAAAGGAGGTCCTGTGACCCCGGGACACTGCAACCGTCATAAATATGAGTCAGTTGTCAAGCATCCAAATATAAATCACATGACCATGGGGATGCTGCAACGGTCACTTGTATGAAAAATGGTCATGTGCCATTGTAACTTGGAACAGTCACTGAGTGAACTGTTGTAAGTTGAAGACTACCTGTAGTATGTGGGAATGAACTTGGGAGACAGAATGAAGAGACTGCAGTCAAGAGAATAGAAAGATAAAAGGCAACTTATCCTGCAGCAGGAATATGGGTGAGGCAAGTTGCTCAGAAGGAACCCTGTCTAGTTTCTTGGGAGGGGGGGGGGGTGTACTTTCAGACTTGCAAGATTCTGTTAATGTTTACAATAAAGTAGGTTAGCTCATCTGGCCGTATTTCCTACCTGATCTATCTCACAAGGCTGACATCAGTCTTGTACATCTGAAAATAGATTTATTCCTCCCTCTTTCTGAGTCCCTTTTCTTGGGCTATAAAGAGGGTCCCCTCCCTCTGTGAGCCACTTGCCCCCTCACTTCCCACATTACTGCAGGATAAGTTGCCTATTGACTATTCCCTTAGTTGTCTCTCTTTGCCCTGTCTTCCAAGTCATTCTCACATTCCATTACCTGGCATTACAAAAGGGTGATCATTACTTTAAAAAGACTGCTCTCAAACCAGTGACTAGCCCTAATTTTTTTTTTTAATAAAATTTTATTTGGGTTTTCACACATACAAAATACAAATAAAACATCTTTTTTGAAAATAGCATGGTCCCGGGTTGAACTTCTTTATACAGACACAAAACTCAATTTCATGCTCCCTTTTGTGTTCTATTCCATATCTTATACTATTTTACATTTTCTATATAGTTTTTCCCCTCTTTTAATTTTCTCAATTTTATTTTGATTATCTCATCTCAATTCAAATCATTATATTTATACTTTTGTCTGTTCTGTTTCAATTTCATATTATCTTTTCTCACTAAACAAATTTTCTCCTGTAGTTACTAATTAGAGTATGACACCTTTTTATCTTTTAATTACATCCATTCAACTCTTATTTAAACTTCAATATATACCTTAAGTTTATGACCTTCAATATAATACATAACACATAACTTCCAATCGAATCCTGCTTGGTACATTCTTATAATACACACTATATTCTTTTTTTAAAAAAAAGAAAGATTGTAAGTATATGTAATTATAAACCCTCATTCCAATCCAATTCAGTTCTATCATTAATAATCATTAAAATCTTAACATCTTTAACACTTCTTTTCAATTAAATGTCATACTTCCTTAAAGACACATATAATCTCCATAATTAATTTTTCCCTTATTTCTCTTCACATATGTTTTATAAATCATTAGATATTCATTTTGTTACAATTATTTATTGACAAGCATTGCACTGAATTACAATAGCTATTTTATCAAACATTTTAATCATACATTGTTTCATATTTTCTAAAATTATTTGTTTCTAATACAACAATACTATCTTATGTACCTTTGCAGAATCCCTTTTTCCATTAAATTTTCACCCATTATCTCTAAATAGGCCCTGTTTCTCTATATTTTGTTTCTGTCCTTTATAACTTATTTTCCTTTCTTTCTTCCCTCCCTTCTTCTCCCTTCCCTTTTTACCCCCTTGTCTCTCTACTTCTAATTCTCTCTTCTGCATTTCCCTCTTCTGTTGCTTTCTGATTTTATACTTATTTTTCACTCTATTTTTTTTGGAGTTGTTTTTCCCAATCTTAAACTTTCCATTCTCTTTCCCCCCTTTCCTTTTTTCCCCCCACCTAAGATTACTTGTTCATTAAAGATGGCTTCTTCTTTGTCGCAATCTTCTTGTTCTGCAGACATTTCTTGTTGTTTCTCATAATTCCAAATCTCCATTTCTAAAAACTGAAATACGAAGCCAAAAGAACCTCTCCCTTCTTGTGCATCTTCTTTGTACTTTTTAAGTTCCATTTTCAGTTCTTCTAAAAGTGGAGCCATTTTAAACAGTTTTAAACAACCACCCGGTTGATTTTAGTCATTCAAATATAATAACCAAAAATCCAGAAATCATCAAGTAATCCAAATAGTCCCAAGTTATTTCTTCTTATTTCTTTTTCCACTTTCTCTTCCTGGGGTTTTTGTTGCGATATTTCAGTTAAAATGTATCTTTTGGAAGTCTTGTTGAGATTTTGCTATAAGTTCTTTTTAATTCCAGGCAGTCTCCTCCCTTCCAGATCCTGCCCTTTTATTCTTTTTCTCTCCTTTCCTGTTTTCAAAAGCTTTTGATTATCCAGAAATCTTTATTATCCCTTTGACTTTTATTTTCAGCATTAAATGCCTATTGATGTCAAAGTGGATTTTTTTTTCCAATTTCTTGCTTAAGTCTCTTAGCTGTCAGTATAGGAAAAGGAGAAAAAAAAACCAAATCTTTTCCTCTTTCTCTCTCCTTCGCAGCTTAAAAATCTTCTTAGGGAACAATGTTTTTTTTTTTAATAGTTTCAATTCCAGTGTACCTTATTTGTTGCTTTTGCTGTTTGACCCGGTCAACCAAAACTTTCTCTTCTTATCTTCCTCCTGCACATTCTTTTCCGGTTGAGTTCTTCTTTGTGGTGTCCATTTCTGACCACAGCTACAACTGCCTTTGGGAAAGGGAGTAATGGCCAGCTGGGGAGGAGAGATGCGGCTCTCCTCAATCCTGTTGGCAGTCTCCCCCTTCTTCACCACCTCTACGGGGTGGCTTAGCCCCGAAACCAGCCGGCTTGGGGTGCTCCAGTGGTGAGCACGGATCGAAGCCTCGCAGAAATGAGGTTTCGGTCTGTCGCCGAAGAAGCTCAAGCCGGAAGCCCTAAATTTTTAAAGCCATGTTTGCATGTGTGATTAAATTATTAAAACCTGCCCATTGTTTTGATTTCAATTGTTCCTTCTGTTCTTATCAGTAGAGAAAATGGATCTGCTGTAGCAAGATTTTGAAATATTTTAGTAGCCTTATATATAGCCTCCAATTACATTAGACTTTTTACTTGAGCAAGTCACTATACTATAGAAAAATAATAGGATATTAACTTAGGATAGCAAGATATTAATTTGTAGTTGAGTTCTTATCTGCATAAAAGGGCTTGTGGCCCTGTAGTTGGATTTTACCTTACTTTGAACTGCAGAACATCAAGTGAGACAGGACAAACTCTTTTTGAAACCCAACAATTTCTTAGAGTATGGGACCCAAAATTATCTTGGACATAGTCTATAAGGATCTAGTTATATATGTAGTTCTTGGATCAGGGCATTTTAATTAGAATACATTTATTTTTAGCAGGTGCTTTTTACCACTTCAAAGAGGAAATTTAAATAACTGTCCTAGCTTATTTTTTATAGATGCTGCCTTACTCATTATGTGAAGTTGTGCCCTCTTTTGTTTTTGTTTTAAAGCTATGTAAAACTGGGTTAAAAAGACAAAGACAGGTACAGCAACTTCCTAAACAATGGTCATATGTTTTTCTGTTATCATGATGGAATGCCATGCTGGCTGTACACTAATGCACTTTTTGGGCCTTGCTTTTGATGTCCAGCTTCTTAGGTTTTGCATGACAAAAACGTAGCAGAATTTTGCTCTTTCAACACATTTGAAAAATACAGTAATTGAGAAAAGAATGTATGATTATAACCCTCATACATTACCTCTAAGATCCACTTCCACTGCTTTTTACTGCTTTAAAAAAAAGTTTGCTGGATTCCAGTGAATCTCTATCATAGTGTGAATACACTCGCACAGAGAATGAATTAAATGTAAATTTTCCAGGATTATTTTACACTGCATGAAAAAAACTATTTTTTGTCAATAATAATAATTATAATAATAATAATAATAATAATTATTATTATTAGCATCAGTACTATCTTTTAGACTGAGGTTTTTTCCTTTTCTTTCTTGTATGATATAAATATTAGTGTAGTTGGAATGCAGTTAAAATCACAAAACCAGAATTCTCGATACAGTGTGCTTGAAAAACACAGTAGATGTATGCAAAATGTTTGAAATTTAAGTGTTTCAAGTTTAAAATTGAATGTTTTGACAATTTTGAAGTTAACATGGGTTTGAAACAGCTGCTTGCCTCTTACAGACGTCCAAAATGATGGAAACAGCCTGGTTTCAACTCAAAACAACACTTTCAGATGAGAAGCAGATTAATTTGAATTTGAAACAGTTCAAATTGGATACATTCCTCAGCAGAGATATAATATAATTTAATGTGCTTGTGCTAATACAGCTAGCTTTATGAAAGTCTTATACAAATACTGACTTTTGTAACAAAACCCCCCAAAAACTCCTTCCTGAAATTGTGAACTATGTAGATTGATTATACAGGCCTGTTTGATTTCTGTTCCTACATATTGATCAATACATGTAGAAATCCTTCAGTCTGTCCCTATTTAATACATACAGTATGTAGAATGGTTTCTTTTATTCCATTGAACTTTTTAAAATGTAAAGCTGCCTGTTCATTTAAAACCATCTCAGTTTTAATTCCAAAATGTAGTAGCATGTTCAATCTTTTTTCTACATCTGATCAGATTATCAACACAAGTAGATTGTGAAAAATGTATGGTGTTTGACAATTAAAAAAACCCTTTGCTAATGTTGCATTGATGTTAACATGCATGGAATTATCAATTTAATATTTTAAATACTTATATAGACAGTTGTAAGTAATTGATACTCGTTGCTCCTCATCTGTCTTTGGAATTTGAGGGGATGAATGCAACATCTTGTAGAAATTTATTTTAGAACAGTATTCTTGAACCTAGAGTATGTAAAAGTGGGCCATATTAGCCAGCATTTTTTTCTAATTGTCACTAGAAAGATACCATTCAGCTTCTGAGATCTTGAATTTAATTATATGAGTGAGCAAGCATTTCTAGTAGTCCTCCCCCCACTCCGTCCCCACTTTATTTCTGACTTGACTCAGGCAGAATTGTCCACCATTCTTCACACTTTTTCTGGTACTTGTTTTTGGTACCATAACATTAGTTTAAATTACTTTTTTTTTTTAGTCAAATCTTCCAACTGATCTTGAAAATCAACTGCATATTAGTCACAGGAATGCATTCAGAGAAAATATGAGGCAACTGAGAATACAACTTTCTCGGTTACAGCTTTTTATTAACTATATTGGCTTTTATTAGGATTTATGAGTTCATGAAAACAGCAAGTTGGTTTTTAAGTCAGAGATTATTGTTCAAATTGAGTGAGGTACTTTCTACTCTTCTTTAAAAAAAAACTTTATTTGGAATATAGAAAATGAGTGCAGCCTGCTAGGCTTTAGTGCTATGATTGTACATACACCATGAAAGATATTACATGCACAATAAAAATATGACAAGCTCTTATACAGCATTATCACTAATATTGCATGTCTACACAGAAGTGATACTCCTTCCTCTTTTTAACTGACTTAAATTCCAGGACTGCTTCATCTTTTGTTATACTCTAAAACTGGCACGTGCCTTTGAGACAAATTTACATATTTTAAACCTAGCCATGATTATTTTTCATTTGACCAGTATGCTCCATCCACTAGGTTCTACTGTGAATGAACTTGGTACTGAAAGAGTAGAATACAATGGAGAGGTCCATCAAGATTTTCCTTATTTTTGTGCTAGGAGTAATTGCTTTAAAAAATTATTTTCCATCTTACAAGAACCTTCAGGGAAAATTCTTGCCTGTGACACTATATCATGGTGTAGTGAGTCCTCTAATGGTATGTCAGTATTCCCAATTCCTGATACTTTAATGATGACTCAAAACATGTTAGCTGTTGTTTGTATTCACAAAGGAATCACAATAAATGTTTAAATATATTGCCTATTGCACTTCTCCTTTGCATAGGGGACAGTCCCTGGATCAGGAGCATCCCATGTTCCTTTGAGCTCAATGAGCGTAGATGCTGTGTGTGAGAAGCTGAAACAAATAGAAGGATTAGATCAGACTATGCTGGCTCAATATTCTGCAACTATAAAGAAGGTATGTTTCTGCGTGCATAAATTGTGCATCTTCTCCTTAGTCTGTAAAAATTTACTGTTGGAGAATAATTATCTTTCAGTAGCTTGGATATGCAGAGAATATATTAAGTTTGTTTTACAGCCAAAATAACATTAATGAATTAAGGATAGATCAAAGGTAAATTATATTTAAAATAAAGTACTAAACATGTGTTAAGTGGGCCTGAGATTTTTTTTTTGTTTTAAAGATGAGGGTTATTAATATAACGGTCCCTTTGGGGAAGGCTTTCTTTTTCCTTTGTGGTATTTGAAAATAAGCAAGTTTGGGCAGTAAATGTGTCATTCTCCTAAATGAGAAATGAGCAACTTTAATGATTAAATTTAATGTTTTTTTCCCAAATGATTTTTATTTTATTCAAATGTTAAAATATAAAACTCCAAAAAAGGATCCAAAAAAAATTCCAAAAAAATCACAGAAACAAATAAACAACCACAAATAAGAAATGAGCAAAACATTAAAAAGGGTATTAAAAGTACACAAAGATATATTAACATATTATCTTCCCCCTGTTGAATACTGATAAATACATTACAACATATTAGTTTCCCACCTCTTGCGAAACAGACCCCAATTTCCCCTACCCCCAAAAAAAATTTCTAATTCTGCTTACAAATTATTAACCTGTCATTTGTCTCCTATATTAGTGGACAAATAGTTAACAGGTAGAAGAGCAAACAAACAAAAAGCAAAACTAAAAAGTTCAAAACCCTCTATTAACAAACTACAGTATTATATATTATCTATAACTGTCTGGTTTGGCCCTGCAACCAAACAAGACAGACACAGAATTCAACAGATAATTAGAACTGCAGAAAAAACAATTACTACCAACGTGCCTTCCATTGAGGACCTATATATTGCACGAGTCAAAAAGAGGACTGTGAAAATATCTACAGACCCCTCACATCCTGGACATAAATTGTTTCAACTTCTACCCTTAAAACGATGTTGCCGAGCATTGCACACCAGAACAACTAGACACAAGGACAGCTTTTCCCCGAATGCCATCACTCTGCTAAACAATTCCCACAACACTGTCAAACTATTTACTAAGTCTGTATTACTATTATTCTTCTCATCCTTCCTATTACTGTCTTCTCCCACTGATGACTATAACCTTGTTGCTTGTATCTCTATGATTTATATTGTTTTATTCGTTTCCTAGTATGATTTGATTGCTTATTTAGTAACCTATGACTATCACTGTTGTATCTTATTCTTGATGAATGTATTTTCCACTTTTATATACACTGAGAGCATATGCACCAAAGATAAATTCCTTGTGTGTGTCCAATCACACTTGGCCAATAAAGAACCCTATTCCTATCCTATCCTATCCTATTCTAGTTTTCAACTTGTAGCAAATTTACCATGGCTTCTTATCTATCCCAAGTCATCCCAACAGTTAACTCTGATTCATCCTGGATCAAATATCCATGATTGTGGATAAAACCTTGATTAAAAACACTGATAGCATAATACTTAGGACAGCTTTCAATATTTAGCCTGCAATCTCATTTATACATCACACAATTGTTTCAATCTCCCAATGAAATGGATACTGCAAGAGGAATAAGTACTTCCTCCTGTAGACCTTCTCCCAGTTCCCAAATTGGTTGAAATTTGCAATTTTGAATACTGTATCTGAAACTTCTGTCAAGTTCCTCTTAGAAAAGACTTTAATTCAGTTTGGCCTTTATTTAATTTGACACATTTTGGGATATGTGTGGGGTAACCTGTAGTATCTATGCTGTCAATTTATAAGCTAGTTTTGGAGAGATTCACATGAAGACTAGGCATTATTCATAATATAAACATATAATACAGAATCTTCCTAAAGTTATTATAAAAATACATTATATAATGTATCCCAAATGATAATATTTTCCTTTGAAGTATAACACTCACTATCCTTGAATGCATTATGGATGCACTTATTACATGAATTACTTTTGAAATGATTAAAGTTTACTTTTATACTACCATTTATAAGTAATACCTATGTTGTGTTTCTATAATTTGTTTAGGCTAATATAAATGGTCGTGTTTTAGCACAGTGTAACATTGATGAACTAAAACGTGAGATGAACATGAATTTTGGGGACTGGCATCTCTTCAGGAGTGCAGTAAGACTATTATTATTACATAAATATTAGTATTAATAATTAGGACTGCTGGGTGATGGAACTTATATTTACCTTTCTGCATATATTTACTTTGAAGCATATTTTACTTAGTTTCAGTGAAATTCAATGTTATATTTGCATAAGATTTCATTCTAGGAATGGTTTACTTTACCTTACCTGATTTTTGTTAATAATTTCTACACAATTTGTAGTTTCATATTTAAAGTGGCAGGAACTGTGCCTGGAAACATTGCTGTCCATCAGGCTGGAGTCCTTGCATCCTTGTACAGTTGTTTGCTTCGGTGTCAATAGAAATATAAAATTAGGTTTCTATAGGAGGAAGGGGATAAGGAAGGGGTACTTTATATTTATTAAATAATTATGGAGTTTACGTGATTAATTAAAATATGCATTTAAACCATTTGGGTATATTTAAGTATTCAAGGTTAAGCCTTGCATAAATAATACGTGTTTTAGCTTGCCTCATTGTGAAATATGTATACAAATACGAGATGAGATCCAAAGAACTCCTTGTAAGTGCATTTGAATGTGCTTTAAAACAGTGTTTCACAACTGCCAACTAGATATGTAGTTAATTGCCTAAATTATTCCCCAACCAGTGTAGCGATTGCTGGAGCTGAGTTTCCAAGGTTGTGAAATGCTGCTTTAGACTGAGTGAATCATGTAAAGCTCGAGGTTGTCATAGAAAGTATGCTTCATAGTTCTTTGCTAAAATAAGACCATGTTTTAGTTATGCTGTTATGTTCAACTTGCAGTCTAATATCTTTCTTATGTTAGGTACTTGATATGAGAAATGCAGAAAGTCAAGCTGTCCATGAAGATTCTCGAACAGTGGCTGAGCATGCCAACACCATTCCTCATAATGAACTCACTCGGCGTCCAACTCTAAACAACGAATTACCCCATACAGAACTTACTGGTCTTCCAGGTCAAGCTCCTTATGCTCTCAATTTTAGCTTTGAAGAACTGAACAATATTGGCCTAGAGGAAGCCCCTCCACGTCATAGCAATCTAAGCTGGCAGGTAATTTCACTTCAGATTAGATATAATTTATCAGTGTCTTCTGTTTTAATCATAACTATTATTCACATACAAGAGTAAAGCTCCTTAAAAGAGTTTTAAAAAGAGCATATGTTGCACATCAGAAATAACAATAAAAACTAAAAGTTACTACGTTTCTAGTTCAAGTTTTGTAAGTACCATTCTCATTATACAGTTGTATGTTCCATTTCATTTACACAGGTTATATATAGACTTTTCTGAACAAATTTACCGTTTCTTAATACAAAACGTATTGTATTGGGAAAGGCTATTGGTTTTAACAGAAAATTGATACAATTGTTCCTTTCAGTCTAAATGCCGTTAGTTAGAAAATTAAACTAAATGATGTAAAATTTCCAGCTCTTCATGAAACCATTTATATGATAAATGAATTTGCTGTATTGAATTCTTACAGAACCCTACCCTCACAGGACCAATCTCAACACATGCTAGTTATATATTGTACCATTGATGTAGTGCCCTTTTCTGAAATATCAAGAAGTTTTTATTCATAACTTCTTTTTCAGGTTTAATTTTATTCATTTGTGCCTGTTTAGATGTATTATAGATATAAATCCAGACAATATTTTATTATGTTTTCTTTGTCTTTAAACAGTCACAAGTCCGCCGGACTCCAAGTCTTTCAAGCCTCAATTCTCAAGATTCTAGTATTGAAATTTCAAAGCTTACTGATAAGGTACAAGCAGAATATAGAGATGCATATAGAGAATATATTGCTCAAATGTCACAGTTAGAAGGAGGTGCAAGTTCTAGTACAGTGAGTGGTAGATCTTCACCACATAGTTCAGCAGCATTTTATATGGGCCAGAGCACATCCACAGGTTCTCTTCATTCCAATATGGAACAAGATAAGGGAAAGGATGCTGAACAGAAACAAGATGATGGAAGGAAATCCTTCTTGATGAAGCGGAATGATGTTGTAGATTATAGTAGTTCGGTATCTACTAATGATGCCTCTCCATTGGATCCCATTACTGAAGAAGATGAAAAATCAGATCAGTCTGGATCCAAGCTTCTTTCTGGGAAGAAATCTTCAGAAAGACCTAGCATTTTTCAAGCTGCAGATCTGAAGTTGAAAGGAGTAGCTCTACGTTATCAGAAACTTCCAAGTGATGAAGATGAGTCTGGAACAGAAGAATCTGATAATACACCTCTACTCAAGGAAGGTAAAGATCGGAAAATAGAAGGAAAAGTAGAGAAACAGTCCAAATCTCCAGAACATGGCTCTGAGCCCATCAGAACCTTGATTAAAGCAAAAGAATATTTGACAGATGCTCTTCTAGACAAAAAGGATTCCTCTGACTCTGGAGTAAGATCCAACGAAAGCTCTCCAAATCATTCTCTCCATAATGATGGGGATGACTCACAGCTTGAAAAAGCAAATCTCATTGAGCTGGAAGATGATGGCCGCAGTGGGAAAAGGGGAATTCCCCATAGCTTGAGTGGCCTTCAAGATCCAACAATCGCACGTATGTCAATTTGTTCAGAAGATAAGAAAAGTCCTTCGGACAGCAGCTTAATAGCAAGCAGTCCGGAAGAGAATTGGCCAGCATGTCAAAAAGTCTACAATTTAAATCGAACACCTAGCACAGTCACCCTGAATAATAACAGTGCGCCAACCAATAGACCCAATCAGAATTTTGAGGAGACTGATGGCATCGTAGTAGAACCTCCTCAAATCATTTTGTGTCCTGGATCAAGTTCTAATTCAGTCGCAGTTCAGAATGATAATATTAAAGGTGTGACCCATAAGCGTAGTCAGCGTTCAAGTTATTCAAGGCTTTCAAAAGATTCTTCTGAGCTTCTGACCGTTATTGGTTCTGATGCTGCAGGCTTTGGAGAAGAGAGAGAGAGTATTCTTTGAAAGTAATCCAAGTTATTACCATATTGACTCCATCTACCTGATTTATTTATTTTTATTTTTTATACAACCTCCTTTTCCTAGTTCCTCATCAGATTTACACATTTCTTTATCATTCCAATCTACAGCTTGTTTCTCTGTCCTCTGCTCATGTTTGCTCTTCTCATAAAACGTAGGGTTGTAATCCAGTCAAAATCTTATAGTTTAGAATAGAAAAAATTCACAATATATTGAAAAATAGTTGAACAATGGCCAGCATAAATGAGCAGCCATTGATCAGGTAGAGATGGTGTTCAATTTTTCTAGGGCAAGGATACCTGTTTTGGTCTGCATGTTGAAAAGTGATGCTGAGATAAAAATATCGTACATCTGCGTAAGAATCAGTGTATCAATTTGATTTAACATTTTTAATTATCAAAGGGACTGTCTAGAGGTCTACAAATTTGATACCTATGATTTTACACTTTTCAATCCTGTGACACTTTAAAAAGTATTGGTGTTTAAATTGCTGAAATTGAAATATTAAACTCATTTTTTTGCTGGTTTAAATGATTTTGTCTTTGGGAATGTTATATTTGTGATTGCAAATTTGAGGAATGAATACTGCATGTTTGAAATGATAATTGTACTCAAGATTTAAGAATAAATTGCCTGATTTTTTTGTTTACTATAGACAATAGTATAAGAATAGTTCTAAAGTAATTGTGACCTGTGATTGTGGTGTTCTATAGTATTGTATTCAAGGTAATGCTTTGATGTAATCTTTTGAAAGTATTTCTAATTTTAAACAATAGTGGCCTTTGATTAATGTGTTTTACTTGATTGTGGAGAGCAAACAGAATTGGTGGCTTTCACGGCCTTAGTAGTTAGCAAAATGTAATGTTTGCCTTATGTAGCAATGTAGCATATAATTATGTCCATTTTGTTTTTAGCATTGTGAATAAAGTATCAGTACTTTATATGCAAATGAAAATGCATGATTTTAAATAGGATTTGTCTATTGTATACATTCCACTACAATGGAGGTAATAATAAAATCACAGGCATGCTTCTTTGTATTGATGTTTTCTTTAATTTTAATGAACATCTCTTCAGTTGTTTGATAGGGTTAAACAATCGACTTCTTAAAAAGGGGTATTATGATAGAATTAATATAATTATGAATTCAGCACTTATGGTCCTATCATATCCCTGTGTCTCCATTAACTTTGGTGGGAGCTGTTAAGGGCTCTGTAAAGAGCTTGAATTCACCATCTTTTGTATTTCTGAGCTAAAATCATCTGTTGACATCTTCATCATCTCTGCTGTGTAAATACTTTTTTAGTGAGAAGCTAGATCATTTATTCTTACTTACTATTTTCCTAACTGCTTAAAGAATCTTATCCTGCTGCTTGAATGTTGATGTGAGATCAGTACATGCAATATGGTTTTCCCAGAGTATGAAATTCAGCTATTTTCTGTTTGGAAGTATATGGAAAATAGCTGAAAATAACAATAGAACCCATCCAGTTTGCTGAAGGAAAGAAAGTAGATGGAGTCTGTCTAGAGCATTTCCTTTTTTAAATAGAGTGCTGTGTAGTTCTATGTACATACCAGAATTCTTGAAGTCCTGAATTAGGCAGACTATTGAATCAAAACCCTTAGCATTAAACTTATTTTCATGTAAAAGCTCAAAATTCCAACAAAGCTTTACCATGTCTGGGGGCTTTTCATTTCAATATATAGTTTGTATTAGGCATTCTGTAATGTGGGAGATATTTTAATGCCAAATAGTTGCTGCTATAGTTTCAATATATTTTTAAAAGAACATATATTTTTATTGAAAGTCTTTATTGATATTTACAGGCAGAATACATACAAAAATAGAGAGGGGAAGGATATCCTCATAGTGAGAATGGGGGAAAGTATAGAAGACAGTGGCTGAAGAGAGAAAGAGCTACCAAATACACAAGAGAAAAGATATCAGGTCTGACATAGCTCATAATGGATATTTAACCTTCCTTTTTCTTCCCCTCCCCTTCAAAAGTATTAAATGATAATGAATATAATATATAAAATATTATTCTGAAAAGGCTGTTACATTTCCTAGTGATGGAACTTTTTCATAATACCATGAGAACTGTCGAGGGCTACACAGAAGTTAAGAAAGTTCTGTGGAAGTTGCAGAAGGGATTTTTAATGTTGCAATTCTCAGGAACGTCTCATTTATTTCAGTATATCTAATTAAATTATTGGATTATGTCCTTAAGCTCATCATGTTAACTTTTGAAACTAGGATGAGTCCTCAGATAGAAACTAAACAATCTGAACTAATTCCAAATTGTTTATTAAAAGTTTTAAGATACTAGCTAAAAATCTAAACCAAATTTGAGTTGTTCTTCAAGTGCAATTCATGAAACATATAGAAGAAAAGCTTGGGTAGAAAAAGAATGAAAATGAATAAGAAAATGTAAATACTTTGGTTTTATTAAGAAAATTGTACCATCTAATCTTATCATACATGACTTCATTATCCTAAATCATGATTTGTTAAATAAATTGCAGTCAGCTGGATTTATGTAACATGCTAAGTAATAGATCTGGACTAGTGATGTGTAAAAACATTTTGAATTTGAATAGCTATTCCCATCAGAAATGTTATCATGATGTGGGAAGTATTTAGAACATGATACACTTCTGGTATGATTCATTTCATGCTTGGGAAAAGAATGTGAGATTTTGCACATCCCTAATTGCTAATATAAAATACTACAGAGTACAAATTGGTTATTTTCATACTTGATTGTGTAATTTTGTACTATAAAGCAAAGGAATTAAAATTTAATGCTAAGTTTAAGGGTGTTTAAAACTCAAGTTAACCTGGACAGGTTTTTGCACATCTCTGCTAAGTATTACTTACCTTAGGTCCATATATTAAGTTTTAAGAAGTAAACTTCCATTCATAGCAGTATTTGGATTCAAAATCTAAGCTCAAACAGTGAGATGTTGACAAACACCCTCATAACTTTTTTTATTTCCTGCTTCCAAAAAAGCTGCAGTAAGCCATGTACTTCCCTCTTCTCTTTAGATTGTCAGGTGACAAGACTAGAACAATTACTTCCTCTTAAACAACTGTAATTCCCAGTTAGGTCTTGTAAACTATTTGTTTTAATTGATATTGGCTTGTTCCCATATAAGAACTCCAATTAATCACCTTTTCCCCTAAATCAAATATAGCAGAACAGTAGTAAAGAGAAGCAAATACTTTTATTTTTCTTTTCTACCATATATTTAATGGAGGCCCCCATATGCAAATTGCTTACAATTTGCAAATATTAGATTTCAGAACACCAAGGGCAGTGACCTAAATTGAAAAAGCTCCAATATTTTAATTATGAGTATCTTTAAGTTCTTTGTGTTACGTCTGTATAATTGCTGAAACTTTTTGATTTATTTATATGCTATCAAGTTGCTGTCTTAGAAAGCAGATAGATCTCCAGGATGAGTTGAGACAGTCCATAAATTGTATAGCTAGAACAAGATTAGCTTGTTAAAGCATATGTATGAAACTTCTTGAAGCCATGTATAGAACCTGCATTTTTTTGATTATACAGTATACTAAGCTTCAGTCTTGAACAAAGAAATATATGAAATTACACTGTGACAACAATTAGTAAATCTAAACTTTCTTGGAATATTAAGAGGACTAAGTGACATATTTGCCAATAAGGCAGGTGTTCCATTGCTCCCAGAGCATTATTGGATAGCAATTTTTGGTTTTTATTAAATCTCTCCAGGTTTGAATTGCTTTCCCTTCCGTCTCTATCAGGAAACATGGTCTTGGGATTTTCCTCTTTGCAGTTATTCATGCTAAAGAGGAACAAACATTATTTTGGTATTAGTGTTCCTTTCTATTTTCAGCTTTACATACATTTATGGATGGCATGATTCATTATTTTGCTTCAATGAGACCCTCCCCCAATTTGGCTTGGGCTGAAAAGTCTGAACTAGAGAGGCAATAGATATTTCCATTTTTACCAACTCTGAAAGCACCCATCTGCCCAAGTTGAGCACAGAATGATAGAAAATGGTTTTCTTCTATAAAACAGCTGTGACCAGCCCCCTCCTATTCATCTGAAGAGAAAATTCAGGTTGAATAATCTAGTTCCTCTGCATCGAATTCATAGGCATCTGTTGTGTCTATGTAGAGGCACAGGCCAACAGCCAAATAAATGGACTTGATGATAGTTGGTAGCAATTCAAGTTTTTCTTTTCTTTTTTGTATTAGTTACTTCTTTAAAAAGGATTAGACTTTTATTGTGTTGTATATACACCACCACCCCATTATCTGAATAGAGTTTCTAGAAACTCTGCTTTGATAATAGACTTTCACAGACCTATACTTAGACTTGCATCTGACATATTTAAAAGCCTCTGCTCAGGTTCTGCTCTTTTTGGTGTCAGGAAGTTTACAATAAAAATGTTGTTAAATTACATAGATATGTGCATGGTTTTTGTTGCTATTGGTCTGAATCTGATTCAGCAGAAGAGTAGCTACTCCGACTTTTGGCTTTTTCACATTTACTCTGAAATTTTTGTCTTGGTAAGCCTCTGGTATTGAGAATGGTATTGCTGAGGATATAAGTGTCTCAAGGTAAATTTCCACCGTAACCCTACTAATTCCTACACTTACTCAGAGGTAAGGAAAAAAAACCCTCTTCCCTTGCTTAAATTGCTATCGGTAATTAAAAACAACAGGCTCAATATGGAAGTGGAACAAAGGAAAGACTTTAGAACCAGAAGAAAATTGATGACAGAAACGCTGTCTTTATTCTAGCTGGGTGCATCTGAGAAAGCATGGCCTTCTTTAGGGATCCCTTCTTTGTCCCTCAACTCTCCTATGATCTCCACTGAGATCTCTGGAATAAAATAGTGCCATTTAAACTCTACTAAGATATATGAACTGATCAAATATAATAATGACATTGGACTAATGGTATTGGTTTTAAGAGTTAATAAACATGAATTGATACAGCAGAAGCATTTATTAGATTCAGAAGGTTTTAACATACATGATGTAGCACACACCAATGGTGCAGAGGTTAAGTAGTGATGGGATGAATTCACTGATGTGAGCCAAATTACAAATTCTACATGAACAAATGTAGTGGCTGACATTTGACTTTTAGTTTTCAAACAAAACAAATGTATACCACTGGACTAAATAACACAAATAGACGAGATGCTTTTCCTCCCGCTTGCATTGTTTATCTCCAGTTGAAAGAAGCAGTAAAAGCAGTAAGAGTACTTGCTGAAATTACATTTTCCTTTAAGAGTGATACGTGAATTGTTCATTACAGTATGTATGTTCTTATTCTGGGTTTTCATTCTGAGTCTTTAAGGCAGCTAATAACACCGAAACAGCATTAACTGTAAATTGAGGTCTATCAGAATAAAACAGCAAGTAAAGGTAAAGCTACTGAAAGTCTGATCAAGCACTCAGAACTTACTGGTATACAGAAATCTTCCCAGAGAAGCAAAAAGTAAAGTATTAATAAGAAAAATGGTGGTGGTGGTCATCGTTGGCTTCCAAGATTCTTAAATTTCTTCAATGATGCTACACTGAATTGAATAAAATCTTTTCTGAACTCAATATTTTAAATCTGTTTGATACCTTATTGTTAAAAATTCTAGTTGACCATCCTCCTGAATGTTTTAATCTTATCCTAACAATGGTTTTAGAGCAACAAAGATATGCATAGTTAACTATTAGTTTTATAATGATTTTAGAAGTCAGGTTTTCTGTTGTGAGATGAAGGAGTTACCATGCCATCCCTCACTACTATATGTCCATTCAATGCATTCTGTGGATGGTTGGATGAGGATCTCTTCCTGTCAGATCACTCCTCGTGGAAACATCCTGCATTTATTCATTGACTTGATTTATATTGATTATATTTCTGCCCTACTGGCTACTAAATTAAAATTTTAATTTAAAAATAGAATATAAGAAATTAAGCAGAAAAAGTGCCAAAATCAACAATTAAAAGATAGGGAAAAAGAAATGCATCTATTTCTTAAAAGTCTGAGAGAGGGTCCAAATGCAATTTCCAAATGAAGTAGCACAGGAGAAATTCCAGAGTTCTGTTTTGCAGTAAAGCTGTCAGTCAAGTCTTTATCACAGTCAAATATAAGCATAAGGAAGGCAGGGTACTGTTAATTATAAACATAGAGACTACATCTACAAATACTATTATAAAAGGCTAAAAGAGATGGAACAGTATAAATAAAAAATCAAAGGAATCTAAAGATCGTATTAGATGGGTGTAGGGGCCATAAAAGTTAGTGTGTGGCAGGCTGTCATGGTACAAAGCATTTTAGTATGTCAAACTAGATGCTCATGAAGTATTTCTGTGTGTGTTTATAGCATAGGCTGTCATCTGCTGGACCTGGAAACGCATATTTATCAGGGTTAGTATCTGAAAGCAGCAGGAACATAGTAGAATCATCCTGTGCACCCTGGGTATTTATGCAATAATGGGGGAATTGAGGCTGGTACAAATGTCCAGTGATGGGCATTCTTTCTCCAGAAGGGAGTCTTCCTATATTGTCCTTCAAGCACAACTAAGAGCACAAGACAGATATCCCTCAACTTATGACCAGTCACTTAGCGAACATTTGAAGTTACTGCAGAAAAGCTATTTATGATCATTTTTTGAAGTTATGGCCACTGCAGCATTCCCAGTCATTCTGGGTCCTGGACCCTCCTCTCCACCCTGCCCTCACATCATGCACTTGACTTTTAAAAGTCTCCAGAGCATTCCAGAGATTATGTTAGTGAAGCAGAGCAGTCTGTTCCACTTTTCTGCATGCATCTGTGTTTGGGTAGGATATATTTCTTATACTTTGTTAACCAAAAGCTAGTCGCCAAAAACACAATTATCAACATTTCTCTAGAAAGGTTGTGTGTGTCATTTTCAGTGTTCTGAGACTGTAAATCCCAGCTTTTCATGAAGAAGCACGCTTCAAGTGCACGTCAAAGGATTCGGCTTTAAGAGTGACAGGTTGCTCTACCTGCTATTATGTAAACATGGAACCTATTTTCCAAACATGAATCCTTATGCAGCACAAATGCCACAATCTTATTTTAAAGTGAGAAATAGAACAACCAAAAATAGTCCCCAAATTGTGATGGGGAGAGAGGAGAGGTGATGTGATGGACTACACTACAGTAATGCAGCAGGTTCCCAGGAAGAAATGCACAAGACAAAAGGCAGCAGTCCAGAGCTGAAGTCGGCGGAAGAAATTTAGGATGTCCACTCCCCAGAATCTTCCAGGGTACATCCATCAGGGTAAGAGCCTTATTGGTTTAATCTGTCAAGGTTCTGTTTATATGATTTAAGCAAATAAAGAACTGAACTTTGGCTGGATTGTATTATCGTTCTTGGGCTAGGCCTGAGACAAATAAAATTTTTACAAAAATTAGGAATAACTTTAAAAAGCCAATGAAAAACGTTTACCTCACAGTTTTTCACTTTGCCAGTGCTAAAGTGGCTGGAAGCATGGCTGACTGGAACTATGTAAAAACTGGAGAAATCTGTTCTTTTAATGCAATTTTTGTCAGGGCTCCTAAAGCCATTTGTAGGTGAAAAAGCATTGGATTTTCCCCCTTCATTTTAGTGAACATGTTCTAAGCACTTTCCAGTAATTTGGAATAATTCAACCTGTCATCAAAATCATTACCTTATTGAGAATGAATAAAAAGAAAGTAAGCAAACTTGGGTACCAAATAAAAAATGTACAAATTTTATAGTTCTAGAATTCTACTGAAATGATGGTTTACGGCTTTTGGAGAATAAGAACCAAATATATTGTGACATTGGAGAATAAGAACCAGATATATTGTCACATCTTTCCTGGATATACAGTTGGATAGAACCCATAAGCCAAGCCTGTTTATATGGTGGATAAACAGTAAATGGGTTTAGTGAAAAATTTAAATTAGAAACTCTTTTAGCTGTGCCTTGCCTGGGAGAAGGCAACAAATCTTCTGTAGTCCTATATATTCTAGTTCTGAGAACTTTTATTTCATAATTCTATTTAAATGCAGGAATTCCCCCTTTTCATTTGAAAATGGTAATATTAAACATTAATATTTAAATATTAATACTAATATTTAAATATAAATATTAAGTATTTATTTTAAAATGTAAAGACATTTGACAGTAAAGCAAAGTGGCATTCAAATTTTCGTTTATTGACAGTCTAGGTAGGACCAATCAAAATTATTATTTTTTAATATTGGTATCATTTTAATGACTAATTTTGCCTTTTTAAACTTTGAAGATGACAAAAAATTATTTTAAAATGCAAACGTACTTATTTTTAATGAATAGTTTTTTGTAGTAAATGTTTTCTATGCATAGGCCAGAAGGTGGCACTCATCTTCCACAGATGTTAACAGGATCTTAAGAGGTTGGCATGAATGGAATGTTGCTCAAAAATATAAATATTAAATATTTGCATGTATTTTCTCAGATACACATCAAAGATACAACTATTTTATTTCTTCAATTTTATGTGTAGGAATCCTAATGATAAAGATGATTTTATGTTATCCCTTCTGAAAGGCATTCACAAATTCTTAATAACTAAAATTTTATGATTGGCTAGTTCCATCAAATTTTTTTGGAGTTTATAATTTAGAAATCACACTCAAACATACAGATAAAATTTATGAGATTGGAATTTTTTTCAGCTAACCTTAGCTAACACCCATTTCCCAGTTTTATCCAGATCTACTTTCTGCTTGCTGTTGAATCTGTAAAATGTAATTGTTACTGGTATTTGGCTACCTTAGGCTAGAATCCAAAAATTGGCATACTGTTCTTTCAAATGTATGTTGGCTCTTACAATTGCTTAATAAAACTTTAAATGAATTCTTATCACACTTTTATATTCAGAATAGGGATTACGATAAATTATTAGGTAGGGTGTGCTCACTTTTAATACTTTTAAGTTAAATAAATTTGCTTGATTTAGTGTTTTAGATCTTTTTTGATATACAAAAAGATTGATCAGGACAACATCCTGTTTTCCTCATGCTGTTGTTCCAATACAACTATAGAGTCTAAAGTCTCTTTGAATTTAATTCCTTTTATAAGCTAAATTAGTGGCAATCACATCTTTTAATTATTTAGTAATATAAACCAATATACGAAGTGTAGGTTAAAAATACTGTATTGATTAATATGTACTTCTAATTGTCTTGGTAATTAAGGTAGCATACAAATAGATACATAAAAATACTTTATATTTTTTACCATGGCAGTTGCAATGTGTCTTATAAGGAAGGTTTCCACAATTCCTCTGCTTCTTTTAAATGCAAAAGTATACAGTACTTTTAAATTACTGCATACAATTAAGAGTTGTCTGTATAAATTAAGAGTGTACTCGCAGATCAGATATTCAAAAAATTATTTAAAAAATTGAATATAACACAGTTCCATGAAGTTTACTATTATGTAAATTCGGACCAAAATTGTGAGGTTATTAATCTTATCTTCTCCTTCCCCATCCAGGTTCTTAGAAGCCAATGCTTATAAATCAATGTCCATTACTTTTATCACATTGTAAAATACATTGTATAACCAAATGTTGTATGAGAATCTCAAATATTGCTAATACGGAATACAACTAGAGATCCTGATGTGTTTAGATTGTGATATAATAACATCTTCAAGAATGTAAAAATAAGTTATCAATTAAGTTATTTTAGCCAGGCAGAGTATAAAATAATTTCCCATTCTCTCTCCAACTACTAATAGCGCAATCATTAATAAGAGCCTGAAAAATCAATGTAATTTATTACCTGAAATAGCAATTATGTTTTAGACTGGCATGACTAATCCAAAATTAGTGAAAATTTGATCATCTAAGTTTGTTCTGCCTTTGTCAATGAGCATGCATTCAAATGCAACATGAAATGCAACTTCCTTTGGGGGGGAAAAAAAAGTGACTCATAAATTGTTGAAGCTGCTGTGGTGAAGTACTCTATATAGAATGGAGAAAAGATCACTAATCTCATTTAGCCTTGAAGATTTTGCTTTTGAAAGTAGTATGCTGCATAGCAGACTCTTGAAAGAGTATTTACAGGTAGTCCTTGACTTACAATTCATTTAGTGACAGTTCAATTACAATAGCACTCTAGTAACTTATAACCATTTTTCACTTATGACCATTTCAGCATCCCCATGGTCATGTGATTTACATTCAGATGCTTGACAACTGACATTTATGATGGTTGCAGTGTCCCTAGTCATATGATTCTCTTTTGTGACCTTTTGACAAGCAGTCAATGGGGAAACCAGATTCATTTAACTGTTTTACTAAGAACTGCAAGTGATTCACTTAAATGTGGTGAGAAGAGTCATAAATTGGGGCAAAACTCACTTCTCAATTAGCAACAAATTTTAATTGTGGTCATAAGTTGAGGACTACCTGTATTCACTGCACACTTTAAGTTTTCAAATCCACCTCCATTTAACAGAAAGAATGGGAAAGCATCCAAGTTGGCACGTGGTTACACCTTCCAAAAAAACCTGCATAACAGATTGCTTGTAGCAGCTTTTCTGTTCAGAATAGGGCCAATCGTCCTCTCCCACCCCTTTCCAGTATCTGTGCATAGACCTGATATTGAGGGCAAAAAAAAAAAAGACAGCTGCACCAAACTGCACAGTACCACCCACACACCTGTTCATTTTGGTGCAAATGTTACACAGGCCTCAGGTGGAGCTTCTGCCTTTTCCCAGAAGAGTCTCCAAAGCACACCCAGGTGCCCAGTTTCACACTGCTTGGCAAAGTCTCTATTTGCAATGGATTTTGCTAGCTTGCTTCAAACTGCTTTTGCTGAGTATGCCTGCAGGTTGGCTTAAGTGGGAAATTAAAATATCATTCCTAGCTGCAAAAGAAACTGAGCACATCTCCATTATTTTACAGTAGGGCAAGTTCAGGATGACTGCTACACAGTATAATTAGGACATTAGGGTTATAGTAGGACAAGATTGAAAAAAGGAGTTGTGTAGTGATGAGAATTGACAGAAGAGCAGCAATTCTGCATATGTTTATAATTTAAAACCTGAAGTCCATCTTATTCTTATAGTTGGCATTGCAACCTTAAGACAATACTAGAAAATGACATTTAATTTTTAGAAGAGGTTGAATGCTTAGAAGCAGCCAGAGTTTAATCAATAACATGAGTGACTTTCATTTCTCAGCAGCTTAGTCATATAGAGAAGCTGCAACTTATTAACGAATACCCTTTTCATGAAATATTGCACATCCATATAAACTTTCCAGTATTCATACATCATTAGCTTACATTAAAACATTAGCTATTTTTTTACATGAAAAATTTGTTTTTACAAGAAGTTAACAGTTGGGGAAATTAGCAGCCCTGTCCTTAATTTCTGGATAATCAAAAGCAAGTTCATCAGAGGTGGAGAAGTTGTTTTTAGAAGTTCACATAGCCAATCAACAGAGGGTGAAAACAGGCAAAGGAATTATTTGTGCACAAGTTTTTGCTTCTAAAATTCAAACTTCTCAAGGCAGTGACCAACTTAAAAGTTTCTCTTCACAAACAGCTTTGGATTTTTTTTTAAACAAGCAACTTTCAATTTCTCAGAGAAAATAAAGAACTTCCAGGACAATCTACATAGAATGTAACTGGTATATTGCCAATTCAGCTGTTCTGCCACAAAACAGCTGGCACTTACAAAGAAGGCAAACAAGCTATTCAATGAACACACAATTTATTTTGATTCTGTATAAAAAGGTTAAGTTTACAACTAAACTTTTATAAAAAGTTCAGCATGATTAGAGGTACATCATAACTTTTTTTTGCAGAAATATACATTTCTGCTACTATACAAGAAAACTCTAATTAAAGAGTTCAAAGTTTCGTTCCCATATTTATATATAAATATGTACACAGCATTCAGTCCTATACGCATGTCAAAAAAAGCTAATTTTTGACCAAGACTTCACAGAATACTGAACACTCAAATCTTCTAATACTCACGCTCCACCTTTTGGAGGAAAAAAAAGGCAAAGTCTGCTTTAAAAGGGAAAATTCCTTAAGGAGGGCTTTTTTTAAAAAAAGTTGCATTTTGCTCCCTACTGTGGGAGTAGCATATAAATGAAGCCTTTCCAGCTAGGGAAAGGGCTTTTTAAAAGTCTCTTCATAAATAATTAAGATTAGTCCAAGATGAAGAACAGTAGAAGATGATATCCATTAATTTTTCTTTAAAAGGTTCATTTAACTGAATATGGATCCCCCCACTCCAGATATAGCTGGGAAACGGACAGCATTGCCGTGGGGGGATGTATCTTCGTGTGCAAAAATTCAGCAAACACCTGCAAAACATTGAAGAGAAGCATATTTAGAAGAATGCTAACAGGGCAGAGATCCGGACAGACTGGCGCCAGAGAGGAAACCACAGTTTGAGCATTTAGCCAAACACTCAAAAGATTGGGCAAACCCTGGCGTCCAGATGCAGCATGTGCATGCAAATGCGTGCTCCCTTTCACACACCCCCAATGAAATGAGCCTATTCAAGAGGAGAAACGATCTGAAAGTGGCTCCTCTTGCTTAAACTCTCCACTTAAGAGGGACCCGAGAGGCGGCAGAACAGTTAAAAGCAACAATTTTCATTAGGAAGCTGTCCAATTGATCCCATGAGTGATCCTGGGCTATACCGCTAGTTTCACTTAGATTAAAACATTAGAGAACTGTGCCTGGATTTATGTCGAGTCCTCAGAAGGCAACAAAATGCCTCAGCTGCCATGTACAAAGTATTTAAAAACAAAACAGGAATTTTAGCACTTACCAAACATACTTAGCCACAAAGTGCTTTGCTCTCATTTGACATTAACTCTGAGGGAAATTCAGCTGCCTGCAAAGAGGGGTGGGGAGAGAAAGAGAAGGGGTTAAAAATCCTAAGCATTTCAAGGAAGCTTGCAAACTACTCGGGGTTATTTCGAATGTGACCAACAAATAGCGATTATTGCTAATAAATAAGATGACACTGCCAAGGAGCCCCAGGTATCTTATAATTCCCAATTATTTGTTTAGGCCTATCACGACCCTGAAAGGGCACCCCTGATCAAACCCGGCAAACAGATTTAGAGCAATGCCGTTATAATCTAATCCCGTTTAAAGGAGGAACAAGCCAAGGAGTCGAGCACGGGCGGGGGAAGGTAGAGAAGCTCACCTGTAGTGACAAGATGCTGATGTCTGTGTTCAAGGTGGTCAGAGGAGTTCTGGAGGAAGGGTTCTGTCCCGGTCTCTGGTGATGGAGGGTGACGATGCTGGGGTGCGTGTCGAGAGCGATCTGCAGGTCCAGGATGTAGTCAATAACGTGCTGCAGGATTTCCATCTTGCTGACTTTCTTGTTCTGAGGAATGCTGGGCACCAGCTCTTTCAGCTTCGAGTAGCAGTCGTTCATGTTGTACAGCAAACTCATCGGGTCATCCACCGGGGTTTTACTCCGGGAAATCCCCAGGCTGTGTTCCGAAAGGCTGTTTTTCCGGACGGATCGCACCGGACTAAAGGCTTTCATGCTGCAGAAGACTGGAAGAGCCGGCCGGCTTTGCCTTGCTTTGAAGCCCACAGCGCACTCCGGAACGGAGAAGAATTGTGTCGCCTTCAGCCCACCCTGCCTGCCCCGCTCTCTTTTTCCTTCTTCCCTCCCTGTGGCTTCCCACTCTACAGTCAGAATGAAGTTAAGCCCCCCTGCTCTGGCTTTTATAGCTCTCGTCTCCCAGCTGACAAATCCGGGTTCCATTCGCTGCTATTGGAGGGAACGATACACGTCTGTCAAGAGCCGAGGCGCTTCTCATTGGTACAAGTATCACCCAAGAGGCGGTCCGGACCTTCCGCGTTTGGAACCAATCCTTGGCCAAGAAGGCGTGGCCAAAGCACAGCTGTGGCGAGTAAATATACAGTACGCTGGCGCCGGGAAAAGCGGCGGCGGTGGGGGGGGTGGGGGTGAGAGAGAGAGAGAGAGAGAGTTCTGCTGAGCCTCCGTTCAACCCGAGGCAATCTCGAAAGGACTGTACGAACGAAAGGGAGCGAAGCGGTCATTTGTTTACAAATTTATTCAATCAATTCCACGCGGGAAATCCAGGTCGGGGCATTCTGCACAACTGGCTGGCATTCTTCCCAACCATAGCCGGGGTAAAGAGTGGATTGAAATAATCTTGCTTTTAAAAAGACTCGATCTGCAGGCATGGCTTTTCCGATGCATTGTGTGCGCCAAAAGGGAAAGGCGACAACAGACCAAGTATTGTCAGGACAGGAAAGAACAGTGGCTGCTTACAATACTGTCAATCTTGTTCACTGCCATGTATGAAATGAAGGGCGCTCCGGATTCTAGCACCTTCGGAGGCAGGCAGAGTGACAACTGGGAACTGCTCCAGAATAAAAGACCCGTCCGTTCCCAGGACCAGGCAGTCATTGAATTTCACAAGTATATTAAAGAAGCAGTGCAGTTAATTGGGAAAGCGCGCCATATATATATACGGTGGTATCAGCGCCTTGCTTCTTTCAGGTGTGTAGAGCCATTAGTTAGGCATACAGTGCAAACATGCTACAATCACCACAGCCAGAAACATTTCAAACAAGAATGCAAGTTTATTTTTCAAGGTACTCAATCCCTAAACAGATCATTAGAACATTCCAATGTATTCATGACATTTAATTACAAGGTGACAGTTCATTAATAGTCCCCTACTAAATTCTAACATTAAGTTGCTTATTTGCAATACCTGCAAATCGCATTCCACCACATTGCTAGCTTTGAGAAATGTCGTGTATTTGGCAACAGTTTATATGCTACCAATCCTTCCTTGCCTGTTGCCTTCCCTGTTCTACCAAAAGAAAGGTACTCATCGTTTTGCTATCTCTGGATTCGAGATCTGGCCAGGCACAGCAATTGAGGCATTTCCTCCCCAATGATTGCAATGTACATTAAAATATACTTTTTATTATACAGTTTGACTTATACCCACCTGCTGCCAATAAAAATCTTACCTTTTTCTTCTTCAGTAGACAGGCATTAGTGAGTGATACTCATCCAACGAAGATACTGGAGGGGGGGATAATCAATTTGCTTGGTTGCTGTATGTTGTGCAAATTCAGATGTTATGGTTTCTACAATATGAAGTTGAATGTGTTGGCAAACTTAACCAATTTAAAGTTTACTGAATAAAACATACCTAAGCAAATGGAAGCTATTCGCTTTCTCTTCAAGTGTGTAAATGAAAAAAAAAAATCACCCAGGTGAGGATTTGAAGAGATTGGGACTAATTGGGGAGTGTGTTGGCTTGTTTATGGAACCTGAAAACTATTCTTTTTCCCACTAGTATGTCTTTGTTTCAGTGAAGATGGATTGAATGTAGGCTTGAGAACATACCCATTAGCACTGATTGAACAAGTTAAATCATGACTTAGTTAAATAGAGTTTGGAATATTGTGAGAGTGTATACTCCATGTGCAATAAGACCCAGAGTTCACATACAGTAAAACTTTTAGTGGATGCCACAAAACACTGTTCTCTTTGAAGTTCTAGGGAGCTGGTAATGCATATTACTTTCATTCTCACCCAGTAATACTAAAACGGCTGTGATGAAAATTCTCTAGTTCATCTCATTGGGAAAGGAAGTTAAGAGAACCAATATTTGAAAAAATACATGGAGTTCTTGTATTTACAATGTTTTTTTATTTACTTGTATTTTATAAAGTAATCACTAGAATTGTTAATCTTACATATATTACAAGGAATATCCAAATAATAGAGCATGCAGTTTAAGAAAGTACAATATAAGGCTACGATCCAACTGAAGACTGACAGTATGGTCCTAGGTGAGTTTATTTAGAAGTTCACTGAGCTTTTCTGTGTAATATTTTTTAGATGCTTGATCAGAACCGCAGCTAAGCATTTACTGCCAAAATAATTTTCCACTGACAATATTACAATAAGATTATAAACACCTCAGTTCATTCCCATAGAGTTGAACACATTTACCTTATTTGTTCTATTACTTAATTACGTAAAGACTGCCCAACTGCTAGCAGATCTTTTAAGACTCTGAATTAGTACCCTCTCCAATCAGACTTGTAATTTCATTGTTTTTAATTTGGCGTACCCTAATACAATAACAAATTACAGTGATAATTATGTCCAGAGGCTATGTGAGTGAATCTTAAATCAGAATTGGACATGTTCATAGATAACATGCTATCTTCCAGAATACAGAGTTATCATTTTGATGTATAGTCAGTCATAATGGACAGAGAGAATTAAAGCAGTAGGAACATTTTCAACTTTACACTTTTGTTAACGTTTCTACTAGTACTAAGCAATGTTAGTTTTGCAGTTACAATTATTCTAACCCTAATAAGGTGGATGGAATACAATACAAATTAAGTTTATAGTACTGCAATATAGGGCGGGACAGTCTTTGTGGCTCCAGTTTTCAAGGACAAGTAGAACTCGTTAGTTTAATGCCCCAAACCAAGTATTTAAAGAGATGCAAAGGCGGGCATGGCATTCATTTTATCGCATTGTGTGCAAAACTCAATCCATATGGTTAATGTAAGATCCAAGCAGATCATACACCAAGACGGAAAACTGGGCTGAGTCAACCACGGTGAAACGTGTTGCAAATGCTGGGGGGGGGGAGAGAACTTAACGTCTCCCTCACACCCCTTGCCCAAAGCAATGCCGTCCACTTTTTCCTCCTGCGTGTGTGCACTGCGGACTTGGGAAACCTTCCTAAGGAAGGAACACAACAACCGATACCAAATCCTGTCAACTTTTCGAGAGGGGAATAAAGATGCAGGCAGAGGGCAATATCTGGGCTAACCTTTTTAAACAGGAACGCCTAGGCGTTTGTTTACTACAGGAAGGTGGCTGGAAGAAGGTTGTCCAGGGATGCCGTACCTGGGAAGAAGCAATAACTTTTCAGGTATGCTCCCAACTCCCGCCACTCTGTGTGTGTGTGTCTGGGGGGGGTGTATATTTACTTTCGCGCCTGAAAGATGCGTCCGCTCGCTCAGTCCAAGGACGCGCAGGCTTCCCGGCTCAGGAAGGGAAAGGAAGCGAAGTCCCACGCCCCGCGGCGGGCTCGCGCACACTCCTCCCCCCCCCCCGCCCGCCTGCCTCCCGCGCGCCGGGCTCCTGCACCTGGTTGGCCCGAACCGAGGCCTGAGAAGCTTTCCCGGAGTCAGCGCGAGGGCACCAGCGCCTCTTCCCTTTCCAGCTCAAGGCCGCCCCCGCCCATCTCCTTCCCTCCTTCCCTCCCTTTCCAGAGGCCGGGCCCGACTCCTCGGCGCCAGTGCCGTGACGTCACCCCCCGCTGCCTCGCCTCCCTCCCGGTTCGGGCCGGCGGCGCCTCTCAGGCGGCTGCCATGGAGACCGGGGCTCGGCCCTGGGTTGTGGGAGGCTGCTGCAGGGCTCCTCTTGGCGGTGGGAGCGGCGGCGGCGGCGGCAGGCCTTTCTCCCGGGCCGCACCTGCACTGGAACCCGGCAGCTCTGGCAACCGGGGGGACCGGGGGCGTTCGCGGGCGAGCGAAGCCCGGATTCTCCTGGCCTGTCTTCGGTGACTACTTTTAAGAGCGCACCAACCTGAAAGAGCGACGGACCGCCGCCTATTAACTGTCCTGCCGCTACTCCATGTAATTCTGCCAAACCAGACCATTCCCATCGAGGAATCCGACCACGAAACCAAACGTTTATTGTCAACGCATAACATGTGTACAATGAAATTGAAAAAAAAATGCAGGAGATTTGGGCTGCAAACATCCGGACTACCATGAGGTGGCAGCAAAAACCGCGTTCTGTGTCTTCCTAGTATCACTTGACTGTCCAGATTCTGCAACTCAGGATTTGGTTGGGTTGATGGATTTCATTTGTATCTGTGGTCGAGTCGAAAAACGACAGGATGACACATACTAGATAATTAGATTACATTCCCCGGTGCAACCCATACTTGCGCAAATGCCTGAGAGATAAGGGTAGGGGGCATCCTGCGCCTACTTTGTTGGGAGAGGAAACTTGTGGGAAATTTCTTGGGGTGTGGGTGTGCTAAAAGATCGATTTGCAGCCCCCTATAAATTCTATGTAATCGGTGGCCTTTCATGTTTTTTATACATGAAGTTAAGTTTGTCAACAATTCCAAGAGTGCTGTTTGGATTGATGGATGTTGAAGACACTTCAAAATAAACGTTGGAGATTGCTGTCCCCTTCATCTGGTGAGCAGTACCGCTGATTTCTACATGGTTTACCGATAGACGTAACGAGAGAACAAAACGAGAGCGACCAACCATTTGTTTGAAAAGATATCAAAGCCTTCCCCACGTTATAATTTTGTCTCGGTTTAAATAAGAGATCGCGACAATTTTGTTTATTCGATATATCGAACGCCTTGTGGAATGCTTTCTCCAGGCCACGAGTTCAAACGTGGGATTATTGACGGCCGTAAACTTGTCCTCTGATCCTATGTCGAGTCATTAAATAGCAAAATCCTGCGTAGGTCAATTCAGAATTGGATTCAATGGGGCTTCTTCGTAAACTTGATTGCAATATAACATACTTCGGTGCTACCAACAAATCGGCTTGCAATAAAGCCGTGGGAACGTTTCTCTAGTTCACTGAATGATTTTCAACTCCCCCGCTCCCCCGAAAAAGTTATAGAAAGCTTGGGAGGGGGAGTTAAAACAATATATGGAAACAGTGTTACAGAAATCTGTGAAGTGCACTGATCTCAAACGGGTTTTTTTTTTTTGCTTTCCCAAATGGTTTTCCTGTTACTTTTGTTCCGGTCACAAAATTAGAGCAAGCCAGCGAGCGAGAGAAATTAACTAGGGAGAGATAAGGTCTGCAAAACAATCTGGAATTGCCAGTGTTGGTGGGAGCTCTACAGGGCTGGCGTCAGAAAGTCTGCGCCGCCTTCTATTACTGTTGATCCAGCTTTGTGCAGCTGCACTCCGTACAATTAGCTTGTAGAAACAATCCTGCTGTAGGCAGCCTTTCCCCTTCAAAGCGCTTGTCTGTACTGACCTCCCCCCCCCCGTCCCCCTTTTCCACACACCACACCATGATGCTGGAAATCAAGTCACAAGCCGATCACTGTTTCGGCAACATCATCTGTGGGAATTCACTTAGCCCCCTCCCCCCCATCCCAGACATGCAACAAGAGATTGTTTGTCCAGAAGTAAATTTACAGCTTAATGTTTCGATGTAACCCATACAGAAAAAAAAGGAAAGGGGAAAAAAAAAAGGAAAGGGAAAAAAAAGTCCGACTCCATAACAAGAAACATATTGTGTGCGCTCTTTCTTTTGGGAGGGGGAAAAAAATAGAAAGCGGGTAGGGTGCCATGGAGTGAAAAGCGGGGGTAGCTGGCTTTCAAAACTTCGCTGTCAACATGCTGTTTTAAAGGCAGGCAGCGATGTGTGTGTGGGGGTGATTCTAGGACGTCTGCTGCAGAGCCTGAAGAAGTGGCATTTCTCCTTTGATAAGAGGATATAGGTTTGTCAGTTGCAAATTTGCCTGCGTGACCCCCCCCCCCAAAGTTCACCTTGGCAATGCTTCAAACGCATTTCCTTTCTTTCTTTCTTTCTTTTTTTGCACGGTGCACTCCTCACCTCACGGTGCACCTATGCGGAGGAATGGGGGGGGGGGAGAGAAGGAAAAGCCAGACCGCGCAGAGAAACCGCCTCCCGAAGTCCCCTCGCTCCTGCTCGACTCCTGCCCAGCTACGACTTACAAGCCCGCCGCCCCAGTTGCATTCCCCTCCGTGCCCGCCCCTGCGCCCGTTTCTGCAGAACGCCAGGCGCCGCTGTTGTAAACTATCGGCCACACGCCTGTCGCGTGCTGCCGTGCGTAAACATTGCCGGTGGCTTCCAGTTGCAGGACGGGGACGGCGTGGGGGAGGCAGCAGCGCAGGCGGAGCTTTCACGAGAAGCGGCCCACCCGTCCAGTTCCCGCCAGGCGGCCGGCCGGGAGAGCCTCTCGCGGAGTGCGAAGGCCGCGCGGGGACACTTTTACGGGACGCGGCCGAAGGACGAACTCAGGCCTGACAGGCTGAGGCTGAGGCAGAGAGAGAGAGAGAGAGAGAGAGGTGAGGGGAACAAACCCCGTAGCAGCAACCTTTTTGTTCAAAGCCCTTAGAGTTGCTACAGGTAGTCCTTGGCTTACGACCCCAATTGAGCCCAAACTTTATGTTGCCAAGTTAAGTGAGTTTTGCCCCATTTTAAGTGAGTTTTGCCCCATTTTACGACCTTCTTTGCCACCGTTTCTTAAGTGAATCAGTGCAATTGTTAAGTTAGTAACACAGTTGTTAAGAGAATCTGGCTTCCCAGTTGATTTTACTCGTCAGAAGATGGCAAAAAGAGGATCATCACACCACGCTGGATGCCAGGACAGACACGGCAACCATCATAAATATGAGTCAGTTGACAAGCATCTGAATTTTGATCACATGATCCTGGAGATGCTGCCATGGTGTGAAAAATGGTCATAAGTCATGGAAACTTACAAACTTGTGGAATTCACTTCTTAACACATACAGGGCAATCATGGAGCCAGCAATTGTTTACATCCTAATACATGGGTCTTAAGAGATTGCTCACAAGTTTTCTCACCGGGGTTGGGTCAAAACAGATCGGGGTTGGGTCAAATCAATTGACAGATCACATTTCTCACCACCAAACCAATAAAAGTTCTCATAAATTTTGAGAGACTTGTGGTATAAAAAGGATCACAACATTGTTCCTTTTGAATATTACATGGGGTTTTGATGCATATATAGGTGGTAAGACACAGAAGTCCATATAGATAGCAGCAAATATGTCTTTATCAAGGAACACTAGGTCAAAATTCAAACTCTAAGTGTTCCAGGTCATAGTCTTTCCATGTTAGTGCCTTCCCCATCCAAGTATCTGAATCAAAATTAAGATACCCATATATTTCCAGGACCAGGTCCATTTCAGTTCTTTTCGGTAGGAAAAAGGATGAAAGGCAAAAAACTTGGATCAATGAAATCAAAACATGAATTCTATTGATTTCATATGATTTACATGTGACATATCTCATCTGAAAGCACCAGCACCTCATATAATAGGCTAAGGCTGTGTCTGTCAGTATGGAACACATCTAAACATCACAGATATCATCATTTTTGACACTGCCACGCTGCAAGAACATTGATGTAAGTCATGGGATTTCTTGATTTATGTTATTTTTACATGGGAGCCACATGGAAGCACTGTCAAATCCATTTTGATATTGCAACTGACACATATAGCCCCAATACAGCAAAAGCATGGCTCTCAATCACAGATTCTCTTGATGTCACACATGAAGTCATCATCAATTAATAAATCCTGTTGGTCTAAAGAGCATAAATCTGAACATTTTGGTATTGCCACATTGCAAAAATATAATTTTTAAGATGTTTTTAATCCCACCTTTATTTTTATAAATAAATAACTCAAGGCGACAAACATTTAATATTCCTTCCTCCTATTTCCCTCATAACACTAACCCTGTCAGTTGGATTTTGATAAAATAGAATGACTGGCCTGAAGTTTCCCAGCCAGTTTTTCATGCCTAAGGCGAGATTACAACTCAATGTTTTGGTTTCTAGCTCTCATAATTTTACATGATTTTATATAACATTTGCACGAAACCATCACAAAGTAGAACATATCAGTCCTCCTGCAAATAGCAATCATAATAACAAATCTAACAAGTTTTAAAGCTGCTATTAGCAGAAATAATCTAAATCATGGATTGTCATAAGTCCACAGTTCGGATCAATACAGAAACACCATTAAAGTATGCATTATATCCATATGCATTAGAGTGAAGGAGTGCACCAGACATGAGATCAAAAAGGTGCTGTGGAGTATGTGGGAGTGCAGATGTAACATCAATCAATTTATTAAAGCAGCTGCATCAGCTATATCATCCTGAAAACAGCTGTTCCTGCCTATTTTGAAGTATTTTTCTTTAATAATCAGATCCAAAGCAGTGAGCCATTATTAACCGAGCCCTAGCATCTTTTTTATCCGTGCTTATAGTGCAAAAGTACCCTTTTGGTTTTGCATGATTTTTACAATGGAACACCACAGCATTGGAGATCATTTCTGTCAGCATGTAGTAAGCCGCCACAGTCATGAATATGAAGGTTTGGGACACCAACGTGGTATACCTCCATGAATCTGACATCAGGCAGCAGATTTATTGGTTTATGTGCACTGAGCCCAAACAATTATAGTACTACCTTCTTTAAAACCAAGGATTCTCTCTTAAGTTTTAGATATGATATGTACTGTACATTCATGAGACATTACAATTGCAGATTCATCTATTTTTGTATTGTTTTGGTTCAAAAATAGGGATCTGATGCATAGATCCTAAGGAAACCATATTGTTATTTCATGGGATCTAGAGGAAACTATCGTATTATAGTTTATATCCATTTGGAAGCAATGAGCCATCATAGTCATTTTCTGCATTCCTGTGATGGAACCCGCCCCCCCACAACATACATTAGATTCTAGTATTTTTTTATGTGAGACAAAATTATTGTCAATATAAAGGTCACTACAAGTAGCCTAGAATGAGTGACAGCAGTGATGATGTTCCTTTAAAAATGTCATCTTATCATTATCGAGTGGACTCTACTTTGATTTACTGGAGTGGACTCTACTTTGATTTACTGGAGTGATCGGAACATATTTCCTCAGCATTCCCATATTTCACCTAGTACTTCCTTGTTTGTACTAACTTTCTTTCATATATGAAGATCTACATTTCTTATAGAAGCATACAGTGGACAACATGAGGTTGCAGGCAAGCTAAATAATAAGCAGATAGAACCTCAGGGGTAATTCCATCTGATGGTGGTTTTATGATTATCTCATGTAAAAATCACATTATGTAAGAAACATGTTCTTCATTTTGTGTTTCTGTTGTATGAAAAATGATTCCATCATTATGGTAGTTTCCTTCCATGCAAAAAGCATGTTATCCATATCATCAAGCAAGTTTTTGTATCACAACAGCATCAAAAAGTGTTGCATCTATGATTGTAATTGGTCACTGCATGCAGATAGCTGTACTCTGTGGTTTGATGATGGTTTCATGTAGACTTGATTGTAAAATCATGTGAAGCCAGAAAGCTCATATCTTGGATCCACATTTTTATAGAATGGTGATGCCAGAAAATGGCAATAAACTGCTTCAGCATATGCAGGTCAACATTTATTTTGTGTGGATCTATCATAAAATGATGCAAAATCAAAAGGATTGTGTTTAAGAATCATATTTTTATATTATGGCAGTATCAAAACTTGTTAATTATGTGATCCTGATGGCTAATTCTATGCACATAGATCTGATTGGAGATTTCTTTATGTTCATAACACAAAAAGTCACTATCAGGGTTGGAATGAGAAAGGAGTTGCAGAATGCTGCAAACTTCTCTCAGAAGTGATAGAGAGCAGGAACCTATTAATAAAAGTTGACCATCTCAAATTTAGCATAATAGTTGCTCACTTATCAACAATCATTTAGTCATTTCATTTCAAGGACATTGAACTTGGCATCTTTGAAACTTATCGTTGAAAAGTGGAGTACTGATATGTATGTGTACTGTATTGTCTGTCTGCTGGATGCATAGGGAAGCATTGGAGCTTCATCATTTTGTGTATTTATTTAGGTTTGTAAAATGCCCTAAATCCAATATGTATATTTCAAACAAACTAAACTGAGTTTTAAGATGGTACATTTTGGGGGATACCTTTCTTGAAAAGACTGTGTTTCTTTTAAAAGGCCCCTTCCGATCTACTCACACACAGCCTTATGTTGAATTTTGAAGACTCCAATGAATAAGGATTTGAATGCAATGTTAAATGCGTTGAAGGGATTTGGGGAGGTGAATGAGGAAATCAGATTAGCAGGAATATCCTGAAAATGTTTTCCAGGTGCCTTTGTTGAGATGGAGAGGGAGTTGACCTTTATTACTGAGTCTTGGGGGTAGGTGATTGATGTACAGTAGAATTGGATATACTGCCACACAATTTGTGTTGTGCAGCATAACAATTTAAAGGTTTAGGGACAGTTTAAGAGTCCAGATTATGTCTGAGTTAACGGATAGAGACTTTGGAAGCTCATTGTACTGGTATTGCCTTACTTTCCCTTTTGACTCACCAGGTCAGGAATGGTGAGTAACATAAAACAGATGCTTTCAAGCAGAATGACTACTGCTATTACCAGTATTAAGGGAATATCTGTGGTGTTTTTATTATGTAGTAAATTTAAAATGCACTATGAATCGGGGCCCACAGTGATCCATATAATTATAAATTTCTTCAGACCTCCTCATGACAAATGGATTTGCACAATTCAGGAATAAGCTGATAGGAAAAATATTTGTCAAACAATATTAAAATTAAGAGTACAAATTTGAAATAATTAATGGTTTGGAAATGTGACTTATTCACAGAAATAGAACAATGCAGTTTTCAGTATGTATTTATTTGGTGTTTGGACTTTACAGACAAGATCAACTGAAGCTGAAATAAATTCAGTATGTAGAATCCTGACACCCGCAAAATTTTAAATTTTCTTCTAAACTTCATGTGGACTTATTGCAACAAATATACAGCCATTGTCAGCTATTTAATGAATACTTTAGTGGGAAGAAATTATTTTCCATAAACAAAGTGGGTTAAAAGATTGATTTGTGCTTTTAGTGTCATCCTGTTGTCATTTCTGGTTAACATGGTTCACTTTTGGGTTTCTTGGAGGGGAAGTGGATTGTGTCAAAATTCTGCAACACCTTTTGATCAAAGATCAAAACAATATATAGAATTTTACTCTATAGCAACCACTGAGTTTCTTAAAACACTTTAACTACAATTGCCACCCAAGTAAATGTATCTCAGGCAATCAGTCAATTTAGCCAACATTATTTTAAATGGCTTTAATTTTTCTGACTAGATAATAATACGATTCTAATGGAAAGCAGAAAAAAAGAAAGGATTATGACAGATAGACAAATAAGAAAATAAATACAGTAATGTTCTTTT
The DNA here is from genome assembly GCF_049901735.1 of Notechis scutatus. Classification (NCBI taxonomy): domain Eukaryota; kingdom Metazoa; phylum Chordata; class Lepidosauria; order Squamata; family Elapidae; genus Notechis; species Notechis scutatus. The sequence goes on along the minus strand of NC_142009.1, from coordinate 133,150,410 downwards.
GCTTCAAATATAATACATGAGTTATTAAATGTTAAGCTTCAATAACACACTACACTACAGCAACACATGATATTTTGATGTTGGTTCTTCACTGTTAAATCTTATAAGCCATTTAAAACTATTAGGGAAAGATATAGAATACATTTTAATTAGTTAATTGTGAAAAACATATTGCTTTAGATGAATCTACTTAATGCTAAGGCTGATTTTCAGTTGAGAATAAATCCTAAAAATGAAATAGATGACAAATGTTTTAAGTCCAATTTCAGTTAAGTCCTCATGATATGCTGAATTTTGCATATTCTTGTGACTTTTTTCAGCTGACTGGATCCAGCCATGTTGCAAAAGTTGATAATATATGCAGAATAAGCTATTAAAATAATTATATTATAAAATTAAAATTATTGTTTTATATAAGCATGAATAGAGCTTTGTCAAGGCAAAACAAGTTAGGAAACATCAGAATGTTAGAATTTTTTTTAAAAAAACTACACAGCGACAAACTCACTATGTTGGATTTAGTTACTGAATTTATACTAGGGATCCTTAACATTTTGGGACAGGTGGGCATGTTGGGAAATTAGTGAAATTATTTAAATATTCTTGCAAAATATATTTGTGATTGGAAAGTTGTGCCAGTTTAATTTTTTTCTCAGGCAGCTGATATTACTTGGAAATTGAGTACCATAGTGTTCAGTGGTTAATACGTGAGTGTAGCAGTATTATATGCAAATACCAGTAGTACTTATTTGCATCCTCATTATGTCTGATAACATGAAGACATAGGTCTTCATGTTTCTGTGAAATTATCATGCACCTTTAATTATCCCCTCTCCCTATTCCAGAATGGGAGACCTCCGCAGAATACTTGGGCTGTGGGCTATATAAGAAAGTTGAACAAATCACCTGATTACCAATACAATTGGATTTCATTAGGTTGTTGTATAAAAGCTAATACCACATTTGTCCAAGTTTATGCTCCAACCACTGGTGCAGAAGAAAAGGAATTTGATAACATTTATGGGCAAGTCCTCTTTGAAATCAACAAAACATGTAAGTAAGATATCCTGTCTATGTTGCAGAACGGAATGCCAAAGTTGGAAATATTAAAAAGGAAAATGTAGTTGGACTGCTTGGCCTAGGAAACCAAAATTAAATAGAATGACTTACCAGTTTCTGCCAGTCCAGCGATTTCTTCATTGCTGACACAGTCTTCCAATAACTAAACCAATATCTATATACATGGATATCACCAGATGAGCACATAAAAAGATTTTGACTGTATTGGCTGTTGTTGTTAGTCACTAAGTTGTATCTGACTTTTTGTATCTGACCCCATGGACCATAGAATGTCAGCCCCTCCACTGTCTCCCGGAGTCTGCCCAAATTCATGTTCATTGTATCAATGACACTATCTAACCATCTCATCCTCTGCCATCTCCTTTTCCTTTTGCCTTCAATCTTTCCCAAGTGTTATTGGTATAAGGAAAAAGGAGAACTCTAATTATGATAGGAAAAAAAGGTAGCTAGGAGTTGATTGTGGAACAGATCATGAATACCCATGTATAAGTTCCATGTCAGCTTAAAGCTGAAGAAGAAAGCACCCATCTCTCCACAATAGGATCTTAGGCATAAACTGTATATCCACCCATTTCAAGGACAACATCAGCAATCATTTTGAGGTCCTGGACCTGGTTGATAGAGAATTAGAAGTAGAATGGCATGGATACTGTTAAGGATGACACTGCCAAAGATCAAGAAACAGAAGAAGGTCTACTTCATGACCATTGTGAAGCCCATAATATTTATCATAGGTTGTTATAGTCATTAGATGGGTCAGCTAACAACAACAACAACAATAATACAACAGAATGGACCTTGGAGGACTTCTAGTCTGACTCACTGCTCAAGCAAGAGACCAAGTACCATTCTAGGTAAATGGCTGCCCAATATTTTATTTAAAACCTCCAGTAATGCAGCACTCACAACTTCTGGGGGCAAGCCTTTCCACTGATTCATTGTTCTGTCAGGAAATTTCTCCTTAGTTCTAGGTTGGATCTCTCTTTGATGAGTTTCCAAACATTACTTCTTGTCTGGCCCTCAGGTGATTTGGGGAGTAGCCTGACCTCCCTCCTCTCTGTAACAGCCCTTCAAATATTGGAAGCCTGCTATCAACTAATTCCTAGTCCTTGTTTTCATTAGACTGGAGACAAGCCCAGTTCCTGCAATGGTTCATTGTATATTTTATCCTCCAGTCCCCTAATCCTCTTGGTTGCTTTTCTCTGCACTCTTTCTGGAGTCTCAACATCTTTTTTGTATTGTGGTGACCAAAACTGGATGCAGTATTCCAAGTGTGGCCTTATCAGTGCAGTATAAAATGGTACCAATGTTTCACGTGATCTTGATATTATCCTTCTGTTGATGCAGCCTAGGGCTGAATTGGCTTTTTTGGCAGCACATGAGTAGCAACACATTGCTACTCATGCAGTACTTAAAACGGTTGTTCACTAGGACTCCTAGTTCCCTCTCACAGTTATGACTGTTGTGTCAGGTATCACTTATTCTATACATGTGCATTTGTTTTTTCTTGCCTAAGTCTAAAACCTTCCTCTTCTCACTGCTGCACTGCATTTTGTTGGGATTGACTTGATTTTATGACCATTTTTACAATGGTTGTGAAACAAATCACCACGGTTGTTAAGTGAAATACAGGGTTGTGAAGTAAACCAGATGGTGGTTGATTGAATGCAGTCACATGACCATGATTTGCAATGTTTTTGAAGAAAACCAGCATTTACTGCAAATGGTCACAAATGTGAGCTGGTTGCTGGTCACCCAAAATGTGATTATGTGACTGTAGAGGGTGGGTGGTGATGGCTGTTGGAACTTTGGAATATAAGTATCTATTGGGGGGGGAGGTCCATCATAGCTTTGACTGAGTGCTAAGTGTTAAGGATATGTACATGTATATTTTTAATTTCACACCCTGGCAAAATAATACTTAAGGCCTGCACCATTGGAAGGCTTAAAATACTAGGTTAGGGACAGCGCTTCCTGGAGAAAATCGATCTATGTCAATCTTGTGGTGGACCAAAGAAACTCCTTTTTGGTAAGGACCAGAGGTGGTATTCAGCAGGTTTTGACCCGTTCTGGAGAACCGGTAGCAGAAATTTTGAGTAGTTTGGAGAATCGACAAATACCACCTGTGACTGGAGATTTTACAGTATCCTTCCCCTGCCATGCCCACCAAGCCATGCCCACAGAACTGGTAGAAAAAAAAATTTGAATCCTACCACTGGTAAGGACACTCCTCCTATGAAATGACCTTGCTGATAAATAGCCATCCTCAGCAAACAGGGATGGTCATAATAATAGTACGGATGAACATTATGACTTAAATGCCATCCTTATATTTCAACTTCTGAATTAAATGCATTGGTCACATTTTTTGCTTGCTTTGTCATTTGCTCCTCCCTCCTTGGATTAATATTTCATGATCCTTCATGGGGCTTGATTGATTAATAGATTGAAGTTATATCTTGCACATTGTTTTGTTGTTTTAGATGTTTTGTAGTATTTGTATATTTATACCTTAGTCATTTGCCTTAGGAATGTTAATTTGGCATTGAAATACCAAGTATACATTTCAGAATTAAAAGATACTGAATAGAAAACTTTCAGTCTTCTCAAGAAATATAATTTACTGTAGTACACAAAGGAGTGTGCCACAACAACTCAAGCCAACAATTCCATAAATTGTGGTAAAGGAATTTTCTATGCTAATTAACACATTTGCATAACATTTACATTCTTTGCATATTTGTTACTTGTTATATGTAGATCGTTATGGTTTTATTTGATGATTTGCAATTAGTTGGATTTTTCTTTTTGCTGTTTCCTACAGGATGAGCTAGATAACCAAATTAAGATCAATAGATACAATAGATATTTTCTTTCTTTCTTTCTTTCTTTCTTTCTTTCTTTCTTTCTTTCTTTCTTTCTTTCTTTCTTTCTTTCTTTCTTTCTTTCTTTCTTTCTTTCTTTCTTTCTTTCTTTCTTTCTTTCTTCTATAAGATCGCTATGTATGGAAGAAAAAGCCTTGGCTAATTTCACACAGACACTTTTTAACAATGATTTTTAATTGCTCCTGTCTCCAGTTTTCAAATAGAACTGATATTAACAGATAACCATCAGTCTCCACGTCTTGTCCAAGTAATCACTCTGGATCTTACTACAATCAACTGAGTTTTCTAGATATCCTTTGCACATTTTCAGTGTTCTTTTTAACATCATTAGCAATGTGTGCATGTGGAATGGGAAATAATGCAACAAAACCTGTGGTTAATAGAATGTAGTTTGTCAATTTATACGTATATCACTTTCGTGAACCAAAGCTCCAGAGGTGATATTCAGCCAGTTCTGACAGGTTCTGGAGAACCAGTAGTGGAAATTTTGAGTAGTTTGGAGAACCGGCAGATACCACCTCTGACTGGCCCCGCCCCATCTATTCTCTGCCTCCTAGTCCCACCTGATTGGCTGGGTCTTCTTTTGTTGCCCTGCACAGGAGAATGGAGCTGGAAAGCAGGTTAGTGGGGTGGTGAGGGAATGGAGATTTTGCAGTAACCTTCCCCTGGAGTGGGGTGGGAATAGGGATTTTACAGTATCCTTTCCCTGCCACGCCCAACAAGCCACAACACACCCATCAAGCCACACCATGCCCACCAAGCCACGCCCACAGAACCGGTAGTAAAAAATTTTGAATCCCATCATTGCAAAGCTGGTTTCATCGTTAGGTAGAATGAAGTACCTGTCTCATCGGGTGAAATTTGTTGGGACAGGGAGAAAGAGCAGTGGCAAAATTTGCCTGATTTATGATGGGTTTGCGTTGAAATAATGTAACGGTGAAATTACAGCATAGATTCTTCTTTTCATGCCATCAAGCAGATGCATTGAACTGGTCCTGTACTGAATTGTGAATCAAATTTGTGAAGGATTTCTAAGCAAAATCCCACCTTCACCAAATTAATTATTTTGGTTCTCATCCATCGGGTGCCTTCTTCTGCTTTTGAGTTGTTGTTTCATATGAATGGCTTTTGCATAGGCAGTTACTAACCCAACTGGCAATAGATTCTTCCACAAGCCAATCACTGGAAAACAGGGCAATTATCGGTGTGCATTTGATTTGTACAAAGTGTGTTAGAAAAAAAAAAAGTATTGCTTACGTAGGAGTCCTATTAACCAGTGCAAAGAACTGTCTTCATCCAGAGGCGAAAACCCAATTCACAAAGGTTAGAAATTATTTCAGAGGATGGGGTGGTGGGATGGGACTGGTGTATTAATGAGTGGAATACCTATGGAGGCCTTTTCTGTGAGCAGAACCATTCCTTCATTACCATGTCAATTCTGGGAAAGGCCTCTGATTTAACACAGCAGTTGGCTGAATCCACATGGAGCTGATGAACCTTTGAATGAATAGTGAATGGAAAAACTGCTGGAATCTGCTTTCAGTTTTTGTTCCCAGGATGACCAATGTAATAGACCTAAGAGCTATACAGCACAGATGGTGTAAAGAAAAAAAGAAATTTACAGGCTTTAAATTCAGTTTCTTCTTCTGCATTGTTTTTTCTTTTCTCTTCCGTGTGCCTCAGCTGAAATGCCCCTTCCAATGTTCCTCCCCCCCCCCCAATTTCTGGAGGTTATATAGACAATCATTTTACCATCCTGTTTATATCCAAAGCCTACAAATGTAAATATGATTAATTAGGGTTCACAGTGTGGTATTTGGTAGGTTAAAGGCTTGATAAATGATCATCTGCACCTACCCTGGATTATAAGAAAAAAGGATGTTTACCTACCTTATAAATCATAAGGCCAAACTTTGATCAGCAAGTGTTGATTTTTAATTTAAAAAAACCCACACACAACTCCTCCTCCTCTATATTGGAATGCAGCGTTATTTCAGGGTAAAAAATTATTTTGGCCTTTAGTGGATCGGAACAACGATGACACAAAGCAAGAAGGGAATTCTGTAACTTTCTTCCATTCTGCCTACTGTATAAAATGTACAGATGTCTCACATTTCCACCAGGGTTACATGCTTTTAAGTTTGACACCTTGTTGCAAGTGCCAACAGAGTAAATCAAAAGGCTACCTGATCTTATCTGGTTTCTGCCTTGGAAATTTAGAAGAGATATCACAAGAGATGACAAAATGGGTTTTTCCCAGGAAGAGGAAATTTTCTTGCTGCTGTTCATGAGCATCACCTTGAAATGCCAGTATACCTCTTTTGTGTGGCTCCCTCCCATGGATACAAAAGTGGGAAACAGCCCTCAACCCTAAAAAAGGGAGGGGAAAGAGCCATTTCCTTATGGCTCAAGGAAATGTATTTCTTCAACAGCAAAGATTATGAAATGATACGGAAATCTCTGTACTAACCTGCTACGGAGACAGAAGATTCAATAAAAATGACCCATAATTTTGATTCAATGTAGCACGTATTACAAGGCAGCTCTATTGAACTAACATAAAATTGGAATTCTACTTTACCTTCTTGCCACACTTTTTTATATTGGATATGGTGCAATTTTATTTCTTTTCTTTCCAAATTTAGGACTGAAAAAGCCCAAGTTGAAGGACAAGGGATATGTTTTTCCTTTTAAGTCAGCACAAATGGAGCAGTGGTCTTTTTTTATTTTGTTGATGGAACCCATTTGAATGATGGACTCCTATTAACAAGCTCTTGTTCAGTGTGTGTATCTGTTCTCAGGTTTCAAAGCATGATGAGCCTGAGAATGGATGCTTTATTACAGATTTCAGAGACAGCAAGCTTGATTTCTTAGGTTGCTACCTTTGCTTAAGGTGCATCCATATTATTATTGCACACATTTCACTAAGAATTAATTTGCGCTGGAAATGTTTGGTGGCAGTATTTCTAAAGTCACAGGGGAAACATGGTGGGAAATAAATTAAGGCTGCAAATTCATATTTGATTTCCCATCCCACAAATTATTTTAATAGTGCACAGCATAATTCTTCTTTGTCTTTCCACCTTTGCCTCAAAGTCTGAATTTACTCCACAACTGAATCCAAGCTATATGTGCTTGGATTCTGTCTGTGGACCACAAGAAAAATTCTTGCTCTTTTTAAGGACTGTACAGAGTAATCATTTATGTGAAGTAGGAATGGCCTGGAATTTTATTTTAGCAAATTGGGACTGTTGAATTTCCTTGATGTTATCAAGGCTAATATTACACTGCATAATCAAGTCACTTGTAAAAGATTTTGCCCTGTTTTATGGCTTGGTCCACTGCCTTCACAATATCTAGAATAGATGATAATTTCCCCTTGACAATAAATACGTGCTAGCTGTCATAACATTTGAGGCTATGAAAAACAATTGCAAGCTTGGCTTTGCAGATCAGTTCCAGAATGTCACTTGAGAGTAAAGAACCAGAGGTCTTGCAGCTCAGATGGTCTCAAGTCAAATACAGGGCAAATGTAGTCCTCCCTCCTCCCATTCCTGCTTTTTATAGATCTGGAGGGGGGGAATGCTGTTGATTTAGGAAAAAAGTGACCGCCTAGCTTTGTGAAATGCATCATAAACATGGGATGTTTTAAACCCTATGTAAGATTTAAAATAGTTTTTCAAAACATAACATGTCATATAGAACTATGGCTTTTATTTTCAATACTGGGTGACAGGATGAGAAATATTGATGTACAGTTAGCAGCACATTGAGATTCATATTGTGGGAATTTGAATAGCAGCCACAAGGTTTTTTTTTTTTACTGGATCCCAAGTAGATCTCCATAGTTTATCTGATGATGGATAATTCAATAGAAGAGACTATTTGCAGCCCAGGGTTAAATTTTGAGTCCTTAGTTCTCTTCTAGCTTGGTTGTTTTCTTGCAGATGTTTCATTATCCAACTAGGTAACATCTTCAGTGCTAGAGTATCTAGTATCAGTATTATTATCTAACACTGAAGATGTTACCTAGTTGGATAATGAAACATCTGCAAGAAAACAACCAAACTCAGAGAGCACCAAGGACCCTACAGATGGATATTGCCTATTGTGTTACTGATACGGAAACAGCTACAATGCTACTCTTTTTTTTTTTTTTACTATCTAATAATGTGAGCAGCCATATGATGACCCTCCCATCCTTCAGATATGTCTGATCTGCCTTCCTAATTTATTTGTAGGGAGCCAAGCTGAGGAAGACTAAACCACAAGCTCCAACTTGGGAGAGGAATTGCAAGCATGGGGAGCATCAGGTGTCTTGAGGTTCCTGCCATTCACTGAACAACATGGAAAGGAACCTAACTGTAGCAGTAGCTATGCCTTGCCGTTGTCTCATCTTTAAAACCGATGATTGCTCTCACGATTTTGGCTTTGCCCTGGAGGAAGATGGTCTTGTAGTTACATAGTTATCCAATTAGAGTTTTATACTTTGGCAGGTATGTGATGAAGATCTAAAATATCTGTGATTCGGAGCATCAAACTACAAAGCCCGAGCACAAAGAAGGACACCCCTTCTGGTGGGAATCTTGCTTCTGAATAGACATGTCTAGGATTTCATTGTTGGAAATTTAGTGATTTTGCTCTATGTTGTTAACTGTCTGGTGAGAGAAATTCTAGAAGTAAAATTACTCTTCTCCTTCTCCCACAATTTAAAATAAGGCATGCTACTTATGCTCTTAATTATGACATTCATGATTAAACTTAATAGCACTTTTAAGAAGAGAACAGCACCTGGATAGGAAAATGGATAAAACTTGCGAAGGGATGGCTGTGTGGATGAGCAGGGGAAATGTGTTGTGTGTGTTTATGATAAGGAAATCAATTGTTATGTCACTATACATATATACATTTTGTATACATACATACATACATACACACACACATACATACATACATACATATATATATGGAGGGGGAGCAAAAGGGGATATTTATCTTGTCCACCTCTAATCCTGTCTTGGTGATCCCAGCCAACTTTTCCTTGAGAGCAAGATGGGTGAGGGGGAGGAAGATAAAACATCCCTTATCCCTCTATTACCCCCCATATCTCACACATCATAGCACTTATCCTGTCCCTGTTCCAAGAGCTAATTATATTACACAAATTCATACTAAATGCCGTTCTATGGATATATTCATACCTGGAATAGATTTGGAAAGCTCTAAAAACAACAGTTTAACTAGCTATTCTAGTGGTCACTGGAGGTCCTGGATATGCTTCTGCAATGCAGTGTTGTGAATGCAGAGTGCTTGGGAGGAGATATATGGCCTTTGGGGTCTGAACTCCATTTTAAGGGTGCCTTGCTCAAAATAAAGAAGGCAGCCAACAGAAAGGAAAAGGTGCATGCAATGTATTAACATAGGCCAGCACGTAAATTTTTAAAAACTCAGCCATATAAAGCTTGAAGGATAGTAACTCTGTTTCAGGCTGACATATTTTATTAAAAAGGCATAAGCTTTCACTTCATCAGATGAATGGCATCATTAAACTGATGTAGGATTTTGTGAGCCCACAGTTCATGAAAGCTTATACCTTTTAATAAAACGTATTAGCCTGAATGGGTGCTACAGTATCTGATTTGAGGCTGCAATATACTCTCTTGTGTGCAAAATCAATTTAGTAAGGACTCCACTGTTCTTGCACCTTTTATGGCTCCATGATAGTAACTTACAACTTTGTGGGGTCATGTTCCTCAATAAGTATGCTTGAAGCTCATCTGTGCAAACCTTGGTGACTAAAGAATACTAAAATTGTACAGAATAAGCTCTCACTGGGTCCTCTGCCTTCAAGCACGTATATAAATAAATGTTCAAGTGGTTTGCTAGATTAGATTGGCAAATTGCAGAACTGTTCTCCTGAGTTGACAGTTTAAAAGAAAAAAAAGCCCAGTTTAAGAAGCTGATAGCAGCTGTGGTTAAATTTTCTAAGAAGATCTGCGGAGGTGTTTCGACAGAAGAGAAAAAATGGCTTCTTGCACATTCTTTATTAGGAAGTGGTAAGTATATTTGTCTCAGTGTAAACCTATTTCTGGAAATGTTGGTTTAATACTTTTTTCCTTTGGCAGCTAAAATATTTCATTCTGAAGATGTTCTCAGTTTTATCACAGAAATTGATCTTGTTTTTTAAATTAGGCTTATATTTTCCTGTCCTTTATTAAAAATAATTGCTCATTCTTTTGAACATTGAAAGAATCAAGCCATGGAATTGGCTTATTAACCTTTATTTGGGAGTTTTTGGTGATTACATTACCTTTGCCCACCACAAGCCTTTGCAACTGCCCCAAATACGCATTTTAATTCAGTGTTGCAAGGTCTTAATTGGACTTGCTTCTATATCTTTAAAATGATCTGTGAAATAAATTAAGCAAGTGAAATTTGTCTTGGTGCCTGCCAGACCTATCTGATAAGAAATACAACCTGCTAGTTTTCTGTTTGTCAGATTGAGGTTAAAGTTATGGAAACAGTGAACATGCCAGGAAAAAGTTGATAATAATTTAGCAATTAAGGAAATGCACACACTTGGTTTGGTCAAAAACCTGTTTAGCAAATTAAGGAACATATTTTACACTATTTAATTTTTGCAAATAAGCTTCAGCTATGGCCACATGGCCAGAATTTTAGAGCTAAAGCAATACTCTGCTAAACCTCCCATAGCCCCTTAATAAAAAATGCTTTAATTCACTTGGCTGATGAGTAGACTGTGCTAATAGCTGGATTACAAAAAAGACTAACAGCCGCTCTGCCAGCTTTTGTAACTGAGATCAGGTAAATCCATGCTGTACTACCTCAGATGGTCTTAGAGGGCACCTTGAACTGAAAGAAGCCTCATTTAAAAAAAAAACACTAGTTTGACCTCTACTTTATATCAAGATTAAAAAGTATAATTTTTAAAATGTATCACTGCAAAATGCAGTACCAAATAGTTCTTAGCATATTTTCACCTGACATGCTTAACTATGGATGTAGCTGAGCTATTAAATATTTTATTATACGGCTTTTTCAGCTTGTGCTCCAACATTTTTCTTTTTACGTTTCCCATGTTTCAAAAATTAAAGCAGTTCATGGCAATATACTTGTTACTCAATTGCTGACAGTGGTTTCTTCAGAATTCTATTGATTGCCCCAAAGGTAAGAGATAGGAATAACTCTGGGCAAAAAGCCAGTGTAAGGCTCAAAATCAGACAAAAGGAAGTCCATGGATCATCACTTCTTCATATTTAAGGTGCCAGTATTAAGAAAGTCTTTTCTTCTAACGTGTGACTAATGTAATGTGTAATTTGGCTCCCAACATTCATAAGATAAGATGACACAGTCTTACTTGTCTTATAATTGAGGAAGCAGAGAGGAGAAATAAAGAGAAAAACTCACAACTAACAAATAAGGCACCCATTAATGAATGTAAACTAAAACTACCAGTTTCATTATGCCCTTTACAAATTTAGTCTGCAGAGATAATTGGAAAAGCTATGGATTTAGGGTTAATATATTTTTTAAAAATCCAAATAATGAAAGACAAGTTCAGGACTAAGATCAGCCAGACTATCACCTCCCACTCTGAGATACGGCCTTCTAGCTTTCTTAGTGGTGGCTATGTCTGCATCTGCCTTACTTTAAATGAACACAGTGTGGTTGATCTAGTTCAGGGATGTCAAACTCAATTTGGCCAGCTTGATATCACTTGTGTCAGGGATGCTTGGTGGTGGCCTGAGTGCTCTGCCAGTGAAAACAGGCTCCCAATCTCCGTTTTCGGCTGGGACAGCCTCCTGCAATCCTCTGCCAATGAAAACGGAGACCTCCTCCATCCCAGCCGAAAACGGAGATTGGAAGCCTGTTTTTGCTGGCAGAAGCACTGCGGGCTGGTCCTTTGCTATTTCCAGGGCAGCCCTACAGGCCAGATCTAAGCATCCCATAGGCTGGATCTGGCCCCCAAGCCTTGAGTTTGACACCCCTGATCTAGTTGGACAGAACTGATGGAGGGACTCAACATTTCAATTCTCTTGTAGTGGTTCCATCGATGTGGCATCTCTCTGGAACAGAGATATATTGGGATTAGTTGTAGGGATGCTGAAACAAATATGTTCCACTTCACTGTCTTGCTTCAAAGTACTAAAGTTAAAACTAATCAAGGGTAGTGTGTTGTTGGTTAGTTAATCGCATGTTATACAAACACAATAACATAACCTAAATAAATATTTGTTTATCTTAGCTGCACTTTTTCTTCTTCAGATTTTCAAAAAATTGAAATAAAAAAAAATCTGGTTCTGTTTTCATTCTGAATTTTCCTTAACATATGGAACTTGGAGTAATGTACACAGCTGTTGATGTAAATACAGTGCAAAAGGTTTTTTTATGCTGATTTTTCTTTTTTATTAGTTTATAGTATATAATGCAAAAATACAAAAACAAATAATAGGGAAAAAAGGGGAGGGAGTGTTTAGAAAAGAAAGAAAAGGCATTGATTTCTGACTCCCTTTGGTGCAGTAAAATAAGATAGTAACATCAGACCTCAACTTTTTACTTTTACATAATAGTATAAACTAGACATTTCTGTATCAACAAATCTAATCAGTAAAACCCAAAATCAAAGTTTCATCCCCCCCAATACAAACTTTTTAAATACAAATTTCTCAGATGACATTTCCTTGCTACTTCGATTTCCCTGACACAGAGAAGGAAAAATCAGATCCACCCAAAAGTCTGTCTGCTTTTGTGTGCAGCTTTAAGAAATATACATTTCCAGACTTATCAGTCATGAGCAGTTTGTTAGATCGTTGGTTGAGAAAGAAAATGTAGGTAGACTCTGTTCATAGATGCTACCAATGCTGTGCTGGCCAGTTACATGTGGCAATTTGCAAATTTATTCTCACTGAAATCTGTGGTGGATTTTTTCTAGAACAATCCCAAAATATTGGGGAGGAATTAAAAGGAGGTGTGCCAGTCACAGGGATGCAGTATCATTTTGGGGTGACGTGCCAAGCTGCTTCAAGGTGTAGAGTTTGGTGGATCGCAGCTGCTGTGTGGTGTCAGTCCCAGCAGTGAATTTGAGCAGCTGAAGTGAAGATGCACAAATGGTCATCCATAGTATTGCAGTACTAAATGATGAGTATAACCTCGAGTCTCTTTATTCTCTAGTCTATAAAATAAAAGTGGTGACATGCTCAAAATTTATACAAGCATCATGATGTGGGAAAAGAGGATGGATGTAATTTTTCTTTCTTTTTTGTAACATGGGAACATTTTTTTCTGAAAAGAAGAGAAAATTGATCTCTGCATAGTGCAAAGCCATTATGTGATTTGTATGGCTTTGTCCTAACTTAATATATCAATGTACCTATTGTGGCCCATAAATTGAATGTTATGATCTACTTTACTATCTGTTGTAATACTTCTCATTTGGTTCCTGAATTAACTTATTTTCTGGGTTAGAGCTTGGACTGAACAATAGGCCAAAAAAGAACTAAAGTTAATGCTAATCAAAGCTAGTGAGTAGTGGGAATTCAGGAATGTTTTAGTCAAGTTGGTATATAATGTAAATCATGCCACCATGGCTTGTTCAACAAGCTATAGTTAATGCAACAGCTTAATTGTGATATATGAATGCAACCAAAGATGCATCTCCCTCTAAAGGACAAAACTTTTTATATATTCTTGCCTGTACCAAAATGTATTTTGATACTATTATTAAACCATGTGTGGGCAGAATCTTGTGCACCAGTCTGAGATCCTTAGAGGAAAAATAAGATATAAAATAAATATTGGAGATATTAGAAACAAGTCAGGATTGAAAAGATGATTGAGCTGTCCTTTTAATAGCTGCTTCAAATTTGTAGACTTTATAGGGCTTCTGTCTTGATTAAGGCACAAATCCCAGGGAAGGAGGAGAAAGAGAACTTTGAATTTATTTCAGTTATTTTCCCACAAACTTAAAAAAAACTCTTCTTTTCTCCACACTGCTATCAGGTAGCACTCTGTACGTTGCTAGGATTTCAACACCTAAGATGGCCTCACAAACCCTGTGGACATGGAGCTACTAGATAACAGATTGAATTGGTAAAAATAAGTGTGTGTGTTCTCACAGAACCTGAGAAAATAGCACCTTTGTGTTGTTAACAAAAAAATCTGTTTGTGCCACTCTGGTAATCACTTCATAACTGGTGGGATAGCAGAACATATGTCTCTGAAATAGCAGAAGACAGAAGTCTTCTCTACCTCTGCTCCAAAAGAGAGAGAGAGAGAGATTGTGTGTCTTCCTTAAAAGAGTTTAGTTGTTGTTTTTTTAATTTGAAATGTATTTTAAAAAACTCAAGGAGCAAAAGCATATTCTTCCCTACAGTATAAAATGGAAACAGTATTGAAAATGCGTACTTTAGATTGTCCTGCATTTCTCTGTTGGCCACGAATGGTTTCTGAGACACATTCCTGGTGGGGTGATCTTCTGGCGAGATACTGAGAGGCACATGGAGACCTTCCAAATGTGTCAGTTCTTTAAGTTTCATCTCCCTTCTTGTTTCTAGCATGGGCACCAAACCAAACTCATATTCTAGGGCAGAAGGTCTCCAAACTTGGCAACTTTAAGACTTGTGGACTTCAACTCTCAGAATTCTGGAAGTTGAAGTCCACAAGTCTTAAAGTTGCCAAGTTTGGGGACCTCTCATCTAGGGAGTCTCAGGCCTTTTATCAGAACTCTTGTACAGTTGTGGTGAGGAAAGACTACAATTTGGGGAGACTGGGTGAGTTAGCATTTAAACAAAGGATTCTTTTTCCCTTCAATCTTTTTCTTCCTACTGCTTTGACCAGCTATATTTCTTTCTGGTTTTAAAATGGAAACTGTTGTCCAGTTGTTATTTATTTTTTATGTGACCAAGTGGACATTATTTGAGGATTGTCTGTCAGTGTGTGCTTCTGGAGGTTCTTTGAAGCTTCTGCTTGTGCCATTACTCATAGCATCTAGCTACCTTGTTTTGTGTCGGCCTCTTTTTTCAATTGTATTTAATTTTTGCAGCATTGGGTCTTATCCTTGCCGTTGTGTATTGTGCATCCTTGCCATTGTATATTGTCCAAAATAGCTTCATCATTAGAACTTTCAGTAAGCAGGGATGGTTTCACTCAGGGGTGGGTTTCCAAAGTCTCAGCAACTGGTTCGCTGCCCAGTTTCTGGGTTGGTGTGGCCATGGTGGGTGTGGCCTACCAGAATTTCCAGGAGGACTGTTTTTTTGCCTTCCCAAAGGTCAGGAGGCTTCCCTTGGGCCTCTGGGAGGGCAAAAACAGCCTCCCCCCGGGCTCTGGAGGCCCCCCGGAAGCCGGAAACAGGCCAGTTTCCAGACCTCCGGTACTTCCGGAAGGCCCATTTTCCCCCCTCCCAGAGTCTCCATGCGGACCCTGCATTTACTTGAAAAAAAATGGGCCACATGGAGACTCCTGGGAGGGGCCGGGCGGGGTGGGCAGGGCCAGCCGGTCGGTTCAAATACCGGTTCAGCAAACCAGATGCAAATTTAACATCCGGTTCACTGGAAACGGTCCGAATTGGTAGAATCACACCCCTGGTTTCACTTCATCTGATATTGAGTTGTTTGCTCTCACAAGTTCAAGGTATTTGCAGTCATTTTCTTCACAATTCAAAGGCATCAACTTTTCTGCAGCTTTTCTGATGGTCCCGCTATCAGAGTTAAACTGTTAAACTGAGAAAATTATGGCTTTGACAAGGCATTTCTTGTTTTGTATTATGCGATAGGATTGTTCCCAATTCAGGTAATCTTTGACTTAGGACCACAATGGGGACTGGAACTTCAGCCCTAAGTTATGACAATCATAAATCAAGGCACTCACATGACCAGATATGATTTTACCACCATTTTTATGGCAGTTGTTAACCGAATCACACAGTTAAGTCAGAATCCATTCTCACACAGAATCCCACAGTTTTAAGTCTGAATCCATTCTCCCAAATGGGTGTTGTTTTTGCCAGAAACTAGGGAAAAAATTGCAAATTGCCGTTGTGTGTCACTGCAACCAGTTGTAAATGTGAGCTAGTTGCCAAGTGCATGAAATGCATATATGGGATCATAGGATGGGGGGGGGGGGGGAGCATGACATTTTACAATGGCCAGAAGTGTTTTACAAGCCCTAAAATACCTTTCTGAGGCCGTCAGTGGTAACCCTGAACGGTCGTTAACCAGTGCGAGGAGTATCTGTAGAGCATTTGGAAAGTAGAACAGGCTATTGCCAACTTTACTCTAAGGTAGAAAACTAGTACTTTTTATGATGTTTACCTCTTTCAAAATGCTCAATTATTTTGTGATATCTTAAAGGCAAAACATGTTTTGTTGTTAGACCAATCTTTGTGAATCATAGTTCACATCAGATGCAAAGAGGATTATGATCCATAAAAGCTTATGCAATAGCACATTGCTTTGCCTTTTAAGGTGCCACAAGGCTGTTGTGTTTATTTGTCTGATGAGATTGTCCCTTTTAAAACCATCAAGCTACTTGGTGACTTCAACAAGAGTGATTTGCCTTGTTCCAGCAGTTATCTAGCTGTGGCAGTGCCCTCCACAAATACATTTGAGTAACCAAGTGAAAACTGCTAACAGGTAGACCTTGACCTACAACAGTCCATTTAGTGACCATTCAGTGTTAACAACAGCACAGGAAAAAGTGACTTACGACCGTATTTCATATTTACAACCATTGCAGCACCCCCATGGTCACGTGATCAAAATTCAGATGCTTGGCAACCGACTCATATTTATGACGGTTGAAGTGTCCCAGAGTCATGTCATTGTCTTTTGCAACCTTCTGACAATAAAAATCAATGGGGAAGCCAGATTCACTTACCAACCGTGTTACTAACTTAAGAACTGCTGTGATTCACTTAACAACCGTGTCAAGAAAGGTTGTAAAGTGGGGCAAAATTCATTTAACAACTATCTCACTTAACAACAGAAATTTTGGGCTCAGTGGCAGTCGTAAGTCGAGGACCACCTGTAGTTCTATCAAAGCAAAAAAAGGTAGACCACTTGAAAGCTGCAATATTTACCAAATCAACTTGAAGTGGTTAACTTCAGATGGCCTTTGAACTTCATTTTTTATAATACTGCGGCTTTTCCATTTTTAACATCGTCTTTTGTATTTGCTTTTGTACCTTTTTAGGTTTTTTTTCATGGGAATTGCTTAAATAATCATATACTGTAGAAGTAAACAAATACAACTCAAGAATTAAACACCAACTATAGAAAGCTATGGAGCAGCCACGCTGGGGGGTTAATTTTATAAAACATATCAGTGAACAGCACACAAAAAGACCCAGTGGGTAGCCTTTGTGATGACAGCAAGTACAAAATATTTTGGTTTCTTATTATACCAAAACTATCTCAGTGAAATGTTTACAAGAATGAGGAACACTCCTTTCACACTAACCTTTTGGACTCTGAAGTGAAATAGTAAACATTTAGTAGCCGGGAATGTACAGAGGGATCGTAAATCAGACAATAGATGGGATATGATTGTTGACCCATATCAGGGCAGGGAGTGGTTGAGAAAAGCAAAGCTGTTAACTGGGTAAGAATAGGGGGTGAGTAAATGAATTGTAAGCAGAGCCATTAAACACGTAAGTACACCGGCCTTGAGTCCAGCGAGAAACCTAGCTCTTTATTTGGATGAACGAAAGAGGGAAAGAATCAGCATTTTTCCATAGGTTTTTAGAGATGAGCAGTTTCAATAATGTTGAGATAAGAGTTATCTTCAAACCACCTTGAAAATAAAGGACACAATGGGACTGGTCAGATCTTATTTCAGTTTCATAGACTAAGATATGAATTAACCCTCTTGTGTCCCTTTGTGTAAACCATGATAAAAGCAGGACATCTTCAACTGTAATTTCCCATTTTGACCTAACTGGAGCAGAACATACCACTTAAGGGGAGAATTCTTGACCTAACTGCATCTCATGCAAATGAAAAAAGGAAGAGGCTGTCCTCATGGACAAAATAACAATTAATTTATAAAGCACAGATATTATGGTCTATGCCAGCTCAGTGTTTTGCTGTACACAAAAAGGCTTTTTGCTTTTTCAGCCTCCTTTGCTTGAGTAGCCTTAATCTGACTGGAATTAGCAGAGTGCAGGCCTGCATAAACTATGACGTATGTGAACTGTGAGGTGTTAGACACCCTTCCCTTCCCAACAAGGGAGATGGATTGTCAAGAAATCGGCAGGCTGTACAACATAAGGTTGGTGGCTATGTTTCCCTTAATGATTGCAAATTCTAATGCTCTGTGGTGTCACCTTTTGCAAGAGATGTAGAAGTTTCTTAGAGTTCTTTGAAGATCTCTGTGGAGGACATTAGTTTCATTTGTGCCTTTGTTTAAAAGTTTGGTTGTTTTGAGACCTAGCTTCAAGAGTGTGGCCAAGTCCTAAGCAAGAGATTTCTGAATCTCTATTCTTATCATATATTGATATAATTACATTTATGTTTCCATTCTAAACAAGAGTAAAAAGAGACAAATCTGTTGACATGTATATGTTCATTAATGCCCTAGTTCAGGGGTGTTAAACTTGTGTTGTCACGGTGATGTCATGTGATGTATCGGGACTTTCCCCTCCTTTGCTGAACCGGGTAGGAGCAGAGCCAGCATGTGACGCATCTGGCCCGTGGGCCACAAGTTTGACACCCCTGCCCTAGCCCAAGAAGGTGAATTTAGGATTCATTCTCCTTGAATTACCTAGATTTTGTAAGAAATTGGGGTGAAAGAGTTAGTAGTTGTGCAAACTCTGAGAGTGCAGTTAATTTTGGGTTCAGTGTACTGTATTGTGCAAATCCTAGCAATTGGATTTCTTTAGAAAGCCACAATTCCGTTAAGCATGGGTTAGCTAATTGTGACAGTTTAGTCCTAGTTTGAACCATTTTAGACTATGTTAGATTAAGAATAAGGACTGCTCAGGATGAAGTTTTCTCTATAAATATTTTGTTTCCTATGTCAAGAAATATTTTTCCATGGAGGTGTATTCTGAGCCTTTTCTAAAATCTGAAGTGGTACAGACCAGTGGTAGGATTCAAATTTTTTTACTATCAATTCTGTGGGTGTGGCTTGGTGGGCGTGGCGTGGCAGGGGAAGGATGGTGGGCGTGTAGGGGAAGGATACTGTAAAATCTCCATTCCCTCCCCACTCCTGGGGGAAGGTTACTGCAAAATCCCATTCTCTCTGTACCCCACTAACCTGCTTTCCAGCTCCGTTCTCCTGTGCAGGTCAACAAAAGAAGACCCAGCGATCAGCTGGGATTCGGGAGGCAGAGAATAGATAGGGGTGGGGCCAGTCAGAGGTGGTATTTGCCGGTTCTCCAAACTACTCAAAATTTCCGCTACCGGTTCTCCAGAACTGGTCAGAACCTGCTGAATACCACCTCTGGAACAGACCATGATAGCTTTAGCACTGGTTTAAAACTGTATATGCAGATCTAATACTATGGTAATTCCAGTCTGCTGTATGTTATTCATCTAAACTCTGTTAGAATGACTGAATCTATATAGATAGTCTAAGACCGTCCATTCTAATCATGTGTGGGCAATTATTCCTGCTGAGAAGCACTTGTGAATTATAACATTAATCCTGCTATATTCTTGGACAATAAAATGGAAGCCTGATTTTGCATTGCTCTTTAAGGGGTTCCATGGTTGAGGTATGTCATAGAAGAGTTTCTGAGCTGTGAAATGCTTGTATCTCTCACATGATCTGGGCTCATTGCCAATTGTGATAATCAATAATAAGCTGTATAAAATCAGTGTGTCTTATTGTGTATAAATGGACTTCCCTAATTTTTCTTCAGGGAACTTACTTAAATGTAGTTAACTTTGGTTGTATTATGTTCATTATCCATAATACTTTCATGAAATATCACGTGCTTTTATGGTTTCTCACCTAGTTGACTTTAATGCAAATAATATGTAAAGATTTCTGTAAACTATCTCTGAACTCTAAAGCATATAGTTTCACATACGGTTATGATTTTATGAATATTTCAATGGGAAAAACTTGTAGCTGTCAAAATTATTATGCATAAGACACAACAAATATATTCCAGTCAAAAATAATTTCAAATTAAGATTGGTAGGGTTGTGGATTTATTTGAGTGAGTTGGAAAACAATTAAAATCCCATTGTTTCTGCTACCAGATTAACAATTCTCTGTTTTTAAATGCCCTGATGTGACTCTGGTTCCTTGGATTTCCATTGCTCTGTGATAACACTGTCAAATATGGCATCCTAAAGACCTTGTGAAATAATGGCTCTCATGACTTTGTGAAGGAAGTTCTCTCCTAGCAGTGTAGAATTTAAAAGCAAGGGTAGATCATTGACCAGCCCCTGACTATTGCTTTTAATCTGCAGAGAAAGACGACAGAAAGGAAAGACCAAGGCACTGTGAATGAGGAAGGGTAGGCCTGATTTCTTCAAGCACAATCAATGAGACTTTTGTTGTTGTTGATGTTCAGGTGGTGGTGAAGTTTATTTATACATTATATTTAGAAACTGCCCATCTCCCTCATAGAATAACTCTGGGCACGTTCAAGGAGACATAAAAACTAATATTATAATGCAAACATATTTTTTAAAAAATTAAAATTAAAAAGGCAGGGGAGGGCCTTCAGGGCACTAACCAGCCCCTTGGCTTCGTGCTCCTTTGTGGGTCCCAAGCAAACCAGCAGATCCAGGTCTTCCATCATTTCCAAAAGCCAGGAAACTGTGTGCATGTGTGTGTGTGGGGGGGGCTGCCTCACCTGGGGCGGGGTATTCCAAAAGGTGAAGGCAAAGGCTGAGAAGGCTTTCTTCATGAATCTTGCCAGTCAAAATTCTTCAACCCACTGGGTCCGCAGTATACTTTCCCTGCCTGACCAATAATGGGGCAAAGATGGCTTCACAATAAACTGGCCCTTTGCCACGTAGAGGGTGGTATGAACCCGGTGTCAGGAGGATGTCATCACTTAGCACCCTCTGGCAGAGATTGGGGTTCGATGGCTTTATCAAGGCCCAACAGTGGAAGACAATATTTGTAACTCAGGGTTAAAATGAGGGGTCCTTGGTGCTCTCTGAGCTTGGTTGTTTTCTTACAGACATTTCATAGATAGCATCATCTCTGCTAGAAGGGAGTGGGGTTTGTCTCTTTTTATGTACATATGGTTTGCTCTGATGGGGTGGGGTGTTCATGAGTCAAGGGATCCAATCAAGGAACCATCAAGGACACCCCCACAATACCAATAGGGCAAGCCATTAGGGTATTAAACAGGGAGCAAATGCCCCTCCTTTCTAGCGCTGACAATGGAACCTAATTGAGTAATGAAACATCTTCAAGAAAACAACTAAGCTCAGAGAGCACTAAGGACCCCACAACGCCCAACAAGATTATTTCTCCCTGTAGCCTGGCAACCATATGCCTATTGGCACTCCTGAAACTTTGAAATCATCCCTCCAAATTTGAGGCAGTTCTTTAAATAAAGACAATACTAGAGGATACTGCCAAAGGCATTAATGCTAATGCTAGATAATACTAGAGGATAATGGGCAAAATGAAAACATCTTCAAAAATATTAAAATCAGATGGAGCATGGTATCTCTCAAGGGATGCACCACAAAATCACAAGTATTTTGTTGCCATATATTGTACTTCCTATAGCACGACCAGTGCAGCATCACTCTTTGGCATTGAGAAAAAACCTTCTGCCCTCCTATCATTTCTGGGGATAATGGTTTCAATATATGTGTGTGGGGTGTGTGTGTCCGTGTGTGTCTGTGTGTATGGAGAAGGGAAGAGGAATCAGTGCAGGGATGAATCAGAGACAGCACTTCTGCAAATTTCTCTGAAAACCTCCTCCGTCCTGGGGTAAGGCTGGGCATATGTCTTAACCTACAATTATCTTGCATTTTGTTATGTTTCTAAGATCCTTAAGACTTCCTTTAAACTAAAAGAACATGTGTGTTACTATGTTTAAACACTAGAACTTAGATTTCTTTCAAGTTATGATGACCTTTTTTCATGAGTGATTAAATATATTGTCTTTCTCCATTCTCAGATGAAATCCTTACTGAATCTGATCCTGTTTGAGAAAGGATTTTAACTGTTATTTGTCTACCTTATAAAACACATGTTTTCCTTCAAAATTATGCTGTCAATAACTTAAGTGTGCAGTACAATATTTTTGGAAAAAAAAGCAGTGTGAATCTTGAGATAAGATTCTCTCAATTTTTGGGTCGGGGGTGCTCTTTGGAATGTTAAAAAGTCCATGATGAAAATTTACTTAACAGAATTCATAAATTAGAAAAGCTGCTACTAGACTCAGAGTTTGAACTACAGAGAGGAAAAATAATGGTCCCTTTGTCCAAGAGCAGAAGGCCTACTTAGTTTTATTTTACTTTTACTTTGAGAAAATCAGTACAGTTCAATTTACACATTTGGCAAGGCATGTATACACATACTTATTTATACATTGTCTTTATTTATTTATTTTATAAATAAGGTTGTAAACATACCTAATATTCCTTCCTCCTCCCATTTTCCCCACAACCACCCTGTGAGGTGAGTTGGGCTGAGAGAGTGACTGGCCCAAGATCACCCAACCGGCTTCTTGCCTAAGGCAGGGATAGAAATGGCATCTCCTGGTTTTTACCCTGGTGCCTTAAACCCTAAACCAAATCACTAACCCAGATAGTTTCACAGTGGAGAAAGGTGTTGAATAATCCACATTAAAATTCACACAGGAACCTGCACAATCAGGGTTGGCTCCAGTTTTGAGGTGGTCTTTGCCATTTGATCTCCAATAGGCAGCCTTGAAATTAAGCTCTGGCAAGCTTAACTGGGGCCTGTAAGGCTGTAACAGCCTTTTTAGGAGTGTTTTGACTGGAACTTTGAGTCCAAACCAGTAAGATGAGGTCCACCAGAGAAGTCTAGAAGCAAGAATAACATGAGACGTGCCTGGCTTGGGAGCAATCCTCAAAAAAATCTCTGTGGCCTGAAGAAAGGGAAGAAAACCTGATATCCTAGGTTTGCATGCCTCAAAAGCTAGGGAGCATGTCTAAAGTTCTTCAAAAAGTTACCACTAAATTATAATTTTAAATGTGACAGGAGGAGCAAATTATTAAATACATAGGGATATAGTAAGCATTTCAGTGAATGATTTGTTTAAATTAAACATTAAAAATGAAAAAAACCATTAACATTAAATTAAATTTTAAATTGAAAAAATAACTTAAACCAAGCTTAGTTTTATCCTGGCTTTATGTATGTATCTGAGTCTTCATTATTAGCATTCCTTTTCAATGTTCCTTTAAAATTGAGTGATTAGCCAAAATGTTAAGATTATCTTAGTTGGAATGTTACAGGAAGTCACTGCTCTCCTTCCTTTCTTGAGAATCTATCTTCGGAGAACTATTATAAGTTTCTATATATTACATTTAAGAAGGAAATTGAGAAACAGGGACAGCACTGTAAAGGAGTGAAGCTGTCTGCTGTCTGTGTTTGGGAAAAATAGCTGCAGCCAGGCAGAAATGCTTCCCATCCAATACTTTCCTCATGTATTCATACATTCACTCACAACTTTATTTGCAAGCATCCACACCCACGTTGCAGTGGTCTGGTATTTTCAAGGGCATACTGTCCAGAGCCCTCCTAGGCCCTAAATTTAGAAAAGCATATGCTAAATCAGCATGGAAGAACAAGGCTGTATGGGACAGGAAAGATGAAAGCAAATGGCCTACAGATGAGGAAGTGGAGGCTACGTGGGAGATTGGCAGCTCTTAGAAGCAGGCAAGAAGACTTCCATTCAATTGCCATGACCAGAAGCTATGGTGAACAGTATCTCCTGGAGCTTTGGATCTCTGCAGCAACCAGAGAAGGAGGAGCAACACTGAAACAGCACCTCATGCCAACTAGCGCAAGAACCTTTGGGAAAAGGCAAAGGTTTTATACTACTTTATAGTCTTTGAGACTTTTCTTTGAACTGAGTATTAAACCTGAGTATAAAGGATGGAGTATTAAGGACATATTTATGCAGCATAACCACCTTAGAAATCATAGTAGGGTGGAGTTGACCCAGAGCAAATAGTCTATTGTTGGAGAAGATGTGTGCTGCAATAAAGCACTGTATATAGATTTGCTGTGCTGTGGTGTGTCCAGTCCCTGGAAAGCAAAGAACCCACACAAGCACTCCCAAAAAAGAGTGACCGGGATGGTGAGCAAGCTGGAAATAATAGGGAACAGTTGAAGTAGTCTAGAATTCATCAATCTGAATGATGGCTTGTGAAGCTCAGAGTTGTTTTTGTGCTTTTAAAAGGGCAAGATTAGAACCAGTGATGGACATTGCAAGGAATCAGATTTTGACTAAATATTAGGAAAAGTTAATGGAACAGATTATCCTGGGAGGTGTTCAGCTTTCCTTCATTGGAGGCATTTCAAACAAGGGCTGGACAGCCATCTGTCAAAATACTTCCAATTAAACTTGGATAAGATTGGGTTGTTTAATTGAGAATTTGCTGCTTTTTAATTGTACACCATTATTTGCCACCTGAGATAGGTTGTACACTTTGCTATGCCTAATGGGCTGGCCTTGCAAATATAACCAATCCATTTTGTGGCAAAGGGTCAATTAAAAATAATCTTCTCTTTTTCCCTTTGGTATATTATCAGTTTATTCTGGGATCGTTCTCGACGACCGTTCATTGTTTACGTTTCTATTTTTAAAGTAAATCTTGTGTACCTATTTCACTAAAATGCTCAAATCCACACAGGGAGTTTTGTCTTGTCCCATGAGTTTCTTAGATATATAGGTAGTCCTCAACTTATGACTGGCTGCTTATTGATTGTTTGAAGTTATAACAGATGTCGCAGAGCTAAGATGTGATTTTGAAGTTCTGATGGCTGGCCACCTAGTCACATGAAAGCATTTTGGGCACTTGGCAACTGTCCTACATTAATGGTTATTTGCAGCATGCCATAAACCATTATTTACAACTTTTTTTGTTGAAAACTAGCATTTATTTTTAGTTTCCAGCAAAAAATGACCATTGGGTCAGTGGGTTAGCTCAGTGATCATGGTATCTGCTTAAAGACTGTAGCGTTTGCTTAGAGACTGTGGTGTTCACTTAACAACAGCCACAAAAAGGGTTGCAAAATTGAGCATGGTCAGTGCTGACCTACTTAATGAACGGCACAATGTATGACTGTAATTGCGAGCTGGATTACTGTTGTAAGTCAAGGATTACCTGTACACATATACTCCAGCAGAATAGATTTGCTCATTCTGTTGAGTTGAATTATGTGCAACTGTTTCTTCAGTGATACTGGCAAAAGAGTTACCAGAGATCATTTAATCGCAAGAGCATTTATGGGGAGGGGAGGAGGCATGAAGGAAAGAGTCTTGTAGGAATTGGACCCTGTTTCTGGATTTGTTCAAATAATAATGATGGTGCTAGAAAATCCAGTTGTGCTGGCCTCTTTCTAGAATTGGCTTACCTCGTCTTAATTTATGGAAGAAATTCTAGTTGAATCTATACTCCAATTTTACTATGCTTGGCTTTTATCATGGACTTATGCATTTCTAACTCCCTTGCCAAGTAAGAGGTGAAAATCAATCGCATGTTCAGCAGGGAAAGAAATTATTTCTGTCAACAGAATTGGAGAAATTGGTCCTTTTCCATCAACTTTATACAAATCTATTGCCTTCAATGCTCCTAAAGACTTTTGTGGGAAGAGCCAGATAAATTCTGGGATGCAAGTAGAAATATCATACTGTGTTGGATTTTATATTGGGGTTTTTTTTCACTGTAGAAAGGCAGACAAGGACGAGTTAGGTACAGCTGTGTAATCTCAGAGTAGTTGGAGGGTCTGTAACCTTGTCTGGCCGTGTGTTGTTGTTTTTTCTCTCCTCCACAGCCCTACTCTTTTTTTAACCTCTTCTTCCTTCAGAGCTACAGGTTATTTCGCAGACCCACAGCAGAGCTGGGCATCTATCTGAAATACAACTTATGAGACTTACACATTTATATGCTGCCTATATTTCTTCCTAGATAAGGCAGCTTGTAACACTCAAGCAAAGATTTTAAAGAACCTTTAAAATCAGAAAAAAAAAATCAATGAATGATTAAAAAAAAACTTGTCAAAAACAGTGGTATCTTTAATGTTCTTCTAAATACTGAAAAGGTGTGGTGATCAAATGCGCCTCATTCAGCCGGCTGCCAGGAAGAGAAACAAGGCAGCTTTCTAAAAGGGGCTTCTTCTGACATAAGTACCAACCCTATATCCATAGTTTTATGACTTGTATTTTGTGTGTTATAAACCACCTGGAGGCCCTAGAAGTGAGTGGTCTATAATAAATATATTTTATGGTGACTCAAGTAGATGGAACAGATTTCAACTAGGCAATTGAAGCCCTTGGTGGATTGGCAGTGCAGAGTTAAACGCAAAAGTATCTGCATCACAGCACAAGTTTCATTTTTCATATCAAAATAACAGGCATAATATCTGTAGAAAAAGAGAATTCCTTATTCATTTAGAACTTTCATCCTAAATGGTTGGATTAAAATGCCTTCCTCTGTCGCCAGTATTATTGAGCTATAAAGATTTCACATTAATATTTAATATTAATATTTTAATTTAATTAATATTTAATTAATTTAATTAATATTTCACATCTTCACATGGTTGAAAACATCCATTTGGCAGTGGAAGGACATTCCTCTCGAGTCAGGGCCCAGGGATATAGTCAGAAAATTATATAATGTATTATCAATGCCTGGAATCCAACCACTTTATAGACATTAAAAGAACTG
Organism: Notechis scutatus; assembly: GCF_049901735.1. Classification (NCBI taxonomy): domain Eukaryota; kingdom Metazoa; phylum Chordata; class Lepidosauria; order Squamata; family Elapidae; genus Notechis; species Notechis scutatus. The sequence continues at coordinate 133,123,577 of NC_142009.1, read as the reverse complement.
AACTTACAAAAGGTGCCTTGAGAATATAAAATGATCACCAATGATCATTACCAGTGATCAGTATTTTTGGCCTATATTTCTATAATATATACTTTACAATAGTAATTAGGTCACTATTTGGGCAATAATTGTAGTGTCTGCTTTATTCATAAAGGTTTCACTCCATTTCCTGTGGAAGTGTTTTATACACTAATAGAAGTTACACTAATAATCTCTTTCTTTTGTTTCAGTCCTTCTGAATGGTGCATTCTCGGCCTCAAAATAAGCTGGCAAGTTGATTGCGCTAGCCTATGGCCTATTTTTTTACAGCAACTAAACATAATACGTTGCTACAACTGAGCAGTTGTAGACATTTTCACAATAATTTATTTGTAACTTCACATACCACCAGGGGTGGGATTCTACCAGTTCGGACCGGTTCTATAGAACTGGTTGTTATGATTCTGCGCAGTTCAGAGAACCGGCAAATCGTTTTCCTGGCTGGCTCCTCCCCTCCCTTCCCAGTCAGTCCTTATCGTGCATGCGCAACTTCGTGTGCATGCCTGACATCGCTGACTGGGTTCTTCCCTGTCCAGTCACTCCTCAAGGTATTTTTTTTTCCCTCCCGACCATCAGCTGTTTCTATGATCAGCTGTGCCAGGATTCCCCTCGACCTCTTACTGCTTCGCCCAGGAGGCTTCCCTGAGGCCCAGGAAGGCAAAAAATGGAGGGGGGGGATGCTGCATGCCCCTTCCAGGCTCCATTTTTTTCTTCCTGAGCCCCAGGGAAGCTTTCTGGGAGCAAAAACGCCCCCCAGGAGGCTTCCATGAGGCCCAAAAATGGAGGGTGGGGGTGCTGCAAAAAAAAAAGCCATGCCCACCTAGCCATGCCCATAGAACCGGTTGTTAAAAATTTTGAATCCCACTCCTGCATACCATTTGAAAGCCATGTGTGGCCTCAATGGTTTTACCTGCCCCACCAGATTCAGTGAAGTGGTCAGGCTCTGGCTTCAGCCTGTTCCTGAAATACTAACAGCTCCTACTCTACTGGCCTGTTGGAAGGCTGTGAAGACCCGGCTCTTCCCCCACGCATTGGGGTTTGGATGTTTAGCATGTGTGCTAACATGTTAGCACCCCTCCCCTCCCAGCATGAATGTATGTGATTAGAGGTTTTGTTGTTTTACTGAGGATAGATTTTTTTTATTTGTTTTAATAAAGTATTTGTTTTCATCTTGTTCACCACCCAGAGTTTATAGAAAAGAAGGGTGGGCATACAAATAAATAAAGACGTGCACATCTGAATTGAAGATTGCTTGTGCATTCTCTTTGCATGTGAGATGCCTGTTAAAACGTGATGGGAATGCAGTGATCACCACAGTGAGGTCATCTTACGCCAGCTTCCCTCAACAGCTCCCAGAATTGCTAGTCCACATAATTACTGTCAAGTGCTAAGAGACTCAGGAGACAGGAACAACTTGGATTTCTGGAAGACCTCTATTGTTTGGAGGATAAAGGAATCTTGAAGGAATCTTGAAAGCCTATCAGAGCAATTCCCCAAATCAAATTATACTTTCCAAAATTAAGGTGAAGTTTTTCTGTTGCTGTGTGTCTTTCACATGTTTCTCCTTCCCCTAGGCCAGGGCCTAGGCTGAAGTGTCTCTTTTGCAGTGGTCCTTTTTTTCTTCCTGTGCAGTCCCATAGTCTGTTAGACATGTCATCTCTGTTATGGACTCTGTTATGGCAGTAGTTTGAATTCTGGGCGATGTAGTTCTAAAGGGCATTGCTTTGCCCTTCCAAAACTACCCTGTTTCTCCAACAATACGGCCTCCCCCAATAGGAAGTCCCAGCATGTTTTATAGGCATGAAATGAAATTAAGCCCCTCCCCCCCAAATTAAGGCCTATATTAAAACATGCGAAATGGGGGGGAATGGTGGGGGGGGCTTGCCGTTAGGAAGTACTTTTGTTGCACACCCGGATATGGTGCTGCCTGCGTTGACCCCGATACGAAGTGCCCCACCAATGCCGAGGTCAACATCCAAGCCATCGCTGCCCACCCGAAGATGCAACGGAGGGAGAATTAAGTCACCCCTGAAAAGATGACCTAGCCATTTTTTCGGGGCTCAAAAAAAAAATAAGACCCGGCCTTATTATATGAGAAACACGGTAGGCACATGGCTCACACCAAACGCAGCAAAATGCTTCCAGTAAATCTGGAGTTCAAGCAGACTTTTCAAAGTCAGAAGGACTTTTACTTCTCTGGAGAATCTAATTAACAAGATAGAACAGGATAGCTGGCTCTTTTATGACCTTTGTGCTGTTGTGTGCTTTAAATGTGGGAGAATCTTTTCTTTTAAATGTTTAATATTTTTAACAGATCCATGAAGACAGAGGAAGATAGGGCAAGTTGGTAACAAGATTTGGGCTCCTTGTTTATTGCTTAACCTTCACTGCAAAATTGATCTATGGGAATTTTTACACCATGTAACATAGTGTATCCAATTCCAAAGTTATGACTGTAAACCCATTAGTGCCACCTGGGTTTTGCATATTTGCAGTGCTGTCCAAGTGAAGACAGATTAGTTCTGTCACTTGTCGTGCCAGGGACAGTCTCCCGAGGAGCTTGCTCTGGGGAAGTAGAAAATATAACCTTTTGTGACAATATAGGGCTTTATTGTCGGGGGAGGGGGGCAGAGAGAATTTAAATTAAATTAGAGTCTCACAAGATTCAGTTTGCAGGATGATTTTTTCCCCCATTTTTGTTTTCTTGTTTTGATTCTCACTCTTGCATTTTATTAATGTCCAGTCGGTTCTTATGCTGAGGTAGCAAAATATTGCAGAATGTTTCTATTATACTTTTCATTGGTAAAAAGTGATAAAAATAACCAGGAAATGCAGTTTCCCACTTAGCCTTTATTTATTTTTCATCTAAAAGATATGTAAGCTCCATAATTTTTCAAATATAACTATTAGAGGATAGGACAGGAATAGGCCTTAATCTTAAGTGTTACATCATGAGTACCATATACCAACTGTTTTCAGGATGGCTACGGATCAATGATTATGTCATCCATCCATCTATCCTGTTTGTCTTTATTCTATTCTATTCTATTCTATTCTATTCTATTCTATTCTATTCTATTCTATTCTATTCTATTGTCATTTATTTGCACATACACAAACACAAATAATTATTTTTGGAACTGAAAAGAATTGCAGAGAAGAGTGTAAAGCAGGGGTTCCCAACCTGGGGTGCTCGCACCTCCTGGGGGTGCGAGACGATATTCCAGGGGGTGTGAGAAAAGTCCAGGTAAATAATAGGATATTGGCTATATGTTGGCATTTTTATTTATTACGCAATGGATTAACTTTGTTTTCATTTTAGAGTTAAGTATCGTTATTTAGTGGCCGTCACATACACAGCTGAAAAGATTCAATCCTACCATATATTTAATGTGTTCAGTAGTTCCTAAAGTCTAAATTTCAGGGGGTGCGAGGTTCAAGTGAAATTTCTTTAGGGGTGCGGGGCAAAAAAAAAAATTGGGAACCACTGGTGTAAAGGATATAAAGTAATAACCATGGGAAGAGGAAGCACTTGTTTAAAAGTAGCATAAAGTTTGCAAAAAATGAACAACAATCAAATTCACATGCATGAAATTCCCCTTATACATAAATAGCTGCAGGACTGGTATGACTAAAAAAACCCTTAAAAAATAGATGGACAAGCTTAAACTTAGTCACTAAGAACTAAGAACTAAAAAGGCAGAAGAAAGATTAATGGATGATCCCTTTAGTAAAGCCCTAAAGACTCAGAGATTGAAGAACTGTCTTACTTTCTTTCTGAAATTCTAAATTTGTGCTTGTTAAGCCAATAAAAGCATGTGTCAAAAGTATACTCTTAAAAAGAACTATTTATTATGTGTACCAGAGGCAACACATCTAGATTTATTTTACTGTAGGAACGGAAAGACTAACTACTTGTCTGGGGGATTCAGTTGGGCCAAGCTTTCACTGCTTTGCTTTTGGACACCTGAGCAAAGAGACTCTAGCAGAGACAGAAATTGAATTATTTGAACTTGCATTGTTTGAATGTCTGATATTCTAAGTGTGTGCTTATGTCTCAGAGAGAGGGAAAATATATATTTGAGTCAAGACTTCCTTTTGCTCATCTGTTCTCTGAGTCCAGTTAGGTGGCTTTCTGGCAGTCAGGGATTTCAAAAGAGGATTAGCATAGAAGCAGAAGTGATATTCAGCTGGTTCAGACCGGTTCTGGAGAATTGGTAGCAGAAATTTTGAGTAGTTCAGAGAACTGGCAAATACCACCTCTGGCTGGCCCTGCCCTCCCCCACTGTTCCCTGTCCTATATTCCCTTGTTTTTCAGCTCAGCTGATTCGCACGACAGAGCAGATTGAGCTCAGCTCACCTCTCAGCGGAGTGAGCTCAGCTCACCAGCGCTAACACCAAGGGCGGTCTTCAGTGGTGGGATTCAAATTTTTTTACTACTGGTTCTGTGGGCGTGGCTTGGTGGGCGTGGCAGGGGAAGGATACTGTGAAATCTCCAGTCAGAGGTGGTATTTGTCGGTTCTCCGAACTACTCAAAATTTCCACTACCAGTTTTCCAGAACTGGTCAGAACCTGCTGAATACCCACCTCTAGCGGTCTTTGAGTGCTGCGTGTATACGTGAAACGCGCTCTCATAGAACCAGTAGGAAAAGATTTGGAACCCCACCACTGCATAAGTATGATAGATTACTTTGTGAAAAAAGCCTGATTGTCCATTAAAAGAAGCATTTTGCTTAAGCCAGTGTTTCCCAACTTTAGCCACTTGAAGATGTATGGCTTGCTGGGGAATTGTGGAAGTCAACATATCTTCAGGTGCCAAGGATGTGGAAATTTGGGTCTGAAATCCAAGTAGGCCAGGAGGTTACAGAGTATTTGCATCCATTCAACTCCAAATGTAGGTTTGTTATGGATAAGGAGAACTTTGATTGCCATAGTTCGTGATCTATGTTGGGGGTTGGAAATTAGTTAGGCCTTATGAACCCTCTACTTCCACTGAGTCCTGTCCTTCAACATCTCTGAGTTGGATTAGATTTGTGGGTCAGGATGATAGAATAGTTGCTTCTTTATTTAGCAGGTCAGCGTTCCAGGCAATTGTGGAATATTTAAAAAAATATGTTAACTTTAAATGTTTAAATTTAAGAAGCTTTTATAATTACACTCAGAATTTTAATATTTGGCATAGTAATTTATAGTAATTCCGTAATTTTGAGGGCAGGTTAAAAAATAAATAATAAATTTCTAATACAAACTTCAAGTTTGGAGGATTACTTGGAATCTTTTAATTCTTTATTAGTAATGTACAAATATATTTTATAGTCAATGACTATTCCTTGAGTTACTTTCAGACAAATATATCTGTATAGCTGACACATTTACTCCAGAGTAAATTGCATTCAGTTCAATGAGATTTAAACCCAGCATACATGTTCCAGATTTTATCCCTAAAGGTATAATCATTTACACACATCATTGTTCTGTAATATCCTGCTGCATGCAGGCCTACTAAAATTATAACACTGAGCTATGATTCTTATCCCCTTTTTCATTATTTTTTCCACATGTAGGCCATTGTTACTTCAAGAATAGGACTTTAATTTCCAATTCTGTTTAGATTTCATATCATAAATATTATACCGTGTTTTCCCAAAAATAAGACCAGGTCTTATATTAATTTTTGCTCCAAAAGACTCATTAGGGCTTATCTTCTGGTTAGGTCTTATTTAATTGATGGTCTTAACTGGGCTTATTTTTGGGGTAGGGCTTATTACGAGCACCCGGAAAAAATCATGCTAGCGCTTATTTTCCGGTTGGGTCTTATTTTCGGGAAAACACAGTATATGCTGTTTATAAAGAAACAGATTTCTTCTTTTTTATAATTGCAGATCAGGCATATCGGCCTCTTTGTTGATTCTTTAATATTTAGCAATAACACAAGTGGTATTTATTAATATTGGCAGGAGCAGAGCATAGACTTTCAGTTGGCCAGGAGAGTTCCATGGTGTTGACGCTGTTGGCTGGAATACTATGTTTCTGAAATATTTCGAGAGAAAATGGGAGACAAATTATTGCCTAAAATCAGGCTTGAGGGCGGTTCTTACTCATGGGGGCAAGGGAGAGGCAAAGTTCTCTTGTGCCATGTTGCTTCTAATTTCTTGGCTGCCACATTGATAGCTTAAAATAGTATTCTCCACCCTGCTGTCCTCCAGATGTGCTGGACTGCAGCTTCCATAATTCCTAGCTAGCACGGCCAACAGCTAGCACATCTGAAGGGCCTCAAGTTGAAGGAGGTTGAGCTGAACTCAAATCACAATGACATTTGCAGGCAAGTCCTACTGTGTTAGATGTAATCTTTATATATAGCTTATGCAACAGGCCATGTATATAGCAGAGTGAGCAATCTGAACCCTCAAAGCTACCTATTTTGGTGGCCTTTAGAGCCTCTGTTAGTCACAATTGTCAAAACTGTTAGCATGGTTTCCCTCCATTTTGAGATGAAAAAACATTTTAAAAAAATATAAGAATCAAAGTGTTAAGTACTACAATGGTCTTTAAAAAAACAAGGGAAAGAACTGACAAAACTCAGGAGAGTGGGGGAACAAGTACAAGATTGTGACCCTGTCTAAATGTGTGCGTCTCTCCCCCCCAAAAAAGTCAATTCAAAGGAAGCCGGTCCCCACATTAAGAGACCCTAGTCTAGGAACTGTAATACTGCAACAACGATTCAGATGGTACAGCAAGAGGACTTCATCAGGACCAACCAAAATATTACAAAAATGATAAGCAAATGATTGTTTGCTTAGTTAGTACAGGGGTGTCAAACTTGTGTCGTCACGCTGTCATCATGTGACGTATCATGACTTTCCCTCCTTTGCTAACCCGGGTGGGCGTGGCCAGCACATGACACATCTGGCTCATGGGCAGGGGTGGGATTCTACCAGTTCGCACAGGCGAGGAGATGCGTGCCTCGATGTGAGTGATATTGAGTTGGCCACACCCAGCCAATAACATGACCACCAAGCCACGCCCACCCAGTTACATGACCACCAAGCCACACCCACCAACCAAGCCACGCCCACAGAACCAGTTGTTAAAATTTTTGAATCCCACCCCTGCTCATGGGCCACGAGTTTCACACCCCTGGCTTAGCAGGATGCAGGAAGCAAAAGAGAGCATATGAAATGGAGCAAGTGTGGGAGAGGAGAGGAATACGAAAGCTGCCAAAATGGTAGTTTTAACATTTTATTCAGAAGATTTGGGGTGTACTTCAGTATTCCTCAACTTGGCACCCTCTAGATATATTGATTGGGAGACACTCAGAGTTGTAGGCCAGTTTATTCAGCGATTGAAAGATTAAGGAAATCTGTATTAGGATATTTTTGGAATGTTGTGGCATAATTAGCAATAAAAGGTAGGGGATGTGAGTCTGAATGACTCCCACCCTAATGGCATTATGGAGGGCCTTAAATACGTGTCTGTTTTTCCAGGCCCTGACTAAGGTGGCATCCAGCTCCTAGTATTTGTATTTATCTCAGTTGTTGGCTGGATTTGCTATCTTTTTCTTTGTTTATATTGGATTTTATCCTGCTTGTTTCAACATGAGAGCCTCCCAGGGTTGATGTAGAGTTGGACGGTGCCTAAATTAAAGAAATAAAAAAAGGGAGGCAGGGTCATAAGTTGAGGTAATTTGAGGTAACCTGCAACTTTATTCATTTTTTAAAAAAAATGAAAGATGGTGAGGATTATAGTGTATGACAGCCTTATGCCAATATATCCAGCACAAAGATTGTGATAAGAAAAAAATTCATTTTCATTCACTGTTCATTTTGTATTTCCTTAAATCAGAGAAGAAAACATAATACTTAATTACCCAATTCTTTGGCCATCTCCAAAGTGATTACAGGTAGTTGTAATTTAGTAACTATAATTGGAACTGGGAGCTCTGTCATTAAGCAAGGCAATCTCTACGTGAAACTCCAACTGTGCTTATGATCTTAGTTCAGTTTTCCTTTGCTTTACAGACCTGTGAAGGTCATAATGTGAAGTTTTTTGGTCAGTGTAACTGAGAATGGTTGCTAACCGAGGCAATCATTAAACAAGGAATCCCTGTATATTGGTGAAGATAACTAAGGCATTGCCATCTTGCCTTATCCATTTTGAATGTACAGTGACTTGGATTATAATCAGTTAAATTTGTTAACATTCATTCTTTTGTATGTTTCTTTTTCTTTTCTTATACAATTATTTCCTCCCACATAACAACTGAACTAGAAACATATAAAGGCAAGCTTCATTGCGTAGACAACACCATATGCCAAGACAACTGGACAAAGCCTGATGCATTTGCTTTGCAGAAAGATTATTAAAAGTTATTTTGTTAAAGGGACTTGTGCTTGCAGCATTTTTCCTGATTCATTTCAAATCGGAATAAAAGATCTTCCTAATGAACTAATGCCTTGCATGACCCAAAGTCATAGCACAACCCAATGAGGCTGAGAAACAGCAGCTTTGTTTTACAAGGGATCAGAATTTTTATTAGGATTTTGGTTGTTTTATGAAAAGTGGCCAGAGCCATATTTAAGAATTAGATATGAAGGAATAGTACTGTTTTAGCTTGCCTATATCTTGTGTTTCATCCACTGCAGCGATTAATGGGTTAGCATGCATGCTCGTCTGAGCTCTATTATCAAGCCTCCAGATTCCTACACATGACTAGTCCTTGGCAGTGAACAAAAATGGCATCTAAATCCCAAATGACCCTCTTAAGCACTTGGCAGCAGAAGGGCCCTTCTGAGGAAGATTAAGTTAATAGAAGCATTTGGGTAACATCTGTATGGCTCCCTCCTAGTCAACCAAACTCATGCGCAGCAGCAAATCAGGATTCGGGTAGCACCTTCTCTGACTAATGAGTTTTATTAAAAGGCATAAGGTTTTGTGAGCTGCATCCCACTTCATCAGATGCACAGAGCGGGTAGATTGATGTAGGATTTAAATTGGGGTGAGGTGGTGGGTGGGTGGGAAGGACAGGCCCGGTTGCAGTACACAAATCCATTGTATTTGTTGAGCCCTTCTGAGATTAGGGGTCCTTGGTGCTCTCTGAGTTTGCTTCCTTCCTTACAGGCATTTCATCACCCTGACTAAGGAACATCATCATTGCTAGGAGTTCTGTTTGCTGTCAGTTTATATTCTGGTGTCTTGCCTGTCTGTCTTCTGAGATTGCCTGAAATCTGATGTGAAATCAATAATTTCTCATTTGATACTGCTGTAAAATCCTGCTTTTCCAAAACAGTGACTTTGAGTTATGCTACCGAGTGTCCTGGGAGGCTGAATTTCTTTGATACTGCTTTAACTCCCTTAATTAAGCATCTCTGTCAAGAATGTCAGAACAAATGTAGTTGCAGTGCCTGGTTATCGATAATAGATTTGTTGGGGAGTTCTGGAAGCACCGTATCTCATGGCAAAATGCCGGCTTATCGTGTGCTCTTTATGCATCCATCTCATTTTTATGGTGACATCAAGGAAATAGATGGATATCCACAGAATACACTTTTTTGTCATAGAAGCTTGGACCTTTCCCTTGGTTCATAGGTTTAAATGCGCGTTTGCTGCACCCCCTGCATAATATAACCACTGCCTTGTACAATGGAGTATGTGCTAATTTAAAATTTCATGTATTTAAATTTTATTTATTCAATTTCTGTAGCCACTCGCCTCCATCATTGACTGCAGGTGGGTGATTCACAATTCAATTCAGGGTTGTTGTTTTTTGGTTTTGGCCTAGAAAAATGCTGCTAGAGTGGTTGGAACAGTTAGGGGTAAGCCTACCTTCACCTTTCTGTTTACAACACAAATGTAACACGCAAGGAAAAGAGATTGACTGGAAGAAGGTGGCCCAGGTATGACTTTTAAAACTAGCTTATAAACTTATTGTAGCAACTATTATGAAAAGATCACCACCAGCAGTGGCGGGTATAATTGAAGAAGACAAGGAGACCATAGAGCGGTCTTCATTTTGAATGCTCTTTCTGTAGCAAGCCAATGGCATAGAAATGGTTGCTGGATAAGGACAGGAGAGAGAAGGAGTCAGTGGAGAAAATAGTGTATGGCTTCTCAGTAGACCAAATTTTTACAGGGGTATCAACTGGCAGTCCATGGGCCAGATGCGTCATGCACAGACCATGCCTACCCCAACTCCGCAAAGGGGAAAAAAGTCACAAAACGTCACGTGACGGCAACATGATGCCACGAGTTTGACACCCGTGAAGCAGATCAACTTCCTTCTTCTTTCATCCTCCCCTCCTATAGCCATCTTCAAAACACAGCATTACCTTTTCAGTTGTTGAGTTGCTAAGGTAGAAAACGGGCTTTGCCAATAACACTCAGTAGCAGAAGTAGATTGGTGTTATTCACAGTGCTAAACAGTTGAATGCAATTCCCTGATCTATCAAGGACATTCTGAGGACAGATTAATTTTGGACAAGCTATACTGTAGAGCAGGAAGCTCAAGCTTGCTGTCTATCTTTAAAGACTTATGGGTGAGGAAAAGCCCAGTAAATTTTATTTATGTTATTTGGATGAGATAGACAGCTCACTAGTTGTTCATCTGGTGTCAACAAGCTAAAACCAGTTTTGTTTTAATTGCATCCAGTTATGGCTTAGATTTATAACTTAACTTTCCCCCCAAAAAACTCAGCAAAGTGTTAGTTGCTTGATTTCAACACAGCAGCAATCATTTCATTTAGGTTTAGCTGAGAGAGAAGGACTGGCCCATAATCCCTCAATGAGTTCCAGCTTGCTTATATAAACTAAATAATGAAAGGTGGTCCTGACAGATGGCTTGTATATAGATTAATTAAATGCATAATTAAAATCTATTATTAAAAAGAAAAAGGAGCTATTTTTTAACTTAATATATCATTGTCAGCATTGAATTATCCCTGCTTATCTCCTATATCTGGGTTGTGGGGAATACATTAATGTAATTCTGTCCCAGATTAGCACATAGGCTTTTGACCTTATAAAGGATTCATAACATTTGGAACTCGGGCTTAAAGAGAAACCTGAGTATGTGTGAACAGGAGACGGGTAAGCCTAAACCAGGCTGACACTCTCTCATGTTAGACCTGAACTGAAGCTCCAGGAATTAGGCATGCTGACTGAAAATATTGGAAGGCACTTAGTTGGGGAAAGAAAGATGATGAAGTCATATTCATTAAATTACTTTAATAGAGTTCAAATATTTATTTTCAGCTTTCACGTTTCATCTACAAGCTGTCTTTCTTAAATTTGATACAACTGGGACAGGAGCAATACAACCATTGATAATTGCTATTGCAAAGCTTATTCAGTTAGAATAGGAAAAGCCTATTGAGTCCATCCTCTTACTCAGTGCAGGAATACAGATTAAATCATGCCCAACAAATGACTGTAGTTTAGCCTTTTCTTGATCTCATCTAAGTGAAAGGGATCCCACTCTCTCTTTCTAATTGGTCCCACCAAGATTATGAAATGTTTACTAACATTACATTGGGATCTGCCTTCCTCAAGATCACGAGTGTTAAACTTGATCATGTCACATGATGTCACGTGACATTGCAATATTTTTTGCCTTTGGGGAGCCGGGGTGGGCGTGGCCTGCGTGTGATGCATCCGGCCTGTGGGCCGCCAGTTTGACACCCCTGCAAGATTATATAGTTAGATGTTTAACTATAGGAAGAACAGCTTTTGGTTTTCTGCTCTGTGACATCAGATGTTTGAAGAGTGCTATTATATCCCACCCTCTAACTCTTCCTTTCTCAAGACCAAGCATTTCTAGTTTCTTCAGTCTTTCTTCGTATGACTTAATTTCTTGTTGATCCTCATGAACTTTGTCCATAATCCAACACAGTACATCAAGAAGAATCCTACCAATGATGATTGAAGTGCAGCAATATTGGAAATCATTATTTATGTGGATGCAGCCTAAAAATGCATTTATTTGCCTTTTAGATTATAGCCGCATCATGCCGGCATTTTATATTCATTTTGCAAATTTCACTGAATAATTTTCAATGCATTTCTCTAACTTATCAAAATTTGACGTCCAATTTGCTCTTCCGTCCCACCAATGTTGTGTTGCTGGCAAATTTGATTAGAACCAAGGGAGAAGATTGGTAATTACAAATCGCACTCCCCAAAAGCTGGATAGTGGTAGGAGAAGAATCACTGCTAGTAGAAGTAGTAGTAGAAGAATCACTCTGTCCTTTCTGTAGTTTTGGGCTGGTCAGCCAGATAATGATCCAGTGCAGTTCAGGTAGTCTTCAAGTTACGACTACAATGGGATCAGAATTTCTGTTAGGCGAAGCAGTTGTTAAGTGAGTTGCACCCCATTTTATGGCCTTTTTTGCCACGGTTATGAAGTGAATCATGCAGTCGTTAAGTGAATCTGGCTTCCTCCGTTGACTTTGCTTGTCGGAAGCCAACTGGGAAAGTCGCAAATGGCAGTCACATGACCCCGGGATGCTGCACCTGTCATAAACACAAGTGTGCCTAATTTTAATCATGTGACTGTGTGTGAGGACACATCATATAAGTCACTTTTTTTCAGCGCTGTTGTAACCTCAAATGGTTGCTAAATAAATGATTATAAGTCAAGGACTGCTTGCATTGCTCTTTTGGTTTTTTGCTGAGCTCAATTAGCCTTTTTCCTTACCAGGCATTTCATATGCAACTTCAGGTTTGCATGATTTTATTGTTTAGTATTCTGAAAGATGTACCAGAATGATCCCCATCCAGGTGATGTGCTGCAGTGGTGGGATTCCAAATTTTTCTCCACTGGTTCTATGAGAGAGCGCTTTGCGCGTGGGTGCAACAATCAAAGACCACCTTCGGTGTCAGCACTGGTGAGGTGAGCTGTTTTTTCACTCAGCTGAGGTGCGGCAATCCGCTCTGCCACACGAATCAGCTGAGTTAAAAAACAAGGGCAGGGGCAGGTGGGCGGGGCCAGTTAGAGGTGGTATTTGCCAGCTCTCCAAACTACTCAAAATTTTCGCTACCAGTGCACCAGAACCGGTCTGAACTGGCTGAATACCATCTCTGATGTGCTGTCAAAGCATGGTTTTTGCACTTTGAATCTTCCCTCCATTTCCTAACCATTCAGCCTTTAAGGAAAGTATAAATATTTTTGATGTTTCATTAAATCCAGTCTGTCTTGATTATGCCCTCCCTACTGACTCCCACACTCAGTGATGATGGCAAGAGTGGTAACATTGACTCACCTATGCACGAACGTGTAATAGATCAAAGGTATTGGCCGTGTTTCTGTCTGAGCAGCAATTTTGCAGCACAAATTCAAGTTGACAGTTTTATAAGTTCCTCTCTGGCTCAATTTGAAGGAAATAAGTTACAGCGTGCGTTGTAGTAATTTTGTTTAACATTGGCATTTGGCAATTCAGAAGCATTTTACGAGGCTGAAACACTTTCCAAGGGTTAGGGTTTTTTTTGTTTTGTTTTACTATGGATATCAATGTTTAAATTTGTTAAAGAAAATTGGCTCCAAACATTGAAGAAACACATAGACTTCAATGTATTTATATTTGGATAATGTTCATAGTTTACATGTCTCTCCCTTTTTGTGTTAATTCCAAATATAGAGCAGGAAGTTTTATTTTCTTCTAAATCCACCTGTTCTTATATAAAAGAACCAGCATAATACATCAGATTCTTGGCATATCATATTGCTTCTGGAATATGGGAAGAGAAAAGTACCAGGTTAAGGTGTCTTCTGAACTTCATGATCTCTGAGGTAAAAACCAGTTGCTTTCCCTGAAGTTCCCAGATGATCAACCCCGATTATGACTATACTGATTTGATTGTGCTATGATTGTACTAATTTACTCTACAGGTAGACGTACAACCGTTCGTACAGCAACTGTTCACAGTTGTAACGGCATTGAAAAAAGTGACATAGGACCAGTCCTGGTGCTTAAAACCATCACAGCACCCCCATGGTCATGTGATTAGAATTTGGGTGCTTGGGAATTGGCATGTATTTACCATCTTCACAGTATCCTACGGTCACGAGATTACCATTTGCGACCTTCTCAGCTGGTTTCTGGCAAAGAGTCAATGGGAAAGCTGGATTCTCTTAATGGCCATGCAATTCATTTAACAACTGTGCTGATTGCTTAACAACTAGGGCAGGAAGTTCATAAAATCAGGTGTGAATCACTTAATAATTGCTCTGCTTAGCAACAAAAATTCTGATCGCAATTTTCATCATAAGTTGAGAACTACCTGTATTTTAGAAGCATTTTCTCTGAGATTTAGAAATAAAAGTTGGGATGAGGAACCCCATGGTGCAGTACAGTTAGGCTTATCTAAAATAATTGTTTGAAACCCTTTTTTTCTTCTTCTAACCCTTTCTTCCCAACTTCTTTGGCAGAAAACTGCAAACATTCAGGACTGTGTAAAAATCAAAAATTCACCACTGTTCTTGCGTGCACGACAACTTCTATGCACTGCTTCTTCAGAATAGCAGGAAAATATCTCGCCAAGGTTCAACTTCACCATCAATATTCAGTGATGCAATTGGAAGGATCCCAAGTATGGCAAAGTCAGATTTAAGTTAGGTTCTTGAAGAAAGAATTGACTTTCCACTGTATATTATTTATCTTTTCCCATCTTTTCCTATATCTTTTTTGTGCATTGATATTCAAGCTGTAACATCATGAAAGCCTGATCGTTCTTTTTCTGATTTTGATTTTGATTAATGGTATTAATTGCAAAATTAAATGGCTGGCTTCGTGTCTTCTGGATGATTTGAACCCCATAAACTACAAGGAATTTTTTCATCTGGAGGGCACCAGGTTGCCAATTATTAGAATAATGTAGGGAAATTGTTTAGCCTTCACTGGGCAAATGTTTTAGAGGCAGTGATGATAATGAAGATTAACATTTTTTCTGATCATTATTACTATTAAGGAAGTGAAACATCACTGAAAATAAACTGTACTTGTATTTACTTATGGTAGAAATAAGAAGACAAGGAGTTGGGTGACAGCAGCTGCAACTCTATCTACTCTACACTTACTAACTACATAGATATATACACATACATAGACTTTTCATGATGAGATCAAGAATTGGATGTTAACTAGTAGGCAAAGTGCCTGTAAATCAGAGTGTTATTAAGACACTGTTCTCCCAGGAATGAATACATGTCCCTTGAAGGAAGCTGTTTCTGTGCTTCTATTTAGTTACGGTAGAAGTGGTAGGCAAGGAGTTGGGTTGACTGTAGCTGCAACTCTACACTAACTAATTACAGAGTGAGAGAGAGAGAAACATTCATGATGAGATTAAGAATTGGATTTTAATTAGTGAGCAAAGTGCCCGTAAATCAGTGTTATTAAGACACTATTCTCCAAGGGATAGAGAGAAACTGCACCGTACTTGGTCTGGCTTGTGCATAGCAAGGCCTTCCTGGAGGAGAGTGAGGAAAGTTAGTAAGCCTCTGGTCAATGTATTCTAAAAGGCTTTGTTCTCTCGGCATACAGGGATAGCATGTACAATAAATACTGAGAGCTAGATTCAACATTTGATCCTTGTTGAAAGCTTTCCGTAGCTTGCGAACAAATCATATTTTCCATACAATTTGCAAAGAATTTGCTGGGAAAAAAATGGTGTGAATTAAAGGGGTTTGTTTTCCAACTTCAGGAACACGAAATGCAGCTGGAATTGTTTCTCTGAAATTCTCTTTCTCTTCAGGACTCATTTAACTGGTTTAATTAAAAAGCAGCAATTAACAAAAGACATCAAATACAAGAGTCCCAACATTCTCCCTGTGGTCTACTGGTCCCATATGAATTTTTAATAATATATTTTGCCTACGTTTTCCTCATTCCAAAGTAGTAAAAGGTTGCAGGCAGACTGCACAAGGTGAATTGAGATCACTGACAAATAAGTGGAGATAGCTTTATGTGTGAATATGTGGAAATAGCTGCACTAGCACTGTGGAATGCTAGTTCCATACTGTTACTCTTATTTCTTAAAATCTAAATGAGAGTCATGTTAGTCAAATACATTGCATGGCTGTTTACTATTCTTTCTTACACTACCTACTTTCTTACACTACCCACTGCTTTCCTGAAGCTGGGAAATTTAATCCAATTTACCTTAAGAGAGTGGCTGCCTATAAGTAATCATTATTTACCATTAATTATTAGGCCATACTAAGGCTTGCGATGGATATGTTTTGTACAGGTATATCCTTGTGTGTTTTAAAACATAACTTATTTATTGTATGATACCTACAATTAGGTTTGGATAAACCTTAAGTTCCCATGTCAAAAATTTGTTGATCATGGAAGGACAAAAAACAACAACAACAACCAGATAATTATCATAGCATTTTATATCAGGATTGACTCAAAGGTCATGTATTTAAAAATTGCAGGAATCCTTCTATTTCTTCCCATCCCTGCTTTGGGATCTGTTTTGAAGCACAAGTTGCAAAATTGACAAAGAAATATAAATACCCTGAGATGATATGAGGCCGGAGAATGCACCAAGATAGTTTGTTTTGTACATTATCTCTGAGGCACATAACAAATCATAGAACATAGAATAATAAAGTTGGAAGGGACCTTGGAGGTCTTCTAGTCCAACACCTTGCTCAAACAGGAGACCAGGGGTGGGATTCAACCGGTGTTACTACCGGTTCGGTACTTACGTTTTGCGTGTACATGTAATACAACGAAAGCTGTGCCTCCCGGACAGCTGATAAGTGCTGCACGCGGGTGCACAGCATTTGAAAAAAGCCCTTTTTTCCTGCTTTTTCAGCCTCAGCTGTGCCGTGCAAAGCAGCTGAGGTTGAAAAAGCAGGAAATAAAGGACAGGTAAGAGCCCAGGCAGACGGGCCGGCCAAACAGCAGCAGACACAGACCTGGTTCTGTGTCTGCTGCTCTTCAGAGCTACCAGTTCTATAGAGCCGGGCAGAACCAGTAACATCCCACCTCTGCAGGAGACCCTATACCATTTCAGATAAATTTGTTGTCCAGTCTCTTTTTGAAAACCTCCAGTCATGGAGCACCCATAACTTCTGGAGTCAAGCTCTTCCATTGGCTGACTGTTCTCATAGTTAGGAAATTTCTCCTTAGTTCTAGGTTGCTTCCCCCCTTGGTTGGTTTCCATCTGTTGTTTCTTGTCTTCTCGCCAATATCATGATATTGCCCAAGTTTAGATCTGCCTTTTCTGCAAAAATTGGACTGTGGCAATAGCTGTGGCAACGTATGTACAGTAAGTATATTTGATGTGCTTAACCTTTTAAAAATCCATGCAGATTGGGAGAATACAAATAGGGAAGTCTTACAGTTCCCACACATGCAGTTTAGATAAATAATATAACATGTGCTTTCTGTACTCTTATAACATACTCAGATTTAAAAAAAAAAAAATCTAAAATGAGGGGGCTCTAACTTTATGCAACATGCTCGTATACTTCCTTAAACTGTTCTGAATCCTCTTTAGATCTGCAAATAGGGTGAACGGATCATTAGGGAAGTATGGCAAAAATCATTTGTCATATTTAATGTGTGGCAAAACAATACCCAAAGAAACAATGGCCTAGAACGGGCAACCTGTGGAGAAAATGGTCCTAGAGGTAAAGTTAAGAATGCCTACTCAGCACCAAGCACCTACGTGTTATGGTGATCAATAATCCATAAAGCTGAATGTAGCGACTGAAAAAAAAAACAGCAAATGACTCCACATAAATTGACGAAAGTGCTTTCTTATTGCTTAAGTAGAATGCAGGGGGGGCAAGGCCCAAACATGGATTTTTCTGACATTTTATCATTTTCTTTAGGGCTTCAATCTCACTTGACTCTTTGCTTTTGCATTCCTCAGCATATGTGGATGAACATAAAGGAAGTTTTTAAGATAACTGGGCATCAGGCAATGGGAAAGCCAAGGAGGAGGGGGTGGGGAAGGAATAGATGAATAATTGGTATTCTTGAAAGGAAATTTCAAGTGAGGTCTGAAATTGCAAAGTGGTGTTTTGCGTTTGGAAGTACAGTCAGCTCTCTTCCTTGTCCATGTAAAGAAAACAAAGATCATGGTGGGTGGTAGGACAGATGTCCATGTGAATAAGACGGATCATTTCTAAGATGATACAGCATCTAAATATCAAGTTGCTTTCTCTACAATTTCAAACCCACTTAAATGCTTTGAGGTTCAGTTGTGAGTAAAAAAAGAATTCTTCATTCTTCTCAAAGATGGAATAAACCACAGTTTGACTGAGCAACCAGCTGGTGTATCGTTCATTCTGAGTCTCTGGAGGTTATGTGGTCTTATGAACTCTCTAATTTTTTTTTAGCCCTAAGTTCTTTTTGGATATGGCCCTATGAACTACTTAGGTTGAACTTCTCCGATCTGATGTCCTCCAGATTTATTCTATCCCAATTCCCATAACTGCCATGATCATTGCCAAAGGCTGGCGATGATAGGATTAATAGTAAAGCACACCTGGAGGATGCCGAGTTAGAGAATGCTTATTTCCTGATCTTGCAAATAATTTAGATTTGGTCGTAGGGATCCTGTGGATTTTTCTGCCTTGTCCATATAAAATTGTGAAAGGAAGTGAATTTGCCAAGTTTTAGAGGCAGCCAGGCCATCTATTTTCTTACTAGCATCACAGTCAACAGATTGCTTTGTCAGGTTCATTTAAAGTTCAAGGCAAAACCATGTGGCCTATTTGGCTGCCCAAGCCAATATCCTCTTGCTGAATGCAGTGCAATTGTGGTTTCATACTGATATATTTACACTCTGTCCCTAACATTTGTTGGTATGGAACTTGAGTCTGATGTACCTGTCCTGCATAGGTATTCTTGTAATGAAGCAACTTGGAAGGTCAAAAACAAAATATGCATTTACCAGAAATCCTCTGACTCCTTACCTTGCTTCTTATAGAAATATTGTGCAAAACCACGAAATTGCTGAACTAAGGAACTGGAAGGAAGCATGTTTCAGTGAATAAGGATGGGTCTGGAAAATAACAGAAATGTACTTCTCCTTTTTGGTATAGTTTAACATAAGAAATGCCCCGGGCTAGGCTGAGGTTATGAAATGTATAAAAGTGATGCCTCCAGAAGAGCCAGGGGTTCAGAATTTGCCATTCTAATGCTCTGAATTTTGTGCACAAATAAAAACCTGTATTCTCCAACCTTTCGTGGTCTTGTGTCCTGATTTGGAAACAGGATCTGCTGCAACATTTATGGCGACTCTGCCGGGATGACGCAGAGAACACTCGCCAGATCGCTCGGACACACCCAGGAACAGGCGACCGAGACGCGGGGGCCGCCGGCAGAGTCGTCCCAGCCAGCCTGGGGCTTCTCTGTCAGGCTGCTCCTATTACTCGCCATGGCCAGTAAGAGACCCAAGGACCTTTGAATTAGAAGAATTCAGAATTCAGGATACAGAATTCAGAATACAGAATACAGAATTCAGCATGTTTGTTCTTGGCTTCATCTGGGTGAATTTTCCTTTCTCTTGGGTAGCATTCCCTAGTAAAAAAAAGCATTAGACAACAATAACTCCAACATTGGAATCACAGTAAACAGTCTGGATTATAAACAATTGCATTAAGTATGTTAGTGCAAATTACTTCATTTGTTCTAAAAATTGTTGATCATGTTATGCTCCTAACCCTCCTATCCTGGAATAAATAAAAATCTAAAACATGAGATATCTATCTGCGATTTCATCATATTTTGGTATAAGATGTCAAGCAATATGGAACTGGTGCTCCTTTTATCTCAGGTTCCTATGGAATAATTGCTTTATGTACAGCAAAAAATTTAAAAACTTTGAAACACATAAACAACATATTAATATCCTTTTCCCTGAAACTGTAAAGAAGAAATCAGTACTAGTTATCAACATTGGAATTGTGCAACAATCTTTTCTCATCTTCTTAAACAAAAAAGAAAAAAACACCAGGATTTACAACAGGAGAGCTAGATCCAAATTCAGATGATTAAAATTAACAACTGACCATAGGTAATATCCCAGCAATCATACCAAATCTAGATTTAGGAATCATATTTTCAAGCTTTATAAGAAGGGCTTCTAACCAATGCCTGAGGTTACAGGTTGCTCAAGTCCGAACTGCTGGAAATGTAAAAAGAAACACGGAACATTCTTTCATATGTGGTGATCCTGCACTGAAGCCCAAAGATTTTGGCGCAGAATCAAAAAATGGTTGGAGGAAATAATGGCGGAGCAAATTGAATTAAAAACCAGAATTCTTCCTAATATATAATATGGCACATACTTACTGCAGCTAGACTAGCACAGTGTTGGAAACAAGCTGACATTCCAACAAAGGAAATGATTACTCAGAAAATAGCAACCTGTGCAGAGAAATTGACCTTAGCACTTAAGGATAAAGAATATCAGAATATTACAAAAGCTGGGAATGTTGGTATGACTGGATAGAAAAAAGATAGGAAATATTTATTAGTAAATAATGTTAACTGTCAAGGAGGTAGTAATTACATACTCGCATTAAGAGTTACCGTATATACTCGAGTATAAGTCGACCCGAATATAAGCCGAGGCACCTAATTTTACACAAAAAAACTGGGAAAACTTATTGACTCGAGTATAAGCCGAGGGTAGGAAATGCAGCAGCTACTGGTAAATTTCAAAAATAAAAATAATTAATTTGGGAAACGATCTCACTATCATGAAAGGTTTAATTGATTCACTAACCCAAAAGAAGAAGATGATGATGACAGCGGGAGGCAGGAGTCACTCTCTTCCCCTCCCTCGGAGGCCCCCTGAGTCAGGAGTCACTACCGCCGGCGCGGCCCCAGTCCCGCCGCCTCGGGAAGGGAAAGGCAAAGCGCTTTTGCCTTTCCCTTCCCGGCTGGGGCTGTTGGGAGTCGCTGCCGCCAGAGGCCGCGATTCCACACCATTTTTTTTTCAGAGGGGAATCTGACTCGAGTATAAGCCGAGGGGGATTTTTTCAGCACAAAAAATGGGCTGAAAAACTAGGCTTATACTCGAGTATATACAGTACTTGTAAATATGACACCAATAATGATAACGAATAGTGAACCACAAACTGTTGATAATGGAATTGCTTGCTTTTATTTGTTTATTTTTTTGTGTGTGTTTTTTTTCCCATTTTTTTCCTATGTCGTGTATGTGTTTGTTCATTATTTTAATTGTATATTCAATAAAGTTTGTTTAATTTTTTTTTAAAAAAGAAGGGTATTATGAAGGCTTCCAACCAATGCCTGAGGTTACAGGTTGCCCAAGTGGCTTTCAATTTCTATAGAATTAAAATGACTGGTAAATCATATTCTAGTTGAGGCTAGGAAAAATTGTGGGTGTTGATTGTGTTCTATCTAAACTGGATTATATGCAGTATCAAATAGTGTTGCTTATCCTAGCCATACTCTTCACCACCTTAGAGAAAACGATACTCTATATCACGGGTGTCAAACTTGTCGCGTCACGTTGCCATCATGTGACATTTCACAATGTTTTTCCCATTTGTGGAGCTGGGGTGAGCGTGGCCTGCATGTGATGCATTTGGCTTGTGGGCTGCCAGTTTGACACCTCTGCGTTGATATCCTAAATAAATGGGGCTTCAATATTATCATCCTGATTTATAACAAGCGAGTTAAAGCAATCCTGTTAATTACCCATTCAGTCAGTTTATTAAGTGGAATCAACAAGTTATACACATGCCATTCTGCCAGGAATACCAGAAATAGTTAGAGTGTGACAACCTGTGATCAGCACAGTTGACCAACCCTTAGTCCTTCAACATCAACTGAAGAAATAGTGCACCAATTCTGCAGGAGCTGTATTCAAATTAACAATACAGCAGCAACAAGCTATTTTTAGCTACATATATTCACCAAGATATATCCCTTAGGTAGGAATATAACATTCTACCAATTGAAATACCACCGGTTAGGAATAATATGACGGAACAGAAAGAGAGAGAGAAAAAAAAAATAGTAGACTCGAGATATAAGAGGGGGGGAAAGAAATGAAAGGAGGCCATCAAAAAGGTTTATTGTAATTTGACAAGAAGTAGGAAGATAGGATGGATCCTAATAATATTAAAAGAAAATGTTCATAATTTGAGGGATATTGAAAGTCAAGCTACATATAATTTTTATATGAATATTTTCTATGAGTCCCTCCCACACATTCTAATCTAAAGTACCAGAGTAGGAATTCTCCCATGGGGTATAGAGTACATGAAGGAGGGGTGGGGGTGGAGGAATATCATCTCTTTCTCTCTGCACCATTTTTCTTAACATTTTCTCTTTCCCCGAGCACATTTCAAATCCAGATTGCAGTTATTTTCTGTGAAAAATCAATCTGGTATGGAAAAAAGTTCATGCAGTTGAACATTATATGTAATTTGACTTCTGGGGGAATGAGTCAGAGGTCTGTAGATGATTTATCCCTAGGAATAAATGTGCTTCCTTTCCATGTTGCATTTACAACAACCCTGTGAGTGAGCTTCGCGTTGGGCAATTCATAGCTGGTTCCTATTAGGCTTCACGATTACTGATGGGGTTAAAAAATATGTTCAGCTCTTCCAGACCTTCCCAAGGAGCTGAGGCAGCAGTCTTGTGAACGCTGATATTTTCCCATCACAGTTTAGTTCTACTCACTTGCAAGCAAACATCTGCACAGGACATGGTCTTACCCATATGAATTCATAAATTTCATTTCTGAAGGGGCTTCTTGAAGCACTTAACCTTAAGTCTGCTGGCCGGTTTAACCTTCAGGGCTACCAACCTGCTCAATAACTTTACAAATAGTCACAGGAGCAATGAGTCTGAGGTTGGTTTCAGAGTTTAGGCAGCTTGACAGCCATGATGGTACATGCTAACCTGCTCCTAAAACTTTAAAAGTGGAAGAGATGCGAATGCTTGTTATCTCGCGACATTAGGCATTATTTGTTTCATCAGCCTGAATGCCACCAATAGTGAATGACTGTTGATCTTGTAGGTAGAACAGACAAGAAGCATCCCCAGAAACAGAAGCTCTAACTTTATTGTAAGGTTACTTGGAAACAGAGTCTTGCAAATCTGAAAAGGGCATCTCTTCCCCTTCATCTTTACAGTCCAAGAAACTAGGGAAGGTCCCTTCTAAGACGTTTGTCACACTTGCATTCCTTCTGCGGAGGCAGCAGCTGATTGTCGGGTAGTCTGCAGCTCTTCCTCTCGTCTCCCAAGGTCATTCTTACGTGTCATGACATCATCTTAATATTACTCCGATTAAGGTTTCTGAATGGTCTTTAAAGGCAGCTCCAGTGGTGGGATTCAATTTGTTTTTACTGTGGCTGTGGCTTGGTGGGTGTGGCAGGGGCAGGATACTATAAAATCTCCATTCCCACCCCACTCCTGGGGGAAGGTTACTGGAAAATCCCCATTCCCTCCCCACCCCACTAACCTGCTTTCCAGCTCCGTTCTCTTGTGCAAGGCAACAAAAGAAGACCCAGCCGATCAGCTGGGACTCAATGGGAGGCAGAGAATAGATGGGGGCGGGGCCAGTCAGAGGCGGTATTTACCGTTCCTCTGAACTACTCAAAATTTCTGCTACTGGTTCTCCAGAACTGGCCAGAACCTGCTGAATACCCACCTCTGGGCAACTCCGTATGAAAGACTGCATCACAGTAATTCATGCCTGGTAGTCCTCCAGATGGATTAATTGGGTACTTCCACCTAAGGAATTGGTGCCAGTTTGGCTGCAGCTCTGGATTCTTGCATTTCCCACCATGTCAACAGTGCTGGAGAGCAAGCTAATCTATTTTTAGTTCAGTTGCAGTTGTTGTGAAGGGATGGCCTGCTTCCCCTTTTGGAGGGATTTCCGGTCTCGCCTCTCTTCTGGATCCCAAGCTTCTGCTCTTGTAAAGAGAAGTCTACCTGGATGGTTTGATTGAAAAAATAGGGATGGAACTGACTGAAAAGTGTTTACTGAGTCTTTCTTGTCTTGAGCGCTATTCAATTTTCTTGTGAGAGATGGACAGGTATTTTAGTATTGCTCTAAGTTGTTAGCATTCCAAGCTTGTCTCAAACTGCTTTTGAGTATTTAGGCAGTGAAAGTAGAAGTGGCAAGGAAGTGTCCATCGTTAATGTCACCATCACAAGAAGAAGCTTTCTTAGAAAAGAAGAGAAGAGAAAAGAAGAAAACTAAAGGATTTAAGGACTTAAGATCCAAAAAACATTTAAGAAAGGGAAAAATAAAGTGCAAAACCAATATGATGATTGTAAACAAAGGGGAAAAGAAATACGACAGAGAAGGGAAGCCGGTAAGGCAGAGGCTAGAAGAAGGGGGTAGAAAGGTTTGTTGGGAAAAGAAAGAAAGGGAAAAGGTGGAGAAAAGCTACAATGTTTTGAAATTAAATGGAAAAAAGGAATTTTTATGGATAATGGATAAAGTATAATTTTTCTTTAAAAAAAAAGATTTTGCAAGGTACATAAGATGAGATGGTAGTATTGCAATGGTTTAAGAGTTGATAAGAGATTAAAATGTTAAAATGTTTAAAAATGATTGGCTTTAAAACTTAATAATAGGAGAGGTTTAGAATATTGTTTTAATTAAAGAGTTTAATAAAATTATGGTATTGATGTCATTATAAAATTTTTATTATAGTATTTCTTTTTAATATTTGGATTTATTGTTTAATTATGCACTTAATTGTGTTGGATGTATTAGTTAGATAGAATGTACCAAGCAAAATCTGAATGGGTATTAGATATTATTTTAAAGATTAATTTGATTAACTTAGGGGGAGATAGAAAGGCATCATACTCTGATTAATGATTTCAGGAGAAACTGATTTTTTTTTTTTTCATAAGGGATGAGACAAAGGGATGATAAAAATGGACAAAAGATACAAATAAAATGATTTAAACTAAGATGATTAATTAAGGTAGAATTAAGAAGTGTGAAATATGTGGAGAAGTTAATATAGAAGGTTTAGAATGGTAAATAAAATAAGTAATGATATGTAAGATGAGCATGAATATAATTGAAGTCCATGAAGAGAGAGATACCTGGGTCCAAGTTACTTTCCAAAAAGATTTTTTTATGTTTTGTGTGTTGTGTGTATATGTCTTTTTGGGGGAGAATTGGTAAAAACTTGTAGAAATATAGAATGAGAATAATGGTAACTAAGTCAGAAAGAATCAGATGAAATAATAATAATGATATTGAATAAGAGTAAAGAGAAGTAAAGAGAAATTGAATAAGAGGTTTTGGTATATTATATGGAAATGGTTTAAAACAGAATCATAATTTATCTGACTTGTTAAATTTACAATGGAAAAAGGTTTAAACATGTAATGAATAAGGATAATTTGTGTGTTTTAAAAATCAATAAAACTTGTTTTAAAAAAAAGCTTTCTTGGCTGTAGATGCCATCTAAGTTTCCTCAAGTTGCTCAAGATGGTTAGAGAGAACTTTCAGATTATAGTCTTGGGAATTCAGGGAATATGTTGAGCAGCATCTCTGCATGATCCAGCTCCAAGGCTGGCACGGATTCATCTGAATGGACTTCTGCTTCTTCCAGTTTTCAAACAGAAATGTTTATAGGCTAAAGCAGAATCAGTGTAGCAATTAAGTTCCCTCTTGCTCATAAAGCTCATTGGCTTGCTACAGTTTTTTTTTAATTCTGCCCATGATGCAGGGAAGTTACTCATAAAGAAAAAAAAAACAACAAGAAAAGATATGCCAGTGGATGGAATGAGGTGCCTACATTCACTAAATGAAAAATAATCCAACTATGGCTCTGAATCTGGATTCATTTCTGAAAGTGGTATGTGCACCTGACTGTAGCCAAAACGAAAAGTAATCAGAGCTATATAAAGGATGTGCCCATTATTGTTTTTGTTCTCTCTTGCCATGAGACTCTTGGAGGGGAATTCAACAGTCCAAAAGCACTTCCTCAAAAGTAAAACTCCAAAAATATTTGGTAGATTGGAGGACTTTCTGCTCAGAGGGCAGCCTTTCGCCTAGCCTGTTTCTCTCACCTCCTGAACATGGGTTCCTTTGAAAACGGCAGTAATTCTGGAAACGGGGAGCTTCTGGTTTGCTGAGGAATTGAGTGTTTTGTCAGCAGAATGATTGTGCAAAAAAGAAAAGAAAAAGAGGAGCCAATGGTTACAAAGATCTAGAGCATTTGCAGGCATCAATCAGCTAGGCAGTTTCCGTAATAATAAAGGCAGGCTGTACATAAATAAACACATTTAAAGAACCAAGCAAGTTGTTAATAAGGAGGGAGAGTTTGACTCCTTGTTCGTTGGCCTAGTGCCTGGAGGCCTTTAGGATGGAAATGCCATAGCCAGGGGTCTTCAAACTTGACAGCTTTAAGACTTGTGGACTTCAACTCCCAGAATTCCTCCTCTTGTCATGTTAGCTCAGGAATTCTGGGAGTTGAAGTCCACAAGTCTTAAATTTGCCAAGTTTGAAGACCCTTGCAATAGCCTGTATTAACCCCATTGCTTCTAGAGCACACAGATACCAGAATGGCAGAGATCTCATTGTATAGGCAGAATAATTGGAAGGGGATGCTCTCAGAGATATCCAGATCCAGAGCTTCAAAGGTGATAACCAGCACCTTGAACTGCATCTAGGATCATCTGATAACTTGAGGTGGAGAGCGCTGCTGATGCTAAGCCTTGGACGGCAACATTTTTGCAGTTTTTTTCCTCTCTCACAGTAAGGTATTTGTTTTGATTTTAACATCATTTGTATTTCCAGGTGAGTAAGGCTGTTTTACAGTCTGTTCTTTACCATAGTAAGATTTTTCTTTCTATTTTACAAAGGTTGGGTACGTATGCTGTTCAGAGTTGGTGACAACTGAGGTAGCCTATAAGTCCAGTAAAAAACATGCATACGTTAAAAAACAAATCATTCCCTGTCTCTTTGATTTTGTCCTTTTAGGGTAAGGACAGGTTTGGTTACCAACTTTAAGAATCTGTTTGTTTGTTCACTGTAAAAGCTTCTGTTGTGATATTGCAGAGCCCAAATTTCCTGAAATAAAAAAAAATTAAAAAAAATGAAGATAATCATTTTATTGATGTCCTTTTCCATTGACTGAGCCTCACAACACTAGCAGCCAATAGAAGGGGATTGTAGTGGAAGCAGTGTTATGTTTTCACTCAGTTTGTGTGTTTTAAATCTGAAGAAAGAGATTAAACCCTACAGGAGTGTCAAACTGGCGGCTCCCGGGCCAGATGCGTCACACTCAGGCCACACCTACCCTAGCTCCGTGAAGGGGAAAAACGTCATGAAACATCACATGATGGCAACATGACGCCCCGAATTTGACACCCGTGCTCTACCACAAGCATAATTCTTTTGTTCAGAATAAGAGCATCACTGGATCCTTTTGAAATCATACTTCCTTCTCCTTTCCTCCCTCTGTCTCAGGGAGACTGGTCACAGATTTCTATCTTATGTCAATGATTCCCCCAATGCCACAAATAGGATCAGATATAGAGAGATGCATATTAACAAACTTTATTCAAATAATGTCCATTGCCCCCAAACATAAAATACAATAACTCTAGGTCAAGCTTCCATCTAAGCTTGACATTGATTGTTGGCAGATTCTGCTGACCATTTGCTAACTTTTGTGTTTACAATTATCACTTGACGTAAAATGGTGACGATCAAGTTATTTGTCATATACGATAGAGTATAAATCAGATTCAAGCGAGGGATTTGCTATCCAAGCCGATATGCCTTCTTTCTCACAGTGATTTGCTGTGATTTTTGCTTTGCCTTTCCTTGGGGCTCAGGGGGCTGGATAAATGGAGGCAAAGCACTACTAGAAAGGAAAACCTGCCTCAATTCCACAGCCAACTCAGTGTTCTTCATGTACCACTCTGTCTCCAACCAATGGGGCATTTGAAGTGTCCAAATTTACATTTTCTCAACAGTATTATCATTCACCAAGAGCCAATGCAGTCTTCTATTGAGAAGATACATATTCATTCGGTCTTTTGATATTTGTGATTTGTTGATGGCAGCTGTTTGGCAGATCTCTTGTGCTATTGTTCAGCCTGGTGATGTTTAATTGTAAACGGGGGGGGGGGGGATGAATTTGGAGTCTAGATTCATTGCTTTGTTCCAATTAACGATTCTGCCAGTTAAGAAGTCTGCTGAATGATAAAGAAACTGATGCCTTTGGAAAGGGGAGTAGCTTTCTTCTCCTTTCCTTTTGCCCCGTCGATGCAATTCAAGCTGTTGGAGACCACACGGGTGGGATGGCATAGCCTTCAGAACTCCAGCAGTGAGTCATAAGTAGCTCTTGGGAATTGCTTTGAATGGGGATTCTGAATGGTTGCTAAGCAACTAGTCTTTAAGTGAGGACTACTTGTGAGCTTCTGCTGGACTTTGCGTTGCAGTCAGCTGGGCCACATGGTTTCATGGGTCCCTCTGCTAAAAGGAACCGATCTTGCTGCAATATTTGCCTTGGATAATATTTGCAAGGTGGAGTGGAGAGAAGATAAAGTGGGACACTTCCGTCTATTGTAGATGCATTTCAGAGATAGGTGCCTCTCCTGAACTACAGTGTGGCGTCATTGAAGGCAGCATCCACTAAAGCAGAGAAAACTTTATGCGTGCAATATGCCTGCTCTAAACCCTGATATTTCTTTTAATCTAATATGATGTAATTGAACATATACAGAGCTTTAAAAGAAACTGTTTTTTTGCCTTGTGCCAGGCACATTCTCTCTTTCTCTCCCTCCTCGTAGTCAGATTTGCAATTCATGTTATTCTCAGTGAATCATTTGATTGACACTAGTCTACAAATATTGCTGTATACATATGCTGCATGTAGGCATATATCATATACTATAAAGTGAGATGGATTTATTTAATGCAAACATAAATTTGGAGGAAGGAAATAAATATTTATTCCTGGCAGAAAAGAGAAGAGGAAGGAACTTGAAAATGAAATATATTAATTGCCAGCACACACGCACACGCGCACACACATACAATTGAAAGAAAACTTATCCTTGTAGAAAATATGCCTTCTCTTCCATATAGGTTTGTGAGTGTCTTTGCTAATCATTCCAGAATACTAACTTTGTTTTTGCCATTTGATTTTGATTTGTTTTGGCTCTAGATATTCAAACTGCATTTCTAACAAATATTATGCAGTACATTTGTATTCTTTCGACTATGTTTCTCAGCAGTATGGGGTTATCTTGTTTGGATGTGTGGCTTTGTGAGGACATGGAAGCCCTGGCACTGAATCATCCCTCTCTAAGCCTTACAGCCTCACCCCCCCACCCCCCCACCCCCGTTCTAGCGATTGAAAATGGGGGAAAAACCCATCAATGGGAAGGTTTTGTTCTCACATTAGCAGCTCCTTGCCTCTTAGACTTTGAGCAATCTCATGTTCTCTGGATAGGTTCGACCTTAACTTCCAGAATTTGCAAAGAGCTTAGGAATTGTAGCCCAAAATATTTTGAGATTCCCCAGATGTCTTAATGTGGATTTGTGTTTGAAGAGGAGGAAGGATGGCTTTGTTTGGAGAGAGAGGGCTTATGGATCTTCATGTATGTTGAATATAGCAAATATTAGGTATCATATCCTAAGTTAATACTATGTGCTGTAATATTTTTCTTTCATGTCAAAATTGGTAGTGTGTGTCGAAGCACCTAGGCAACCTTGCCAAGACAGAAGCTCAGCAAAGTTGGACTGAGCTTGAACCTGGATAGAAATCTGCCAAACAGGTCCCATGAGATGATTGAAGTCCTGTCTTGCCTGGTCATCTGGGACAAGCTTGAATCTGTTCATCCTGATAAAATGGATAAGGCTCTTGTAAATGTTAGTTTGGCCACCCGTAGACTGGAGCTATGCCCCTCCTAGTTAGCCAAGGCTTCTGGAAGATGACTTGTGATTGGATCCTGGTGGTAGTGAATGAATTCATGACCTCGTTCTTGAGAAAGGGGGTGAGTCTACCACTTCTTAAAGAGTTGATGGTTTACACCTCCTCAGGTAACATTGTTGATGTGACCATTTTGGGTAACTCCGGTCCTATCTCCAATCTTCCCTTTCCAGAAAAGCTTATTGAGAGGGTGGTCACACTGTTGCTTCAGTGAATCCTGGAGGAATAAATTATCTGTATTCTTCAGCCCTGAACACAGACCAATGCAATATAGACCGCACCTGTGGATGACTTGTGGAAAAAAGGGGGATGGGGAGGTTCATCTGTTCTAACTCTCTTTGATGTCTCAATGGCTATTGATAATGCAGATCATGGTATCCTTCTGGACTGGCTTTGATGCTTAAGCATGGGAGGCATAGCTCTGGACTGGTTCTCTTCCTTCCTGTGGGTCAGTATTCATGATTCATGGTTGGGGGAGAGATCTAGTCCATGCTCCTTCTCTGTGGAGTCCCACATGGCTTGATGCTCTCCCTACACTTTTACATGAAGCCCATTGGGTAAGATCATCCAATGGCAGGAGGTGAGGTATCATCAGTAGGCTGACGATATCCAGCTCTACCTTTCTATTTGGGCCAACCAAGTGATGCCATGGTGGTTCTGTCTCAGTGTCTGAACACTGTGGGGAAAAACAGTACAGCTCAATCCTAGGGAAGTGAAATGGCTTTAGGTTTTAGGGCCTTCAGGATCCATTGATTCTCCATTTATTTATTTTTATTTATTTATTTGATTTGTCAATTGTTTACAAGATAATAAGTACAAGTGTATACATAGTTGTTAATATATGAAATGGGTGCATATAAGAAAAATACAAGAATAAGAGAAACAATAGGACAGGGACGGTAGGCACGATGGTGCGCTTATGCACGCCCCCTACAGACCTCTTAGGAAAGGGGTGAGGTCAATAGTAGACAGTCTAAGGTTAAAGTTTTTGGGGTTTGGGGAAGAAACCAGAGAGTCGGGTAGAGTATTCCAGACATTGACCACTCTATTGCTGAAGTCGTATTTCCTGCAATCAAGTTTGGTGCGGTTTACTTTGAGTTTGTATCTGTTGTGTGCTCTTGTGTTGTTATGGTTAAAGCTGAAGTATTCATTGACAGGTAGGACATTGCAATGTATGATTTTATATACCATGCTTAAGTCAGACCGAAGACGGCGTAATTCAAGGTTTTCTAGTTTTAGAATTTCGAGTCTGGTGGCATAAGGTATTCTACAACGAGTAGAAGAGTGGAGAACTCTTCTTGTGAAATACTTCTGGACTTTCTCAATTGTGCTAATATCACATACGTAATAAGGATTCCAGACTGATGAACTGTATTCGAGTATTGGTCTAGCAAATGTTTTGTATGCTCTGGTCTTTGGTTTTGTATGCTCCATCTTTGGTTCTGGGTGGAGGTTGCTCTACGGTGAGTTGCTGCTAAACATTCTACCTGGGACAGCCCTTGAAGCCCACCCAGAAACGGCAACAGATAAAGAATGCAGCGCTCGTGATTATAACATTGCAAGGAACCCTGGTCACAATCAAACTCAGTGGGAAGGTGGCATTGAAAGTCACAACTTATTTTATTAAGCTACTCCTGCTTCCCCCCCCCCATCTGCAACACTCCCCATGCCCACACAGAGTCTGTATCAATCCTGCCAGACCCTCCCCTGCCTTCCCCCCAGCACAACCGTGCTCCTTGCCTGGGGGACTCCTGCCTCTTCCTGCTTAACGGCCGGCACATCTTGGGGTTACAAAGGCAATAGGCATTGCCCCAGGTTTCTATTGCTAAGTCATGTAGTCTGATGATGTATACTTTGACTGCATCGCTTAGTGACAGCAATCCCAGTCCTAATTTCCATCATAATCCTAGATGACGAGACGGACCAGGGGAGACATGATAATAAGTGTTCCAATATTTAAGGCACTGTCGCAGAGAGGAAGGGGACAATCTATTTTTCAAAGCACCCGAAGGCCAGACAAGGAACAAGGGATGGAAACTGATCAAGGAGAGATTCAACCTAGAAATAAGGAGAAATTTTCTGACAGTGAGAACAATTAGCCGGTGGAATAGTTTGCCTTTAGAAGTTGTGGGTGCTTCATCACTGGAGGCTTTCAAGAAGAGACTGGACAGCCATTTGTCAGAAATGGTGTAGGGTCTCCTGCTTGAATAAGGGGTTGGCTTAGATGACCTACAAGGTCCCTTCCAACTCTGTTATTCTGACTACCTGTATAGTACAATCAGACTTTTGCAAGTTATTATAGGCACTATCAATACAAGTAGTTTTAGCCTTCCTGTGAAATTGATTTCATGGTCTGGTCCACTTAGTGGGGCTGACATTTCATGTCTCAGTACCTTCCACAGTACCCAAAAATACCCTGGCATTGGCCCCAACTCTGTAGGCCTTAAGACAGTGATGAAGACATGAGGATGGGCAGATTAAGTGGCCTGGGAGATATTATTGTTACTGATGAGTTTGTTGGGTTTGTTCTTGCCAGCCATGATATAGATGTTATGCTTTTGCTGCTAATGCTTTTTTTTTAACATTGTTTTTAATCTGCTTTTAATTGTAAAGAGAATAAATAAAAATTCTTGTTTTATTCTTTTTAAAAAAAAAAAAAAAATCTCGCTTCTGTAAGGATGCCAAAAAATCTGCACGATTATGCTCCTGAGATCACCAGAAGTTGACTTCAAGTCATGGGTGTCTTTTAATGTTTATTCCACAACGGCAAGGTGGACCTATTGCCCACAGAATGATAAAACCTGAGATGGATTTGGAGATAGGCTGAGTGTGTGTTTGTGTAATAAATAATGTTCAGTGTTACCACAGGTCGTCTCTACTAGATGAGTCAGGAATACTGTAATTGTTTCATAGATAAATCACTCTCTGAGGATAACGTTTAGTGTAATATTTTATTCACAGAAAGGGTTAGAGTAAGGCTAAGTTTTATTATTTCTCCCTCTCTTCTAATCTCTTAATAGCTACATCTATAAGACCCTTTCCTTTTCAGCTCCTTCCAACTGGAACCTAAGTTCGTAACCAGAAGCCAAGGAACCAAATACTAAAATGACAATTTGCACATGTATTTTTTGACCAATATATTCATGGGTTTGGGGTGCTTTCTCCCCACAATCCCCTGTTAATAGCACTTCAAGCAAAATAGTATCAGAAATGCTATAGATTATGAAAAACCAAGCAAGAACTGTTATTGTTTAAGAGCACAGATAGTCCTCAACTCACAACCACAGTTAAGCCCAAAATTTATGTTGCTAAGCGAAACATTTAAGTAAATTTTACCCTAGTTTACAACCTTTCTTGCCACAGTTGTTAAGTGAATCACTGCAGCTATTAAGTTAGCAACATGGTTGTTAAAAGAATCTGGCTTCCCTTGTGACTTTGCTTGTCAGAAGGACGCAAAAGGTGTGATCCCATGACCCCCGAGACACTGCAACCGCCATAAGCATGAGTTGGTTGCCAAGCATCCGAATTATAATCACGTGACCAGTGGGAATGCTGCAATGGCTGTAAGTGTGAAAAACAATCGTAAGTCACTTTGTTTCAGTGTCATGGTGGCGTTGAACGGTCACTAAACAAACTGTTGTAAGTCGAGGACCACCTGTATTAAGGACCGTGACCCCAGTTCCAGCCACAAAACAGCAGAGGCTCCCCAGTTTTATAGTTTATAAAACTATAGTTTATAGTTTGAACAACAATGCATTTACCAGAAGATCGTTGCTAACGATGGACATCTGGTATCACAATAACTAGAGCACCAAAAAAAAAAAAAAAGTGAGGCAGGTTTTCAAGCATTCATGTTTTGGTGCTGAAGGGATTTACTTGCTAACAGGGGCTTTTCACCAACTCTCTTTCTTTTGGTCTCTGGTGTTCTCTTCATCCTGTGTTCCTCATGATCCTCCCCTCTGCTGCTTATTCCTGCCTCCCCCCACCCCATACACACACTTAAAGGCCTCCTTGAAACAGATGGAGGGCCTGCCTCTTGGGAAAAGTATAGTCAGCCTGGAAGTTCCCTCTTAAAAGCTGACCCTGAGTCAGCATGTTATTCGAGGCTAGCTGAAGCAAAGTTCACTCAGAACAACTTGGATTCCCACAGTGAAGCAGCAAAGGAAGAGCTGTTACTACTTAACCCTGATCTTTTGGAATGTTAGTACCTACAGCCCTGTTAAAGATCTCCATCCAAGGATTGTCTTATCAACTTAACACATTAACAGCCTCGGAAGGGACCTTGTAGGTCATCTAGTCCAACAGCCCCCCACCCCACCCTGCTCAAGCACTTCCGAAGGCAAGCTGTTCCATTGGTTGATTGTTCTCACTGTCAGAAAGTTTCTCCTTATTTCCAGGTTAAATCTCTCCTTGTTCAGTTTCCATCCATTATTCCTTGTCTGGCCTATAGGAGCTTTAGAAAATAGCTTGACCCCTTCCTCCCTGTGGCAGCCCCTCAAATATTGGAAGACCGCTATCATGTCTCCCCCGGTCCTTCTCTTTACTAGACTAGCCAAGCCCAGTTCCTGCAACTGTTCGTTGTATGTTTTAGCCTCCAGTCCCCTAATCATCCTGGTTGCTCTTCTCTGCACTTTTTCTAGAGTCTCAACATCTTTTTTATAATGTGGTGACCAAAAACTGGATGCAGTACTCTAGGTGTGGTTTTACTAAGGCTTTATAGAGTGGTATTAGTACTTCCCTTGATCTTGATTGTATCCTCTGTTAATGCAAATTAGGATTGCATTGGCTTTTTTGGCTGCTGCCGCACATTGCTGGCTCATATTTAATTGGTTGTCCATTCAGGCTCCAAGATCCCTCTCACAGTTACTGCTATTGAGTCTGGTTTCACCCAGTCTATATGTGTACTTTTGGTTTTTCTTGCCTAAGTGTAGGACTTTACTTTTCTCTATATTGAATTTCATTTTATTAGATATGGCCCAGTGTTCTAGTCTGTCAAGATGCATCTGGATCTTGAGCCTATCTTCTTGGGTGTTAGCTATTCCTCACAGTTACTGCTATTGAGCCTGGTTTCACGATGTGAAAAACAGTCATGTAACTTTGAACAGAGGACTACCGGTATTTAGGGTGCATAGGTCATGATACATGTTGCCCCATTTCATATGCCAACTGCTTGTAACATGAAGTGTAAGTAAACCCTTGGGTAACCAGAGATGGGTCAATCTGTCCATTTTTGTTCCTTTTCTCCATTTTATGAATCATTCTGAGAGTTCTCTCAGTTCCTTGTTTTTCCAATTGTAAGGTTAGTACATTCATGAACTGTATCTTTTTTTTAACAAAATATGTTTATTAAAAATGTGTATGCAACTTGCATACATTTCTCAAATGTATTTCCTTTGCAATTATTCTGTTGTATACACTGTACAGGTTTGCCAATTTCCCTTTAATATAATGCATTTTCATCGACTCTTTTCATGAATATGCACATTTTCATGCCAACGGTAGTCTATAACGGTAGTAGTATCCTGGCAAAATGCATTGCAGATTTATAGAAATGCAAATGTCAAATTATAACTTGTGTTTAGTTCATCAATTTGTTTGAAAATATGAAATTAGCTTAATTTCCATGCAAGGGGAAACTCATTTGTTCCCCATCCCTATGCAGAACACGGTGACATCACACTGTGCCTTATGTGCTTACGACTTTAAAAGGAAGTGGGAGAGAAAGAGATATGGGACAGTAATGGCTTTCTATCTTTCTAGTTCTAGGAATGTTTTTTTTTTACATCAAACTCATTTTTTTTTCAAATAATCCCCTCTTGTCATTTCTTCATAGTTGTGTCTCATGTATCAGCACATTTGCATCCTATTGCATAATAGAACATGGAGTGAAACATTTTTTTCTCAAGCTACCCAAGGCTAAATAACTTTATGAATGCAGGTGAAATTGACCACCTCAGGATTATTTCACAATAGGTTGGGGGGGGGGACCCCATCCTGGCAAGTATATAAATCATGCAAAGCTGTCTGAATCATTTGGCTCTTCCAAATGCATAAAATTTAATTTGCTTAAGCATTTGAGAAAGACCTTCAGTGTTTCCAGGTGACCAAGCTGCAAGATTAAAGCAAACTGAAGAAATAATTATGATGATGATGATGATGATGATTGCTTCATTTCATTGCCCCTTAGTGCAGACTTTGCTTTCAGAAGAAGGTGGTTAAAAAAAAGCAACCATTGGTGGATGAATTGTGGCAATTTACATAGAAAATACCTGTCCCTGCGAAGTGACAGATGAGTTACATGGCTTGACAACTGAAAACATTCTTGCATAATTTTGATGCATTTTTTTTTTTTTTTGGTGGTGGGGACAGAATCAGGGCTTTTTTTTTTTTTTTTTTTTTACTAAGATAAAATAATTCCTGTTAGGGCAATTCTGTATTACAGATGTATCTTGAATTTATATTATTTTTTCACCATGGTTTCTCCCTCCCAGATACTAGTAATTACAATTAGTTGAAAACTTGAGAATTTCTATTAAGGAACCCTGCCACCAAGCTATGTTTTCCAGAAGTTTCTTGGAAACTAGATTAATTGTGGGGAACAAAAAACACATCAGGCATTCTGATCCCTGACATGCCAAGGTTGCAGCCTTCAGCTGGGAGGCCAGAGTGGCTCTACAACACCAAATCCCATTTCTTGAGCTAACAATTGGCCTCCGAGGCACTTTTTTTTTGTTTGGAGACAATCCACCTGCATCTACTTGGCTTTGAGCATTACAGGGCAATTGCCAAGCATATGTTATAGGAGAAATAGTGGACTCTAAGATTCATTTGCATTTCTGTTTCCTTCATAGCTCACAGTGCTGATTCTGAAGAATTCTGTATGAGGAGAAAGGGGAAGGAACAGAGCCAAGGATGGAAACTGTATCTTCAGATGGCAAAGGCAAAGAAATGGAGTGACACTTTATGAAAGTTTTCTTCATAATTTTTAAACATGGTGCTAGGAGGCTTTGATTGAAAGATTTGCCCTATCTGTAAAACATTATCAACTGCAGTGATTCACTTAACAAATGTAGTAAGAAGAGTTGTAAAATGATATAAATACATCACAATGTGTATTGATTATGTAGTATTTTTCCAAATTTATTTTTGTTTTTGCTTAATAGATCATACTAATTGTGATTGGGCTGTGCCCAGTTGGAGTCTCTGCTATATTTTACATATAATTTTTTTGCTTGTGGTTAATGCATGTAATTCTTTTTTTCTTATCCTATCAAGTTTTCTCTTTTTAGCTCTATTGTACCTATTTTCTGACTGTAGTTTTAAGCGTGCCACTGGGGAAGGGGATCTGTGAGTGGGAGACGGTGGTACTCAAGTGATCAAAGTCTTGCTTCTTTTGTATAGTATATGTGTTGATGTCATGTGCATGCCCAAAGGGATTGGGTTGTGACAGCCATCTTTCTTTTCTTGACCGATGTGTGCCAGAAATAACTCAAAAGAGGTTAGCTCAAAAGAGGTTGTCCAGAACAGGGGTCACCAACCTTTCAGACCTCAGGGACCATTAAATTCATAATTTTAAATCCCATGGACCACTAATACGATCTGCCTAATGACAGGCTGGGTGGGTGTAGCTAGGTGGTCATGTGACTGGGGTGGGCATGGCCAACTCAATGTGACTCACATTGAGGGGCACCTCGCCAGCCTCTACTCACCCCTCCCCTCCCAGACACTCCTTGCCTGCCCACCTGGGCTTCTTAGGGCCCCAACAGGAAGCAGTTGTTGGAGCTAAGCAGCTACCATGAGAAAGAGTTGGCAAAACTGCTGGCTCAGTTCAAATTGGATCTGACCGAGAAGGAGGCTCAGCAGCAGCACCTCACTGAGGACTACGAGGATCGGCTTTCCCAGCAGAGGGAAGACCTGCAGGAGTGCAAGGCCAGGTACCGGCACCTGAGGCTCAGCGGGCTGAGATGATCAGTCAGGTCATGATGCAGTCCCACTGGAACAAGGCGCTCTGACTCTTTGCCACCAGTGGCACTTCCCTCCAGCCTTCGCCTAAAGCCCCACACTAGAAGGTTGAAACAGACCCCAAGTCGGAATTTCTGACCCCCTCTGACCCGCACAACCCCCCCCCCCCACAAAGAGGGAGATTCTCTGCAGCAACACAAACTTTCATTGCACATAACCTGCCCAGGGGCTGTAGTTTTAGGATCCCTGATTTAGTGCAATCTAAAAAATGCAAATACTTTTTCTGCGGACCACCAAAATTTTCTTGAGGACCACCAGGGGTCCACGGATCACCCGTTGGTGACCGCTGGTCCAGAATATGCATTTTAGTTTATCCTTTGAAAATGTTTAGAATAATAATTTTAAAACAATGTTATTTTATTTCTGATTAATATCTAATATTATATATCACGACCAAGGAAAGTATATGGAAGTGTCATACATTTAACTCTTGAGGTCTTAGATTTAGTTGGGCACTGCAGGCAATGCACTATGGGTAACTGGCACTTCCCCTGGCCCCTTTTCCTTTGCTTTAGTAAAATTGCTAACGTTATATAGGAAAGGCTGTGCGGTGCTTTGGATTTGTTTCCTCTATGTCCCATGTCAGTATCTATCCATTTCTGAAAGCAGACATACAGAAACCTCAGAAAAAGATACAGCTGCTTTCAGAAACTGCAGACAGATATTTGTATTTTTATGGATTGCAGAGCCCTAGCTTCTTTCTAAACCACGTTCACTGAATTAGTGTAGTGAAGTGGAGAATTAACGCTGCTGTTATATTATTCTCAAACTGCCATTGAAAACATTACCATGTTAAAATCTCTGGTTTTAGGTTTCACAGTCAATTTGTTCAAGTAAGTGAAGAAGCTGAATACTTTGGCCATTTCTGCTACAACCTGGGCAAATTAAGGTTTAGATGTTTGCCTACATTAGTAACTTTTGCTAATCACTTGCCTTTGTTAAAATGTAATACAGAATTCTGAGTATAAGGACTCACAGCAATAAAACCCAAAGCATCCTACTGACCCTTATAGCCAATCCCCCTTTCTAGTATTATTGGAGAATACTATTTAGATGTTTTCATCATCTCACTGCATACCCCAATTTAAGGGAATAGGGATATGAATGCTCCTACTTCACCAATATATTGAAAACAGGTCAAAATGAACTGTTTCCATGAGTGTTGGTGTAATGTGTGTGTTTGTGCATTACAATTAAAGTCCCAATTCTAATTCCTATTTTCTCCCTCTTTCACTAGATCCTGGTGAGGCAGAACTCTAGTTGACTACAAGATGGCAGCAAAGAGATACAGAAAACTCTGAAATCTATTGGTGATCAAGATTTCTGCAACCCTGTTAGATTGGAACCCTAGTATCTCTGTTGGAAATCTAAGGATACATCATCATACATTAAGTTCATTATCTAATTTAGGCTTTCCTAATCCAGTCAGGTTTTTGTTTTTAAAAAAATAAGCTTTAGGCCACCCTTAATGTGAAACCTGAAGATGTATATGGAATAAATGAAACAGTTGCAAGTTAAATCCCTAGTTCAGACATAACAATTCATTATTGAATTGATTATTGACAGCTAAATACTGGAAGAAAGAGAAAGAGAAAAAAAGCACTAGACAAATCTCATCCACATGTTAAAAAAGAAAACACAATCTCAACTTCAGTTTTCCCCAAGGAACAGAATTTAAAAAGCAAGGATAAATCAACAATTGCAAATAAGTTTTGGCTCCGAGATTTCTATCCTTCAATCCTGGGAGCTATCATGGCTGTTGTTGAAAACAAATAAAAAACCCGAACTATTTACTAACACAACAGGTCCAGAGCTGGTATTCAGTAGGCTCTGACCAGTTCTGGAGAACCGGTAGTGGAAATTTTGAGTAGTTCGGAGAACCGATGATAACCGTCCCCCAGGAGTGGGGAGGGAATGGAGATTTTGCAGTATCCTTCCCCTGCCACGCCCACCAAGCCACACCCACAGAACTAGTAGTAAAAAAAAATTGAATCCCACCACTGAGCGGGTCACAGTCTGATTTTAGAATGAATATGAATTCTACAGCTGGGAAGGGACCATAAGAACTTCATTTCTAAAACTAGTCCTGCTCTGTTGGATGGGCTCTTCCTTAGGGGGCTTTCTGGGTTTCTACCCCAAAATGTTTGTCTTGAGGACAAAAATACCATTTCTGCCCCAGAATATATTGTTGCCACTCCCACGTGGCACCTGGGCATTACAGGATGTGGCAGAAGAGAGAGATCTATAATGCTGCTGCCCAGGTAACAACTTTGGGTGTTCTGATGATCCACATTTGGCTACTTTCATACAGTTGTAAGAAACATATTTTACCTAATATTTCCATAAGTGTGGCAAGATGAGAATTGGACCACATGACTCATATTTGGTGGCAGTTCTGTTTTTTTTTTAAATTCTTCCCATTTCTCTACACTACCCCTCCTCTTGCTCCTGTTTCTCACCCAGCACAATCCTTGTTTTTTTGTTCTTAAGGCATAAACATTTGTAGAAAACCACCATTACTTTTGAGGAAAAGATGATGCAAGAGCTTCTTCCCTTCGTCTCCACTTTTTGTTTAAGGCTCATAAGTTGCTTGTGGTAACTAGAAATTACGGCATGAGATAAAAATACCAGGAATCCATTAATATGTCAAGTTTTTCTTTTTTGACATAACCCCATCATGCTGAGTGGGAGTTCTAGTCTGTATTCCAATTTCCTAGTTCAGCATTTTGTACTTACTTTGCCAAATTTTTATTTTCATGAGAAATTAAGGCGGTAAATTGGAATTTCAGTAATGATGTTAAAATGCATCCATTGTCCCAGAAAAGGCCGTCTGCAAGTCGGTGCCCTTCAGATAAGGTGGGATTACAGCTTTCAGAACTCCTCAACCAACGCAGCCGATGCATTTAGGCTGGTTGCTGAAATTTTGGGGGAGTTGCATTACCAACATGACTGGAAGACTATCTCTTAAGAAAGGTTCCTTTGGGGAAAGAGATGCAATTGTAGAATATGGCCTTAAAGGCAGATAATTCTGTTGCTAAAACTATTAAGTTCTGACTTTGCTTTAACAAAGGGGCAGCACGGTAGCTCAGCAGTTAAGATGCTGGGCTTGTCTGCTGGAAAGCTGGCAGCCCAGGTTTGAGACCCAAGTGCCACGTGACAGAGTAAGCTCCTGCCTTTGCTCCAGCTCATTCCAACCTAACAATTCAAAAACATGCAAATTCGAACAGATAAACATAACCGCTTTGATGGGAAGATAACAGCGCTCCATGATGTCGTGCTAGCCACATGACCAAGGAAATGTCTTCGGCAGCACTGGCTCAATGGCCTTGAAATGGAAATGAGCACTACCCACTAGAGTCGGCAACAACAAGTGGAGTAAAATCTGTAGGGACTCCTTTACCTGTGTTTAACGTAAGATTTCTATAAGAGTAAATGAGGAAACCCTATTCACAAATATAGTATTAACTTTAAATTCATTAACTGGGCAAGAAAAATGCACATTTACTTGA
Source organism: Notechis scutatus (assembly GCF_049901735.1). Taxonomy (NCBI): domain Eukaryota; kingdom Metazoa; phylum Chordata; class Lepidosauria; order Squamata; family Elapidae; genus Notechis; species Notechis scutatus. The sequence goes on along the minus strand of NC_142009.1, from coordinate 133,082,087 downwards.
AAGTAAAATGCCTGTTTATGAAGCTTACTCCCAAGTAAAGAGAAATAACCTTTCTCTAGAAAGGGGTGTGTGTGTGTTTTCCTAGGCAGAACTCTCTTATTTTTGCCATTCTGCCTAGTCATATGACTTTAATATGCTCTGAGATTTTCTCTCAGAGAAAAGTGCCAAACACTCAGCATGATTTGTTGTTCGGCAGAGATGATACACTGAATTTTACGCTTCATTTTATTTTTGGTAATATTTATTTGTCCAAAAAAGCACAGTTAAGACACAGCATCTGATTTTTCTGCAAGGTCCTGACTTTCTTTAAATAATCATCAGGAGAAGGAAGGAAGACATAGGAGCTTGTTGCTTGTAAATATTTACACTTTGCCTTTGTGCTAATGAGCCTTCACAAAATAAAAAGCAAAAGATAGTATTTTATGCTTGTTGCAGCTCAAAGTTTTCCTGTTTCCCTGCTAGATGATGAGAGCAATGAGCCACATAAACTCCAGATTCATTCTTGTTGAGATAAAGATTGGCACTTTCTGGATCATAAACTCCCCAGTTGTTCCAACATTATAATGTAGCCTCCCTCAACCTCGGGCCCTCCAGATAAGTTGGAGTTTAGCTCCCCCCATCTGTTGAAACCATTCGGCCTCTGATGAGTCCAGACCAATTGAATATTGTGACCAAGCAATGACTTTGTTAGGGTGAAACCTCTTAGATTTTGTAGTTCCTTTTCTATGTTTCTTTCCAGTCTTGCTGTGTGTAGCCCTAATCAAAAGACATATGACTGGAATCATTTTAATCATGTTTTACCTTATTCTGAAATTGGTAAAATTCCTAAAAGATTAATAAGAAGCTAGACATTTCATTATCCTAATCTTCTTTCAAAAGCTAGGTATCAAAAACACTTTTAGTTATCTGAAATCAACCTGTAATTTTCTAAACTTCACAGAAGGCCTAATACAACTTGAATTAAAATCCAATGTTGTTAGATCTAGCTGGATTTAAGATTGTTTCATTAATCAGGCTGTGAGATTAGTTGCAGTCAATATTTTAAAGGAGTAGGATTTTAAATTGTTAGAAGTATTCACAGCAAGTGGAAAATGCCCTATGTTCATAAAAAAAGTAGCTAAATAACCTAACAGGATTTTGATGTCTTCCCATTTTTATCTAAAGGGATAGGGGGAAAAAAGCAGTATTTCTGGAAGGCAATTAACAATTTAACTAGCAAAGGATTAGCAGAACTGAAGAAGCTTCTTGGATGAGAAGCGAAACATCTTCAAAGAAAAACAAAGTCCAGTTGCTTTTGAAAAAAAAAACACTTTTGGGATAGCAGAAGATTAGAACATCTCTTCAGCATCCCTATAATACGATTTTTAATAGTAAAAGTACTCTATAATGTTGATTTTAAATACGTTCAGCATTGACTGATACCATATTGGCTTTTCAGACTGATGACTGGGATCAGGTAGAAACAATGTTTAGCTTAACCAGGAAAAAATATTTTGAGGCCTGCGACAAAAAAAACCCAAAACCCCGACACCAATTGCTATCCTTGTTAGTGAAGGAAAAATATAATACTAAATGGAAGGTGCAACCATTCATTTTCCTAAGATTACTCCTATTTGAACGAAGTTAGATTTACTTCCAAGTAAATATGGCATAGGATTATAGGATAAGGCTTAACTCTTAAACACAGATCCCTGAGCGTAAATTGAATTTAATTCAGTGGTTAAATTGAGCACAGAATTTTCTCCCCTTTCATTTCTTAACCAGTGGTTTATATATGCCAGGCTGCCCTTTTTTATTTGTGAGGAGCTGAATGGCATTAAATAAAATATATACTTTAAGATGATGGGGATTTAATCCCTCTGGCTTGCTTCTTATTGCTATAACTCTTCCCCTCCTTATCGACCTTCCCAGATTTTGGCATTTTGCAGCTCGATTTTGCTAGTGCTCTCTGAGAAGGAGGCACCAAAAGACACAAAAGAGGAAATTGGGGCTACATGTAACCTGCACATCACGAGTTGCCCATTCACACTTTAAAAGAAAACATTCAAACACGAGACCCTATACAGAGCCAAGTTTTATTTTTCAGCAATTCCCAAGATTTGTTTTTGTAGGAAGCTAAGATGCTATTAAAAGCTAATCTGTTTCTCTTTTTCTTATTTTCTACTCCCTGCTACTGTGCAACCGTAGTAAGCGTGGATTCTCTTCAGCCATTGTCTGTGTCTGAAACAGGTTTCTTAGTGGGCTGACATAAAGCTAATCTGAGGTGTCCGCTATACTGAATTCAACTCTAGCTTTTCATTAAGTAGATTGCTTTATTTACAATAATTGATCAGGAAAAAAAATACAGTTGGAGGGCCAGTAAAGATAGTTCTTGACTTACAGCAGTTCATTTAGTGACCATATGTAGTTACAACGGCACCAAAAGAGGTGATTTATAACCGTTTTCACATCTACGACCATTGCAGCATCCCCATGGCCACTGGCTCATATTGCAGACGGTTGCTGTGTCCCCAGGGTCATGTGATCCCCTTTTGCGACCTTCTGATCAGCAGTCAATAAGGAAGTCCAATTCGCTTAACAACCCTGTGACTAATTAACGGTTGCAGTGATTCATTTAACTGTTGCAAGGAAGGTTGCAAAATGGAGCAAAATTCACTCAAATGTCTCACTTAGCAACAGAAATTTTAGGCTCAGTTGAGGTCATAAGTCAAGACGATCTGAATCTGTATTGAGACTCAAAGGATTTATGACACGAAGTTAGTTCATAGGCACATGTCCTTAAACTGCTAATAATTCGGGTATCAAAAAGTCCCCAGAATTGGAATTCAAATCAGGCCGTTTTATACTTTAACGCATGTTCTGCAACGTCAAAGTATTGCATGCTTTATTTCTTTTTATATCCTACTTTTATTGTTTTTTAAAAAATAAATAAGGCGGTGAGTGTATCTAATCCTCCTCCTTCCTCTTTTCTCCACACCAGCAACCCCCCCCCTGGGGTGAGTGGTGGGCAGAGAGAAACGACTGCCCCAAGGTCACCCAGCCAGCTTTCACGTTTGGAATCCAAGGTCTTCGTAGCAGCAGCTTTCTTCTTCCTGTGACAGGCATTTGCACATTTCCCCATTCAGCTGATTGCGGGTGTTTTTCTATCTTCCCCCACATGGAAGTGTGCTTTTGAGGCCAGTCTGCTACCGGCTCCCTGGCCCAGATGATCCTGAGTTTACCCACAGCATCCTTCCCTCCTTCAGCCAGTTCCAGGAACAAACCGTGAGTCAGCTGCACAGCTGAGCTCTTAACAGTATTAGTTAAGGCTGCTGGTGTGGATGCAGTTCGCAACAGCTGCTGTCCAGGTGTGAGGCTTTATCGTGTTTGATTATCAGAGTGGAACCTGGCTTCCAAGGAGATGATTTGGACAAAGGGTGCAGCCAGGCCCCAAGTCGTCTGGTACACAGGGAATATTGTGAAATCAGAATGATTTGGCAGCAGTTTGCAGATGTACATTAAAAAAAAGATTTTTTTTTCTTTCAGGGAGAAGTACACTGCAATGAGAAATAAGCTGTTTATATTGCTTTTGTTTGCAAGACAGAGGAGAATAGGTAGTTTGGGAAGAAGGGAGTTAGAAATATATATAATTATTCTTTTTTAAAATTTTACTGGAAAACGCCTTACAAAAGGATGCAAACCTATAGGCTACTAAGGCTCCCTGGCTAAAAGATAAAACTTTGGAAATAATAGTGGTTTATCTTTTGCTCTAAAAAGTTGAGGAAGGCTTCTAGTTTTCTCCTTAAGATTTTAGACTACTGATAATTTGTTCTGGGCAAACAGCCTGAGATTGTCAGTAATTTTCACCCTTTGAAGTCTTTCCTTCTCAACACACTGACACGTAAAACCAGCTTGATTTCTAGACTGTGTTCAGTAGGAGCTGTGATGGATGGTGAGGTGATGCCCTGTAATAGAAATACACACTTCCCAGGATCTGTTGCCCATCGTCCCCAAACCACCAAGCAACTGTCCCAAAGGGGCTTTCTCAAAAGGCAACTGGACTTTCTTGGTTTTTTTGTTTTCTTTGAAAACATTTTGCTTCTCATCCAAGAATCTTCTTCAGTTGAAGAAGTGAAATGTTTTCAAAGGAAAAAAAAAAGGCCAATTGCCTTTTGAAAAAGCATCTTTAGGACAATCATGAACTGGATGATTGAGAACATTCATAGACATCAAGCAACTGGTATGTCTTTCTCTGCCTTGTCCTGCTGCCTGCAGAGAAATTTTGCTTGTGAGACATGAAAAAAAAAAAAAATCGGAGCTAGCAAAGGATGCTTCCAAGAGCTTTGCTTTGCTTGTGCCAAAGTGCTTTGCAAACACCTCTTTCAAATATTTTGCACAGCCCTTGTGCTTATGTATGTGTGGCTGGGAAGAATTGTATATGAATAAACAGGGTTTGAACAGATTTTGGTTGTTCCTCGACTTCTTTTATTTGCCATCTGGGAGTCATGAATGTGAGAATAGAGTGTTAAATGGATTAATTACGAGTAATATTTATTCAGTTTTTGTCCCTTTCCCAATTCTGAAAATTTTGCAGGTTTACTCCTATCTTGTGTCCTGAAGTACAGCTTTTGACATACCACTTCAAGACTAGTGTGGCTCTGGGTCCAATAAAACCTGCACAGCTCTGGCAAAGGCAAAGGTTTTCCTGTCACCTGTGTCCGACTCCTAGGGCACAATGCTCATCTGTTTCTTGGCTGAGGGAACCAGTGTTGTCTGAAGACAATTTCCTTGATCATGGTGGCCAGCATAGCTATATGCCAAAGGCTCACAGAACGCTGTTACCTTCCCACTTAAATGGTACCTATTTATCTACTTGCATTTGCATGCTTCCAAACTGCTAGTTGGGCAGGAGCTGAGGCAAGTAACGAGAGCTCACACTGTTGCATGAGGTCAGGCCTCGAACCTGAACTGTTGCCTGGCATGTGGAGGCTATTAAACCTTAAGATAATGGAGAACCAGGGTCCCTCATCAATGCAGTTGGAGAGGCAGCCATGACAGCATGAGGGTTGCCAGGTTTGTGCCAAGTAAAATGCACACAACTTTTTGATTAGCCTTCCATGGCTTCCCTAGGCTATATGTGAAACAGCTCATTCACCTGTCCTGGATTCAGGCTGAACAATCTTCATCAAGCTGCCTCTGAATCCCTTGTCCTACTAGATCTCCCCTTAGATCTCCTTTCAGTCCAAGAGAGCTTTACTTCTCAGTTGCCTCTGAAGGAGAGTAAATATTTGATCAAATCACGACAGAGAATTAGCTACAGGCTTAGGTCTAGGTATTTTAACCCAGAGGGCACCACTTTCTTAACTTACATGAAAGGTTTTTAGGAAGATCTTGTTATAAGACTTCTTCCTATAGTAGAAACTCTCCAAAGTGCGCTCTCTCTCTCTCTCTCTCTCTCTCTCTCTCTCTCTCTCTCTCTCTCTCTCTCCCTCCCTCCCTCCCTCCCTCCCTCCCTCTCCCTGCTGGTATTTGGCAATACGTCCAGACACCACAATGTTTGCATGGACTGAATCCGCAGTTCAGAGCTTTGTGGAGTTCCTTATTCTCCAGGCCTTGGAGAATGCTGTTGTACTTGTTTCACTGAAAACGGCAACAGTTAAATCTGCTGTGGGTCAGCCAGAGTCCAAATGCGGTTGTTCCTCTGTGGTGTTCAAGCTGACACAGAACAAAATCAGAACAACTGGCTGATATTCAGGACAATAAAATGAGGGGCAGCAGTGGGCAACTTTAGAAATACTTGGGAACAAAATGGATACTTCTCCAGGATTACATCTCATGCTGTCTGTTGAATAAAGTACACAGTGGGTTAAAGATCTGGTAAATGCAAGGGCCCATTACTGTAAACATGAGCAGACTTTAGGTTCCCAGACCTTTTGTAATCGTTGTAGCTAGAAGCCAAACATGCTGCATGAAGAATGTGGTGCAAATAATAATAGCAATAATAAATCAATCTGGTCCTTGAAATAAAAATCCACTCCCAATTATCCCTCAGTTGCTTGAATTGTATTGGTACCGTATTGCTACTGTTGTTAAACACTTGGGTGTCAAAAAATCGTGACTGAACTATTCCAGAAGTAAAATATGTGTCTGTAGATCCTAATCTACTTTCAGTTCAGTTTTGCATTTGTGAGTTATGGATATAGAATCATAGGACTGGAAGAAACCTTGGAGGTCTTCTAGTCCAACCCCATTGCCCAAGGCAAGAATCCTTATACCATTCCAGACAAATAGTTGTCCAATATCTTCTTAAAGACCTCCAGTGATGGAGCACCCATGACTCTGGGAGGCAAGCTGTTCTATTGATTAACCATTCTGTCTGTCAGGAAATTCCTTCTTATTTCCAGGGTGAATCTCCTTCTGATGGGCTTTTATAACATCCAAGCAAGCTGGGCAAGAAACAGCTGGTTTCGAAAGGACGTCAACATCACGAGTTCGTTCTTTTCCCCTCAATAGATAATATGTGGCATTGATGTTGACTTGGAATGCATTTGGTTTGCTTCGAACATGGTGGAAAACTCTTGCTAAAGATTGTACACCTCCATAAAATGCCTGAGAATGATAGTTGCACTAGAGTCTGGAGGACTTGGAGTCACCCAATGACATATAGAATTGAAAAAAGCAAACCAAATTTGGTATTTTTTCCTGGTCCCAACCTCTGGATTTTGCAGTGGCCCTTCACGTAACCACCCAAAGCTCACACGTGTGTCCCAGAAAATATGTCTCTTTCCAAAGCGGGGAGAATTGAAAACAATGAAACTTGTTGTCCCAGACACTTAGTCCGTGTGTGTGTGTGTGTGTGTGTGTGTGTCTATTCCGATCAGTGGGAATTCCAAAAAAGCAATTTCAAGGTGTCTGTATGGTGTGATCTTTTATCACATGATCCTGAACTGGCTGGAGCCCTCTTGTGACAGGCAGCCTTTATCCTTCTTAACAGAAACATCCGCAGCTGCACCACAGCAGGCGCCAGGCCTTGGGGAGTTACTTCATCACAGCCTGACAGCTGTGTCCCCTTGCCTTTATCGGCTGGCTTCATCCTTCAGTCACAGGGTGAAATGTACTGCATGCAATCCTTGATGAAGCAGCCTGCAAGTGCTGCTTCCTCCCTCAGAGTCTATCTCCTACTGCTCCTCGGTGTCCTACAGTTTATCTGTGGTCAGCTTTCTTACCCATTTCCTGCCAGCTGCTACTGGTCTTTTAGTCACATCGTATTAGCATGTAAGCATGAATGCTCTGACTGCAACTTGTAGTCATTGGAACTTCCATCTAGGCAAAGGATTTCCTACCACTCAACACTCGTATTATTGGTCACTCCTATCATTTGGGCTTCTTTTTGTTTCTTAACAGCACATTCAAATTAGACAACCTGGCAAGATCGAGGACATTCATGGCCTTAGGCAGTCCTGTGTCTGCCTAAGCATCCAGTGGCACAGGACCATCTTTTTTCAATATGAAGCCCTTCCAATGTCCTGGGTTTGTAGTTTCCTGGAACTCTGGACAATAGCATGGAGATCATTAGGTTGTAGAAGGATATTGTATGTTGTGGTCTGTTTTCATGGGACGTTAAGGATCATTACTGGAAGACATAAGGAGATGCTGTGGTTTGATTGACTTGAAGTGACCTTTCCCAACATGGTGTCCTTCAGATGAAGCCTAGTCTATCTGGAAGTCAACAGAATGAAGACGGTTTTGGACCTGGAATGACTGGATCAGTGGAACAGAAGAGCAGAATAGTTCAAGTAGTCCGCTTAATGAGATCCAGAACATACTGGCTCAATAGCTATCGTTTTATGTGTTTGTATCAGTTATGTTTCTAGGCTTCTAGTACAAATATGTGTTTTTGGGTTTTGGAATGCGATTGCTGTTTTCCTGGGAGGAAAAAAAAGAGGTTGGGGCAATCAGTTGTGAAGAAGCAATATAGGGAAAGTATGGGGAAAGTTCAGTACCTTCTTTTCATCCTCTTGATAAAGAAGATGCCTCCACCCTCATTTTCAGCCACATACATTTTTTGTGTGTGTTGGTATATATATATTGAGGTGGTAAATTGGGATGCTGATACAATTTCATTTGCTCACAGTAAACCCACAAACCGATCCAAAAAATCTAGCTTAGCGTACCCTGGTGTTTTCTGAAAGTAAATGTGCCCAGAACTCAAGAAGTGAAGCTTTTGGCTGCATGGAACGGTAGCGAAAGGTATGGCAAGCCCAGGATTTTTTTTAAAAAAGGAAAAGATGCCAATATTGTTGATCAGTGGTAAAGATCACTGGGTCATTTGGGACAAATTATGACAACTCAGGCTGCGATTTAGTTCGATCACGGACATGGGAACAGCTTTCCTATTTTGAATGTCTGCCGCTCAGGCAGTTGCTGGAAACACAATAACCTTGCCAGGAAAAATATGGCAGCTTCTCAAAGGCCTGCTAGTGTATGTCAGGTCTAGGCAACTGTTAATTGGTCTGTGTAATAAAATGGCAAATTTATTTATGGAGTTGTGGCTACAGCTGGAAGAACACCATAAGCCTGGGAGGCTGCTATTCCCTCTTTCTTAGCAATATACTTTGATTTGCTGCAGTTCATCCCCCCTCTGCAGTCTGCTTCTTGGAGATAACATAAAGCATTTGCCAGAGTGGTTGATAACTAAATGTACAAAGCGTGACATTCTCCTAGATATATAGTACTCTACATGAACACTTTCCCTTTCCTATCAGAACCCAGAACCCAGAGTTGACTAAGGGCAAATAAGTTGCAAGGGTTCATAAGGAAGACAGCCAAGGAACTGCACTAGGAATATTTTGGCAGGGCGTGCTGTATCTACTAAAAGAGTGCAGGCTGTAAAAAAATAATGCAAAAAACTGGCAGTCAGACAATCCCACTTTTGCAATATAAAGAACCTGGCTTCTTTATAATGGTATAGCTTACTATTGTAACCCTTCCTTCTTTTCACACAGCGTTAGAAAGAACTGTGAGTTTACTTAGATCTACACTTTGATTGATGGTAGGAGTTAACTCTGTATCTCCATCCCTTAATGCCTCAGCTTGTGCTAACTAAACTTCTAAGTGATCTGCTTCTCAAAGGCTTTTTTGATAAAAATGTGACTCTGCTCCATGTCTCTGAAACATGTTACACAGGTAGCCCTCAAATTTTGATTGTAATTGACCCTGGAATGGGTCTGGAATGACCCTTAATTCATAATGGTTAACTGGTTCATCATATGATCATGTCTGATTTTATGATCTTTTTCGTGGTGGTTAATCAAATGGCATGGTCCTAAAGCAAATGCCATGGTCATTAAGTGAATCTGTTGTCTGTATTGTTGTTTTTTGCCAGAAACTAGAAGTAAATGTTGGTGTCCTGCAAAATACATCATAAATCATGGCACATAACTGCAGAGTGCTTCAAACAGCCAATTGCCAAGTGCTCCAAATACAATTATGTGACTGAGGGACCATCCATTGGAATTTCAAATCTAGGTCGTAAGTAGCCCTCGGAGTCTGTCATATTTTGGAATAGTCACTAAGTGACCAACTGTAAGTCAGTGACTACTTGTATTGTCCTCCTGTTGTATAGATCCAGTCACTCCAATTCCAAAAACCTAAACAGAGTTAGGATGCATCTGTCTTTGTAAACATTAGAAAACAGCCACAGACTACCTAGTGTCTGGCAAAAGGAACTTCATGTGGTTTTGAAAAAAACCCAGCAAACCCCCCAACCCCAAAAAAAAAAAAAAAACACCCCACCCCACCCCCCCCCCTCCCCCCTTTTCCCCCCCCCTACATCCCCCCACAAAAAACCCCAAAAACCCCCCCCTTACCAATTTTTTTAAAAATTTACAAACCCCCCCAAAAAACTTTTCCCCCCCCTAAAACCAATCACCCCCAAACCCCAAAACCCCCACCCCCCCCCCCCCCCCCCAACACATTCCTGGAATTAAAAAAAAGCTTTTCTAATGCTGGAAAAAGTAACTTGGTCCTCGTTTTCAGTTGTCCCTGTCCTACTTTCCCTGTGCAGATATCTGATCATCCTAGCCAGAGGATCCTACCCATTGTGCCTCCATCTCAGCTGCTTACCAATTCTATACCAATTGCCTACCAATTGTGTGTCCATCCAACCAACTGTGGCTGTCATAGACAAACATGATCCGTAGATAGAGTGTACAGAGGGGGAAAAAATAGGAACTCTTTCTCGAGCAAAGTCTTGGATTAAATGGGTGCATTTAGAAATCATCACAGACCCACATTATTCAAATGAACAAAACTAGTGTCTGCGGGCGGGGGGGAGAGAATGTTGATAGAATAGATAAATGCTACAGAGTGCAATGCCACTGCGCACTGCAGCTAGAATGGCCACCAACTGATTGGAATGCTCCTCTGTCTTTAAAAACTGATGGGGTCAGCACCAACTCAGCAGATAACATTTCCCACAAAATGGCATCATCATGCCAAGGGAGGTTCAATGGCAGCTTGTCTGCTAGTCTGCTAGTTGTTAAAAATAAAAGGAAACAGTTTTACCTCTTTGAAGCTGACAAAGATTGAGAACGTTTAACTATAGAGGGCAATGACAAATAATTTTCATTCTGAGTTGTAGTCAAACCTTGTTCAACTTTAGCTTTGAAAAGGCTGAATGGAGAAATATCACTAGATGAAGAGATAATTAAGAAGATATTGGACTGTGCAGAAATGGACAGACTTACATTGAAGATTAAACAGAAAGAAGATACAGAATACTACCAAACATGGAATTTATTTTATCAGTGGCTTTGAAAAAAGGGGTTAAGATTAAGAATATGATTTGTATCGTTAAGCAAAGAAAACAACCCAGACAACATGATGTTTATTAACCACTAATTAAATGTAATAGTATAAAATTAATAAAACTTTATAAAAAAACACAGAAAAAGCTGAATGAATAATTAACACTTAGTGCAGAGGCTATTGGATAATTGCTTTTATAGTTTTGCCACGAACGCTGAATGGTGTGCCAGAAATGGCCAGGGGTTGAAGGCTTCTATTAATGTGTATGCAGATTCTCAGTCATCCAGGTCATGGTTGTCCCAAAGATGGTTTTTTTTCAAGAGGCAACTAGACTTTCTGGTTTTTCTTTGAAGACTTAGCTTCTTGGATGAGAAGCGAAACGTCTTCAAAGAAAAAGAAAAAAATCCAGTTGCTTCTTGACAAAGCACCTTTGGGATTTCCATCAAAGGGTCAGGGCTTCTATTTCTTAACTAACCTACTAAGTACCTACTATAAGGTCTGCAAATGAAGGGGAGATGGCGGTGGTGGTTCAGATTTAGATTTAACTTTTCTATTAGATTGCATGTACTGTACAATATGGGTCTACGATGCTTTTGTTGAATACCCTTGGAAGCTTCTTAACCCAAAATACAAAAATCACAGTGTGGAAGTAGTAGAATGTGCAAAAGGCATTTTGGATAGTTAAAGAAAAATAAAGCAAATTTAAAATTATGTAAGGCCATTTTTCAATATGGCAATAAATATTTCGGGCAAGCTGCTTAATGGTTTATAGCACACCTTATAGCATTCACTTTATAGCATTCAGGTTTTATGCTCTTAATGATAGAAGAAAACCTTGTGCTTTGGACACCATAAATCTATGCTGTAGTTGCTATGTTGCTTAGCTAGAACTTCCATGGTATGGTCTGACTTTGTTCATTCTTAATTTCCAGTTTTCTGTCTCAGTAGATGAACATTCCAGATCTGGATGGGAAAGCAAATAAAACAGGCCCTTGGCCACACTTGGTGTAACTTAAACCAGGGATTCCCAACCCCCCCCCCTCCTGAACCATGGACTGGCACTGGTCCACGACATGCCAGAAACCAGGCCACGGGAACAAGCAAAGCCCTACCTGTGGGATGCAGGCAGAATGGAAAGCCATGCCCTCTCCAGTACCTGGAAAAACCTCTCTCGATGGAACCAGTCCCTGGTGCCCACAAGGTTGGGGGCGACTGACTTAAACAAAAGAGAATTGCTGACTGTAATAGAAGAAAGGTTTTGTCCAAGTGTCCTGCCATTTGCTAAATCTGCATTACTGCTTTCTTCATGGTTTAGTTTGGCCCCCATTTGTTTAAAAAATATTGAATAATTCTACATGAACATGCAATTCAAACCTGTGGAAATGTTTTCTCGGTAACTCTTCATCACTAGGAGAGCCATGCCATCTCCAATGTAATTTTTATTTTACAAAATTTCAGCTAATGTGCTTAGCTAATGGAATTGTGCTTATTACACAGGAAGAGAAGAAGCATCATATTTAGAAAACTGCCTGCTCTAAAAGAAGCATTTGTACAAGTTACCGCTCCACTTTTGATCTTAAAAATATAACTGGAGCTGCATCTTCTCCCCTTTTTTCACGGTACGGTGAACAGGAAGGTCTATATTCCCAGCTTCCTGATGGGCGCTGATGGTTTCCAGGGGGAATTTGGAGTTGTCCCTGAGGTACACACTTTGACAATTGGTTTCAAATTCCTTTCAAGACTATGCGCATGTGTGTGTATTGTATATGCAATAATATTTCTCAAAGGTGCTCCACAGGGTTGCAATAATATGGTTCTGCAATGTTTTGAACTTTCGGAAGATTCTTAACTAAAAAAAAAAAATCCCAATGTGAAAGTAGTGGAAAATGCACTTATCATTTAAGCCATGCCTGTTCTGTATTAATGCTGGCTTGACTGTAAGCCGCTTTAGGAAAATTCGTTCAGGACTCAAATAATTGACAACACTTTGCAGTCTGGACTGAATGCTACCACCGCTTCTTAATTTAATCAGCTGTCTTGTTACTTCACCTGGAAAGCAATAGCCAATTCTTGCCCATTGGCAGATTTCTCTCTGCGTGGGTGTGTGCATTCGTTCTCCCTCCAACTTAAAATCTTAAAATGCATGTATAGGCAAGCAAATTGGTTTTTCCCTTTCTTATGCCTTATTGCGTTCTAGTACCTTTTATAACTACCTTTATGATGAATGTGTATACTATACAATGGTTATACCAGCTGACTTATCAACAGATTGTTTTGAAACCTGCTGGAAACTTTTTTTTTTAACTATTCCAGTATTCTTTGAGTGTCCTAAATTGTGTACTTTTTTTTTTTAAAGCTATGCTCTGTATCATCGTTTTCCCACTTTCCTGGGGGTATAAATATCCCCCCACTCCAAATTAATAGAAGCCAATGTCATCAATTGATGACATTGTCATCAGATGGCATCCATATATTTGCCTGACTATTGTCTTTCTGAAAAAGTCACCGCCCTGTTATGGAAACTTCTGGATATGTCTCTGTGGATTAGTAAATCCCAGAATTTTAGGGTTTAAAAAAAAAAAAGAAATATCAGGAATTTGAGTGAAGTGTGACATACCTCTACAATCTGTGTAGTAAGAAACTGATAAGTGAAGCCAACATTTATATAGGGTAGCTCTAGCCCAAATCAGTCCTTATTTAATAAGCACTATCACAACTGGCCTTAAGTTAAGCCCTTTAATTCAATGGACTAAACTGCTTTTTCACACTGATAACTTACATGTTTTACTTCACTTTTTTATGTTCTCAACATAAAACAAATAACTCAAGGCAGTGAACATATCCAACACACGTTCTTTCTGTTTTCCCCACAACTATCCTGTGTGGTGAGTTGATGTAAGAGAGCGACTGGCCCAAGGTCACTCAGCTGTCGAATACCTTTGTTTTTGAAATAACCAAACAGTGTTATGTTTTTGCTCAGGTTCCTTTTATATTTTAGAAAGACATACATGATGCTCTGATAAGAGTCAGTGGTAAAGATATTTTTTAAAAAATGGAAAATTTGAAAGGGGACAGAGCAGTGGTGGGATTCAATTTTTTTTACTACCAGTTCTGTGGGTGTGACCTGGTGGGCCTAGCAGGGGAAGGATACTGTAAAATCTCCAGTCAAAGGTGGCATTTGCCGGTTCTCTGAACTACCCAAAATTTCTGCTACCGGTTCTCCAGAACTGGCCAGAACCTGCCGAATTCCACTTCTGGGACAGATACTGTTTCCTCAAATTGTACATATTTTGGGACAAAGCTTCAGGGGCCCCCAGCGCTCCCGAGGTTCCTGTAGGCCATATTGAAAATGGAGTATTGGTTGAGTCATGGAAGATTCTCTCTTATTGATTCAGACATTTCACAAAGCCATTATTTAGTGCTCATGCAAGCCACAAATGGCTAGGTTTGTTGCCAGTAGTATGCCATAACCCATGCTTTACAAATGAAACAAATGGCTGGGTTCAGATGGCATCCAAACCAACCATATTTTGCCTTTGTGCAACGTATGACTCGGACATTCTGTTTGGTTATGTAATTCCCTCACCCAATATTTCTGATTGTGCCCCATCCCTGCCTTTGAAGGCATTTACTACTGAAACAGTTTTCCTCATCTGAGTTTTTTTCCTCCTTTGCATATGCTCTCTTTGAGACATTTTAGGGCCTTTAATTATCAAGTGCATTGCTTGCTTCTGTTATTATTAACCCCTCGAGGAGTTTTAGTTATGAAGATGGAAAAGGGAGTTTTAATCATGTTAAACACTGTGAGAAGTTTTTTTTGCACGTCGCTAAACAATCAAGGAAAACGGAAACACAGCATTGTTTCAAATCAGAAACGGTGAGGTTGCTGTCTCTGCCAAAACTTTTCTCTTCTGTCCAGATGTTGAAAAACACGATCGCTAATTCAGAAAATGCAATTCTGCTATCCAGTGGTTAAAAATAAATCCAGATTAGGTGATAGTGACTTTGCATTTGTTTGATGTGAGCACTGATACTTACCTGTAAAGGTAGGGATGTTGTTGTATTGACTTTAGTACTCAGGCTTGATTAGAATTGAGTAAGAGTGATGAGTTAAAAGATTCAGAGTAAACCAATTTAAAGTGTAATTATGAAGGGTCTGAGATACAGCATGTGGAATTATTTTTTTCTTGCTCACAGCATACAGCAAATGATTAGTTCTCTAACTAGAACACAGGAGTGGGGGCAAGGAACAGCTGAGAAAGAATAGAGATCAATAGACCATATGAAGAATCTTTTTTGAATGTGAGAATCCCTTTGTACATAATTATCCCACCCTAAACTGCAATTATCTATCAAAATAGAACATGTAATAAAATCACCCCCTCCCCAAATATATTTGCCTGACTATTGAGGGAAAAGAAATACAGCAGAATACAGAAGCAAAGAAAATGAGGCATTTGACTGTAACATGACAATTGGGAAGTTTGCATTTCAAATACTAGAGTGAGAAAGTTAAATCTGTGGTGTGCCAAATATCTTTTTATAGTATCAGTGAAGAACAAGGGTCAGTAAGTAAAGAAAAATCTGCAGTAGGTAGCAGGAGACAATAAAAATAAAAGACACAATGCAGCTGAATTGAGAAACAGGAAACAATGGCCTGACTCCAATGTTCCTGTTCATCAGTGTATCTACTGCAATGTATTTGCTACCTCTTTTTCCTTCATGATATTTAGCAGCCAAATCAGGAAATCTCCAGATAGCCATCCTTTTTGCCAAAATGGAAAGCTAAAGCTATGAGATTTGAGACCAACCAAATTTAATTACAAGCAGTTAACCATAATTTGGAAAATGGCGATTTATAGAAATATGCCAAACTCACTGCTTGAGAAATAGATTGGTTTGGAAGTATCTGAAACATTCCATTCTTTTTATTTCCTCCTAGACAATGCTGTTCTCAGTGCAGCTCGGGGATGTTCTCAAGTTCATCTAGTTTGCACATCCCTAGAATTGATTGACACATCTAGTATGATTGCTGCATTCTGTGAAGAACTGATAAAAGGACCAGTATATGCAGACATCCATCTTATGTTTATCTATACTGGCCAGGAGCTTTGGAGTTTATACTGGAAAGCTTAGCTCTTTTATGGGTGAAGGCATCTATGGTTAATCGTAATTCTAGTTGTTAATTTAGAACTAATGTATGGCTAAGATTCCACAGGTAGAACCTAAACTATCTTGTCCCATCAAACCATATGCTTTTTAGATTCCAGCACATTCATTTCTGTCCCTAATGAACACAGCAGAATTAGCCAAGTTAAGCAGATCTTTGGCGGGGTGTGGGGTGTGAGAGATCATGGAAGAGAAGTTCCAATTTTAGAGAAGATACAAGTATAATAAAACAAACACCTTTCTCTGGGTACACAGTGACTGCCAAATGCTGATGCCACAGTTCCCTATCGACCCATATGTCTGGCTCCTCTCCAGACGCAAGGCCAGGGCCGCTGAAAACAGTGGTGATTAATCAGTTCAGCGGTGAGCAAAGAGCACCATACAAGCGCAGTTAATGCACCTGTTATTTCAATAAACCAAGCTTTAACTGTTCCACTTTAAAACCCAATGAAGCAAACAATGAGATGACACAGATGTAGGCAGCAAAAATATGACAGGGTAGTCAATTAACCTCTGTACTAATGAAGATTTTGTGACATTAATACAGTATTTCTATATACTGTAATAGAGAACCAATCTTAAAAATATATTGGGTACACACGGTAATAAATTAAATGATCTTCCTTACTACCCTGGTATTTTCCAGCTACCATGTTGTTTTTTTGAAACCAATCTTAAGTGCCTATATAGTCCTCCTACATGCAGATTGGAGGGATGTGGGGGGAGAGAGAGAGAGAGAGTATATATGAAATGAAAAAATGAGGATCCTATCCCTTATGATTTCCTTAGCTGCACCCTATGCGTCTAACCCAGGGGTCTTCAAACTTGACAGCTTTAAGACTTGTGGATTTCAACTCCCAGAATTCCTCCTCTGGTCATGATAGCTCAGGAATTCTGGGAGTTGAAGTCCACAAGTCTTAAACTTGCCAAGTTTGAAGACCCTTGGTCTACCTGTACCCATCTCAGGTAAAAGACAGAATTCTGCTTGCCTGCATGTTCCTTTTGGCTACTTCTCACCCTTCTGTTATGGCGGGCAGTTAAACAAGAGTCCTCTGTTGCAGCTGTGGTTGTGGTGGTGATGAAGGGAATGAAAGAATTTGAGATTGGGAGAAAACAGTCGAGATGCTTTCAGATTAAGGGCTCCTAATCTCCAGTGAAAAGCATTGTGTAGCTGCTGGCTTTCTCCTCCTTAGCAGATTTGTTCATGATATGAAAAAGAAGGTTGGAAAAATAGTGGATAATTCAGGGAGGGTAAAAGGTGGATGATCTAATTCTGCAGACCTGAGACAGTTCTGAAGCAGGAGTTTGTGTACAGAAGTCTTGTACAATGCCATCCAAGGACTCATGACATACTGAAAAGCAAGATAAATGGACACATGTTTTGTTTCTTCAGGGATTCGCGGAGGAATCTAAGAAGAACTAAACTGGCTAAAGCTAAGGGCTACATAAGTACAGTGCCATATTTTCTGTAAAAGTCTAGTTAGTTAGCTAACTCTGGGGGGATCCTATAAGTTCAATTGTATACAGTACGGAGTGCTATTTATTTGTATGTTCCTTATTATTCAGAAAACTGAACAAATAATGGTGACGTTAGACACATGTTAACAAGGATTTAGCATAACTAAAGTTGCTTTTTGCCGGAGGAAAGACATTTCGACAGTATCCATAATTATTACAGGGCAAGTAACCAGATTATTTGGGAGCAGTCAGGAATCCATGCTTCTCTATTGGTAAAAATTACATTTCAGTGAAGAAGCTGTGTGCCCCAGCATGGCTTTCCTCTTAGATTCTTATAATAAGCCAAGAGGATGTATTCTATGTCTTTCTTTCTGTTGTACTTTTTTCCATTTAAACACTTTTTAAGCGTAGTTTTTATATATATTTGCATTGTAATTATGTTTTGTGTTTTGTCCCTTTTCTTTCTTTTTCTTTTTGTTTTCTTTAAAAAAAGAAAAGAAAGAAAATAGAAAAGCAAGAGGATCTACTGTAGAAATCCTGGCTATAGGGCGAATATGAGCCCAATTATTTATCTCTTTGTTTATGTAACGGTGGGGGTTACATTTCTAATATACTCATGATCAATGCATTTTTGCTTCCTGGAAATGGAATCATGTCATCAAATTAATGCAACAAATTATGACAAGTATTTGCTGAGCATTTACCAAGCGTCTGCGGTTTGAAGTTCCATGCAAAATATTGAAAGCTTGATAAATCAATAGCTGTGTGCCATAATGGGTAAATGCATTTCCACTACAGCAGGGTTGTCAAACTCGATTTCCTTGAGGGCCGCATCAGGGTTCTGTTTGACCTTGGAGGGCCAGAGGTAGGCGTGGCCATGGTGGGCGTGGCCATGGTGGGCGTGACATGGGACTCATGTCGGGGGGCCCTGCGGTGGCCATGTGCTAAGGCATGTCTTTCCTGAAACCCTCCCCACTCTCATTATAATCTTCCTTCCTTCTCATTATAATCTTCCTTCCTTCCTCCCACCCTCCCTCTCTCTTTCCTTTTCTTCTTTTTTCTTCCCTCTTCCTTCTTCTTTCTGCTTCCTTCCTCTCTTTCCTTATTTTTCCTTCCTTGCTCTCTTCCCATCTTCCCTTCTTTTTCTTTGTCTTTCCTCTTTCCCTTTCTCCTTTCCTGTCCCTTCTTGCACGCTCAAATGCAAAAGGGGAAACATTTCTCCTTTTGTTTTGTTTTCAGTTTGTTTTGCTAGCTCTCTGCCAGCGAAAACGGAGCTCGGGGGGGGGGGGGGCTGCATGCTCCCCCCAACTCCATTTTCTCTGGTAGAGGGTTTCAGGAGGCCATTATGGATGAAAATGGGGCAGGGTGGCCGTGCGTGCCCCCTGAGCTCCATTTTTTTCCTAGCAGAGACCTTGCAGGCTGGTCCATTGGTGTTTCCAGGCCAGCCTCATGTTTCCAGGGTCCGGCCCACGGGCCTTGAGTTTGACACCCCTACACTACAGAGTCCTCTTTAAAAGGTCAAAGTAGATATCCTTTAAAAGCACAGCCAAAAGGTGAGTTGTCTTTGAAGCTTTGTTTGCTGAGCAGAGAACGAAACTCAGCAGTGGTCATATTTTTAAAAGCTCATTTAAAAAATAAATAAATCTTCATTTGGGTATTTTTAAACTGTTCATGTTAGACAATTTAGTGGCTTGGAAAACGTGTTTGGCAGTCTGTTAATTAAAAGAGAGAAAATTGAAATATAGAATGATTATTTTCGTACTCATTTATACATTTCAGAAGGGTTTTTTTTTTGTTGCAAACTTTAATTAAGCCCCATCAACGTCCTCTAGAGATAGGTAAGTTAGATTATTATCTCAACTTTGCAGGAAGACTGGGAATTTGAGAAACAAAATGCTCAAAGTTTGTAACTTGCATGAGTTAAAACTGTCAGCAGCCACAGGAAATGGTAAGAGGAAGTCATGACCCAAATAGTTTGGATGGGGTCATTCAGGATCAAAGTGTTTTGTATATCTGCTGCTCATAGGATGGCCTCTGGCAAATCGTAATCCCTTGCCTAAAGTGCATCACACGGAGCTTGTGACAAGTATAGGGGAAAGGCAGACATTGCAACTAGGCCTGGCAAGTAAATTTAGATCTGGAAAGACCCTTCAAAAGTAGGAGAGAAGAAAAGTAGGCCCTGTAGTACCTGTGTTGCAAAAACAGCTTTGCACCACAGAGAGGAACTATCGAGCACCGGGGAAATCAGGAGATCCAGGCAGTTCAAAATGGGTATAAAGATTTCTTGCACGCTTAAGTTCTTGACAAGAATCTGAACTACCAACAGCCAAATTGGCGGCAGATAAGAGTAGAAGGAATTCAAGGTGGGCTGGACTGAGATCTCTTGTGGGCACAAAGGGACTCATGACTGATGATGCGTTTGACCCCTCCTTTGGGCTCAACCAAGTCATCTCCCACAAAAACACTGCATGCCTCCTTAAGGGACGAGACCACGGGTGGGCTGCTGGGAGTTCTCAGGGGTTCGGGAGATCCTCTAGCTAAGATTCTGCACAGTTCGGAGAACCCCCAAATCCCACTCCTGGCTGGCCCTGCCCCCCCGGCCCCTCCCAGGAGTCCCCATGCGGTCCATTTTGGATGCAGGTAAGTGCAAGGTGTGCATGGAGGCTCAGGGAGGGTGAAAAATGGGACTCCCGGAAGTTCGGGAAGGCCGGAAATGGGCCCATTTCCAGCTTCCAGAGAGCCTCCAGAGCTTGGGGAGGTTGTTTTTGCCCTACTGGAGGCTTGAGAAAAGCCTCCGGAGCTTGGGGAGGGCAAAAATGACCCCCCGCCACCATGGTGCAGGAGGCTGACTAGGCCACACCCACCAACCAGGCAGAGAACCTGTTGCTAAAATATTTGAAGCCCACCCCTGGACGAGACAGCACAGGAGCTGCTCTGAGGATCTGGAACTACCAATGCTGCTTCAGGATAATCCAATGCAAAACAGCACACTTGCTATCCATAGGAGTACAGAGGGGAAAATGTCTCGTGTCACCAAATAGCTTTGAAGAAAGCCACTCCATGGAAATCTATGGAAACGAGGCACTTTTTCAAAAGTCTGCGCAAGCCCTAGAAAATCTTCTCGCATAAGAGCTTTTTCAGATTTTAAAGCAAGCATAACTGGTAACATTTTCCTCTATAAACATTTTAAAAGAAAGATGGCCTGAATTCGCATTTAGGAAAGTAGCCAAAATAAGTAGGTTTCAGAATGAACTCATGCATGCTTGTTCAATATACTATAATGAACATTCAGTTTTTATTTTATTTATTTTTTATTTATTTGATTTGTCAATCACTTACAAGATAATAGGTATAAGTATAAGCATGAGTAAGAATACAGGAAATAGGTATGAATAAATGGGGACAATAGGACAGGGACGGTAGGCACGATTATGCACTTATACACATCCCTTAAGTTTTGTTCCACTTCCTTATGATTTGATTACCAATTGTATATAATATCAGTAAGAACTGCCTGAAGAAGATCTCTTCCTGGTCAACTGCTTGATGAACTGTTTATCTCCAAGGCCCTGACATTCTTTGATTCTATGAACAAATTCCCAATCTCTTTCCTCACATCTCCTGATATGCAATTTTTCCAAATAATTTTTCAATTAGTTATGGGGGGGTCAAAAATGCAATGGATAAGTAAATTAAAAATGCAGTGCATAAGTCCAATAACAAAGTACCTAAAGTGACAAAACATAAATTGCTTTACTGTAGCAACAACCCATCTGGACTGGCATTTAGGGTGCAAAATTCCAGGTTAGGGACTGGAAAATGGAAAAGCAAGGCACCCTGAACTAATAAGATAAAATGAAGATAAGAGACACGTTTCATAACATCAGCCCAACAATCAAGAAATAATACCCCAATCAAGGAACTGTCAAACAAGGTAACAGTAAACAGCCCAATCAAAAAATCTCCAAGATCCTTCCTACCAACACCGACAGGGCAAGGCACTAGAACATGGACGTCAAATTTGCGACGTCATGTCACATGACATATCACGACTTTCTTCTCCTTCGTTAAACTGGGGTGGGCGTGGCCAGTGTGTGATGCATCTGGCCCGGGGGCTGTGAGTTTGCGACTAGAATATAAACTCAGAGCAAAACCCGCCCCTTCCTAGCACTGATAATGTTGCCAAGTTCGGGTAATGAAATGTCTACAAGAATCAAGCTCAGGAAGCACCACGGACCCCTCAAGCACATGTCAATTGTGAACAGCTTGGATGGAATGAGAAGCAGACTTATACATTTCTAATAAGTCAAGTGCCCCACCCTACAATTTGTCACCTGTATATCTGAAGACAGCTATATGTGACAATACAGGCTTCCTCCATAAACCACCTAATGTAGGTTTTCAAAGGGATGTTGCGGTTCCTGCCTAGTTGTTTCAAAGGATTTCAACGTATTTGCAGAACCCACAAGACACCCATGGATATCTTGCACCCACTGATGGGGTTTCCCCCTCCCTATTGGCAGAATAGGGATCATATGATGAAGACCTCTTCTTGTCATGCTTTGAACATTACCCAAAAAGTTTTAGATGTACTAAAACTAGATGATCCCTTAGATATGGGGATGTTCCATAATTGGGCTGCCTAAATCTTTAGAGATTATTTAGGCAAAGAGGCCTTTTGAAGGGGCTTGGTGAAGCCACACTGCCTCCGTGGCGCAGTGGTTAGAGTGCAGTACTATTGTACTAAATGCTACTGCACAAAAGCCAGGCAAGCTTTTGAGAACTTCCGGTTTGTCGGCTTCGCGAGCGGCAGGGATTTGCGAAGCTGCGCGATCCCTGCCGCGCTAGCCGCTTTTGGGGCTCTGACCCAGACGGGTACGGAGCTAGGCCTGCCCTGCAGGGGCAGCTGAAGGTAGGGGATCCGGAGAGGGGTTTGGGGTGTTGCAGACCTCCTCCCGGCCGGTAGAACCCCTTTTCCCAGGATGGTGCAGCGGCGGTCTGTAATGGCCGCCACAAAGAAGCTGGCAGCCGGGTAAGAATGCGCAGGAGGAAGTGGAGAAAGTGCTTGAAAGGAGAAAGTTTTTCTTGGCTCCTAGGACTCTAAGACATATTTAATAAAATTCCTGAAAAGTATGACTTTCTGAATAATACCTGCCAGAAGAGGAAAAAAGCGGCAGTTTGATGGTGCTGAAAGGATAGCTTTCCTCTTTTCCACGGAATAAATAACTGGATATTAAGAAACCTATTTTTTTAGGTGAAAATTGGTTTTAAGCGATGAGTGGGAAGAGAGAGGATTAAAAAGAAAATATTTGTATGCTAAGACTTTGTTGGAGGAGATGCCTTAAGGATTTGAAGACTAGAATATATTACAATAAGATTTTAAACAGATTTGGACTTTCTTTCTCTTTGATTGATATTACCCCAGAAGGAGAAAGTGAGAACTCTGCCTTGGTTTGGACTGACTGATAACTTTGGGACTGCTTTATTTTTTTTTATTTTCTTTTGAATATTCTGGTTGTTGTAAGAAGAAAGAAGGGGAAAAGAAAAGAAAAGATTTATAATGGCTTTTTCTGTTGAGGAACTAAGAAAAGAATATGAACAAGCAAAAAAAAATGGTAAAGATGGTGTGGAAGAAGCTTTCCTTTTTTTAGAAATGGCGCTTACTAACTATCAACAAACATTACAACAGATGAAGACAGCAGAGGAACAAGAAAGAAAGGAAGGAGCCATTTTTAATAAATCTCAGAATTTGATCAAGAAAGAAGGAAGAGAGAAAAGAACTAAAGGACTTAAGATCTAAAAAACATTTAAGAAAGGGAAAAATAAGGTGCAAAATCAATATGATGATAGTAAACAAAAGGGAAAAGGAATACGACAGAGAAGGGAAGCCAGTAAGGCAGAGGCTAGAAGAAGGGGGGTAGAAAGGTTTGTTGGGAGAAGAAAGAAAGGGAAAAGGTGGAGAAAAGCTACAATGTTTTGAAATTAAATGAAAAAAGGAATTTTTATAGATAATGGATAAAGTATAATTTTTTTAAAAAGATTTTGCGAGGTACATAAGATGAGATGGTAGTATTGTAATGGTTTAAGAGTTGATAAGAGATTAAAATGTTTAAATGTTTAAAAATGATTGGCTTTAAAATTTAATAATAGGGGAGGTTTAGAATACTGTTTTAATTAAAGAGTTTAATAAGATTATGGTATTGATGTTATTATAAAATTTTTATTATAGTATTTGTTTTTAATATTTGGATTTATTGTCTAATTATGTATTTAATTATTTTGGATGTACTAGTTAGATAGAATGTACCAAGCAAAATCGGATTGGGTACTGGATGTTATCTTAAAGGTTAATTTGATTAACTTAGGGGGAGATAGAAAGGCATCATACTCCTATTAATGATTTCAGGAGAAACTTATTTTCTTCTTTTTTATAAGGAATGAGACAAAGGGATGATAAAAATGGACAAAAGATACAAATATAATGATTCAAACTAAGATGATTAATTAAGATAGAATTAAGAAGAGTGAAATATGTGGAGAAGTTAATATAGAAGGCTTAGAATGGTAAATAAAATAAGTAATGATATGTAAGATGAGTATGAATATAATTGAAGTCCATGAAGAGAGAGATACCTGGGTCCAAGTTACTTTCCAAAAGATTTTTTTATGTTTTGTGTGTTGTGTGTATATGTTTTTTTGGGGGGGAGAATTAGTAAAAGCTTGCAGAAATATAGAATGAGAATAATGGTAACTAAGTCAGAAAGAAATAGACGAAATAATAATAATGATATTGAATAAGAGTAAAGAGAAGTAAAGAGAAATTGAATAAGAGGTTTTTGTATGTTATATGGAAATGGTTTAAAACAGAATCATAATTTATCTGACTTGTTAAATTTACAATGAAAAAAGGTTTAAACATGTAATGAATAATGATAATTTGTGTGTTTTAAAAATTAATAAAACTTGTTTTTTTTTTTAAAAAAAAGCCAGGCAAGCTTTTGACTTGCATTTCTTCTTAAAATTCAGCTGCAATCCTAGTGAGCCAACGTTTACCTCATATTATTGTTTAAAAACCTGTTATATTAAAAATATGATAAAGATACCATTTTTCTATCCAGACCTGAAACATCTGTTAGACTCCTTACCATATCTCATCAGTAGTTACTACAATCTCTATAGAAAATACCTTGCAATTAAGGAGAAAGGAAAGGACCTGAGTTTCAAATGAAAATAAATAAATAAACACACCATGAGAGATGGGGCTAGATATGTGCAATGTTCAGAACAGAATAACAGGGTTGGAAGGGACCTTGGAGATCATCTAGTCCACCCCACAAAGCTGGAGACCGTACACCATTTCTTACAGATGGCAGGCCAGTCTTTTCTTGAAAGCTTCCAGTGATGAAAGCTTCCAGTTCATTGAGACAGGAAATGATTTTAAATTATTGAAGAAACAGAAAATATAATGATTTTTTATTGTTTTTTCCTCAGGCACAGTGTCCTTTTACTAATTCTTGCCCGAAATACAGTAGTAATATACTGGTGAAGCTCCAGGGGTAATTCTTATACATGAAAGGGTGGAGTTGCTATAACACGTAGCTTTCTTTACCTTTAGCTTGTGTAGTCATTTGTGGCTGTACCGAGAGGTGAATGACATAGTTTTACAGTGTGCTGCTTGAGTTGGTGGCTGACCTGCATATCAATTACTGATTGTACAGGAAGAGCTCAGCATTTCTGCTTCTTTCTGTCTTTGAAATACTTCTAGAAAGTTGTCTCCATGTTTCCCAAATGCTTATTTTTTTTAAAAAAAAAACAAACCTGATGACTTTGGTTTGGCTTAGTCAAATTTCCCCTTTGGCTCCCCTTTCCCTTTGGACTATTTGTGGTTTACAGGCCAAGATGACTATGTGTGCTATGTCCAAATTCAACTAGACAACTAAAAAGCAGAAATTACGGCTGTTGGAGAAGAATGGTGGGGGAGAGACCATCTCCCCCTAAGGCTTGTGCCTCCTGAAGCTACCATGAGAAACCAGATGCTGAGCTAGATAGAGCTCTGGTTTGCTACTGCAAGATCCTCCTCCTCCTCCTCTGATTCCAGCTGGAACTTAGAAGTAGCTGTTCAGAGCAGTTGTGGGTATGATCTATAAAATATCTAGTGATTGTACATTTAGAAATATTTTTCTTCCCTTTGAGTCATCAACACCTTTCTAGGACATTCTCACTCAGCCTTCTGAGAGCTGGAAGAATAGTAAATAATACTAATGCAAAAAAACAAACAAAAGATAAAGTCTGTAAGGCATTTCATCAATTACCTTTTCTGTCTATAGTATGTAGTCAAATAGGATTCACTTTATGCTTCCTGTCTTGTTTATCTAGCACATCTTAGGAAATTGCTAATGAAGGAAGTTGCACAACTTTGGAGACATTGTGGTCTGTTGCCCAAATGTTTTACTGTTAAGAAGCTATCTTGCTGGAAAGAAAAGAGACAAGACTCTAACCACAGTTGTTCTAGAATAATTTTGTGGCTAGAATAACTTCATGTCACAATTTGGGTGAGTGGCGGGTGTGGAGAGACCCAAGAAGTTCTTTTTCTTTGTCCAAGGCTGAAAACTGAACTGATGTGAAAAACAGCTAGAAGATCATCCTTCTTTGTGAACCTACATATGTTGTACCTCTCCTTGGTAGAGAGATACTAGGGAGAAATGGTTGGAGAATGAGCATGATCTTTAAGTCCTACTAGATAATCGGTGGCCCACCCAGTCATTTCAGAGGTATTTTCTTACCTAAACAGACAAATGAATGATCAGAAATGGGCAAAGCAATGGGACCAGGAGCAACTTCCTTTTTCCTGTTGGCTTCCCCATAGAGTTTCCTTGTGGGAAGCTGGCAGGAAGCATGGAAAATCCTACCTTCCTTCCTTCCTTCCTTCCTTCCTTCCTTCCTTCCTTCCTTCCTTCCTTCCTTCCTTCCTTCCTTCCTTCCTTTTCTCCTCCTGCTCCTGATGCTCCTGCTGCTGCTCCTCCTCCTCATCGCTGCTGCTCCTGAGTTATGGCCAGAAAATACTTGCTGATGAAGGGCTGGTCATATGAACTGCTTTGTGGTGAATCTGACAAGTGATTCACCTAATCCAGGAACAAGAAACACATGGCCCTCCAGATAGTGCCAAACCAGAATGCTAACGGACCGCAGACCTCAAGGCAAGGAGTAGGATCTCTGCCCTTCTACTTGAGAGCCTTTCTGTTGCCAAAGCTGGCCCTGACTCTGGACTGAAGCTGTACTTTTGCAAGCTTAACGATCTCAAATGACACCGATTCCTGGGTCCCATGTGCTGCTGTGGTAGAATTCAGGCCAGATACAGTTTAGGGGTACTTGCATGGCATGCTTAACATGGTTATTAGAGGGATTGCGTGGATATTTAAAACCCAGTTTAATCCAAAACAGCCCCTGTTGTGCAAACATAACAACTCGGGCTAATGTGAAGCATTTGCAAGCAAGACCTACTAAGTCCTCCAAGAAAAAAAAATGTTGGGTATGTGTAGTGGTTTGAAAAAATAGGCTTATGGTAACAAGGAATTCATTTCCTGATTTGCAATATCTATACGTGACTCCACAACACTGGGGACTTGTTGGGATCATGAAGGCCAGGGAAGGTTTTTAGCTTACCTTCTGGCCTTGTTGGCTGGGCAGTTGATACTGGAATTAGTGATGTGGATATTGGGGGACAGAGTTCTGTTAGAAGAGAGGGTGAGAGCAGGGAGAGGCAACTCAAGTGAACAGGGGAGCATTTTGGAACATCTTACCCTCTAAGGTAAGATCTGCCCCTACCCTCCTATCCTTCCTCAAGAGCCTAAAGATGTGGCCCGTTACCTTTTTCGGTAAAATAAATAATGAAAAAACACATATATATATTTGTGTGTGTGTGTGTGTGTGTGCTTAATTGTGCAATTTCAGCAGATTTCTTAAGTTTTGACGTGGTGAAAGTACTTACATGTATGGTTTACAGCTTTGTTACAGCTTTGTTCGGTATTTTCTCACGTCATGATAGTTGTGCTTTTAACGTTGTAGCAACGTTTCGGCAGAATCTCATCTGCCATCATCAGGCTTCTGTATTGTATTATATATATATTATATACATAATATTATTATATATTATATATATATTATTATATAATAATATTATATAAAAATACGATAGTATTGCTATATTCTCATTGTGTTTTTTCATTGTTTATTTTGTTGTTCTATTATCTCCTGTTCTGTTTACACTCTTCATCTCTTCCTTTTCGTTGTTGTCAGCCACCAAGCACAGCCCCAGGGTGAGATAGGCAGCAAATAAATACAACCAATAAAAATAAATAAATTAGTGTAAATTTGCTTTTTCGGTAAGGGGTTTTATTGAGTGGATCAATAATTGACTGTGTTGGATGTGTTAGGCAAACAGTTTTTTTGTTTGTTTGTTTTGAGTCTGGGAGACTATAGATGGGAGTGTATGGTATGTTTGATTTTCTTTTATTTTCTTTTTTTAAACCCGCATTGGGAAATTCTACAATCTGGATAAAGCAAAAAGAGAAGGGTCACGAGTAAGGCACAACAGAGAATTCTCCCCTTGGCCTACCAAGACCCAATATTACTCTGGTTCTTAGGCAGATCCAACTACTTTATAAGATTGGCAGCACAAGTATTTGATCCCCCCCCCAATTCACGCACATGGTTAGCTTCTGATGAGTCTGATTAATTTGACTATTACAAGAACGGAGCACCTTCCTGCAGAGCATATAGAAGGCAGAACAAATTCATTACCAAAACAACAATTAGATACATGTGGCTCAAGTCCACACTGAGAAAGAGATTTATGACAATGCTGCAGACATGCCCCGGCCTTTCACATGAAGATACAAGAGGGAGAACATATTGAGGTTTACAAGATTCTGTTACTATTGCTGTTTTAGTAAAAGCAGCTCTGGGGCCACATGATGTATGTTTATGAGTATGGTCTACATCAGGGGTGTTAAACTCAATTTCACTGAGGGCCACATGTGGTTGACCTCAGGGGACCGGGTGGGTATGGCCAACTTGTAAGTGTTCCCAACTGAGTGGGCGTGGCCAGCTTGACACCACTCATTCGGTGTGGCCAACTGGGCGGGTATGGCCAGCTTGACGCCACTCCCCAAACTGCTGGCATGTTTCCTCTTTGCACTGGGTAGACCGGGCCGAAGCCACGCTCATCTGATGTTTCCTCTTTGCATTGCGCAGACTGAGCCAAAGAGATGCAGGCTGGCCCCTTACATTTCCCAGGATGGCTATACAGGCTGGATCCGACCATATCATGGGCCGAATCTGGTCTGTGGGCCTTGTGTTTGACATCCTGGTCTATATTATAAGGGCTGCCACTTCCTATTGATTTATGGGAAGAGGGAGTAAATAAACTGCATATTCCTGCACACAACTCTTTTGCATCCTTTTTCATTCAACACTTTGGCTTAGATAGGTGAACACAGCCACAATGAAGAGGAATATCTGTGCAGGAGTCCATTGAGTATGATCTCTAATGATAGTGAAGTACATTTGTACAGTATAGATGTAACGCACACTCTCCTGAAAAACTACAGGAAAAGTTCCTGCTGTTGTCCTCTCGTAGTGGCTTCATTTGGATTGGTGTGTATGGGGAAAAAAGGAAGATACGAGTTGGTGTTAAAACTATGTAAGCCTGATTATGGGTCTATTCAAAATTAAAAATCGAAGTTGATGTACTGTTCTTTAAAAAAAAGTCTCATTGCTGCCTGAGGCAGTGAATTTAATAGTGGAAGTACATGGACTAAACAAGAAGTGATCTTAAACAGGGCTAATCTTACTATGAGGGCTTAGGCATCAAATGAGAGATGCCATCAACAGTAACCCTCAAGGTTTCTTTCTCAGCCCCGTCTCCAAGCAACAGATTTCCTTTGCAGAAAAAAGCTTTACATTTCCCATAAACCAGAGGTGGGGAACAACTACACCTCCTTTATGACTTGTGGACTTCAACTCCCAGAATTCCTTAGCCAGCCATGCTGGGAGTTGAAGTCCACAAATCATAAAAGGGCCATTAGTTCCCCACCCCTGCCATAAACTTCTCTTTGTCCCCTCTGCAAAGAGCAAGCAATCCAGAACTCATAGTGCCATGTCAGATGTGAAGCCTCCAACAAGGTCTATGAAACCCCTAAATTTTTGTTTAAATATTAAAATACTACTAGAGTCCAAATTCTAGTGGGATTTTCAATGAGAAGTTTGAAATGCTGTAGTTACTGCAACAATAAGAGTGGTGATCTTACAACAGTTTCTGAAAAAGTTGACAACACCTAGTGAATTCAGCTGCTTGCTGTCAAATATGATGTGTGTGTGTGTGGGGGGGGGCACTGCCCCACTGCCTGAGATGAAGTAAGATTGAGTCTGTCAGTGCTTTGAAAATAATTTGGAAAGAGATCTTTGGACCTCAGATAAATGCTCCATCTCTCTGCTATTCATAAAGTAGGCCTACATTTCCCCCAGTTTCCACACAAGATGGAAAAGCCCTTGCTTAAAAGGAGTGGATTCCTAACCCAGCCTTGTCCTTTCTAAAGCATTAACAACTTTCTACAGTACATCTATCGTTGTAGTTTCTGAGTAGGCAAAATTAGCAAGGTATCTAGGTCTACCTCTTTTTTCAATGGAAAATTTACTGGTGAGGAAAGAACCAAGCACTCACTCCACTCCTCCCTCTTATCCAAGTCCACTGTTTCTTCTGAAAGACATTTGCAAGGGCAAAGAAAGAATCTTTTAAGTTCTTATAACAACAAGAACAGTGGAACAGTATAGTTTGCCCTTTAAATAGACTTGGATAGAGTAAAAGTAGACAAATGACATTAATTGTGCCTTTCCATTTAACATGCACCCCCCCACAAGTACTATAAGTAGAGTTTTTTTTGGTGGGGTGCATGTGGATTATTAGAATTTGAGCAAATGAGCAGTAAGAATGTAACCCTTTCCTCCTTACAGTTCAACCTCTGAAGCTGCTATTTGCATCAGAAAGAAATCCCCCTGGTATTCTCATTTTAGCACAATTTTGATTTCCAAGAGGAATTATTCACACCCTACCTTAAAAGCAGAACTATTAAAGCTTTTCTGTTTTGTGAGGACCATTTATATTAGGAGAAAACATTTGATCTGGGATTCTCTTTTGCTTTTAGCAACAGAAACTGCAATCCACATGGCCTTTTGAGTTCCTTTTCACAATCTGGCATCTCTTTTGCCTGTTTCTCCTTAGCCTTTCAGTTCCGTTTCGAAAAAATGCTGAAATGTATTTTTACCCATCAGTGAAGGAGAAGAAAGGAGAGAGCTGTAATCTTTCGTCCTTCTGTATGAATAATGAGAAGGAACAATAGGTGCTGGGTGTGGAAATAATTTTTCTTTCGAAAACATTTGCACTAGGAAAGTTATAAATATATCAGGGTACTATAAAGGTGCTTCAGAATTCTCTGATGCCAACTTTATGTGCACGCAGAGATACAAAAAAAAAATGTGTTTGTTTTTATTCCACACATTTTCTTACAACTTTGAGAAAGTCAAAAGCTACTGACATTGAACTAATCATTTTGGATATGGATGTGCAGGTTTGAGAAAGACTACATCAGTCTGTGTCCTCCAGATATCTTGGACAATAAGGTCCAGAATTGAGAATTTGGGAATTCAAAATCTGGAGACTGACAGATTGGGGAAGGTTGGCCTAAGTGGCTTAAGGAAATGGATTCAGATTACATTCATTGTTTAGGCCAGGGGTGTCCAACCTTGGCAACTTTAAGACTTGTGGACTTCAACTCCCAGAGTTCCTCAGCCAGCTTTGCTGGCTGAGGAACTCTGGGAGTTGAAGTCCACAAGTCTTAAAGTTGCCAAGGTTGGACACCCCTGGTTTAGGCCATTCTGAAAAGTCGTCCTGGCTTCAGGTGTCTCTTTCATTAGCAATTCAGAGCATCTCTTTCCTTAACTTTAGGGAGATTGAGGTGCATTTTGGGCAGTTAAAACTGAGCCTTATTTTTAATAGGGTATATTAATACCACTAATATCATGGACATGCACGTTTGCATGTAACTATCCTTGGGGAGAGTATTGGGTATATAAAAGGAGCATTTATCTCACAGAAGGTAGAATTGAAATGGAGATAACTTTTTACATGGTTGGAAAATGGAAAGAGGTATCTAGAATAAGCCATTTTTCTTTTAAATATGAGATGATAGTCATTTGTTTGAGTTTATAAATGAAATGAGCCAACCACAAGTATGTATATGGGTGAAATACAACATGACCGGAGAGTAACCCTGTATGGTTAGTGGAAGGGTATGATTGAACAGCTATGTCTGTCTCTTTCTCTGCAGAATTCATGCACCTTCAGAATCTGATGGGACCTGTATTTTTAGAGCATGCATGCTGTTCTGACCCAACCGGGTTCCCAAAGAGCAAACACAGGCAAAGGCAGCAGCCCCCACCTTTTAAGGTTTAATAACGAATTCTGTTCCTTTACAGATAAAAGGCTGCTTTCCGCTAATTAGCTCTGACAAGAAAGAGCCTTGCCAAGTTGTTCGTCAATGCTGCCCAAAGCCCAGAGATAAGAACTAATTTACAAGATTCACCAAACACGAACTAAGATGTCCACAAGTTGAACTTCAGAGCTTCTTTGCTTTCTGCAAAGAATGCTTTTTCAAACCTGGCTTTTATCCTCTTGAGGGAGGGGCCATTACCTTGCAGCCTTACTCCCAAGTTGCCTTTGCTGCTGTAATTGTTCTTTCCTCTGAGTAATCCTTCGTGCACGTGCACTTGGCACAGGCTCCTCAGCAACCTCCTCATCACTGCTGCCAGCCCCCACAATCTCTGAAGGCAGCAGTCCACTCCCTGATGGTTCTGACCCCTCATCAGAGTCCTCGCTCTCCTCAGCCATCTGCACCTGCTGCCGCCGGCTCACCACAACACATGCACATATCCCCCCGATCCATACCCATCTGTACTTTTTCATCTCTTTCTCTTCATTCTTTCTGTAGATAGCGAGTATGGTTGTGGAATATCTTACTCTTCTTGTTCTACAAGCATGTAGAGTCTATGATTCAATAAGACATTATACAGGTAGTCCTCGACTTATGACCACAATTGAGTCCAGGATTTATGTTGCTAAGTGAGAAATCGGTTGAGTGAGTTTTGCCCCATTTAACAACTTTTCTTGTCACATTTGTTAAGTGAATCACTGCAGTTGTTAAATTAGTAACACGGCTGTTAAGTGAAACTGGCTTCCCCATTGACTTAGCTTGTCAGAAGGTTGCAAAAGGTGATCACATGACCCCGGGACCCCGCAACCGTCATAAATATGAATCAGTTGCCAGGCATCCAAATATAACTCAAGTGGCCACAGGGACGCTGCAATGGTCGTAAGCGTGAAAGATGGTCATAAGTCACGTTTTTCTAGTGCTATTGTAACTTCGAATAGTCACTAAATGTTGTAAGTCAAGGGCCACTTGTATTTCTTTCTTTTTTTGGTAGGTGTTTGGAATTCTCCTTCTAATGTTCTTCATTTTTAGCATAGAAAAACAAAACAAAATAAAGTTTTGGAAGAGGCTCATAGAAAGGTTTTCTTTTTAAAACAAGAAATGAGTACCCCTAAGCAGAGGTATTAATCATTTGAGAGCACCTTGGCCAAGTTACGTTAAAGAGTCCACCACTTGCTTCCTTCTGCCTCTACAACTTTTCTCTCTGGCCTGCTGATGAAGTGTTTGTAAGCTGCTTGGAGTTCATTTGATGGAAAATTGGGAAAATAATTAAGTAGCAGAATGCTTCCTGTATCTGAGACAAAGTTATATTCCCCCTGCCCAGTGGTGGGATTCAATTTTTTTTTACTACTGGTTCTATGGGCGTGGCTTGGTGGGCATGGCAGAGGAAGGATACTGCAAAATCTCCATTCCCTCCCACCCCACTAACTTGTTTTCCAGCTCCGTTCTCCTGTGCAGGGCAACCAAAGAAGACCCAGCCGATCAGCTGGGATTTGGGAGGCAGAGAATAGATGTGGGCAGGGCCAGTCAGAGGTGGTATTTACCGGTTCTCCGAACTACTCAAAATTTCCGCTACCGGTTCTCCAGAGCTGGTCAAAACCTGCTGAATACCACCTGCCCCTGCCCCTCCAGAAATGCAGTCTTTGCTAATGTGAATGATGGTAGTAAGTCACTATGGAAATACTTCAGAAAACATTTCGCTATTTTCTGTGGCTTAATCTTCCTCCTCCTCCTCCTCCCATAATTAAGGCAGAAGTGCCAGATTGACTCCTATCCCATTCACCAGTTGAAGACTTCCAACCTCTATGCCAATTAATGAATTGATCTCCAGGATTGGTGTTGTGCTTTCCTTTAAAAATAAATAAATATTGGAATAGCTCCCTCTCTTCCATCTCCTGCCTTCCAAGATGGTGGACGTGTGAATGATGAGACACCTGAATTTGACCTTTTTTGTTTTGTCTGTCTCTAGGCCTCTGGAAGGCAGGAGGACCTTTCTAACAAGCACCTGCTAAGCAACCAAAGTGCTGTCATGGAAGCAAAGTATCTTGATGAGCAGGGAATCTGCTCTGCACCTGTTTAAGCACCAGAACAAAAAGCACAGGAGGTACTTAGCAAATGAGGGGCACACCTGTGTGTGTTTGTTTGCATTGTGCACGTGTGTATATTAATAAAGCCTCTTATATTTAATCATGTGCTATAAGTCATTTTAGAACTGTCAGGCTGTTTTTCAGCTTCTTGTCACTGTTGCCTGATGCATTTAATTAGCCCCGTCCTCCAGCTGACAAATATCAGCTGCTCCTAACTAAAAGACATTTCCCCCCCCCTTAAGTACATCCCTCTGGCAAAGGGAAATACTAATTATTCCCCTCTTCCCATTTTATTCCAAGATTATTCATAGGTCCACATGTTACCACAGAAAGGGACTCAAATAAGTCACTCTCATTTTAAAAAAAGTTGAAGAAATGGCAGGGCCACATCACAGTTTAGGAGGAAAACACTCAAAACACCTATGAAATAGTGAATTTTAAGGGGTCGATCGGTGAAGCACACAATGGCCACACGATAGGTAGAGAGTTGTATTTAATAATCCACTCATTCTTTGCAGTGCTACAATTCAGATGTTACATTCATTTATTTAAGTGATATGCTGCCCATCTTATCAATAGAGGAGAATATTTGTAGCTTAGGGTTGAAATGCGGGGTCCTTGGTGCTCTCTGAGCTTAATTGTTTTCTTGCAGACATTTCATTATCCAACCTTGGTAACAACATCAGTGCTAGTCACTAGTTTGGGTAATGAAACATCTGCAAGAAAATAACCAAGCTCAGAAAGCACCAAGGGCTGCCTATCTCATTTAGAGGCCTCTCCAAGACGCTTACAACAAAGTAAAAACAACAAGGTAGAAGACTGAAAATTAGAAATAATAAATATTAAAATGAACAAAGATGACAAGGAAGGGAGCACATGGGGTGGAGGTAGATTCTTATCTCAGCCCATTAACCGCCCCCAGTATGACACCTCCATCAGGACCACAGGCCAATATGCCCTGGGAAACCAGCATGGGGGTTTGGAACACACTTCAGCTATTGCAGAAAGAAGCTCTGAGTAAGACTGGAACCTGACAATTCAAGCAGAGGACAGCATAGGTACAGGGCAGCATTCATCACTCAGCTTCTTACTACACTGCTCAAAAAAATAAAGGGAACACAAAAATAAGACATCCTAGATCTGAATGAATGAAATATTCTTATTAAATACGCTGTTCATTACATAGGTGAATGTGCTGACAACAAAATCACACAAAAATTATCAATGGAAATCAAATTTAGCAACCCATGGAGTTCTGGATTTAGAGTTACACTCAAAATTAAAGTGGAAAAAAACACTACAGGCTGATCCAACTTTGATGTAATGTCCTTAAAACATGTCAAAATGAGGCTCAGTAGTGTGTGTGGCCCCCACGTGCCTGTATGACCTCCCTACAATGCCTGGGCATGCTCCTGATGAGGTGGTGGATGGTCTCCTGAGGGATCTCCTCCCACACCTTGACTAAAGCATCCCACAACTCCTGGACAGTCTGTGGTGCAATGTGGCGTTGGTGGATGGAGCAAGACATGATGTCCCAGATGTGCTCAATTGGATTCAGGTCTGGGGAACGGGTGGGCCAGTCCATAGCATCAATGCCTTCATCTTGCAGGAACTGCTGACACACTCCAGCCACATGAGGTCTAGCATTGTCTTGCATTAGGAGGAACCCAGGGCCAACCGCACCAACATGGACTCACAAGGGGTCTGAGGATCTCATCTCGGTACCTAATGGCAGTCAGGCTACCTCTGACGAACACATAGAGGGCTGTGTTGCCCCCTAAACAAATGCCACCCCACACCATTATTGACCCACTGCCAAAACGGTCATGTTAGAGGATGTTGCAGGCAGCAGAACATTCTCCACGGCGTCTCCAAACCCTGTCACGTCTGTCACATGTGCTCAGTGTGAACCTGCTTTCATCTGTGAAGAGCACAGGGCACCAGTGGCAAATTTGCCAATGTTGGTGTTCTCTGGCAAATGCCAAACTTCCTGCACAATGTTGGGCTGTAAGCACAACCCCCACCTGTGGACGTCAGGCCCTCAAACCACCCTCATACCACCTTTCTGACCGTTTGAACAGCCACATGCACATTTGTGGCCCGCTGGAGGTCATTTTGCAGGGCTCTGGCAGTGCTCCTCCTGTCCCTCCTTGCACAAAGGTGGAGGTAGCGGTCCTGATGCTGGGTTGTTGCCCTCCTATGGCCTCCTCCACGTCTCCTGATGTACTGGCCTGTCTCCTGGTGGCACCTCCATGCTCTGGACACTACGCTGACAGACACAGCAAACCTTCTTGCCACAGCTCACATTGATGTGCCATTCTGGATGAGCTGCACTACCTGAGCCACTTGTGTGGGTTGTAGACTCCATCTCATGCTACCACTAGAGTGACAGCACCGCCAGTATTCAAATGTGACCAAACCATCAGCCAGAAAGCATAGGAACTGAGAAGTGGTCTGTGGTCACCACCTGCAGAACCACTTTATTGGGGATGTCTTGCTAACTGCCTATGCTTTCCACCTGTTGTCTATTCCATTTGAACAACAGCATGTGAAATTGATTGTCAATCAGTGTTGCTACCTAAGTGGACAGTTTGATTTCACAGAAGTGTGATTGACTTGGAGTTACACTGTGTTGTTTAAGTGTTCCCTTTATTTTTTTGAGCAGTGTATATAGGTGCTATAGAAACATGACCAAAAAATACGAGGTGGAATATAGATCAATACTCAAATACAGCTCATCTGTCTGGAATCCACACTGCATATCGGACATTAATACAATTGAGCGAGTCCAGAAGTATTTCACTGGAAGAGTACTATACTCCTCTGCTTGCAACAGAATACCCTATACCAGGCTTGAAATTTGGGGCTTGGACAACATTGAACTACGCTGCCTCTGGTTGGACTTAAGCGTAGTACACAAAATTATCTGCTACAAGGTCCTACCAGTCAATGACTACTTCAGCTTCAACTGCAACAATACATGAGCACACAACAGATACAAACTCAATGTAAACTGCTCCAAACTTGATTGCAGAAAGTACGACTTCAGCAACAGAGTGGTCAATGCCTGGAATGCACTACCTGACTCTGTTGTTACACCCTCTAACCCCCACTCCTTTAACAAACTATCCACTATTGACCTCACCCCATTCCTAAGAGGGGGCGTGTAAGGGGCGTGCATAAGTGCACCATCGTGCCTCCCGTCCCTGTCCTATTGGCCCCATTTATTCGTACCTATTTCCTGTATTCTTACTCATGTTTATACTTATACCTATTATCTTATAAGTGATTGACAAATCAAATAAATCAAATAAATAAATAAATAAAATGTTGGAGACCCTGTTCCCAAGCTTTCTGTAACTTTTGGCTCCCGAAATTTACTTATTCAGCTCCATGCCCCATGTTGCCATAAAGAATTAGCATTTATATGATCTTCTAATTAAGTGCACCTTTTGGATGTGTCCCTAGTCACTTGCATGAATAAAACTATAATACTAATGATTGCACCATTCATTCTAATACTTCTCTGGAGACTCATCCATATCCATTATTTTGGATTGTAGTTATAACAGTGGTGATATGCCACCAGCACCTACTGAAAATATTCTGGCGACCGAGGGTCTTAGCAAGTGCTTCAGTAGCACGGTCTTGGATAGAAACCAGCAATCCCAGAGCTTGTTAAAAGCTGTAAGTTTCCCAATTATGTGTGCCTGGCCATTAAAATTAATAATGCTGATTGCCTTGCATTTTTCTTTTTAGTGATTATTATGTCAATGAGTAGCACTCTCCACTTTATCCCATGATTATGTTAGCTTGGGGAAGGTAATGATAAGGCAGGGATCCCCCATCTTTTCGAGCTGATGGAATGTTTGGCATTTGGAGAACTGTTGTGCATATTCAGATCACATGGCTGTGATGGTGGTGGTTTGGCGTTCCAGAAATCAATGCTTAGTGGGGAGAAAATCAGTTAGAAAGCAGTTCAAATCAGTTAGAAATGGCTCTTTCTTACAACTGCTGCAAAATTTCCCCATTATCCTTAATTACGTAACAGAATAATAGAATAACAGAGTTGAAAGGGACCTTGGAGGTCATCTAGTCCAAAGACCTTATACCACTTCAGACAAACGGCTGTCCAGTCTCTTCTTAAAAGCCTCCAGGGATGGAGCACGCACAACTCATGAAGGCAAGCCATTCCACTGGTAATGTGTTCTCACGGTTAGGAAATTTCTCCTTAGTTCTAAGTTTCTTTTTCCCCTTGATAAGTTTCCATCCATTGCTTCTGGTCCTGCCTCCAGATGCTTTGGTAAATAGGCAGTCCCTCAAATATTGGAACACTACTAGCATGTCAACCCTCGTCCATTAGCTGGCCCCACTTCTAAACAGATCACTGGGTTACAATCCACCTTTATGATACTCGAAGATAAAGTTATAAAAATGTGAATTGGATCACATTATAGACTGATCTTGTTTGGCACTGTCGGTCACGCTGTGGCCAATGGACTGGAGGTAGAGAAATAGCCCCTTGCCCCTGGTACTTCCCAGTAACAGCATGTAAGCCATGCTGCCTGTGATCCAGGAGCCATTGATATTAGCCAGCATTAGTGGCTTATGCCTCCAAATAGCTGCCTTTACTAAATTTCTGGCAGTGAAGTAAATTCCACAATTTAATATCGTGTAAAAATAGTTTCTTCTTTAGTCCAGAATCTCTGTATTTAATTTTAATGGCTGTCCTTGAGCTTTGATGTTTGTTGTGAGAGGAGGAAAAAAAAATTCTCTCTGCTTTTTCTATGCTATGCTTATTTGTGTATGTGTCAATCATGCCTCCCCCCCTCCCTTGGCCTCCTTTTTCCAAGCTAAAGAGCGCTAATGTCTCAGGCCTTTCCTCCCAAGAGAGCTGCTTCAGCCGCCTAATCATTTTAGTTGCGTTTTTTTTGCACCTGTGGAGACCATAATTTAAGTGTGGTCTCACCACAAATTTGCATAAGGGCAGTATTTCATCTGCTCTTCTTTTTTTCGGTTCCTAGCCTAATGTTTTCAAGCATAGACTTGGCCTTCTAAGGATCTCTGTGCAGCAGCTTAACATTGTCATCAAATTGTCCACTCTGACCCCAGTGTTGCTTTCTGTATTGCTAATTCCAGTCCTGCTCACATATATGGGCAGTTTACTTTTTTTTTTTTAATGTCACCATGCTTCACTTTCAATTTTCTCTGCATTTTATTTTGTTTTAATTAAATTTATTTATTTATTTAAGTTTTTTTTTTCATCCTGTCTTTATTACTTTTATGTGTAACTCAAGGTGGTGAACATACCTAAGACTCCTTTTTCCTGCGCCTTTTCCTCACAATACCTCTGGGAGGTGAGTGCATGCATAAGGCAGGACACAGTCTCCTGATGATTGGCTGGTTTTCTTGCCTAAGGCAGGACTAGAACTCACAATCTTTTGGCCATTGGCCCAAAGTCCCCCAACCTGTTTTTGTACCTAAGGGAGGGGCTAGAACTCACAGTCTCCTGGTTTCTAATCTGGTACCTTAACCGCTACAGCAAACTCACGGGAATTCAAGTACAGCATTCAACTCCAGAAAATAGACTGATTTTGACAGGAAGGGGAAAATTGCGTCATCCAAAATGTGCCTTGCCTACATTTGGTTTATTTATAGATTTATTTATTTATATATTTGGTGAGTATGGTGTAGCAGTTTCGAGTCCGGTACCTTAACTGCTACACCAGACTCAACAAATGTATCAATAAATACATCTATAAATAAATGTAGGCAAGGCACATTTTGGATAACGCAACTTCCCCCATCTCCTAATTTCTCTAGCAGGTTTCCCTCCCTCTCAAAATACGTCTGTTTTCTGGAGTTGAATGCTGTACTTGAATTACTCCATCTTGTCATGTTGTGAGTCCTGCAGATACTAAATGAATGAGGAGTCAGATGACGTCATTGGACATGTGATCCGTGCCTGCTTCTCTCTTCGAAGCTAATACCTGTTTGGAATTGAAAAAAGGGGAGGGAAACTCCCTGATTGAAAATGACTGAGGTGAACAGAATTAGTGTGAGCGCGAAAGCTTCCAAACTGGCACACACAGTGGGTATCCAATCATCCTCATTATTTCCAAGTAATTTAGCGTATCTCTAATTATAATATGAGGTCATCTTAATTAGAGTGACATAAAATAATGTTAATTAGATGCAAACCCTTCTTCCAGATACCAGTCATGGATTCTAGTGGTAAAACCTTTGCCGCCTCTTCTGGGGAGCTTTTTAATCCTAATATACAATTTGGGGGTAATTAATTTCTTTTTTAATCAAACAAGGTACATCAAGCCATTGGATTCTAATTAATGTTTCTTCTTTGACTTGTCATTTTGTCCTCACTTCTCTTCCTCCCCCCTCTTTCATTGCAAGGTTGTCTTTAATTTATTCATGCTTGTTTGCATAATAGTCTTTAGTTCAGGGGTTGGCAGGAGTTACCCACAACCGCAGCCTTGGCTGTCTCAGGAGAAAGTAACTTTATTTTGCCTCATTTCTTTGACACAAGTATTAGGGAAAATGTGCAGAGCAGGGTTTGAGGAAGACACCTGTATTTTCTCCTACTTTATGGGCTTTTTTGTGTGTGCTTCCCTTCCCTCAACCTTCCTCTGTGTCTGTCTGTCTGTCTGTCTGTCTGTCTGTGCTGGGAAATACAGGGAAAGCTCAGAAGTGGTATTCAGCAGGTTCTGACCAGTTCTGAAAAACCGACAGTGGAAATTTTGAGTAGTTCAGAGAACTGGCAAATGCCACCTCTGACTGGCCCCATCTATTCTCTGCCTCCCAAGTCCCAGCTGATTGGCTGGGTCTTCTTTTGTTGCTCTGCACAGGAGAATGGAGCTGGAAAGCAGGTTACTGGGGTGCGGAGGGAATGGGATTTTGCAGTATCCTTCCCCCAGGAGTGGGGAGGGAATGAAGATTTTACAGTAGCCTTCCCCTGCCATGCCCCCCAAGCCACGCCCACAGAACTGGTAGTAAAAAATTTTTGAATCCCACCACTGGGAAAGCTGTATAAACTCTGCTATAGATCACTTGATGAAATGAAGATGCAAAGGAAGTTTAGAATGAATGAGTGAACATATTTATTTGTTTGTTTGTTTGATTGATTGATTTTTATGCCATCTATCTCATTGATACAGTGATTCTGGTCAGTTTACAATATAATAATTAAAAAAAATGTAATACAAGGCAATTAACATTAGGAATGAAAGAAGAAAGTCCAAAAGTTAAAAGCCATGGCCTGGGACTGGGGATTTTCTCTACCCCACCTGCCACCCTCAAATGCAGCAAGCCTCTGTCACGGTGCCAGGCCAAGCAGCAGAGCCAGATTTTCAGGCTCTTCCGGAAGTCCAGGAGTGTGGTGGGTGGACCTCACCTCCAAGGGTGAATATTCCAGAGGGCAGGGGCCACAGAAGAAAAGGCTCTTCTCCTGGAATTTGCCAGACAGAATTATTTGGCAGACGGGATCTGAGGTAGGTTTGAATGGATTGATTAGCAACATCCTGAGCTGCTGCATCTCTGACATCCATTTGTCTGAAATGGAAATTGAGCATGGAGTTGGACTAGCGGACCTCCAAGGTCTCTTCCAACCTCTTATTCTGTTGCTCTGTTATTCTGGATGGACAGATATATTTCTTTCCCACCTTCTGACAGATTTCTTTCCAACTTTCTGGAAAGAATAAAAAGAATCCGGAACAGGTAGAGTGACTTGATGGAGGGAGTCTGGTAATTGATACCCTGAGTGACAGGAATGTATATGTATCTCTCAATTTTTAGAAAAGCAGGAGCGAAATGAATCTTTCTGATTATATTAGCCGTTAGCATTTTGATTCTTCTAGCCTTAATTAGGATTTGGTAAGCAACTTCCAAAATGGACTCATCTTCATTGAGACTCATGGATTTAAACTTTGCGGACTTACTGTAATGCTGTCATTTCTTCCCTGGGCTACGACCAGCCGCTCCTTAGACTGTTGAAAGCAATTTGCAAAATGGGTTTAGCATTCCATAAGGCGCAAAGCATATGAAGTGTAATGATATGTTTTGCAGCATGGTAGGGTTTACATAATTGATTCTAATTATGATAGAATTGAATTTATTTTGTGCTTTGCACTTCCAGTCGGCTTTGCAATTTGAGGTTTCTGTAAGCTCCATATAGACTTCTACTCGGAATTACTCAGAGAAAAAGAAAAGCCCAAAATGGAATTTCACTGCAACTGAAATATGTATTTGCCAACAATATAAATGCAGAGCATGCTCCATTTAAGCAGCTGCCTATGTGAATTGCAAACAGTGTTAAGTATTGTCATAAAAGTGATAAAATAATTAGATTATGTGATAAGGGCTAGTTGTGCATAATAAAAAAATATGTGAAGAGAAAATTTGGGTCATAGTAATGAGGCAATTTTATTTGTTACACGTAATGCGAAGACCTACTTCTTGCTTCTTCACAGAATTTTCAGCAGCATTGACTATCACCTAGTATCCATCTGAAGAAAATTTTCTCTGCAATTATGAAGGAATAGTTTAACCATTTGTGGCCTCTTGTTGCTTGTTCTAATATTCTAGACATACCACCCATTCTAAGCTTAATTGGCAAATTAAAAATTAGCAAGTCAGATTATGAGATCAGACAGTGCACATTTGCAGCTTGGTAAAGAAATCTAACGTGAAACTCTGTTCTCTTTAAAACAACACAAATAGTTTTGTTCCTGCATCAAATCCAGAGGTGGGTATTCAGCAGGTTCTGACCAGTTCTGGAGAACCGGTAGCAGAAATTTTGAGTAGTTTGGAGAGCTGGCAAATCCCACCTCTGACGGTCCCTGCCCCCATCTATTCTCTGCCTCCTGAGTCCCAGCTGATTGGCTGGGTCTTCTTTTGTTGCCCTGCACAAGAGAACGGAGCTGGAAAGCAGGTTAGTGGGGTGGGGAAGGAATGGAGATTTTGCAGTAACCTTCCCCCAGGAGTGCGGAGAGAAAGGAGATTTTGCAATATGCATCCCATGCCATGCTCACCCAGCCACTCACCCAGCCACACCACGCCCACCAAGTCATGGCCATAGAACCGGTAGTAATTTTTTTTGAATCCCACCACTGATCAAATCATACTGAGTATGGCTCGCCTGCCTTTATCCATATATAAAATTTTCTCTTCTACAGATAAAGATCCAAGCAGCAGTTCATTTGGGCCACTCAGTTGTCATAGAAGAAATATGTATTTTACAAAATTGCTTTACTTTCTACTTACGTAAAAATGTCGGACAACTTGTCCACAATGATAAAGAAATCTGAATTTGTACCTAAACTCAAGGGTAATTCTTAAAGTTCTGTTGCTGGTGGAAAATACCGTTCTAATGATTTCCCCAGGTTTGGACAACCACAAAAAATAAGCTCTATCAGTTTTTCACACACTGAAAAATTGTTCCTTTTCCATGCAAGTTGCCATCAGAATTGCAGTGAACCTTCCACAATATTTTTTTCTCTGCACCCAAGTTGGGAATTGGCAATCTTAGTCACTTTGCTAATGACTTTTACCAAGGTTAAATGTTGTCAACACCAGCATTTAAATTGACCATTTAATTTTATAGCTTGTGTTGCTGGTTGTTAAATACAAGTGTGCAGTCTTCATTTCAATTGAAAGGGAAGAGAAGAGAAAAGAGGAAAGGAGAGGAGAGGAGAGGGGAAGGGAAGGGAAGGGAGGAAAGGGAAGAGAAGAGAAAAGAAGAGAAGAGAAGGAGGGAGGCAGGGAGGGAGGGAAAGAGAGAAATATGAAGTTTTGTATTTATTTTGGCCAATAAAGGGAATTTCTCTCTTCCACAACTCTTGTAACTCACAAACCAGTGAGTGGGAGATTAGGATGCCCAAAGGGTCAAATTTGAACTTCATGTTATCACAATGAATGTCATACCCTGTTTGACACAATGATTTTATTCTTGTGATGTGGTATCAAAGATGAAGTAACCGTAAGAAAACAACCATTTTTCTTCATGCTTTGAAAGAAGGACAGGGACTCTTCCCTTTTGTTGTTACCAAAAGAGCCTTCTGTCTTTTCTTTTCTTGAGTGGTGAACACAGCTGTTGGGCTGAAACCCCTGGCTGGACTTTCCAGTGGCATTTGCCTGTTAGACCTGAAAATTTCACTCTGCTTTGAATTTGGTAAAAAAGCTTCAAAAGTCTCCGTTGCCGCCTACCATCCAGATCACTTCAATGTTTCTTAAATCTTTCCCCACTCAAAAATGGCACAAGCATTCACTTTATTATGTTCCTTACTTACAGCAAGTGGCAAAGTTCAGCGGCCTGTTTAGTAATGATGTTTAGGAGCTGGCATTTCAGGAGACAAGTAGTAAAGAAAGCAATTAATGAAGTGGCTAGGAAATGCGGATAATGGGACCAGAAGGATATCACATCCAGTACATGGGTAGATATTGAAGGGGGAAAAAAAGAAAGATTAAGGAAATGATTATGATTCAAGGCAAAGGGGAGAAAGGAACGAGATGCAGGGGATGCTAAATGGCTTTGCAACAGGAAATTTCTCAGAAGGAAGGAAGGAGAAAGAAAGAAAAAGAAAGGAAGGGAAAGAAAGAATGAAAAGGAAAGAAAAAGTAGGAAAGGAAAAAAAAGCAAGAGAAAAGAAGAAATCTTGTAAGAAATCTCTTTTTCCTACCTTTCTGACAATGTC
Organism: Notechis scutatus; assembly: GCF_049901735.1. NCBI lineage: Eukaryota > Metazoa > Chordata > Lepidosauria > Squamata > Elapidae > Notechis > Notechis scutatus. The sequence goes on along the minus strand of NC_142009.1, from coordinate 133,037,336 downwards.
TGTCTGTCTGTCTGTCTATCAATCAATCAATCAATCAATCAACTGATCTATCCCCAAGCATGGGGATTGAACTGTGAGGATGTTGGTTTGGTGCTGGAAGGAATGATACTTTCATTTTTAACTCTGTTTTATGGATTCTTGTGAACTGCCTAGACAAGCAGTCATGCCCTCTCATTTGGAAGTTTCAGCTGTGCCAAATGGGTAGTAAATGATAGTAAATGGTGTTGGATATTTGACACATATAACACTACTGCTGCATGTACCTGTGTCTTTAATTGTTTTATGATTGTTCATCTCCCATAGAACTTGTGTGAGATGGGTGGTTATAAAATTGAATAATAAAATATATATATATATAAGCCAGATAGCCAGATGGCTAGCTAACTAGCTAGCTAGATGATGAATGGCTAGCTAGATGATAGATTAGATAAATAGATAGATGATGGATAGATAGATGATAGATTAGATACTGTGTTTCTCCAAAAAGAAGGCCGGTTCTTATTTTCTTTTGACCCCCCCCCCCCCAAAAATGGCTAGGTCTTCTTTTTGGAGGGTTCTAATTATTGACTCACTTCGCAGCAGTGGCACAACAGCCCTACCCAGCAGGAGCCCGCTGCTGGCCCACCTCTTTGATCAGAGCTCTGTTATTGGCTACAGATGCCTTCTTCCAGCAGGCATCTGAAGGCGAAACAGAGGCTGGGGTGATGTGTGTGAGTGGTGGCAAGTGGCCACAGAAGAAGGTGAGGCAGGTATCAGGGTGGGCGAGGCCTGGTAAGAAGGGCAGCTCCACCCCCTACCCCCACCCTAGCTTATTTTTTACTGTGTTCCCCGCCCTGCCCCCTGCCCCCTTGGACGGGGTCTTAATTAGGGCTAATTTTGTGGGTGGGGCTTAATTTGCCCGCATGTACTCAAAAACGTGATAGGGCTTCTTTTCAAGGTGGCTCATCTTTTTGAAGAAACACGGTAGATAGATAGATAGATGATGGGTAGATAGATGATAGATAGATAGATAGATAGATAGATAGATAGATAGATAGATAGATAGATAGATAATAGATTAGATAGATAGATGAAGATTAGATAGATAGATAGATGATCGATTAGATAGATAGATAGATAAATAGATAGATAGATAGATAGGTAGATAGATAGATAGATAGATAGATAGATAGATGATGGGTAGGTACATGATAGATTAGATAGATATTTAAATGATAGATTAGATAGATAGATGAAGATTAGATAGTTAGATGAAGATTAGATAGATAGATGATGGGTAGATAGATGATAGATTAGATAGATATTTAGATGATAGATTAGATAGATAGATGAAGATTAGATAGATAGATGATGGGTAGATAGATAGATAGTAGATAGATAGATAGAGGGGGGAGGGGGAGAGAGAGAGAGAGGGACAGAGAGACAGAGACAGAGATGGCGAAGTCTCTTAAAGAAAGATCCAGTTAAAAATTTATCAGAGCTGGTGATTGCAGAAGAAAAAAGAAGCTAGAAAAAAATTTCCCTGGTTGAACAGGTGTTCTGAGTGCTGCCAGTTCCTTCATTCTAAATGACCTTTTCACCTGCCACCTGGTCAGCTGGCCCAAACAGACACTCCTACCGCTCTGCAGATTTTTCCTATATTACTTGATTGCCTTTTTTTTTTTTTTTTTTGGAGGTACGGATCATTTGTAATTGTTCCAAAGATGCTTTTTTTAAAAAAGGCAACTGCATTTTGTTTTTCCTCAAGGAAGAACGTACTCCAGTTGCCCTTTGAAAAAGCATCTTTGAGAGAACCATGACCTGGATGACTGATAATCTCCACAGACATCGTTTGACATTAAAAACAACAACAACAACAACAACAACATTTTAAGCTTGGTGGAAACTCAGGGAATCTATTTCACTTTATACTTGTTTCATTTCTCAAACCTAAACAAAAAAATCATGTTCTTAAATTTCATCCTTTTGCCACTGAAATTCCATGGCGTGGTGTGATGTTCAGTGAAGGATTCAGAGGCTGCAGGATAAGGCCGCAGCAGTGGCTGCCATCCTTAATACGTGGTAGTCAATGACAACTGTTCTTCTGAGTTATTTATTTATTGACATTTTATGCCACCCATCTCACTCTACAAAGTGACTTTGGATGGCTAGCAAGAACATGTCTCCAGGCCTAGAATAAGGCACATGTAGACTTGTTATATTTTGAACTGAAGCTATGGGCGTGGCTACTTTGGAATGTATACATCCTAAATCTGCAAAGGAGCATGTGACAAATAAGCCTTTGGTACCTTGTAAATTAGGCATGCCTTCACACTGTTATAGGCACCTTTTACCCTGTCCTTTTGAAGTAGCCCCTGTTAAATGTATTTGAGGTGCTAGTTTAGCCCTTGAACACTAATATTTTCACAACCAAATGAATAAAGAAACTGTTCTGTATCTAGATGTCTTTATCGGGAAGGTGTTCCATATGATCCTACATCAGAGGTGGGTATTCAGCAGGTTCTGACCAGTTCTGGAGAACCGGTAGCAGAAATTTTGAGTAGTTTGGAATACCACCTTTGACTGGCCCCACCCCCATCTATTCTGTACCTCCCAAGTCCCAGCTGATCGGCTGGGTCTTCTTTGGTTGCCTTGCACAGGAGAACGGAGCTGGAAATCAGGTTTGTGGGGTGGGGAGGGAACGGGGGATTTTCTCCCTGGAGTAGGATGGGAATGGAGATTTTACAGTATCCTTCCCCTGCCACACCCACCAAGCTAAACCACGCCCACAGAACTGGTAGTAAATTTTTTTTGAATCCCACCACTGCCCTACACCCTATCTAAAGAGTGGAGGAGAACCACCTTGAATGCACCGTGTTTTATTACTTAATGTTTCAAGCTTGTTTGGTGCAGTGGCTAAGGCTTCAGGCTAGAAAGCAGGAGACGTGAGTTTCCTGCTTAGCTATGAAAGCCAGCTGGCTGACTTTGGGCCGTCACTCTCTCTCTCTCTCTCTCTCCACCCAACCCACCTCAGAGGATTGTGGTTGTGGGGAAAACAGGAGGAGGATGGTGTGTTGGATATGTTCACTGCCTTATGCTATATGTACAAATAAATAACACCGGATGCAAATTAAGTAATGAATAAATAAACAACAAACCGACTGCAATGTATGTGGGAGTTTGTAGCAAGGTAAATACGGGGCTGGATTCATTGCAGCCCTTGCTGGTGAGATCTCCTTTGAATCATCTGTAGTCAATGAGATTATTAACATTAAAGAGCCAATTTTGTGTAGCGATTGATGCTCTTGCCTCACAATCAGGAGGCTGTGAGTTCAATCCCGTGTAGAAGCAGATATTTCTCTCTCTGGGCACATTGAGAAAACCTCCACTTCGGCAACAGGAAGGGCATCCGGCCAGTAAACATTCAGCTCCATTCAGTTGCCCAGTCTCTCCACCCCGCAAAGAATTATGGGGTTGTTAAAAGAGGAGGATGAAGATTGAGGACCCAGGCTAGAAGCTGGGAGGTTCTAGTTCCATTTCAGGCCTAAAGTCAGCTGGGTGACCTTTGGCCAGTCGCTCACTCTCGGCTCTAGGAAGCAGCCGAGGGCAAACAACCCCCGAAATCTTGACAAGAAAACGGAAGGAACTTCACTAGGTGTCCCTTAGAGAAGGTATCTGACTTGAAGCCATGCATGCATGCCTACAAAGGCTCAGCTCCTACATTTCCTCTAATCTGCTTTGTAGACTGATGTACTGGATGATCATACAGAAGGGAATTCGTAACCTTTTTTTGTTTTTGGCTTGGCCCTTGTGTGAGGCCCACACACTCAATGCACGAAGTAGGTGCATCATATCTCCGAAGGGCTGCAAGCCTCAACTTTGAATAAAGTGCCAGTTCCTTTGAGATAATAAATAGGAACTAAATTTACATTTCCCTCTTTTTGTTGTTGTTGGAAGCAATTTGCATGTTATGTTGCTGGATCTTAAAGTGAAAGGAAATGTGCTTGACGCTAAAATTGGCTTCGTGGCTCCAGTTTCCTCAGCTCTGCACCACCTGCCTCTAATCAAACTGTCCAATTACTGGAAACAATTGTTTTCTTGCCTTCTGGGAAGTAAAAGACATTCCTCCAGTAAAATACTGCTTTTGCAAAATGTTGCATTTTAAAGCAAGCTGCTTTCATAAATTAAAATAATAATACCAATATCTGAATGGGGGTGGTAGGGATGGGAGGATGCGGCTGGGGATCTGGTTAGATCCCTGGAAGGTCAGGAGTAGAGAGATCCAGCATAGCATGGAGATTATGGAAGTGCTGCTAATAATAAGAACAAAAATAGGTAGAATATCCTTGCCTTCAAACACAAGGAAAAGAGCAGAAGTTATCTGGGGAAAAGCAAGCGCAGGATGAGGCTCCAATTAGTCCATATGCTAATCAGGTTGATTAATATAGAAGGCAAATTTTTCTATTGCTTCTGTGTGAAAGGATAATCAGCGGCTCTCTTTGTATTAGAAATACCGCACTGGAAATTGTGATCTGTGACATGTAAGTTGGGTCAGCTGAGGTTCCTCTCTATAGGACCTATCCCCTACCCCACCTCCAAAGTTACATTAAATCCTGAAAAATGTGACCCTCTCTGCTATTTATTTAAGACCAAATTGAGAGGCAGAGATGAAATTAAACGGGAAAATTTGAGTGCATGAGGATGCTTGCAAGCTTTTTCTTAGAAACTGACAATCACCTCTCTCTGCAATGAACACGATGATAATCCCACATGGTCCATTCATACAGCAAGTTAACCAAGGTCCCTGAGAAGTTGGATTCCTGAAGTTGCCTAAGAGAGCCATACATCCTTCTTTGAGGATATTCAGCTTCTCAGAATATTGTAGGCATCCAAGATGCTCAGGAAATGATGTTGGATTAGAGTCCTGATAATCTTATTTATTGATTTGTTAAATTTATTTACTGCCCATCTCACCACAATGTTACTCTGGGCAGCTTACCATGTTAAAAAGAATAAAACAATTAAAAAAACAACAACGCTTTTGTATATATGTATATAGGGGTATATGTGCGTGTATATATCATCATCATTCTAGCGGCTAGCCATTGTCTTTCCACTATAGGATGAAGGCCTCTTCCGCATGTATCCAAACTATACAATCTTGAGCTTTCTTTTGCCAATATATATACATATACATATCTTCTTCTATATACATAAGAGCGAAATACCACTCATGCATCATCACAAAATCTCTAGAACCGTAAAGCCTACAAACTTGAAATTTGGCATGTATGTTCCTCTTGGCTTCTAGGTGCTCAATAAGAAAGGATTTTCAAAATGACAATCAGAGCATTCGTATTTCGTATATTATTATTAACATGCTCTGATGCTAAGGAGTTCTACTCCCCCTCCTCACATGAAAAGAAATCTGTTCCAAATGCAAAACACAAGCAGAGGAGTTTCAGTTTCAATTTCAGTTTCACAGCAGCAATCAGCTTTAGTACAGAACACTTGAGCTAAGCCATACCCAGGCTCCTTGCTGTCTCCTTCTTGCTCACACAGCAAATACTGTTTCCATTTCCAAACAGCCCTCAACTCTCTCACACACTGACAGGACGCTAGCCAGATGAATACCGATGGATGCTGGTAGGCAGAGGCAGAATTCCCCCCTCCCTTATTTTCCTCCCCAAAAACTAAGCCCGACCACATAGTTTCGTAGTGAAGCACAGGTATCGAGCTAGTATGTGTGCTAGTATGCATACACACCACACACACACACACACACATGCATGTGTGTGTGTGTGTATAATCAATCAGTCAAATGTTTATTACAGTCAGAACAGTACAATTAAAAATACACAAGGGGTACCCAAAGGTGCTTTCTCATGAGGCAACTGGACTTTTCTGCTTTTTCCCTATAGATTTTTTCCCTATAGAGATTCTCAGTCATCCAGGTCATGGTTGTCCTGGAGATGCTTTTTCAGGAGGCGGCTGGACTTCCTTGTTTTTTCTTTTGAGGACGTTTTGCTTCTCATCCAAGAAGCTTCTTCAATATAAATACTTCCATTCCCCACTATCCTGTCAGAGCTGAAGAAGCTTCTTGGATGAGAAGCAAAATGTCCTCCAAAGATAGAAACAAGAAAGTCCAGCCACCTCTGGGACAACCATAACCTGGAAGGTTGAGAATCTCCACAGACACAAGGAGGTCTCTCTAATTAAAAATTCTATTATAAAATAATAACAAATTATTTTATATTTTATTATAAAATAAAATACTATAATACTCTCTTAACAAATAACAAACAGATGAATTCAAAAGGGTGGGTCGAGACCGCTTAGTTACAAAGGCCTGCAGCACATTTCATCCTGCCACAATTGTGGAGGGCCCAGAGAACACTTCAAGTTCAGCAGTAGGGAAAGAGCCTGTTGAGATGGCAGGAAACTAAAAAAGGCACGAGACTGGTAAACCCCCATTGTTGGTCTCTCTCTGCCCTGCCTCTGTGGCAGTGGTGAGATTCAAATTTTTTACTACTAGTTCTGTGGGTGTGGCTTGGTGGGCATGGCAGGGGAAGGATACTGAAAAATCCCCATTCCCTTCCCACCTCACTAACCTGCTTTCCAGCTCCGTTCTCCTGTGCAGGGAAACAAAGGAAGACCCAGCTGATCAGCTGGGACTCGGGAGGCAGAGAATAGATGGGGGCGGGGCCAGTCAGAGGTGGTATTTGCTGGTTCTCCGAACTACTCAAAATTTCCGCTATCAGTTCTCCAGAACTGGTCAGAACCTGCTGAATACCACCTCTGCTCTGTTGCCTCTATTCCCGCATACTGCAGTCACATTACTTCCCTTTCCACTACCAAGAAGCCTAACAGATTTGAAGTATCTTGAGGCTGTCTTGGAGGCCGTGAGAATAAGGGGGAAAGCAGCATTTTAATAAGGTAGTCCTTGACATACAACCATTGATTTAGTGACCATTCAAAGTTATAACACCACTGAAAAAGGTGTCGCCTCCATTTTTTCACATGAAGCACCCCCATAGTCACACCAATGGTGGGATTCAATTTTTTTTTAGTACCCGTTCTGTGGGCGTGGCTTGATGGGCTTGGCAGGTGAAGGATATACCGTAAAATCTCTAGTCAGAGGTGGTATTGGCCGGTTCTCCAAACTACTCAAAATTTCCGCTACCGGTTCTCCAGAACTGGTCAGAACCTGCTGAATCACACAACCTCTGAGTCACACGATCAAAATTCGGAAGCTTGGCAACTGGAATGTATTTTATTTCCGTTGCAGTATCTTGGCATGATGCGATCACCTTTTGCGACCTTCTGACAAGCAAAGTCAAAGAGGAAGCCAGATTCACTTAACAACTGTGTTACTAACTTAAACAATTTGAGTGATTCGTTTAACAACATTGGCAAGAAAGGTTGTAAAATAGGGCAAAACTCATTTAACAACTGTCTTACTTAAGCAATGGACATTTTGGGCTCAGTTGTGGTCGTAAGTTGAGCACTACCTGTAGTCCAGCTAAGCAGGACTTAAGGTGCCTCATTGGGGATGAACACATCATCATGAGGACGCAGCAGAAAAAAGTCGCTGCTAGGCCATGCTTATACCAGGGTAAGTTGCAATTGCTGAAGGTGGCTGATGAATCTCATAAATTGAAAATGTAGAATTCTTGCTACTTGCTAGTTCATAATTAACCATATCTTTGAAATTGGTAAAACTAAAAATCTGTTAATTTGGATTTGCAAGGGAAAAGTGCGGGAAATTTGCTTTTGTGTAGAGCAGAGCTTTTCTGTCTCTGTTTCTCTCTCTCTGTTTCTCTCTCTCTCTGTCTGTCTCTCTCTTCCTCCCTCCCCATCTCTCCCCATCTCTCTCTCTCCCTCTCTCTCTCTCCCTCTCTCTCTCTCTCCCTTCTCCTCCCCACACTCTCCTTTTCAGAGTCACATTTTTCTGAGTAAATTTCCTGGTAAGTGGCGACTGATGATGGAAAAATTGTCTGTAGTTACAGTTCATTTGGAAATGGGATGGTAGCTTCTTAGACCTTTACGGCAAGCTCAGCTGCCAGAGAGTTTTCTGTATGCCAACATTATAAAAACATGATGCTTTAGAATAATCTGAACTTCAAATAGCCCTTACTGAATTATTGGATATTCTTCACTGTGTCACTAATCATTCAACAAATCAATGAAAATCTGTAGGAAAAACTTGCAAGTTGGGGCCAAAATGACTCTGAGAGCTGGATTTTAACAGCTGAATGAAATGCCATTTGATTGATAAGGAAGATTGCAAATTCTCGCTAAGAAAGAGAGCTATTAAAAAAGTCAAGCATTTAAAAAAATGTTTTTAAAAATAATTCTGTGGGTATTTTTGACAGCTAGTCCCTTTTTGTGGTTTTGTCTCGGGAAAGTACTTTCTCTGTCTCCTTTCTCATGAAACATTTTGAGATAAAGAGTGCTGATTGTAGAACTACAAGCTTGGGGGAAATTCTTTAAACAAATGTGATGGTTTAAGGTCATCAACCAATATCGACTATCGAATAATAATCTTCTCCAGAACGATCTATCTGACCCTCCACATCTTCCAATGATTGTAGCCATGGCGGCTTTTGATTTGTGTCAGAAGCACTCACAAATTCAAACAAAATAGGTACCAAACAGGTCCTAAAAAAGTAGCACGTGCACAAATTCTTTGGATTCACTAGAGATATTTCCACAGTTTTTAAAGACAATGAAAAAAAAATATCTGAACCAAATTGGGAAGACACCTGCATTCATCTTTCCAAGCTGAACTTGAATCACAAAGAAAGCCCTGGACTCACATAATTGCCACATGCTTGAAAATTATGTGCATTGCATTCTATTAGGTGTTATCTTTATCTTTTTACTGTTCCACCCCCACAGATCTATTCTTTGTAAAAAAAAATCTAAATCTGTACAAAAACAATGCTGGGACTTGTGTGTGTAGATATGTGTGTTGACATGTACTATTTAGGAATTTTTATTTATCACTTGAGTTAGAGAACTGAGAAGATATTTGCATTGTATATATCAGAGTGCGCTTTAGTTACACTTCAGTGACCAGGGCTTTTCTTTTTAAAAATAAAATTATTTGACCGGGGGGGGGGGGAAGAGGAGGGTTGAGGAAAAATGTGGATATTTCATCAAAAACTATTTCCTAAGCAGAATTTTTTTTAAAGCAGAAAAGAAAGCAGGCTACACCTACAGCAACAGTAATAACAGTCTCAGGGTTCATCCACGCAGCAGCTGAAAGATGCTTTGCTAACCTCTTTTAAGGACATGTCCTTAGGATGCTGCTTCTTCTTATCCCCAGCCAGGAGCTGAATGCTACCTCTACCTAACCTTCTGGTATTAAAAGTCATGTTTTCCACCATCTCCCCATTAATGTCTTGGGGTTTTCTTGGGGTGATGAAGCAGAGGTGGTATTCAGCAGGTTCTGACCAGTTCTGGAGAACCGGTAGTGGAAATTTTGAGTAGTGTGGAGAACTGTTGGTAACCTTCCCCCAGGAGTGGGGTGGGAATGGAGATTTTACAGTATCCTTCCCCTGCCATGCCCACCAAGCCACGCCCACCAAGCCATGCCATGCCCACCAAGCCACACCCACCAAGCCATGCCATGCCCACCAAGCCACGCCCACAGAACCGGTAGTAAAAATTTTTGAATCCCACCACTGGCTGGAAAGTGTCGAAACTGGAGGTATGGCTCTCTCCCTTCCCATGGTCAGTGGCAATTTGCTTCCTTTCTTCTTGAGGTTTAGACAACAGATGGACCAGACATCTGCCCACATAGTGTAAGAAAGGAATGAAACCTACTCAGAGTCCTGCTGAATTGGAGTGGCAAATCAGCTCCAGTACATAAACAAATCTTCAAATAATGCTTGATCAGCACTTCACAAAGCACCAACTAGACCAGGGTTGTCAAACTCACGGCCCATGGCCCGGATGCGTCACACACTGGCCACGCCCACTCCCGGTTTAGTGAGGGGGAAAAAAGATATGTGACGCTGCTGTGACGACGTGAGTTTGACACGCCTGAACTAGGCATTACAGGGCAGGTCAAGTACCATAGTTTTGCATGAGATTTCTTCATCCAGGTTAAAAACAAATGTTCTGATTGATAAGCAGCTGATACAGCGGATTGAAGTAAATGGGGATTCTCCAATGTTCACCTTCAGATACCCTACCCTCATATATCAGGCATCACAGATAATGCTAGGATGAGTAGAGACTTCCAGGTCAGGTGAGGGAATTTATATCTGAAGCCCGGTATCATGGATCAAGGTTTGATGAAGAGTTGAACCGCTGGATCAGGGGTCCTCAAACTTGGTAACTTTAGGACTTGCGGACTTCAACTTCCAGAATTCCTCAGCCAGCCATGCTGTCTGGAGAATTCTGGGAGTTGAAGTCCACAAGTCTTAAAGTTGGCAAGTTTGGAGACCCCTGCTCTGGATCAAAACTCAGCTCCTTCTCTAGCTCTGTTAGAGACAGAGAGAGCAATTGACTGATGATTTTCCTGCCCGTAGCAAATCTACCAATCACTTTTCTTAATTTGTCGTACCTGAAGGCTGCCAGGGTAGAACCGCTGCCTTGCCTCAATTCCAAACCATAGTTTGTCTCAGGAACTGTTCAACTGGTGCCCTAAGAGAGAAAGAACAAGATATTTCAATTTTCAAAACAAGGAGAAGCAATTTCTAAAAGGTTAATCAAATTGAAGGAGGAAATGGTGGGTTGTTGTTTTTTTAGAGTTGTGAATTATACCATTTTTCACTATAAGAAAGAAGATTTGTATTTTGCCCACTCCTATATGAAATGAAAGTCCATGGATGGGTTTTACTAGCACCTAGGAAAATGATGTAATAAGAGTATGACTGCTAGACAACTTTGTTACATGCAGGAAATGTTTTAGCCGGGAAGGCTGTAACAACCTGGGAAAATTATTTCCTTCTCACCTGCAGTCCAAACAAGTATGGCTCACCACCTCACTGTTTTATTTACCTGTATACAACTGTCTCTTACAATAAGAGTGTTGTAATTTTTGGCCTCAAAGAAAATACAATAAACATGCTACATCTATGTATTCCTACCCAGAAATCTACCAACTTTTATCTCCAACTTAGTTTGGTTCACAGGGACTGGAGACAAGGAATTATATATTTTAGATAAAAGAATATCTTCAAGACTTGTATTATATGTCTGGTACCTGGATATGCTCCAAAAGGTGTTAAAAATGAGAGAATGTTGTGGAAGGGGAATGAAGACAGATTAAAAAAAACTTGGAAGATTGGATTAGAAGATGTAGGAAAGGCATTTCAGAGTTGATAAAACTTTGAGAACTTGTAGTGAGTGCGATAGGGGAGCTTATTTATTAGGTGAAAGGTGAATGTTTAATGCTCAGTACTTCAATATTTTTAAACTTTTAATTGTTGATATTGTCATTTATGATTCTGTAAGCCACTCAGAGTCTTTTGATAGTGAAATGAGTGGGATATAAATTTAATAAATAAATAAATAAAAATAAAATTGTCTTGGATAAAGGTGGGTTTGGTCTCCCAATTCCCTTTCTCCATGGCCCCTGGTATTCCAAATTTTATCTTGAAATTTATGATATAGTGAAAACTAGAAAAAACTGCCTCTCTTTGGAATTCAACTGGCCTGGAAAAGCTTGGAATAGAATAGAATACAATACCTTTATTGTCATTGCATTCCACAAATACAATGAAATTTGAAAGCTACTCCAGCACAGTGCCCCAAACACCACATCACAATTACACTACAGAATAATAATAATAATAATAATAATAATAATAATAATAATAATAATAATAAAATCACAAATGCACTGTTTGACTCAAGACAATTACTGCCTTGGAAAAGAAACTGTTTCTCAATCTATTAGTCCTCATTTTAACACATCTATAACACCTCCCTGATGGTAACGGATCTAAATATGAATGTCCAGGATGAGAATGGTCTGTGGAGATTTCTAGTGTTCTAGAGAGGAGTCTGGTCTTCGCAATCTCTTCCAAAGAAGAAAGAGAGCAACCGGTGATTTTTTGTGCTGTGTTTATAACTCTCTGGAGCATCTTCTTATCCACTGCAGAGTATCCAGCATACCACACCGTTACACAGTATTACACAGTTACACAGGAAGGTTCACAACTTAGCTTTCGGGGGTGGGGGGGGGACATCTCTCATCTATTTTATTGAGTTACCTCTGCTTTTGCATTGCATCCTCATTTGCATTGTGTACCCATTGCATTGCACACTCATGCTGCGTGAAGCACAATATAGATAAATGGCTGCTATAGAATTCTCACAGTAGTTCTGGCCTGCCCCCATAGCTCTTTAGTTCTACATGGCAAAATACTAGGTGTGCCGTGCTTTGCTATATTCTGTTCCTCGACCATACTTCTGTCTAGGCAGATACTAAGAAAACAAAACATACAAAACAAAAACTAAGAAAAAAATTTTTTTTGGTCAATGATACTCATTTAGTAATTGCAAAGACTAATGAAAGGAAACACTCCCACCAGAAAAATATTTGGATGTCAATAAACTCCAGACTGACGTAAAAAATTCAGCAAACGTTTACTGAGACAAATAGGAGCGAGAAAGAGAAAAAGCGAAGTTTCTTACGTAGCTTCTTTGTGGCCACAGACAGGAAGTGAAATAGTTTTCAGGTTGAAAGTACTTCTCAATCATGTCATGCACCAGTAGTCTTTTAAGTTTAAGGTTCATATCCTCTGCGCTTCATTTGATGTATATTAAAGTACAGACAATTGAAATTTCCCCTGGAATTCACAAGCATAACTTTTCTTCTCTCTTCCTCCTTCTCCAATTCATAATGAAAGTTTGAAATAAACACGATGACCCAAATCAATATGTGACTGGGTAATTTTTGTGACCATTATCAAGGCTGGTTTGCATGCTACAAAACCAACTGGATTTTTAAATTATTAGCCTTCCAGTAATAAAATCCAGGGCACTCTGGATTGCTCACAACCAAGAACCACTTTGAATATTGTAATTTCCACAGCCAGATGATTCCGACAAAATAGATTGAGCAGGCCTCTTTTTCTTTTCAACTTTTTAAACATTTCTTATTCACAGTGGTTTAAAAACAAAGAAGTTTCCCAAGTCATCTTTTCTTTCACCTGTAGAGTGATAAACAAAAACGAAGAAAATGTTTTGCGGGCAATACAAAAAATGGCTGCAGAGGTTTGAAAGGTCTTTTTTTAATCTTCCAATTACAGCTAGTCCTCCTTGTTTAGTGACAGGCTCAGTTAGCAACCATTCGCAGTTACAATGATATTGAAAAAGTAACTTTAAAACCGGTCCTCACATATATAAGACTTTGACAGGCCTTTAAAACAAAGGAAAGATGAAGTAAGATTGTAAACACATTTGTGGTTTCACCTAGTGGTTGCTTCATTTAACGACTGAATCGCCAGTTCCAACTGTGGTTGCTAAACGAAGGCCACCTGTTTTGTAGGGGAGATCTAACAGTAATTGGCTGATATACCTGAATGCAATGGGAGTGACAAGGCTGGACTATTTTGATAGTGGGAAGATTTTTCTTAAAAAGAGAAAATAGGTGTGGCAAGACCAACAGAGGGTTAGCACAGGAGTCCCCAACTACCAGGCTGCAGGCTACTACCAAGCTGTGTGGGCCTATTCAGACCCGGGCCATGTGGGAGTTGGGCTGGCACACATGTGCATGTACGGCAGCCCACTGCTCATGTGAGTGGAGCTGTGTATGCACGTCAGCCTGCCACTGGCTCATCCTCGTTCCCCTCTTCCCTGCCCCCAGCCAAGCCACAAAGATTGGGTACCGCTGCATTAGCACACTTATTGGAAACAAATTGGGGGGAACAAAAATCTAATGGGATGTTAGTAGCATAATGTTAGGGGTGGGGATGAGGGGTAGTGTGGTTCATGGATTTTCTACCAAGATATTAGTGAAAAATGCACAGGGAAGAGAGAAGCCAGTGTGATATGGGAGCCTGGAAATACTGAAACACAATTTTTATACAAGTGACAAACGTATTTGGTCGCTCCACTGCAGTAGCCATTCAGTCCTGATGCTTCTACTTTTGGACCGAGTGAGGGAGATTTGAATGAGTTTTTTAGCTTTAAAAACAAGCATTCCTCACAACCTTTCAGCTTCAAAGAATGCATATTAAAAGCAAAGCAAAGCAAAGCAAAATTCTGCCTCCTGAAAAAGATACATCTAATAAACAATCCGTTGAAGATGAAAATACAGTTTAGCATTTAAACGAAGAGCCAAACAAGTTGAAAATACCTGGGGAAATTTGTAGAAACAAAAAGGCCTCTCTTGATATGAAAAAGGATTGCCTGCCAGGTAAACATTTGGGAGTAGGGAGGTGGGGGAGCATTCAAAAGGCCGCGTTCCCTAAACTTTACTTCATAATCTTTTATAAAGACCTTCAAGAAAAGGAAGCAAACACAGAAGGAAGGGTAGGTTATTTTTTCCAATCAAAATGGAAAAAGCAGAACTGTCAGCTTGCTGATGTGTTCGCAGCAGACTCGGAAGCAGATATTTTCCCTCAGGATCTTCAAGTATATTAAGTCAGCTCAGGCTCTGGGAGGAATTTATTTTGCTTTGTCAGGTCCTCATCAGGCCTGTCAGTTGGAGAGGATGGTTGGGTTTTTGGGGGGAGAGGGGGGCTTGTTTATAGCACGCTTAGAAATAGGTGGAGCTTTTGCCTCACAATCAGGAGGCTGCGAATTCGATCCTAGGTAGAGGCTAGTATTTGGAATAGATTCTCCTGCTCGAGCAGGGGGTTGGACTAGATGACCTCCAAGGTCCCTTCCAACTCTGTTGTCCTATATGTGCCCTAAACATTATATTGATGTGCAACGTGACCCGATGGGTGAGTTTTGGAGCTGCTTACATTTTCACAAGGTTATTGCACATTTCCAGAGAAAAAGGAGCACATCCAGAAATTAGAAACAGAGTGTGTGACTCAAGAGCAAAATTGGGAAGCCAACATTCCAGTGTACAGGTAGTCCTTGACTTATGACCACAGTTGAGCCCAACATTTCTGTTGTTAAGTGAGACATTTGTTAATGTGAGTTTTGCCCCATTTCATGACTTTCCTTGCCACAGTTGTTAAGTGAATCGCTGCAGTTCATAAGTTAGTAACCTGGTTGTTAAGTGAATCTGGCTTCCCCCTTGACTTTGTTTGTGAGGAGGTCGCAAAAGGGGAACCCAGGACCTTGAGACACAGCAACCGTCATAAATATGAACTAGCTGCCAAGCATCTGAGTTTTGATCACATGATCATGGGGATGCTTCAAAGGTCGTAACTGAAAAACGGTCCTGTCACTTTTTTCAGTGCTGTTGAACTTTGAACTGTCCCTAAATGAACTGTTGTAAGTTGAGGGCTACCTGTATATAGAATTTCATAGTTAGAGTGGCCTCTTCCAGATCACCCCAAAAGAGGTCAACAAAGGGCCAGCAATTTGCACAAGATATATTTGTGCAGATCATAACCGCAGGGGCAAAATTACTTTTATGGAGTTATAAATCGCTCTCTCAGTGTTAAGCAATGCATTTTTCAATTTTAGTGGATAAAGCTAGAAGAGAGCTTTTATTTTATTAGTTGGTTGATTTGCAGCCCTCATTTTCTCCAGGGACAAAAGGTATGGTTGCACTTCCTCTTCCAGTATTTTTCCCACACCAGTACTTGCGTAAGGTAAGTTGGGTTGAGAAATTTATTGTCTTGAGGTCCTTCCACTTCTGCAGCTGAGAATGGATTTGAACCCATACCTCCCTGGTCCTTGTCCAATGCCTTAACCTCTGCACCACTGGCTCCTGTCCTTGTGCTTTTCCCACTGCCACCTGTCTAGTTACTATAGGAACAGGTTGCTAGATTAGATAAACTATAGTCTGATTCAACTTGACTCTTCTTTTTTCCAGCTTGTAGCTGGCGCTAAAAGCATATATTTAGAATTAAAGAAATTCTGAGGAATTGGTTTTGGGTACCAGAAATAAAAAAGAGCTTCTATACCAAAATTGATTCCTGATTATTCCAAATTTCTTTCATTACAGCACTATAATTTTATCTTTCCTTCCTTCCTTCCTTCCTTCCTTCCTTCCTTCCTTCCTTCCTTCCTTCCTTCCTTCCTTCCTTCCTTCCTTCCTTCCTTCCTTCCTTCCTTCCTTCCTTCCTTCCTTCCTTCTTTCTCTGTCCTCTCATCTCTCTCTCTCTCTTTCCCTTAGATATCTCAGACTGAGTACTGGTTCATAAAATACATATGCCGAAACAATAAAATGAAGTAAATGTTATAATAAGAGTAACAGCTAGTACCATAGTAAAGAGACATAACTAGGACATGGTCAACTGATGATGGTTGCGTCAAATCCATGGGCTAAAAACCAAGTTTTCACCTTGCATGGAAAAGTAAACAGTTTTAAACATTGGTCTGGCCTATGGAAACTCTGAAGCCCAAGGACCACATAAAAGCTATCAATGCTTTCCTTTGAGACCAGTGTTGTATGGCTCTAGAAGTTTCTATATGTTTCAGAGAGCAGCTTCATTGCCACATTCTGCACCAGCTAATGGATAATATCATATAAAGTTCATTGCAGTAATCTAACCATGAAGCGAACAGAGCATGGACAATTATGGTCAAGCCATTCCCATCCAGGAAAGGCTGCAGCTAGTTGGCAAGTCACAGTGAATCAAATGCACTCCGAGCCACAATGGCCACGGGACTCCATATAACAGAAATGAATCCAGGAGAACATCTGCTCCTTCAGGGGGAAGTACAACTGCATCTAGAGCCAGAGAGTCATCAAGATTCAAACTCGGCTTATTGACTCTTATTCAATCTACAACAGCATCCAATATGGCCCAGCCTGGCTTCGATAAGCAGAGTGAAAAAGGTATATTATTTGTGTATTGGTGGTATCCAAGTATAAATCCCACTGATCTCACTCAACAGCTTCATGGAGATATTAAATGACTGAATGGAAATCCTTCAGTGCCACCATCTGGACCTGACTGCAGGAGGGAGCGGAAGCATGAAGAATTGTGCCTTTGGTACGATGCGGTTCCTGGTCATCGGCATCAAAAATTGAGAAATCTTAAGACGATCAACAGAAGTAGTGCAATGAAAAAGTTGTGAGCTTCCTGTTCTGGTATTGTTTTGTGGCAGGCCACTTCAAATGCCTTGTTGTCTCTCCTGACGATGATGTATTTTTTAATGCAGATTTGGCTTGGGCAGTGGAAAATTACCCTTCGTTAAGATCATGGTTATGGTACTCAGAAGTAGAAGACGGTTAAATAATACCTACTTATGTATTATATATTAATCTCTCTCTTCTTGCAAAGTTATCAAGACCCCATCCAGGGTCCTTCCCACCATATCTTGACAACCTCTGTTACAACTGTAGGTGAAGCTAAATTTCACAATTATATTACGCTATTGGGGTCTTTTAATATTAATTTGATGAATATGTCATTGTGGCCTGATGCCTAACAACACTAACCAATACTTATAATCAGGGGTGGGCTGCTACAGGTTCGCCTGGGTTCAGGAGAACCCGTAGTTAATGCTATGGCCAGTTCGGCGAACCGCCAAATCCCACCCCTGGCTAGCCCCACCCACCCTGCCCCTCCCCTCCCAGGAGTTTCCATGCGGCCCATTTTGGATGCGAGGTAAGTGCAGAGCTTGCATGGAGGCTCGGGGAGGGTGAAAAATGGGTTTCTGGAAATTCCAGAAGGCTGGAAATGGGCCCGTTTCCGGCTTCCGGAGGGCCTCTGGACCCAAGGGGAGGCCATTTTCACCCTCCCAGAAGCTCAAGGAAAAACTTTGGAGTCCATGGAGGGTGAAAACGCCCCCCCACCATGGTGTAGGGGGCCAACTAGGCCACGCCCACCATGGCCACACACACCCAGCAACAGGGCAGGGAACCCGTTGCTTAAATTTTTGAAGCCCGCCCCTGCTTATAACCCATAATCACTCTGATTATACTAAGTCAACTAGGCCAAACCTAAAGCGACTAGTACTCTGTGTGAATTCATCCACTGGCTCCAGGCCTAAGTTGAAAACAAATTCTTGATTTCAGAAATCTGCCGTTATCAAATCATAAAGAGGCACTTCATTCGAAAGAAATTATTTGTTTTTTTAACCAAACTAAGATTTGATATGCCCAACCATAAGACAAAGCTCTAGCTGTATCAAATGGATTGGTGTGTGTGAAAATCACAATATTGCTAGTATTTAAATGACTGCTTTCCTTTCTGCTCTGGAATTTACACACAAAAGTTTGACATTATGAATGTATTGCAATCTGGGCACATGGGCAGAATAATAAGATGATGTATAGGTATGAGGTAATGCTAAGTTTTTCCTGGTTGCATTGTTTCAATCAGCTACTTGAACAAAAAAATTACCTCATAAACTAGTATAAAACAGCCTGATACTTTTTTGTAAGAGAAAATCAAGAACGAAGGTAAACCTTATAGAAAATATCTCATCTCTTCAGAAGATAATAAGATAGCTAAATTATTTAGATAATGATTATGAAAGAGACTGCTGATATGGGAATAAAGTATGGAGATTCAATAAATGGGTTAATACAACGCAGTGCACCATGATTTATACTATGAGTTGTTTTAAAATCCATTATTGTCTGAATTTGCATACAATACTGAGCTATACATCATGATATATAAACATCGATAGCTGATACAGATACAGATAATCAGAGTTGGAAGGGACCTTGTAGGTCATCTAGTCCAACCCCCTGCCCAAGCGGGAGACACTACACCATTTCTGACAAATGGCAGTCCAATCTCTCCTTGAAAGTCTCAACTGATGGCGCTCCCACAACTTCCAAGGGCAAGCTGTTCCATTGGTTGATTGCTCTCACTGTCAGAAAGTTTCTCCTTATTTCCAGGTTAAATCTCTCCTTGTTCAGTTTCCATCCATTATTCCTTGTCTGGCCTACAGGCACTTTAGAAAATAGCTTGACCCCTTCCTCCCTGTGGCAGCCCCTCAAATATTGGAAGACCACTATCATGTCTCCCCTGGTCCTTCTCTTCACCAAACTAGCTAAGCCCAGTTCCTGCAACCGTTCATTGTATGTTTTAGCCTCCAGTCCCCTAATCATCCTGGTTGCTCTTCTCTGTACTTTTTCTAGAGTCTCAACATCTTTTTTAATAATGTGGTGAACAAAACTGGATGCAGTACTCTAGGTGTGGTCTTACTAAGGCTTTATAGAGTGATATTAGTACTTCCCTTGATCTTGATTGTATCTCTCTGTTAATGCAACTTAAGATTGCATTAGCTTTTTTGGCAGCTGCTGCACACTGCTGGCTCATATTTAGCTGGTTGTCCACCAAGATTCCAAGATCCCTCTCACAGTTACTGCTATTGAGCCTGGTTTCACCCAGTCTATATGTGTACTTTTGGTTTTTCTTGCCTAAGTGTAGGACTTTACTTTTCTCTATATTGAATTTCATTTTGTTAAATACGTCCCAGTGTTCTAGTCTGTCAAGATGCATCTGGATCTTGAGCCTATCTTCTTGGGTGTTAGCTATTCCTGCCAGCTTAGTATCATCTGCAAATTTGGTAAGTTCCCCTTCTATTCCCTCATCTAAGTCGTTAATGAAGATATTGAAGAGTACTGGGCCTAAGACGGAACCTTGTGGCACCCCACTGCTTACTTCCCTCCATGCAGACTTAGACCCATTAAGGACTACTTGTTGAGTACGGTTTGCCAGCCAGTTGCGAATCCATCTAGTGGTGGTGCTATCTATTCCACTTTTTTCTAGCTTACTAAGAAGTAGGTTGTGGTCTACTTTATCGAATGCCTTGCTGAAATCTAAATATATTATGTCCACAGTATTTTGCTGGTCTACTAATTTAGTCACTGTGTTGAAGAATGAAATAAGATTGGTTTGGCATGATCTGTTTTTAACAAACCTGTGCTGACTGCTAGTTATTACTTTACTTGTTTCTAGATGTTGGCAGATCTGTTTTTTTATTATCTTTTCCAGTATCTTCCTGGGTATTGATGTTAGGCTGATTGGTCTATAGTTACCTGGGTCTGTTTTTTTCCCTTTTTTGAAGATGGGAACCACATCAGCTCTTTTCTAGTCGTCTGGTAGTTCCCTGGTGCTCCAGGATTTTTGAAAGATATGGTGCAGTGGTTCTGAGATGACCTCTGCCAGCTACTTTAAAACTCTGGGGTGTAATCCATCAGGCCCCGGTGATTTGTTTTCATCAAGATCAGACAGATGTTCTCTTACTATTTTTTTTGCTTATTTTAACTTTTATTTCTGGTCTGTCTTTTACAGTTATGTTTTTAGTGGGTTGAACTATAGTTTCTTTTTGCGTGAAGACAGAGGCAAAGAATGAGTTTAGCAGTTCTGCTTACTCTCTGTTGCCTGTTACTTCCTTGCCACCTTCTCTCTTTAGTGGACCAACTGTTTCCTTGATTTTTTTCTTGTTATTTATATGTTGGAAGAAACTTTTTAAATTATCTTTGACTTTTGTTGCAAGTCTTTGTTCGTTCTGAGCCTTTGCTATCCTGACTTCGTCTTTGCAGATTCTGGCTATCTGCTGATATTCTTCCTTAGTTGTATGTCCTTCTTTCCATTTTTTGTACCTGTCCTTTTTTTCTTTCAATTTGCCAGAGAGATCTTTGTGCAGCCATGCTGGTTTCTTCTTGGATTTCTTGTTTTTCTTTCTCAGTGGTATTGTGCTGGTCTGGGCTTCTATGATCATACTGTTTAGAGTTTCCCAAGATTCTTGTTGTTTTCCCCTTTAGGATTTTCATCCATGGAATCTTTCCCAAGTTCTCTCTGAGTTTATTGAAATTTATTGATCTTTTAAAATCCAAGACTCTGGTGTCATTATGTTCTGTTGCTTGTGTTCTGTTGCATTATGTTCTGTTGCTGTCTTTAAGGCACCCTGTATCAAAAATAGAACAATCCATATTATGTAGAATATTATTGGCTAAACCAAAATAAGGCGGTAGATTGAAAATAAACTGTGCATACAGCCTTTCAGTATATGTTTGTGTGACTCCAACCAATTTAATTTAATAAACCGATTAGCATAGCATATAACCTAGAACACACGTTTAGGGTTGTGCTATAAGAGCTATTACCAACAGTATACTTGGGATGCTGTGAAAGGACCAAAAAACATAAAGTACAGGTTTTTTAAAAGTCTAATAAAGTTTTATGCCATCAGCTACATGTTCTACCTGTACATATAAAAAAGAAATTATTCAATCACTGGGATAAGGAAGATAAACACCCAAATAAACATGTACAATCATATACACTGGTACTGTACTTAGAGTGTTGCAGTGGAGTTTAAGGATCAAAGTCCTGCACAACACACCACCATCATGGCCCTGAGTAACAGCACCACACAGCATCATGGCCCTGAGTAATCTCCCTACCTCCCTACTTCCGAGCCCAATTTTCTGCTATTGTTTTCAACCCAAATGATGGGATGCAGTTCCTTTTTAAGTTGAATGCATGTAGGGAGTGTTATTATTTGACCTCTAATATTCTCCTGCAACATGTCTGCGAACTATCCCCCCTCTTCCTTTTCAGAACCTGCTTCAAAAATTCAACCCTTTATCATCTGTATTTCAATGCAAAAATGTCTAGGCTGGATATTTTTGTTCATATTTTTACCCAAACCAACCAACCAACTTCCTTCCTTCCTTCCTTCCTTCCTTCCTTCCTTCCTTCCTTCCTTCCTTCCTTCCTTCCTTCCTTCCTTCCTTCCTTCCTTCCTTCACTAGAAAGTAAAACAGAAATACTAAACTCCCATAGGATTAATGCAGCTGCATGGCTTAAAAAAGGAAACATGCCCACATTTAAACAAAATTATTAAAACAGCTAAAATCAAAAGTAAAGTTTAAATACCCCAAAAACTTTAACCTTAGACTGTCTACTCCTTTCCTAAGAGGTCTGTAGGGGGCGTGCATAAGTGCACCAATGTGCCTACCGTCCCTGTCCTATTGTTTCTTTTATTTTTCTTATATGTACCCATTTCATGAATCCATAACTATGTTTATACTTATACCTATTATCTTGTAAGTGATTGACAAATCAAAATAAATAAAATAAATAAATTCAAAAGAAAGGAGTTGAAGGGGTGATTGTGAATGTTTTGAGAGATGCAACAGCAGCAGAAGGTGATTTTCTGCTCTTTGGGGCTGAGAAATGGAAACAAATCTCTTCCAATTCTCCATATAAAAACATGAACTGAATAATGAGATTATTCTGTTAAAAACGTCTATAATCAATAGGTTATATAGCTCAAGAAAGAGGGATGTTATTGGAGAGGAAAGAAATGAAACCAGCTGAGAGACTTTCTGGCAAGGACATGCCAAGCATTCAAAACAAAGGCCTTTCACCACCTACTTTCCTTATCTGGATTTACTAGCTGGCATTCACAGTTTACTGGTTAGCCTTCAGACGCATCTCCTGGCAGAAGTTAGTTATGGGAAGCAACTTTTAACCAATCAATGGATAGTGGCCCATTAGTTTTACAGCACCAATTACACCCCTACCCCACTTTTAAAGCAGTAGAAGTTTCCGCCTCTATGTTTCCCACACCATTCAGGTTGTTAGGTTAGCTCAGGAGAGTTGGTAAGAATGTCTACGCAAACCCCATCTTGTAACCAACTTTCCTGGCTGGGCTGGGCTTGTGTTGACTAACAGAAGAGGAAGCCCAGCATAAGCATGGCCTCTGAGCAATTCTTTCTCTTCCTACGAGGTGACATATTGCAAAGGGGTGTGTGTGTCAAGGTTCTTGGAACAGAGATCATTGTTGAGAGGTGTGGCTGCTAATGACTGCCTCTTGTGGCCCCCTTCAGTGAATGAAACCAACATGTTTTAACATATTTTGTCACATGAGTTCCACCGGATGTCTGTTTCCTCACCCCCAGCTGAGAGAAAAGGGTGTGGGGAGGGGGAGGGACCCAACCAAAGAAGGCCAGAAGGCTGCCAATAACAAAGAGCTTTCTCCGTGCCTGGTGCCATGGCAGGTGTGGGAAAAAAAAATCCCATCTGTGTGGGTGTGTGGAGATAAGCTAACAGTCCCACAGGCTTCGTCTTTCATTCTCCCGTCCCAAGCTATGCCGTCAAACTTTAAGGGGTTTCCCCACCCCCACCTTTGGGTTAATTTGTATATGACTGAAATGATAACTCAAGGTCTCTTTGGTTAATTCTCTGAAACAGTCTTGGGGAGCAGAAATTTATTTCCGATGGGTGTGAGTTTTTACCCAGAAAAGATGGCATGGTACCTCAATCTGCCCCCTCCAGGCAGGTGCACCAGGGATGGCTCTGGATATAGAGAAGAGGAAAGTCCTTGTTGACACAGGTGATGGGTGTGCTCAGGGACCAAAATTGATAGCATAATATTAGTACAGAGAAACTTGTTCCCCAGCTGTCAAAGCTGCTAAGTTCAGCCTTCCGGAGTGAGGCTGTTTTCTTTAGCACTGCAGCCCACAAGATGCTTCTTCAACCTCTTTCTCAGAGGAAGATGTTTAGTATCTGTAGCTAATTGCCTTGAGAGCAGGATGCTGTGCTATCTGCTAAGGGGGAAAGTTTTTTTTTTTAAACCTCCAATGAGTTTACACTATTACTCTTGTGGGATGCTTTGCTAGGGCCTTCCTTGCCCAAAATCAGCGTTTCCACTGGGCATCTTCCAGATGTATGGACCAACCTCCAGAACACCCCAGGCAACATGGCCATGATGGGGGATTCTGGGAGTTAATGTCTACATGGTTGCTAGAAACATCTTAGATTGTAGAATGCTGCTCTAGATGAATGCAATAACTACTTGTGAGGAGCAGAGACAACTCCACCCTTTGAGTGAGCTGATCAGCCCTTTCTGTATACTACGTACTATTGCACTACAAAATTATCATTGGGTAATATGTTAGAAGATGCCGATAGAACCCTATGACAGTTGCTACTGCTACCATAACTCGAACTTATGAATTGGTATATGCTATAGCCACTGTAATCCTGGAGATACTTGCTACATGATCAAGAAGAACAGCAGGACATACCCCTCCAACTAGAAAATGAGGTTAGAGGCTAAACTCAAGGCAAGCAGTGAGTGAGGGGAGGAGGGAATGGTTTTGCACAGGAAACCTAGATCCGCACATGCGCAAATGAAGCTTCATGCACCTGCCACTTCCTTGGCCTGGTTCCCAGCAAGCTATGGACTGGTACTGGTTTGCGGCCCGCAGGTTGGGGACCCCGTGATACAGGATGATGTCTTGATGGATTCTAATAAAAGTTAGAGAGGTTCATTAGGTCCAATAGGAATGAGGTTCCCTTTGTAATTCAACTGTGTTGCAGTAAATCCCTACAAAACACAGCTAGGAGGGATAAATGGCTCCAGTAAGATCCTGTGAAGTAAAGAGAACGTGTATCCTTTCTGGATTTCTGAATAACAGTGAGTCAGACATAGAATTAATAATTAGTTGAAGGATTTCTATGGCCAGCACACATGTAATGGATTTAATTGAATGTTTCAAAAATGAGTAATAACGATGACCGGTTGTTTTAGTAAAAGAGCCCATCATCTTCTGGCATCTTGAAAACTAATGTATTCTGGAGTGAGGTATTTGTGGACAGTCTATCAGACCCATGTTGCTTTGTCCTCAGTTTGTGGAAGAAAAAGTTTCTCAATAATGAATCAAAAGACCACGTAATGCAGAAGATAGCTGGAAATAGCTACAGCTTTAAAGCAAACCACAACCGAGTGATATCCCATCATTTATTGAGGCCTGACCTTGCTGCTTTTGATACCATCTTCCAATAATGTATCCACTGAAGTAGGCTAGAGTCCTCTAAAAATGCTTAGGTATAAATTGGTTAATGTTTAAGTGCAATAAAATTCTGCGGTATGTAATATTGATATACATAATAACTATAGTGTGAACAAGCTGGCTTAAGATTACACATTTATGACATTTATGTGCCACCAATATTTAATTACATAGGTCAATACAGATAAGTTTTATAGGAATCTGATTAAAATGAGCAGTATATTTCACACTTCAGGGAACTGTACCTTTTTTTCTTTGATCCTAAATTTGCCTTCTCTTCTCTGGTTTTTTAAAAAATAGATTGCACTGAAATCAACAGGAGCTATACAATTCTGGCTAGACAATTTAGAACCATGGAAGGCTCAGGTTAGGATGGTCTCTTCTTACAGAAAATAGTCCTTTTTGGTAGTCATCAAACTCCCCAGAGTTAGAGAATACAGTATATCATGAAAGGTACCTCCTTCTTCATTCTTCCCATTTCTTTGTTGGAAAACACCCAGCCAAGCAAGGAGGAGGGATCAAAAGGGGAATTAGCCTTGAATCTTTGCACAGTCATAAGGGACTTAAGCCTGAACTCAGCTAAATTCTACAGAACCTTTTCTGTTTGCTCCCAAAGGAATGCAAGTAGCCTGTACTATAGGTAGAACACAATAGTCAACCTGAACCTTTCACATGTGGACCTGGTTGCTTGCACCTGACAGATATTTCTCTCTATCCATATTTCTTTGATTTGTGCTTTCAAACAAATTTCTGTTGTGTAAGATTTGTGTGCAAATCTTTAAAAAGATGGAATTCTTATAATCTTTATAGGTCACATCACTGCATATCAGATTCAGTTCTTGGCACTTTCAGGTAACAGCTATAGCTGAGACCACAGAGTAATGTTACTAGACAGTGTAAATTATTTGGAGGTAAAGAGATTGATGTCCTGCCTTAATATAAGGAAGCTCCCTATACTCTTATTACTGGTCTACAGCTTTTTGGATGTGAAACAATCCAAATAGCTATTTGCATCTTTGGCAATGTATTAGACAAGGAATAAGACTGGGTCATCTGTCAATCATAGGTCTCATTTACTTGAGTTAATGTAGTCCCACAGAGTGCAATAAGGTCAGGGTATCCATTCTTTGCCATTACCACAAATACATATTTTTCTGGGACCATATACCTGCTATGCAGACAAGTCCAGTAACAGTTTCCACATTCCTTCCAATTCACTTCTTTTGCTTCAAACCTGCTTGGTTGCACAAGCCTAGTTCTATCTTGTTCTACCCAACCATGTAGAACCAAATTTCAGTGCCAAAATATTCCCCTAGAAGTCTGCTGTGAACTCTTCCATTAAACAACCTCAGCATAAATTGCAGTTAATTCCACCGATAAAAGTTCTCCTGGGTTCTTTGAAATAAATAGGAAAAGACCAATACAGAGCAGGAGATCTACCTAGCAGATACCCCGCAACAATGAAAAATAATCTCTGATGGCAAAAATTCATGTAAGTAAGCGTAATTCCGAACGAATGCTCTACCTCACCTACTGAATCCACATAGATCATTGGTGCAGAATCCTAATGGGAAGCTTATCCAAACAACTCATAATTTAGTCTTTCTTGAGAAAGATGGCTATCACGGTCGCTACCCTTCCCCATAGATATCTCTTGAGATTTGAGTCATTAGTTTTCTTTTGTGGTTGAATTAAGTGTTCCCAGGGGTTGATGAGTTATTGTCTCCATGCAATATTTTTTAATGATAATCATCATCAAGAAACTTTAAGCAGTAAGTTTCCTTTGACTGAGGTTAATAAAATTATATTTTGGGAAATAATTAAGGGCACATTGGGACCTCTTTAGTCCATAAATAAAGATAGTCAACAAAACTGGATGAAGTCTGAGCTTAATCTACAGAATGACTAAATACTAGGCCATTGTTGGCTTCCTTCAACCATATGAACATTTGATTTTATCAAACCCTGGCTTCCTTAGCACTAACTAGCAACTATTCATCTCAAGCCAGTAAGAGAGACACATGTGATGGTGCAGGTTTTCACGTGTGCAGCTGATCAAACAGACATTCCCACCCACACTGTGATATTCATCAGTTTCCCATTACAATTGGAATGGATTTCCACCCCTACCCAGAGATTGCAGTTGCCATGCATTAATACAAAAGTACCTCCTGAAGTCATTGGCTGATTCATCCCAGAATGAAAAAGTACAAAGAAAACTAAGAACAGGCTGTGCTTTGGATCCAAGGCCAAAATGGTACTTGAGAGACAGCAGGCCTCTTGAACGTAGCTACACATAGCTATGTGATCTCAGGGATAGACACATTTGAATTAAATAAACTCTAAGGTGGGTTTCCTCAAAGTGGATCAATGTTCTGTGACAGTTTCCCAGCCATTCTCACAATCCCTTGCTTCCTCCCCTACCCAGCAGCAGGGAAGGGAAGGGAAGGGACATGATAGAGAAAGGAAGGAGGAAGAGAGAAAAAGAGGGAGGGAGGAGGGAGAGAGGAAGGAATCCCTGTGTACTATACTTAGCCCAAGCCACTACTGCTTGCATCTTCCCCAACCCATATCAACCCCCCGCATGCCTTTCCTGATCCATCTACACACCTCTCCTGACCCACAGCGCCCCCCTGTGTGACTTACCTGACTCACATGGCACCTCTTGCACATACTCATGCACCCTTCCCAACTCATACTGCCCCTTGTGTGCTGTCCCTTAGAAGCACGCATCTCTCACAGACTCCCAAGCATTCCCCGCGCATCCTTCCCAGCATGTGCTGCTCCGCCCAACTTGCACACACTTCCCACACATACCTGCACCTTCTTCCTATGCTTCACCTTGCTCATCCCATCATCTCCTCCCCCAACTGGCAGGTCTGCTGCCCTGTTGGCCTAGCAACCTCAACAGATAAGAAAACAAAAAAAAAGGGAAGGTCTTGAATTGTTTCAAAAAGCTGGTCATCTCGCGATGAAGCGTTCAACTTTTGAGCAAAATGATTGAAATTGAAGGATGCGGTGAGATTTTGACAGCTGAATATACATCTGCAATCATGACCGGGCAACAGTTTTGTGTGGGTGGAGAGCCACACACTGCCAGAAATCTCACTGGTGGAAACAACTGCATGTGATTTCTTCAGCAGAATCATCAAAACAACTGGGGGCGTGTGTTTCAGCTTGGTGCTAAAAGCTGCAGCTGTAGATTTTAAGACCTGATTGGGATCTCACGATTCAAGCACGTGAAACAGCTTTTCTTGTGTATACGGCTACACTGTACACAGGTTTGAAAGCCAAAGAGACAATCTGTTTTGCCGCCTTTGTCACCACTTTGAAAGGAATGCAAATGATCAAGATAGGGAAGACAGAATTCCTCTAGTTCAGTCAGTCTCTGAAACTGTTTTTGGGGTTTCCTTAGCTCTATTTCATCTGTTTGGACAAATTTTAACATGAGATTGCAGTGGGATTTGTGTGTGTGTGTGTGTGTGTGTGTGTGTGTCTGCAATTTCCCGTGGTTTGGAAGCTGAAAATGCAGGAGGGAAGTAAGTCTATGTCTTAAAATTCTCTTAACTCTGTTTTAAAAATCAAAGGGAAAAAAAGTGCTCCTAAGCTACATCTACCCACCAACCCACATCTACATGCAACCCAGCTCAGCTCACATGGAGTGAAGCTGTAGCCTTACCCACCTTATATCATAACCCTGGCTACCTCATGTGCCCTTCCCCAGAGACCCCAGAGATGAAGGATGGACCAGTGACCCCTATCAACAATGCTATTTGTGCTCTAGCTTAAATGCACGGCGTTGGGCTGGTATTTCTGTATCTAAAGGGTTTGTGGCAGATGTTAAAAAAAAAAGTCCCTCTCAACTCAGACAATTTATTTGCTTTCTCTAATAATTTGCTCTACTGTCTGACTTCACTTAGAACACTTCGTTTAATGTAAATTTAAACTCCTGCTGGTGCAATATAATATTGCTCTTTCTCTCCTATTCCAGCCTCTTCGACAGAGCAAAGATGCTATCCTGTTCCTGCTCATATCCGTTGTAATGGAGTTTGCTGTTTGCTTGTATTGGATTAACAGTGAATTGCAATAATTCTTCAATTGTTTTTAGAAATGCTATTTCCAGAATCTTATCAACAAATGCTTGAGTTATGAAATTATATACTTTCACACACACACACACACAAAAACCCTCTCGGGGATCTACAGAAATATTGCCCTCTTCCATGTGTTTAGTGATGCTGGCTTTGAAGGTTTAAATAGATTAATCTCCTGAACATTTTAAGATAGTAAATTTTAAAACGTTCAGGACATTAATATCTTTAAATTGCCCAGTATTGGGCAATTGCCCATTTCAAATTCTGAAGTTTAGAATTCTAAAGTTACTGAGAATTCTAAGCTTCTCTTGCACAGAGAAGTAATTCCATGTAATTTTATAATCTATACTTAAGTGTCCTACCAAAGTTATTAATACACATGACAAGATCTTGAAAAACTTTACTTGACGTCCCTTGAATCACTCTTCTGAATACAGGTATGGTTTATCTTAACAGCTATGGCCTTCATTTTGGTGCTTTCCAGCCACAGTCTTAATTTAGACAAGTTACAACCTTAAAATTATATATTTTCTTGAAAATCAAACACGGGACTGGTTCATACTCATAAACAACATTTTATGTCTCATTCCTTGCTGGCACAGTCCCTCAAAACTGTCAACTTATAATGTGCGAAAGATTCCCATTAAATAATTTTAACTGTATCTATTACCATGCAATCCTAACCATATTTATTCAGTAGTAAATCCCTCTAAGTGGAATGGAATGTACTCTTCCATAATTGTCCTTAGCAATGCAACCTAAATATGTATGCTCCAAACTTGTGATACAAACTTGTAAGAACTGGGTTAGAGAGCTACAGTTTGGGGCCTTTATTTTTTAACCCTGATGCCCTAAAAAGCCAATTCCAGTAAACAAAATAAAACCATTCCTTGGCTTAACGTTTTGACAACCCTGGGCATTTTAATGTTGTGAACTTTGATAAGCATTTGAAATTAACATTATTATAAGGAGTCTTCCGCTGATTTATTTGCTCTCCACCCCAGCAATTGTGAAATAAAAGGATTATCTCAATGGTGAACAGACAGCAAAGCTATACCACTCTCTTTATGTTTTTTATTTTAGGTCACAATGGCTCACCTTTTTGTTCTTCCATAACTTTGCTTTTACTGTACACGTCCAGGTGTTCTGACAGGGGAAAAAACTACTTCAGAGAAGTAGTCCTCAGGAAGCATCACAGCCCCTGAATGTCAAACTCACACCAAGCATTAAATCTCACACACAGTGATAAGACAAAGGCATTCTTCCTCCTTGCTGGTTTTATGGCAGCATTGTCAAGTTACAATTTATTGTTGGCATTGTTACACAAAGCCAGTATCCTGAAGCAGTTTAATCACATAAATCAATCTAAGTCTTTTCCTCTCCTCCATAAAGTTATGTGAATTAACTATCTGTGAAGGGTTTTTTTGTTTTGTTTGAAAGCTCTCTTTCTCTGTGGACCTGAGATCTGCTACCTCTCTGAACTTGGTTGTTTCCTACAGGTGTTTTATTACCTGGCTCCGTACCATCTTCATGGTTCTGTTCTATTGGTACCAAGAGTCTATTACGTTGCATTAGGTATTCCTTGGGATTGAGCCCTAGCCAGAAATAATTAATGGATGCACGAAACAGAGAAGCCTTCCCAAGTTCCTAACATATACACACCACATATTTAGTTGCCTCTGAAAAAACAGAATCTTGCAACTCAAAATGGATTCAGCCAGGGATGGGCTTCAAAAATTTCAGCAATGGGTTCTATGCTCGGTTGCTGGGTAGGCGTGGCCATGGTGGGTGTGGCCTAGTCAGCCTCCTGCACCGTGGGCGGAAGGTGTTTTCGCCCTCCCCGGGCTCTGAAGGCTTTCCTCGAGCCTCTGGGAGGGCAAAAACGGCTTCCCCCAGGCTCCAGAGGTCCTATCTTCAGGGGTATTTGTACCCTTGAGATTGTATCTCTATCCCATTGTTGTTGCCTAGCCTTCTTCTCCTCCTACCCT
The DNA here is from genome assembly GCF_049901735.1 of Notechis scutatus. Classification (NCBI taxonomy): domain Eukaryota; kingdom Metazoa; phylum Chordata; class Lepidosauria; order Squamata; family Elapidae; genus Notechis; species Notechis scutatus. The sequence goes on along the minus strand of NC_142009.1, from coordinate 133,006,410 downwards.
CCCCCACCCCAACAATAACACTGCAGAACATCATGTTTCGTTTCCTATCAAGTAGCCAATCACTAGTCGTGTTTTTGAAGCAAGAGCTCAATTGTACCTGAGGTTTGGAAATGCTGCGCCTAAGCATGAAATAGGATTTATACCTGACATTAATAGGATTTATACCTGAACCTCAATTCTGGAAAGGTTATAAATCAGCATGTGATGTGACCAGTGAGATTTTACACGCCATCTATTTGTGAACGAGATTTCCTTGTACAAACACTTTTGCTGGAGGAATGTCACACAACACCCCCTATGTGCAGTCTCTAAAATTCGCCTTGGAGGAATAGTGCTGAGACTTGCAATTTCTTTCTTATATTTGTGTGCTTTCCAAAAGGGCAAAAACAGAAGGCTTCAGCCATGCCAAATCTATTACTATCTTATCTCCCTTTAACATTTTTAAAGTGTCTCCCAGTTAGGCTGAATCTTGCAGTAGGTTGTGCAAGATACTGTAAGTTCTTTTAACCCATGCCTTAAAATCTACTTCAAACCCCTCCCAGAACCTTCCAGCAATAACAGGTACAGTAAAATATTCACTCCCGGGGTTGTTATTGGAGGGAAAACAGAAGGAAGAAAGGGCATTGTATGTATTTGCTACCTTGAGTTATTTATAAAAATGATAAAGGCAAGATATAGATAATTACACAAATAAAATCATGGCATTAACCTTGTCCCCTGCAGATTATAGGAAGGGCAAAAAGCGAAACATGCCTGCAGCCTGCCAGCCTTCTCATTTTTCTATTGAATCATAGAAGGAGTTATTACAGGACAGGCAGGGTAGGCTAATAGGGTGATTTTTGCCCTGTTGCAAAAGATCAATTTGAAGAGAGAGTGGGAAAAAAAGCAGCATTTTTAAAGGTATAAATATTTGGAGCCACCACTTCAGAACTATTAAATCAGCAACTGTTACGTATACTCGAAAGCACTGAAAGTGGTTTCAGCTTGAAACAGATTGGGCATCTAGCTCTCCAATAAACAGGCGTTTTTATTCCGGTTGGCACCGTTAATCTGCTCTTCCGACTGATATTCGTTTTGAGCACGGTCACCCCTGGCATTGGGTTTACAGAAAAGGAAGATTCAGGAGATTGCTGGGGACCAAAGCTGTTTTAGGAAGGCTGGAAGTGTTTAAGCACTTAAGGAGGTTAAGCAGCACAATTGCCATTTGCTTTCAGCCTTCTGAACCCTCCCTTGGAAATGCCTGCCTGCCATGTGTTCTGGAGTGGCCAAGACACTGTCTCATTGTCACCAGGGATTGGTTTGTGAGATGGCAGGCAGCCACTGATGATGTGCTTGGCAAAAAACCTCGACAATCCTCAAGGCTGACTCTGTGTTTGCCGCTCTTCGAAAGCTGAACCGGGAGACAAGAGGACAAAAAACTCCACTTTCAACAACTCGGCCGTCTTCGCCGTGGAGCAAAACAGTTTCTCTTTTCTGTTAGAAGGCAACACAAATAGACATTAAGATGCATTTCCCTCTGCCCTCCCACCATATATCGTTTGAGGGACTTTTTCTCCATAGTTCTTTGCAGGCTGTTGGGATTCACAATACAGATACTCCTTACTTACAACAGTATATTTAGTGACCATTCAAAGTTACAACAGAACAGGGGGAAAAGTAACTTGTGACCATTTTTCACACTGATGACCGTTGCAGCACCCACAGGGTCACAAGATTTACGTTGAGATGCTTCAAAACTCTCGTGTTTGCAATGTCCCAGAGTCATGTGACTCCCCCTTTGCGATCTTCTGCCAAGCAAAGTCAATGGGGAAAACAAATTCACTTACCTAATTTACATTGTGAATTTAATATTAGTGTTGCTAATTTAAGAACTGCAACAATTCATTAACAAATGAGGGTGAGAAAGTTTGTAAAATGGGGCAAACTGAGCAAATTTCTCCTGTAACAACATAAATTTGGGGCTCAGTTGTGATCATGTTGAGGACTACCTGTAGTTACACTGGTTCTATATGCCTGAGAGTACACAACAGTGCATTACCATTCCTTTTAAACATCTTTGTTCCCTATATTCAGGGAATATAGTTAGTTGCTGGCTGACACAAAGAGAACTCCTGCTGATATGCCTAGAAATCTCCTTTGCAAAACCACGACTAGCACTTATAAAATCCAAGAGTTAACTTCTCACCCATCTGTTGATTAATGATAAATTCTCTCTATATCTATATCTATATCTATATCTATATCTATATCTATATCTCTATATCTATATTATATCTATATCTATATCATATCTATATCTATATCTATCTCTCTATCTCTCTCTCTATCTATCTATCTATCTATCTATCTATCTATCTATCTATCTATCTATTTCTCCTAAGGGACAACCTGGACTCAATGATCAGTTGCTTTAAATATTATATTTAAAGCCGCTGATCACTGAGTCCAGGTTGTCCCTTAGGGAGAATAAATATATAACCAACTTGCTGCATCAGAGCACTATTAAATTGCATAAATGTGAAACATGTGCTAGGCATTGGCTCTCCTAGGTACAGAAGAGCCGGTATCAATGCGGAGTGCCAAAACACATCAAGTACAGACTCAGAGCATACGTGGTTGGTCTGGGCATAGATGCCCAACATGCATGTTCTGCTGCCCTGGTTAGATCAAATATTTATATGCAGGACTGGGGGACAGCAGGGAAAATGGAAGTCCATTGGCTATGGAATGGATGATAGCAGAATGAAAGAAGGAAGGGCTTGGATGAACGGGGAGAAGAGGAGGCTGTGGGGAGTTGCCTGGACATGGACTGATCAGGAGGAGGGGCAGATAAGCTGGTCAGGTACAGCACTGGAGGCCCTGGGGAAGGAAGGCACCAAGGAGGTTAGGGGGAGAAGTGGGCAGATGGGAAGGATGCTGGCATCTGTTGGGCTTCAATTCAAGCACAGTGGCAGGGCATTAAGAGGGGGAGTGTTGCACAAGCAGAAAGGTGGGACACACCTCCTATAAAATCCCTTAAACGTCTTTCTCAAATGAATCAAAAAATGTTCTTGGTTTCATTTTAGAATGAAATCATCCATCCATCTTGAATCGGATTTGGGGGCTGCCACAAGGGAGGATGGGTAACCGGCGGAATGAAAGTAAAGTGAGAAGGGAGGATAGCCACAACATTCTTTCGCTAGAGCTCAAGGCCCAGTCACTGGAGTTTGGAAGGGAGTGACTGGACTTGGCGGGAGTTCAGAATGGAGGTGGATTGGAGAGTGTGACTTGAGGGTCATCAGAAAAGGGGGCTGGGTGTGAGTTTAATATAGCAGGGGAAAACGTGGGAATTCAGATTCGGATTTTCCCAGATGTGCCAATATGACTTCTCTAATAAATTCTTGGATGGACTTTGTCTCTGAGTGCTGAATTGAGATGGAGAGCTTGCTTGGAACTCTGACACAGAAAAGTTATGACCCACCTGGAATGGTCCTGCTCAACCCCTGAATGTTGTCTGGTTCATGCACATGTCTATTGGCTCAGCAGCCATTTGTAGACTTTTCTTTCATTTATTTTCTTCCTCTGGATTGCTTGCTCCTTTCCCCCCCTTAAAAACACAATAAAACCAGGTCTTGATTATCATTGTTAAACACAAGAAACATATGTTCACCCCTTTGAATTATTTCTAAATATAGTAACCTATATAGACATATTGTTATTATTCAAATCAATACAAATATAATAATTCATAATGACTTAGTAATTCAAAAAGCATAAAATATATTAAAACTCTGTATTCATCTGAGGTTAAAATACCATTGTCTTTGCAGGAAAAGACTACAGATAGGTCTCGACTTCAAAATCATCCATTTAGCGACCATTCAAAGTTACCTGAAAAAGGGACAAATCTGAAAGAGGTTTATAAGGATAAAAAAAGTTGTTTATGACTTTGCTTTGCAAAAGAAAATTCAAGAGCAAAACCAAACAAATAACTTGGTTAAATTGAATAAATAGAATAAATAGAAAGGGCAGTTTTTTGAAATAAAGCACTGTCCTTCATAATAAAGGATGCTTGGCTACTGTATACATAGGCTGCCTTTTGCTCCCAAAAGAAAAATGGGATGGACACACACACACACACACACACACACACACACACACAAATAAAATTATACATGCATTGCAAATTATGAACTTCTTCCTCTCTTAATGCTGAACTGGAGCTGATGTAATTAAACAGGGTAGTAAAGGTAAACATACATGCTAGTTGTTTTCGGTTCTAGAGGGCAGTGGTCATCTCTGTTACAAAGCTGAAGAGTCAGCGCTGTCTGAAGATGTCTCTGTGGTCATGTGGCCGGCATGACTAAACACTGAAGGTGCACAGAACACTGTTACCTTTCTACCAAAGTGTTCCCTATTTTTCTACTTGCATTTTTACATGCTTTCAAACTGCTAGGATGGCAGAAGCTGGGACAAGTAACGGGAGCTCACTCTGTTATGCGGTGCTAGGGATTCGATCCGCCGAACTGCCGATCTTTCTGATCGACAAGCTCAGCATCTTAGCCTCTGAGCCACCGTGTCCCTCAATTAAATGGGGTAGAGAGCCCTTTTAGCTTTCAGAATTGCAGTTTTTGAGGAGGAGGTACTTTCCATTAAATCAAGGAAAATGATACCTCTTTTCTTAAAAAAAAAAAAAAAAGACATTCAGAATAAATAAAGCCTGTTATTTAGGATCCTGCCTCCTGCAGTGGTATTGCCCTAGTACTGAAACATCCTTGTGAAAAGTGGGAATCTGAGGTGAGCTTTGGAAGAGGATGGGAAGGAAATGAACATTTAATCCCGAGGAACCTCCTTATAGTCTTCTCCTTCTAATCTTTTACCTGATTGTTTAACCAGGTAAAGGCAATCAATTGTGGGGCCAGGTGAACTTCTGTGGCTGGAAATTTACTGAAGTAGGATATCACCATTCATGAGGCTCTTGTGTCTGGTGACCAGCTTTGATCACATCTGAGTCACCACAAAAGCATCTGGCCAGGTTGAATGACCAAGCAGTCTACAATGTATGTCCCTGAAGAAGTAATGTTTGTGGTGTCATTATTTTGCTATCAATAAGACAGTGTGATTTGGTGTACTGATAATATGAGTAAAACTAATTCATTGTATACAGCTGTGCATGTTAACATAGTCCAGGCCTACACATGTTAACAACGTCTGTCTTGATGCCCGTTGCAATTTTACCCTTGACCTGAATTATTATTAAAGACTTTGTGTCTGGGAATACAGAGAACTCTTTATCATTTGAAAATCTTAAATTCCTTTGAACTTCTCTTGCTGTTTGTCATCTTCTGATTTTTCTTAACTCAAAAAGAAAAGAAAAAAAAACAACGAAAAAAAAAAACATTTGTATTGGGTGAAAGCATTTGGGATAAAAAGATTATTCAATTCACATTGCTCCCCCCCCCCCACCTCAAAGCTTGTTTTGTGTGAAAGCTCATACAAAACTTCCGTAACTAATCTCTTAGTGGCCCACTTGTGGTCCTGTGTTGGTGAGGGTGGGGCTGAAGGATAAGACCTTTTTTTGATGGAGATGGGGAGCAGAGCTGGAATCTTAAGGCCTCTTAAAAATTCTCAAAACATTCAAACGTTGGGTTTAACCCCTCCCCCAACAGTTTAATGAGGCTAACTGACAGCTACATAAAACTGGACAAGTGGTTAAATTGCAGCAAAGAGACTTAAAAAAAACTTTTTCTGCCATCTAGTGGTGATCCAGATTTAGGTGGGATCTGTAGCCCAAAAGTGTTTAAGGCCCAAAAGTGTGGACCGACAAAAAAAAAAAAATGGCTGTGAAAATTTGAGTCCTCCCCCTGAATGACTTCACAATATTATTGCTTGCAGCCCTGCAAAAGGGTGTAGAATATAAGTCAGGCTGCTGACATCCAACTTATAGAGTTGTTGTGAGTGTTCCAATCACTTCCTGTAGTTACTACAATAATCCTACTCAATATCCCATGGAACAGATCCTTCGATCTTCTTTTAAGGATGTATGTAGAAATGGAGAGCTGATACAATGGTTGGGTTCTCACTTCCCTTTAATGTAAACCAAACAAAACTCATTTGAGGCCAAGCAGGATTTGTAATTCAGCTATTTCTTGAGATCAGCTATAACCAAAAAATATATATATATATATCATTCCTCCTGATTCTAATTAAGAGAATCTGTCAGATTCAGATAGATAGTCAGGTAGGGACTGTGTGAAACTCTTGGTTTTCATCCTTTAAAAAAGTAGATGCCTTAAATTTAGTACACATCCAGAAACTAACAGGTCAATGCACCAGGAACTGTAAGCTAAGGACTGCCTCCCCCAATAAATCAGTATCTTCCAAGCTCACCATGTGGCTTCCTTCAAAACTTGTTTTTTTATAATATATTATATCTAAAATCATATACATATAATAAGTATGGATGTTGCTTACAGTTAAAAGAGGTCAAGTTAACCTGAAGAGGATTCGGAAAGGAAGAGTTAGTAAACCATATGCTAAGCTTCACTTGTGAGTTTTTCACTGCATATCCAAGGGTAAGTGGGGTTGCAAAGTAAAACACCATTTCAACTCAACCTATGGAATCTGTAAGATCCAGAGAAAGGTTAACAACTGCATCTGAAGCTCTGTCACATTGTTCCCAGAATCTGCAAGGATCTCTTGTGAAGACTGCCAATGGGTAGAAACAAAGAGAGTCTTGAAAGGGAAAAATATTTAATTAAAAAAAAACAACCCTAATTGTCATTAACTTATGAATGCCTAGGTTTAATTTGTTTCTTTGAGCCAGCTGTAGGAGGTGCTATAGCCAACTCCTCTGCTAGCTGTTTGTTCATGTTGAGATTTATCTCTGCATGTAGACACAATGCTGTTTGAGTGATTAAAGAATAGGGGGAACTGATTTGGTAGAACTGTTCATTTTATAGCATAAGAAATATACCCTCGATCTGGCAATCAGACCAGTGTTTCTCAACCTTGCCAACTTTAAGATGTGTGGACTTCAACTCCCAGAATTCCTATCTGACTGGGGAATGCTGCGAGTTGAACCTCCCCACCTCTTAAGGGTAAAATACTGGCCTAGATACCAGTCCACAACCTACTCCAATGTCCTTACGTTGCATTGTAACAACTTATCTGCTCCTCCTCTGCTTGACTCTGACTTTGATCTGTTGCCTTTGCTTCTGATGGTCTCACAATCTGTTTTCTTAATTACCCGGGATATCCAGCCTCGACTTGACTGTTCTTGCCCGTTGTTTATTTCCTTTTGTTCTGCCTGTACAGAAATAATGTTGTGCTGCACTGGGTGCCAGAGGAAGTTTGATTTCACACTGTGCCTTCCCACCAATGCTACTAATCAACACCTTGTATAGCAGGCAAGTGGCCAGGTAGGTTTAAGGAGTCCAGAGATTTCAAAGAAGTGGCAAACAGCTGGAGCAAAATGTTTTAAAATACACACATCCACCAGCCACACAACCATGCCTGCTCCTTTGAGCAAACTTATTGGAGTGAAACAATACTTGCAGAGGCTGGTCTTGGTAGCTGAAGATGGGGCCTGAAACGACCAAAAATAGTAATGACCTCTGCTGACTAGAAAAAGAGGGGGTAGGACCCACCCGTTCCTGCCTCTTTAAAAAGCAATTAATCAGAAAGCTTTAAGAAAGCTGTACCTCCCTGTGATTCCTTTCCAGCCTTCCTTCTTGAGAAATGAAAGAGAGCTGCACCCGAGATCCTACTTGAAAGCACTCCTAGAGTGTTCAGAGAGCACCCCCCAGTGAGAGGGACTCTGGGAAGGGTCTCAGTCTGGCTCCTGGAAGGAAGCCTGGGGGCACATCTAGGCAATTCTCTGGTTAAACTATGTTCTCAACCCTGGCGCATCAGAAGCTTTCAAGTGATGGGAATAAACAAGATTTCTTCGAACATCTCTAGAAGACAATGTTAAAGGAACAGCACCTGGTAAACTAGCTTTAGTTTAGTTGTGAGAGCTTTTGCGTCACTGAATGAATGCCTTGCCAGGACAAATCCACACAGTTTTCTTGGTCAGATTTTGGGAAGTGGTTTGTCATAAAACCATTGTCCAAAACTCCAAAAGGAAGAGAAAAAGCAATGGGTGGAAACGAATCGAGGAGAAAAAGAAGCAATCTAGAACTAAAGAAAAAATTCTTGACAGTGAGAACAGTTAACCCACGGAACGGCTCGTCTTCAGAAGTTGTCGGTGCTCCATCACTGAAGGCTTTTAAAATGAGACTGGACAACCATTTGTCTGAAATGATATAGGGCAGGGGTGCCAAACTCGTGATGACACATTGTCATCACATGATGTATCACAACTCCCCCCCACTTTGCTAAACCAGGGGTGGCCAGCCCGTGATGCATCCATCCCGCAAACTGCAAGTTTGACACCCTTGATATAGGGTCTCCTGTTTGAGCAAAGGTTTGGACTACAAGACCTCTGAAGTCCCTTCCAACTCTATTATTCTATCTTCTGTGTTCTTCCACAGCCTGAGAGTGACACTCCGCTGGCTTCATGCTTTAAAAGGGACCAGCATCCACAGTCTTTTAGTTTCTAAACCCCCGTGCTTTAAATCACTATATTAATCTGTCCCTCAATAAAATATTTGATACTCCTAAATAAAAAGTTGGACGCGGTGGCTCAGTGGGTAAGAGAGTGAGCTTGTCGAGCAGAAAGGTCGGCAGTTCAGCAGTTCGAATCCCTAGCACCACGTAACGAGGTGAGCTCCCATTACTTGTCCCAGCTTCTGCCAACCTAGCAGTTCGAAAGCATGTAAAAATGCGAGTAGAACAATAGGGACCACTTTGGTGGGAAGGTAACAAAGTTCCGTGCGCCTTCGGCATTTAGTCATGACAGCAACATGACACACAGAGACGTCTTCGGACAGCGCTGGCTCTTCAGCTTTGTAACGGAGATGAGCACCACCCCATAGAGCCGGAAACAACTAGCCCGTATGTGCGAGGGGAACCTTTACCTTTTAAATAAAAAGTTGCATTATTGAAAACATTTACATAGCCTCCCCCCCCATTTTATATCAAACTGTGGACGGCTCCCAACCAACAGTTAAAACAACTTCAATGCACCATTGATACATCAATACATGCACATACAGTATCTCTTACCATCACAGACATTAAATTCCAGCACCAAAGCATGGACTTTCAAATGCATCTCTAAGTCCCCTCATCATCCTATATCAAAGCTTGGATGAAAAGTCAGGTCTTAAGTGCTTTTTGGAAGGGTAGGAGGGTGGGAGCCTGCTGAAATTCAGGAGGAAGAGTGTTCTGTAAGGTAGGGGCTGCGATGGAAAAGGGACACTTCCTAGATCCCATAAAATGGCCATGTTTAAGGGAAGGGATTAGGAATGTGCCCAGCTTGTCTGATCTGGTTGGATGAGCAGCTGTCTTTAGAGAGAGGCAGTCCTGCAGATAACCCACCTATGTGCCAAGTAGGCCCTTTGCCATGTTTTAGATAACAAACTGGGAAGGATCAGTATCAAAGTAGAGCTGGAGTACTTAAAGCGCTTTCAATTTGAAGAGCACATGTGGTTTGACCTCCGGCTTCCATAGTAGGTAAGCACAACAGTAAAAAAATAAACATTCCCACAGTAAGTACCTCATTAGATCTTGGGCTGTTGAGACCTTTACACTTTTTATACTTTCACCTGTTTATGATAGGTCTAATAAACTGATTATCAGGTCATGAAAACGAGGGCAATCATGTTACTAGAGGATGAAGTTCATCAAAAGCTGAAAGACTTACTGAAAAGAATGGCAGCCTCTGAGTTTACCGCACATAAATCATAACCAGTGGTTAGTGGAGGTCAAAGAGTTGCAACATTGATGGTGAAGATTTCAGAGGTTAAAGGGGGAAGACTGGGAGACACATGCCAACATGACATGATCCATGATCAGATTTGGGACCCTGTTTTTCTTATTTTCAGTTTTTGTCCTTAAGAAAGGGGGAGAGAATGGAAAACTACTGCATACCTAATGTTGCAGAATCATTTCTGTTGGGCTGGAGCGTCATAGAATCTCTACCCTGTTTCTCCAACAATACGGCCTCCCCCAATAGGAAGTCCCAGCATGTTTTATAGGCATGAAATGAAATTAAGCCCCTCCCCCCAAATTAAGGTCTATATTAAAACATGCAAAATGGGGGGAATGGTGGGGGGGCTTGCCGTTAGGAAGTACTTTTGTTGCACACCCGGATATGGTGCTGCCTGCGTTGACCTCAATACGAAGTGCCCCACCAACGCCGAGGTCAACATCCAAGCTGTCGCCGCCTGCCTGAAGATGAAAGGGGGGAATTAAGTCACCCCTAAAAAGACGGCCTAAAAAAAAAAGAAAAAAAAAAAAGACCCGGCCATATTATATGAGAAACACAGTATCATAGTGCTATCAAAGGGAGAGGGTTGCATAGAACTAATGAACAAATCTATTTCCTAAGTAAAATATTTATTAAATGAGTTTTAATTCTGACTTTATATGTTATTACCATGTTTCTCACATAATAAGGCCGGGCCTTATTTTTTTTTGAGCAAAAACGGCTAGGCCATCTTTCGGGGTGACTTAATTCCCCCTGCATCTCGCCAACAGCCGCTCCTAACGGGCGATCATGGCCAAGCATAGAGAGCTCCCTACTCCCACCTTTGCTGCAGACACCTTTGGCACCCGTCGCTGTTGCTTTCCCTTCTGCCCATTACGCCGCCACGTTTGGAGCTGCCGCTTCCGTGTTTGGAGTGCCGTCGCCATTTGGAGCTCCAAGCGCGAAGTGGCAGCTCAAACATGGCGGCGATCTTTTATTTTGGTCACGCAAAGTTCAAAGCGAGCAAGAGAGGAGACTGCGATGCCTCCATCCGAGATGGCAACCTCACTAGTGGATCACAACGTGGCTGGAAGCCGAATCGGCGGGATACGATGGCGATCTTTTTGGAGTGAGAGAAAGGGAGAGAAGAGTTGCGGCGTAATTTGCAGGAGGAAGTGGGTGTATCCACGGCAGGGAGCAAGGAAGAAGGGCTGGTAGGCAACGGAGAGCATCCCGTAGCTCCGGAAGCAGCCTAGAGGCGCGCCGGGAGAGGCGCAGATGCTGCCTTGTAGTCCCCAAGCCAACTGCGTGCGCCACCTTTAGTTATGTGCGCTCCGCGCTTTGGACATCTCCGTGTGATCGCGACCCTGTCCTTTCCACCTGGCGTCCTTGCTGCTTTCTGGCTCTTTAGCAAGGCATCACGGTCTCCCTCTCATGCTCGCTCTGAACTTCGCGCGGACCAAAATAAAAAGATCGCCCACCGTCATGTTTGGAGCTTCCGCATTTGGAGCTTCCGCCGCCGTTTGGAGCTCCAAACAGCGGCAGTGCTCCAAACATGAAGCCGGTTGCTAAAGAGCCAGAAAGCAGCAAGGGCACCAGGTGGAAAGGACAGGGTCGCGATCACACGGAGATGTCCAAAGCGCGGAGCGCACATAACTAAAGGCGGCGCATGCAGTTGGCTTGGGGACTACAAGGCAGCATCTGCGCCTCTTCCCGGGCGCGTCTCTAGGCTGCTTCCGGAGCTACGGGACGCTCTCCGTTGCCTACCAGCCCTTCTTCCTTGGGCTCCCTGCCGTGGGATACACCCACTTCCTCCTGCAAATTACGCCCGCAACTCTTCTCTCCCTTTTCTCTCGCTCCAAAAGATCGCCATCGTATCCCACCGATTCGGGCTTCCAGCCACGTTGTGATCCACTAGTGAGGTTGCCATCTCGGATGGAGGCATCGCAGTCTCCTCTCTCTTGCTCGCTTTGAACTTCGCGGACCAAAATAAAAAGATCGCCCGCCTTCATGTTTGGAGCTGCCACTTCCGCGCTTGGAGCTCCAAATGGCGACGGCACTCCAAACACGGAAGCGGCAGCTCCAAACGTGGCGGCGTAATGGGCAGAAGGGAAAGCAACAGCGGCGGGTGCCAAAGGTGTCTGCAGCAAAGGTGGGAGTAGGGAGCTCTCTGTGCTTGGCCATGATCGCCCGTTAGGAGCGGCTGGTGGCGAGGAATTCCGGCCCGCCGGGCGCTCCTAACGGCAAGTCTCCCGCCCTTCCCCTTATTTTGCATATTTTAAAATAGGCCTAAATTTGGGGGAGGGGCTTAATTTGATTTTATGCCCAAAAAACATGCTGGGCCTTCCTATTGGTGGAGGCCGTATTGTTGGAGAAACACGGTATCATTTTCATGTTCTGGGACAGGAAGAGTAGCATTAGGAGCTGCTTTCTAGCCGCCATCAAAGCATCACTAGACAAATACAAGAAATGTTTTCCAATGGAAGTTTGTCTTTTATCATCCTTTGGTGCAGATCAGAACTTGGAAGAAGATCCTAGCAGGACAGAATCAGATGGAGACAGGCTGTCCTTCCATTACTAAGTGCTCCATCAAATTTCTCCAACCCAGAATTCAAATCTAAAGAAGACTGTTTTCAAAGTGTGGGCAAACAGGAGGCTTACTTTGGTCGCTTGACTAGTCATTTTGCCACAAGAGGCCTAAACATTCTGCGTTAAAATTTTAGCTTGTAAGCAGCACTGAGCAAAACAAAAATGTAGCAGCATCACCGTCTTCTTTGTAAGGCCCACTGAGTCAGATCCTGGAGGGCATAGCTAGCTCTCATGAACAGAAGCCATTGATAATCTTAGCCCGCAGGAATGTCTGCCTTTCTCTCATCCATATTCACTATTTTGATTTGATAAAGAGACCTTGTTTTTTTTTTTTTTTTACCTTAACCTCTTCTGAGCATTTCTTCCATAGTGCCTCCCACAGAGTTGGGCAGCTCTAATTGAGCCTGATTCTCCCACGCTTGTTTTAGCAAATGATGCTTTTGAAATGGAGATCTTAAAGACCCCTGTCATGGGAGCAGCTGTCAGCCCACTCAGCTCACTTTTAACATTTGAAGCTCTTTTTTTCTTGTTTAATTTGAACTGATTTTATTGTGTTAAGAATCTGTTAAGCTGTTTTAATTAACCCCAACCACCCAAATAAGTGCAACATCTTCTGATGGCTTCCCAAGCAACAATTCAGAAAGAAATAACATAATTGGGTCAGATGCAATTTAGATTACGAGGCTGGGGCTCAAAATATACTTACTAGGGATACCCACATAATTTATGTTGGAATTATATGTATGTTATCATTATTTCATGCCTGTGATTGATTCCTGCTGCCGAATTGCTTCTTTTAACAGATGCTTGTGCTAATTAATAGCTGTGGCCGGTCTTAAAAAGGTAAGAATAGTCCTGTTGGATTTGATTGAAGGGTTAAATGAGGAGCGTTCAACTCCTTTCTGGCTGTAGACTGGATTTGGCCAATGGGTCTAGGACGAAGATGGGGATTACACCAAAATTAAAATGCAATTTACATAAACATGTAAATATCATTAAAATGCATTTATTAAATCCTGGTAAGAAGATTTCTCCGAATTTAGCTATCTGTCACATTAAAAATTAGAATTGGGAGGGAGTCTGGCTTTATAAGATTTTCAGAGTCCAGATGTATGCAGCATTGCCACTTATATAATCCATGTTGTTATTCCACAGTCATGAACCAGTTGCATTATGGAAATCAACAAGCAAGGCATGAGTGGAATAGTTTCTTCCTGTGTCCACCCAAAACTGGTAACTTTGTCAATAGATATAGCACATGGTAGTCATAAGTAGTAGTAACCTTATCTTCCCAGAATTTTTGCTATATTTCTCTCCTCGGGCCAGATTTGAGAAGAAGTGAGAAGGGCAAATCCCAAAGAGAGATGCTACCAGTTCAACATTTACCACTACTAAAGCTCCATTCCTGACACTAATGAATTCATGAAGAATATATTTCAGCACTTGGCAGAAACAGAGATGAAATAACTGGAAAAGGACGTGGTAGACAACCCTGAAGCTCCACAACATTTTGGCATCAACTGCAGAGATTTGAATTGATGGTCTTCATTAACTTTATACAACACATCCAAAGAAAACTACAGAGCCTTAATAATTCTAGTTGAAAGGGGATTAGTTAGAGACATAGAGAAGGAGCTTTCTATAGAGTGACGACCGAGAGCATCCTGTCATATTGCATTACTGTCTGGTCTGGAAGTGTTGCTCCTTCAGACAGGAAGGTGGTGCAGAGAGTGGTGAGGATGGCAGAGAAGATTATTGGCAGTTCACTCCCATCCAGGACATAGCATATAAGCGATACTTGAACAGGGTCCGCAGGATTGTCTGGGACGCTAAACATCCTCTTCATGATCTGGTTTCCTTGTTACCTTCTGGGAGGAAGCTTTGTGGCATCTGAAGCAGAACATCCAGATTCAGCCACAGTTTTGTTCCATACAGTATCAACCTTGTGAACTCTCAAGCTTTCCCTTTCTGATATGTATTCAAAATGGACAGTGATTAATATATTTACGTCATAATAAATAATATATTTATTATTATATTTACATCAGGGTGTAGGTACTGTATATACATATGTATGTATATAACATATCTACCGTGTTTCCCTAAAAATGCGACCTACTTAGAAAGTCCTAGCTTGATTTTTATATGTGCACCCAATATAAGCCCTACCTCCAAAATAAGCCCTAATTAAGACCCCCCTCCCATGCCAGGGTGCACGGGTAAAAATTAAGCTAGGGTGGGGATGGTGGGGTGGAGCTGCCCTACAAAGTTAAGCCTTTGGATAGTTGCAGCCAAGCCTCACATATCTCAGTCCATTTCTTCTGCAGCCAGCAGGGCTTTCCTGAAAGCTTCCGTAGCTGATAAGAGAGCTCTGGATCGATCCAGACCTCTGTTATTAGCTGCAGAGGTCTTCAGGAAAGCTTCGCTGGCTGCAGAGGAAATGAGGTGTGAGGCCTGGCTGTAACTATCTGAAGCTGAAGAAGTTCCTGAAGGCCTCTGACAGTGATAGTGAAAAGGAGGCCTGGGGTGATGCACGCAAGTGAGGTGAGTCAATGGATAACATCCCCCTGAAAATAAGACCTGGTGCCTTTTTTTGGTGGCAAAAAAAAAGAAAAGAAAAGATAGGATCTTATTTGCAGGGAAACACAGTATATGTGTCTTATGTATGTTTACACCTTTGACAGCAGGCAACAGAATTTCATTTTTAATATATGCCAGAGTGCCCATAGAGAAAAAAAAAATGACAATCAATGTTATCTTATAACTTGTAATTTATTGGTAGGTAAAGTATCTTAGAGGCATAATGTCTTGTCATCTCTCACAAGCAAGGACTAGTAACAATTCTGGTTGGTCATCTCAGAAAATATCTAGCATTAGGGGAGATTGTACTTGTCTAGACAGACCAAGAGTCTTCTTAATTGGCAGTACAAGATGTTCTTAATGTGAGATGAGTATCACTTGTAACTTTAACATTCAAATAGGTAATGCCAACCGGCTTCATGTTTGGAGCACTGCCGCTGTTTGGAACCAAAAGACCACTCATGCATCATCACAAAATCTCCAGAACCACAAAGCTTACAAACCTGGAATTTGGCACGTATGTTCCTCTTGGCTTCTAGGTGCTCACTAAGAAAGGATTTTTCGAAATGACCGTCAGAGCATTAGTATTTTATATATTATTATTAACATGCTCTGATGCTAATGAGTTCTACTCCCCCTCCCCACCTGAAAAGAAATCTGTTCCAAATGCAAAACACAAGCAGAGGAGAGGAGTTTCAGTTTCAGTTTCACAGCACCAAGCAGCTTTAGTACACAACAGTTGAGCTAAGCCATACCCAGGCTCCTTGCTGTCTCCTTCTTGGTCACGCAGCAAATACTGTTTCCGTTTCCAAACAGCCCTCAACTCTCTCACACACTGACAGGATGCTAGCCAGATAAATACGATGGATGCTGGTAGGAAGAGGCACAATTTTCCCCCCTTAGTTTCTTCCCCAAAAATTTAGCCAGATCACATAGTTTCATAGTGAAGCACAGGTATTGAGCTAGTTAGGCATGTGGTACATGATTGGAAGTGCAACTCCTGAAAGTCCTGCTATGTTTTAATTGACCAATAAGTCTGAAAGCTTCAGTTTTGACAATTCTGGAAGCCGCCAGGTGAACAAAAACTGGTTAGTGAAACCAAGCCCCCGGACATTTGGGGATCTAATGCATGGATCTCTTTCAACTCCAGTTCAGACTGTTGTTTCTTTTCAATCACAGGTTGCAGATGCTCAAAGAGTTTGACTCCCGCAATTTGAATGTATTTAATTTATTCAGTGTCCTCATCAGCATCAAATGTGTACAGGTAGCCCTCGACTTACAACAGTTTGTTTAGTGACTGTTCAAAGTTACAGCATCACTGAGAGGGCGGAGCTGGCGTCACGGCGGTACGATGGGCGATCTTGATCCTCCAAGATCGCTGTTGATATCTCAGCTGCTGGTCGGTCCCCGCGGACCTAAACTGTCCGGTAGAGATGGTGATTGACAAGGGCATGTCCTGTTGATCCCAGGGATGCCGGAAAGTCCCTGGTTGATCCAGGAAAAGCCCTTTTTGCCGGCGGCAGAGAGACAGCCTTCCAAGCTGCTGAAGCTGGGACAGCTCCGGAACGGAAGAGATTGGGAAGAAAGTGTGTCAGTTTGGTGAGATGAACTTTTACTTATTATTTCTTGGAGAGAACACCCTGAAAAAAATTAAAGTGGACTAAAAGTGAAGAGAAAAGAGTTTAAGCGGTGTGATTAATTGTCAAAGTGGAAGTTTTTTTCTCCCCTCCCCCTTTTTATTGGAATTCTGAACTTGGCAAAGCTGTTTAACTTTAAGCTGGACTGGTACTTTTAAAATCTTTTTATTTCTGTTTGTATTTCTTTCTCCTTTTTTAAACAATCTTTTTGAAAATTCTTTTTTGATTAAGACTCTTCTGCTTGATTTAAGATTTTTTCCCCTTTTTTTAAAAAAAGGGAAATATATATTTTTTTTTAGTTCCTGGCTGTAGATTGAGGAGGGGGAAGTGAAAGTGAAGGAAAATAAGTAGCACTGCCGCCCAGAGGCTTGGAAACATTGTTTCTTTTTTTTCTTTCACTAGTTTGTGTTACAATCAAGGACTCTGAGCTGTGTATTGGAAAAGATAGAGATGAGCATGGCAGTTTGTTTATTCAGGTGCTCATTTGTGAACAGATAGCTGGAGTCTGGAGTTGAAGTTGAAAGAAAGAAAATTGAAGTGACCTTGAAAAACTCTGAGCTGATTTATCAAAGAGCCTTGGATATTTGGCGGCAGAGGCTTGTTTTATATTAGAATTGCTTTTTACCTTTTGCCACCCTTTCTACCCACCCACTAGTTGGGTTTTTTTCCTCTTTAATTGGATTTTGACTTTTTAAACCAGGAACCGGAATGTAAATCTTCTATTTTTGTTTTCTTTTTGTTTATTAAGAGGAACATATAGAATATTTCTCTTTTCTCTTTTTCCCCTTTTTTATCTTTGATTTTTTACTTTTTACATTTACCATTGCAACTAATTGGATTAAAGTATACAAGTGCCTGAAGACTTTCTTTTTCCTTTTTTTCCTTTTTTCCTTTGGAGTGGCAACTGTTTGCCTTCCTCTTTTTTTTCTTTTTTCTTTTTTTCCTTTCTTTTCCTTTTCTCTCTCTCTTTCTTTACAGATAAGCATTACAAGATGAGTAGAAAGACAACAGCTCCAGCTTCTTCAATACCAATCCCCTCACCATCTGGAGGACAATGATCTATACAGACAATATTACAACAGGAAAAAGAGAAAGAGAAGGAAGTGACATTACAGATGAGTATGCAAGGAATTGAGAAGATTGAGAAAAAAATTGAAAAGACAGATGAGAAAGTGGAAAATATTCAATAGATGATGATGAAATATGAAGACAGATTAAAAAAAATTGAAGAAGATATACAAAGAGATAAGAAAATTGGAGACATTGATATTCGATTGAGCGATGTTGAGAATGGCAGATGTGAACCATTAGGATGGGAAATAGATAAATCAGAATTTTATCTAAGATTTCAAAATATAGAAGAAGGAAAAGGTGAAAACCTTGCTGAAATAATGGCAGAAATATTGGCAGAAGCACTGGAAATAACCAAAGAAAAGATGATGGATGGGATGGATGAAGTGTTTCATGTCTATACAAGATATGCAACAAGGAATAGACTACCAAGAGAAGTTCACATTAGATTTACTAAGAAGACATAGATACTCCGGGTGGTGAGAGAGAAAAAACTAAAATATAAAGACAAAGAAATTGTGGTGCTGAAACAGATACCAAGAAGAGTAAGAGAGATGAGAAGAGAATATTTATTCTTGACTAAAGAGTTACTTAAAAGAGGAGTAACTACAGATGAAAAAAAAAAAGTTACAGCATCACTGAAAAAAGTGACCATTTTTCGCACTTACGACCACTGCAGCATCCCCATGGTCACATGATCAAAATTCAGATGCTTGGCATATTTATGACAGTTGCAGTGTCCCGGATCATTTGATCACCTTTTGCAACCTTCTAGCGAGCAAAGCCAGTGGGTAATAGTAACAACTATGTTCAGGGGTGGGATTCAAATTTTTTAACAACCAGTTCTGCGGGCGTGGCTTAGTTGGTGGGCATGGCTTGGTGGTCATGTGACTGGTTGGGCGTGGTCAACTCAACATCACTCACATCGAGGAACACATCTCCTCGCCTGGCCTCTCATGACTGTGGGGATGCTGCAACAGTTGTAAGTGTGAAAAATGGTCATAAGTCACTTTTTTCAGTGCCATTGTAACTTTGAATGGTTACTCCACACAAGCAAAGTATCAGCAAAGGAGGGGAAAAAAACTCCAGAGATGTTCCTGAGAAAGGAAGTCTAGTCCTGCCAAGAATGTAATAAGGGTTAACGGAGAGGCAGTTTCTGTAAGCAACACCAGAATGTTTCCTTCCTGCCTTCCTTACAGGATTAGGCCAATAATTTCTTCTAACAACCGGTTCTCCGAACTACTTAGAATGTTAACAACCAGTTCTAGCGAATAGGTGCGAACTGGTAGAATCCCACCCCTGACTATGTTCCTAACTTAACATCCGCAATATGGCAAGAAAGGTCGTAAAATGGGGCAAAACTCACTTAACAGCTGTCTCACTTAGCAACAGAAATGCCAAGGTCAATTGTCGTCGTATGTCAAGGACTACCTGCATTTCCAGAAAGAACCATTTCAAAAGTTGAAATTATGCATTTCACTATGAATTTAAAAAATTTGACTGTTTTTAAAGTCAAAGGCTAATGCAGAAAAAGAACCCCGATAGGTACCAAACCTGTGGTAAGAAGAAACTCTCATGTTTCCTTAGATCTCTGCAGGGATAAGCACAGGGCAAAGAATTATACTGGCATTTGAAAAATGAATTCACTTTCTTCATCAATCTTTATTTCTCATTTGAAATGATACAAATTAGAATAAAATCTAATTCATCTAAGGAACTGCTTATGTCTCAATTTTTCTTTGCAAGGAGAAGTGCGACAATTGCAGTTTCTTAATTTGGTGTGGGTGTTTTCAGTATTCGTTATAATTTAATGTTAACTTTGCTTGATGCAGAGCTTATGGGTCAGCACAAACACCTGGATTATCGGATTTTAGCTGCAAAGCTCTGGATGATCACCGGAAGGCAGCCAGGGTTTTTCAGTCCAGATCTGGAAGTCCTAACTAATAAACTGGTTTGGGGTTTAAGTCAGTATACATGTGGGTCTTTCCTCCTGCACCTCCACAGACTCTTAGACGAAGTCTTCAAGTCTTACGATCACAACTGGGACAAGAATTTCCATTGCGGAGCAATGTTAAAAGACAACCACCTAATTTGATGAGCTTTTTTTGCCACATTTGTTAAGCAGATCACTTCAGTTGTTAAATGTATTGTGCAGTTGTTAAGCAAATCTGGCTTTCCCCATTGACTTTGCTTCTCACAATAGCAATAGCACTTAGACTTATATACTGCTTCACAGTGCTTTTACAGTCCTCTCTAAGTGGTTTACAGAGTCAGCCTATTGCCCCCCAACAATCTGGCTCCTCATTTGACCTACCTTGGAAAGGATGGAAGGCTGAGTCAACCCTGAGATGGTGAGGATCGAACTGCTGGCAGCCAGCAGTCAGCAGAAGTAGCTGCAGTACTGGACTCTAACCACTGCGCCACCACAGAAACTGGGTGGAAGGTCTCAAATGGTTATCTAGTGAACCCCTTGTTCTGACCCAAACCTCGTTCCAAGGAAACAAACACGAAACAGAGGTAACAGCAAAACCTTTTAATGATTCTTTATGAATCCCGTTCCTTCGTGGTTAAAAGGCTGTTTCAAATTTATTATCTCTGATAAGAATGAGCCTTGCCAAGGTGGATCACTAGATAAAGTTACTAAGAAAGAATCACACAAAGAGTCTCCAAACACCAACCAAGATATTCCGAACGTCCACAAGGATTGAGTGCAAAAACTCCTTTGCTTCCTGCAAAGAACTCCGGTCTCTCAGCTGGCTTTTATCTCTTGAGGGAGGGGCTATTACCTTGCAGCCTTACTCCCGAGTTCCCCTTGCTGCTGCAGCTGCTCTTTCCTTCGAGCAGCCCTGTGCGCATATGCACTGGGCACAGGCTCCTCGGGGACCTCTTCATCACTGCCGCCAGCCTCCACAATATCTGAAGGCAGTATTCCACTCCCTGATGGTCCTGGCCCCATCCCTGCATCACACACAGGCCCCTCATCTGAGTCCTCACTCTCCGAGACCTCAGCCGTCCGCACCTGCTGCCAGAGAACCACAACATGCCCTAAAAGATAATGGTGGGCCAAGGACTCCATCTAATCTTCCTGGCTGGGTAGGAATTTGAAACCAAACACCCTTTATGCATTACAGTAAACCATACGGGTGTATTGTTGTTGTTGCTTTTTTGTCTTCTAATGCAGTGATCCCCAACCTTTTTTACGCCGCGGCCCGGTATGGCGTGGCCCGGTACCGACATCAGCTGGGCGCCGCCATCTTGTTTTGATGAAAAAGTGCTTCCGGTGAGCTTTCTACCCGGAAAAGCTCACCGGAAGCACTTTTTCATCAAAACAAGATGGCGGCACCCAGCAAGCCAGCGGCCCGGTAGGACTTGTTCCACGGACCGGTACCAGTCCGCGGACTGGTGGTTGGGGACCCCTGTTCTAATGCACAGATCGCACACAAAGACATTTTTTAAAAAAAGAAAAGAAAAGAAAAAGAAAGCAAAGCTGTAAGGAAGTCAAGATAAGCCCATATGCTGGGAACAATATGTTTCGATATATGCGAAACCGTCACCAAAAAATGGCAACCCTGTTTAAAGTTCTTTCTCTTCTCATGTCTAATCAGCATTCATCTTTGCTTTCTGTGTCTTCTGTACTTCTTTAGCTCTGACAATTGCATCCCATGATGAGGGACAGCGGAGGGAAAAACATCCAACTCTTTCAGATTCAGATGTAAACCACCCCCCGCTTTTCTGTAGAATCTGACAAGGAACTGCTATTTTCAGCCTCCCGTTCTGTCTTTATGGCAATGTGCAATTCCAACCCAACATGTGTGCGTGCGTGTGCATGCTTCACCAAGCAATTTTTCAAAGTTGGACTGGGCACAAGGACCCCAGATTGACGCTCTGGTCTCAGCATTAAGAAAGGTTCTATATTTTCCTAGATGAGTTTATATCTGACTGCTGCGCAGCTGGTAACTGTGTGCTGAGCATCATGTGCCAGATCTTATAAAAAGCATCCCAGTAGCCAGCAGAGATATTTAACTCATTATTTTAAACATTAATTTATTGCATGAAATGAATCAGAACACGTCCCTTTTGTGCACAATACCTTTATCATATCTACAAAGCGTTTTAAAGCCCAAAGCGCTTGTGAGCGCTTTTAATATCCTGGTAGTAAAATAATACCTCTGCATGAATATAAATACATGGATTATTGGATTCTGATAGAGACTAAATATATGAAGAACGGTTGCAGGAATTGGGCATGGCCAGTCTAGAGAAAAGAAGGACTAAGGCCAGAGGTGGGTATTCAGCAGGTTCTGACCAGTTCTGGAGAACCTATAGCGGAAATTTTGAGTAGTTCAGAGAACCGGCAAATGCCACCTCTGACTGGCCCCACCCCCATCTATTCTCTGCCTCCTGAGTCCCAGCTGATCGGCTGGGTCTTCTTTTGTTGCCCTGCACAGGAGAACAGAGCTGGAAAGCAGGTTAGTGGGGTGGGGAGGGAATATAGATTTTGCAGTATCCTTCCCCTGGAGTGGGGTCGGAATGCAAATTTTGCAGGATCCTTCCCCTGCCATGCCCACCAAGCCACACCACACCCACCAAGCCACACCCACAGAACCAGTAGTAACATTTTTTGAACCCCACCACTGACTAGGGGTGACATGATAGCAGTATTCCAGTATTTGAGGGGCTGCCACAAAGAAGAGGGGGTTAACTTATTTTCCAAAGCACCAGAAGGCAAAAACAATGGATGGAAACTAATCAGATGTACATACTTAACTCTTCCCGGGAGGAAAGACAGGCCCCCACTCTCCTGCAGTGCCTACCAGGGCCAGGGTCTGAAGAGTGCTGGGCTCAGCCCATGGCCTGGTGCCTGCAGCACTGAGTAGGCATGCAGGTTGGAGCTCAGCAGCCCAAAGGTGGCAGTGGGTGAAGTGGTGTTAGAAGCATTGTTCCACCGGCGGCCACTGGCAAAGGGACCCTGACAGGCTAGTAGTGGGGAAGCGCTCTGGAGGGCGTAGATCTGGGCTGACTTGCCCTGCGTCCAGCAGCAGCAACCCAGCAGGGCAGTCGAGAACAGTATGGCCAGGAGAGCAAAGAGTCCCCATGAGTCCAGTAGCAGCATGGGCAGCCGCTCAGCGGCCATCACAGTGCCTGCCATGACTGAGAAGTATCCAAGTAGCAGCAGAGCCAGCAGGTAGGGCGAGCAGAGGCTGGGGTGTGCTGAGAGCTTGGCCCACAGGTGCAAGGAGAGTAGTAGCAGGGTGGCAGCCAGAGCTGAGGTCAGCAGTAGCTGGTGTGGGAATCTGTTTCTGCTACCGCCCGTCAGCCTGGCCGAAGAGCAGCCCAGCCCGGGTGCCACTGGCCCCCAGCACTAGCAAGTGCAGCAGGCCCAGCAGTCAGGTCTTGAGTCTGGCCAGGCAATGATGGCAGCAGCGGTGGCTTCTAAAATCGATCTAGGAAGGAACAGACAGCTGAGGAGTCGCTTTCTTCCTTTTCAGCTCCTTCTGCAGTCACCGAAAGAGCTAAGCAACAATTGCTGGGGGAGAAAAGAAGGTAAGGGATGGTGGTGAAGAAATCTTCCTCCCTCCCACAGGTGCCACCTGACGTGAGCAACATTGAGCTGGCTATGCCCCCCCCCCCCATGCATCCATTTGGCTGATAATCTTAGCTGGGGCTTATTTTTTGAGTAGGGCTTATATTATGAGCAGCCTGAAAAAACCATGCTATGGCTTATTTTCTGGTTGGGTCTTATTTTCCAGGAAACATGGTAGTTTGGTGATAAAATGTCTGCAAGAAAATCACCAAGCTCTGAAAGCACCAAAGATTCCATAGTTCAACTCCAAGCTACAAATATTCTCTTCTATTGAAAACAAAACTTGCTTTAAACTAAAAGAGCAATCTATGTGGAATTAAACTAATTCTCACCTTTCTGTATTTAACAATTTTCCTCTTCTGGAACATTGAACATTACATACAATTCAATGGTTCCAGAAGTTCATCTAAAGATTGCAGGCACTTGAAGTCTTCTTGCTGTTCACTCTGATACTGAGATTCTTCTGCAGCTCTGTTGAGATCAGGTGGAAATGTTGAGAAAAATAGTGGTAGGGTTAGGGTGAGTGTTACTATAAGTATTACACCTCCTACAATCCAGTTCTATCACTCCTCCATTTTGTCCAGTACTAATCTAATTTGACT
This sequence comes from Notechis scutatus, assembly GCF_049901735.1. Lineage (NCBI taxonomy): Eukaryota > Metazoa > Chordata > Lepidosauria > Squamata > Elapidae > Notechis > Notechis scutatus. The sequence continues at coordinate 132,982,515 of NC_142009.1, read as the reverse complement.
GATAAGGGCTTCTACCAATCGTTTGCTAGAGTTTCTACTTGAACTGGAGATGCTGAACATTTAATGTAGGTCTTAGGATCTTCTCTGTGTTTGTGCATATGTGCTGGTGTGTCTTTCTACTAATAAAATAATTGACAGATTGATATCACCTACCACAAATGTCATTTGTGGCTTCATTGCATTGACGTGGAAGGAATCCTTAAGCAGGGTTTGCATATTTGCCTTCCACTCTTCATTAATCTTTGTGACAGAGGAGATTGACAAAGAGAAGTCATGTCTGTGGTTCCTGAGATCAGGAGAAAGAAAGGAAAGGCACAAACTGTAGAGGCAATGTTACACTTTAGGCCAGGATAAGATTCAGGAATGAAAGGAAGTGGGGAGGAAGGATTTAACTTAATCATGTTTACTCCTGGTAAATACATTTTGAAAAATTCTCTAAAAAAGAAATAATTGGCATTTGATGAGTTGTTTATTTATGGGCTCTATATGCTACTTAGTATTTTCACCACATAAGTGGCATTCAGAATAGTTCTATAGACATGGAATTTAAATTACAAAATGCCTACAATACAATGATAACTAGAGATGATTGGCATCCAATTAGGAATTATTAAGCCAGAAGTAATGGAATGTTCTTCTTTTGACAGCCCACAAAGAGCTCTAAAGTATGACAGGTAAGCTGCATATATAATACACCCTATTGCATCCATTCTGGGTTTGGTTTACTGTATCCTCATTCATCTCATCATGTATCTGTCTTCCTGTCTGCCTGTCCACCCGTCCGTCCATCCGTCCATCCATCTCTCTCTCTCTCTCATCTATCTAATCTATCAATCATCTATCTATATCTATCTATCCTCTCTATTTATCATCTGTCTGTCTGTCTATCATATCTGTCTATCTATCATCTATCTATCTATAATCAATCAATCAATCACCTATCTACGGTATATAAGATATCTATCTTCTCTATCTTCTATCTCTATCATCTCTATCTATCTCTCTATCTCTCTATCCATCTATTTATCAATCATCATTTATCTATCTATCTATCATCTATCTATCTATCTATCTGTCATCATCATCATTTATCTATCTCACCTGTCTCTATCTATATCACCCATTCAACAGAGAACAAGCTGAGTAATTTGTAAATAAATGGATTTCACTAGTTGCAACTGCTCAACCAGTATGGCTGCTGTTCAGAATTCTTTGAGTTGAACTTTTACCGTTCTGGACAAAGCTGAGGAGAATTGTATTACATTCTGTCACATTCCTGTCACCTTTCATTCAGCTTGGTACTCGTTTCCTGCCCGGTCAATCAAATGTTACACTGCAGCAGCTCTGGCAGAGCCAAGGTATACAATTTCCCAAACAAGCACTCTACCTAAGTCAGTTAGAAAGTCATAGAGATAGGGTATATCAGGTCTAGTCTTGGTTCAACCAAGGATTACAACTGCTGAGGCAATGGCAGTCTCTGCTCTTCCACTCCCCAACAGCTATCGATGAATAGGGCTCTTCTCATGGTATATAAAGGACCAGGACCTGCTCCATTGATAGCTTCCCAATCTTGAATAGAAGAATCATCTGGAACTTAATGGCAGGGGTTCATTAATGGCTGAACTACAACCCTCAACACAAAGGAGAGTTGAAATGAGGGGGCCTTGGTGGTCTCTGAGCGTAGTTGTTTCCTTGTACACATTTTATTACCCGAACTAGGTAACATCATCAGGGATAGTCTCAGGGGTGGGATTCAAAATTTTTAACAACCGGTTCTGTGGGCATGGCTTAGGTGGTGGGCATGGCTTGGTGGTCATGTGACTGTGTGGACATGGCTTGGTGGTCATGTTATTGGCTGGGTGTGGCCAACTCAATATCACTCACATCACGGCACGCATCTCCTCGCCTGGCCTCTCATGACTGTGGGGATGCTGCAACAGTCGTAAGTGTGAAAAATGGTCATAAGTCACTTTTTTCAGTGCCATTGTAACTTTGAATGGTCACTCCACACAAGCTAAGTACCAGTAAAGGAGGAAAAAAAACCTCCAGAGAAGTTCCAGAGACAGGAAGTCTAGTCCTGCCGAGAATGTAATAAGGGTTAACGGAGAGGCATTTTCTGTAAGCAACACCAGAATGTTTCCTTCCTGCCTTCCTTACAGGATTAGGCCAGTAATTTCTTCTAACAACCGGTTCTCTGAACTGCTTAGAATGTTAACAACCGGTTCTAGCAAATAGGTGCGAACTGGTAGAATCCCACCCCTGGCTAGTCTTCTCCACATAACAAATAGCTGGAATATTGTAGCTCAACATTAAAATCATGGATATGTAATACAAAATCTAAGGGCTCTACTTAAGTCAGAAGGGGTACAGATTTCAGAAGGAGTTCCATCTCCATTAAATCCATAGAATGTAATGGGGAGTTGTGATAGACAATCCCAATCTGTGATTAAGAGATGCATTTGGGATGTATTCTGGCTTTTCTGTCAAAGGGTGGATTTGGGATGCCGGAATCTCCTTTGCCCAAAATTGGAAACACGCTATGACCCCACCAGAAGCCGCAATAATTAATAAGGTATACGAATGCGCAGAGATGGACAGATTGATGAAGTTATTGAAGGATAAGGAAGAAGGAGAATACTATAAAATATGGGACGTCTGGTATGAATGGATGAGGAAAAGACGTGAAGGCATCTAATGATAATGTATGTAATACCATAAAGCAATAAGGTTTACATGTAAATAAATGTAAATACACATGTATATATGTATAAAATGCCTAGAACGACAAAGAAGTAAATACAGAGATGGATAACACATTAATAGAAGACATTTACAAATGTAAACACTGTTATAGTAATGCTGTAAAATGTGAAAATTTGTTTTTAATTGTCAAAACTTTGAATAAATAAATTTATTTTAAAAAAAGAGATGCATTTGGGATTTATTCTGGCTTTTCTATCAAAGGGTGGATGTGGGATGCTCCTTGCCTCTTCACTTAATGTTCCTTTCAAGTGATGAATTGGATATGGGTGAGGTGGGAGGGTTTCCTTCATCATTTATGAGGGCATTTAGAGATTTCTATTGTTAAATAAGTTCTTGCTTGAAGGGAAAAAAAATCAGTTTGCTGCTGGTAGGATTTTTTATTGCCCAAAAGGAAAGAAACAAAAGGGTACCAACAAAGTTCATGAAAACTTAAAGGTAGCCATCTACAGTATTTAAATATCTGAGAATGGGAGCAATAAATAATACGTCTCGCTGGGAGTTCTTTAAAAGTTAATGGAATATCAAATTATTGAAAGGATTGCACTGTTGCAGTAGCATTTCAGGGTCTTCATTCAGTAGCTTAGAGGAAAAAAATAATAATGACTGTATTCCAACTCAGGTGTTTTCCAAAGGAAGGTTGATGCCAGGAAGATCAAAGGGGTTTATGAAGAGTGGAGGAGTACATAGAAGGAAATTGAAAAATTCATAGGCGGCTGACCTTGTAAATGGCTTTTATTGGCTAGTCTTAAAAACAGCTCTTATGCTAGAGTTACGGAGATCACCTGAGATACTGCACCTGAGCAAACACTGCTATTCCCCAAGTCAGTCTGTACCAGTAGATACACCTAGCACAAGGTCCACGCAATGCTTACACCTTGCTAAACCCTAAGCACGATGGGTGGGGTAAACAGGTGCATAAATCACCTATTAGCTTTCTCTGTCATAAAAGGTAACTTTAATGACATTTATGGTACCTTTATACCTTTTATTGTTGTCACAGGGAAGGGTATACATAACACTTTACTTGATCTTTCGTTTGCTTTCTCATGGTTTGGTTGGGCTGCCGAGCCAGAGCAGGCAATTTTTAACCTAACATTATTGGTGAAGGGCTGACACAGCAGGGCTGAAGAGGGAAGGAACCATAAATGTCATCCTTTGGAGCTCCTTGAATCCTTGCCAGAGGTTGAGTGAAGGAAGGGGTTTATAAAACACATCTGTTTGGTTTGACTTTGGGAGGTGCAACTACTGAACTGCTACTGCTGAGGCAACAGACCTACAGGGGGATCTCAGCCAATTCTCCAATATTTTCATTAGCCAAGACATCAGGGTCAGGAGGGGAAGAAATTCAACATTAGTTTCTTGGGGATGGGACCAGCCATTTCAAACATGTAGGACAGGGATTCTTTTTTCTCTCCATAGGAATTCGCTTCTTTCTTTATTGTGGTGACCCACAATATGTTGGGTTTCCCTGGCCACCATTTTGTCACCTCTAGAATGTCCTAGGGTTAGCATTGTTCCAGAACACCGAATGCATGTGAGCCATTGTAGAGAAATAGCAGCCAAACAAAACAAAACAAAACAAAACCAATAGATGAAATATGACTAGAATATAGATAAAATTATACAAAGTGCTTTTTAAAAAGAAGCTGAGAAAAAATGAAAAAAAAAATCTGATCCTCCCCTCCGTCTTACTAAATAGACCAAACTGGGAAATCACAGAAAGGCTAAATGACTTTTATTGAGATTGGATGTAACAATAAAATATTGCAAGTGTGATTATGCCGCACCACCTCCTTCTTATAGTTCAGTGAATTAGGAAGATCTCAGTTGCAAAATTATATGGACTTCTGAACTTTAGCCCTGTTGCCTAAACCAGGGGTCCCCAACCCCAAGGTCATGGCCCACTACGGGAGTGTGGCATATTCGCAATTGGGCCATGCAGGTGACGGGCTGGCAATTTCTGTCTGTCTGTCTGTCCATCCATCCATCCATCCATCCATCTGTCCATCCATCCATCCATCCATCCATCCATCCATCCATCCATCATCCATCTATCATCTACCTATCTATATCATATCATATCATCTCTCTCTCTCTCTCTCTCTCTCTCTCTCTCTCTCTCTCTCTCTCTCTCTCTTTATCTGACATAGGAACCAGATTGAAAGAAGTATGTAAAAAGTATAAAATCAATCTACATTTTCATCCAATGTGGGGAGGCAACAAAGATTGGGATGGGGTTGAAATGGGTTGCAAGAAGTTGAAACATAAAACTTGATTTACCCCTTGAGTCTGAAGAATCAAGTGGAACAGCCATTTTGTAAACACATAAACAAATAAGCCATGCAAATCTATTTTCTGAGAAAATAATTCCTCCCCCCACATATGTTTTTGATTATTTGTTGCATACAGTAATGAAAGAGATGTCTGGGGAAAGGCTTTGGGTTAAGTTGCTGCTGGCTGAGCCACGAAACCCGTAAGAGTCTTTTAAACATTAGGGTGGGGAAGATAACCGTGGGAAGGGGCAGGTGCTATCAGTTACTCCTGACTCTGCCCTCACTGAACCTGAACAGCTCTAACCTTTGTGGCTTGGGGCTGCCCACTCATAAGGAAGTGAAGAGTTTGGGGTTGATTCAGTGCTTAGCAATTTCATTCCCTTTACATTGAAAACCCATTGGAAACTTTCACATTTGCTTCCAATAACATTATGAATAGTCAATGTGTAGTCAGATTCTATACAAATACTCTTCAAATTCTTTCCAGCTTTTTCCACTGGACTTTCCTCCCAGGTAAATGTTAGAACTGCAAGCTATTGAGAATGGGGCATTTTTTTCATATAATTCAGAGAGATTTACTTGCAAATCTAATAGTTTTAGCTACTTATATACAGAAGGCAGTGATTAAATCACATTCAATGCTATTTTGATGTGGCGGTATTTTCTTTTGAAACTGGTTTTGTCTATCCAGAGTTCTTCTATTTGATTGCAAAAATTAAAGGTGCATGGCTAGAAATGCATGGAATTTTACTGAGCAGTCAGTATCCAACCATAGATTAACATTGATTTACCTTTTCTACTTTTTTGTTCTCTTTTTGTCCTGTTGCTTCTTATAAAAGCTCAGCAAAGATACTTCTGAGCAATTGGGCATTTAGAAGGCAAAGTCAGGGAGAATGTCAGACAGATAAGATGGCCAGAAACCTTTCCCCAAAGCTTCATATGTGTGATAGAGATTGCAAGTATATCATCAGTTTTAAAGGCCATTATTTCTCATTTAGGCCTTTCTGCTTTTTCTCCATCTTTCAGGTAATGGCACAGTGCAATCCAGATGGGCAGTGCCAAGGGATTAGGTATCCTTTGTGTTCTTCTGCTCTTTTATAAATTATTATTATTATTAGAGCAGCAATAGCAATAGCATTCAGGCTTATATAACGCCCTATAGCTCTTTACAGCACTCTCTGGGTGGCTTAAAATTTAGCATTATTTTCATATTGCCCTCAACTATCCGAGTCCTCATTTTATCCATCTCGGAAGGATGGAAGGCTGAGTCAACCTTGAACCCCATCAGAATCGAACTTCAGGCTGTGAGCAGAGTTAGCTTGCAATACTACATTCTAACCACTGTGCAGCCTGGAGTTCGAAACTGTTTTTAACTGCTGGCGTCACCTTTGGCTCCAAGAATTGCATCTCTGGTTATTTGGACACTTTTTGCTAAATATTTTCCTGGGAAAGGATAGTAAAAGGATTTCTCAAGAGCTAATGCACTTTGTTCAACAGATCTTCACTTATTAGCTTGTCTGATCTGATATATTTTGTAAAGCTTGTTGCAATGTATAGATAAGTATGATGGTTTGAATAGTCGGAACAGTGAGAAAAAAATAATAAAATCTGTATGTAGCTAGGATTCTTTTTTTTTTTTGGCGGGGGGGGGGAATATTACATGTGGTGCTGTTTGGAGATCCCATCATATTTACTATGCATTATGTGGCTGCTGTGCATGTTCATATTTGAAAATGTAACTGACTGCATTCAGAAATCATGTTATTGGATTTCCTGAGGATTCAATGGGCGGGAAAAGAGGGGCATAATGAGAGACGATGGCTTCATTTCCCAGTGGGTGATACCTGAAGACGACAATCCTTCTCCATCCTGGTCAACATGCATAACTAACACAAATAAGTATGAGGAATCAATGGGTCAAAATGGTATCCTCAGATTATGCAACACGTGACATTCAATTTCTTCTGGGATTTTCTAAGGCCACAATAATAATAATAATAATCTTACTTTGATCAAATGCTACTATAAGTCACCTGAAACAAGGAATCCTACTTCTGGAGAAGCATGGTAATCAGAGGTGGTATTGAGCAGGTTCTGACCAATTTTGGAGAACCGGTAGTGGAAATTTTGAGTAGTTTGGAGAATAGGCAAATGCCATCTCTGACTGGCCCCACCCCCATCTATTCTCTGCCTCCTGAGTCCCAGCTGATTGGCTGGGTCTTCTTTTTTGCCCTGCACAGGAGAATGGAGCTGGAAAGCAGATTAGTGGGGTGGTGAGGGAATGGAGATTTTACCGTATCCTTCCCCTGCCATGCCCACCAAGCCATGCCCACAGAACTGGTAGTAAATTTTTTTGAATCCACCACTGATGGTAATCCCATCATTTTAGAAGCTGAAGCAAAGTGTTGTATCTGTAGAGTAGCATGGGCAAGCTTTCATTGGCCTGTATTTCCTTGAGCAGAGGAATTGCATAAGAATGGAAGATGAAGCTTAAGGACAGATTGTTTTTCTCAGGGATTTGAATTGCTCTCTTCCAAGATCAGCTGAGATTAAGTTGAAGGTTTTGCTAGTTTCTCCTTCAGCTGTGCAAAGTTTTGAAAGAGTTTCTATGGAGATTCTCAGTCATCCAGGTCACAGTTGTCCCAAAGGCATTTTTTTCAAAAGGCAACTGGACTTTGCTTTTCTATGAAGACGTTTCACTTCTCATCCAAAAAGCTTTTTCAGTTCTGATTTCAGATGCTTCAGTTAGAACTGAAGAACCTTCTTGGACGAGAAGCAAAACATTTTCCAAGAAAAGCAAAGTCCAGCTGCCCTTTTGGAAAAGCACCTTTGGGTCTTTGAAGGAATTCTTTGCTCCAATGATATTTGAAGTTCAAAGTTGCTTCAAAGCTCTTCATGATACTCGGTGGTTCCCTGTTTCTAAAAAAGTGATGTGAAGCTGATATGTACTATTGCTTTGCATTGCTTCTCCAGCTTTCTCTGGTACTTCTACTTGTTTTCTCATGCTTCTAGCCACTGGAAGTACAGAAGGGGGTTGGAGATAGACACGAAATGGGTGAATTCCACCACTGCTGCACCTTAGCAAGATGAACACAGTGGTGAGATTCAAATTGTTTTACCACCAGTTTGGTGGGCGTGGCTTGGTGGGCGTGCTTTGCCTAACACTGACGCGCAGTTTTTCCCACACCAGCTGAGACCTGCAGTACCAATCATCTGAGAGGATAAAGAAGAGAAAAGTGCAGCTGATCTTCAGCTTTTTTTTACTACTGGTTCAGAGAAACCGGTCCGAACCAGTAGCATACCACCACTGGATGAACAGCCATGACTTTGCAGTATAAAGCATCTCCTTGACCACCGCTGAAGGAAATTAGACACTAAATCAAACCTTAGATATGTGGACTTTATACAAGAATTTCATTTTCTTCTTCCTCTCCTTCTAGAACAGGGGTCTCCAACCTTGGCAACTTTATGACTTGTGGACTTCAACTCCCAGAATTCCGCAGCCAGCTAATTTACTTTCTAAATTCTAATAATTTTCTGAATTTAATTTTTTAAATATTTCTAAGAACAAGCAAAGTACATGCATGTTTTAAAGCAGCATATCAGTCAATAAAAAAGTCAACATAGATAAAATGTGGTTATAATAATAATGCATTTAAAAACCATTTTAAACTTTGTTTATTTTTCGCAAATAGTCTTGAAAATTATTTTAACTTGAGATATTATGAATTTCAGCATTGGGGTTTAAATTCTGAGATTATACCAAACTTTGAAAAAAATCTATTTTGGTATCTATTTTGTTATTTATTATGTAAATTTCTCTTCCACGTTTCGCTCACTGTCTTTATAAGTTCTTATTTCATGTTTCACTTCTTTCCTGGAATGCTTTTGATGTTGCCCTATAATCTTAGAAGAAATTATATTATGGAATTTGCCTTGCTTTTATTTCCCCAGCTGCAAGACTGTAAATTGTGAACTTTTATATCTATATTCTACATCAATTTTAAGTTGAAGCATAATAATTAAATGCTAGCATAATTGTTAAATAGCAGTCCTCAGAGAAGGCAAATTGAAAAGGTATTTAAAAAGGAGTTCATAAATCGTCAGTGAAAGGGAAAGTGTCTGAATCACAAACATTTTGAAAATAAAATTTAATTTCATAGGCATAAAATACTGAGAAATGTGTATCAGAAATGATAATGCCCAAAACCTCAGCTGTCAAATAATACAATTTTAGTTAAATGTTATTAACTCATTTTACTCAACTATTGGAACATAAATATACTATTTCCCACATATGCTGCTTTTCCCCATAAATGAAATTGCCAGGCTAACATATTAATAATTGGACATTTGAATGCCTGGCCTTCCATTTCAGAGATCCATTTAACCCCGTGAAAGTGTTACGTTTAGAATAAGGGACAGCTTATTCAGGTTCTTCTCATCTCAAAGCATTTTAAAGAATAATAGTTGTGAAAAAGTAGACATCTTAATGTACATCATCTCAAATTCCTAGTATAAAGACATACAATTTCTGAAGAAAAGCCCTCTGGGTCATTTCTTAGTTCTTCAACAGACGTTGCTGACAAATGGAACCTTAATGTGAAATGGGGAGCAAACATATTCATGGTATGGAATTAACTGAGTTAATTGTACTAAATTCATAGTAGGGCAGTCTCATTCACTCCTTTCTCCTTCCTCCATTTGTTTTTGTCAGTGTAGCATCCAGGAACCCACTTCAAGGTCATCTTTGGTTCTCAAAACCAGGGCTTTTGTGCAGAGATGCTATCAAAGTAGTAATACTTAAAATAAAATGATGGATAGAAATGTGAGCTAGCCATAATCCATTGAATATTAAAATACCCATTAAAATAAGTAATGGAAAACTTGAGCAATGACATATCTTTTTCTCCCTCTGTATTTAGTTTAGTTTATTGTCATTGCACCTCGTACAACGAAATCAAACACCATCTTCAGTGCACATCATGACCATGACCATGAAAATAAACACAAACACACATCCTTCACCCTTCACACGTTGAACCGGAAACCCCCAACCCCACACCAACACTGGACTATACAGCAGAATTTAAAAGAGCTACTGTCCTGGGATAGAAGCTGTTTTTCAGCCTATTTGTCCTTGTTTTTATTATTCTGTACCATCTGCCAGATGGTAATAGTTCAAAAAAAGGGTTCCCAGGATGAGATGGATCTTTGAGAATGTTTTGAACTTTCTTAACTTCAGCAGGAGCTATAAAGCTCTTCCAAAGAGGGGAGAGGGCAACCAATGATCTTCTGGGCAATGACGTTAACCCTCTGGAGTGCTTTCCTATCTGCCACTGTGCAATTGGCAAACCATACAGAGGTGCAGTATGTTAAAATGCTCTCTATGGTGCAGCGGTAGAAGGTCACCAGCAGTTTTCCATTCAGTTGTTGTTTTCTGAAAAGTCTCAGGTAGTATAATCTCTGCTGGGCCCTTTTGACCAGGGCTGCAATCTGCAAAAGCTTGAGCAATGCCATATCTTTTTCTCCCTCTGTATGTATGAAAGAGAAATAATTCTATAGGATTGTAGTGGAAATGCTGTTACTTTTGCTAGACAAAAATACAAACATATTTTGTCTCCCAGAATTTTCAGTAAAAATGGAATTATTTTTCATCCTGCTGAGACTGCCTCACCACTAAATATGGATTCAGAAAACAAGTACCAAAAATACTACTTTACATCCAAAACACAGCTGTTATGGCAGGTTTTTTCCCCCCTGTAAAATTGGGGCAATGTCCAAACAAATGATGAAGATGAGGATCAATAACAAATACAGGTGCTCTACGGTTAAAATGGTTAGCAAAGATATCTCAGGTTTTAATTTAAGCCAACAGGTTTTCATTCTTCCTCTTGAGATTGCACAGGGCGCACATTTTTAGAACTTATAAGTAAAACAGAGAGGAAGTTAGTACAATTAATCAGTGATGGAGTGATGGAGCACCCACAGGTTTGCCTTCAGAAGTCGTGGGTACACCATCACCGGAGGTTTTTTAAGACGAGATCGTACAGCCATTTGTCTGGAATGGTATAGCAGGGGGTTGGACTAGAAGATCTCCAAAGTCCCTCCTGATTCTGTTATTCTGTATTCAGTCAGCATCAGTTCCGTGATTTAGCATTTTAATGGAAAATTCCAATATTATGATATTTTATAAATAAAATGAGCTATTTTTATGATCCCCAGAATAAGGCCTGATCGAGAAACTTAGATGGAGAGGGAAACAACAAATTTGGGGAGGGGAGAATATTTTTATACATGTAAAGCTGACCCTAGTGTTCTTTTTATATTTTCTTGGCTTGCGGAATATAGGATTTTTCAAACATGAATCTGTTCAACAAGCCAGACAAACCTGATTTTTGCTTGCGTTTTTCATCCATGCACTTTTTATGGAGTTGTTAAATAGACAGAATACTGGTTGCATTACAAGAGAAGCTGTTAGCCGGTTCGTAATTATCATTCAGGATGAATTATGAGTGCAGTTTAAAAGAATAAGGATCAGAACGTTGAGCAGATGTATTTCCCCAAATTCCTACCTTTTGAAAAGCAGACTTTGAGGTTTCAATCCTATGCTTGGAATTAAAGAATTAAAAAAGCTTTCCCCAGCCTAGTGACTTCTAGGTATGCTAGAATTCCACCTCAAACAAATTCCTTGCCAATGTTTGACAAGATGAGTATCTCATCAAAAAACATCTAGTCAGCACTAAGTTTGGGAAAACCAATTTAGAGTTTAATAGTAATAGCACTTAGACTTATATACCACTTCACAGTGCTTTACAGCCCTCTCTAAGCCAGGGGTCGCCAACCTTTTGGACCTCAGGGACCACCAAACATAATTTTAGATCCCAGGGACCACTAACTGGTTCTGTGGGTGTGGCCTAATTTGTGGGCATGGCTTGGTGGTCATGTGACTGGCTGGGCATGGCTTGTATGTAAATATTATAAATATTTATATAAATATTGAATTTTTTATTAAAAAAGAGCAACTTTTACCCAAAATCAGACAAAGCAGGCAGGCAGATTGAGTTGCCCACAGAATCACAGATTCATTCAGAAATCTATCTGCCATTGGCTAGCTCAGTCTATCACACAAAATTTGCTTGCAAGCAAACTTACAAAATTAACTAACAACACACCATGTATGTAAATATTGAATTTTTTTATTAAAAAAAGCAACTTTTATCCAAAATTAGGCAAAGCAGGCAGATTGAGTTGCTCACAGAATCATTCAGTGATCTATCTATCTGCCATCGGCTAGCTCAGTCTCTCAAATTTGCTTGCCATGAGTCTGCACTGAATTTGCTTGCAAGCAAACCTTCAGTCCTAAGGGAGGTTCAGCTGTACTTAAAAGCAGAGCCGAAGATCTAAAGACGAGCTAGAAAGCAAGAAATCCAACCATTTTCTGCTTCCAAGCTAATCTAGGAAGCACAGCAGAACAGATGATGGTCAGAAAAAGGAAAAATAGAAATTTAGCAGGCAAGTTTTCTGGGTAAGGAGTGAGTGGGCGGGAAGGGTTCCCACAGGCCATGTGGGCGGGGCAGCCTTGTGTTTCTGCGCAGCCTGGATTAATTGCTTTGGGGGGTGCTCTGGGAGTGAGATTTCTCTGTGGCCCACCAAAATTTTCTCATGGACCACCAGTGGGCCGCGGCCCACCGTTTGTCATCCACTGCTCTAAGCAGTTTACAGAGTCAGCCTGTTGCCACAACAATCTGGGTCCTCATTTTACCGATCCTGGAAGGATGGAAGGCTGAATCAACCTTGAGCCTGGTGAGATTTGAACTGCCAAATTGCAGTCAGCTGGCAGTCAGCAGAAGTAGCCTACAGTACTGCATTCTAACCACCATGCCACCATGGCTCATGATGACAACTATTTCTTATAAGTTCTTGCAAATAGCAAGGTCACTTTCAAGCAATTCAAGAAAGAGAGAGAGAGAGAGAGAAAGAGAGAGAGCTGCAACCAACAGAGCTGCTGAGACCAGCTTAATAGCATCAGTACAACATAACTTATTTTCATATACATTCAATTACTGTATCTTAACATTGAAGATAAATTAAATGAAGCTGCCTTCAGCTAGTGCAGGCCTACCAATTCCAGAACAGAAGCCAACAGAAATGTTCCATTCGACACCAGAAGATCACAAAGGGACAGAAGTTCAAAGTGAAGAAACAACCCGAACAATGATTTGCCCACTGTAGATGTAACACTTAACATTGATTAGTTCCTACAAATCCAAATCAAATGATGCTTTCCTATTTCAGGTCATAGCTAATTTTGAACCATAACTTTGGTACATTTAATTATTGTTAAGAAAAAGAACGCATTAAGCAATACATATTTTTGCATTGTGGCAACAGTTCAGAGTGGGATTCTTTGAATCATTTGATCTGTATTGTGCATTGTTTTTAGAAAAAAAAACAAGGAGAAAGTTAGGAAAAAGATGATGATAAAAATGATATTGTATCTAATCACACGTTTCTGCCATATGCATTGAAGAGCAGCTGCTTTCTCGTGTTATTTAGTTATCCCATGGGGCCATTGCCTTCAGCTGGTTTTCTAGTGATTTCACAAAGCTCACGAGAGATTATGGATTTGAAGTAGCATTCCCCAATTTTATATTCTCCAGATGTTTTGGGAAAGCAACTGTAGGGATTGCACATTTGGAGGGCACCACTTGGAGAAGGCTGATTCTATAGCACTAAAAGTTGAATTTTCCTCACAAACCCCATTTTTCTTCTACAAACCCCATTTTGACAAAAGAACATTGAATATAGATAGAACAACAAAGTTGAATGGAATCTTGGAGGGCTTTTAGTCCTACTCTCTGCACAAGCAGGAGATCCTTTATCATTCAGGGCAAATGGCTGCCCTGTCTCTTCTTAAAACCTCCAGTAATGGAGCACTCACAGCTTTCAGAGGTAAGCCATTCCACTGATTAATTGTTCTCACTGTCAGGAAATTTCTTTTTAATTCTAGGTGGGATCTCTCGCTGATGAACTTCCACCCTTTACTTCTTGTCCTGTCATCAGGTGCTTCGGAGAATAGGTCAACTGCTTCTTCTCTGTGACAGCCCCTCAAGTACTGGAAATTGCTGTCATATTACCCTTCTCTTGTCCTTCTCTTGGTTAGACTAAACATACCTTGTTCCCTCAATCGTTCATCATATGGTTTAGCCTCCAGACTCATCCTTATTGCTCTTCTCTGCACTCTTTTTAGAGTCTCAACCAGGGATGGGCTGCGACCAATTCACCCCAGTTCAGGCAAACCGGTATCTAATTTTATCATTTTTAATTACCGGTTCAGTGAACCAGTAAATCCCACTCCTGGTTGGCCCCACCCACCCTTCCCCTCCCCTCCCAGGAGTCCCCATGCGGCCTGTTTTGGATGCCAGGTAAGTACAGGGCTTGCATGGAGGCTTGGGGAGGGTGAAAAATGGGCCTCCTGGAAATTCCAGAAGGCAGGAAACAGGTCTGTTTCTGGCCTCCAGAGGGCCTCCGGAGTCAGGGGAGGCCATTTTTGCACTCCCTAAGGCTTGAGGAAAGCCTCTGGAACCTGGGGAGAAAAACACCCCCCCCACACACCATGGTGCAGGAGGCTGACTAGCATGCCCACTATGGCCATGCCCACCCAGCAACTGGGCAGAGAATCGGTTGTTGAAATTTTGGAAGCCCATCCCTGGTTTTAACCCCCTTTTTTTTGTATTGTGGTGACCAAAATTGGACACAGTATTCCATGGTGGTCTCACCAGCGCAGTATAAAAAGAACTGACATAATTCAGTTTAAACTAATAGTGGTTGACTTCCCTCACATGTTTCTATGTCTGAATTAAAGAAGCCTCTGTAGGCTTTCTCCAAAGTTTCTCTGGATGCCTTCAGGTAAGGGTGGCTAGACGTGTGTAGACTACTCCTCTGCCAATGTCCATGCTCACTGTATGGTGTTAGAGATGAGCTGGAGTAGCCAAATAATGAAAGGTAAAGTCCAACAGTATGTATGGCATTCTCTGTACAATGAATACATCAAACAGATAGCCAGATAAAGAATCTGACTGACTAGACAATTTAGCAAAATTTATTCTAATTGCACCACTTGAGAATAACAGGTTTGGTAATATAATTTTATTCCATGAAAAATATGTATGAAATGAATGTATCTTTCTGATAAACAGCTTTCTATACTTTGGAGGACCAGTATTTTAATAACAGTATTTTGGGTATTAAAATCAGTATTTTAATAACAGTATTTTGGGTATTATTTTTTCCCAATAAAATAAACAATAATGCAAACCAAACCCAGCAGATAAGAAAAAAGTTGGTAAAGTATAAAATAAATAAGTTTTCTGTAGTCACAAGGGAGAAGAAGAGAAACTGAGTTTTGATTCCAAGTATCTCTACTGTTTTTTCATCAATGCACTTTGTACAACATGAACAGTTACAACATTTGATAGCAAGCAAATAGCTTCTTTGAGAGACAGCATTGACAGCTCGCTGTTTTTAATGATGGCAGTGTAAACCATAGCATTGTCTTAGTTTATAGTGGCAGTATTGGAAAACAATTTTATGTATTTATTGGTATCCTGCCTTTATTATTTTTACGAATAACGCGCATATCCAACACATTTTTCCACTTCCTATTTTCTCCACAACAACAGCACTGTGAGGTGGGTTGGGTTGGGTTGAGAGAGAGTGATTGGCTCAAGGTCACACAACTTGTTTTCACGGCTAAGGCGGGACTTGAATTCAACTTTCTAGACTAACTTTCATCTAACCACTAGATGAAACTGGCTCTCAATTCTTATGTTACCAGTTACAGTGAAAGTATGGCCACTATTTCTCCCAATCTTTTCAAACATTACAGCATGATCAGTACTGTATGTAGCAGTTTAGGGTGGCTAAGAATTCTCAAACATTTTTTAGTAGTCAGCCTGGCTCAGAAAAAAAAGCAATTGCTTGAGCTAAAGGGCTGCACCCTTCTTATTTTGCTATTCTAAAAAAAAAGGAAACACCTTTTAAAAAGGGAAATAATTTGAATCACTTATTTGTGATTTAAAGTTTTAGAATTTTTATGGGGCTTTAAAATAAGCCTGGCTCCATATATATCCAAAGATGGCAACATCTAGCTGACCTTGACTGATTTGACGTGAGAGGGTGAACTCTAGCTAATATTTGGATGGGAAACCAACAGGGAGTCTCAGGGTTGTTGACTAAACTGAGAAGTTTGGAAGAAATCCTGCAAGAAGGCAGTGACAACACACTTCTATATCACAGCCAAGAAAAAAGTTCACAGATGTGTCACCAGGAATCAAATTAGACTTGAGGGCTTCTTTACTTTTTGTCTATTTACTCTTTTTTTCCCCTTCCCACCCCATATGTGTAAATAATACTTGTTGGAAAGCAAAGGATGGGCTGACTACTCATAAAACATCCATCAATTTAGGCTATAGCTAAGGGAAAAAAAAAAAATCCTGCTGAGAGTTAGGTAGGCTGTTAGACTTGCTGACCCAGACACAGTTTTTCCCTGATTGCAGGTGCCAGGTAAAAAATTTTTTTCTTCAAAAGCCAATCTGAACATCATATCCATAACTTCTGATGCATTCCATTTTGGTTATTTCTCTTTCTGTACTACTTTTCTTAAAATCATTAAAAAAAACTACCCTGTTTCCCTGAAAATACGACCTACCCTGAAAGTAAGTCCTAGCTTGATTTTTACACGCGCGCCCAATATAAGCCCCATCTCCAAAATAAGCCCTAATTAAGATCCTGCCCACTCCAGAGTGCACAGGCAAAAAAATAAGCTAGGATGGGGATGGGGTGTGTGGAGCTGCTTTACTACTTACTTTTGGACAGTTGTAGCAAGGCCTCGCACACCCCGATACCTGCCTTGCCATTCCATTTCCTCTGCAGTCGGCAAGGCTGGCAAGGCTTCCTGAAGGCCTCTATAGCTGATAACAAAGTTCCGAATCGATCCAGAGCTCTGTTATTGACTGCAGAGGCCTTCAGGAAAGCCTTGCTGGCTGCAGAAGAAAAAAGTTTATGAAGGCCTCTGACAGCAAAAAAGGAGACCAGGGGCGACGCACACAAGTGAAGTTAGTCAGTAGATGACATCCCCCCCAAATAAGACCTGATGCCTTTTTTGGAAAAAAAAAATAAGACAGGGTTTTATTTTCGGGGAAACATGGTACCAGTAGTATTTTCACAAGGAATGGATTTGTTGTAACAGCAGCTTCAGATTGGTAAAAATGTATTGTTATTACTAATATTTAGATGTCATGTTAAGTGCAGCTCTAACACACAGACACCAATTAAAACCAGCGGCTGAATCTGGAGAGTGTATTCCCCAAGAATTGAGCTAGGCTTTCCCTAGCTCTTCATAGTTTTTTTTTCTGGGAACTGTGCATTTCTAGTCAGTTTGGGGGATTTAAGGAAAATAATTAAGGAAAATCAAATTAAAAAATATATTCAGACTTTTGTACAGAAATCATAAAGAGCTGAATCAGAACATTCTGGGGCAGTTCTCTTCAAGCTCTTTAGCAGTAGAGTATGAATCCAGTTAGGAATTGAGGGAAGGAATCTCATTCTTTTTCTCTATGGGTAGGGCTGGCAATAAGGGATCTTGTGACTCGTCCCTTCCCTGAGCATACACCCCCCTCCACCCACCACCCACAGATATCTTTGCAACTGGCTTCCCCATGGTAGAGAAACAATACATGTTAAAAACGCTCACCTCCCCTTGATAAACAACCCACAGGCCTTCTCTCTTGGGACCCGTGTGCTTTCTTGCCAGAAGGCCTCTCCACCGCTTAACCTTTGTTCTTCCTCTATCATTTCTGTGGCCTGCCTTAGTTCCTTTCAGCTAAGCAATTCCCTTTTGGCTGCTCTGCCAGCTGCTTTCCTATCAACTAAAACTCCTGTTTTGCTATACCTCCTCTGCGCCTCTTTGCTTCAAACGATGTGTCAAGAAGAACCTCCACTTCCCTCCTTTGACATCAATTTTCCTTTAGTAGCTTTGCCTTCAAACTTCCCCTTTATTCCCCAAATCTCTTCCCCTCACTTCTTCTTTGCCAGGACTCCCATTTGCCTAGCTCTTCCTGTGCTGTTCACTTTCCCTCTGCTGTTTGTTTTGTGCCCTTTGCCACGATGTTTCTTTATTATGTGTACTGGGAGGTGAGAAGAACCCTGGGAGACAGGAGGAAGTGTCACAGCCAGGGCAGCAGTCAGATAAGAGATATCTCAGCCCACAGAAGAATTGGGAGTGGAGAAAGTATTTCAAAAGGAACCTTCCCTAGTTCTCTGGGAAGTAAAGGCAGGGGGAAGGAGGAAATGCTTTCAGGTTTGCAAGATGCTGTTTCTGTAACCCACCACAAAGACCGTATTAGTGCTCATGGTTTTAGTTTCGCATCTGGACTACCTCAGAGGGATGACATTATTTGGCGTTCCTTCAATGGCTTCCAGTCTCCCATCTCTTATTCACCCTCACTTCTCCATCACTTTCTCTACCTCAACGGCTGTCATTCTCTTCCTCTGATCCGTTTCACCCCACAGTAATTATTCTGTCCCTTGTCTCAGCTCCTATTTCTTTTCCTTCAACAGTCTAACCTTTGTGCACCTCCTAACAAGGGGGTTGCATGAGCACTGTATCCAAATACATACATGGAATATTCATCGCTGTTTATTTACCTCTGAACGTACAAATGGAGTCCTGCGGTAGATTTGGACTAAACTCAGCTGCTGCAGCAGATGTGGGATGGTTCTTGATTTCATGAGAACTTGCCTGTCAACTCTATGGGTTGTTCATATTTGACAAATAGGAGGCATAATTTTTGTTTAACAGGAGGCAGAACCTGAATTATGCCTTTTTCACCTACCCCTTTGTCAAACTTGGGCAATATAGAATTATAGAATAACAGAGTTGGAAGGGACCTTGGAGGTCTTCTAGTCCAGCGGTCGCCAACTGGTGGGCTGCGGAAAAATTTTGGTAGGCCGCAGAAGAAATGGCCCCCAAAAGCAATTAATCTGGGCCGCGCAGTTCTTGCGCCTCCCGGCTCTCCAAGGGATCCTGGAGTCAGGCCCTTGCGATACACATGCCAACAGCTCCTACACCTGGCGCCGGCAGCAACAGCAGTCCCCTCCCCCAGTGCCCGCTGTCAGCTCTTCCCCATTAGTTCTCTAGCTTTGAATTGCTCCCGGCTCTCTCTCTTTCCTCCCCACGTGCAGGCAGGAAAGGAAAGGGAGATGGAGCCGTGCACAGCTCTCCCCTTTTCCAGCCCTTGCTGCCTCTCCCAACATCGAAGCCTCGGAAACACAGGGAAAGCCTCCACAGCTGTAGCGCCCTGAGTTGTCTTAGCATGCTCGGTTAGTTAAGAATCGCCCTACCCAGAGAAGGAAGTGGTGCTGGAGGAGGAGGAGGCAGTAGTGGAGAAGCAAGCAACTCAGGGCGCTACCAAGCACTAGTGTAGTTTTCCTATTTAAAGGCCTGGACTGCACAATAAAAAAAGGATTTTGCTAAAAGTGTTTATTATAATCTCTCTTGATAGTTTGTACTGAGCTTTTTTTTTTTTTTTTGCTGAATCACGTAATCAAATCATTATTTGATTTACCTAATCAGATTTAGATTTAGCCTGGAGACGTGTCTTTTTCCAACCTATGTAATTCTATAGGCAGACGATTCTAACTAAAAGTCCGGGTTAATTGCTTATGTGCAAGTTAATTATTTATGGCCTCATTTTGCTATAAAAGAAACAGAAAACAAATAATGCAAAGAGTTACATAATTAACACCTGCCCAGCAAGGAACACAAGCTAGCTAACAAGAGACAATTAGGATGCTATTCATCATCTTTTCCACACCACATAGTACAGGAATCAATAAAACAGGCAAAAATGAACCATATCAAAATAGTTAATTTAGATTAGAAAGGTTCTAAAAAGATCTTTGAATGCAAGGATCTTGGCCTTAAGTTCTGTGTTATTGTTTTCCTCTCCAGCTTAGTGAAATTTTTTTTGTAGGCCTATAGTACTAAAGGCTACAGACTGGAAGTAGCATTACTCTAAACAAACAATTAGTTATGACTCTAACCTTCAACAAAGTGCTGGATTTGGATTTATTTGCTTGTTTAAAAGCTACACATCATCTTTTCCCACTTTCTTGTTCCCAAAATGCTTTACTATTTCAAAAGTCAAGTCCTCGACTTATGACCACAATTGAGCCTAACATTTCTGTTGGCAAATGAGACAGGTGTTAAGTTGAGTTTTACGACCTTCCTTGCCAAAGTTGTTAAGGGAATATCTGCAGTTATTAAGTTGGTTACACAGTTGTGAAGCGAATCTGGCTTCCCCATTGCCTTTGCTTCACAAAAGGGGATTATTTTATCTTATTTATTTTTATTTTATTTGGTTTGTCAATTGCTTACAAGATAATAGGTATAAGTAAAAACATAGTTATGAATACATGGATACATATAAGAAAAATAAAAGAAACAATAGGACAGGGACGGTAGGCACGTTGATGCGCTTATGCATGCCCCCTACGGACATCTTAGGAAAGTGGTGAGGTCAATAGTAGAAAGTCTAAGGTTAAAGTTTTTGGGGTTTGGGGAAGAAACCACAGAGTCAGGTAGAGTATTCCTGACATTGACCACTCTGTTGCTGAAGTCGTATTTCCTGCAATCAAGTTTGGTGCGATTAACCTTGAGTTTGTATCTATTGTTTGCTCTTGTGTTGTTATGGTTGAAGCTGAAGTATTCATTGACAGGTAAGTCATTGCAATGGATGATTTTATATACTATACTTAGAATCGACCGAAGGCGGCATAGTTCTAGGTTTTCTAGGTCTAGAATTTCAAGTCTGGTGGCATAAGGTATTCTGCAACGAGTAGGGGAGTGGAGAACTCTTCTTGTGAAATATTTCTGGACTTTCTCAACTGTGCTAGTATCAGATACATAATGTGGGTTCCAGACTGATGAGCTGTATTCAAGTATTGGTCTAGCAAATGTTTTGTATGCTCTAATTAGTAGTGTAATATTACCAGAGAAAAAGCTATGTAAGATTAGGTTAACAACTCTTGATGCCTTTTTGGCTATGTAATTACAGTGGGCTCTAGCACTTAGATCATTAGAGATGAGTACTCCAAGATCCTGGACAGAGTTTGGATCCTCAACAAGGTCTTGACTATTCAGCTTGTATTTTATTTTCTGATTTTTTTTGCTAATATGTAAGATAGAGCATTTATTTGTTGAGATTTGAAGTTGCCATTTGTTTGACCATTCTGATATATAGTTGAGGTCTTTTTGAAGGGTAGCAGTATTGTCTGTGGTGTTGAATAGCTTTACATCGTCAGCGAAGAGAATGCAGTTGCTCTTAATATGACCACAGGGGTCATTTATGTAGAGTATGGAGAGACTTGGTCCTAGAACACTGCCTTGGGGGACACGACTGTTGACAGGTACAGAATTTGATAGAACGCTCCCATTTTTGACGATTTGTTGTCTGTTTGACAGGAATGCTTCTGTCCAGTTATGCAGTTGTCCAGAGATACCATAGGATTTTAGTTTTAGGAGTAGTTTGTCATGTATCACTGAATCAAAGGCTTTACAGAAGTCTATGTAGATTGCGTCTATTGCTTTGCCCTAATTGAGTTGTGTAGTCCATATGTTTTTGCAGTGTAAGAGTTGAAGATTGCAGGATAGTTTTTTTCTGAAACCAAATTGTTTATGAGAGAGTAGGTTGTTTGTCTCTAAGTGGAGGATAATGGATTTGTTAATAATTGATTCCATTACTTTACAGGTGACGCAGCATAAGGAGATTGGTCTGTATTTTTCAACTAGGTTGGGGTCTCCCTTTTTGAAGATGGGGATGACTGTGGCTTGTGACCATAGTTTTGGCAAGGAGCTGGTCCTGAAAGATTTTTCAAAGATTATGCTTAGAGGTTCTGCTATGGCAGTGGATAGCTTTTTTAAGAAGTAGGCACATATTCCATCCGGTCCAATAGATAGAGATAGTTTAGGTTGCGTAGTGCTTTTTCAACATTGTCTACTGTAAAATCGATATGTATTAGATCATTGCAGTTGTCTGTGGTTCGACTAGGAAGTACTGGGCTTGATCCATTGCTGTTTACAAATACTGAGCCAAAGAATGTGTTAGCTTTGATGGTGTCGTCATTGCAGTCTTTACTATTAGGTCCTTTCAGGGGTGGGATGGACCTTGAGTCTTTTAGTTTGTTGTTTACAAAATTGTAGAAAGTGCGGGTGGAATTGGTGCATAGAAATTTTTCCTCTTGTTTAATGTGATAATTGGTGCATTCAGTCTTTATCTGGTGGCATAAATTTTTGTATCTGCTTTTGAAGTTGGGAATGTGACCAGATTTGTTTTTCTGCCAAAGTGATCTCTTTTTGGATTGAAGCTTCCTTATTGTTATGGGTAATCTGTTTTTTCTGGTTTTTGGAGTTGTTATTGGTACATATAGTTTGATGACTCTTTTGACTTCAAGTAAAAATATGTGGTAATGGTCTTCAACAGTATTGCATCCAGTAATAGAAATTGCCAATCAAGGGATGAGAGATCATTGTCTATAAGATCATAGTTGCCTTTTTTGAAGTTATAATTGGGAATCACATCATTGTGTTGATTTTTGTGTGGACGTATGTTGAGACAAAAGTCAATCATGCTGTGGTCACTGTTGGAAAAGGGTTCTTTAATTTGTATTCCATAAATTGAATTCAAACTATTGCAGAAGATGCGATCGAGGCAGTTGTTAAGTCTAGTATTGTTGGTTACTAATTGTTCCAGTCCCAGGTTTGTTACAGCATTGTAGAAGGTTGCATGCATGGGTTCAGTTTTACATTCGGTCCAGTTAATATGAGGTAGATTGAAGTCACCAAGAAAGATAAAAGTGTGTGGGCAGGATGTTGCCCATGTTAGTAGTGAATTTAGCTTGTTTACATGTTCAATGTCATAATCAGGGGCTCTGTAACATACCATGTTTCTCATATAATAAGGCCGTGTCTTTTTTTTTTTGAGCCTCGAAAAAATGGCTAGGCCATCTTTTCGGGGGTGACTTAATTCCCCCCCCTTGCATCTTTGGGTGGGCGGGCGGGCGGCGATGGCTTGGATGTTGACCTCGGTGTTGGTGGGGCACTTCGTATCGGGGTCAACGCAGGCAGCACCATATCCGGGTGTGCAACAAAAGTACTTCCTAACGGCAAGCCCCCCCACCATTCCCCCCCATTTCGCATGTTTTAATATAGGCCTTAATTTGGGGGGACGGGCTTAATTTCATTTTATGCCTATAAAACATGCTGGGACTTCCTATTGGGGGAGGCCGTATTGTTGGAGAAACAGGGTAGTAAGAATCGAAATGTGATATTTAAGGACAGTTCACAGACGATGGTCTCTTACATGACCCTGGGACACTGCCACCGTCATAAACAGGGGTGGGATTCAAATTTTTGAACAACCGGTTCTGTGGGCGTGTCTAGGTGTGCGTGGCCGTATGACTGGGTGGGCATGGCTTCTTCTTTTTGGGGGGCATCACCCCCCCATTTTTTTTGCCTCCTGGGCCTCAGGAAAGCCTCCTGGGGGGTGTTTTTGCCCCCAGAAAGCTTCACTGGGGCAAAAAGTGGAGCAGGTGGGCGCACCTCCCCCCTTCCCCCTTTTTGCCTCCTGGGCCTCAGAAAAGCCTCTTGGGCAAAGTAGTAAGAAACCGAGGGGGATCCTGGCACAGCTTATCATCAGAACAGCTGATCATTGGGAGGGGAAAAATACCTTAAGGAGTGACTGGGCAGGGGAGAATGCAGTCAGTGATGTTAGGCATGCATGCGATGTTGCACATGCGTGATAAGGACTGACTGGGCAGAGAGGGGAGGGGTAGGCGAAGTGGGGCAGGGCCAGACAGGGGGATGATTTGCCAGTTCTCCGAACTGCACAAATCATAACAACCGGTTCTATAAAACCAGTCCAAACCGGTAGAATCCCACCCCTGGTTATAAATACGAAACCGTTGCCAAGCATCTGAATTTTGATCACGTGACCATGGAGATGCTGCAATGATTACATGTGTGAAAAATGGTCAAATCATTTTTTTCAGTACTATTGTAAATGGTTGAACGGTCACTAAATGAACTGTTGTAAGCCGAGGACTACCTGTATTGTTGATGGCTAGATGGTTGAACACAGAATTTGAATCAGTTCAATTTTACAAAGAAAGAAAGAAAGAGAAAGAAAGAAAAAAGAGAAGGAAGGAAACTACCAGCCTTCATTCGTTAAGAAAACTACTATTTTTGAACTTAGCCAGCTTCATAGGATTGTTGTTGGAATTAATAAAAGAGGACTATAATGATTGTTTTTAATGCTTCAGAGAAAAAGTTATTTCTAAATGTAATAATAAAAGAACAATAAAAAGCAAGAGAACAACCACAATCTTAAAATTGCAGCCTACAAACCTGTCTTAAAAGAAATCCTCACCTTGTCCAGGTTACACTCTTGCTTTTATGCAGTGCGGTTCTCTCCTTAACCCATCCTCCCCCTTTCTGTTCAGGCTTATGGCGAACATTTATTGACCTTGAATCTCCTTGTTTTGGTTCACATATGCAGAAGGCTTGGCCTCAAATAGCGTGTATCCTATTGCTCGTTGCCTTGGCATGTTGGAATGCGATTATCAGTCTAAGATACATTTTTAGAATTCAGGAGGACTCTTTAGTTCAGCGCTGTGCCGTGTCTGAAAGAAGGTCATTTCAATTTAATGTTATGTCACAGAGTTTTGAAGTGACATGTGTTTAATGATTTTTTTCCCTTCCTAAATGAACTGTAACAAGCACTGCACTAATAGGGTCTAATGAGATGCCAAGAAGAAAGGGGGGGGAGAGAGGGGAAGAATGATAAGAACAAAATGAATCTTGCAAACTAATATTAGACTGATATTTTAATAGATAGCGTGGCACAACAGTGATTAATTTGTCACTGAAAAAAGTCTTGTTTTCTTCTTTCCTACTTTCCTACTTTCCTTCCTTCCTTCCTTCCTTCCTTCCTTCCTTCCTTCCTTCCTTTCTTCCTTTCTTCCTTCCTTCCTTCCTTCCTCTTCCTCTTACTGGTTGTTTTTTTTCAGTATTTGCAAACTTTAAAAAGATGGAAGTCACAAAGGATTTCTCTGCATTAACAGTTTTAATGAATTTAACAATAATTTCACTTTTCTCAAAGAACTCTGGGGATAGCGATTCTGCAAAAAACAGCAACAACACTATTACATAATGTTGTCTACTCTTTCCAGATATTTTTGCATGTGGCTGCAGTGAAGTGTAGTGTAGATACCTCCCTTGATTTCAAGCATGTGCTTTCTTGTCCCTTATTTGTGATACTGACTTCCACAAAATGGATCAATATATTAGACCTGATCCTGCTAATAAAAAAGTAATCAGAAACAGAAAGTACTGCAGATTCAGATTTTCAGTCTGAATACCAACTCTAGGTATACCAGTGCATTTCACTGCAAGTTTCATCATGTTTTCCACAGTACCACTAGAGAGCTTAACATTCAGCCACCTAAGGATACTATGGGAAATGATAACAGTAGCCATCACTTAGCATGTCAGTTAAATTTGCCACAATATCCTGGATGGAAATATGTCAGTAACTGTGTGGGAAATTAGGATGGCTAACCTTCTTCTTCTTCTTTTTTTTTTTTTTTTTAGCATGACATCGAATCATACCATTTAGGAGATCCCCTGAGCCCTGAGAATTATAATGGCCTGAGTGATAGCATTCATCTTGGAAAAAGCTAGAAAGAAGCACATTTTGCTTAAAAACTCCTGTTGAAATATGTTTGCTCCTCTTGGTAGCAAATCAAGGGTACAACCCACCAAGTTTAATTGATATGCAACATCCCTGAATCTTGAGCAAAAGGAACACATTGAAAATACATTAATAGAATACTGTGAAATAAGAAAAGATTTTTGACAAAATTTCACTCCTATTAGTTATTTCTGGTCCTTCTATTAAATGTCATGTAAAGAGATAGATGAACCATGGACAGAATGTTTTTAGGTGTGTTTTTGATGTGTCTCCAGCAGCCTCTTCCATGTGAATCTTCACATGAATTCTGCTTAGAGATGGAATGAACAATGGAGATTTCATGATATTCTGATTAGAAAACTGCATAAGTAGGAGCTGGATGGTGTGATAGTTAAATGGATACATGACTGGCTTAGACATCATAACCAAGGAGTGTTTAGTGATTCCTCATTAAGCTGGAATGAGATATCAAGTGAGGTGGCTCAGTTTGGGATTCTAGGCTTATCCTTCAACATTTTTATTAATGGCTTGGATGAAGAGGTGAAAGGAAGGCTCAGCAGAGCCTCAGATGACACAAATCTGGATAAGTTAGCAGATACTTTAGAAGACTGATGCAACATTAAAATATTTTTGACAGGTTAGAGAAGATTGGTAAAAATAAAAAGAATATGTAATTGAAACAAATGCCAAATTATTCATTGAGAAAAACAAGGTCAAAACCACTGTTAGACGATGTAGGATATCTGGATTAGTAATAGTATGTGTGAAAAATAATCTTGGAAGAGTTGATCTTATTGAATATCAGTCAGCAGTGAAGCATGGTTGCTATACAGGGAATGCAATTTTAGATTGCACTAATAGAAGTGTGGTAATTATCCCACTTCATTTTGCATTGGTTAGATCCCACCTAAATATCACTAAGGATACCAAGGAAGTGAAATAGATGAGAAGAAAGCTGTGAGGATGATTTGAAGACTGTAAACCTCCAAGGAGAAATTGTTAGAAAGGGCATATTTAGCTGGGCATATTAAGCAAGGGTAGGATAGCACTTGTGAAATACACTATGGATGTTATGTAAAAGAAGACTGTTCTATTTTCAATTGCCCCAGACTGCAGGCCATGAAATAACTCTTAAGTTACAGAAAGGCGTATTCTAGTAGAATGTTAAGGTACTTCAGTGAAAGCAGTTATTAATTATGGAACAGGGTGATGAACCTTGATGGCAGTGACACTGCCTCTGAAGACCATCTGCTGGGAGCCTCGTGGGTTTCCTCATGCAATTGATTGACCACAGTGAGAACAGACTGTTGGGCTAGATGGGCCAGGGCTTCGGTCCAGCAGGCGCTGCTTATGTTCTTATGTTCCATTCATTGGATGTGGTGGGACAGATGCTTTTGTCTGGATTCCTGCTCTGAGCAGGAGGTTGGACTTAATGGTCTGCCACAATGGCATCTGCATCCTCTTGGATTCTATGACCACGAGTGAATTTTAGCCTAGATTCCCTCAGTTTTAGAGTAACATTCCACTCTCGCAGTATTGCTTTATTATTTAACATGAGGGATACATACGGAGAGTGAATTCTATCAGTCTGGAAGAATGGACGATAGGAAATGCAGTATGTTACATGGAATGCTCCTCTTAACCAGCCACTGTATTGGAAACATCTTCCAAAATATTCAGTTCTATTCCTTCATTTTCTGCTTTCCCTTTCCATGCTTATGAAAAGAAAGCTTAAAGAAACCTTTTCTACTTGCCATTTTTAGTCCTTAATTTGCAGATCTTGTTTCACATTTCTTTGAGACACTGTGGTCATTTTTGATTATAAAATGCCTTGGGAAATTTTTTTCCTTAAAAGCCAATGTTTAAAACAAATAGCTTTTATTGTATTCACACTGGGTGAAACAGCTTTCATCAAAAGGTCAATCTAAGTGTTTGTTCGCAGTTTGTACGTGAACTGGAGTCATTTTGATTTTACATTGGATTAACATTTTTCTATCTATGAGCCATTTGATCTATTGTCTTCTGGTAGACTTTTAAGGAAGACAGCCATCTTGGTCAATGGTAAGAAAACATCTGAAGTGTGGTAGCATTTTACTGAATATTTTTTTTAAAAAAAGCATAAGCTTTCATGAGCTGCAAATCACTTCTAATAAGGTGAGCTGTAGCTTACAAATGTTTAAGCCTTTTGATAACATTGGTTAATTGGAAAAAAAATTAACCAGACTCTGTCTGATCCATCATCTTCTGTGTCTTACTCTATTCATTGATTATGTATCATCCAGATAGTATCAACTTTTAGAGACCACATAGATTTTCTTCAGAATGATTGGTCCCTAACCTAGTCTTGCAGGTCTTTCAATCACTCATTACTTTAAACTCATCATCACTGTAACGGAGTCTATTCACCCTGCTTCTGGTTGTCATCTTCTCTTTTCTTCCACTTTTATTAAAGAGCTACTGTAGGTCTTCTTCACATAATATGTTCGAAGTAGGATCATTTGTGCCTGATCATTGTGCCATATGTGAGAATTCTGGACTGATTTGTTTGATTATCCACTTGTTTGCTTCCTTGGCTGTCCATCGTATTCTCAAGAGTCTTCTCTAGCACCAAAGTTCAAAAATGTCAATATTCTTCCTATAGTGTTTCTTTAAAGTCTAGTACTCCATCCCTTTTTAAAAGGGAACATATATATATACTATATAGGGAAGTGGTGGCTCAGTGGCTAAGATGCTGAGCTTGTCGATCAGAAAGCTTGGCAGTTCGGCGGTTCGAATCCCTAGCACCGCAAAATGGAGTGAGCTCCCATTACTCGTCCCAGCTTCTGTCAACCTAGCAGTTCAAAAGCATGCAAAAATGCAAGTAGAAAAATAGGGACCACCTTGGTGGGAATTGGCTGTTCCATGCGTCTTTGGCATTTAGTCATGCCGGCCACATGAGCACGGAGATGTCTTCAGACAGCACTGGCTCTTCGGCTTTGTAATGGAGATGAGCACTGCCCCCTAGAGCCAGAAACGACTAGCATGTATGTGCGAGGGGAACCTTTACCTTTACCTATATACTATATATTTATCTTTTTAATATTCACCCATGTCATAGTGTTTTTTGAAGTAGGGTGAAGGAGGGTTTGCCCCTAGCATAGTATACATTCTCTAGTATGTTCAAAACTAGCATTATATTCAAAGCCGATTTTAAGTTGCCAAATATTCCTTGTTAATGAAATTGTTTCTTTTCCTTTTATCTTATGATCAAAGTTTGATGGCCAGAGAAGTTCTCTTGCCCTTTTGCTGTGAGTTAAATAAATGCTCATTTTCTCCCACCAAGAATGTTCAATGAAATTCTTAGCTAGACCATGACATTATTATTATTTATTTCTTGCACTTATTTAGTTACATGGTGGCCCAGAAATTGAATCCTGCGTCGTATTGGCCATACCTGTTCTGAGTGGAAAATCAGGGTTGATTTCAGAGTTAGAGAAAAATGTGTGACAGAAACCAGAGCCACCAACTGTAGCATTGTCTGGCATATCCAGCAATAAAAACACTACTTTAAAAAAAAAGCATTCTTAAGAATCGATGGATTAGAGAAACTGAACGGCAGATTTGTAGAGCAGATTTTGGAAGGGAAAGAAAAAAGAAAAATAGGAAACTTTGTTGAGCAAGCTTAAGTCCACTCTTGGAATACTGGATATAGTCCCCAATGTAATATATGATATATAATAACCAGTTGTTAACCAAGGCATAGATGAAATGGATTTGCATTCCTAATTAGAGTCACAACAATGTAGTGGGTATCCTTGCTCTGTGGTTGTAATTTGCAATTATAAATTATATGCTGCCTTAAATTGAAAAATACAGTTCCTTCTTGAATCTCATGCCAGAGGTTGAGAGCATTTTTGGTTTAATCCAGCTTCCTTTGAAATCCACAAATGGAGGAACATGTAATCAGCTGCTAAAGCTGATATGCTATAGAAGGGAGGGCAAAGTACAGGAATACTATAGCATTCTTGGTACTTGTTGCATGATCTAAATCACAATTTGTAGAGGAAAAAGGGCCAAACTGATAAATTAAAAAATAACGGTGGGCCACAAAGGAATAGCTGGGGTATTGATCAGCTGTTCAGCAGCTGGTGGAGCAGCAGCAACAGCAATGGAGCTGGCAGTGTTGGTGAGGCCTGGAGGCATTGGAGGCATTTGGCATTGGTCAGTAGATCCTTCCTGATGGCAGTGATGTTTAGTTGCGGTGAATTTATTGAGTTTTTTAAAAACGCTGGCAAGCAAGCATGAAGCTTGCTTGGCAAGCCACATACGGCCCATGGACCATATGGTGTGCAGATCTGATCTAAACCAGAAAAGTTGCTTCTTATCTTCAAAGAAAGAAGATCAGATTGAAAGTGATGTTGGAGAGGAGCAACAGAACTTGGCACTAAAAATAGTTGCAGAATCTTTGCTCCTGCCCTTTCATACGATTATTCTGCTATTTTACATCCATGCTAAAAAGAAGTAAAGTTAACCCTGGTAGTAATCTTCACTATTCTAGGATATCATAAACCAGGGGTATCAAACTCAAGGCCCGCGGACCAGATCTGGATGGCAGGATGCTTACATCTGGTCCACGAGGCTGCCCTGGAAACAGCAAAGGACCAGCCCATGATTCCTCTGTCAGTGAAAACGGAGCTTGGGAGGGCCATGCACAGCCCTCGCAAGCTCCGTGTTTGCTGGCAGGGGGTTGCGGGAGGTTGTTGCAGCCGAAAACGGAGATTGGGAGCCTGTTTTTTCTGGCAGAGTGCTCAGGCCACCACAGGCACCCTTGCCACGAGTGACATCAAGCTGGCCACGCCCACCCTGGCACCCTGAGATCAAACACATCTCTGATGCGGCCCTCAATGAAATTGAGTTTGACACCCTTGTTGTAAACTATTGGGTTCTAGATGTATTTATTTATTTAGAATATGGTGATGTTACATTAGCCAGGAGACTATAGAGTTCATACAAAGTAGTTGTTTGACTGCAGATGATTTTTAGTCCATGCAATTTATGCTTGTGCACAATCCAGAGTGCACCACAGAGGACAAACCAGCTACATATTCAGAAGGCTTGATGGCATTCTGCAGCATCAACCAGGGCTTTTCCCACCATCAATGTCACCTCGTGTTTGGGTGTCGTGTTTGGGCAGGTCTGGCACTGGTTGAATTTCTGTTAGGTGCTACTAGGTTGGCAGAAGCTAAGGCAAGTGACGGGAGCTCACTCTGTCACACGGTGCTAGGATTCAAACCGATGGAGTACAGACCTTCTGATCCAACTGGACCCAGATGGACTTTTCTGACATTATATCTAAAGAGGATACAACCAATATATGATCCAGATGTTATTATTTTTACTCACGTTTTTTTAATTATAGAAAATATTTAATTTTCAATTATGTTTTCAATTATTTAATCATCAACTTTTGTTTGTCTTCTTGGTTTAGGTGGAATCTATGAGCCTGGACTTGTCCTATTACATTTCTTGTTCTTCCCCATCACTTAAGTGTTGATAGATCATATCTGAAGACTTCATGATGTTTCAGGGTCTTACTGTTTACATTTAGAATACTGTGTTGCTCATAGAGGATGTATTTATTAAAGAAAACATTAATTTGAAAATGTAAAAATTAAGATGTGAAGGTTGGCTATCTGTAAAACAGAACGAATAAAATATCATAAGAGGTTCAGAAACTCCTTATGCTCATCACCATCTTAGCTTTCCCCTCTGTTGACCCAGATAGTCCCAAAGATGCTTTTTCAAGAGGCAACTGGACTTTCTGATTTTTGTTTGAAGACATTTTGCTTCTCATCCAAGAAGCTTCTTCAGCTCTAAAGAAGAAGCTGGAGGTGGGAGCTATAGAGTTGAA
This sequence comes from Notechis scutatus, assembly GCF_049901735.1. Taxonomy (NCBI): domain Eukaryota; kingdom Metazoa; phylum Chordata; class Lepidosauria; order Squamata; family Elapidae; genus Notechis; species Notechis scutatus. Next base: position 132,950,776 of record NC_142009.1, on the reverse strand, counting down.
GAAACTTCTTGGATGAGAAGCTAAACATCTTCAAAGAAAAACCAGAGAGTGCAGTTGTCTCTTGAAAAAGCATCTTTGGGACAACCATGACCGGGATGACAACCATGTCCTGGGACAATCATGAGAATCTCCATACATGTTGACCCAGATACTTTTGTGTCAGCTACACACCATCAATTCTGCTGGTCACCAAGGTTGTGTAATGATCCCAACAGGCACCCAGTTTTTTTTCTTTTCTTTTCTTCCATTCATCAAACCTTGATTAGCAGACTACGCTTCATCATTAAAGTCTTCTGATATTTGTCAGTTTTGCTCATCATAAATCCAAAGGATAGCTGCAGAGATGATTACACTTCACACTGATTTCGGCATTCTGAATTTAGGCCATAAATGATAACGAAGAGAGCGCTGCCCAAATTTAGTGTTCCAATAAAGAATAGGTGACTGTATGAAGAATAATTCTTATCTGAGTTGGATAAAAACAAAAGACAGTAATGGAGAAACAAAATATCCCAATTGATAGCATGGTCCCCCTGTCAGTGTATGCAAGTATTTAAAATTAATAGCAAGGTTCACACAGAATGTATTTCTTTTCTGGCGTTAATACCGATGTTGGTCTGGAGATTTTCCTCAGGTGAAGCAGAACAATTTGTCGATCTTCCATCTCTTAAATCTGGGTGCATAAATGACACAATCAGCTCAGTGCACTGTGGATTTTAAACTATGATTTGATTAAGAAAATATTGAGATTTAGATCTACATTTAGGCAAGAAAAATCAAATGCACAGGTACAGTATATGTGGCACCTTGCTCAATAGTAGTAACTGTGAGACGGATCTCGGAGTCCTGGTGAACAACCATTTAAATATGAGCCGCCAGTGTGCAGCAGCTGCCAAAAAAGCTGACACAGTTCTAGGCTGCATAAACAGAGGGATAGAATCAAGATCACATGAAGTGTTAATGCCACTTTATAATGCCTTGGTAAGGCCACACTTGGAATACTGCATCCAGTTTTGGTCACGCCACAATGTAAAAAAGATGTTGAGACTCTAGAAAGAGTGCAGAGAAGAGCAATAAGGATGATTAGGGGACTGGAGGCTAAAACATATGAAGAACAGTTGCAGGAACTGAGTATGTCTAGTCTAATGAAAAGAAGGACTAGGGGAGACATGATAGCAGTGTTCCAATATTTCAGGTGCTGCCACAAAGAAGAGGGAGTCAAGCTATTCTCCAAAGCATCTGAGGGCAGGACAAGAAGCAATGGGTGGAAACTAATCAAGGAGAGAAGCAACTTAGAACTAAGGAGAAATTTCCTGATAGTTAGAACAATTAATCAGTGGAACAACTTACCACCAGAAGTTGTGAATGCTCCAATGCTGTAAGTTTAAAAAAATATGTTGGACAACCATTTGTCTGAAGTGGTGTAGGGTTTCCTGCCTAAGCAGGGGGTTGGACTAGAAGACCTCCAAGGTCCCTTCCAGCTTTGTTATTCTATTGTTATTCTTTGTTATTCTATTCTATATAGTAGCCTGTTTACTATTAATCCTAAAGCAAAACAAAGCCATATTATGGTTAGCATTATGTGTGAATCAGGACAGTACTTTCCCTACTTATAAACCAAGTAATATGCACTCTTTGTATTTTTTAAAGTATTATATGTACTATCCAGACATACTTAATAAAGTTTTTTTTTTCATTTTCATTAATACTATGAGGTTCCTTATATTATTATAAAGGATAAAATGCATCAGATACTTTTATAAAACCTGTAGCTTGGCATCTGCCTCTAAAAAGCCCCAAATCCTATTAACATAATGTCTATAAAATACAGGAAATATTTATTTCAGAGCCAGTTTGGTCTAGCAGTTAAGGCACCAGTTTAGAAACTGGGACTCTGTGAATTCTAGTCCCACCTTAGGCACAAAACCAGCTGGGTGACTTTGGGCCAATCACTGTCTCTCAGCCCTAGGAAGGAGACAAGGCCAAATCACTTCTGAAAAACTTTACTAAGAAAACTACAGTGCCCAAGAATCAGACACGATTGAATGGAAAAATAAATTTAAGTCAGAGCAGCACAGCAAATACAAAACCCAGGAACTTTTTTTATTGAAAAGTTTATACGGGTTAGGTTTTGTGATGTATTTCCATCAGTATAGTTGGAAAAATAAATCAAACTAATACAGATTTTTATAATGGAAATGGTGTGCTGAGAATTAAATCCTGTTTTGCTAAAGATTGTTCTCATTTTCTGGAGTAGATATAACTAGTATTGGGATTAACACAAAGGTCAATTAAAGCTCTTTTAACCATACAGCCATTATTGAGTTGTTTTCCCCAAATAATTTTAGATTATGAAAGCAATAACTCAAGCTGAATCTCCTCGGATGGAATAATTATCTCTCGGTGTGAAATGCTTCTGGTGAACAAACTACGAACAACGGCATGACCAAGTAGCAAGAACAATGCATTGGAAGCTCTGCAAGAAATATCATTTGCCTGCATTGAAGAACTGACGGGACCACAAAATAGAAGAATAATAGAAATATGAAGAAGCTAAAAAGCTCAGTGACTTTAGGGTACAAACATACAAACACCCAGCCTCCGTAGCTTCCACGGTTCCCACCGGTGCTGGCGCCTCTCTCACCAGCGCTGTCTCCAACAACAGCGTCTGAGTTGCTCCCGCTTTCCCCCCATCCCCGTAACAACAGGAAAAAAAACATTTTGAGGTACCTGGGAGCGCCGTGCGCTGCATTTTGGTTTAATCCCGAGTGGCTGGGTGGGCGTGAGAAGAGCTGAGCGAGCGTCTATGCTGCTGCTACCCTTGGTGCTCCAGCCTCGGGCTCTGCAAGTTTGCAAAAGTCCCAGTGCACAGCCCGTCCTGCATTCCAAGTGCCCAGGCCGAGCTGCAGCTGTCTCTCTCTTGCCAGCGCCATCTCCAATAACAGCAGCAGCAGTGGCGGGAACCGTGGAAGCGTTTCAGCCGCTTCTCGGGTGGGGGATCCACCTCCATAACTTCCACGTCTTGGAATTCTTCCATCAGGTCGTCTTCCCACTCTGTTTCGGTTATGCTGTTTATCCCTGTGACCTTGATTCCTAATGGTGCAAACCATTTGAGTCCCAATAGGCTGGGTCGATTCCAGTCGACTATGGTTAATGGAAGAATTCTGGTGTATTTTTTGAATGTTACCTTGAATTTTCTGGTACCTACTACAGGGATTTTGTTCCCCTGGTAGTCTTTCAGTGTTAGTGTTTGTTTTTCAAGTTCTTCCTGGTCATGTCTGGTATCAGTCTTTTTATGGTGTCCCACAATATCATTGACAAGTATGAGCCTGAATTCACTTCCATCTGGCACGGCTGGCCTTCTATGGTGACCTGGACATATACTTTCTTGGCATTTGTCGTGTTGGAGTGTCCGATGGTCACTGTCTGGTGTGTTTCTTCCTTTCCGTTGCTTGTTTCTTTCCCTCACCTGCTTCTGTTGTCTTGGTTCCAATGGCTCCCTGTTTCTTTCTTTCTTTCTCTTGGGGGTGGTGGGGTGGTGGTGTTCCATCTTTGTCTAGGGCCGTAGTTCTTTCTTGCTCAGCATGCCCTAGCAATATGTCCCCACCGTTCACAGTGTTTGCAGATGGCATCTAGGAAACGGCACTCAGAACGTGGATGGTTCCCCTCGCAACTGGCACAACGAAATTCTCTCCTTTTTCCGTTCCGGTCCTTTCTGCCCTGTTCTGCCCGAAGTTGATTTACTCTTTCTTCTTCCTCGTCGTCTTCTGATGGGGACTCAATGTCCTCGTGGTGGGTTGTGGCGGTATTTTTTGGGGTCTCCGGTGTTGCTTTGTTCATCTTCCACATGGCGGCCGCTGATTTCTGCATTGCTTCTGCTGTGGTAGCTTCCTCTATTGCTTCTTTTAGTGTTATTTTGGGTTTTGTTAATAATCGGCCCTGGAGTGTAAGGTCTCTCAGTCCCAGGACCACTCGGTCCCTCGTGGCTTCATCCAAGTTTAGGAATTCACATGCTCCGGCGATGTCCCGCAGCATTGCAACAAATCACCAATCCTCTTGTCTTCTTTTTGGTCACATCGATAAAATTCATGTCTTTTGATTGTTCATTGGTCGCCACGTGCTCGTTGGTTCCCTTTGTCTCAGTATCCCACCTTCGTTGCCAGTGTTAAGTCACGGGAATGAGACTCAGGATACCAGCATGATTCCAATCTGTTTTACTTCCATATAAGACTGAGCACTGAAGAAACCATGGCAGCCCTTGTTATAGTTGGACAGCTCAAGGCTGTGGCCAGTGATGGCTCTTCAAAATTCCTGCCACCACGGACCGACCAATTGCAGGTAAGTATGCTAATGCATAACAAACAACAACTGCAACAATACTTTTACCACCATCAAACAACATCTGCCCATCGCAGGTCCTTGGGAAGGACTCAATAGTTGGATTAAAATGGCCGAATCCAGTCTAAATATCTGGCGGATGGTGCAACAAAGCATATGGGTTCTTGGGAAGAATTTGACACATGTGAAGGCACACACACACACACACAAACACACACACACTTACAGAAAAATAGGTGCGAAAATATAATTTCCTGCTTTTTTTGAAAAAAAATAAAAACGTGTAAAAATACAAACGCTATAATATTTGAAGCATATATTTTTATCTCCCACAGCAATCTTTTATCGCTGTGTGTGCATTTTATCCATAGACTAGGAAAGGATTAAAGAGGTTTTATAGATTGTGACCCTCTCTAAATATGTCATAATTAAGAGCTGCTTAATAAAGTCTCATGAAAGCAGAAAAAAACAAAACCCTCAAGATAAATGTGAAGATCTATTTTCTTTTTTAAAAAAATCAAATCTATAACATGTGCCTTTTATAGGAGTTACAGCACAATCACAACCCTAACATAGAGGACAATTTAGTATTCTGCTACTTATAAAGAATTTCTTTACCAATACAAAATAGTATTCATTTTCTTTCTTTTGAGGCAATAGAGAAAAGGGAGAAAAAGTCCAGTCTGATAATTTGTGGTCAGGATAGAAGTATATAATAAAAATGTACAAATTTAGACCAGTATTTATTTGTCCCCTCGCTGCATGCTCAAGAAGTAGAGGAGAAACCTGCTGTGGCTGCAAAAACTGGATCTAAATTCCCCAGTGGGAATAACGAGCAAGGGAAAGAATGAATCCAAGAGAGAAGAATGCTGTTGCATTAAGCTCCACCACAATGGGGGGTAAACTTCAACCATTTATAAAAGGTAAATGCTGGCAGAATTCAAGGATCTCAGTGCTCCACACACCGCAGGTGTGATTTATGAGTCAAGGGACCAGCCATAAATCAAATCTTTTTGTTTTAAATGGTCCTATTTTGATGCAGTAGATCAATTTACATGCAGGGACAATGATGAAAAATGCAGTGTGCTGAATCCAGAAAGTATAGGGAATCTTATTTAGAATTGGTGGTAAATTTTCATAGTGCACGTTTGAGAAACACGTTATAATGAAGGCCCTTTTTAGCTCAGCCACAGGCATATCTGTGGGCAAATAAGTTCCACCAGAGTAGAGGGGGGTTTACACACCAATGTAAAAGTGAACAAGATTGCTCTTTGATATGCTTTGGACTGCTGGGGTACCTCTGCCATGATCTTGTGCCAGCACACTGAAAATAGGTAAGCCTTTTAGGCAATGTCAATTGAGTTCTTATAGACTTGGGCCATTATTATTATTATTATTATTATTATTGATCATCACACAGTCAGCCAGATGTTCAGACTGGGTATGGCATTTTTGTCTACCTATAAAGTCCTTGCCAAGGACCTGGGATAGGCAGATCTGGATGTCTAACGGTGTTACAGATATCGTTGTAGGATGGAAACTGTTCCAAGTAAGGCTGCCTTCTGCAATTGATTGATGGCGAATCTGTCAATGCCAATGGTGTTCAAGTGGTGCTCCAGTTGGAGCACCTATTATTATTGGTACTACCCTTGCATGCCTTTGCCATAGTCATTCTATTTCTATTTGTAGGTCTTTGTTATCTTCTCCAGTTCTTTCTCTTCTATTCTGCTGTCTCCAGGCACTGCCACATCCACTATCCAGACTTTTGTCTTTCTTATCAACAACTGTAGTTTTTGTTGGTTTCCAGGTACAGAAAAAGTTGTTAATCCCTGAACAATTTGGTTGATAGTTATTTTATGATAAAGAGGCTGCCTTGAAAGGGAACAGTGTTGGGTAGTAGAGGAACACCTATATCATCAATTGCTAAATGATTCCCAATCTTTCAGTTGCAAACTGATTGTAGACCAAGGACTCCATCAAATGGGATGGTCTTCTAAATTCAGATTAGAATGCAAGAGGGAAATTCCAGGAATGATGTTCAATGGGTCTACTCTTAGGCGGTGTTGCATACATCACAACTAGTATTGTTTATTATTTATTTATTTATTTATTTATTTATTTATTTATTTATTTATTTATTTATTTATTTATTTTTTCCCTGCTCAGCTTGCAGTGCAAGACAACACAGAGCAGCCCACAGCATAATAAAACCTATGGAAGTAAAAACAATTATAAATATAAAAAGAGATTCAAATGAAAAGAGATTAAAAAAAAACCAAAACAACCCATGAGTTTGGAGTGGAGAAATGGTGGCTTTTCTGTTCCTGAACCAGCATCTCTTGCCAACAGCTTTTCCTTCAGGGGCCCAGGCCACTGTTAAACATTGGGCCATGCATTGCGACACTGCATGCAGGGCTTGCATCACAATGCTGTGGCACTGCTTTTGTCATTGTGATGAAAGCCTGAAAGCCTGCAGATGCTTCTAGCTTCTGCTAAATATAACCTTTGGCTATCTGGCACACAAACAAGCTCTTACACCCCCCCCTCCACATACACACCCACACCCACACACCCACACACCAAAAGCAGCAACACTAGAAACACTACTTACAGTAGACTATTTTGCAAAGGTGCCACAGGAAGGAGAGGAAAGACAATGCTTTTCAGGGGCACCCTCTGTATTTTAGAATAATCTCTTTAGAAATTAGCCTGCCTCCCCTTATTGTTAGCCTTCCAGAGACTACTAAACAGCATTGTTCCAAAAGAATCTGGAAGGACTGAAGTGATCACCATTTTCCTATTATCCTATCATATTCTGTATTTTTAGGATCTTATTATAGTTTAATGTTGCAAAATAGATTTCTCAAACTGTGTTTCGTAGAACTCGAAGATTCCGTATGAATTTGATGGGGTTCCATGAGAAACGAAGGAGAACCCTCTGAAAACAAACAAACAAAAAAAGGTTATGCAAATCTGGCCAATTTTCTATCACTAGGGTTTGATCAAGGGTTTTGTGGCTCTTCCCTCCCGCCCCCCAATTAATAGGTTTTGCAACCTCAAAAATTTGCTAAACCCTGCTATGAATCACTGAGAATATTTTCTTTTTGAGTCAGGAATTATTTAAACACATAAATTAAATAAAATATGCAAAAAATTAGAGATCAGAGAGAATCCAAAAGTTCTCCTCCATCATGATCCCTGTCTGTCTGTCTGTCTCTCTCTCTCTCATCAATGAGTTGAAATTCTGAAATTTAGATGGTATATATGGCACACAGGGCAAAGAATCAAGAGATATAAGGGAAAACTTGAGGGGAGGTATGGACCGTGAACAGGACAATGCGAGAGATGCTGGAGAGAGTATTTATCTTCTATTCTATATAAGTAAAGAAAGAAATTCTGCAATAGTTTCTTTGTAAGGAGAGCAGAACTGAGCTTAAACCTTCCCCCTTTCACTCTCTATATAAAGCAATATGACCAGTGGGGAGCATCTTCTATCCAAGAAAGCTCAGTCCCCATAAAAGGACCCTGAAAACTCAAAACTCTTAACTTGTGTGGCAAGGCCTTTGTAGGAGATGGGAGCCTACTACCACCTGTAGCCACTACAAGTGGGAAAGAGCATAGTGTGAATGAAGTGGGGCTACTTCAGTCTTTCCTGTTTTCCTTAATACAAGTGAGTGGATACTAGTTCCTATAGACTATGCTCAGGATTGTCTTCATTGCAACTTCCCCATCAATACTATTCTTTTCTAATGCAGTTCATGTAATTTGCCTTCTCTCAGTTCATCCTGGATTGTTTTATATATAGTCTTAAGGGAGAGATACTGATGATGTCCCACTCCTTTATTCTTCTCCATCTGGTCTTCGCAGAATAACAGACTAACAGATTTGGAAGGTACCTTGGAGGTCTTCTAGTCCAACCCCTTGCTCAAGAACTCAAAGGTGCCTCTAACTTGATGTGGCCTGCAAACTTTCTAATGAGATCATATTCTCAACTAGGCTCTAAGGGACACACAAAGACTTTAGGGGAAGCCTGGATATTTTCCTAGCTTTGTTTTGTGCTTGGTAAAGGAGTCACAGTTCTGCACAGATGTAGCCTTCCTGCTCAATTAAAAACAAGCTATTAGAAATGAAAAGCCGGAAGCTATGAATTTTCTAAAAACTTATTCAGTGCTGCTTGATCCTGTGCCTTTTTAAGTTTACTTTCAAACTTAAAGTATACCTGCTAACAATGTTTTGCTTTGTTCTATGAAAATGCTGGAGTTGCACTATTTAGGAGTCTAATCAATTTTTGACTCACATATGGTAGCACGATGATACGGGCAATCCTAGTTTGATTTCTGTTTAAAACAGCTTCCCCGACTTGATGTTCTCCAAATGCATAGACCAGAGTCCCCAGAATTCCCTAGGTAGCATGCCCTGGCCACCAATTAGAATTCTGGAATTGAAGTACATTCATTTGAAGAATATTTAGAGTGGGAAAGGTTGATTTACAAGATCACTGTCAAGCCAAAACTCAAGAAACCACTTGGTAGCTTAAGAGAATGTATGAACACAACTACTGCTAGAGACTAACATCTAACAACTATTAAAATCTACTAACTACAAAACTCTAGAAAGAGAAGAGCAACAAAGATTATTAAGGGACTGGAGGCTAAACCATACCATGAATGTTTGCAGGAGCTAGTATGTATACGTGGTCTAACAAAGAGAAGGATTAGAGGTGACATGATAGCAGTCTTCCAATACTTGAGGGGCTGTCATAGAAAGTAGGAGGTTGACCTATTCTCCAGTCCAAAGCACCTGAGGGCAGGACAAGAAGTAATGGATGGAAGCTTAACAAGGAAAAATCCAATTTAGAATTAATGGCAAGTTTCCTGTCAATGAGAGTAATTAATCAGTGGAATGGCTTGCCTCTAGAAGTTGTGGGTGCTCCATCTCTTGAGGTTTTAAAGAAGAGTTTGGGTAGCCGTGTGTCTGTAATGAGGTATAGGATCTCTTGCTTGAGCAGGGATTGGACTAAACGCCCTCCAAAGTCGTTTCCAGCTGTGTTATTCTGTAATTCATATCTGCACAGTGGCCAACAAGAATCTTTTGTGAAGTCCACAATCAGCATGTGATGGCAAACATTTGCTTTTGTCTTCAGGGACAACAGGTAGTGATCAACTGTTTTAAAACCATTTAAACCCTCGCCAGTTTTTCTTGTGAGAGAAAATACCATGAAAAATGGAGAAATATTTCATCAATGTTACGCATAATTGTCAACATTCTCCCTCCTGTTTTTATCTTTAAAAAAATAAATAAAGAAATAAAACCTGGAAATTTCTGAACTGATTTGCACCTAAAAAAAATTCACATGATCTAAAAGGAGATTAAGTATAAGAGCAAGGCATTCAGAAACAATGGTAAAATTAACTAAAAGAAAGACAATAGAAAACAAAAAGAAAGAATGCCTGTTCTATCTATGTTTACACACAGCAAAGCAATGAGATTTTCCAGTGACAGAATTATAGGCTTTGATTTTCTTTGGAAGCTTCAAGTCCTTTTGTACTTTTACAATATATGAGCAAGAGCCTACTGGAAACCAACCAAGCATCTCTGAGAATGAAGCACCACCAGTAATTTTGCTACATCAAAAATCACCTTTACGCCAAGATTTGGTACCTGCAGCCAAGTCAGAGCTTTCCTGCCTGACTTTCTCTGACTATTTTCTCTGAACTTATCAACAGAGTATTTCCATGTACAGAGAATAAGCTTTACCGAAAGACAGAGCTATTGCCCTTAAAAAAAAAAAAGGACCAGGAAGAGATAGCTCAATTGTGTGGAGCATTTTTTGTGTCTGTGGCTTCTATCACTGGAGAGAAAGATGTTGATGGTCTTGTAGACCTACTTCAGGAGGTAGTCCATTTTTTACATACCAATGAGACAATTTGTGCACAGCTTTTATAATTTTATTGTAGCTAGCTTTGCAAACAAAGCAAAACAAAACCAAGATCCAACCTTGTCCAGTAATGGACTTTTACTGAAAAAATAAGTTAATGTAAGAATCGATTGTGAAACAGCTGCAGCCACATTGAGGTCCCAACTTAGTATCATGGCAGAATAGAGCAATTGATATAACGCTGCCAAAGGCATGATTTTTAATGGAGAATAAAATCATGGGCAGTTTATGGTGCACTCCACCCTTATTTTGCTACACCATGTCATCCAGTAGGGAGACAACAGCTGCAGCAACTCTTAACCCCTCCCTCTAAATTCTTCCTGAGTGCTTACCTCCCTTCCTGCTCTTAGAAATGGGATGTAGTTGTCAAGTTTATTTAACAAAAAGTCTGGATTCATCTAGAGCAGGAGTGACAAACTCATTGCGTCACGTTGCCGTTATGTGATGTATCACGACATTTTCCCCCTTCATGGAGCTGGGGTGGGTGTGGCCTGTGTGTGACGCATCCAGCCATGGGCTGCCAGTTTGATACCCCTGATCTAGAGATAATGGTTTCAGAAGTATGAGGAGCAAGAATGAATAGTTAGACTTTCTAAGCCAGATCTGAGGTTTCTGCAGAACACAATTTGAAAAACCTTGAAACAGAAAATGGTCCTTTGTATAAGAGCTATGGGGGGCACCCTAAGAATAATTGCATAAGCCTCCAGTGCACTGTTTCTCATCCTTCACAACTTTAAGATAGGTGGGTTTCAACTCCTAGAAATCCCTAGCAAGCATGCTGGGTAGGGAATTCTGGGTGCTGAAATCCACCCATCTTAAAGTTCAGATGCTGGGATACTGTTCTAATGTAATAATTGCATTTCAGATGTACTGAATCTGCATAAAAAGGGTAAGCACCTGCTCTGTGCCATATTTCAGTTTTATGATTTATCAAAAAGGTGGGGGGAGAGAGAGGGAGAGGGTGGGAGGGACGGAAAGAAGAAAATACTACAGAAAGGGGGGAAATGAAAAAAAGAAACAAGTAAACAAGAAAAATATGTTACTTTACATACAGGGAATTTTCAGCAATCAGTTTTTCAATTGCATTGATAGAAAATCAATGTACAAACAGGAATTTGACACAATATTCACAAGAATATAAATCTGGGCTTGCACTGCCTTTCCAACAATGACAAGTACTTTATTTTGCTGTTCCTATGCTTGATAAAAGTGTAATTCTTTACACATGATAGATTTCACATTTTTGGTATATAATTCAAAAATACATCACATTTTTCAAATATATTCATCTTTGTAACAATATGTTTACAAGCTTATATAACACAGTACAACTAAGTGTTCCATTACTAATACTTGTATTAGGCTAATTGTCTTTACAGCAGATATTCTTTGCATTCAATATAGGTATTATATCTGTTTTATTCCCTTCTGGCATGGAGATTCCAAAATGAAAAAAAAAACACCCTACATTTACCAAATTTCTTCCATAATGCACTGTCACTGTAAGTAAAATTCATCTCAATTTTTAAAAAAGGCAAAGCACGAAAAGCACTGACACAAAATATGTATAACAGTGCACATCATATTGTATACTTCAGATTCAGGGTGGCATTTAGTAATAGCTGAGTGTGTAGAAATTACAGGTGGGAGTTGCAACAGATTGATAAAGTGTTCCTGTTCAGGATGGCAGCCAATTAGGGGTTTATATGGCTCTGTGAAAACACACACCATGTGGCTGTCCCATGCATTGTCATTTTTTTCTTGCAAATTATTAAACAACAGACATCTGCATTTCTTTTTTTAATATAACTGTTCCAACTATGTGAATTGTATTTATACGTTTATGTAATAATTATTTGTATGGCACTATCTGGATTGCTCACTAGAAGGCAGCAAAGAGACATATAAAACTCTTAATCCTTTGCTGCCACCTATTGATCAGCCAATTTTTTGTAGTCCAGTAATAATAGCCCGGTCCTAAACTTTGTCTGTACTGTACTCAGCACCACCCACCCCCCATTTTTCCTTAATACATGCTTTTTCAATGCAACTGTCTAAAATATTATTTTTCATTGAAATGTTTGAGCCAAGAATAATGGATGTGTCACAACGTAAATATCTAGTGCATTCTTTAACATCTCTCTCTTTCTCTCCCTCTCTCCCTCTCTCCGTCCCATCTCTCTCCCCCCTCTCTTTCTCTCTCTCTCTCTCCCCCATCTCCCCCTCCCCCCTGGAATGCCTAGGCTCAAAAGAGGTTGTAGGACTCTAGGTCCAAAACAACACTTAGCCACAATGAAGAAATTGAGTCTGCTTGCTAATATACAGGATGTAGAATGAATGGAGAAATATTTCTATTTCAGCAAAGCCTTAGTTTTTGCAAATGTTATGGCCATAGCAATAGCACTTAGCCTTATATACTGCTTCATGGTGCTTTACTGTCCCCTTTAAGCGCTTTACAGAGTCTGTATCTTGCCCCCAACAATCTGGGTCCTCATTTTAGTGATCCTGAAAGAATGGAAGGCTGAGTCAACCTTGAGCCAATCAGGATTGAACTGCTGGCAGTTGGCAGAGTCAGCCTGCAATACTGCAGTCTAACCACTGTGCCACCATGGCTCTCTCTATATTACAATTATATATATTATTATAACTATTATAAGGAAATAAAGTAGGACTAGCTATGATGATGCTTACCCTATTGCTGCATCTTTGTGAAAGAAATAGCCCCTCCTCCTCCTCCTCCTCCTCCTCCTCCCGTATTTTGAATGGAAGGCAGGAAGTCTTAATGGAAGGAATATTCTTGTCAGAAATCCAAAATTAGGCACAAACAAATAGAACCTTTCCTGTATTTTTAGTTAATCAAACGATTTAAAATGCAGTGTAGACTGAAGCTGAATTTCTAAAGCCAGGAGGCAGAGATCAACTCGTGTGGCTCACATCTTACCAAGTCTCTGCCCCTCCGTTCTGAACTTCTGCTTGCTAATGTCGGGCTTGCCAATGTTCACATTTTTCTCCCTGTCTTGAAAAGCTTCCTCTGTTTTGTCACAATTCTCTTGCTTTTCAAGCCCCTTGTAGAGGCAGAAATGAAAGGGTTGGATGCAAATCCTCTCTATATCGCAAAGCCTGACAGCATCTGAGGCTGCATCATGGTTTCAACGGCTGTCCTTTAAGGGCAGGAGATTTTGAGTACCTTCGCAGCATGATTTGAAAGCATCTGCTCAGAATACATACTATATTCTGAAAAGTTTACTTCCTGATAGACAATTGCACTCTTAGGCTGTAGTCTAAATCGGTGCTTTATATTTTAAGCACTGAAACATCTTCCAACATATCGAAATAGTTGATTTCCCCACAATGCGTCTTGCTTGCAATGAGTCCAGTTGGTGGTAAGATGTGTAGTTGCTTCACACAGCCAAAAGTAAAGAAAAATCCATCTGCTTGCATCTGAAATCAGCTCTCTAACCTGCTGTTGGTCAAACCCCACCCAGATGGTGCTACTTGAACGTATGTGTTCAAAAGATAATCTGCATTAAAGTTGTGGGAGTCTATTTTTATTTTTCTTCTTAGTTAAAATACCATGCAGGCAACGTCCCCATCCTGCTCTCCTCGGGAATCATGACAAAATAAAGATTAAACCACCAGTGGCAGAAATAAAACCGTTCTTTTGCAAGCAAGCAGATACTAAAAGGATCTCAGTAGGCCGTTTTATTTTCGAGGGGAGAGAAATGATGCACTTTTGTGAATGTCATTCTTCTTGCTTGGAGGACAGGGATAACAATAATATTGTTTTAAAATGTAACTCTTTGCTGATTTATTCGAGCATTAAAGAACTCTCTTTTTAAATGCAGTGTATTACATTGTACCTAAACCTAAGGTCCTGTTATTTGAGCCTACTGACGAGTAGGTGTGTACAACATCACAATTCAAGCCCATTGACAATGGACGGATTTGTTTTCAAATAAAGACGTATCTGTTTCGATTGCAGATGGATTAAAATTGCCCCCAAAAAGAGAGGAATATTTTTTCACCGGATCCAGGGTTAAGTTCAGATGAATATGTGCAATCTAAATTATGAATTAAACCTTGGCTTTCGGCAACTACACATAAATTATGGCTATCACAACAAGATAATTTATGAGAATAGGCTGGTGTTTTAAAAACAAAATTTAAGCCACTCTCCCCGCTTCCTTCCTGCCACTCGGTAGCATACGGCCTTTAAAATGCTGCCACTCACTTCTACGATTTACCTGTTTTTTTGGTTTTTTTTAAAAAAAAGGTGGTTGCATGGCGGGCATTTAGCTAGAAGTATACACCTATATTCTGCAGATGGTTTAGTTCTATAAGAAATGAAACTGCATTTGGTGGAACTGATTAAATATAAAACACCACCATCTGCCATTTATTCTAATATAAAATGGTTTGGGCAGATGCTGACATCTTTCGAGATGATTGATTCGTCTCTGACAAGTAAAGATTCTCAGAGGAGTCCAGCTGCCCACTTCTCGCACAATGCCTGCTTGCTGGACTCAGTGCCAAGCTGAGGGGATGGAGCAGGTGAAGGAAGGGCATGTTAATAAAGCAGTAAGGTTTGGACTATTGTGTGTGAATGCTTCTGGGCATGCGTGCCCATCCGGGCACCTTCTCCTTCAGTCCTGGCTCAAGATTTGCCGGGACTATGTATTACCCAAGCGGAAGCCTGTTTTGAGTGCCTCCCCCCTTTTCCCCTTTACTTTGAAAACAGTGGTTAGGTATTCACCCCCCTTCCTCTTTCATTTTTGTGGTTAAATCTGCATCAGGATTCCATTTAAAAAACCTTGCCCCATTGTTTATTAAATATGACATGAGTTGCTTTGTAATAACTTGAGGAACAGATGTAGACATCGTTCCTTTTTATTAAATTCAGATCTCCAGCCTCTCTATTGCTGCGTGATTTGTAGATGCCACTATTGTGCCATGGTACGCTAGCCACTGTTGAGTTTATTGGATTACGAATGAAGCTGAAGCTTATCCTGGTCCTCACACCGATAACTTAAACAATAGATTTTTTACGGTTTTTACTCTGTTTCTTTCAAGGAACTTAAGATGGGATGTGCAGCTCTCCCCTATCTCATTTCATCTTTAGAATAATCTTTTGGTTTTATTTATTTTTTTAAAGCTAGTATTTTTATTTTTTATTTTAGATCCTGACTTTATATTTTCTCCATTTATTCTAGGGAGTTCACATGACACTCTTATTTTCTTATCTAATGCAATCCTAAATTGTATTAACAGAGGGATACAATCAAGATCAAGGGAGGTACTAATACCACTCTATAAAGCCTTAGTAAGACCACACCTAGAGTACTTCATCCAGTTCTGTTCACCACATTACAAAAAAGATGTTGAGACTCTAGAAAAGGTACAGAGAAGAGCAACCAGGATGATTAGAGGACTGGAGACTAAAACATATGAAGAAGGTTACAGGAACTGGGCTTGGCTAGTCTAGTAAAGAAAAGGACCAGGGGAGACATGATAGCAGTCTTCCAATATTTGAGGGGCTGCCACAGGGAGGAAGGGGTCAAGCTATTTTCTAAAGCGCCTGTAGGCCAGACAAGGAATAATGGATGGAAACTGAACAAGGAGAGATTTAACCTGGAAATAAGGAGAAACTTTCTGACAGTGAGAACAATCAACCAATGGAACAGCTTGCCCTCGGAAGTTGTGGGAGCGCCATCAGTTGAGACCTTCAAGGAGAGATTGGACTGTCGTTTGTCAGAAATGGTGTAGAGTGTCCCGCTTGGGGGGTGGGGTTGGACTAGATGACCTACAAGGTCCCTTCCAACTCTGATTATCTGTTATCTGTTATCTATCTGTTATCTGTTATTTTAGTTTGAAAATCACAATAATAACCCTTTGAGGTTAGTTGGGCTGAGAGACAATAACTTGCTCCAGTCACAAATTCAACCAACCATGGTTGTAAATAGACTTGAAAGTGAATCTCCAGGTTCCCTAGCATCCTATCTCAACTACTGCAACCATATCCTTCTCCAATTAGTTTGACAAGTTCAAAGTGACTCCAAGACTAAGTCAGGATTTTAATCTGGTCTGGTCTCAGATCTTGAGCCATCTTGCCAAAAGGTGTTTCAAAATTCTTGTTAAAGTTAAAAGTGCACGCAAAATGTGTGTGCATAACAGCATCATGATAAAATTCAACATGGTTGTGCAAAATGACAGGAGTTTTGAGTCACACCTGCAGGGAAGATCCCTGCAATGGTATGTGAGTCTGATCTTAGGATCAGGAGGCAGACCCACAGACTGGACAACTGACATATCTCAGACCCCACAAGGTGGGCAGGGTGGGTGGGGCAGGTATAGGAAGAGAGGGCACCCTTCCTAGTTTTCCAGAGAGTGAAAGAAGCAGAAGGGAGAAAATATTTTCTAGTCTTGCAAGATCCCATTAATATAACCTTATTCTAAAGACAGGGTTGGAACCCCAAGTGGTTGTTCTTTTCTGGACTACCTCAGAGAGCTAAGAGTCTCTGCTCTGCAGACATTTTGAAGCAGCCAAGTAGTCAAATGCTTTGCAGCTTACGATAGTGAAAAATAGCAATAGGAAAAAAAAAAAAAAGCCGCGTTAGCTGCATCCAGGAAAGGGTTATGCCTGTGCATGAAATGGTATTTAATGAGATTCTAATAAGGAGAAGTCTTAGCACTACCAAGCAACTACCGGCGATAGTTTCCCTTCTCCTTTACAGGATGTCTGTGGTGAGAATGAAGAAGGAATGGGGAAAACCGAAGATTACAAAGAAAAATGTTTTCTAGGCCCTCCACAAGATTCCTTAAAGGAGGGTGGGACGCTGTAAAAATCCACATCTGGGATTAACCAGGGGTTTTCAGTACCCCCTGCAAGCCCCCCAAAAAGAATCCCTGAGCCACATACTAGGAACATGAAGGAAAAGAACTGTCATCATAACTTTGCATTTCCTTGCAGCTCTGCTACTGTAACTTCTTTTAATCAGTTCCTCTGTTAATTGGAAGAGCTGTGTGTTGTCTAACAATCGTGGATTTCATTATGCTTTCTTCAGTAATTATACATTTTAACTACAAAGTATAGTCTAGGAATACCAGACAAAACCCACCTCCACCACCTTCTCTGGGTACTTGAAGTTGCAAATCAAACCACATTGTTAGAACAAGCAGCCTGAAAAGGCTGAACAAGCCACCAGCATCTTAAGTCAAGCAAGGATGAGCAAAGTACCTTTCTCAGGGGCTGGTATGGGTGAAAAGGTGGTTAAATGCTGGCTTGTGGGTGAGTTACTTAGAAGAGTCTTGAGTAAAAAGAAACTACGGTGGAGCAATTTACAGATAGCCTTCGACTTACAACAGTTCACTTTTTTATTGTTCAAAGTTACAACGGCACTGCAAAAAATAACTTATGACCGTTTTTCATAGTTACAACCTTTGGAGCATCCCCAGTGATCAAAATTCATATGCTTGGCAACTGGTTCATACTTATGACGGTTGCAGTGTCCTGGAGTCATGTGATCACCTTTTGCATCTTTCTGACAAGCAAAGTGAATGGGGAAGTCAGATTCACTTAACAACTTATCAACTGCAGTGATTCACTTAACAACTGTGGCAAGAAAGGTCGTAAAACGAGGGCCCTTAATAAATGTCTCACTTAACAACAGAAATTTGGAGCTCAATTGTTGTCCTAAGTTGAGGACTATGTATATCTCATCCAGCAGGCCTGTATAAATTCTTTTGATGTGTTAAACAAGAAAAGCATTAGATATTCTGTGTTTTGAACCTCAAAAATATGGTAGCTCTTTGAGATCAAACAAAATTGAGAACATCCGCATGTATATTTGGTGGAAAGGTATATTTTGGATTAAAAGGTCTCAGTATACAAAGGTAAAAAAAACCTTGGCTCCGATTTATTTTTTAAAACCCATGTCAATATAGTTTGGATTAATTAAAGGCATTATAAAACAGCAGACTGGCATGAAGTTATTAATCATAATGAACTTAGTATTGACTAAAATCTGGCATGGCAAAAAGATGCACCTGATCTTTGTAATGGGTTCAGTAAAGCCTGGGATGTAATAGATATAGATAAGCTGACAAGTTTCATTTGATTCTATGAGGGGAGACCAAATGCCAAGATTTTTTTCTGACATAATAGGAAATCCCTCACTGGACATTGGAATAAGATACATAAGGAAGTTAATGAGCAAGAGCAGGTTCTGTCAGTGATTTAATTAGCATCCTGATTTCATCAAGTTCTTACATGGGAAATTATTACATTAAAAAAATTACATTATATGATTTTAAAAAATCGACACTGTCTTGGACCCAATGAGCTTTTTGTCTGGTTTTTCCAGGGTGATAGCTTTTAGAGGAGGGCTGTTCTTATAGTATGACACTAAGCATCTTTCCTTGCAAGCAGTGTTCCTCTGAGATCGAAGGCAACATTTTTCCTAATAAGGATGAAAAAGTCTTCAGGTTCAGTCATGGAGATTTTAATTTTATATATATATATTTTCCTTTGAAGTAAGCTTCTGGAAATTCAGTGAGATGGACTTTCTGAATAGCCATGTGGAGCCTTGCCTTGCGCTGTGAATTTATATTATTTTTAACGATTTTCATCCTAAATGTATTGCTTAGTATGTATCTCTGAGCTTGGCTGCTTTCTTGCAGACATCTCATTAGCCAACTAAGTGACACCTTCAGTGTTCTAAAGATTACCTAGTTGGGCAATGAAATGTCAATCAGAAAACAAGTTCAAAGGGTCCCAAGGACCCCACAATTCAACCCTTACTACAAATACTTTCCTGTTTGTATGTATGTATTGATAAGCATTTGTCTTTGTAGAAAGTGTCTTTCCTATTTCAGGTATTTCAGAATACAACTGATGCATCTATATAGCACTTATATACTGCTTCACAGTGCTTTACAGCCCTCTCTAAGCAGTTTACAGAGTCAGCCTATTGCCCCCAACAATCTGGGTCCTCATTTTAGTGACTTGGAAGGATGGAAGGCTGAGTCAATCTGGTGAGATTCAAACTGCCAAATTGCAGGCAGCCGGCAGTCAGCAGAAGTAGTCTGCAGTACTGCACTCTAACCAGTGCGCCACCATGGCTCATATGGCAAAATATCAGCAACTATGATTTCCCTCAGGCCGCATCATGAGATATTTTAACAATTTCTCATAGTTTTAGAAGTGATTTCATCGCAGAATGGCAAGCTGGAGAGCAAGGCTGATGCCACCGTTTCAAGAACATGCTTGACGTTTCCTTGGGTGTATAGAACTGGTTCTGTGAATTTAGAATCCTAGTGTATAAATCTTTGGTTACAATAATTGGCACATTTAATCAAGACAATTAATTTTTAAAAAATAAAGTTAATTATTACCTTATGTTTTCTATTTTGATTAGAAAAAAAGTAAAAATCTGTTCATTTGATTGCTATTAATTTTTCTGTTGATTAATCTGCAATTAAAATACTGCTCGATGCATGAAAAAGAATTTAGAAACCCGATAGTCTCCCATAAGGAATGATGGACCCATAAATAAAGTAGATCAGATGATAGCTTGTGAATAATTGCTACATGGAAAATGAACAACATTCATTCAAATCAGTTCAACGAAGGGAACACGATGTGACATTGACCTGGTTTACGCATTGCACAAATAATGATGTATTTGCTAGTTTGCTAAACACGTTGTCGAAAACTGTTATGGCTTATAATGATTTAGTTTGCGTGAACCTAGTCAATTACGCTTTATATATGGACCTAGATTGTGCATTTTTTTTCAGCACTCCACATATACTGGTTACTCAGTGATTATATTGTATTTATAGCTCTGTGTTATACTTTCTGATTGTTCCATGGCTAGAAAAGAGGAAGGTCTTTAACTAGGTACTCCATGACAACCAAAGGAGAAAGGTGCTCCTGAAAACCTTGAGAACAACTCTGGGAAGATATGAACATCCTACTTATAAGACAACCTACCTCTGTAATCTTAGAGATTGTGGTGGTTAAGCCAGTTTGGTCTAGTGGCTAGAAACCAGGAGGCTGTGAGTTCTAGTCCTGTCTTAGGCATGAATGCCAGCTGGGTGATTTTGGGCCAGTCACCTTCTCTCAGCCTAACTTGTGCCACAGGATTGCTGTTGTGGGGCAAATAGGAGGAGGAAGGAGTATTAGGTATGTTCACCACCCTGAGTTATTTATCAAAATAAGACAGATGGGAAATTAAATAAATAAATAAAAATAAAGATTTAGTGAGAAATAGCAGGCATGGAGATACACTTGATGGCCATCAACCAGTCACAGAGATACATGCCATCAACGAAACTGGGTGAAAACAGAGGAACATATATGCTTCAAGAAGATCTTTCCCAGAAACAGATTGGCTACAGACCGCTGTTCTTTCAAAACATGCATGAAAAGTCTGGCATTTTCTTTACTATGGAGTTACTTTAGCTAATGTCAAGGACAGAGAGCTGTTCTTGTATAAAATCATGCTGATTACTGAGCTTTTCCATTGTATAATAATTAGACATTATTATTTCCCAATCTGGCATTTTCTAGATTACTGCTGCCCCTATCCTGGCCAGTATAAATAATCCTTAGATGGGGTTGCTGGGTTTTATGTTCCATCATCGGAAGATTCTTAACTGTGGAAATCCACTGGTGGCACAGTGGTCAGAATGCAGTATTGCAGGCTAACTCACTGCTCATTGCCAGGAGTTTGATCCCGACCAGCTCAAGGTTGACTAGCCTTCCATCCTTCCATGGTCGGTAAAATGAGGACCCAAATTGTTGGGGGCAATAGGCTGACTCTGTAAATTGCTTAGAGTGGGCTGTAAAGCTCTATAAAGGGGTATATAAGTTTGCTATTGCGATTGCTATCCCTTTCATGGATAGAACGCTTGGATTTACAGCTATTGTTTTGGGGAAATGGTTGTTTGGGGGAATATTTTAACAGATACTTTAAAATGTTTCTTTCACTCTCTTGAAAGAAGACGAAGGCATCCATTTTGTCTGAAAGCGTGGCCGTTTTCTGTTTCTCACCCCCTTTTTGATGCTTCCATTCCATATCGGGTAACAGCTGGGTGAGTTTCCTTGTTCTCTGCTGAACTGCTGCTTCCTCCCCCCTCACTTTTGGCCTTTGTTAAAAATGTTTCTGATAAATAACAGACTCTCCACAGCTGTTCAAACGAAGCTGGAGGAGGGTGGATGGTTTTCTTTTGGGGAGGGGCGGTTTTTAAGTCGACACTCAGTGCTCATTTGCTGCTAAAGTGGGTTTTCGTTTTAGTAGGTAAATAAGCTGCAGTGGAAGGATTGTTTTTTTTTTTTTTTTTTTGTTCAGGAAAAATGAGGCATGGGGGCAGCTTGGAAAGACAATGGAGACTGTGAATTGGCCACATCTTAAAAACAAAAGTCCCCTGACCTCTCACTGTGCAAAAAAAGGGCATTTTGAGAGCTTGGCAAAGGCCCTGCGGGTAATTACTTTAAATGGTGACTTTTACCGCTCTTTTGTTTCATTACAATTGGTGCTATTTCTTCACATGCCTTCAGTGTCAGCTAATTGGTACATGTGCCTTGTTTCTCATCTGAAGTCCATTGACTTCATTAGAACATTAGCATGTGTTCGGGCTTAATTGGGCTCCACTTATTTCTCAAAAGCATGAGTTATTTGTTGCCACTGGGCTGGCTCAGCTCTTTGGCACGATGAAAAGCGAACACGAGGCCTATTTGCGGGCTTCTTTGAACTGATTTCTACAAACACAAGGGCTTTCTTTGTTGGGACCCACTTTTGGAGACGCAGATCAAGAGTTATCCCTGGGATATTGAAAAATGGGATTGGAAGAAGGCGGCAAACAGGGTTCTTTCCCTCCAACCAGAAAGTGCCTTCCGCGCTTCTACTTTGAGCATGGATTCAGAGGTAGGCAGTAAGCACAGTATAGGTAATCCTCACCTTACAACCATTCGTTTAGTGGCTTTCGAAGTAACAACAGCACTGGAAAAAGGACTGTTTTCACACTTACAACTGTTGCCGCATTCCCACGTTCACGTGATCAAAATTCAGATGCTTGGCAACTGGTTCATATTTATGGCGGTGGCAGAGTCCCGGGGTCATGTGAATCATCTTTTGCAATCTTCTCACAAGCCAAGTCAATGGAGAAGCCAGATTCACTTAACAGCTGTGTTACTGACTTAGCAACCGCCGCGATTCACTTCACAAGGGTGGCAACGAAGGTCGTAAAATGGGGCAACGCTCACTTAACAAATGTCTCACTTAGTAACAGAAATTTGGGCTCAGTTGTGATCGTAAATTGAGGACTACCTGTAACTGACTTGGCAGGAGCAGTAGACAAGGATGTGGCAAAGAAGTGGGGTGGCGGTGACTTTTCACTGTCTTGTTCTTTTCTTTGTTCCACACTGCTTTATTGTTCCATTTCCCATGAACTGTCTCCCCACTTTGGTTGCCATATCCTGGCTTCAAAAACCCGGGTGCTTAGGCCCGTCAGCAAAGAGACACACAAAATTCTAACCCTGGGTAGTATCTGTCTGACTTTTTGTGGCTCAAACAGGATAGTCCAAGCAATAAAGTTTGTTAATGGAGCAGGCAGTCTTCATTTAACATTCACTTGTTCAGCAAGCATTCAAAGCTATGACAGTGCTGAACAAGGGAATTGTGGGAGTTAAAGTCCACGCATCTTAAAGGTGCCAAGTTTCAAAAACAGAGGATAAAATCTATCATATACAACAAATTTCACTGTGGACCAGAGAAATATTATTTTAACAAATACCTTCAACCTAACTAAATACAGACTAAGTAGAATTTAATATTTAGTTCCTTTCAGATTAGGAAATAAGAATAAGACATAATTAGAGTAGAAATAATAGTTATTTATATTCTGCAGTGATATATATTTTAGATGCTCTTCTGGCTTCTTATACAGATTTACAACCACAACTGGGACCAGAATTTCCTCTGTAAGTTGTTGTGGTCATAAGTCGAGTCACCATGTGTGTCGACCCAATCTTACCACCATTTTTTTAAATTTTCACTATTTATTTATTAAACTAATTTGTATAGCCACTCAACTCACATGCAAGTATGAAATGGGTTGACTCTGTCAGTATATAAGACATTATGAGCTGGGATAGTCATAACAACAAGTCAGCCAATGGGAACTGATTAAGAAACAACACCTGTTGTGAGCCATGCCAGTTGGCTTGGAGACTGGGCATGACTTAGGGTAACTGCCTCTATATTGCTTTTGTGCTTATATAACTTCTGTGCTTGAGTTCTGGTGGTTCTGATTGCTTCTGCTTCTTGTCCTTGTCCTTGCTACCACATTGAAAGAACTGCATGGATATTGTATACATGCATCATGTTTTATATTATTGTATATAAACCAATTTCTTCTATAAATCAATCCTACTGAATTATTTACTTGTGTGCTGGATTATTTACTTGATTGCTGAAAACTCTGACAGACTCTTTGACGGAATCAATCAAAGTAGCCATATCTTTCCCCTTAGTCACATAGAACCATGGGGAAAGAAGCAAGGGTTCATAGAGTTTGCTTTGCAGTTGCTTTCAAGAGTTTGCTGCATATTTTCTTCCTGATCATTTCTGAAGCATACTCAGCCATTCTATTTATTAGGCAACCTCTCCATCCTGAGTTTGCTTATGAATCAGTCAAATAGTCATCCATTCATTCTTCTGCAATAGTACTCTTTCTAGTGCCTCTGATAGAAAAGAAGAAGGGAGCTCTCCAGCCCCTTTCCTCCAGATGTTTCCATTCTAGTCTTTAACGGTTGTAGGGAACTAGGTGACCGTTTGTTACAGACAAGCTTCTTTCAAAGTGGGTATTATGTAAGTAAAAAGAGTTAGCGACCAGGTGAGGACTGAATGAGCTTTGGCTTTACTTTTATGATTTTGACTCCAATAGGAAGTTCGTGAATGCCATGGGTACAGAGACTCCATACTTTGGGCTGGATGCATCATAAGCATATATCTCTCTCTCTCTTTCTCTCTTTCTCTCTCTCTCTCTCTCTCCCTCCCTCCCCTCTCGTAATTATACGATGTGAGACAATTTAACTCTTTCTCTCTCCCTTTAATCCTCTTGACCTTCAGTCCTGGAAAGCGGTTGTTTGCACTGAGAGCAGGAGAAAAATATGGTTCCTGGCCTCCAAAACCTGACTCCTCAATAATTCATTCTGATCAGTTTTCTCCTCTTGCCTAACTTTGGATCCGCATGATAATTTTTGTGTTGCAAAAGAGTATATAGCGATTACCCCTCTGAGAAGTTCATGAAGCTCTGTCTTATGAGCAGAATTGTGCTAAGATCAAGTGCCAAAATGCCTGGTTCTTGGGAACACTCAAAAAACCCATGATCTCCAGAAATGTGGCGGAACCTGCAAATAAGCTAGACTGAGATCACATGGTTCTCGACTTTAAATCAACTGTAAAAATCTCTGTAAATATTCCCTTGTGGCTAAGGGCCACAAGGAAAGATGGATATTCTGTATGGCAAACATTAAAGTGTTTCCCGCTCCCCAAGAAAGCTTTCCCGTCATCATTTCTATACTTAAGGAGGGTGCTTCAGGTGTTGTTCAGCAATCTTTGGAGGTAAGAGGCGTATGAGTGCACCATTCCTTTCTCTGCCGTCTTTTTCTCTCAGCTATAACTCTTGGTTGCCAAACTAAACTGCAGAGTTGCATCTTCCTTCTTTCAGCTAATGGAGGCTGCTTTGGAATCCTGCCAGAGAGACTGCCACAGCTCTACTTCCTGAGACCACACCGGGCTCTATGTGTGTGTGTGTGTGTGTGTGTGTGTGTGTAAACATCCGTGGCTGGTCTCGTGAGCAGTCTCTTCTGGCCTTGGGCTTCAGATTGTCCGTGGCTGCCATAAAGACTAACAAAATTATTAGGGCTCTCGGGAACCGATATGCATAATCAGAAAACCATTTCCTTTTCACTGCCAGATGTTGAATAGTTCTTCTAAGTACATTACAGAGAGAACATTGTTTTAATGGTACTTCTGAATCTTCTGTAGAGGAGAAATACACTTTAATTAATTCTTATAGTAATATAAAGAAAGTACATACTGTTATAAGCTATTAGTTGACTTATATCACACTTTTTCTCCAGAACGTGGCTCGGATCTCCAGGCGTCTAGCTGTGCCATATTTTCTCAACTTAATTGGATGCAGTTTATCCCGGATGATGTTTGAAAATATAATACAATTGCCATCAGGCAAGCCTTGTTTTTTTTCTCTCTTTAAGAAACATAGCTGTGTTTGTAAGACTTTGGCGACGGAGAGAATTTATGGTGTAGAATTAAGATTTAAGGATGCATCTGACTTTCTTCTCCCTGTTGGTCCAGAAACTTTGTTTCAAAAGCAATGGACAGGGTGGTGCAAAATAGATAATCAATGACAGCATTCCTAAGGACTGCCTAGTCAGGCCTGGCTTACATAGACTTTCCAGCTCCCTCCATTCCACTTGACATCGGAAAGGCAGTTGATTCTTAGAATGAGATACCTCATTTGTCTGATGATGCCTGTTTATCTCAGTCAGAGATGGGCTGCTATCAGTTCGCACCAGGTCAGACGAACCGGTAGTTAAGATTCGGTGAAATGGCAAATCCCACCGCTGGCTGACCCTGCCCACAATTGTTTTTCGGTCTGTTTTCAGGACCGTTTTCAGGGCCAAAAATGGCTGGAAAAACGGTCTGAAAATGGCTGGGAAAACGGCCTGAAAATGGCCCCAAAACAGCCTAAAAACGCCACCCAAATGGCCCCCAAAACGGCAAAAAAACAGGCCAAAAATGGGCGGCCAGCCAGTGGTGGGATTAGCTCCAACTGGCTGAATCCTATTATCTGCCTTTGAGGCGAATGGCCAGGAGGCAGGGCTGGGTGTGATGAGTGACATCACTCACCCAGTCACATGACCAACTGGCCACGCCTACCCAACCAGAGAACTGGTTGTTAAGTTATTCCAATCCCACCACTGATCTCAGTGCACCAAATTGCCATATCCTACCCCAGTGCTTCTCAACTTTGGCAGCATGAAGATGTGTGGACTTCAAGCAAGCTGGCTGCAAAATTCTGGGAGTTGAAGTTCACC
Organism: Notechis scutatus; assembly: GCF_049901735.1. Taxonomy (NCBI): domain Eukaryota; kingdom Metazoa; phylum Chordata; class Lepidosauria; order Squamata; family Elapidae; genus Notechis; species Notechis scutatus. The sequence continues at coordinate 132,924,374 of NC_142009.1, read as the reverse complement.
CATCTTAAAATTGCCAAGGTTGAGAAACACTGGTCTGGACAGTTGTAATATCAGCTATTCATTATTAACACAACACACAAATGAACCTTCACAATTGGTAACGTTGTAGAAAATTGGTCTCACATGACATATTTTTTTTAATAGTTGTGCAGATCCTGATAAAACTGCCCCCCCCCCACATACTTGTACCTACTGGTTATCCTGTGGGAGGAAATAAATAGGAGAAAAGAGCATAGACTCAAGAATCATATGAGTGCCTTTGAAATAGAATCCAGAATAGGAGTGCATTGTGTGGAATATACTGTATATTTTGAATTCTGCCAGAAATAGAAAGAGAATGGTAAACCAAAAAAAATCATACAAAATGCCGCATACTTTGGGATGCAGATTCATCAGATCCTTGATATTTACTTTCTGGAAGGGAATATTTTGGAAATGAAGCCAACAAAATGGAATGCTTTTCCAAAATGCATTCATGGGGCACATATTATTGATTGATAAACCTTAAAACATTGTTTAATTGTGTGTTTATTGTGTGTATTGTGTGCATGTGCAGATAAAGTAAATAAAAACTGGTATTGTTACACAATCCTCTCCACATTAATTCATCAGTTTGAAAAAATTGGACATGAATGACTGCTCACATTTTTCAGTATTTGGCTAAAGGACAGGTCTGTCTACCTGCTTTGTTTATTACACACTGCTTAGTCTCGTGCATGTTTACCAGAACTGAATGCAAAGGAATGTCTACAACAAAGGAAATCTTAGATTGAAATCATGTGTACATTTCCTTAGGAGTGAGTCTCGCCAAGCAAAAAGATGGGCATCTAAATTAAAATAATACAATTTAGTTATCATTTACAAGAAATCGGGATTAATCACATTAGAACTTGCAGATAAGTCTAAATCTCATCGAAGACATGTGAATGAATATTGGATTTTATACCATCACTTTTTTCTTTTGTAATTTATTGAAAAATAAAGGACATTCCTGCGTAGTTTTCTTTTGTAAGTTTAATTGTATATTGAATGATTGCTCATATAAGCAATATTTAATAAATTTTACAATGAGCCACCTAATATATGTTTGACTGTAATCCAAGAATACATGCTTTTTGAAGGCCTCTACCAATAATATCCAATTAAGTTATTTCCCCAAATATATATCTGCCATTTTATATGAATTGCAAGGAGTTCCATGCATTATTCAATGCATTATTTTTATGTAGTAAAAGAGATCAGGGTGCTCTCTCTCTCCCCCCCCCCCTCTCTCCCTCGTCTCTCCCCCCCTTGCCCCCCCTTCAATCTCAACTAAGAATAGATTTTTCATTCCTGGAATCCTGATGGATACAATGCTTCATCTACCTTTTAGATGCATTCCTGTCATATTCTCAGGATCTGAGAATTGTTAGTTACCATACAATATACCCTCATATTTAAAATGTAGTGAAACTGATTGAAAGCAATCTGATAACACTTTTTTCTATTGTTTTGTTACAGAGTATTGAGAACTTTGGTCTGCCTGCCTGCCTGCCTGCCTGCCTGCCTGCCTGCCTGCCTATCTATCTATCTATCTATCTATCTATCTATCTATCTATCTATCTATCTATCTATCTATCTATCTATCTATCTATCTATCTATCTATCTATTTATCTACCTATCTACCTATCTACCTACCTACCTAATTATCTATCTATCTATCTATCTATCTATCTATCTATCTATCTATCTATCTATCTATCTATCTATCTATCTATCTATCTATCTATCTATTTCTATCATCTCTCACTTACACACATCTATCTATCTACCATCTACCATCTATCTATCTATCTATCTATCTATCTATCTATCTATCTATCTATCTATCTATCTATCTATCTATCTATCTATCTATCTTCTATCTATCTACATCTATCAAACATACATATCTTTCTTCTCCAGATGATAATCAACACATGATAAAGTCACTAATATTTATGAGTGAATCAGCTCTAGAAGCTCCTCTGAGGATGGAACAGTTGTGGGTGACTTCCAGATGGGGGTTTCTATTTGATCACAGATGGAGTTGACCTTCCTTCAGCGGTGATCGAAGGACAGCACTACTGGGTGGTTGTTCTGGTGCTACCTTCAACTCTCTGATGTTAAGGTTGTTTATTTTGCAACAAATGGAAAACACCATCTGTGTTGGGTAATGGGGGGCGGCGGTGAGAATTTGTTGGGGAAGTTCTGAAGATCATAATGCTGAAGTGTAATGTTGCACACTGCCAAATGACATTTCCAATAGCTTTTTCCCCCAACTTCAGTGAAACCCCCCCCCCCCAGTCCTGATAATCACTTAAAATAATAAAATGTATGTTACATATGAAGAACGGTTGCAAGAATTGGGTATGGCCAGTCTAGAGAAAAGAAGGACTAGCGGTGACATGATAGCAATGCTCCAGTATTTGAGGGTGTGCCACAAAGAGGAGGGAGGGTCAACTTATTTTCCAAAGCACCAGAAGGCAAGACAAGAAAGTGGTTATAAGTCAAGGACTCCCTGTACATGCAAGTAGCAGGAAACTCTTTCTTGGAGTATATTGAACAGTGGTGATATTTCTGAGGGCTCACAACAAGCAACAGTCAATAAAAAGGCAGAGACAATGTTTCAACTGCTGGACGTAGAGCATATTTCTTGTAATCCATGTTTAAAAAAGAAAAGAAAGAAAGATACAAGAACCACAGTTGGGACAAGGGTTTATTATTGTGATGTGCTTTTCTGCCTTTCCAGTTTTGAAGTATCAAAGGCGATCTTAAGCATGGGAATGTGTACTCAAGGCGGAGGCTTCACAGGCTTCATTTCTCCACCTTTCATTTGTTACAAGGTCAGCTGTGAGTCCATAAACCTGGCCAGTCCCACCCTAGGAAGGCACAAACAGACCTTGATGTGTTAGCACACCTGGGCTTGCTCACAGCTGTTTGATTCACAACTGAGCAACATTCTCGGTTTTTATAATGCTTTCACCCCCCACCCCTTAGCCGTGGTCTGATTTCTTAGACTATTCAGTGGATGATTTTCTCCAGAGATTAAGTTGCTGAGTGAAAGCTAGGGACATCCAAAAACAAAACTAATACCTTTCTGAATGGGATCGAGCTGAGGAAACTCAACTGTGTTGATAAATTTCTATCCCTCAGTATAAAAAAACATTTCTCTTTCAGTGCAGGAAAGAATAACAGCATTGGAAGAGACCTTGGATGTTTTCTAATCCAACCCCCTGCCCAGGCAGGAAACCCTATACCAGTGATGGCGAACCTTTTTGTTGTGGTGTGCCGAAAGCGCGCATGCACCAGCACCCACAATGCAATGCGCCCCACCCCCTGCACATGTGCGCACAATACCCCTGCCCCCCTTACGTGCGCTGCACATGCATGTGCCTCCCAGCTGATTTTCGGCCCGTTTGAGGCCATTTTCACCCTCTTGGAGGCTTGAGGGAACCTTCTACAGCTTTGGGAGGCTGAAAAATGGGCCTTCCAGAAATACCGGAAGTGTCCATTTTTCTCCTCTGGAGGGCCTCTGGAGCCCGAGGGAGGCCGTTTTCACCCTCCCGGAGGTTTGACGGAAGCCTCTGCAGCCTTGGGAGGCTGAAAACGGGCCCATTTAGGCACTTCCGGTATTTCCAGAACGCCTGTTTTTCGGCCTCCCGAGGCTGCAGAGGCTTCCCTCAAGCCTCTGGGAGGGTGAAAATAGTCTCAAACAGGACGAAAATCAGCTAGGAGGTACGCGCATGTGCAGTGCAGGTAAATTTGCCTGGGGCTTGCGTGCCCGCACAAATGGCTCTGCGTGCCACCTGTGGCACACATGCCATAGGTTTGCCATCATGGCCATATACCATTTCAGACAAATGGTTGTTCAATATCTTCTTAAAAACTTCCAATGTTGGAGCATTCACAACTTCTAGAATTCTGTCATGAAAGTCTGTACTCAGTCAGGGTTGCCCCAAAGGTGCTTTTTCAGGAGGCAACTGGACTTTTTTTTTGTTTTTTCTTTGAAGACATTTCGCTTCTCATGCAAGAAGCTTCTTCAGCTCTGACTGGATGGTGGGGAATGGAAGGATTTGTACTCCTTGAAAGCTGGACACTTGCATCCTTTTAAAGGGTCATTGAAGCACTTGGAGGTTTACCTGTATCCTCAGGGTCACCTGAGTAGTGCTAATGGTTTCTGTAGTCTGCAATTTTTTTGGAAATCCATTCCTACTCCCACACCATTCAAAGGGTGTTCATCCCAAATTGTATAGCTAAAAGTCTGTAGAGATTCTCAGTCATCTAGGTCATGGTTGTCCTGAAGATGCTTTTTCAGGAGGCAACTGGACTTTTCTGTTTTTTCTTCTTGGATGAGAAGCAAAATGTCTTCAAACAAAAAAACCAAACAAAAATCCACTTGCCTCCTGAAAAAGCACCTTTGGGACAACTGTCATGAAATTTCTCCTTAGTTCTAGGTTGCTTTTCTCCTTGATTAGTTTCCATCTGTTGCTTCTTGTCCTGCCTTCGAGTGCTTTGGAGAACAGCTTGACTCCTTCTTCTTTATGTCAAGGGCTTGGGAGTCCTGTGTTGAGCAGTATGTGTGTGTCTGAATGTATACTTAGCGATTTGGATTCCCTGCCTGCCTCAATAACTATTTGGCAGAACAATGCAAACACTGATTTCTGCATTTGCCTCTCTCTTTTTTTGGCCTCTTTTCATCCTGCTGAAACTGTGAATCAAGGCTAAAAATACCATCTCTCCTGAACCAACTGAAAAACATAGCCAATTCAAAGGATTCTACAAAGGCAACATGCAAATAAATGTGGGTTGCGGAGTCATTTCCCCTATCCAATGTGGTATCAGCAAACAACTGTGAAGACTATCTTTGTTTTCGTTCTAACAAACTCAATCTTACCAGCCAAAGTAAAAAGCACGCTGCCTTTATCTGAAATTGCATTAGCGCAACTTATCTCACTTGTTTAGGAAAATGTGGTATTTGCTCCTATATTATGAACTCTTAATCTCTTTATCAGCCCCCAGTTGTGTGTATGTTTCCCAAGACAGGAATCCCACTGAGATAAATAGAACTTGTCTCCAAGGACATGGACTTAGGTGTTGAGCCTTTTGTTTTGTATCGCCCTGGCATAGCACTGACCTTTTCTGGGAAAGCAGTTGGTAATGGCAGCTCTTGGCAACAGGAATCAAAGAAAATAGAAATCAAACAAGCTAAAACTAAAGCAAATGTTCAGACCCCATTTGGAGTAGTTACTCTAGTTCTGGGCACCAGAGTTCAAAAAGGACAGGGAGAATAAGATGCTGGGGACAGACCACCATGATGCTGAAGGATCCAGAAACCAAGCCTCATGAAGGAAGTTAAAGGAATGGATTATATTTAGCTACAGAAATGGTGACTAAGGGGAATTATGATAGTGGCCTCCAACTATCTGAAGGGCTTTCACATGGAAGAGAGGCCTAGATTTGCTCTCTGTGCCCCAGAGGGCAGATCCAGAACCACTAGATTACAACCAGGGATGGGCTTCAAAAATCTCGGCAACGGGTCTTCTGCCCAGTTGCTGGGTGGGCGTGGCCTTGGTGGGCATGGCCATGATGGACGTGGCCTAGTCGGCCGCCTGCACCATGGCGGCGGCGGGGGGGGGGGGGCGTTCTCACCTTCCCCAGGCTCTGGAGGCTTTCCTCGAATCTCTGGGAGGACAAAAACTGCTTCCCTCAGGCTCCGGAGGCCTTCTGGAGCCTGGAAATGGACCGGTTTTCAGACTTCTGGAACTTCCAGGAGGCCCGTTTTTCGCTTTCCTTGAGCCTCCGCACAAGCCCTGCACTTACCTCACATTCAAAATGGGCCATGTAGAGACTCCTGGGAGGAGCAGACTGGGGTGGGCAGGGCCAGCCAAGTAGGATTTGGCGGTTCACTGAACCAGCCCTAACATTAGCAATGGGTCTGCCCAAACCCGGGCGAACCCATAGCAGCCCACCCCTAGTTACAACGTTAATGAAGGAAGTTCAAACTTGACATTCAAGAGGAATCCCAGAGTTGGCAGACATGTGAAATGGCGAGGTCTCCTCTACTAATGGTCTTGTAACAAAGGCTGGAAGGTCATACATCAGAGATGTTCATGCAGTGCGCAGGGCATAGTACTAGATAACTTCCATGATGTCTTCCAGATCTGAATCTCTGGTTTTATGATTCACCCCAAAAGCTAAATGTTCTTGAACAGCTAGCGAAAAAAAAAAAAAAAGCAGACTATATAAATCTTTCGAGCTAAAACACAAAAAAGGGAGGGTGAATGGAGAAAATTAATGATCCTGACAGATTCTTCCTTAGTTTTGCCACATTGCTTCTGTTTCTATGATTTATGAAAAAATCTGGTAGGAATATCTTTATTTCTTCCTCCCCTTCCCAATTTCTAGTACTCAAAGTATTATGGGTAGCATAATACAATGTTCAAAAAAAAAAAAGTGTTATAACAGGAATATCTCTGGGGTATTTTGCTCACTCCCCCTTTGCTTTTTGTAACAATTTATGTTTGGAAAGCATTCAGGGGACTTCTGCAGCTGGTCTAATATGTCCAACCTTGAAAATGTAGCAGATGTCCCTCAGTTGTAGGCATGTTATATAATTAAATAAATTTAGACCTACCTGCAATAATCTTGGATACTCTTTTTTTCCTGTTTTGTTTGTAATTATTAGTCTTTGATTTGATTCTGTCATAATTAAGAAGAATAGAGAATAATTTGCAAAACTCGGGTTGTTAAGAGTGTTTTTTTGCTGACTGTTTATTGATGTTCTTATTGGGGTGAGCTACTTAGAGGGGTGATGGTGGAAGCGTCATAGGAGCATTTGAAATAGAGCACCAATAAATAAATAAGAAGCACCAGACTGCTGGGGCTCATGTCTAGGACAACTCACCACAGCCAACTCACTCCGGCCAAATTGCCACAACCAACTTGCCGTGGCCAACTCATTATGACCAACTCTCCATGGGACAGTTTGCCACGGCCAACTTGGGACAACCTGAAGTGGGACATAACTTACATAATACCAAAGAAATGGTGGAATAGAATCATGAAAGAAAGGATACAAAAGGAGGAACAAAATGAAATGTGAATGACAAAAACTAAAATAATTTTTGAATTATTTTAAATAATTAAATAAAATCATTGAATTGTCCTGCAGCACGTTGTGTCACAGCAAGTTGGCTGAGGCGAGTTGTCCTGTGGGGATTTGGCCATGGCAAGCTGGCCACGGTGAGTTGGCCTTGGCAAATTGGCAGCGGAAAATTGGCTGTGGCAAGTTGCCCCATTCCACTGGGGCTCCTATCCCAGGCAGAACAACAACAGCAGAAGATCTCTTCCCAGAGGTATGACAGCGCTGTTGGGCTAGCTGTCATTTGCTGCTATTTGAAGGGTCTTCCATTATACTTAAGCACCCTCAGCCAGTCTGTGGCAAGGCACAATGTGGATATGCAAGAAATCCTGCCTAGGGACCTATGTTGTTACGTTGGCTCTCTTGTGCTTTGGAGGCCACTGACTTGGGTGTACTTAAAAGAACCAACGACAAAAAGGAACCTATTGGATCGTCAAACCCTGTAGTTTAAGCAAGAAGGATTTAATAGAGATAATTCATTCAGGTGCCTCTTCCTATGAATAACTCACAAAGTTGTGAAGAGGGACAAATCACACTGTATTTTAATTTGGAGTGGCTTTGGGGCTATAATATCCTATTTAGATTCAACTGTTTTGAATTTGCTCACTGCACAGAGATATCTACAAAGTGTAATGCTTCCTAACAGCTGCATGGAAGAACAAACATGGAAATGTTCCTTGTGCATTATATCCATGAAATTGCATTGAATACTGTATACTGTTATTAGTGCCTTGTGAACACCTAATTTGAAAGATTAATGAAAATGACAAATATGATTACTCTATGTTTATTGCCAATACCTTTTACTAGCAAAGCTTTTCCTATTTCTCCTTTATAAAATGATGTCAATTGAAAGATGCCAATTACTGTAATTCCATTTGTGTGTGTGTGTGTGTGTGTGTGTGTGTGTGTGTGTGTGTGTGTGTGTGAAGTTCCAAAATATATGACTTTATAGTCCTACCATGTATCTGCATGCTTGTGTTTAATTGTCACGGATAAATTATCTTAACAAATCTATAGATGGGTATTTTCTTATTGTAAGGGCACAATGGCTCAGAAGTTAAAGATGCTGATTTTGTAAGCTGGAAAGCTGACAGCCCGAGTTTGAGACCCGAGCTCCATGCAATGGGGTGAGCTCCTGTCACTTGCCTCAGCTCCTGCCCACGTAGCAGTTTGAAACCATGCAAACGCAAGCAGATTAATAGGTACCACTTCAGTGGGAAGATAACAGTATTTCATGTGCCTTGTCATATTTCGTCTCTTGTGTTTTGGAGCCCACTGACTTGGGTATACTTAAAAGAACCCATGATAAAAAGGAACCTATTGGATTGTTGCAATCTGCAGTTTAAGCAAGAAGGGATTTAGTCAGTGGTGGGATTCAAGTTTTTTTTTACTAGTGGTTCTGTGGGCATGGCAGGGGAAGGATACTGTAAAATCTCCAGTCACAGCTGATATTTGCTGGTTCTACGAAGTACTCAAAATTTCTGCTACCGGTTCTCCAGAACTGGTCAGAACCTGCTGAATACCACCTCTGGATTTAATGGAGATAATTCATTCAGATGCCTCTTCCTATGAATAATAACTCACAAAGTATGTAGTTGGACTCAACTGGAAAGGAGAAACATTCACCTTTTTATTTTCTAATTATAAACGTGGCTGATGACCTAGGTAAGTTTTTATTCCAGCTAAATCGTTGTTCAACCTTACCAAGCGAGCACAAGTTCCAGTTCTGCTCCTGACTCTGTTCTTTGACTGATTTCCCAAGAAGGCCTTAACCTGGGGTGCATGTTGAAGCAGATCATTTGATTGAATTTCCTCAGGTAAAGTGCGTAATTTGCATTTCTGAATGGTTGGGGGATAATCCCCTGAAAAAAAGGCTTGTGAATGTCTTGCCTGCATTCATTTGCCCACTAGCTGCTTTAGTTGGTTCATATATTGGTGTTGATTAGGAGATTGTGGAGTGCCAATAATGCCGCCCTTCTAATATTATATAATATTATATTATTCTAATATTATATAATATAATAATATTGTACATAATAAACCTATTCATTTCTCTCTCTTAACATTGTCTTCTAATAAGGATATAATAATAATATTAAACAGAGTAATCCTAAAAGTCATATTAATAACAGTCATCATATTGTGTACGTCTCTATCTTAACATATTTTCTATATTCCACTGATCTCCTTCTTTTATTTATTTATTTTTAAATAAATTTTATTGATTTTACAATTAAAACAAACCAACAACACGTACATAAATGAAAGAGAGAAAAAGAAGAAAGGGAGAAGAAAATAGAAAGAAAAAAATAGAAAACAATTAAAAACATTCTCATCTTCAACAGTTTGTAAGACCTCTTTTTTATCCTTATTTTATGCCATATACACACACCTAATCCTTACATATATCTGTGTATCACTACTATGGATTTATCCTATCCTCTTTTGCCTTTTAGTGTGAAGTCTATCTTTGGTCTATCCATTTGTACCAGCAGTTCCAGCTGTTGTAGTCTATTGAAGTGTCTTTATTTTTTAATTTTGCCTAATCACATTCTCATCTGTAGGAATCTCTTCACTTTTCCAGTTTTGTGCAAATACAATTCTAGCTGCAGTTAATATATGGATAATTAAGTATGCATTCCCTTTACTGTAGGTTTCAGGTAAGATCCCCAACAAAAATATTTCTGGTTTTAAGTCAATATGCTGCTTTATCATCTTTTCCAGCCACATATGTATTTTTGTCCAATATTTGTTTGCTTCTATGCAAGTCTACCACATATAAGACCCAGGTATCTGGTGGCACTTCCAACATTTAGCTGACTTATCTTTAAACACCTTTGCCAACCTCGCCATTGCAAAGTGCCATCTATAAAACATCTTGTACAGATTTTCTTTATATGCAGTTGACATTGTTAATTTATAGTTCCTGTCCCACAATTTCTGCCATTTATCTTAGTTCTATTATGTAACCAAAGTTTTTTGCCCATGCTATCGTTGTCTCCTTCACTTGTTCCTCTTCCAGTTTAATGCTCAATAAGTAGCTGTACAATTTCTTCCTCAGTCTTTCTTCTGTCCCTAAGATAATATCTTATCTAATTCTGTTGATTCTTTATAGAAACCATATAATTTAGCATCTTTCTCATATCTAGAATGTATCTGCACTTGTGAATACCATACCATATCAATCCCTTGATCACTTAATTCTTGTTTAGTTTAGAGCTTTCCGTTTTCATTCCAAATATCTTTGTATCTAACAATATTTCCCATGTTAATAACATTTGGGTAAATTAGTGCTTCCATTGTTGAGAGCCAGACTGGTATCTTCAAATAGTGTTGTTCTCTCATTTTCTGCCATACTAACAATAGTGCATTCCTTATGTAATGTCTTTGAAAGTAACCATGTATCTTACTTTTCCCATACCATAAGAAAGCATGCCAGCCCAGTTGCAGATCATGTCCCTCCAAAGTCAATAATCTTGTATGCCTCAATGCAATCCATTCTTTCATCCATGTTAATACTGCTGTCTGGTAATACAATTACCAATTTGGTAGTCCAAAACTTCCTCTATTTCTTGAGTCCTGCAACATTTTAGAGCTAATTCTTGCTTTTTTCCCTTGCCAGATATGTTTTAATGTTATTTTATTAATTTCCTCGAAGTATTTTTTTCCAACTTTATCGGAATTGTTTGAATTAGGTACAATAATCTCGGCAGTATATTCATTTTAATTGTAGCTATTCTCCCTATCAACATTAATTGCAGATTTTTGAAACCCATAGATTCTTATCAACTTAGTTGAGATTATTTGAGGTTCAAATGACTCTGCCTGAATTCTCTTCTGCTGCTTTCAACAGCAGGAAGGTATTGTTCCTCAAACAGATCTCAGAAATCCACTTCCAAACTAATTCAGATTTCTTTTATACCTGTAAAGTGACCTATACATTAGACTATTCCTGCACCATATCTCAATCTTTTTATTTTGTCATATGATTAAAGGCAATGTTTCTCAACCTTGGTCACTTGAAGATGTGGGAACTGAAGTCCACACTGGGAGTTGAAGTCTACAAGTGACCAAAGTTGAGAAACACCGGTTTAAGGTGTTTGAAAAATGGTCTCATACCTATTTCAAGGCTAAGCCCTTAAATTCCCATTTACTTCATTTTCTCTTTATTATATTTTCCTTTCTAGTATTCTTATCACCCTTACTATCATTCCCTGAGCTAATTTGACTGAATCCCTACTGGATGTGATGCAAGGTGAGAACTGGCCAAATACAGATTTAGAAAGCACATTCCAGTTGAGGCGGTTTCAAACTGATTTGCCTTTGGTGCAGCCAATATCACAATGGTGACTCATAACTTGGTATGTAATTAGTTAGTGTTCCAAAATCATTTTCACAAGGACTGCTGCTAAACTAGCAATGCCTGTGCATTCCATTTCAGTTTCCCAAGTGAAGACATTTTCATTTCTCGGCGTCAAATTTCCCTTTTTTATTTTCAGCTCCTTTCCTAGCCTCTCAATACCGTACAGATGCTTTCACTTCATCCCAGTCATGAATAAACATGTGGAGGAGTAGAGGACCCAGACTGAACTTTGTGGCACCCTGCTTGATGCTTCAGCTCATTCTCCAAATTCCCTGAATGCCTGTAAGGGATGCTACACTGGAAGAACTCTGGGAAATGTAAATGGGATCCAGATAAACATGGCAGCTGTTTAGAGAACTAGGCCGAAAGATAACCAATGACCCAATTCCTTTAATGATGGGCCTGGCAAATGAGATAGGATGACTGCAACTGTCTGGGAATGTAGAGTTGTCCTGTTCCTATTGTTTGTGTACTACCTGAATTCTTTCTTCTAACCAATCTGAGATGCAAACACCATAGCTAGGAAAACAGATTGCACATCACATGCCGAGGGAAGATGATACTTGGAAACTTTCAGTCACAGCAAGGAAAAGTGCAGCCTTTTCCCTGAGCTTTATTTCTTGAGTCTGTTTCAAAATCTTGTCAGACGCCCAAGTGTTTGTTTTCATGCTCCAGATTCTCAGGTAAGACTGTTTTTGTTTGTTCTGACATGCTGCAGCAACACAAACAGGATGCTTTTGTTTACGCTAACATTATATTGTGTGTCTTTAAATAATCTGGAAATATTTTGATTTCTCTCCCATCACTTTATGTTGCTCCTCTAAGAGAAGGATGGTTCGCAAACAAGGTGTGACACCTATGGTGGATAAAGTAGAAAACATAGAAACATAGAAAACTGAGTGCAGAAAAAGGGGTCTTTTTGAGCCTGCCCTTGGAAGGTTTTTTGTTTGTTTTTGTTTTCTTTTAATTTATTTATTATTTAATTTTCATTTAACGGAAGTGATACAATCTAGGGGCACCATATACTTTTGAGCTGGCCGTGGGAAATAAGGCAGTCAGGAATAATAACAGTCCAGCTTTGTTTTGCATGTAGAAAGTTATCTTTAAGTGCATATGATAGAATAGTATGTTCAACCTTTCTTGACAGTGGGACATCTTCGTCTGCCTTTTATTTCTGTTGTTCTGGTGGCAAAATTGTGACTCAGTTGCAAAGCTCCTGATGACCATTAGACCACTAGAAGACACAAAGGATCAAGTTAGAGAGAGATCTTCATTGAGAAAATCCACCTGCTAAGAGTAACTAAGTAGCTCTGTAACTAAGAGTTAATATTGACTTGATGGCATCTACTCAGCAGTGAGATCCTGTTTTCTATTTTTCTTTGAGCAAAGTCCATATTTTTAAAACTACAAAATTATCTCAGGAAGGTGAAGGTAAGTCAAATAACTATCTTACCTCTTGTTCTTTGCTCTCTGCCACTTTACTTCTAGATTTAGTCTTTTCAAAAAAATGCATGGAAGATTGGGACATCATATATTTCACCCAAACTGGATTAAGAAATTCATCCTGGAGATAGTAATATTGATCTCTCTTGTATGCTTCTATCTTGAATGACCATCTGTTGAAACTGATTTTGGGTCTTTTAATATGAAATGTTGCTGCCATTTTGAAATGCAGAAGTAGCACTCTTTTCAATGATTATTTTTTTTCAGATATGACTTCTACAGCTGCTTAAAATTATATTGTAATTCTAATTTTAAGAGGCTGACATCGTGTGCTTTGCAACCTTTCCCTCTTAAATCTCTACAGATTGACATGTTGAAACTGATATGAAGATTCAAGCAGAAATTCAGGCTATGATAATTAGCTTGATTTTATCCCCCTCCTGCCAAAAATTGTTTTCGACTCTAAAGTCTGTACACGTTGTCCAGCCAGATTGCTATTTTTCAAAATAATTTTCTGATGTTTTTCTTTTTTCTTTTTCCTTCTCCATTCTGATTGATTAATGGCATGGCTGCTTGCTAGTATAGTTTGCCTTTGAGACATGTTTTAAAAACTCTTTCCTGGTGGAGCAGAACTCTGTCCCTGTACCCTTCACTTCAATCACTATATGCTGAAAACTTATTATTTATAGTGTCTTCATCTTTTCTACTAACTTCTCGTATTGGTATTTTATAATTATATTACTTTGTTGTTTGTATATACACTGAGAGCTGATGTACCTGAGACAAATTCCTTGTTTATCCAATCACACCTGGCCAATAAAGAATTCTATTCTCCTCTCCTCTCCTCTCCTCTTCTCTCATTCTATTCTATTCTATTCTATTCTATTCTATTCTATTCTATTCTATTCTATTCTATTCTATTCTATTCTATTCTATTCTATTCTATTCTATTCTATTCTATTCTATTCTATTCCTATTCCTATTCCTATTCCTATTCCTATTCCTATTCCTATTCCTATTCCTATTCCTATCCCTATTCTGTTATTAGAACCCACATTTTAACCAAAGCCTCCTACCCCTAAAAGGATTGACTTTGCGGACATTTTTCCTCCTCCATAAATTCCTCTTAGTTAATCTTTTGCTAACACTTGCTCAATCTATTGTGAGTTTGGATAACTGCACAGGAGTAATGGAAAAGTTATAAGCAGTTAACTAAGATAGACTTGATGCCAGGGACACTGAAAAGTTTAGCAAACTTCTGGACATTAAGAAAGCAAGTGGAAAAGAAGATATACACCTTACAATGATGGATTTGGAAAGAAAGGAACTAATCTAAGATTCTACACAAAATAAATTAGTCATTGATTTTCTGAGATGATGATCAGCAACCAGAAATTCAGATACTCTGGACATGCCATGTAAGTGAATAAAGAACTAGAATGTCTACAGAGATTCTCAGTCATCCAGGTCATGGTTGTCCCAAAGGTGCTTTTTCAGTTACCTTTTGTGACAAAAAACTATAAATTTTTTACTATGGCTAGCAAGAGTGAGTAAAGTAGAAGAAGCAAAAGGCAATGACAAAGACAGTTGGACAGGACCAAAGAGATTACTGAATCACCAGGTCTTTGGAAAACCTATGGATTATTTACAAATTATCACCATGGCAAATCAAGATGGCACTTATTTGATAGCAGAAGATAGGCCTGATACACAGGATCCTAATACATGAAATAATTATTTATAACACAATTCTTTGTGTGCCTGCTCCAAGTATTGTTAAACAGTGTTCCCTCCAAAATAAAATCTATGGTTCTCTGCATTTAATCTACGAAGTGATCAGTTTATTATATGTATGTAAAGTGTGCATGGGTATAGAACAATAAACATGAAAGTCCCTGAGTGATTGGTGGTTTCACTGACACCAATTTTAAGGTTTTTTGGCAACAATATAAACACCATTTATTATTGTCTTCCCAGTCTATCCGACAGCCCTGGAATTTCTTGGTGATCTCCCTTCCAAGTACTAACCAGTTCTGATCCTGCAATTCTTATCTTTTAGAATGCCATCAAAGTCAGCTGGGTACTCAAGAAAACTCCCCATTCTTCTCTTGACTTTGAAGATGCGTTCAGACCTTGAACTGACACCCTTCCCAAATGGCTCTTAAAAGAAAGCAGAGATCTGTGAACTTTGGATTATTCTGTGAACATTTAGAATAATTTTCTAAAAGGAAAAAAAAAGCCCTATTTTTTTTCTCTTTTTAGCAAAGTAACTTTGTTAAGTTATTCCTGTACCTTCTGCATTTTCATTGTTTACACATAAAATCCGCCACTGGCTTTTACTGGAAAACTTTGTGGTTTTTTTTTTTTGTTGAAAACATCTTATGGGCCTTAGGGTCTTTTTCTCCCCCTTAAGTTTGCCCCATGGGGAAACTTTATTGCAAAAATCTGAACTGAAGCTATGAGAGAATGCAGGATGCTGAGATAGATATGGAACATCAACCTGCAGCCTTACTGAAGAATGGAGGACTTTGCATCTTGAATATTCAAAACTGCCTTCATCTTATCTCCATTATACCTCAAATTAGGGCCTGTCATTAGCAAAACATAGATTTGCATCCATAAGTGCAAATGGGACTTCTAGGGCAGATGTCTTCCAACCCTGGCAGAGATCTCTCCTACTGTTAGATGGAGCTTTTTAAAACTTATTATCTCTAGTCAGACCAGAGGAATGGTATTCTCTTCTTAATGGCTGTATTTATTTTGTTTGCATACTGCTTATTAGAAAAGTGATTGAGAAGCACATGTGATAGTTACTACAGAGAGTAACTAATGTATAATTGCAACAAACTGGAGACTTAATTGGAGCAGATTTACCCAGGGCTACTAGGGCTGCAAAACTTACATGAATCACCAAAGGGTAGAAAAATAGGCTTTGCTCTATCTCTAGGTTTCTACCTAAAGATCTGGCTTCTTGTACCTCAGATCTGAAAATCCTAGATTTATCTAATTTGTGATCTCTAGATGTACTTGATTGCAATATCCATAATATTCCTAACAAAAATAAAGGCAGGTACAGTCCAGTGAATCTGCAAGGGACCAGACCTTACACTGGAATAATTAGTAGAATGATTAGAATAATGAGAGGAGGTGTGCTTTGAGCTCCTGCAAACGTGGCTATAAAACACATTAAAAAAAAAAAAACTTCAGTCTGTCTTCCCGAGATCGAATCAGAGAAGATCAACTGCTGACTCGAAGCGAAGTTGAGGATCCTCAGATTATCCCTCTGTGGAGTACCCTCCCTGGAGTATATATTCCCTCTTGCTACTACACTGCTTGGAAGACCTAATTTACTTACTGGCAGACAGGTGATTTAACAGCCTGACATAGTGAGACTTATTGCATTTCTCCATACAAGCAAGAACTCATAAACAAGGCTTAACACCGGCAATAAGTAATACAGGAAAGAAAGAAATATTTGCAAGGGAACGTAATGAGTGCATGATTCTCATTCCTGAGGTATTTTAAATGGGAGAAGTAAGGGGCAGCCTTATGGGTACAGATTTGGAGACAGACAAAAATGGTTGGGATCCTTGTCTTCCCGAGGCAAGTATCTGACCTCACCATATGCAGCAGACACCCCCCCCCCCCAAAAATAACTAGCCCTATTTTAGTCTCTGACAATAAGATACTTGGGACTAACTACCTCAAGAACAGTGACTTTCCAAACTCTGTATTCCCCAGAGCCAGAGATGCCAGGGTATAATTTTGCCTCTGAATTGGTTGAACTACCTGATCTTGAACCTTCGGAAACCTATCACAATTTTGTCATGCTCATAATATCCTGGAAGCTTATAACAACAGAGCCAACTCCCTTGAGATTAATTCACTATCACTTCCCACTGGGCTGCAACTACTAACATCTGATTTATGTCTAATTTGTAACACATTGAAAAGACAAGAAACCAGAAGCAGTATTCAGCAGGTTCTGACCAGTTCTGGAGAACCGGTAGCAGAAATTTTGAGTAGTTCAGAGAATCGGCAAATACCACCTCTGACTGGAGATTTTACAATATCCTTCCCCTGCCATGTCCACCAAGCCACGCCCACAGAACCAGTGGTAAAATTTTTTGAATCCCACCACTGCAAGAAACCAACACTAACAATCTTTCCAGCAGCTGGAAGAGCAAAATATCTGGCTGAGTAAGAAGACTTTTTGACTACTCTTTCAAAACCAGCCCTAATGATGATTATTCTTCAGAAGCAATCCGCCAGGAAAATGAGATGCAGACCCTAAAGTAGGCCTGAAGGATTCTAAGCTTAACACCAGTGCTGAAATGCTTAACTACTGAACCAATAACACAGGGAAATTAGATACAAAGCTGAAGAATGTAAGTGCTAAGGTCACCAAATAACCTAGAACAAGTGGTAAAATAATTTTAGAAAGCTTTGCCCAGCAATTGAGAGATATGAAATGGAAGAACGTAAAGAAAAACCAGAAAACTGGCATGAAGCTTCTTAAGAAAGGCAGGAATAAAAGGAAATAAATGAAAGTAATCTTGCACAACAACTCTGAAGTGAAAATCAAGAGATGGACAGTGACAGGCTACCTGCTTGAATAGGCATATACCACTTCCTTTGGAGGATTTTAATGCAGGTGCAAATGTAATTCTCAGCACCTCAAGATTAAATAGGAAACGGTTTGTACAAATCTTGGTATCTTGACCTCATTTTGTAAAATTGGCATATATAAATGATGCCAAAACCTAAAGGTCACTAGCTCAGGAGGAACAGAAGCTGTACTTCTGTGTTGGTCTCTACCATCCATTTCAGACCAGGATGATCAAAGAAGACCTTATGGAAGAAAGTCCTACCATAGCTGTCATAAAATCTGGGAAAATGGTGGGGTGCAAAGGGTAAGTAGAACATCTTTTCAGGAAATCAAGACTGCCCAGCCACAAGAGAGCCAGAAGATGAGCAATTGGGTGATATTTTCATTCCCATTTCACTACTAATTGATTGATATGCTGTACATAACTGATAATATACACATCTATAATTTTAACCTAATAATTACCATAGGATACATTGATCCCCCAATAGTTTAGAGATCAATATTGCAAAGGTATAAAATATAAGATCACGTGAAGTGTTAATACCACTTTATAATGCCTTGATAAGACCACACTTGGAATACTGCATCCAGTTTTGGCTGTCACAAGGTAAGAAAGATGTTGAGACTCTGGAAAGTGTGCAGAGAAGAGCAACAAAGATGATTAGGGGACTGGAGGCTAAAACACATGAAGAACAGTTTCTGGAATTGGGTATATCTAGTTTAATGAAAAAAAAGTCTGGCAGGGGACATGTTCCAATATCTCAGGGGCTGCCACAAAGAAGAGGGAGTCAAGCTATTCTCCAAAGCACCTGAGGGCAGGACAAGAAGCAATGGGTAGAAACTAATCAAGGAGAGAAGCAGCCTTAGAACTAAGGAGAAATTTCCTGACAATTAGAGCAATTAATCAGTGGATCGACTTGCCTCCAGAAGTTGTGAACGCTCCAAACACTGGAAGATTTTAAGAAGAAATTGGACAACCATTTGTCTGAAATGGTATAGGGTTTCCTGCCAGAGCAGTGGGTTGGACTAGAAGAGCTCTGAGGTCCCTTCCAACTCTGTTATTCTGTTATTCTTCTAAAGCAGGGGTGTCAAACTCACGTTGTCATGGTGGCGTTATGTAACGTATTAGGACTTCCCCCCCCTTTGCTAAATTGGGCGTGGATGTGGCCAGCGTGTGACACATCTGGCCCGCAGGCCGGGAGTTTGACAGCCCTGTTCTAAAGCATAATCTCAAAGACTCTTTGTGTGGAATGGTAAAATCTAAGACCTATACTTGCCAAGCAAAACAGCAAGCGGCATTATGTTCCAGTATAAAGGATTTTGCTCAACGTAGCCAACTCAGAAGGCTTTATCAGACCTAGTCTGGAACACTGCTGGCGGTAAAGCACAGATTATAGATACTTATTCTTCTAAATAATTATGTGCCCATGACATTGTATGCCTACAGAGGCATGGGTCTGTGAACAACAAAGAGGTTTAATATATTTGCCAGAATTTAGAACCTGCTTTATTCCAGCAGTCAAAAGGAGAGAAAAAAAAGATTCTATGGGATCTCCGCCAGTTGGCTTGTCCATTTTAGGAAATTGGAAATGGAATATAGACTGCAAGCAAATCAAATTAGTCTTCTCCTCTCACCTGTTACTGGTGAAGCTATGGGTTGAAAACAATATTTTTTTTAAAAAAATATTAATATTTATCTCCAACATCCCCCCTCCCCAAAAGAATGGTAATATTCACATAGTGTGAAAGAAACAGGAAACAACGGAAAGAATCAATGCTGCAGAGCAATTCGCACATGAAAAAAGAGAATATTTGAATCTTTGCAGCTTAGAAAAAAGTAGTTAAAATATAATATGCATGAAATATGGAAAGTGGAATAAAAGGGTTTTTTCTCTGCCCCAAAGTTCTACAAATCAAGGTCATCCAATAGGAGATTCAGCCAAGAAAGAACAAATAACCTTATCTATGCAGAACAGTTAACCAGTTGAAAATGTACCCATTAATATGGATGGCTTTAAAAGAAGATTTGACAAAATCCAGGGGTAATAAATCTACCCTAGTTATTGCCAAATGTATCTGATAGAAACCACAAAGAAACTATATCCGTCATGATGCCATTGTGCAGATGACACGAAATATGGAATTTGCACCTGTGGCACAAAGATGTAAATTATGTTTAGTATGCAATATGCATCATTTGCATGAAGGTATCATGATCTACATTTGCACTCATTTGGTTATCTTATAGGTGCTCATGATGATCATTATACTTCCCCTCCAGGAACCAAGGTTGTAACATCTGAATGCCAGTATTGAGGAACATGGGTGGACATATCCTATCACATTTATAGTCTGCTTCTGCACTTCCCAATGGCATCTAATTGGTCACACTGGAATATGGAATAACAGAATAACAAAGTTGGAAGGGACCTTTTGCTCAGGCAGGAAACCCTATACAATTTCACACAAATGATTGTCCAATCTCTTCTTTAAAAACTTCCAGTTTTGGAGCATCCACAATTTCTGAAGGCAAGTCATTCCACTGATATTTTTTTTCTAGCTGTGAGGAAATTGCAGGAAATAGGTGGACTTTGGTTCAGGTTGTGGGGTTCTTGGTTTGTTGTGCAACAACCACACATTGTATTTGTAAATTTGGATAATCAGAAATCACAGAAACTCTTTGCTTAGCTCTTCCAGAGTGTATAACCCACTAACAAGTGAGATTGTCTCATCCCCTAGACAAGTGTTTTGACAAAACATAAGAGAGACTATATAGTTGCAGTCAAATCTATGGCTTAGTGAGCAAATATTGTTTCTCAACTTTCAAAAGATAACTGATAAAAAAATGTCAGTAACTTGAATGATACAGCAAGCAAGCCAACAAAAAAATCCACCAAGTGTGTCAAAGCCTTTGGAAAGACCAAAAATGGATTTTTTAGAACCTTCTAATATAATATACAAATATTACATTAATAATATTTGCACGGAACACTATTTAGCAAAACCATGCCAAGGCAGATTGAAGAGAAGAAATCCCTTTTGGTCAAAATGAAGATGTTAATGTTGATAATGACAATGATGATTCCAATGACAAAGTCCTCTTTTCCACACAACTCTAATCGGTGGATAAAATAAAAATGCACAGAATCTCTTGCAATTTGTTTCCCCGTTTCCGAAAGTGTGCACAGGCTCCCAACTTGAAAGGGCTAGAAATGTTTAAAACGAGCATTTGTAGTCTATCAGCAAAAAAAACAAAACAATAAGTTTTCCCATGTCAGAAATGTTAGGCCATAAATTCTTCCTTGGCTTGATTACAGGCGCTCTAAGTATTGACTTTCAATTGATACTTTTGGATCTGAGCTCTTGAATGTTCTGATTCTGAGTTTCTTTATCCCATCTTCAGCAAAATGGATTGATTGTGGGGGGGGTGAAGCCAACCTCACTGCACTGTCTCTGGGCCTCAGATGTTATATTGATGGGATCTTAATGTCTGGCACAATCTTAGAGGAATATAAAAATCTGATTTGGTCTGCTGGCCATTTCTCTTCCCACTTTGGACTGCTGAGGGAACATCTGGGAGGGCACTGCAGCCATTAATCTACATTCCAAACTTTTTTGGGGGGGGGCAAGACTATCCAGTTCTCTTTGTATCTGCTGATTGTGTCGATTGGCCTGTTGTTCCATTCATAAATTAACTGCATATCCCATCTTATATTTTTCTTTCCTAGACATGGCATTCTCTTTTCCCGACTTATGACAAGAACATAAATGTCATTATTTCATTGTAAAGTGTTAGGTATGTATGTTGCTGTTTTAAGGTTGCCTTTTGAATGTTCCCTTTTGTCATGTACATTGGTTTTTTTGTGGTTTTTTTGGCAGCAGAAGACTCAGAGCTTAGTTTCCTAGTTTCTAGTCTGATTATTTATTATTTATCTTGTATGTCAGGAGACCCAGGGGCCTTCCTGAATCTTGATCCTGGAATAGGAGATTGAGATGAGACCGTAGTCACAATCCACCCCTTATATTTTCTACCTTGAAAGAGCTGCTACCCATCTTGCTGCTGTGCCTTATGGAGAAATAAGCCCATTGTGGACTTTGGGGCTTATTTCAGTGGTGGGATTCAATTTTTTTTTACTACCGGTTCTGTGGGCGTGGCCTGGTGGGCCTGGCAGGGGAAGGATACTGTAAAATCTCCAGTCAGAGGTGACGTTTGCTGGTTCTCCGAACTACTCAAAATTTCTGCTACTGGTTCACCAGAACTAGTCAGAACCTGCTGAATACCACCTCTGGCTTATTTGGTGACTGCTACAGGTTGCTTAAAATGAACCCATTATGAAGTATTGAGAGACATATATGACTTCTATGCTGGGATATGTGTGGGGTTTCTAATACATTATTTTATTTTATTTTATTTTATTTTATTTTATTTTATTTTATTATTTTATTTTATTTTATTTTATTTTTATTTTATTTTATTTTATTTTATTTTATTTTATTTTATTTTATTTTATTTTATTTTATTTTATTTTATTTTATTTTATTTTATTTTATTTTATTTTATTTTATTTTTATTTATTTATCTATCTATCTATCTATCTATCTATCTATCTATCTATCTATCTATCTATCTATCTATCTATCTATCTATTTATATATTGCCTTCATTATTTTTATAAATAACCCAAGAAGATGAATTTACCTGATACTCATCCCAAAGGAGAAGCACGAAGCTTCTTGGATGAGAAGCGAAATGTCTTCAAAGAAAAACAAGAAAGTCCAGTTGCCTCTTGAAAAAGCACCTTTGGGTCACCTATGACCTGGACGACTGAGAATCTCCATAGAAGATATACCTAATACTCTGCACAACAATATCTTCCGCAAGGTAGATTGGGCTGAGAGAGTGTGAGGAGCCCAAAGTTGCTCTGCTGGTTTCCATGGCTAAGGCGGGCTAAAACTTTGATTTCCTTGGGATTGGCCCAAAGCCACCCAACTGGCTTTCATGGTAAGGCGGGACTAGAACCAGGGATGGGCTTCAAAAATTTTATCAATGGGTTCTCTGACTGGTTGCTGGGTGGGTGTGGCCATGGTGGGGTGGCCTAGTTGGCCTCCTGCACCACAGAGGGGGGGGCATTTTTGCTCTCCCTAGGCTCCCGAGGCTTTCCTCAAGCCTCTGGGAGAATGAAAATTACCTCCCTGGGCTGTGGAGGCTCTCTGGAAGCCAGAAATGGGCCCATTTCTGGCCTTCTTGAACTTCCAGGAGGCCTGTTTTTCGCTTTCCCCAAGCCTCTGTGCATGCCCTGCACTGACCTGCATCTAAAACGGGCCATGTGGAGACTCCTGGGAGGGTCAGGGCAGAGTGGGCAGGGCCAGCCAGGAGTGGGATGTGAGGAATCTTAGCTAGAGGTTCTCCCAAACTCCTGCGAACCCCCAGCAGCCCCACCCCTGACTAGGACTCACAATCTCCTAGTTTCTAGTCTGATGTCTTCACTACCAGACCAACAGGCTTTCTCTATGTAGCTAAAGTATCAAAGCATGAATTTGGTCTTGGTTTTTTAAACTGTAAAGACCTCCCTGTTTTGATGGAGCTTTTGAGAAGGTTTGTGCTGTATCTGCTAATAGGCTCTTTGTCGTTCCCCTCTGATGGCATCAAGATCATGTCTTCCTGGCATTGTCTTTCTCTCGTCTTCATCTCATCACTGAGCCACTTTTAAATTGTCCTTAATCCACTTTTAGGTAGTGGTATCTGTTTGCAACAGACAGGAAAGAGGATTGCAATCCAAAATGCTTTAACTAGGTCTCATATGAGTAACCAAAAATAATAGGAAAGTGTGGCGTGCATATCATTTTATTGAAACCACTTCACTAATCTGAAGTCTTGGGAATATTTCTGTCTCTCTTTTTTATAACTACCCTGGCTTCCCCAAAAAGCAACTCTGTGTCCCGGCAAAGCCTCTTTTATTAAATGAATGTGAGATTATTGCATTCACATTCAGCCAATGGCCTGGCAAACAGTCTTGCAAAGGTATAATTATTACCTCAAACCTTATCTATCTTGGAAAGCTGCCCAGTAAATATTTCCACACACAGTGATGACAGGGAAGGGCTGGGCCCAGAGTGTCTAGGTTACACAGACAGATCTTCACAAGATTGGAATGAACGAGCAAACAAACAAACGAATAAATTGTTTCCTGCAAAAGCCCCCTCCCTTTTGCTCCTCTTTTAATCCTTATGGGAGGGGCCATTCATCGTCCGTCTGTGGCCTTACTTCCATGTTGACTCTGAGTTTTTAATTGTTTCTTCCTTTTGGCAGCTCTGCACATGCACAGGCTGGGAACCAGTTCCAGAAGCTCCCTCGCCTCACTGCTGTCCGAGCCCGAAGGCAGCTGATGACTGCCAGCCTGCCCTGGCCCCATTTCTGCCTCTGATGCAGAGCCCTCGTCTGAGCCTTCCTCAGCCTCCAGGACTGGCCCAGTTTCTTCCCCAACCTCCTCATTGTACGACTCTGCTGCCAGGTCCATCAGCCGCTGGTGGGCCACAACATGAACTCTCATAAACAATAGAACAAGCAGCAGAAGGAAAAGGTACACATGCATTAGAATGATGGAAGCACATTGAATAAATACATGTTTTCTGTGTTCTAATATAAAGTGCAGGGATCACAAGAAGCAGGGGTGGTACAGAAAGGAGGAGATAGCTAAGTGCCTTTGCTGTCCACTCTTATTGTGAGATGCTCATACTCAACATGTACTCTTCAACAGAACTACATCCACATGGAAGTAAGTAAGTGGGGGTACCCCAAGGTTCCATTTTAGGCTCAGTACACTTCAATAGCTTCATAAACAATCTAGACCAGGGAACAGAAGGAGAAGTTATCTTTGCAGAAGACTAAGCTGGCAGGAATGGCCAACACCCCAAAAGACAAACTCAAGATCCAAAAATATATTGACAGACTTGAACACTGGGCCCTATCTAACAAAATAAAATTCAACGTAGATAAAAATAAGGTTTTACACTTAGGTAAGAAAAACCAACTGTAAAGATACAGACTAGATCAGTGGTCCCCAACCTTTTTTGTACCAGGGACCAGTTTCAAGCACAAACACTTTTTCAAGGACTGGGGGAAGAATCAGAGTTTGGTGGTTTGCTTGCAGACGTTTCATTACCTGACTAGGTAACATCTGATGTTGTTACCTAGTCGGGTAATAAAACGCCTGCCAGCAAACCACCAAGTTCAGGGAGCCCTGCCTCCCTCAGCCCCATCCCTCAGGTGTCTCCCTCCCTCAGGTGTCTCCCTCCTCCCTCAGGTGTCTGCCTCGTTCCTCTCTCAGTCGCTCTCTCGCTGCTCCACCAGCCCAGGAAGAAACTGCTTCAAAGAAGCCGGGAAGGGGTGGCTTTTCCTGTCGCCGCAGCTCCTCCGGCGCCCGTTACCCCCACCCGCACGCCCGCGCGCGCTTCAATCCACAGTGCTCCGTTCTGCCTGCCTGCCTGCCTTCTTCGTTTCTGGTGAGAATAATAACTATTCGCCTCTTTTTATCAGCCGAACCTGCTCCGAAACGAAGAAGGCAGGAAGACAGGCAGAATGGAGCACTGTGGATTGAACTGGCGCGCGGGCGGGCGGGTGGGGGTGACCGGGCGCCGGAGGAGCTGCGCTGACAGGAAAAGCCACCCTGCCGGCTTCTTTGAAGCAGTTTCTTCCTGGGCTGGTGGAGCAGCGAGAGAGCGACTGAGAGAGGAACGAGGCGGGAGGAAACCGAAGCCGCTGAGCGAGAGAGCAGGACAGGCTTTGGTTGCTTCCTCCCTCCCCTTCTTTCATTTGTGTCCTTGATCCCCGATCCCAGCAGCATTCACCGAAGGCGAAGAAAGCCGCCATTTTTTTAATGTTTTTTTCTTTGCGGCCTGGTACAGAGTGCTCAACGGACCGGTACCGGTCCGCGGCCCGGTGGTTGAGGACCCCTGGACTAGATGACACTTGGCTTAATGCCAGTAACTGTAAGAAGGATATTGGAGTCCTAGTGGACACTCATTTAAATATGAGCCACCCGTGTGTGGCAGCAGTCAAAAAAGCCAATGCAATCCTAGGTTGCACTAATAGAGGGATAGAATCAAGATCATGTGAAGTTCTAGTGCTGCTTTACAAAGCCTTAGTAAGGCCACAATTGGAATACTACAGCATATCCAGTTCTGGTCACAACAATAGAAAAAAGATGTTGAGATTCTGGAAAGAATGCAGAGAAAAGCAACAAGAATGATTTGGGGGCTGGAGGTAAAACATACAAACAATGGTTACAGGATTTGGATAGGTCCAGTCCAATGAAAAGTAGGATTAGGGGAGACATGGTAGTGTTCCAATATTTGAGGGGCTCCTACAAAGACAAGGGGGTCAAACTATTTTCCAAAGCACCAACATGCAAGACAAGAAACAATGGATAGAAACTAACCAAGGAGAGAAGCAACCTAAAACTAAGGAGAAAATGCCTAACAGTTAAAGCAATCAACCAATGGATCAGCTTGCCTTTAGAAGGTGTGGGTGCTCCATCACTGGAGGCTTTCAAAAGAGACTGGACAACCATTTGTCTGAGATGATAAAGGGTTTCCTGCTTAAACAGGGGATTGAACTAGAAGACTTCCAAGGTCCCTTCCAACTCTATTCTTCTATGTTCCCCTTACTTACTTACAGAAACACATTTGCAGATATGGCTAAGTGGATATCTTTGTTTCAGTTTTACATATGTGCCTCTATAAATATATTTTATCCATTTTAAGATTGAGATATCTGTTTTCAAATGCAATTGGTTCTTAAAGGCAATGGGGTTGAATTCATATTTTGAGATACATTTTGACACTTTTTTGTGTGTGTGTGGAGAAAGGCATTGGAATGCTTGGGAATCAAAAGTTCTAAACCCACATTAGTTTGGGAGAAGTAATTCAAGTTAGTAAATACCAGAAATGATAAAGATCCCATTCTTTAACCTCCCAAAGTGAAACTGGCTGGGGAGAAATCACTATCACTGCCCTTTAAATCTCGTCCTTCTTCCCCAGGGGACTGGATTAGACCTGCTTCGAAAAATGCCAGTTTATCATTGTCCCACGTGGATGGATCAATCTGAACTGCCTTAAAAATATTATATTTCACATTTGACCCAGAAAAGAACTGCCAGTGATCAAAGGGCAAAATCCCCCTTTAGTAAGTCCACAAAAAATTCCAGAGGACAAAACCTATTTCTCGGGGTGCATTTTGTTATTAGGGGCTTTGCACAATGTGAAAAGAAAGACCACAGGCGATCCTAGAACAGATTTGATAGCTCCAGGGGACCCAAAATGGAATCACTCACTGAAGGAGGAGCCGAGTCTAAATAGTTTGCAGATTATTATTTATAGTATAGCAATTATATGCCTTGTCCTTGGCTGAAGCACTGCCGTTTGCATCAGCCATGTCTGCTCCCTAAATTTACTGATCTCATTAGAAGATAACAGTGACAAAGACAGCTCATAATACTTTTGAGAAATGTCAAACCATTAGCGGGTCATTGTCAAAGTTATAACATGTTCTTTTAAGCTGCTTAGGAAACTGGTGGCAGTCTATGATACGGAGATTAACCCGCATCAGAAGCGGATGTAGCCGAATGGTTAATATTCAGCACGACTCCCAAAGCACAGAGCTGCCAAGCAAAATATCCAATCAGGTGATAAAACTTAGACACATTAAATGTACACATGAAAAACAACAAACCAAAATCCACCCAGCCAAGACAGGATTCCCAATTCTCTTTCCCCTCACCCCCAGTTTTTTTTAAAAAAATCTTGTTATCTTCCAAGATGGGAGGAATAACAGATTTTGTCATCATTGCTCTGAAATTTAAACCATATGCTAGAATTGCAATGAGGCATTGGATATTTGCAGCTTGCTCCACACAGAGCTGCTCTTGAAGTTCAGGCAGAGACTGATCTGGGTTTGCTCATGTGAGACCCCTGTTTATGCTGGTTTATGACTGTGTTGGAAGAAATGCCCATCTCGTTCAGGGAGAAAAGATACTGGAAACATGGAGGCTGATTAGAAAGATGGTTTAATGATGAAGCAGAACCACATGGGTTCTAGATAGCTGACCACATGGAATTGAGAGTGAGGGTTTTTTAATATCTTCGCTTGGGCTTTGAACTTGAGCTTCCTGTTCCTATGCAAGAACATGTATTCAATTGACTATTGTCAGGCTCCCATGGTGCCATGTACAAATCCTAGGAGTTTGTCTGAGCAAGTTTGGTTGAAGTTTGGACTGATGCATTGAAGGGGCTTGTTGGACAATTTCTGTTGTAGTTGAAGGCTAACCCTACCTTTGTTCAGATCTTGCTGCAGGGAGTAATGGATTACCAAATCTGCATTTTTAAAAGCTGGCATCAGCTTAGTAACTGCTTGGGGGCAGGGAGCTGGGGCTCTGAGTTTCTGTCTCCTTAAGATTTTTATTTCTCTTTTAGGGGAAATATTTTATCATGCCTTTTATTTCATTCGTCTAGGAGAGGTTGGGTGCTAACTTTCTACAAGTGTAATCAACACTTGAATTAAGTTGAGACCATCATTATGAGAATAATATGAGTTACTGGTTTTCTTCCGGGTGCAACTCAAAAATGGTAGCCATTTCCCTTAAATCCCTGTAGGATAGAGGGTTGATTGACAGCTTTCCCTCTTTGCAGACTGGACTGGGAACAGTTAATCCAAGGAACAAGATTGTACGTACTCTGATGAATAGAATTTACCAGAAATAATGTGAAGCTGTATATAAGAGTTCCAGCAAGTACCTTATATTCAAATATTATTTTTATTCCGATAGCTCTTGGATATTGACCATTCATTCAATGACCATTTGAGGTTATATCAGCACTGAATGAGGCAACTTAAGACTGGCTCTCAAAGTTGTTGCTGTTGCAGCTTCCCCATGGTCATGCAATCGCAATTCAGGTATTTGGCAACTGGCTCACAATTACCGCAGCCACAGCATACCATGGTCACATGTTTGCCATTGGCAATCGTTCCCTGGTGGCTTTGAACCAGCAAAGTCAATGGGGAAGGCAGAAGGAAGTCTTAAATAATGATCGCATGATGACATGCTGAATGACTGAGCAAGATTTGCCCAATGGCAACAATTGCAACAGAATGGTTGTCGTAAATTGGTGTAAGTTGTGTGACATCATGCTTTATGACCACATCACTTAGCAATGGAGTTAGTGACTCCAGTTATCTAGTTAACCTAGGATTGTCTGAATTATCAATTTATGATGGCAAAATGGCAATCTTCTTCCACCTGCTTTTCTGTTGTAAAGGTCCAGGTCTGTTTTATGAAGGCAGAGCACTCTGCAGTTCATTTCACTCAGGGGTATGATTCAACCGGTATAACAACCGGTTTGGTGAGTGTGCGCTTTGCAAATGTGCATACGTGCACATGTGTGCGTGCCCCACCTTTAGAAAAGCTAATACTTACCTTCAACTGCAGCTGAAGAAAACAGCTGAGTCACAGCAAACCGCTCTGCCACACAAATCAGCTGTGCTCTAACAAAAAGATGTAAAGCGCAGGAAAGATCAGGGGCAGCGGGGCTCACACGCTCATCGGAGCGAATCAGTTCGGAGCCATCTGATCTTCAGAGCAAGGGATTCGCCCAAACCGGTCCAAACCAGGAGAATCCCACCCCTGATTTCACTGTTTTGATAACTGCTAGTCATTTTATCAGTGTGAATAACTCTCACACTAAGTATTTTTCCACTTATTCTGTGGAATCTCCTCATCAGGTGAGATGTAGGAGGGAAGGCTTGCTATGGGTCCCACCTCTGAAGAAATTTTGATATCTGAGATCTGGAAGGCAAGCTTTTTTTAAGTGGTTTATCCTCTCCTCTGGACTAACTTGGCATCTAGAGATAAATATGACTAATATCCAGGCGTGGGATACCAAAGGGTTAACTACCGGTTCGGGATTTACGAGCTTCCCTGCCCGCTGTGAGCTGCTCCTGTAAATCGTCATAAATCGTCATTAGCACATCATTAGCACGCTGTCTGACGAGAAGCAGCCTTTGAAACAGCCCTCTTTTCTTGTTTTTTTTAAACTGCAGCTGTGGCTTGTTCAGCAGCTGAAGTTGAAAAATCAGGAAATAAAGGCCAGGTAAGGGCCCGGGTGGGCAAAAACATCAGCAGACATAGAACTGGTTCTATGTCTGCTGCTCTTCAGAGCTACTGGTTCTACAGAGGTGGACAGAACCGGTAGAAACCCACCCCTGCTAATATCCCTATTAGTGTTTTGGAGGACAATGAAGAACTGGTTCTTTTGTAGTACTACTAAATAGGATAGGAAGACAGAATTGTAAATGCTGTTCCAAAGGATGAGAATGTACTGTTGTAGTTTATACATCATGTTCAGGGGTGAAATTCAACTATCTTGGCACACCTTGGGAGAGGTGGTAGGGACGATTTGAATTGGTAAAAAAATCACCCGTGGTTGCTATTACTATTATACCAAGTATACCAAGCCACACCCACAGCCACGCCCACAGAGCCAGTAGGGAAAAATTTTGAATTTCACCCCGGTCCTGTTGACATTGCAGAGAATTTTGTTTATGTTGTGTATGTTTTAAAACTTAAGCTGCTCCATGGAGGAATTGTTAAGTCACTCAGAGGCTGATGAACAAAATGGCACAATACTGGGAATTGCAATCAATTAATCAACATAAGGAATGTTGCAATGCAAGTAGAAATGCAAGGTCCACAATAAGTAAATGTTTATGTTAAAAATGTAGGGCCATCTTTTTAGACTCCTTGAGACCATTTTCAATTCTAGACCTCTTCTAGCATTCCCTCTTTTGATGAATCGTGTAAACTCCATAACCTCAACCTCTGTTATCCTCCCTGCTCTATTCCCCTTCCCTCTAATCTATTTTTTTTTTTGTAATTGTCTTGTTTTCCAAAGAGGAGAAGACTTGAAAAGGTCAGCTGCAATTTAGAATATGTTTGATTAATTCTAAAGAAAACTGTCCCAGTAAAGATGTTGTCTGACCCTGAATTTTGCAGATTTAGTACGTCTTCTTTAATTCCTTAAGCTGATACAACTTTGCTCACCATACCAAGGATACAATCCTCCCCCTTCCTTTCAAAAAACTTCTGGTCTTGAACCAACTCTATGCTCTTAAATGGATGAACTCTTCATGCACAAAGCTAGGTGTGCATCTTACTGTAGATGCTTCATGTATGGAGCATGATCACTGCCTGATATTTTTTTATTCCAAATTCCATTGGCTGCTTCTAATCAGTGAAATCCATCAAAATATTCTAGTAACACATCTTGTTCTTGCTGGATCTAAACTGATTCTTTCATCGCCATCTGAGTTGCTATTCTACAGCTATTTTCTCCCTTAGTCCAGATTTTATTTTTGATGTCCATTTTTATTTTATTTTAAATATATGCGTTGGAATATCCAGGGCAGAGATGAAGATAAGGTACAAGGATAGATAAAGATCATTCTTATTGCATCGTGCTTGTTCATTGCCTTGTAATTATTTCTTCCTTTTGTTCCATTATCTCATTGACACAAAGGGACCAGTAGAGACAACAAAGAAATCCAATGCATACTTGTGTAGAAAACCTACTGCTTTTCAAAGGTCTTACACCATATTGATAGAGAATGGAGGATATCATCTCAAGGGTTGTTGGGTGATTGTAAAGCATTTTAATTGGAACCGTAGTTATCCTAGGATTCTTGACAAGCAAAATTGTTCCACTATTGCAAAAAATTAGATTTTTTCTTTAAACATAGGAATGTATAGAAAAATGTACTAAATAATAAAGAGTAAATGCCACTTCATCAAGCTATAGCTATTTACAGCTGTGACCTAAGACTTCTATTTTGCAGATCTTTTTTCTCTAGCAGCTTAAAAGGAGGGAGGATATGTATCCAAATTCCTGCTAGGTACCTCTCTGACTTTCACAGATAAGAAAATGGAAATAGGGCTCTTCTGAGACCAAAAGCAAACACTAAATCTGATGCCTGCTAACAGGAAAGAAAAATATCTGTATCATGTTAAAGACAATAGAGATTTCAAAAATAGCAGTGATCACAACAAATACAAGAATAAAATGCTTTTATTCTTGATATATTTTACCCTTTCCTCGTTTTTCTTCTCTAATTATATAGTGGATTCCCAGCAAGGCAGATAAATATTACAGCATTATAACACAGTTGAAGTATACATTAAGTGAGCAATCAGATTCAAATGTGGATTTAGGGCCTAAACGCTATGACCTCTCAGGATTATTTTTTTTGTGAAAACTGCTTTATGCAGTGCAAAATATTACAGATATACCTTCAGATGCCTCTTAACAATTCATTCTCTTGGATTATGATCTTTAAGATTTGGGAGGAAACTCTGCTGCAAAGTGTGGGGCTTAGATCCAAGTGAATATCCATAAGAATGAGCTGTTTATATAATATGTCTGGAGAACAGTTCTTTCCATTGTTTCATAACTAAAATGCTGCCTTATATTGAGATGATGCTATTAATTTTAATGAGTTAATTAGTCAATCACTTGAAAGAGAGGCTAGCAATCTTCTGAAAATATTACATTGCTTGACAGCCCTCCGTACAATAAATAAATAAATATGCTCCAGAAATGTGCAGGATAATTTGAGACGAGCTATAAAATGCGAATGTGAGAAGAAAACAGAACAAGGACAAGGATAATGATGTTGGAGTTCTTTTGCATAATGTTATACTTCTTGATTTTTGTTTCCCTTCATCTTGTAAATATAACAGCTGGAGAAAGGTGGAAGTCATTGTCATGCATTTTTAGATGACCTTGTCATTTCTCCTTGTGAATTAAAATGAGGCTGCAGGGAGAAGCCAAAACCAAATACATCACTGCATTTTCTTGTTTTTCTTTAGTTGTGTGTGGAGGCAGTTTATTATTCCTGATTGTCTCTCCCTCAGGCATTCATCATATGTTTAGGACTCCCGGAGCGAAAAGTCGGGTCTGACCTGCTGCCCTTGTAGAATTCCTAACATGGCTCGGAATTTGGGGAGCTGGTGGCATCTGTAGGAGGCAAGCGAAGAGCTTGAAGAAAGCAGTGTGGCAGACTCTACCTCTTTTCTCCATCCATTGTCATATCCTTGTTTTTTTGTACATGCACTAGGACAATGCAACCTGTACAAGATGAGTAAAGCTTGTGGTGAAGAATCCCTATGCCCCAATAAATAGCACTTAGATTTATAGACTGCTTCATAGTGCTTTATGGCCCTTTCTAAGTGGTTTACGGAGTCAGCCTATTGCCCCCAACAACCTGGGTCCTCATTTTATCGACCTCAGAATGATGGAAGGCTGAGTCCACCTTGAGCCAGTCAGGATCGAACTGCTGGCAATTGACAAAATTAGTCTGCAATATTGCATTCTAACTACTGCACCATCACGGCTCTTCTGAATTTTGGCTGAATTCAAGGAACAGGACAGCCACCTCCAGATTTGTACGCTTTACAGAATTTATATCTCTCTGCAGTGAGTCCCACATTCATATACAGTAAAACCTCTGGTCACAAATGCTTCTGATCACAACCGATCGGGTTCCAACAAAAAAATCCACATTTTTGAATCGGGTCACAATTCAAAATCAGGTGGCAATGAAACATGACTATGGACGATTTCCTTTCTGCATTGATTTCTCCTTCTGCGCCATTTTTTAAGCACATGCTCAGTCAGTTGTCTTTCCGGTCACAACCAAATCGGGTTCTGACTGAAGTTACAGAATGAATTATGGTCGTGACCAGGGGTTCTACTATATGCTCTTTTATAGATAGCTTAGTTCATTATACAAATCTAAACCTGGTTTGAGAACCCATTCTGACAAACTCTGGTGTAAAGCATCTAGAACTAGACCAAAAAAGATGGGTTCTTCTACTCCAAAAAAGAATGGCTGCACTGCATGGAGGGGAGGAAAAGAATTTAAATCCTCCTCCCCCATCCCTCCCATTCAATTGTATCGGATTCTCAGATATTTCCTGGATACATACCTGTAGGGCAGGGGTCTCCAACCACCGGTCCCCAGACCGGTACTGGTCCGTGGATCATTTTTTACTGGGCTGCAAAGTTTGGGCGCCGCCATCTTGTTTCGACGGCGCTTCCGGGTTTTCGGTTGCTTCTGGGTTTTCAGTTGGAAAGTGCTTCCAGGTTTTCAGTTGGAAAGCGGCATTTGGGTGCTCGTGCCTTAGTTTCGTAGAAGGGGGGGGCGGCTTCGAACGAAGAGCCGTCCCGATGGCGGTGGAGTCTCGCGTTACTCAGATACCGGTCCGTGGAAGAATAAATAATCGTGAAACAGGTCCCTGGCTCAAAAAAGTTTGGGGGCCACTGCTGTAGGGTGTTTTTTGGCAAGATTTTTCAGAAGTGGTTTGCTGCTACCTCCTTCTTAGAGTTGGCAAAGAGTGACTGATCCAAGGTCACCCAACTGGCTTTGGGACTAAAACTCATGGTCTCCCAGTTTCTAGCCTGGAGCAAACTGCCTCTACAGCAAACTGCCTCTCATTAAAATATTAGGTCCCTCTCAATTCCCACATATAAGGATTATCTATCTCTTCGTTTTCTCTGGAAAGGTCATTGATGTCTAAATTAAGTAGAGGATGCCAAATATATGCAACTCTTTCCACCTGTCAAAGGAGAGTAAGAGAATAGATGTTGGAGAAGAAGTAAAGGGCAGCATTGTGTAAATATATAAGCATAGTAGTGATTTCCCAATATGGAAGACCAATCATGCAATCCAGCTGTAACCATTCAATAGAAAAAAATGTTTTATTTCCATATCATGAGCACATCTAAGCTGATCTTCCCCAGTCAAAAATGAGCTCCCACCAAAGTTGAATCTGGCATTCTTTTATTACACTCCATTTAATAAATATGAAGCATACATTTCTAAAAATGAGCTGTCCTATTAGCCCATTTCTTTGTTTCTCTGAAACAGGTTATAAAGCATGGAACTTGCTGAGATGGCCAAATTGATAGCTTTGATCAGAGAAAAGATATTATTTTAGGTTATTGCTGACTAAAAAACCATTAAAAATGAATGTATGGTATATGGTTTTGATGACTGTAAAAAATAGATTATAGAAAAAAATGAAAGTTATACTCTATCCATACAGTAAGACGTAAATTTATACAAGAATAATTGCGAAGAAGAATAGAAACTACTTCTTTATATTTTCTTTTTTCTTTTTCCTTTCCTCTCTTTTTCCTGCATTTTGTCTTTCCATTTCCCTCTCTTCCCTTCCCTCTCTCCTCTCTTCTCCCTCCCCTCCTCCTCTTCCCTCCCCCTCCCCTCCTTCTCTTTCTTTCTTTCTTTCTTTCTTTCTTTCTTTCTTTCTTTCTTTCTTTCTTTCTTTCTTTCCTTCCTTCCTTCCTTCCTTCCTTCCTTCCTTCCTTCCTTCCTTCCTTCCTTCCTTCCTTCCTTCCTTCCTTCCTTTCTTTCTTTCTTTCTTTCTTTCTTTCTTTCTTTCTTTCTTTCTTTCTTTCTTTCTATCTTTCTAATGCAGCATTTGACTTTCATGTGCTTTTTCCCCCTCTGGTAAGAGGAGAATAGATTAAAATGGAAGAAAGCTCTTTATCTACAACCCTAAAAAGTGAAACAAGATAAATGAAACCCCAAAGAACTCTTATGTGCTTATAGTAAAAGGAAAGCCATCTCTTTCATTGCATTTGTCTCTTACGACTGAGAGGGTGACTTTTAGAGCAACTCTGAGCCCAGGAAGGAAGTCAAGTGTAAGAGTATGTATGTATGTATGTATGTATGTATGTATGTATGTATGTATGTATGTAACTGATATAGCCATACATCTACCAGAATTCTGGGCAGCAAACAGAATACAATAAAAACACAAAACCATTGCATGGTTAATTAAAACAATGTATGTAATGAATGTATTCATATAGAATACAATGAATGTATTCTATAGAAGCCTGATGATGGCAGATGAGATTCTGCCGAAACGTTGCTACAACTTTAAAAGCACAACTATCATGACGTGGGAAAATACCCGAACAAAGCTGAATACCATACATAGAAATACCCACGAAAACTTAAGAAAACACACACATACACACACACATATATATGGTATTCAGCTTTGTTCGGGTATTTTCTCACGTCATTATACTTGTGCTTTTAAAGTTGTAGCGACATTTTGCTACAACTTTAAAAGCACAACTATAATGATGTGGGAAAATACCCAAACAAAGCTGAATACCATACATATAAATACCCACGAAAACTTAAGAAAACACATACACACACACACATATGAACTTTCACTTTATGGCTTCCAATGACATAGTTCTACTGAAATTACATCCATACTTGAATAGCCAGCCACACGATTTCCTAGGAATGGGAACGAGCCATCTGCACACCTGAATGTACCTGCTGCTAATCACTTTGCCTCTTCTTTCCTTGGGAACACTGCACAGGTAGAACATAAGGTCAGCACTAATGGCAAATGCATAAGACCAGCATTTCATACAGATGGTACACATTTAAAAGTAGATGTTGCTGTGGTGATAATATATAGTGCGCATGTAATTGCCTGATCATATAATTGTACCACAAGCGGCATAACTTTCCTTATAACATAAGTTCTAAAAGTGTTATTCCCCACACTAGATTTGCAATCTGTGAACATGGTGGTTTGCCTGGCAGCACTAAATGAAGTGTCCAGGGGAGGGGAAGCTGTATCACTAGGATACAAGATGACAAGCTTTGGAGAAAGTGGACATATGCCGGCTAATAGTGAGCATACGGTTTGGTGGAGTGTTGTGTCAGGATCCAAACTCCACTATTGCTTCACCCTGTGGGCTACAATGTGCAATCCTAATTTATGACATGGGAACCATCCAATCAATTTCAATTTCAATCAAAAATTGGAAGGAACCTTGGAGGTCTTATAGTCCAAACCCTCTGCTCAAGCTAGAGGCCCTATACCATTTCAGACAAGTGACTGTCCAGTCTCTTCTTAAAAACCACCAGTGATGAAACACCCACAACTTCTGAAGGTGAACTGTTCCACTGATTAGTTGTTCTCAATGTTAAGAAGTTTCTCCTGACAATAATTCCAGGTTGGTTCTCTCCTTGATTAGTTTCCATCCATCATTTCTTGCCTTGCCTTCTGGTGCTTTGGAAAATAAGTTAACCCCCTCCTCTTTGTAGCAGTCTCTCAAATACTGAAATTCTGCTATTATGTTCCCCTCTAGTCCTTCTCTTCTCTAGAGTAGCCAAACCCAAATCTTGCAACCTTTCTTCATATATTTTAGTCTCCAGGCCTTTAATTGCCTTAGTTGCTTTTCTCTGCACTCTTTCTAGAATCGCAACATTTCTTTTTATAATGTGGTGACCAAAACTGGATGCAGCATTTTAGGCGTGGTCTTAGTAAGGCTTTATAAAGCTGTACTAATACTTCATGTAATATTGATTCTATACCTCTGTTTATACAACCAAGGTTTGTATTAGCTTTTTGGGGGGCTGCTGCTCCAGCACATGTTGGCTTAACGGAGGGGCAGATACTGAAATCCTACATCAAATAGGCAAAAGAGGGCAAGGTGGCTTCATTTAACTTCTGAATAGATTGGCAGTGGGCCCTCTGCCCTTCTTCTCTTGATCTTACCTACCAGTGTCTGAAGATAGGGTGAAGGTGGCCTCTTTTACTTTCTAGAAACTTGACATTTTCCCATCTTCTAATTCTTTGCTGCTGCTGTTCCAAGGATATTTGGATTCCCCACTCTGGTAAACTGAGCCTTGGTCACTGTTTTATTTTTTCCAGAAAGCTGTAGATATGCCTCCCTTTGGAGATTTTTTTAAAAAATGAAAGTAACAGCATGATCTCTGGAGGTGGCAGGAATAATAATAATAATTAAAAAAGCCAAGACGATGGTTGCAGAAATGTGATTGAAGCCCCTTCCTTTTTCTACATATACCAACATGGTACACATATTCAAAGGGTAGGGCTTCAATCATGCTGCTACAACCACCTTTCTTTCTTTTTTTGATACCTCCCTCCCAGACATTGCTGGAGTGGCTTAATCCTAGGAAAGCAGCTATAGAATTACAAGTGGACAGAGCAACCTTACCTGTGAAATGTGAGGGGGGACCATCCCTGATGAATGTATCAGCAGGCAAGACATTCACAAGCCTTTTTTTCAGGGGATTATCCCCCAACCATTCAGAAATGCAAATTACGCACTTTACCTGAGGAAATTCAATCAAATGATCTGCTTCAACATGCACCCCAGGTTAAGGCCTTCTTGGGAAATCAGTCAAAGAACAGAGTCAGGAGCAGAACTGGAACTTGTGCTCGCTTGGTAAGGTTGAACAACGATTTAGCTGGAATAAAAACTTACCTAGGTCATCAGCCACGTTTATAATTAGAAAATAAAAAGGTGAACGTTTCTCCTTTCCAGTTGAGTCCAACTACATACTTTGTGAGTTATTATTCATAGGAAGAGGCATATGATTGAATTATCTCCATTAAATCCAGAGGTGGGTATTCAGCAGGTTCTGACCAGTTCTGGAGAACCGGTAGCAGAAATTTTGAGTAGTTCGTAGAACCGGCAAATACTACCTCTGACTGGAGATTTTACGGTATCCTTCCCCTGACAGGCCCACCAAGCCACGCTGACAGAACCAGTAGCAAAAAAATTTGAATCCCACCACTGGAATGCACTGTATCATTCCAAAGGCTTCCCATATTTCTGTAGGCACAGCCTGGGGATAGTCGCTTTTAGCTGCTGCTTCTACTGGCAGAACAGCGACAGAATGCGCCATGGTGGACGTTTGCACATTGGGAACAAGGAAGGTTTCATGGCCTGTTTTCATTTTGTGAGCATAGGTGGAGGGGGAAATCTGTTTTCCTATCTCTAAGATGCCTTGTCGAAGACCATTACACTGCAGCAAAAATTAGTTAATATCTCCCAATACTGGATGCTTTACTGATCTTGTACCAAACCTGGCTTGGGAAAATGATGGTCTCTTTTTAAGGTAATAAGTTCAATGTTAGATATGCTTGACAAGACAGCGTTCCAGAAATGGAGGACTGCCTGCTGGAAGGCAACCATTTGCTCAATCTCATCCAGAAACACGGCACATTGGATGGCTATTGTACAACCAATTCATTTGCTAATCTGAGAGCAGCTGACCTTTAGAAATCTGTACGGGAGGCATGGTTTTTAAGGATCATGTAAAGTTTTGAACCATTTTTACTTATTTGAAATATCTCCTTCAAGCATCCTATTAGGAGACGTAGTTAGAATGCAGTATTGCAGGCTAACTCTGCCGATTGACAGGAATTAAATCCTGACCAGCTCAAGATTAACTCAACCTTCCATCCTTCTGAGGTCGGTGAAATGAGGACCCAGATTGTTGGAGGTAATACTGTATGCTGATTCTGTAAACTGCTTAGAGAGGGCTGTAAAGCTCTCTGTAAAGCGATATATGAGCTATGGTGGCACAGTGGTTAGAGTGCAGTATTGCAGTCTACTTCTGCTGACTGCTGGCTGCCTGCAATTTGGCAGTTCCAATCTCACCAGGCCCAAGGTTGACTCGGCCTTCCATCCTTCCGAGGTAGGTAAAATGAGGAGCCAGATTGTTGGGAGCAATAGGCTGACCCTGTAAACTGCTTAGAGAGGACTGTAAAAGCACTGTGAAGAGGCATATAAGTCTAAGTTCTATTGCTACTGCTATAAGTCTAAGTGTTATTGCTAGTGCTATTTTAATATGAATGCTATATTACTATTCTCTTGCAGGTATTCATATAACAGATCTTGAACAATTTTGTGGTTCATGCTGTTTTCTTCCCACTTTTCATAGACCACACCGGGGTATCCCATGGAAGTGAGAAACCTGGATCAACTTTCTTGTGATCTACGTTTGCATATTTGAAGTACTGTATGTAGGCAGTCTTAGCCAGAGGGATCTTCCGGCGTATCTGAGGTCAGCCAAAAGATCACTTAAGTAATCTCCTCTCAACTACAAATTCCCATCGACTCGATCGTTTGGGATGATGAACTAAGTGTCTGCGATGGCTCCTGCTATGACTTTTGGCAATTTGATATTGGCAGGCCTGTTCATGTGTGTATTTCTGTGGGAAACTGAGCCGGTGCCCACTGCCTAATTAGAGACTGTTTACAAATTTGGTGGACAATTTGGCAGTGCAGTGGGAGCAATATGATGCACTGCAGTAGAAAGGCAGTTGAGTCAGCCATCTGTAGTACAGAGCGAATTGGTGTGAAGAGGCTGCCAAACTTGCCAAGCGAATCTGGGGGAGCATTTCCCAGGATGGAAATTTCTTTCAGCGAGGCATTTTCCAGCACTGAGATTCCTTTTAGCACTTTCGAAATGTCTTCAACACTGGGCAGACTCCTTGTCTGTGCTGAGCATCTCAGGTGTTTTTTCCCCATAAATCTCATAATATGGGCACTACTACATAACTTTTGTGGCAAGGGCAGGGTGAAACTAGCTTATTATTAGCTGCCTTTTGTTTATATTTTTGCAGATGAGAAAGAAGATTGTATGCAATGGATATCTTAAGGCTTGCAGGGGAGTTGTGTTTAACCCTGCTGAGAAATTTCTCAACTTCTTGAAAGTTTCAGCTTTTCTCAATTTGTCAAAAAAGCATATTCAGACTGATAGGGATTTCTGTTGTCCTTTCTAAGACAAACATAGAATAAATTTTGCAATGGGCATGACCTCCTGCTCTGCCACCCTCTGTGGAAGTTTTCTAGCCTTACTAAACCTTGTGGATATTATCTTAGTAGCTGTCTTAAAAGTCATGGGAACCAGACCAGTAATGGCATCAATCTATTATATTCTCTATGGAAAATCTTTGGGAATACAGACCAACCTCTCCCAACATGGGCACTCTCCAAATGTGTGGACATCAGCTCCTGGAAGATTTAGTTATGGCCATCCTTTATAGAACGTTTCCTACTAATTTAGAAAAGTAATTTG
The DNA here is from genome assembly GCF_049901735.1 of Notechis scutatus. Taxonomy (NCBI): domain Eukaryota; kingdom Metazoa; phylum Chordata; class Lepidosauria; order Squamata; family Elapidae; genus Notechis; species Notechis scutatus. The sequence goes on along the minus strand of NC_142009.1, from coordinate 132,883,788 downwards.
CTGGCAAATGTTGATCCCTTAGGTTGAATATATCTATATTGAATATATCTAGTGTTGAATATATCTGGTGTTTTTCTTTGTGAATGATGTATAGAGCTCTCAATTTTGGAATGAACCCACTGTAAAATGTTTTGTCAAAAAGGAGCATACAGGTTTGTGTCAAATATATTTTACCATAATAGAGAATACTAGAGGTAAACCACGTGCCTGATCAACCTATAATCCAAGTGTTAACAGCTGAGACACCACTTCAATATGCCCTTTTCTTGTCTTTTCTGGTTGTCATAGTATCACACGGAAGGGATCCTAGAGATAATCAAAGTTGGTTTGATGCACCTAAATTGAAATGATTATAATCATAATACAACCTCCTGCTCAGGACAGGATCCAATGGTTTATGTCTAACAGATGACCAGCTAGCCTTTTTTGAAGACATCTCTACAGGAGAACTTATCATGTCATGTGGCAGATTATCCCATTGGCTGACAGCTTCTACAGTTAGGAAGTTCCTCCTGATCTCTAGCCTGAGCTTATTTCTGTGTAATTTTAACTCATTAAATTCTGGCCTCCTGGACAGTAGAGAAAAAGTCTGCTCCTTCTCTATGCCAGTCTTTCATATATTTGAAGACTGCTATCCTATTTCTCATCACTGTTGGAGGGGATGGAAGTGGCCTAAACATTCCCTGGTCCTTTAACCATTCATTATAAGATTTAGTTTCCAGACACTTTACCAACTTGGTAGCTTTCCCCTGAATTTGCTCCAATTTGTCATTGTCCTTTCTGAACTGGACACATTACTTAAGTTATACTATGAATTCTGTCCTTAGCAGAGTAGAGGGAAATGATTACTTCTGGTGGTCTGAACTCATGGTCCGGTTATTGAACTCCAAAATAGCATTGACTTCCTTAGCAGCTATATCATAGACAAGGGTCTTCAAACTTGGCAAGTTTAAGACTTGTGGACTTCAACTCCCAGAATTCCTGAACTAACATGACTGGAAGAGGAATTCTGGGAGTTGAAGTCCACAAGTCTTAAAGCTATCAAGTTTTAAGACTTGAATAATATATTTAACTTGTGGTCAACAAGGACATTCTGTTTCTTTTCCCATGTAGTACCGCCAAACCATTCAATATTTGGGTCTTACATTTTTCCTGCTTTAGCGCAAAACTTAACATGCCTTCATTAAACTCCTTCATATTCATTTTAGCTCATCATTCAAATCTATCTAGGACATTTTTGCTTTCAAAAGGATTTGAACATTATCATAGACATTTTAGATGGGGTGTACATGTGTAAAGAGTCTAGAGTTAACTGGACTGAGTTAGCTTCAGGTGCAGTTCTCTAGATATTCTCACAAGATTGGTTTTGCATGTATATGATTCCATACTGATCTGTTTTTAAAATGTGGATTGGAATCCCTGTGTTGAATGAAAGGTTTTGTTTTGCTTCCTGTGGCTGTGACAAACTATTATAAACCTCCAGAAGTTGAGATTTAAGGATGTACAAATTGCTAAAAGTCTTGCCAGGTTTTTTACTCCTCATTATTATGAAACTACTGCTCTTTTTTCTAACAATTTTTGAAAATTGTAGAAATTTTCATAACTATTTATTTTCATAGTATACATATTACATATATTACAATATTACATATTGCAGCCTTTGATATATCTTAGTTTAATACACTCAACAGTCAGTGGTGGGCTGCTACCAGTTCGCACCGGTTCTAGCGAACCAATAGTTCTGGTGAGGTTACCTGCTCCTGCCCTTTCCTGTCCTATATTTCCCTGTTTTTTAGCTCAGCTGATTCGCGTGACACAGCGTATTGCTGAACTTCAGCTGTTTTACTCACCAGCGCTGACATAGAAGGTAAGTCTTTAAGCTTAAAATGGGCAGTTTTTGAATGCTATATGCACTCAGCGAACCAGTTTTTAAACTGGTTGCAGTCCACCACTGTCAGCAGTGAATATAAATTGCTCATATCCCTCCTTTATTAAATGGAAATTGTCCCCTTTTTGTTTTGTGTTATGTACATTTTCCTAATGCAGGTTACTGAGATACAGTTTCCTCCAATGTAAATTCTCTTTTTAAATGTAATTGCCGCAATGTATGAATAACTTTCTGTAATAGACTTTTAGTGGTGATGTTTTAAAAAATTCCTTGAGTAAGATAACTGTATGCTAGATTTAATAATTGATTTTATGTTAGTATTTTTTTTTACTACTGTGCAATTCATGTAGAATATTTTAATATATCAACTGGAAAATAAACTTGACCAATACTAATAGATGAGACATCTCTTTGATTATATATTTTTTAAAATAAGAACTTACCATGTTTAATAGTTTCACAAATACAGGAAGGACAAAAAGGATAAAAAAAGGAGATTCAATATAACAGAAAGCCTTAGGTGTTGGTCTACCTGGGTCTGAGAACAGGTATTTACATTTAATTTCAAAGTGGTGGTGGCAAATTTTATTATATTGGGTGCTAATATTATAGAAAATGTTAACACTTCGAATATCACTTCTCTCTGTTTAAAAATCAGTGTTGAATGTCTTGACATTAAGCAACCAATGAGCCTTTTTAATTATTAAAAGAGAAACAGTCTTTTAAAAAAAAGTTTTTAATTTTTAACTTGTTAAATATGTTCTGTATTTCCCATGGGAATTCAAATGAAAAGTGCAAATTAAATTTGGCTCTTCTGACGAGAAAATTTTATACATTTATAGTTTGCGAAAAGATACGTAAAGGATGAAGTGACTCAAGTGCTGTTTTTCTAAAAGCATATTACATTTTGGGAAGATCCATAATAACCTCTTGAGATGAATGAGGCTAACTTAGAAATGGTAGCCTTTTTCTTCACAGAACGCGCAGTATTCATGTGCTTTCAAGTTGACTGCTTTTTAAATTCCAATTGAAATACAAAGCTTTCTCTGTGTTGTATTTTCATCATGTTGATTATTGAGTTGATAGCTCAGTAAAGATCTCCAGACAAAGTTAATGCTATAGCCTTGAAATTATAAGAGCCCTCTTAAAGACCCAAGCTTTACCATCTACCTTTCCATTACTGCTCCAATTGAAACCTGTATATACAGAATGCATCTTTCCATTTTCCTTTGGGTTAAAAACAGATACAGCTGGCTTTATTGTTGTACAAAACAATGCATCAGTGTTTCCTATTATTTGTGTGTAGGTGAATAGCTAATCCTATTATGCCAATTTTCATATCAATTTCAGTACTATCCAAAGAGTGAAAGTGTTATGTCTTCATTTAGATTTAGATTTAATCTAAACTATCCCGCCTTTACACCATGTGTTTAAAATAATCTTCAAATGAGATTAACGTACTTGATGTTGTGTCCTACTCAATAAAATACGGCCAAGCGGCTATTTTGATTACATTTTTGAATGAAAATAGTATTTTTATTGTAAAATGATTCTTCTTTTATGATTATACAAAATAGACCACTTCCCTGACTATCCCAGTTCCTCTGGTATTTCAAATCTGTAGCTATGGAAGAAAAATGTAGAAATACCTTCTCGTTGTAAACCTTTACAATGGTACATGGTAGTTTCTATAAAGCATTTCATTTGCTCTGAGAAAGACTCAATGCCATGGAAAGTATAAGTAGTCCTTTACATCTGAGAATATTTCAAGCAGTCCACATGAATAGCAAATATATTATTATTAGTGATTTTCTCTCTAGAGGCAAAGGCAGGCTGGTGGAGTTGGGCCAGCTGCCACTGAATTTCAAGCCAGAAAACTTTTAATCAAACACAATCAATCCAACATTTTATAGAGTTTAAAAGTGCTTAACTGTTGGCTGTATTGTGTCCAGAGTCTGGCATTAACAGTCTCTTTCTTCATATGTGTCATTACAAATCCAGCTGCGTTTTTTGTTGTTCTTGAAGGTTCTCCTGGATAAGAGACCAAGAATAGACCAATCACATTTGAAGTAAATAAGTGCTCCCTTATTTACTTATTTGATTTATATTATTTTTTTCAAATAGTTTATGGTTCAAAACAAGTAAATTTAAACATATATCATGGAGTTTTCCTAGCTGAATTAGAACCTAGGAGACTCTGAGTTCTAGTCTTCCCTTAGGCATGAAATCTGGTTGGGTGACTTTGAATTGTTACTCTTTGTCAGCCCAACCCACCTCACAAGGTGGTGGTTATGGAGAGAAGATGAAGAGAGAATCTTATGGGTGTTCTTCTTGAGTTGTGCAGTACAAATAAAAGGGTTTACCACAGGAGACTGTGGTGCTCCTCGACAAAATATCTATCACATTGTGTCCGAATGTCCATCAAGAGCTTACACCGGCCCAATGTCTGATTTTTTTCAACATAGACCATCCTGTCTTTGAATGGCTGGGTGGACTGGACATTAACATTTGAACCACTATAAATCCATGTATTTGCCATACGCTACAAAAATAAATACACCTAATGAATAAAGACCAGCATGATGGCTAAAGGTGGAGATCTCGCCTCATAATCAGGAGGCTGTGAGTTTGATCCTAAGTAGGGGCAGATATTTCTTTCTCCGGGTGCAAAGAGAAAATATCTGCTGTGAACTGCATGTAGGCATTAGAAAGGATATCTGGTCAATAAACGCTGTGCTCCATTCAGTTGTTGATGTAAAGCTGTTCAATACCACAGACAATACTGCTACTCTACAAAAAGATCTTGACTATGTATCAGAATGGTCAAACAAATGGCAACTTCAAATCTCAACAAATAAATGCTCTGTCTTACATATTGGCAAAAAAAATCAGAAAATAAAATACAAGCTGAATAGTCAAGATCTTGTTGATGACCCAAGCTCTGTAAAGGACCTTGGAATACTCACCTCTAATGATCTAAGTGCTAGAGCCCACTGCAACTACATAGCCAAAAAGGCATTAAGAGTTGTTAACCTAATCCTACGTAGCTTTTTCTCTGGTAATATCACACTACTAACCAGAGCATACAAAACATTTGCTAGACCAATACTCGAATACAGTTCATCAGTCTGGAACCCACACTACATATCTGATATTAGCACAATTGAGAAAGTCCAGAAATATTTCACAAGAAGAGTTCTCCACTCCTCTACTCGTTGTAGAATACCTTATGCCACCAGACTTGAAATTCTAGAACTAGAAAACCTTGAATTACACCGCCTTCGGTCTGATTTAAGCATGGTATATAAAATCATACATTGCAATGTCCTACCTGTCAATGAATACTTCAGCTTCAACCATAACAACACAAGAGCACACAATAGATATAAACTCAAGGTTAACCGCGCCAAACTTGATTGCAGGAAATACGACTTCAGCAACAGAGTGGTCAATGTCTCGAATACTCTACCTGACTCTGTAGTTTCTTCCCCAAACCCCAAAAACTTTAACCTTAGACTATTTACTATTGACCTCACCCCTTTCCTAAGAGGTCTGTAGAGGGCGTGCATAAGCGCACCAACGTGCCTACCGTCCCTGTCCTATTGTTTCTCTTATTCTTCTTTTATTTTTCTTATATGTACCCATTTCATGTATTCACAACTATGTATACACTTATACTTATTATCTTGTAAACAATTGGCAAATCAAATAAATAAATAAATAAATAAATAAATAAATAAATAAATAAATAAATAAATAAATAAATAAATAAATACACCTAATGAATAAAGACCAGCATGATGGCTAAAGGTGGAGATCTCGCCTCATAATCAGGAGGCTGTGAGTTTGATCCTAAGTAGGGGCAGATATTTCTTTCTCCGGGTGCAAAGAGAAAATATCTGCTGTGAACTGCATGTAGGCATTAGAAAGGATATCTGGTCAATAAACGCTGTGCTCCATTCAGTTGCCTCAACTTCACTCCAATGCAAGTGGTGACAGGGTTGTTAAAAGAAAAGTAAAAATACATGTAATGACTAAAATAAAAGCCTTGCTAAAGTCTTTGACTCTAAATGCTAGAGAGAGGATGGGATTAAATCCTACCAATAAGGAAATATAGTCCACATATTAGGGAAAATGCAGGAGAAGGCCTTTTCCTTCCTGTCTGATAGATATTCTTTCACGGTAGGTTGTCATATTTGCAGGTAAGACAATAGGGCTAAGGGGATAAAGGCATAGTAGATTCTTTCTAATAGTTTTAATGTTATAAAGATTAAAATATTTTAATATGATTATTGTTGAGACTTTAAATTTTATCATTTTAAATTTATTAATTTTAGATTTTTAATAGCAGTGTCATAACGTAAGTGTATGTATTTTTATTATCTATAGTATAATTTAAATGCTCTGGAGGCTTATTCAATAAACTACATACTTACAGTACTTACTGACTGACTTGCTTACTTGCTTATGTGCTCTCTCCTTTTTCCTGTAATCACAAGTAAGTACAATTAATTATGCTTATCCACCCTGAATATATATCTAACATTTTCTAAAGCTGCTCCAAGTTCCTCCTAGTACTGCTACTACTATTTGAAGATAAACAGTGGAGTTCTGTGAATATAAGCCTGACAGCCAACTATTTTTGTGATTCTGCATAAGAACAAGAGAAGATATTAATGGTAGGCATTTATAGATAATTCTGTGCAAACTCTGATGAAGGAATATAGAAAAATCCTAACCAGATTTCCCCAGTCTTTTTGACAGAAAAGGCGAAAGGGTAGCAAATTATCACACATTGCCACCTGATACCCCCAATATGATTACAAGCAAGAGATTCCTTCCTTCGTGATAAATTGCCTCTTGTTGTCCCAAGGCATTTGCTATATGATGGTTTAATAACAAGGTGATATGAAAAATGGCCCATAGTTAAAGTGTAGCATGAATGCATAGATAGATTTATTTTGCCAAGGTTCAATAGCTGTATAGCTTTTGCCAAATGCTGCAAAAGTAATCACTGTTGGTGACCTGAATTGGGTTTTTTCCCCCAAGGAATCCACTGTGACAAATAAAGAGAAGAGTTTAAATTTTAAAATACTTTGTGGAAAGTCTGCAAACCTGAGAAATGCTTCCCTTTTTTTAAAAAAACCCTCATTTTTATCAGTTTATAATATAAAATAAAAAAATACTAAAGAAAATAGTAGGAAAAACAGGGGAGAATGGGAGGGGAAAGTGTAGGGAAAAAGGGCGGGGGGAAGAAAGACAACATCAAACCCCAACTTTTTACTTTTATGTAATAGCATCAACATTTCATTTTTTTTTCCACCTCAAGCACAAAGTCCAGAAGTGGCTTCCAAGTAGAAACAAAAGTAATCATGTTTTTCTTTTCTTTAATCAAACACATTTTGAGTATGTTCTTTTCCATGACTTTCTCTTGTCTCCAACAGAGGAGCATCTATGAAATGAGTACTTCAACCAGAGGTGAGTACTCTTGATACATAGATGCCCCGCAATTAAAGAATATCTTACTTTGAATGAGCAATTAGAGGGCAGTTCTTCATTTAAAAGCATTTATTTAGCAAGGCTGTTCAGGCTGTAGCCAGTTTAGGGCTCAAAAACCATAAAAAGGAGGCATGGGATGTTGAAACAGATATTTTGAAACACTCTTGGCATTTCTCCAGCAGACCAAGTACATAAACAATCCCATTGGATCCTGTCCTCCCCATCGTGGGAGGTAGTATATTTCTATTTCATTTTTATAATTATTACTACAACTCTAGGCAAAACGTATTTATTTATTTACTATGTTTCTACACTGCCCATCTTATTTTAGTGGCTCTGGCCAATTTACAACAGCATAATAAAACCAGACCAATACCTTAATAAAAGCATAGCTTAAAAACAGAGTTTAAAAAAAAGAAAGAAAGAAAGAAACAGTGAACCCTTGCAAATAAAAATAAATTAGGTTAAAGTTCAATGGCAAGGAAGTTAACAAGACAATGGGAGTTTCATCAGGTCACCAACCATCTCCAGGACTGCATTGCATCTTTTGATGCCCGTGCTAATCGGCAAAGCCAGGTCTCAACACTCTTCTGGAAAACCAGATGAAGGAGGACTCGCCTTGCCTCTGGGGGGTAAGATGTTCCATAGGGCAGGGGCAGCAATTGAGAAGACCCTCCTCCTCAATCCTGCCAATCAAAACTCCCCAACCAATGGGATACAGAGCATGGCCTCCCTTCTAGACCGATCGTATGACATTAATGCATATCTGTGCCCTTCTGTCTGTTGCTTAATGGGCGCATATCCTTTTGGGAGTGGGTGGATGGTGGACAATGCTTAACTGACCAGGCTCCCATTGTCCCATCTGAACAGATTCCTTCAGACACAGCAAGAAGGTAAAGTTCTATCCACCAAGCACAGGATTAACTGGAGAAGACAACTTTTAAGAATGGCACAATATTATTGGCTTGTTGCACAGCCAGTGAGCTGGCTACAGAGTGACTGGGCTATGTATTCTCCCAGATGGTCCAGCGGTGAACTGAATTTCATTATATATTGGGCAGACCAGCCTTTGCTTTCATTATCTTCAGGAAAGTTGGATTAATATTCCTCCCCCCCCCCAACAAACTTTTGTTTTTGGCAACCTCATCCCCAAAATATAAGTGCATTCAAAATGTTCATTAATTAACACTGTTTTTATGGGCTACATCCATTTAGTAAAATTGCTGAAGGAAAGTTGCCGACACATCTGCCATTGACTTCTGTTAGCTTGGGCACGTTAGACCTCTGTGAATAGCAGTGCTGAAAAAAAAAAAAAATGAAAGCAGTCCAGAAATGTATGTAGTTTTGGAGAGAAATTCAGATCGCTATAAATGGCTGCGATCTTGTTTTTAATCTCTGGGGTTTGCAACCTTTTATAAAACGACCCAGTTTATATTGTATCAAAAAGGTGGAGGCAAGGAGCAGGTGGGGACCGGACTCTCTCAGAATTAACTTAGGGAGGTTTATACACCCCTCAGCTGAAAGCGTTGCTGGCCAGATTATAATTATAATTACCTTGGCTCCATCACAGTGTTTATCTGCCATGCCACCCACCCAACCACCTGCCCGCTATGAATTCATTCAACACGAACTTCATCTTCTGTCTTTTAGGGTACTTTCTCTCCCCCCCCCCCTGCCACTTATCTTTTTTTCTTCTCCCCCTCCCCCATGTAACGGAATGGACCCTGTGAGTAAATGTTCATCTTATCAAGCAGTGAAAAGATGAAAAAGGCTTTGGGATAATAAAATAGTAGGTCTACGTTGTTTTGTAAGAAACTCTTATGAAAAGAAGAAACATTTGAACAGCTTCTAGAAGAGTTCAGAGTGGGTTGCGTTCTTCAGTTTAGTGACAAGATGAAGGATCACCTTGAAGAATCAAGATTTGAATGCAAAGTCAGGAAGGCAGAGAACAGAACATTCCCTTCCTAAATAAGAGATGGCTTCTGCCCTTGTTTGAGGCTGCAGAGTTGTTTGACTAGGGATTCCCAAGAGCTAACTATGAAGTCAGGTTCCGGTCTAGAAGTCGTGCTGGGTGACGTAGGGCTGAAGGAAATCTGAGTGAGTCCACAGTCAAGAGACTTTTACTCAGACTGAAGAACCTGAAGTATTCTAAAACACAAGACCTCATCTGAACCTTACAAATCTGGAAACCTGTCCAGTATCCAGCCCTGTCTCAATTCTGGAAAGAGGAAGAGAAAGAGAGAGGTAGTCCTTCACTGAAAGCTATTCGGAACTCAAACTGGGTTGAGATCTTTGACGTGGTACATCAGCCTTCACTTCTAGTGCAGAGAACATACCCTTCCAAATCTCAACTTCATCTGAAGAACCAGAGGACTCCATCAAGCTTTTGGACCCACTGAGTTGATAAAATATGTTGGGAATGTTCCAGTGGTGAACAAATTATTTTACTACCGGTTCTGTGAGCGTGGCTTGGTGGGTGTGGCATGGCATGGCCTGGTGGGCGTGGCATGGCCTGGTGGGCGTGGCTTGGCTTGGTGGGTGTGGCAGGGGAAGAATACTGCAAAATCTCCATTCCCATCCGCTCCAGGGGGAAGGATACTGTAAAATCCCCATTCTCTCCCCACCCACTAACCTGCTTTCCAGCTCCGTTCTCCTGTGCAGGGCAACAAAAGAAGACCCAGCCAATTAGCTGGGACTTGGGAGACAGAGAATAGATGGGGGGGGGCAGTCAGAGGTGGTATTTGTTGGTTCTCTGAACTCAACATTTCGCCTACCAGTTCTCCAGAACTGGTCAGAACCTGCTGAATACCACCTCTGGAATGTTCCTTTTCTGATGTTGCATTTCCTGGGGATGTCCTAACAGGGAAAGGACAACCTTGATAAAGAGTTTCCAACTCTTCCTGTTCCAGTTCTGGCAGGTGCAAAACCTGTACAATGTTAACGTCAGATGAAAACTTATTTATCTTGAGCTTTAATTGTTGACCATATTGCTTTGTCTCTTGTTGCTGTCATAATTGCCCTGATTTTAATGTGCTAGATTTTTTTGGTTAACACATTGTAATTTGTTTTAAGATGGTGTGGGGGATCTTTTAGGAACTAAGAGCTATATTTAACGTATTTTTATGCTTTCTAATCCTACCTTGTACTTGTACTTATTGTAGTTATAGTGAAACAAACTGAATAAAATAAGAAAGAAAGACCAGTGCAACCTATTTTATGATTAATGGCATGGGATTTTTATTGTCAGGCACCTGTGTAGGATGTTTAATTTCTTCTTCTACATAAACAGAAGTACCTACAACACTGGGAGATCTGTTGCAGCAAAACTGCAATTGATTGAATGGAAACCCATGAGGAAATCAGGTAGGTAGATTGAGAGAGTGTGGACAATTCTGGTTTTGCATTTTTTCCCCCTCCTCCAATTCCATAGTTTTCAAACACTAGGCTTTGCATTATGCCTGAAAACTGTAACATCCATTTATTTATTCAACATAAATGAAGCATACATTGATGTTACAGGTTGTCCTCAGCTTACAATGGTTCATTTAGTGACCAAAGTTACAACGGCACTGAAAAAAAGGGTACCGTTTTTCACACTGTTGCAGCAGCCCCATGGTCACATGATCAAAATTCAGATGCATTGCCAAATATGCCAAATATAACTCAGATTTATGATGGCTGCTGCAGTGTCCTTGGGTCATGGGATTCCCTTTTGCGACCTTCTCCATGCCAAGTCAATGGGGAAGCCAGATTCATTTAACTGTGTTACCAACGTACCTCAATTAACAAATGTTTCACTTAGCAACATAAATTTTGAGCTCAGCTGAGGCTATAATTCAAGGATGGCCTGTATTAACTGATATTATTTAATCTGAATGTTGCTGATTACCCAGATTTCAAGAGTTTAAAAAACAAACTATTTGTAGTGCTGTAATTGCATAGATAGTTTCTGAAAGAACTGCAGCTGCTAGTCCAAAAATTACCGGATAATAGGCTGTTTTTTTTGTTTGTGCTGGACATGAAATTAATTTTGAGGAAACCAAATTAATCTCCAATACTGAACACTTCAACAAGAGAATAATCAGGGAAGCCATCGAAATAGAGAAACACCCCCATAACATGAATAAATGGGATGATACCTCCTGCTTACCAGACATCTGGAAACTAGGCCTTATTAACAAACGAGTCCCAGCCACAAAAACCAACACCGGACCCAAAACAACACATGATGCCACCACCAATCTCCCTCACCAGACTCAAACCCAAACCCATCCCATAGATGAAAGGCAACCACCGTCCAGAAACCAGACCACAGCTGAATCCACCAGCTGCCACACACCCCAACCCCCAAACCAAGCAAACGGACACATGCCATGAACACATAGCCAGGCCTCAAACTCGGAGCCAAACCAAAACCCGGAACATCACATCACAGCCACCCGCTCAGAATATCACATCACGGAACTCAGGAGGCTACACCACAAAACCTCAGGATGTTACAACACACCCAACGACCCAGGAGATTATAGCACAAGACCCAGGATGTCAAAACAATAGAACTCAGAATGTCATCACATAGCCCATTACCCAGGTCGTTACAACACAGGAGGCTGATAGACACACAGCCAAGACCTCAGCCACACATGTTCTTACAAAAAATCTGCAAAATCTGCAAAAATCAACTCCATCAACCAATCAAGAAATGACAACACAGCCAACCTCCCCACCAGTATTTATAGAGAGACAGCAGCTCCGATCACGCTTTGCTCGCACAAGCACGAAGAGTAGGACCTCGTCAAAACGTCGCCAAAATACTCTCAATCTTACATGGGAAAAGACCCGAACATGCCAAGACCTGCACACACACACACACACACACACACACACACATTTTCTGAGGTTCTCGCGGGTATTTGTATGTGGATCTTTGGTTATTCGGGTTTTCTCCCGCATAAGATTGGAAGTATCTAGGCAACGTTTCAATGAAGTCTCATTCATCATCTTCAGGCTTGTGTCTTCTGCTCTGTGCTTCTCAGAGTAATGTGAGCTTGCAGCTGCTTCTTCAGCAGACCAAGAAGCAGCTGCAAGCTCACATTACTCTGAGAAGCACAGAGCAGAAGACACAAGCCTGAAGATGATGAATGAGACTTCATTGAAACGTTGCCTAGATACTTCCAATCTTACACGGAGAAAACCCGAATAACCAAAGATCCATATATATATATATATATATATATATATATATATATATATATATATATGTATGTATGTATGTATGTATGTATGTATGTATGTATGTATATGTATATGTATATGTATATGTATATGTATATGTATATGTATATGTATATGTATATGTATATGTATATGTATATGTATATGTATATGATGTATCTGCATCTGTATCTGTATCTGTATCTGTATCTGTATCTGTATGTATGTATGTGTATATATATATGGTATTCGGCTTGGTTTGGGTATTTTCCCACGTCATTGTAGTTGTTCTTTTAAAGTTGTAGCAACGTTTCAGCAGAATCTCATCTGCCATCATCAGGCTTCTGTATTGTGTCCGTCTGTGGGTCAGACTTTTACAGTGGTTTCAGATTTAAATTTGGGGCAGCCTATTGCTGTGCCAGAATGGTTTTTTCTTCATCCTGATTGGTTGGGAGTCTTGGTCTGTGTTTATTGGTCTCGGAGTTTGCTGTGTTCTGCTTGATTGGTGTCTCTAATATCTTCTGTCTGTTTTTGGCTCTTTTTGTATCTTGATTGGCTGGCAGCATTGTGTTACTTTATTGGAGGCCTTTAGTGCAGCTTGGCCGGGTAAATGGACGGCTATCATTAGTTAGGAAGCTGGGTTTCATCTGGGTGCCTGGTTGGGATGTGTTTGAGCTGGAGGTATCAGGGGGGATCTGTTTGTGCCCAGGTGTTTGCCTGGCTTGTGGTGTGGAGATTTTTTTGTTTGTGAGTGCAGGTTTCCAAATGATTGACATGTGGAGCAAGAAGATCTGCTTGTAAGTTTCGACGTGGTTTCACTATTCACTCAAGTCCCGATAAAAGAGACCCTTGAAATCATCAAAAATAAATACCAACCAGCTAAACACCTCATGGAACTAACAGAACACTGCTTAACCAACACATATTTCATATACAAAGGACAAAGATACAAACAAATTGAAGGAGCCCCTATGGGATCACCACTGTCACCCATCATTGCAAACCTGTTCATGGAAGAATTTGAATCAGAGCCCTGGCCAATGCCATCCACAAACCCAAACTATGGTTAAGATACATCAATGACACATTTGTGATTTGGCCCCATAGAAAAGAAAACTTAAACAATTTCCTAACACACCTAAACAGCACACACCCCAAAATCAAGTTCACCATGGAAATGAAACAAACAAACAACTACCATTCCTAGATGTACTAATCTACAAAAAACAGATGGCACACTAGGACACACCATATACCAGAAGAAAACACACACCAACCGCTACCTCAACGCCCAATCCCACCACCACCCAGCACAGATAAACTCCGTGGCCAAAACACTAATCGCCAGAACCAAACGCCTGGCAGACAAGACACACATTAAGACTGAACTATGCACCCTGACTAAAGTACTGACAGCCAACGGCTTCCACAAAAGCAAAATCACCAGCTTGATCCACAAAAACACACTGAAACATAATAGAGACCCAGAAGATGAACAGACCTATGGAACAGCTGTCCTGCCCTACATAAGAGGTACTACAGACAAAATTAGTAAGGTACTACACAGACATCACATCAAGACTGCCTTCAAAACAGACAGAAAAATAGCAGCCATCCTTAGCAACCCCAAATATAAAATTGACCTGGAAAACCAAGGCATATACGAAGTCCCCTGTGCATCATGACCAGCCACATACATTGGACAGACCAATAGAAGAATAAGTACCCGCCTGGATGAACACAAAAATGCAGTCAAAAAGCTGGAACACACTTCCTCACTAGTCCAACACATGGAAGCCACAGGTCATAGCATCAACTTCAATGGCACCAAAACCCTAGCCACTATAGAAAACCCTAATCACAGAATCATCAGAGAAGCCATAGAGATTGAAAAAAGACCAGAAAGCATGAATAGAAGAGATGATTCCACCAGGCTGTCAATCATTTGGAAGCCTGCACTCACAAACAAAAAAATCTCCACACCACAAGCCAGGCAAACACCTGGGCACAAACAGATCCCCCTGATACCTCCAGCTCAAACACATCCCAACCAGGCACCCAGATGAAACCCAGCTTCCTAACTAATGATAGCCGTCCATTTACCCGAAGCCAAGCTGCACTAAAGGCCTCCAATAAAGTAGCACAATGCTGCCAGCCAATCAAGATACAAAAAGAGCCAAAAAACAGACAGAAGATATTAGAGACATCAATCAAGCAGAACACAGCAAACTCTGAGACCAATAAACACAGACCAAGACTCCCAACCAATCAGGATGAAGAAAAAAAACCATTCTGGCACAGCAATAGGCTGCCCCAAATTTAAATCTGAAACCACTGTAAAAGTCTGACTCACAGACGGACACAATACAGAAGCCTGATGATGGCAGATGAGATTCTGCTGAAACGTTGCTACAACTTTAAAAGAACAACTACAATGACCAGGAAAATACCGAACAAAGCCGAAAAGGCCATACATATAAGTACCACGAAAACTTAATATATATATATATATATATTCTGAGGTTCTCATGGTATTTGTATGTGGATCTTTGGTTATTCGGGTTTTTCTCACTTCGTAAGATTGAAGTATCTAGGCAACGTTTCAATGAAGTCTCATTCATCATCCTCAGGCTTGTGTCTTCTGCTCTGTGCCTCTCAGAGTAATTACTTTGAGAAGCATTACTCTGAGAAGCACAGAGTAGAAGACACAAGCCTGAAGATGATGAATGAGACTCCATCAACGTTGCCTAGATACTTCCAATCTTACGTGGGAGAAAACCGAATAATCAAAGATAGATATATATATATATATTAGTATTATATATATATATTAATATATATAATATATATATATTAGTCACAGCATACATTTTTAAATAAGAAACACTATTCTTGTAATCACATAGATACACCAACTCCTAGGTTTAGCCAAGGATTTACATCTGGAATAACATAAGATGATAATCCTACATTAGACAATAGAGAGAATGGACAAATAGTGACATTCCATATATTGTTAAGCTATCATTCTGACCATTTTTAGAAAGCATAGCCCTTACTAAGGAGTCTCGTGATTTGTGGGTTTAGCAACATCTGAAGCACTACACACAGGTAGTCCTCGACTTGCAACAGTTCACTTAGTGTTACAATGGCACTGAAAAAGTGACTTATGCCCATTTTTTCACAGTTACGACCTTTGCAGAATCCCCATGATCAGGTGATCAGATGCTTGGCACCTGTTTAATATTTATGGGGGTCATGTGATCACCTTTTGTGATCTCCTGGCAAGCCAAGTCAATGTGGATGCCAGGTTCACTTAACAACCGGATCACTAGCTTCTCAACTGCAGTGATTCACTTAACAACTGAGGCAAGAAAGGTTGTAAAATGGGGCAAAACTGTCTTAATAAATGTCTCACTTAACAACAGAAATGTTAAGACTCGGTTGTTGTCGTAAGTTGAGGACTACCTGTACTGACTATTCCTTATCTGTATCATAACACTATGCAATTAAGTAATGGAGAGACTAAGAAGGTGGAAGCACGCTAACACCAAGTCCATTAATTAAAAGCTTCAACCAGTCCCCTGCACACATACAGGTACACACGGCTGCTTTTTAATAATTAACTCTATCATGGCAGTACTTGTGGTGCTTTAGACATTGATGAACTCTAAGCATCCATCAGTTTCAACATGGTTGTCTAGAATTGCTAGGTTTTGCAGTTCAGATGCTTGTTTTTCAGCTTTTAGCGACTTCCGATTGTCCATCCTCAACAAAGTAGCTGAGCTCCAGTCTAAGCAAAACAAAAGCTCAAAGATACAAACCATAATCCTGGATTATCTAAATGAAGCACACACATCTACATATAAATCTTATTTTTGTAAAACAAATAAGATGGTGCTTTAATAAATGCCTATATAAATGAGTTTTGTCTGGGATATATTCATTAGCAGAACAGAGGGACGTCTGTAGCAGTTATGGTCTAGAAACCTGGTGAATGTTCCAGCACAAACAAAAAAAACAGCCTATTATCCGATAATTTTTGGACTAGCAGCTGCAGTTCTTTCAGAAACTACTTCCAGCAAGATTTAAATGTAGTTAAAAGCCACAAAGTATTCTGAGGTACTGTGATAAAGATATTCATGTAGGGTTGTTGATATCCGATGACAATCTGAAATACTTTATAACAGATTTGTAATTAATTAGGGACATGAATGAAGAAAGAATATTAGGCATAAAAATCAGGAAAACTGACATAAGTGAGAATATCATTCAGCACTACAAATGGTTTGTTTTTTAAACTCTTGAAATCTGGGTAATCAGCAACATTCAGATGAAATTATATCAGTTAATACAGGCCTTTTATTCTTCTATGTTTTAATCAGTTGGATTACAATAGTCATGAGCAGGGATGTGGAGAAACTGCAGTTAAGGAATCAGGGAAAGAAATAAAATTTGCTATTGTCAATGGAGCGAATACATATAATCTAAAATTATCCCAACATTCAAGGGCCTTCATAAATATGTGCTTTGGCTCCAGTGAAAACTGACACAACATAGTTTAACATTCCTTACATATTTTAAACTACGATATATATGCAAGAAATGAAACAACACTATTATATTCATCCTCTTGCAGGATTTGATGTCTTCTGAATTCACTCTGCAAACCTCCTGGGCTTCTGATTTTTTAAAATTGCTAATTAATTTTAAGATCTACTTATTTTGTCATGGAGAACATAGCCTTGTAACAAAATAGTCTACAAGCGATGTTCAGTCTCACAGCCTATTTGATGATATCCTCTTGAGATACCCATGCCAAAATTCGATAAAATATTGCTGGCCATGTAATTTGGGATGATTTGCCCCTATAAAATATGAGGCAAACTAGCAATAGCATTTATATTTATATACTGCTCCACAGTGGTTTACAGCACTCTCTGAGCAGTTTATAATATCAGGCTATTGCTCCCAACAATTTGGGTCCTCATTTTACTGACTTTGGAAGGATGGAAGGCTGAGTCAACCTGGAGCCAGGTTTAGCCGAGATCCAACTTTTGACAGTGGGCAGAGTTAGTGTGCAAAACTACATTTCAAGCACTGTACCACCACGGCTCTTAACTACATGTGTTAAGTCTCCAAAATGCTTAGAAACTCCATTTTGGTTTTAACATCCTTCTTCATTTAAAAAAAATAAAAGGGAGAGGTAAGAAACTTGGTTTTCTCTCCTCCATTTCTGGTGATATCATCATGTCACTAATGTAGCCTATGGCTGCAAATTGGACATGACACCAGAAAATTTATAGTGTTGTACAGGTAATCCTCGACTTACAACAGTTCATTTAGTGACTGTTCAAAGTTACAACGGCACTGACCTATGACCACTTTTCACAGTTACAACCTTTGCAGCATCCCTATAACCATATGATCAAAATTCAGGTGCTTGGCAACTGACTCGTACTTATGACGGTTGCCGTGTCCCGGAGTCTTGTGATCACTTTTGGGAACTTTCTGACGAGCAAAGTCAGATTCATTTAACAATCAGGTTACTATCAGTTGCAGTGATTCACTTACCAGCTGTGGCAAGAAAGGTTGTAAAATGGGGCAAAACTCATTTAACAAATGTCTCTCTTAACAACATCAATTTTGGGCTCAATTGGGTTGTATGTCGAGGACTACCTGCAATTGCATAGATGTGCAATTTGCTCACCTTTATGCTAGCGGTAGGCCCCATGTCTCAAAGTCTTAAAAAACGCATACCCTCAATTGGACTGCTCTAAATGTTGTAAAACAGGGGTGTCAAACTGGATTTCTTTGAGGGCTGAATCAGCATTGTAATTCTCCTCTGTGGGCCAGCTGGGGGAGGGAGACAGGATAGACGCCTCCTGCAGCACCCTGTAGGCCAAAATTGGGCATGGGGGGGCTGCCTACGGCCCATTCTGGGCCTGGATGGCCTGCTGCAGCATTCTGCCAGCCAAAACGTTTTGGCTGCCATTGGCACCGTAGGCTATTTCTTTGCTATTTCCTTTGCTATTTCCAGGCTGGCCCTGTGGATCAGATTTAAGCACCCTGAAGGCCACATCGGGCCCGCAGGCCTTGAGTTTGTTACGTCTGTTGTAAAATAAGCCTTGATAGGCAGGATCAAGCAGTTTGAGCTCCAGAACACATTGGGACTAAAGACGAAAGTGATGAATTTAAATGAACCTGGGCTTTAAAACTGAGCTATGAATTTAGGGCGTGGAGACAGGTACTGATGAAAAGATGATTAAAAAATTATATGGATATTTGCTAGAGGTTAAACTAAAAGAAGAACAAGTTAAAGAAACAATGATTGCTTGGGGGAAGAATTTTGGATATGGGATAGTTTTAGAGAAATGGCAAAAACTGTGGTCTTGAAATTATAAAATGACAATGTCAACAGTATATAAGGAGAATTTGTGTAAGATGTTTTACAGGTGGCATTTACCCCCAGCAAGAATAGCAAGAATATTTAAGAACAAATTGGAGAAATGTTGGTAGTGTCATTAGATATCTGGATCATATTATCATATGTGATGGACATGTGCTGAGGCTAAAAGATATTGGACTAAAATCCACACATGGTTGGAAAAAATGACAAAAAAATAGATTTAAAACCAGAGATATTTTTATTGGGCATTACACCTGAAACATACAGTAGAGAATTGATATACTTGATTGTAAATGTATTAACTGCAGCAAGGATCGTATTTGCTAAAAACTGGAAAAATGAGAAAATTCCAGTGGAAGACGAAGTTATTAAGAAAATAATGGAGTACGCAGAAATGAGTAAATTGACATTCGATATTAGAGAGCAAGAAGATAAACAATTTTATAAGATATGGGACCTATTTTATCAATGGTTAGATAAAAAAACAAGACTCTGTAAGACTATAGCATAAGTATAATAGAATTGTAGAAAGAAAATAATGTAAGGATATATTACTATTGAATTGATTAATGAAAATGAAATGAATGTTACAATGTAAGTTAAGTTAAAATGGTGATTAGCTTGCATAAAATGATGGAATGTTAATAATAGTCTAGTAAATAATTAACAATGATAATAATATACATATGTATGTATGTATGTATATATAGTTAGTTGATGGATAATATGAGCATTAATTCAAATCAGAGGGGAAAGACTATAGAGATTATGCACAAAAGATTTGTACCAACCGACACACTGTATGTAACTGAAAGATGGTTTTATGTTTTATGTGTTATGTTTATGTAATATTTATGTCTGTGTAAAAAATAAAAAAACTTTTAAAAAAAGAATTTAGGGTGTGGACACTGTCGTTTTGTTTCTGGAGGTTAGGCAGTTCAGCTGAGAACGCTTCTCCCAATGCAAAAACCTCGTTATTTTAATCCATAGACTCATTTAATTGACAAGGGAAGACTTTCAGATATTTCAGTGGCGTGCATATCTTTATTTGATTGCAAATTAACTTGCCTCAGCTCAGCTATGCAGGTCTGTCGATTTGAACAGAATTGGGCGTTAAATTAACTTTTGAAATTTTTGAGAGTAACAGAAGCAACATGGCAGGGAGAAACGTTCCAAATGGGAGTGTTTTAAATGAGGGTTAATTCTCCGATATAGCCGCAAATGAGAGAGAAATTATGCTTCTCCAATCTGAACACAAGCGTGGCTTGGAATACCGTCGCTCAATTAGATCTGCCAGTTGAACAAACAATAAGGTGTGTGTCTTGTTAAACTCCTCTTTTCATATTCTGAAGCCTTTTCTATATAGGGATTTGCGTAGGCATTCAGGACACAGCTGATGAGAGATTTGTTTTAACTGCACCAAGAAAGTGGGAAATGAAATATGGGTAAGCAAAAGAAAATGTAGAGATGTAGCGTTCTAGGAAGGGTATCCAAAGTTGCTAAAATTAGGCATTTCACGATGAGTTTCATAAACACACACGTTTTTGAATACAGTTTAGATCAGGGGCCTCCAATCTTGGCAACTTTAAGACTTGTGGACTTCAACTTCCAGAATTGAGGAATCTTGGGAGTTGAAGGCCACAAGTCTTAAAGTTGCCAAGGTTGTAGACCCCTGGTTTAGAGGGTTGGACAAAACAAATTTGGTGAATTCATTCCCTGTTTGTACTTCTGCGGATTCCCCTTTGCTGGATCTTGCCATTTCGCCTCAAATTTAGTCTGTCTTAAAGGAATATAGGTAGTCCTTGACTTATGAACCCCCTCTTGAGCCCAAAATTTATGTTTCTAAGTGAGACATTTGTTAAGTGAGTTTTGTCCCATCTTATGACTTTTCTTGCCAGATTTGTTAAGTGAATCACTGTGGTTCTTAAGTTAGTAACATGGTTGTGAAGTGAACCTGGCTTCCCCATTGACTTGGCTCATCAGAAGGTCTGATAACAGATAATCAGAGTTGGAAGGGACCTTGTAGGTCATCTAGTCCAACCACCTGCCCAAGCAGGAGACCCTACACCATTTCTAACAGATGGGAGTCCAATCTCTTCTTGAAAGTCTCAAGTGATGGCGCTGTCAACTAAAAAGATCCTCCTTTGGTCTTTTTAGCTGCCAGAAAAAGGGAGTGGGGGAAAACAAGGCATTCTTGAAATGCCTAGATAATCACCCCGGTAGCCCAAAGTTGTCGGAGCATAAGAAGGAGAGCATGATGGATGACTCTTGGAGATGGATGTGTCCCATTGGAGAAGTCACATTCATGGGGTGGGGGAAAGACTAGGGTCAAGGGGGAAATGTATGATGTAATTTAGTATCGGCTGCACCCAGCCACGGGCCAACATGGCAACCTCTAATAAATCAATTTTATTTTCTCTGAGATGCGGCTACAGACTTTTGATTTGAATGAGGGTGGATTTGTTGGAGCTCTGACAGGTGCTCTCACAACCTCTGAGGCCAAGCTATTCTGGTTGCAAAAGGGGATCCTGTGATCCCAGGACACATCATAAATATGAATCTGTTGTCAAATATCCGAATGTAAATCATGTAACTATGGGAATGCTGCAACGGTCATAAGTGTGAGTAATGGCCACAAATCATGTTTTTCAGTGTTGTTGTAAGTTGGAATGGTCACTAAATGAACTGTTGTAAGTCGAGGGCTTCCTGTACTTCTTTTGGCTAAGAAGGGCTACGCGTACACGTACATGAAAGAGAAATCCATTTTTGTCCAATCATATATATAGAATAAAAGGAACACTCTGTTTTGTGGCATGACAATCCAGTTGGTGGCCCCTGAAATGACCTCTGGTCTGGAGGGTAATTGTGTGCTTTTAGTAAAAGCTTTTGAAACAGCATTTGATCATAAACTAATATGGCAAGCTCTGAGCTACTAACTCCTGCTGCTGCGATACTCAATTTGGCCAATTTGCTAGACCAGTACTCGAATACAGCTCATCAGTCTAGAACCCACATTACGTATCTGATACTAGCACAGTTGAGAAAGTCCAGAAATATTTCACAAGAGTTCTCCGCTCCTCTACTCATTGTAGAATACCTTATGCCACCAGACTTGAAATTCTAGACCTAGAAAACCTTGAATTATGCCGTCTTTGGTCTGATCTAAGTATAGTATATAAAATCATACATTGCAATGTCCTACCTGTCAATGAATACTTCAGCTTCAACCATAACAACACAAGAGCACACTATAGATACAAACTCAAGGTTAACCGCACCAAACTTGATTGTAGGAAATACGACTTCAGCAACAGAGTGGTCAATGTCTGGAATACTCTACCTGACTCTGTGGTTTCTTCCCCAAACCCCAAAAACTTTAACCTTAGACTGTCTACTATTGACCTCACCCCTTTCCTAAGAGGTGTGTAGGGAGCGTGCACAAGTGCACCAACATGCCTACTGTCCCTGTCCTATTGTTTCTTTTATTTTTCTTAAATGTACCCATTTCATGTATTCATAACTATGTATATACTTATACCTATTATCTTGTAAGCGATTGACAAATCAAAATAAATAAATAAAATTAATCTCTACTTTGTTGCCACATGAGTTCTGGATAATCGTTTGCTGTTAGGGCCACGTTTAGACGTGGTATTCAGCAGGTTCTGACCAGTTCTGGAGAACCGGTAGCGGAAATTTTGAGTAGTTCGGAGAACCGGCAAACACCACCTCTGACTGGCCCCGCCCCCATCTATTCTCTGCCTCCCGAGTCCCAGCTGATCGGCTGGATCTTCTTTTGTTGACCTGCACAGGAGAACAGAGCTGGAAAGCAGGTTAGTGGGGTGGGGTGGAAATGGGGATTTTGCAGTATCCTTCCCCCAGGAGTGGGGAAAGAATGGAGATTTTATAGTATCCTTCCCCTGCCACGTCCACCAAGCCACACCCATAGAACTGCTAGTAAAATTTTTGAATCTGACCACTGTCCATGTTACTTTTTCAGAGAAGGTAAAACTCACAGTGGGAACAGAAATGCAATAAATCGAGAGCAGCCATACCACATCAATGTTGGACAGGGATCTTTTCTCTACTTCCATGTTGGGGAGTGGGAATTTCCTTTGTTTCAAAAATGAAAATAATTCTAGGATTCACATTGTCATTGTTAGTGTTCCCTGCCCCCAAATAGTAGGAGATTGTGGTATCAATTTTTGGCAATTAATTGCCAGAGAAATTCAACCATATGAGTAAAGGGAGTCTGGGGGCTTCTAAAAAATCATCCTGGGTCTTCTGGGGTTCCAGCTCTAAATTGGCAAAACAGGAAAGGCATGGTTGCCGCCAAAATATCTGAAAGACTAGGGCAAGGGGGTTACCAGACCTGTCCATGCAGCCTTTGGTGGTCATGGGGAAATGATTACAAGTGAGGGAAAGAAGAAAAAATTCCCATCACACAAGAGGAAGTCAGGTAGTAGAGCACTGGATTTCTTTCACCCTGAAAGAACAGATCTCCACAATGTATTTTATTGAACGGATTAATTTTCCCTTCCTTTGTGATCAACCGAGTCAAATAGTGGCACACCTGGAATTATCCTTTTACCTAATAGTAGATTTTTCATTAACTGGTTATGTTGAATGCCCAACTTGGATGTTTCTAGCCAAAAACAATGTGGATCAACTCCTTCCCTACCAATTATACCCTTAGTAGCTTATTAAAAAAGGATTTCATGGCATGGCAACACGCTCTATATGGGGTTGCCCCTGAAAATCACCCGGAAGCTCCAATTGGTGCAAAGTGCAGTAGCCCGCATGGTTTTGTGCAGACCTTGATGTGTACGTGTATCACTTCTCCTGTGGGAGCTGCATTGGTTGCAGATTTGTTTCCAGGTGCAATTCAAGGTGCTGTTTGTCATCTTTAAAGCCCTTCATGGCTTGGGACCAGGTTGTCTGAGGGACCGTCTCTTGAAGGTCATATCTGCCCAACCCACTAGAGTGGGAAGGCAAGGAATGTTGTGTATCCTTTCCCCTAAGGAGAGATATCTGGCGAGATCCAGAAGAAGGTCCTTCTCTGTGGTGGCTCCCTCCCTCTGGAACATCATCCCTCTGGAAATTAGACTGGTCCCCACTCTAACACTTTTTCAGAAGGCCCTGAAGACGTGGTTCTGCCAGTGGGCTTGGGGAACTGGATGGAGCCCATAAAATGGCTGGCATGGAAGTGTGTTGTCGCTGGGGTGAGTGTGGGTGGGTGGGTTATTATTTTATTAGTTTTCTTTTTTATTATCATTATTTCTTTTATGTTGTGTTTTTATGTCCTTGTATTCAGCCTCGAGTCACTATGTGTGAGTAGGTGTCAACACAAATTTTCTAAATAAATGAATAAAACAAAATACTCAGGAGAAATATCTGCATTCTGCATCATATAAGACAGGCAGCAACAGAACCTTCCAGAAAAGCTTGTTTTTCACTTTCTCTATCACTGTCTCAGAAACCCTTGGGTCTGCCGTCTGCTTAAAGAAATGCCTAAAATATAAAATCCGAACGTACTCCCCCTCCTTGACAGAAATTTAAATCTGAAAAGGAGGAGGGGGTTAACCCCCCCTCAAAGCAGGCTGTTTATTTGTTAGCATTCCAATATGCCAACATGTGCAACAGAAGAAAATCAAGCTTTTGACAGGTGTAGACACTAGACTCTGAAGCAAGCGCCTAGTTCTCTTGAGTGTTTCAAAGGTTTTTCTTCTGCCAGACTCAAAATAAATTTCTATCTCAATGTCCAAGAAAATAAATAGTGCGCTTTATTTGCCAAAGCTCAGGGCTAATTAAAATAAATAAATAAAAATGCTTAAAGTTCTGATTCTTTTTAGAACATACTTTTCCCCTCAGAAGAAATTACCTGTTGCTTTGTAGTAAAAAAAAAAAAAAAAAAGCTCAAAGATACAAATTTAACCATGAGACACAACATCTTAAAGTTTCCACTCCTTTTTTCGCTTCACAAATATGTTGGCCTCAACCAATTTCCGTGCATGCCTTTCTTATTGTACAATATGGGGATTTTGTGTAATTCATAGCAGAATGGAAGCTGACCAAAGCTTTGGAAAAAATTCTTCTGCGCTAATTATTTACTATAAAGTTTTAATATGAGAAGCGTCATATTTGATTTTTGTTTTTTGGTTCTGTCCTGTGGTTATGAGAGGGTTTGTAATTGGCCTGAAATGGTATGTGGTATTCAATGGCGTATAATTAAAATTGTGAACTAGTGTTTAGTATATTGTTGTTGACACAAAAATGGCAGGTCACATTTGACAATTCACAGGTTTTGAGGATCCATATTTGTGTTAACTGTGGCACGCGTCAAACCAGAACTACCTTCTAACACTCCTGTTGTCACTTTCAGAATTAAAGCTTTGATACATAAGATATTCGAAAGATGTGAATGTTCCAAATAACAGAATTACAGAGTTGGAAGAGACCTTGGAAGCAGTGATGGGATTCAGCCAGTTCGCACCAGTTTGGGAGAACCAGTTGTTAACTTCCTGAGCAGTTTGGTGAACTGGTTGTTGGAAGAAATCATTAGGATAGAGAACTGGTTGTTAAATTATTTGAATCCCACCACTGCTTGGAGGTCTTCTAGTCCAAACTCGTGCTCAAGCCCTCAAAATCCCCTATACCATTTCAGACAAATAGTTGTCCACTGTCTTCTTAAAAATATGTTTTCTTTCCTCCTTATTCCATACCTATTATTCACATTCATTTTGCAGGTTGAGCTCTCCAGAAAGATTCTGCAACTGCTGTTCTCCTAGTCTTTAAAGCTATCAGGAAAGACAACCACGAACTCCAGGGGTGGGATTCTACCAGTTTGCATCTATTCGCTAGAACTGGTTGTTAACATTCTAAGCAGTTCGGAGAACCGGTTGTTAGAAGAAATTACTGGCCTAATCCTGTAAGGAAGGCAGGAAGGAAACATTCTGGTGTTGCTTGCAGAAACTGCCTCTCCGTTAACCCTTATTACATTCTTGGCAGGACTAGACTTCCTGTCTCTGGAATTTCTCTGGAGTTTTTTTCCCCTCCTTTGCTGGTACTTTGCTTGTGTGGAGTGACCATTGGAAAAAGTGACTTATGACCATTTTTCACACTTACAACTGTTGCAGCATCCCCACAGTCACAAGAGGCCAGGCGAGGAGATGTGTGCCTCAATGTGAAGATGTTGAGTTGGCCACGGCCAGCCAGTAACATGACCACCAAGCCATGTCCACCCAGTCACATGACCACCAAACCACGCCCACCAACTAAGCCACGCTCACAGAACCGGTTGTTAAAAAATTGAATCCCACCCTTGACGAACTCAGTTAAGCAGGGATTATTCTGAGTCAGGTAAATGGGCACTGCAGCTTATCATTTAAGAGGGACTCTAAATTTGACTCTTTATTTTGATGGCAGGAGATAGAGGTGAGGCCTCTTTATTTATTTTTTTCTTGGTTGGAGGCTTTGGAACTGAGATAGTGCATATCCCAAAATCACACAGATGGCAGTTTATCCTTCATGACTGTATTAGTATAATAAAGTAGTAAGCTGAGTAAGTGCAGGGATCTGGAGACCCAAAGAGCAAGCAAAGCAGGTAAATCCGCCACACCAGAGGATATTATAGGCACAGAAATGCATGTTTCTCTTTCCAATTGAAATATATTGGGATTATATTTCAATACTGACCTACCTGAGAGTAAGCCACTTTCAACTGAAAAAGACTTTACTTCTGAGTGGACTTGTATTTAATTGTGATGTGATTCATTAAGAATCAGGATGATGGATTGTGAATACCATTTGTTTTTAAGACTTTGCCAATAGCACCATGAGAGTCAATTTGGTGTAGTGGTTAAGGCATCAGGCAAGAAACTGGGGCATTGGGAGTTCTAGTTCCACTTAGGCATGAAGCCACCTCACGAATCTTGGGCCGATCACTTTCTCACAGCCTTAGGAAGGAGGCAGTGGCATACCACTTCTGAAAAAACTTTCCCAAAAAAACCCCAGGGACTTCTCTAGGCAGTTTGCTTAAGGGTAAATTTAAACTGCTGTTGAAACCAATGAGAGAAGGCTTGAATTTCATTAGCTTGGATGAAAGCACATTAAACCCATGAAAGCACATTAAATATGATACAAATCTCTATTTAGCCCATTTTACAATTTCACAGGTTACATTTGGAAGGGTAAAACCTGTCTTCTCTTTGGTTTGAACTCCTCTAGTACATTTGTTATTTCATTCCCCAATTCTACCCTTCCACCCCAAGTGCCGGTCAAATTATTGTAACTAAACTAAGATGATTTTATAAAGATATAACTCCAATCAGTTTTAATAGATTTACTTCCAGGTATCTGTAGGAGGAGAACTATGTTAGTCTATAATGGCAAAAAAACGGGAGTCCGGTAGCACTTCTTTTTTTGGATAATTTTATTGAATTAAAACTGTTTTCATTGGCTTCAGCTCACTTTATCAAATACATAGAGTGATTAGACTGATATAGGATATAAACTGAGATGAGAAAGAAGAGAAGACAGGTGGGTTATGTAAATGCAGATTATATGTGAGATAGATTACAATTACTTCAGCAATTAACAACTGTAATGTGTTAAAAAAAAAACCTCAACATTTTTGTTGAGACTTCTGCCTGAAACCTTTAGAGATGAATGTGAGTTTAACATGTTTCTTGCTTGATGGCACTATTAAAGTCCTCTTTTTTCATGACAACTTTGAGGTCTGCTACAGAGTTTCCTGGGAGGTTGAAGTGCTTTTATAATTGCTTTGAGGACTTGTTTTGAGTCCTGATATCAATTAATGCTTCCGTTAATTATTTTGTGAAAAGTTTGGCCAGTTTCTTCTATGTAGAATCTATGTAGAATCCAAAGGGCATTGATGGCAGATAGCAATAGCATTTAGACTTATGTATCACTTTACAGTGCTTTACAGCCCTCTCTAAGCGGTTTACAGAGTCAGCCTATTGCCCACAACAATCTGGGTCCTCATTTTACCCACCTCGAAAGGATGGAAGGCTGAGTCAACTTTGAGCCTGGTGAAATTTGAACTGCCAAATTACAATCAGCCGGCAGCAGAAGTAGCCTGCAGTACTGCACTCTAACTACTGCGCCATCGTGGCTCATAGTGGCATATATCAGAGGAAGAGTACATGGAGATTCCTCTGCCGTAATCTTGTGTGTGAAGTTATCAGGGCCTGTAATGGTATATTGGTGTAGATGTGGGAGCAAAGTAGACATCTGGATAGGTTGCAAGACCTGATTCTCATATTGTATCGTTATCCTGTTATTCATTGTTGGTTGTGAAAATCTGCTTCAGGTTGGCTGGTTATTTGTATGGAAGTATGGGCCTATAAACTTATGCCTTTTAATGATATATGTTTGCTGGGAAAAGTCAAAAATAAAAAATCAGAAGGAGCCAAACTCCTCCTGGTTTCTTTTTTTACTTCCTGGAAAGTGATGTTAGGAATGAAAGAGGATTGCTTGAAGCAAGATGTGGTCAAAGATAACCATGCATAATTCCAATTGCTTCCGGTTCTTAATCATCTTTCAAAGTTTATATTAAATTAAATGGGATTTGAAAGTGTGTCATTTTGGCCAGGTGTATCCTCTGTTCTCTTACATGCCGTTCTTCCTTTTAGCCTTAGTGAGTGTGTAAAATGTGTTTTCTTTCACCCAGCCATTCTTTTGTAAGCAAGGTGAAATGTGGCACAGAATGTCTTCTCTTCACCTAAACTCTAGCTCTGCCTTTGGTGACACCAACTTGTTCTGGAATGAAGAAAGTATTTTAAAATAGATATTCTTGATGCCAGCACAAAGGCTTGTAAATTAAATCAGTCAAATTTATGACTAGTGGTTAAAAAGCTGTAAATGTTATGAATTTATGATGCTGTACTCACATTCAGCTGTTCACTGTTTCTGCCTCTCATCTTCCCCCATCTTCCCTCTCTGATGTGGAATAAAGTTTATATACGAGGGTGAGATCATTATAAATAGTTTATGTTACACAAGTGCAATTTTAAATGTTTGCAGGCAAAGAGTACTGTGCCCCTGAGATACCAACTGTATTTCATGGGTTACTGCTTCATGGAGCTGACAAGAATGCGTTTTGCAAATAGTGCACCCTTGCACATACTTCCCAGTTTTATATTTCTGAACTTTAAAAAATTGGCATATATGGAAGGCACCAGTTGTTAGTAGAATTCACTAGGAGAAACTACCTGTATTATATTATGTCTTGCTTAAAATCACCCCATTTTATACAGGTTCAAATAAAAATGAAAATGAATTCTAAATATTTTGAGATGCTCTATAGCCATTAATGGTGTGAGCTTTAAGTTGTTTTTCTAATCTTTGGAATGTTCTACAACATTACTAAGAAAAGCATTAATTGAATTCACAGATGATCAAATATTTTCCAACTTAGACAGGTTTCCAATTATTTTGGATTAGAAATAGCTATTTCCTGTTTTACCATTGCATCTGCCATGCTTAAGGTGGTTTTTTTTTTTTAAAAAAAATATCCAATTAAGTGTAACAGAAATATCAGATAATCAGGAATAATATTCAAGAACAACATTATGTGTTTTAAAATTACTATGCTTATCTTAACACATTTCTTATAAAAAATTACCAGCTAGATTTACTATCATTTGCAACCATTGTAGCAAAATAATTTATCAAAGAGGTTGCTCTTTTAAGATGTCTTAGCCTTTTTATGGTCTGTCACAGAAAAAAATTCTAAGAGAATTGTCTGCCCCTCCATCCATCCGTCCACCTTCCCACCCACCCATCGATCCATCCATCCATCCACAAGGAGTATTTTTGAGGGAGAGGATTAAGGAATTTAACATGATTTTTGGTGTGTGTGTGTGTGTGTGTGTGTGTGTGTGTGTGTGCCTTTGAATCAGTGTTGACTCCTGATATCTGCTTGGACAAGTCCTTGCAGGTGTCTTGACAACATTTTGGGAAGTGGTTTGCCATGGCCTCCTTTCTAGGACTGAGAGTAACTGGCCCAAAGTCACCCAACTGTTTCTGTGCCTCAGACAAGATTAGAATTCACAACCTTCCAGTTTCTAGATTGGTATGCCTTGTCTACCTCTCTAAACTGGCTGTCTTAACATGAAAGAATCAATAGAAATCAATGCTGTATGATGCTAATTTACACCTTCAGTGCTCAATTTAAGTCTCTGAGAAGTCCACAAGTAGGACATAAACATCAAAACATTCTTCAGATCACATTTTCTAGTAAATGGTATTGAAAAGTAATGATAGTTTCATCATGGTTAGTAACCTTATCTAGGCTTGATGAAGATGTTAATCCCTTTTGGAGACCTATTACTCCAATATCTGATTGTAATTCAAACAGATCACTGTATGTGGGAAGAAATGCTTTCTTCCTTTTTTTCTTGCCTTGAATTTTCTATCACTCAGCTTCACTGAGTGGCCCCAAACATCTAAGTATCCACATTCCCTACATACTGCATACTTTTTACAGGAACTTTCCATTGGCCACCTTTGTTTTTTAATGAAAGAGCTGTGGTACTTCAGACAGAGAGTTGTTGTCCCCACGAGTGCATGAGATGGACCAAAACAATGGATATGGACCACAAGAGACCCACAGAAATGTGAAACAGTATTTTAGCATGTCCTACCATGCACAATGCATCTTATCCCACTCAATTTCTAACAATAGCATTAAGAGTTTGTATAGCGAAGGTTTGCAGTGAGAGCACAGTTGTGTTTCCTATTTGGAGCTTGCTTGCTTTTTCTTTCTTTCTTTCTTTCTTTCTTTCTTTCTTTCTTTCTTTCTTTCTTTCTTTCTTTCTTTCTTTCTTTCTTTCTTTCTTTCTTTCTTTCTTTCTTTCTTTCTTTCTTTCTTTCTTTCTTTCTTCTACTTCCTTCCTCTTCCTTCCTTTCTTATTATCCCACCTTTATTACATATTACATAAGTAACTCAAGGTAGTGAACATAACTAATACGCCTTCCTCCTTCTATTTTCCCCACAGCAAACCCTGTGAGGTGAGTTTGAACTGAGAGTGAGTGATTGGCCCCAAGTCACCCAGCTGGCTTTTATGCCTAAGGCATGACTACAACTCCCAATCTCCTGGGTCCTCAGCTAGCACCTTCACCACTGTACCAAACTTGCTCTTGAAGCTGTGAAATCCATGTTGGGAATACAAGTACTCTCCCTTTGTGCATCACTGATATGAAGTAATTGGAGCATGAGCATATAAATAGTTTGCTCTTTATATCTGCTTTAACAATACGGAATTGTCCTTTTGCTACCATTCTACAAGTTTAAAGCTCCTTTAGGGCTTTATTATTCTAAATAATTTGTTGAAATCACCATATACTCATTCCCAATGCTAGCTCATTTATGAATAAGTTAAATGACACCAATTCACAATACAGATTTTTTAGACATTTCTATAGTTGTGAAAGTCAGGAAAAAATCAGGAAAAAAAATCATGGGTTTTTAAGAGGACTGTCACCTAACCAATGCAACAACATCTACTTTAATGCTTAAGAAAAACAAGACAGAATATATTTTGGTGCATGCTTCTGTGCATTTGTCTGTGTGGGGGATATAACACAGCATAAGGCCAGAAGCAGGAGACCATTCGTAGAGATAAACCATCTCTGAAAATTTATTCCTAATCTAATGTTAAAGATGACCTTCAACTGTCAGCAGATGTCTTCTCCACTACTAGCAGTCATGTCAAAAAAACCCAGTTACTTAAAATAGCCCCCATCTTTTGCTCATATATAATCAAAGCATTTGTACCAGAAGTTTTGTATGCGTGCCATTCTACTTGTTCCTTTTTTAATCTTTGCAAAGCAGCTACATATGGAGATGATATTCTTCAGAATTTTATATCTCTATTGGACTTTCCTAAAATACTTTGATTAAAAAAGAAAAAGAAAAATAAAGCTGAGCAAAAGAAAAAAAATCACAATATATATGAAAGCTGAATATATACGTGGTGATTATATCAACTGAATTGGGAGGCCAATTATTTTTCTTGTATTTGTAAAAGTCAGGTGTTGGAGTTTAGCGTTCCTCTTGGTAGCCATTTCCTTGGTTACTTTGGAGGAGCAATTGCTGATGCCCTCAGTCTCTTAAATTAAGTTGCTTCAGCCTGCCCTCCATTTTGAAACATCAGGTTACAGCTGGAGCATCACAGACGCCAAAGTACAGAGCCAATACTCTTGTCTAAATGTTGTTTTCTTTCCAACCTCATCCCAGCTGCCCTCCACCTGCAAAATGAAAAGGCCTGAAATTATGGAAGATAATTTACCTTCTCGGAGTTGACTGCTCCTGATGGTTATGGAAATTGCTAAGTAAAATGTAATTTAAAATGAAAGCCAAATTTTGAACAATACATCTTTATGTATGTAAACATATGTACAACATTTGTAATAAATGTCCTCCGCAACTAATGCATAAAATACTTTTTTGAAATTAAAGACATGTTGAATTCTTGCACCATAAAGCAAAGCAGGGAGACCCACGTGCAGAAAGGGAGTCTTGTAAAGTATCTATATGTCTCAAATGGAATAAATTATCAGCTCTTTGCTTAGAATTTGCTCTGAATTGGGGCCAATGCAGCTGCAATTTTCACTGCTGTTTGATCTGCCCTTTCAAGTTCTGATGATCCTTCCAAATTGCTTTTAATGGACAGAAGCCAACAAAAGAAGGGGAGCTTGTTGTCATAAAACCGGATGTGTAATTTGCTCAACATTTATACCTGTGCTTTGTAGTTCCCGAAAGCTGCTGGGCTCTAAAATTGTGGAAGGAAGAAAGATGGAAACAAAAAGACACTCCCTGGACTGGTTTCATGTAGGTCATCTTTTTCTGAGGTTCAAGAACTATTTAAGATTATATCTGAATGTCTGAAAGTATTCCAGCTGTACTTTATGGCAGCATGGAGGTTTCTAGCAGCTAACTGATTGAGAATGATTTCAGAAGGAAATAAAAAAATAGCAATAACATTTATGTATTTTTCCTAAAACCACATAGGCAGCTTTCTTGATCCAGTGCTAATTAACAGTCCCCTCATTCAATAGCTTATCTCCCCCCAGATGGAATTCTACTTTAGAATGGCTTCATGATATGAAATGCCACTTACTGAGAATGTCCAGAATGTAAAAAAGATGTTTTATACCAGGTTAAAGGTAAAGGTCAAGGTTTCCCTCGCATACACGTGCTAGGTGTTTCCGGCTCTAGGGGGTGGTGCTCATCTCCGTTACAAAGCCGAAGAGCCAGCGCTGTCCGAAGATGTCTCCGTGGTCATGTGGCCGGCATGACTAAACGCCGAAGGCACATGGAGTGCCGTTACCTTCCCAGTGGTCCCTATTTTTCTACTTGCATTTTTACATGCTTTCGAATTGCTAGGTTGGCAGAAGCTGGGACTAGTAACGGGAGCTCACTCTGTTACGCAGTGCTAGAGATTTGAACCGCCGAACTGCCGACCTTTGTGATCGACAAGCTCAGGATCTTATCCACTGAGCTACTGCATCCCAGGTTAGCCATCAACTATTCTGGTATCCTCCAGATGTTTTGCACTTCAGCTAATATCTGATCTGTTCCAAATCTTTGGAAGAAATAACAGTGCAGAGCCTGACCTGAGCTTATTATGAGTAGCTTCCCAAAACAAGAGAGGGAACTAGGAGGCCCCAAGATATAAATGTGGGACCATTTGTATGCAAAGTACAACACAATTTTTTTTTAAAAAGCTGAGTCGAGATCTGGTGGTACATAGGAGCACAGTTGATTGGGAGAAAAATCTGGATTCTTCAAGGATACATTTTCTTCAACAATTTCCAGATATACCCTGTTGAACATCTAGGGGCTAACACAATTACTATTTCCACTGTAATCAAGCATAATAGCTAAATGATGTTTTATGCAAGTTACCTGGATTTGTATCATCAGTGTCCTACCTATGTGTCCTTCCCAACTTGGTCTGTGTCTTTGGTACCAAAAATAAAATACGGAACACTGAAGAAAGGAAATAGTTGGGAAACATTAGGTTTACTTCTTTTCGATGCATGTTTCCTTTTTTATTGAAACCAGAGGAAAGTTTCCTTTTAAGATGAGATTGCTTATCTGTATTTTATCTGCACGTACTTTATTATCCATATGTGAAGTTGAAATCTGAGATTTGATTTGAAAATTAATAGCTTAACTTTCTGAAAATAAACCAGGTGTCAGGATTGATGATCTGAATGAGATGCCTGTGAATCAGTTCAACAATTTGGAAGAACATTTGCATATGAGCAAAAGCCCCTTTTTTATGTTGTTCATAGATCTGAATCAAATTGACTTAATTGTATGGGTCTCATTGCCAATTCTAATTGAATTGAATCTACAATCCTAATTGAATCAATAATGACTGTAGATACATGCCTATTGTACCTATTGTATGGTGCTGTGATTTCTGATGGGGGATGCAGAATGCATATTATCAAAATACTTTTTTTTTTTTTTTTACAAATGAAAATGCTTTGAATGAATTGCTTTGGTAACAGTTTGTAGGAAGATTAAACATTTGGTTATAGGAGGTCATAGATATATAAGCCATCTTTGATAGGCAGCAAACATTTTGGTAAGAAAATCACTTGCTCCTGCATTTAACTAAATCACATTGGAAAACATTGTAGAGAATCGTGCTGTCTAGTTTTGAAATGCAGACTCATACATTACTTGAGAATGCATCCAAGTTCTATCTTGTTGCCTTATTAGGTTATGAGCTATGGTGGCACAGTGGTTAGAATGCATATTGCAGGATAATTCTGCTGACTGCCAGCAGTTTGATTCTCACTGGCTCAAGGTTGATTCAACCTTCCATTCTTCTGAAGTCAGTAAAATAAGGACCCAGATTGTTGGGGACAATATGGTGACTCTGTAAACCTTTTAGAGAGCACTGTAAAGCACTGTGAAGCAGTACATAAATCTAAGTGCTATGGTTATTGGAGAAGTGGTTAAGGCATCAGGATAAAAACCAGGAGTCTATGAGTTTTAGTCCTGCCTAGATCACAAAGCTGAGTGATCTAGGTCAATCATTCTCTCTTAATCCTAAACAGCAAGGAAAGGCAAATCATTTCCACAAATCCTTACCAAGAAAATTACAGGGACTAATCTAGGCAGTTACCAGGAATTAACACAGAATCCAAGAAACAAATTTAAAAACAAAACACCAACACGGTACTTTTGGGACATGCTATAAGCAGCAAAGCCAGCATGAGCTTTAGAGTAGGTGGAAAGTTGAAATAAGAGTGTTTTTCATGTAGCCACTGCTGCTTTAAGAAATAGGACGCGACTCTTGAAAATGACAGTTGTGTGTCTCATTCCATCTCTTTCTGTAAATTGCCACAAAACAACGAATTTCTAGGTACCATAGGCACAGATATGAGAACAATTTAAGTATAAAAGTAAGGTTCCAAAATGAAAAATCAGGAAAAACGGAAGAAAATTTGAGCCCCAGATGTGAAATACAGATTTTAAAGTTTGGGAATGGAAGTAGGTGATAGATAGATAGATGATAGATAGATAGATAGATAGATAGATAGATAGATAGATAGATAGATAGATAGATAGATAGATAGACAGATGATAGTTGATAGATAGATAGGAAAAAAACAGGGGCAGAGATATAGAGATATTGTAAATAATAGTGTCCCAATTTACCTTTTTTTTTTTAAAAAAAGTGAAGAGATGGCAGTTCATTCCAGAGAAATAACTAATCCTTCTGTATATTTGTTTGGAAACACATACTCATTTTCATGCAGATTTATATTTGTTAAAGGCCTGGGAAGATTAGGCATCTATCATGCCACAAATAATAATTCAGCCCTGAATGAGTTTAAATTAATTTGAGTAACGTTGTCTAGCTAACCTTGTATGACTTTCAAAAGCTAAGCAGAGTTAGATTTGATACAGGTAGTCCTCAACTTATCACCACAATAGAGACTGGAAAATTCATTAAGCGGTGCAGTCATTAAGAGGCCACCCCAATTTTACAACCTTTTTGCCATGGCCATCAAGCAAATCACCCAGAGTTATTAAGTGAGACATCATGTGACCGAACCTTGTGGTCTCCTGCCAGCTTCTTCCCCAGTCCATTAACTTTGCTTGTAGAAACTGGCTGAGATGATCACAGATGGTGATCCTATGGCTGTAGGGTGCTGCAACTGTTGTAAGTCAGAGCTGGTTGGCAAGTGCCTGGATTGCCACCATGTGTCTGTTGTGAGGATCATCATAACTCCAAATGGTTGCTAAATGAATAGGTGTTAAGTGGAGGATTACCTGTAGGTACTGTGTTCAAAAGGGAGGCTATTCAGAAGTGTTAGGTGCAGGATTACACCAGAACATTAAAAAGCGTGGGGGGAAAATGAAATGGAAGACCACTTCCATGGATGTTATAGAAACTGAACTTGATTTGAAGGAGATTCTGTCTTTACATGATAGTCAATAATAGCTGGAAATGAAATAACATGAAATATAACATATGCAGTGGTGGTATTCAAATAAAGTTGCCACCGGTTTGGTGGGTGTGGCTTGGTGGGCGCGCTTTGCGCACATGCACCACTTTGTGTGCATGCACGTGCCAAATGTGCACTTTGCACAGGCGCAGAGGCATTTGCACAGTTGCAGAGGCATTCTAACTCACCTCCTGCAAGCCTGCATGATGCCAGTCGCTGCAGCAACTGCTGCACGGCGCAATTTGTGCCGCGCAAAGTAGCTGCGCTTTGAATTCTGGCCATAAAAGTGAGTATGGGAGCCCAGGCGGGTGGGTGGGCCAAACACAGAGTAGCGGAGAGAACCGGTTCTGTCTCCGCTGCTCGTCGCCGCTACCGGCTCTCCAGAACTGGTCAGAACCAGTCGAATACCACCACCGAACGTATGTATTTTAGCCTTGAGAGATTGAGAAGATATGAATTAAAGGCTTTGGGAAATGACTATCTCAAGCAGGGTTCCTTGGAGGGAAGCTGTGGGTTTATTGTGCCTCTCCACTAATTCCATCTGCAGGCAGAGTTAAAGACTTTGGGAAAACAAGACTTTGAATAAGATGACTGAGCAGTTCCTTATTCCAGTTCTGGAATGTCACCCATTTAAATCTGCTTCCTAAGTTTTTGAGTATATTTTGGTGAGTGGAGAAATTCTCTATCCAATATCTTTCCTCAATGATCCAGCCAGAACTGCCGTCTATATCCTAGATCAGTGGTGGTTAACCTTTTCGGCACCGAGTGCCAAAATGGGACTGTGCGTGTACACATGTGCTAGAAACCGGAAGAGCAGCTCCCCGATGTGTGTATGCAGGAGCGCCGGAAACCGGAAGCTTAGCTTTCCGGCATGCACATGTTGTGGTTCCGGGTTTGGATTCTGCTCCTGTGGCAGATATGAGTTCAAGTGATGAGGACATGGCAGCAAAATATGAGCCGGCATTGCTTAGTGATTGGGATAGTAACCAGGATGAGGAGATGGATGTAACAAGGGAAGATAGACCTGAAGTAATAGAGTTGTCAGGACCTTCGACCTCCTCTGGTTCTTTATCTGATCAGCAGCCGGGAATGGCTGACAGGGAAGGCATGAGAGAGTCTTCCAGTGGAGATGAAAATTTGGAGAACTTATGGTTAGACGTCAGAAACAGAAGGAGGCTGAGAAGACAAATTCAGTTAGAAAGGAAGTGTCGAGCTAGTCATTAATTAGGGAAATTAGCATGCTTCATAAGTGAATAAAAGGACACGGCTGGGCTGGTGGAAGTTGCCAGAAGCAAAGTGACTAATTGGGAGTGAAGACATGCAGCAAACTCTCTGAGGCTTGTGATTTACTGCCACACCAGGATTGCCGGACAGAGTGTGGATTTATTGCTGTGTATTGGAATTTACTCCAGCCGTTCTCTTGTGGGGGTTTGTTTTTGATTTGAACTAATTCTGAAACGGCTGCTTTTTGTGTTGCTCGCCTGCAATTAAAGGGGAGACATAACACGCACATGTGCACCAGCCACCTGGTCTTCCGGTTTCTAACGTGCATGCGCATTGCGAAGACCAGTTGGCTGGCACGTGCATGTGCTCCGGGGAGCTGCCCTTCTGGTTTCTGAAGCTCCTGCGCACGTGTGAAGACCAGCTGGCTGGCGTGCATATGCACACTGGAACCTGAAAGAGCAATGGGCGATGGCTGGTGTGCCCAAAGAGATGGCGTGTGGCATAGGTTCACGATCATGGTCCTAGATGTTTCATGTCAACTTTGAAGCTTCAGATGAATTCCTTGTAAGTCTTCTAGTTTTGGAAAAGGAAAAAAAATAAGATACCTAGGAAGAATTGTGATGGGTGCTTCAAAGGATGGCTGCTAGATTCAAGACTGAAATAAAACTGCAGAGAAGGCTGAAAGCACAGAACCTGTAATTATTATCAAGCTGCACTTTTCCTACTCAGTAGTTTATTTTGTTATTTGATAGGACAGATCATCTGATAGCTTATTTCATTATTGAACTGCTCGCTTCACTTGTCGTAAATAATTATTCACTCACCGAGATGTGGGCTTTTTACAATGAACAAAATTATGCTATTATCATATGGAATAATGCGCCTAATATAAATACTGTACCTATGACCCTCTCTCCAATAAACAAATACATGCCATGTCTCCTAAACAAAGAGTTTATAGGCATATTTGCCCAATGACAAAAGAAGAATGCAAAATATTCTGGATGGAGAGAGAGAGAGAGAGAGAAAAAAAAACCAAAGTGGCAGTGTGTTTTGTTAAAAAAATGTCTTTTCTGTGTGATGGGAACAGGGCTGGATTGAAGCCAATTGATGCCTTAAGCCGAGGATGTCCAATCTTGGCAACTTTAAAACTTGTGGACTTCAAGTCCCAGAATTCCTCAGCCAGCTTGTTAGCCCTAGCCCTAGCCCTAGCCCCTAACCCCTAACCTCTAACCCCTAACCCCTAATCCTAACCTCTAACACCTACTGTAAGCACAGCCTGACAAAGGTGTACCTTGATAGAAGTCAATCTCTCATGCCATGAGATGGAAACAGTTATGATATCTGATGATACCTTCAAACCAAACTTTTAGGCACTCATCATGCCACAGAAAACATTTTTAACAATATAGATTAATGTCTAGCATGGTGGATAAGGAGAATTACAAAACAAATAATTAAAGATGAGTACAAAAGAGTTAAGGGCATGATGGCTAAGGGAAACCTCTGTAATGCTGACCTTCCATCGGTGTTTGAAGCTAATGCTCAGTTGCCTTAATGGATAATTACAGCTAGATAGGAACAATTAGAAATATATTTTGCACTTTTCCATTCAATAAGTTAGGGTTATTTGTCTAAAAAAGTATATGTGGTAAAGCTCATTCAGAGGTCCTGTTTGTCATGGCATGAAATTGCCACCGTGTTTGAAGAGGACATGTATATAAGCAGGAGGCAGCCTGAAGTTTGTTTTTGTGGCATTCTTTTCTTATTTTCCCAAAATAAAACTTCCCAAGAAGACAATCCATTTGGGGTGGGTGACGCAAGAGCATTGGAGTGGGGGGCACAATTGGGGCTTGCGATTTTGCTTGGCTGTAGTGAGTCCTGATGTTCTGCTCTGGGACAGTCTCCTCTTTGTGGGCTGCTGGGCCTATTTTGGCCATAGCCGCAAAAGAGATTGGACACTTCACATATAGTCCTCAATTTACAGCAGTTCATTTAGTGACTGTTCAAAGCTACAATGGCACTGAAAAATGTGACATGATCATTTTCCAGTTATGACATTTGCAGCATCTCCATAATCATGTGATTGAAATCCAGATGCCTGGCAACTGGTTCATATTTATGACGGTTGCAGTGTCCCAAGGTCCTGGGTTCCCCTTTTACGACCTTCTGATGAGCAAAGTCAATGGGGAAGCCAGACTCACTTAACAACTGTGTTACTAACTGATCAACTGCAGTAATTCACTTAACAACGGTGGCAAGAAAGGTCTTAAAATAGGGCAAAACTCATTTAACAATTTGTCTCACTTAACAACAGACAAGTTGGGCTCAATTGTGGTTGTAAGTTGAAGATTACCTGAACTTGTACATTTTTTGGGGGGTGGGGTGTAGATTTGGAATGGTAGGGATGGGTGGGACATGATTCCATGGAGTTCCTATGCAAGATTAGCTTTAGATTTGGGTTGCTTTGGAGAAATTTTACTTCAGTTTAGGAATACCCTATATCAGTGATCCCCAACCTTTTTTATGCCGCGGCCCGGTACCGGCATCAGCTGGGCGCCGTGGCCCGGCACGGCATCAGCTGGGCGCCGCCATTTTTTTGATGAAAAAGTGCTTCCGGTGACCTCACCGGAAGCA
Source organism: Notechis scutatus (assembly GCF_049901735.1). Classification (NCBI taxonomy): domain Eukaryota; kingdom Metazoa; phylum Chordata; class Lepidosauria; order Squamata; family Elapidae; genus Notechis; species Notechis scutatus. The sequence goes on along the minus strand of NC_142009.1, from coordinate 132,843,418 downwards.
CTTTTCATCAAAAGATGGCGGCTAGCTTCCAGTGAGCTTTTCCGGGTAGAAATGGCTTTCAACCCGGAAAAGCTCACAGCGCTGGCGCCGCCATCTTTTTGATGAAAAAGTGCTTCCGGTGAGCTTTCACCCGGAAAAGCTCACCGGAAGCACTTTTCATCAAAAGATGGCGTGCCCAGCAACCAGCGGCCCGGTAGGACTTGTTCCGCGGACCGGGTGCAGTCCGTGGACCGGTGGTTGGGGACCCCTGCCCTATATTTATCTAAACCTATTGAGTTTGGATTTGGATTAGTATTAAAATCTCATCTACATTCCAATATCCTCCAGGCACCTATGAGTGCTGTCCAACACATCTTGACAGCATCCATTTGGGAAATCTGCCAAGAACTGAAGAACTTTCTGTGAAACAGATTAATCTGAAGAACAATAACGTTGCAATGAAAGGCAATGTGATCAAGGCTTTCTTCAATACCATTCGTAGGAACTATGGCAAAATCCCATGCATGTTCTGATGTACAGGAGCCATGGTGGCGCAATGGTTAGCATGCAGTATTGCAGGCTAACTCTGTCATCTGCCAGCAGTTCAATCCTGACCGGCTCAAGGTTGACTTGCCTTCCATCCTTCTGAGGTGGGTAAAATGAGGGCTCAGATTGTTGAGGGCAATATGCTGACTGTGTAAACTGCTTAGAGAGGGCTGTAAAGCACTATGAAGCGGTATATAAGCCCAAGCGCTACAAAGGAGCTCTGGTATGTACCCATCCCATCACTTTTGATTCAATGGGAGAAGGAATTCTATGTTTCCTTTATGGCCACACAAGACAAGAACCCTACTAGCTGGGAGAATTATTAGTAGGGTTAGGGTTAGGGTTAGGGTTAGGGCTGGAACTGTCATATCTGCTCCCAGCTTTTTGGGGGGATAGTAAAAATAGGATATAATGGTTAACCTTTGTGTCATTTTTGTAGGTTAAATATTAGTTTCCATCCTGTGGCATTTTAACTAGTTGACTTTTTCCCCATCTCATGTCAAAAACTTTTTAAATTTTTTATTGGTAGAAACAAATTGTCATCAACTGGCAGGACCAAGAATATTCAAGCACTTGTATGTTTTTTAAAGCCACTATTGGTAGAAAATAATGCTTTTTGCAATTGCATTACTTTTGTTTGCACTTTCCCTTGAGTTTCTGCAAAGCTGGGGACACCTTGACATCATGCCAACAATAATTTCCCCTTCAACTTTGTCCATTCTTTTTAGTGCCAATGAAGAAATTCTCTGGACTTATCTGCAGTATGCTCTCTTTTGTCATATTGCTCTAATAGGGAGGCAAAGATCATCATCTTCCTTGTCCCCTTCCTCAGATAGCTCCAAACTTTTATATTTCAAACTTATATTAGTCAACTGTCTATCATGGTATTTGCAGCACACAGTCTCTCTGTGTGTGTGTGTGTGTGTGTTCATTTAGCAAACACTTAGGACTTGATCTAAAGATGTTGCCTGTGACAGAAGAGTGGAACATTCAGTAGCAGCGTCAATCCTTAATCATGCTTGCGTTTTTGCAAAATGCTAGCATATGGGTGTGCACATGGCAGTTGAGCTGGAGAGCCATGCACACCCCATAATTAGAAGGACACATAATTTTAAAACCATTTGCTTGATATTTACTAGCCTCTCCAAAATGTCTGCTAGATGCAAATGTGCGATTGGAAGGGAAGGGGGGGGGGAAGGAGGGAGAGAGAGAGAGAGAGTAAGAGAAAGAACAGGAACAAAGCTCCAACACAGTAAAAGATCTACTGTCATTTGCTAAGAAACATGTTTTTTTTAAGAAGGGATTTTGAAATTGTTACTACAAACTGCTTGGGAAAGTGCAATAAAGTGAAAGTATCAAAGAAGATAAATAATTGTAAAAAGGTCAGTATTTCAAAGAAAGATACATACATCAGATCACTGCAGTTTTGGAAGTTTAATCCCCTGGATTTTGTAGGCGAGCTGATAGGGCTCTTACAGGAAAGAATAAAATTCTGGATTTTAATAAAGAGTTTTTTTTGCATTTATGCACTGTTTGCGTTGGAACTGCAATATTACATTTTGTTACAATCTCCTTGCTTTCTAAGAGCTTGCTGATTTCTTTTTGTTTCTTCTATCATCCCATTTCTTTTCCTTGCCCAAGTAAGCCATAATACTAGGGGTTTGTATACTGTGTATACTATATATAGTAATTAGTAAAGAGGCACATTTAGGAATCAGGCAAGTTTGCCAACTAAAGATCCTCATCTAAAGTGCCCTATTAAAGTCAAGAGATATTTTGGAAGCATAACATTCTTCTCAAATCTTATGAACAACATGCAATGAAAAATGAATCATGCTGCCATCTCCCATAGGTTTACGCATCAGTCTGAGATGAATAAACTCTTTCCCACACGTAGCATATGATGGGCCCCAATTCTCGTCAGCTTTAGGAAAGCCATTAAGATTTGGATTTTCTCCCAGGCATTAGAGACCAGTTAGATGGAGTCCGTTTTGCCATTTCATGCTTTGTATCTTATATTTGTATATTGCATATATTTCGATATTATGAGTTTATTATTTCTTTTGGGTTGTGGTGTGCTACTCAGAGTCATGTTGTTGGAGTTGGGTGCCCTTACAAGTCTACTTAATAAACAAATCCTAAATATAGATGTGATTTTCCAATAGTTGCAGCTAAATTGTATGTGTTTTAAAACTGTGAGTATTCTTTGGAGAGGTGTTTTAGGGAATGAAGCACCACTTCAAACAAGTCACTCAAAGTACTCAGGCAGAATTGCACCTTCAAGAGCTCATTATTACATCTCCTTTCCCTCTGACATAGACATAACCCGAAAAGCATTTTTATACAACATATCCTAGTGACATTGCCTTCATATCTCATCTCCAGACCACAGTAAAAGCAACTGCTCCAAATTTAATGTAGATATTCCTTTTTTTCTACTACAATTTCATTGACCGGATCTAGCATGTTTCACTGATGAGGTGGTTCAGGGCTAAGATCTGCCCTGCTCCCATTGGCCCATTTTGTTTGCTGTAGCCCCTCTACCCCAGCCCTTCTACTCCCCATCCCAGTGGTGGGATTCAAATTTTTTTTACTACAGGTTCTGTGAGTATGGCTTGGTGAGCATGGTGTTGCTTGATAGGCATTGCTTGGTGGGCGTGGCAGGGGAAGGTTACTGCAAAAACCCATTCTAACCCAACCCCACTAACCTGCTTTCCAGCTCCGTTGTCCTGTGCAGGGCAACAAAAGAAGAACCAGCCAATCAGCTGGGACTCGGGAGGCAGAGAATAGATGGGGGCGGGGCCAGTCAGAGGTAGTATTTGTCAGTTCTCTGAACTACTCAAAATTTCCACTACTGGTTCTCTGAACTACTCAAAATTTCCACTACTGGTTCTCTGAACTACTCAAAATTTCTGCTACCGGTTCTCCAGAATTGGTCAGAACCTGCTGAATGCCACCTCTGCCCATCCCCATCAGTGGGTACTACAGTCCATAACTATTTGGGCCTGGATTGCAAAAGAAATTGAACATTTGAACATTCTGCCTTCAATTTGAAGAAATATAATTTCTATGCACATTTCATTTCAAAAAAGATTTTGATGAATTCTCATGGATGGAGTGGGATATTTATGTACTTATTTAGCTCCATGGTGCCCAAGGGGTATTTGTCAATTTTTCCTTTCATGGTATGTTTGGAGGCTGAGATAGCCTGCATGACTTATAACCCATTAGTTAAAGGGGAAAGTTTCCCCAAGAATGCTATTTATCTTCAAAATATGAGCAGCCAGAGATACTTCACAATGATAGAATAATAAAATTGTAACAGAAACAATGTCCTTTATCAAAATAAGTTTTAAAAACACACCAGGTTTTGGGGTGATTTTTTTGGACATTTTTGTGTCAGAATTCCTCAAACATCCTGAGAATAAGACAGGGGGGGAAAAAATCAGAAACCCCTTTTGCAACACAGCAGATTTTTTTTTTTTGAGAAATACAAGGTAGACTTTGGCAGAACATGGCTTGTAACAGTGAATTTCCTTATTTTCAAACACAGGGCCGCTGCAAAGCTTTGATTGTCCTGCTGTCTTCCACATCAAATATACTGCAGAGCATTCTGATGAGTGGAGAAATCAGGCTAGAAACGTTCTCTTAAGTAGGCCAAAGTTTTCAGAGATAATTGCCTGTATAAAAAAACACGCTTGACATGACTTTAGTAAGCTATGAAGACGCTGCCTTGGATTGCTGCACATTGGGAGCAATTCTGGAGCTTCTGCAAATGGCCTTGCAGATGTTGGTCTTTGACATTAAAGGGACAGCCCTTCCTTTTATCCCAATTTCTTTTAAAAGTGCGCCTGTCGTATGGGAATCCTTCAAACATGATCCACAGGCCATGAAGCTAATTATGATGTTTCTGTTAGTTTAAACAGGCCCAAAATTACTCCTTAGTGTTACAGCAGTTCCAAGTGCTACTGTTTACTTTCTTGAAATAGGTCTCAGGGGATCCTAATTAGGCAGCATTTGCATATTGCTTTCGTCATGACAAATGCACTGCCAGTGCAGAGCTTTCTTTACAGGGGAAAAAATGATAATGACCATAATTTATAGAACATCCCTTTATATGCAAATTTAGGTTACTACATACTTATTTTCATCTTTCCTGCTAATTTTGCAGTGACCTGTCACATTGCATGGGAAACTCATAACAGGGAGAAACAAGTAATATATACAGAGCATATTTTTTTCTGGCTTTAATTTGAAAGGAAGGACGTTGATCAGAGAAATGGAAATCTCTAATATAAAACTGGTTTTCAATGAGAAAACTAGTTCTGGGTTTTGCTTTTATAGGTTTTAACATGTATAAAACCAAACTGAACCATTTTATATAATGCCCAACATGAAAAGAAATACTGCTAGGAAAAACATTTTTAAGTCTTATAGATCCCCATTACATTAACCCAATTCCACTTTCCTTGCAGAGCTGCTCCATGCTATGAAATTTGCAAGCCAGGACATCAATTCTAATTCAAAATCTGCTGGACAATTAGTTTTTCTGATGCCTGCATTTCTGCCAAAAAGGACTTGATAAGATGATAACCCCGTATGTTGCAATATTCAGAGATAGTTTTGTCGAGGGGGTGATGTCATCAGGAATCACAAAATGATAGAGATGGACAGCATAATACATACATATATACCTATAACTTTGGCCCAGGCTGGATCTCCCTAAATGAGGTTTGGCTTGGAATCACACAGGTTGAGAGATTATCCACAAATCCCTCACATTTCACTAGACAGAATATTTTGAACTTTAGGTGGAAACTGGGTAGAGAGCTAGGAAATGGAGCGTAATGTTCTCCTGAGTCTCTGATCAATGAAAAATCTGTAACGAGTTTTTTAAAAACCTGGTAACGCAAGCAAGGGACATTAGCATGGGAGCCTGCGGGATTTTACTGCTTTCATTAACACAATAAAAGCAGCCTCCTGCTGTAAGCTCTGTCCCTTTCATACATGTGTGTGACATCACAATGTTGGGCTTGCATCACAATACTCCAACACAGCTTTCATAATTGTATTCCCTTGTGCCATCCCTCTCTTCATAGATGCTAATGGACTTTCATTTTAGGCATCAGGTCATTCTAGAAAATAGTCCTTGATGGAAAACTATCATGGAGACTCCTGGGTGGGCTCTGGGGGTTCGCAGGTAGAGCCCCTAGCTAACATTCTGTGCAGTTCAGCGAACCCCCAAATCCCACTCCTGGCTGGCCCCGCCCACCCTGCCCATCCCAGGAGTCCCCACGTGGCCCGTTTTGGATGCTGGTAAGTGCAGGGCACGTGGAGAGGCTCAGGGAGGGTGAAAAATGGCCCTCCCGGAAGTTTGGGAAGGCCGGAAATGGGCCTGTCTCCAGCTTCCAGAGAGCCTCCAGAGCCCGGGGAGGCTGTTTTGCCCTCCCAAAGGCTTGAGAAAAGCCTCTGGAGCTCAGGGAGGGCAAAAACATCCCCCCTGCTGTGATGCAGGAGGCCAGCTAGGCCACGCCCACCATGGCCACGCCCACCCACAACCGGGCAGAGAACCCTTTGCTAAAATTTTTGAAGCCCACCCCTGTGGAGACTGCTCTTTCCAGTTGTATGTCATAACAGTCATCAGATGGGTCAATCATGCTTTTTTAATATATAACTTTCAGCTGGTGCTCCATTCAAAATCCAAGAAAGAAATACTTAGACTCCATTAATTAGAGAAAAGATATCTTTTACTGGAAATCAAGTGGTAGCAACAAAAGAATTCTGAATCTGAGAAAATGGGCGCGTAAATCACATATACAAAGTGATGGCAACGTTCCACCCCCAATAGTTCAATTGGCTCATCCAATTAAAAGTTGTGTATATCATCATGTGGGGATCTCCAGGTGGTGATGAGGCCTCTGTCCGTTGACCTTGACATATTTTGATAAAGAGTTGCAGCTGCGCATAGCATAGGATAGAAGCCTAAGCAAGAATCTACCCCCCCCAACTTATACAGTTCTGTTTTGTAACACATCAAGCTCACTTCCCATAACCATATCCCCCCTCCTCCCCCCGTTACTTATGACAGCCGAAAGATGCAAAGCAAAGGGAGAAAATCTTGAAGGCTGACAATAACTTTTATTGTTTTATCAACATATACACTACACAGAAAAATAAAAGCAGGAAATTAAGGGAAGGAAAAAGAAAGGGGGCAAAAAAATATGAGGTCCAAGGGAAGAAAGAAAAAGGCGTTGACTTCTGACTGTTTTTAGCATAGTACAGTACAAGATAACAACATTACAACCTCAACTTCTTACTTTTACATATTAGCATATAACACATGTGTCAAACTCGATTGCATCATGTGATGCATTGTGACATATCATGACCTTTTTGCCTTTGCAGAGCCAGGGTGGGCGTGGCCTGTGTGTGACGCATCTGGCCCGCAGGCTGCCAGTTTAACAGGCCTGGTATATAACTAGCCATTTCTGCAACAATAATTCTATCTAATCATCAAAATTTCATTTTTTTTTCATCACAAGCCCAAAATCCAGAAGTGTTATCCAAATAAACAACATAGATTCTCCCCTTTGAATAGAACAACCAATTGAACTATTACCGCTTTATCTTCCTTGCTGTTGAAATAATATGTATTTCTATTTGCACTGAATACTCCTTATAAACATCACATGAGTCAATCATTTGACTGCCTTAATTTTATAACCTTTTTTTTTGCGTCAGTCATTAAGTGAATGGGTACCAATAGGTAGGTGCATTTTTGCTGAGAAACAAAAGTGCTGGTTTTCAACAAAACCATTGTAAAACTCACAGGAAGCTACAAGGGTGGCCATATTGCTGAGCACTCAGTGTTCAGTCATGTGACTATAGGGGGGGGGGCGTTTTCTGACGATCAGAACTTTGATTCCGAGTCATAAGTCCCCTTTTTCAGATAAATTGTAACTTTGAAAGGAAGTTAAGTGACCTCCCGTAAGTGAAGGACTACCTGTAACCATTCTAGCAAAAGAATTATACATTTTCAGTTTAATTTCTTCTGCTGAAATGATTTTATGTCTGATATTTTTTTTCTTCTGCTTTACAAATTCAGCTCATGTTTGCTTTCTGTTGCTCGAATTTCTTGACAGCAGAATTTCTTCTAATTATGAATAGACCAAATTCATCTCACAGGTCTACCGAGAGCCTTTTATTTTCATTTTACATTTTTTTTTTTAATGGAAGATGCTTTTATGTTGCAAACTATGATTTGAACAGCTCTCTAATTTTATCTCTTCCACCAGTGAATGTTTTTGTATGATAATAAGGAATTAATAAGGTACGATTCCAGCAAGTTTTTCTGAGATGGGTTTAATCTCCCATAGGGGAGTGTTTGTGCTGCCCCCCCTTTAAAAAAAAAACCCACTGTAGGGCGAGGAGGTACTACTATCAAATTTATTTCATTTTTTTCCCCTCTCCCCTCACCACAGTTCACCAGAAAATGAACATGTGTTATAGGAATTGTATCTCTCGTATATTTTGAGACTAAGATGGCAGGCAGACATTTAAAGATGTTGGAGGTGATCAAATCTTACAAGCAGGAGACTTGCATAAGGTTGAGGCCCACATCTCTTTATCAGAAGAGGCGTGGAAGAATTTTTCCTCTCACATTTCTGTTTTTGGCATGGGATTAAATGTGGGAATAAAAAAAAAAAAAAAAGCAAACTGCTTCCATTCCTAGTCTGAACTTCCACGAAATCACACAGTGGGAATACTGTCACTTTGCTGCCAACTGGTGGGAGCTAGATTTGAGCTTTATTTCTTTTTTAAAGGTACATTTCAAGGGTGGGAATAAAGGTAATTTGCCCCTCTTCCCAGTAGCCTTCTCTAGCTCATCTTTTGGAAAACAAAGGGTGGAGGGGGGAGATGAAAACCTCCTGCATCCCAAATCAGTTATTTTGTCCACAGACTTTGCAATCTAAGGATACTGTTGAGGCCAAAAAGGGTCTGGGACTGAATGTGGGTTTGTGAGCTACAGTTTGCTGGTCTCTGGAGTCTCTGATTTAGCTTTTAGTTCACCCCAGAAGTGTTTAATGGGTTTAAAACACACATACACACTCATAAAGTGCCCTAATGAAAGTTTGGAACAGAGTTTCTTTTCTTCCTGCCAGTCAACTGGGAATTATAGCCTTGGAATTTTATGGAGCGGGAAAATGCAAAACATCGTTTGTAGAAGATGCTATGGAGGCCTGCAAGGGAAACTATGTAATAACATAGAGGTTTATGTTATTCCAGCGCCTTGCTCATCGATATAATTCACCAAAAATTAGTCTTGATATATTACTGTTATAGGATTAATTTGAGTTTATTTAAAATTTAATCTCACAAACGTGTGCCTTTCTGGTTTTGAAGATTTGCTTGGGATTTCTCAGAGATCTGCTTTCCAGCCCCAGTACTGTTGTATAAGTTTGGGTAAGTCTGTGTGTTGGGCTGTCTGGTTGTCTGTCAATCAATCAATCATCATCTCTGGGCAATGTGCAATAAACAATTGTTTAGAACACTTAACAAGTCTTAGTTCTCTTACTTCTGATATTACTTAGACTCTGGATTGCTTTTCATCAAGTAAAACTCTCCTCCTCATTATAGGCAGGTGGCTTTTAAGAAAAGCAGGGATTCCTTGGTACATAAGATATACCCTAAGCAATTTTAATCAACGTCTTGTGAAACGTTTAATGACAGTTCATTTGCCACAATAAAAAGCAGCGCATCAAAAGGAAGAATCTTGCATTGGTTGGTTTATCTAATTTCGTTTGCAGCACAGGTAGTCATCGAGTTACGATCACAATTGATCCCCAAATTTTTTTGTTGCTAAGTGAAGCATTTGTTTTTTTGCCTCCTTTTACCACCTTACTTCCCACATTTGCTAAGTGAAACACTGAAATTGTTCAGTTAGTAAACACGCTTGTGAATCGAATCTGGCTTCTCCATTGATTTTGCTTGCCAGAAGGTCACAAAGGAAAGAACACATGACTCGGGAACACTGCAACTTCAGGGGAGGGATTCTACTGGTTCAGACTGGTTCTATAGAACTGGTTGTTATGAGAACTGGCAACTTGTGGCTCTGGCTGGCCCCGCCCCTCTCCACCCACCGCTCCCCTCCCTGCCCAGTCGGTTCTTATCGTGCATGCGTGACATTGTTTGCATGCCCGACATCACTGACTGCGTTCTTCCCGCCCAGTCACTGCTTAAGGTATTTTTCCCTCTCCCAACGATCAGCTGTTCTGATGATCAGCTGTGCCAGGATCCCTCTTGCTGTCTTACTGCTTCATCCAGGAGGCCCAGGAGGCAAAAAATATGGGGGGGAGGGGTTTGCTGCAAAAAAGAAGCCACGCCCACCCAGTCACATGACCATGCCCACCTAGCCACGCTCACCTAGCTACGCCCACAGTTGAATCCCAACCCTGTGCAACTGTCATAAATTTGAACCAGTTGCCAAGCATCTGAACTTTGATCACATGACCATGGGGATGCTACATCTGTCATAAGTATGAAAAACAGTCATAAGTGTGAAAAATAGTCATAAGTCATTTTTTTCAGTGCTGTTGGAAGTTTGAACGGCCACTAAATGAACTGTAGTAAGACAAGGACCACCTGTCTTTCTGGAGTGCCCATAGCTGTGGCTTTTATTTCTGATGGCCTTTGTTAAACCAGATCACCCATAGCAGCTGTCTTGCACATAGCAAAATGTACTTCCGGCTTCTGAACTGGTATCAGAGAAGAAACTCTCCCCCTCATTCTTGCTATCCTTGCCTGTGGTGGAAGTTGACTGATACTTTTCTGCTTAAAGGAATGTGATTGTTTCAAAGCCAAAGATCTCTTAGTTATTGTTTTTGAAATCCCAGTGCTGTTAACATCACAAAGAAGCTGGAACATGAGGTTTTAGCAGCAATTAGTGGCATGAGCTCTTGTTTAGTGTTGTTCTCACACAATAGCAAAAGGTTGCTACTGCTACAGCTGTGGTTCCTTTCAATCTCCAGCTGCAGATATATAATCAATCATTCTGTAAAACCACAGAGGCCTGTCCTCTATAAACATAAATTATTTTCATGTGCAAATATTAGCTTACTCAAACCACACCCACATCTGTTGAACCCACCGCCATTTTAATCATAATCTGTTTAAGAGCACTTGCCTTACTTTTTTTACAGCAGAATGAAGCAAGACTTTCTAATATGGATCAACAAAATGCAAATATTTTTCTCTCTCTTTTGAACAGCAAAAGGTAGCCCAAGCCACCGAAATTTCCAAGCCCTTCTGATTTATGTCCTTTTTCCTTCTAAGCAACATACTTAATTACATGTTTTGTATGTTTGATGATTGAAGACTTACACGTGTCTCTATTTAGTCCTTAAATCCCCTTCGCCTAACTCCTTTACAAATGTTGAAATGAATTACTCCCAATATTTGTAGAGTTCATACAATGCATTATTATTGTTGCTATATATCGGAAGTGATAGATTAAAATTACAAAGATGGAGGTTCAGACTAGACATTGGGACATTTATGAGCTGCAGTGTCCAATTGGGACTTAATTGAATTCAGAGAAACTCCAGATCATGGGAGAGATGGTTGTTACAGTAGAAAACAGGAGATCCCTTTTCTACTACCTAGTTAAATAAACACCAAAATACCAGTCTCCAACTATGAGAATTTAATGAAATAAAATTAAAATTTGAAATATGTATATTTGTGGGTGTGGGGAGAGAGGGAGAGGGGGAGGAGGAGGAGGGAAGGAGGGAAGGAGGGAGGGAGGGACACAGAGAGAGAGACAGAGAGAGAATGAAAAGTAGATAAAATATGCTAACATTCTCTGCTTGATACAACATCCTGTAGATGGGCTTTTGGCCTGATCCAGAGGCATCTGCAGAATCTAATTACTCTGTCACAATGATGAGCTCAGCACTGCAAGCTCCTCCCCTTCTACGCATACATACAATGTATGTATCACCAACGTGCCTACCGTCCCTGTCCTATTGTTTCTCTTATTCTTCTTTTATTTTTCTTATATGTACCCATTTCATGTATTCACAACTATGTATACACTTATACTTATTATCTTGTAAACAATTGGCAAATCAAATAAATAAAATAAAAATAAAATAAATGTCCCAATGGTGCAATACTCATAACATTTGGCACCCGCCCTTTCCCCTGTCTCTACAGCACCCCAAGAAGATCTAATTTTGAGACAAGATTAGATCTAATTGACTAGAAATTTGCCTTTGGTATTGTAAATATAAACCATGAACTCCCTAATTGTGTATTAAAAGGAACATGCATAGACCTGGTTTGTTAATTAGATTCAGTCAATTGTTGCTTTACTGCTATTAGAAAAACAAACTGGTCATAATATTTTTTTTTAAAGCTGACTTCAAGAAATTACTAGTTTTTCCAACTATAGGTAGTCCTCAACTTATGACCACAGTGAACCATAAAATTTCTGTTAAGTGAGATATTTGTTCAGTGAGTTTTGCCCCACTTTCTTGCCACATTTGTTAAGTGAATCACTGCAGTTAACTTAGTAACATGGTTGTTAAGTGAATCTGGTTTCCCCATTGACTTTGCTTGTCAGAAGGTCATGAAAGGTGATCACAAGACACTGCAAGTCATAAATATGAACCAGTTGCAAAGCATCTGAATTTTGATCACACGATTATGGGAATTCTGTAAAGGTCATAACTGAAAAATGGTCGTAAGTCACTTTTTTCAGTGCCATTGGAACTTTGGTCACCAAATGAACTATTGTTAAATCAAGGATTATCTGTATTTTATTTCTTCTCTTAAGGTTTGTACTTCTGCTTAGTTGTGGTTGTAGTAAAAAAAAGAACTTTTCCGGTTTGTGATTCTGCTAATTTACATGAAGGAAGTCTCATTAAAGTACTTTAGGAGAAAATACCGATGCAGGATGAGACAAAGCAAATTTATAGCCTCCTGAAAGTGAATATTAAAACTTGTTTTGAATACGACCTTATATTTCATGGGCTTTAAATATAGAATGTGGCTTACATAAATATGAAGGACGAATATAGTCTGAAAGAGCAACAAAAAGGCGGGGGAAAGGCATTGGGAGAGCCATCTATCTTTTCTCCATCCCCTGATTCAATTTGTTTATTTTTTCTCTCTTCTTTTTGGTTTCAGCAAATAAAAAATAAAAAAATCCAGTCCCAGTGCAGATATGAAAATGAACTGGATGGATCAAGAACCGTTTCTTCTTATTTATTCAATGAAACAGTTTTTATTTATTTTTTAATCTAGGGAGAATTGCAAACAATAACATTTTTTTTTCTTTTGGAAAGAGTATAAAATATTTAGTCACATAGTAAAAGTCTTTTATTTCCTCCAAAGGATTTCTAACCTCTCCAGAACAAAAAAAACATTTTTAAAAAACTCAGGAACATTACAAAAGTTTGTTTGGAAACACTGAGATGAAATCCAGAAATAAATTACTGTAATATCTAAAAGAGCAGAGAAGTTTCTATCAAGCTGGGAGATCTTTTCAGTTTGTAGCTTTTTAAGTTAATCAAAATAAGGCAGAAACTAATAATAGTGAATATACTCAATATCATATCGTAGTTCATATAATTAAGCAGTGAGACTGATTGGACCAAGTTTGTTTCATGTGACAAAAGCATTATTTTTTCAATGTGAATATTGAAGGAAAGAAGAGAACTCTACTGTGGAACACAGCCTAGCTTCACAGCAATAATGAGGATATGTTTCATTGTTACTATGTAATCCTCACTTAATGACTACTCATTCAGTGAGTGTTTAAAGTTCTGATTGTGCTGAATCGGTGGTATATGAGTGGTCCTTGAATTCTGACCAGCCTAACATCTCTGAGAACACATGATTGTAATAGGTGCACTTGGCAACTGACTCACACTTATGAAGTTTACAACATCCTGTGATTACACAATTAACATTTGTGACCTTCCCACAAGGCCATCTTTGAGGCTTCAGGGTTGCTACAAGGTCAGTGCCAGCAGATTGTAAATTGTTTTGGTAAGTCATTTGCCCTCTTCCCTGATCTGGTGGCATCCACTCCTGGTCTGGTTACTTATGTGCCTTGCTAGCCACCTGCACACATACACACAATCTGTAAGAGAAGAACTGGCACAGCTGGAGGGTGAAGCTAAGCATGTCATGAGTTTAGAATCATTGCTTTCCCACAAGCACTTCAAGTTCAACCCTTCCTGAATTCCATTGACTCTTATCTGGTGCCAGTTTAGCGATGAACTTCAGTTGACCAAATTCTTCTGTATAGCCTTGACTGAATCTTCTATGCTGCAACCTTAAGAATGGTCCTGATTCTTTGTTGCAGGATCCAATCAAAGTCGGTCACTGAGATCAGAGGTTTTGTTTTCTGAGCTTCCAGGCACCATATACATATCATACCCAGAATAACCCAAAGCACACACCCTGCCAGAGAGGTTCCCTGAAGATGGGCTCCAGAACAAGTCCAAAACCTTGGAAGATAAACCGTCTGGTTCCTGTGACCAACCTAGATTCAATCTTACAACATAACCACATATATTCGCCTTCATTCCTAATGTTTTGTGCCTCACACAACTCTCTCCAACAGCAGCTAGTCATTCATTCTTTCACATTCATTCATCAGGTTTTACACAATTTAGCTTAATTTACACTACTGATAGAGACAAATCAAGATCCTTGAAATGATTGTTTTATAAGCAGAAGACGCCTAATAAAGTTGACCAAGGGATGTGATTTTTTCCCTTGATCAAATAGAGGCATTTTCCCTTTTTATTTTCCAAAAGTAACTCTGTATTCTCATGACGAAAAGCAATTTCATTCAATGCAACAAACAACAGAGGTAATAAGCAAGAAATCCATCAGATATCATTGATATGTGCCAGTTGACTGATTTTAAATGCGGCAGTGGAATTCTTAAAGAAATCAAATAGAACATATGTGCACGTACGAACACATGTGTCTACATTCTTTGACTAGACCATCATCTTTGGAAACCACAACGAAATAATAAAGTAAAGAGAATCAAGTGAGATTGCAGAGTGGTGCCAGTGATTTAGAAGTGACATTGTTTGCTGTGCTTGAAAAGAAAAGGACACCATTTGGCAGTGTGGGGTGCCACTCCAACTGATGATCATTGTGTGAATTGAGCTATAAGGGAAGCTGCCCATTGACCAGCATTGATTGCTTCCACCGACAGGTGCTAATATTCAGAGGGCAAGACACAGCTGCTGGAACAAGGTCCCCATTATCCTTTTCTGGGTATTCATGTACACTGTGGGATGTTTCCTCTCTGCCAGAGTTAATTTCCAGGCTGTAGATTTGCATCAGTCTCTGCTGAGAGCAACAGAGAGAGGAGCTACAGGATCAGTAGAATGGATCCCTATATTCTTGTCCTATAGTTTGGGTCTCGGTGCTGGGCTGCAAGCTGAGGCTAATTATATGGCATGTTCCAGGCAGGCTATTGCCACGAGGGTGCCATAATTGCTATAAGGCTGCCAGTAAGAAGGCAATCGACACATTTGCTACAATTTTCTCTCTGCCCTCCCCAACTTCTTCAATATTACAGTTGGTTGTTTTTTTTAAATTATTAGATATTTTTTAATCCCACCTTCATTACTTTTATAAGAAACATAAGGTGGCTAATAGTCCTTTCTCCTGCATTTTTCCCCACAACAATAACAACAACCCCGTGAGATAAGTTGGGCTGAGATATATGCTTAACATCACTGCAATTATGAAGGTTGTAGGTGAACTAAATCTAAAGCAATAGCTTGGCTGAAGGGGAAAACCCTTTCCATCTCAAAGAACTGAAGTTTTAACTCTTAAGAATACTTAGTGGTTAAATCGTATTTTATTTGCAAAATACCGGGTCTGTATCAAACACAGGGTCTTTTGTATATTCAACATTTAAAACTGCGATATAAAATCATTCAGGGGAAAAAATCCCAAAGTTTGCTATTGATTATTATTCATGTCCTTTATTATAATCCACTTAAAGGCAAGAAAGTATGGCAAGCTTTTGAGTTCCTAGAATTCTTAATTGGGCATGATGTTGCGGTAATTAGCAGATGGAAATGAAGAAATTTTAAAAAAAGAAATCAACAATTAGGCTTAGCTCTGAAGACTTGGATTCAGCCTGAAAATGGTATTCGCTCTCTGAATGCATTAAATGCAATTAGTGCTAGGTTTTACTTAGTACGGGACAAGGCTGCTTCCCCCATTTTTAAAAACACGTGCAAAGCTTTAAGCTCCTTCTAATAATTAATATTTGTTTTCGTAAATAAAATTACTTGTCCTTTGCATATCCAGATGTTCATGGGCAGGCAGATCAGTAGAGAAAGGCTATATTTAGGCATCTTAGAAAATGCTACAGTAGTTTTAAAATTCTTAAAATGTAAGTTGCATCTGTCAATATATAATAATAATAAAAATGGAGTTATGAATTAGCTTCTGTTCAGGATATATTTTTCTTCATTTTTTGACTGGGCTAGGAGCCCAATCTCTATATGTCTAGGATGCCCTCAACTTTACGGGGTCTTCTCTTTCTTGTTAGGATTTCCCTCTTTTGCTCTTGTTTAGGTTTTGATCTACCTTTTTCTAGAGTAAAAATGAAACTAATTAAATCCTGTTTGGCTCTCTTGGCGAAGCTTGGATAAATTCATTCTAACAGTATTTGAGGCTCATAAACATTTCAGCTAGCAAAGGAAAACATTAGTGAAGTGTGGATCCTTCAGGCTTCCTTTTACATGTGCCAAACAACAGTTTTTCCCATGTTGACTCAGTAAAGAATACATATATATATATTTATATATATATATATATAAAAAGATGATAGGACAGCTGTGCAAATGGAACAAAACTAAAAATGGGTGACTCCTATGGAATATGTGGAGCTAAATCCAGGAAAGATATCAGTGGGATTGGAGGGAACTTAGTTAGATAAACAATTGGTTACAGTAAATCAAGATGGGAAAATGTCTTGGAAATTCATTTTTAGAACCACACTACTATTTTGAACATCAAATGAATTTGATTGTGTACCTTAGTTCGTAGCATCTCAAAATTATTTGTGTTTAATGTATAAACAGAAAGAGAAGATTGTGTGATTCAGTGGATACAGAATTTAAACACAACAGCTGACATGAAACAATGATTATTTTATTTGTTTGTTTGTTTATTTTCCCCACAACAACAATCGTGTGAGGTCAGTTGGGCTGAGGGAGAATGATTGGCCCAAAGCCAGATAGCACTGGTAAATAATATCAAATGAACAGTGAAAACTGATAATATATTGTTCCAGTATCTATTAAAATATATAATTCGTTTTCTAAGAATTTCTAATAGAAACTGTTTTATGTTCTATTAAACATTATTAAACCTCACAATCTCAAAAGGTACAGCAAACTGGATTTGAATATAGTAATAACTGTTTCTCACTGAATCATTTATAATTCCTCCTGTAGAACAAGGGTAAATTAAGTTATGGGAGTGTGTACAATATGGAAACCAAGACTGGATTAAAATTCCACATGTGGGTTTTACCCTATTCAAAGTTTCGTTTCTTCTAACACAAGATTTTAATGTTTAAGTTTCCTTATCACTTGCTAAATAAGTATAGATTTTTTTGACTGAGCAGAAATTATTTTAATTTCTCATCTTGATTTATAATTTATATTGGTTGTTACAATTAATTACTGCATATTATTTCAATTTTCAGAGTGATATTTTAAGTTTAAATAGATGCATAATATATTTTAATATATAGAACCAAACTAATGTTACTTTGAAATTCTTTTTAATGTTGTAAAATTTCTTTCCTATTTATATTTTTTCCTTTCTTTCTGTTGTTCTTTTTCTGTTTTTAAATGTATAATACAATATTAAAAATGGAACAGATAGATAGATTTTCCATATTAACTATAGGTCATGATGAAATCAAACCCATATTATCCATCCAAACTTTTAAATGAGAAACCCATCTACAAGAGCAAGTCTATTAGTTTTAACTGTGGCTCATGCCCAGTATATCCACAGTTCTTGACAATGGGATGGGTCCCTAGTTTTCATAATATAACTTAATATCCCATTCATCTTTTAACTCTTTTCCCTAATACCTATTAAGAACTTTGATGCATATTTAACAAAAACAATTGGTTTAATTTTATAATTACATAATTGAACATATTTATTGTAAATAAATGTAGGACAAGTCCAAAAACTATGAAGCAGAATCCCCTGCAAATTACCGTACAGTATAAACCCAACTTCAAAAGGCCCATACTTCCAACTTACATATCCAATACTTACTACATATTGTTTGAGTGTTCAATGAATATATGTGAAAAAAGTATTACTTACATGTTAAGCTTATAGAATATCTACAGGTGGCCCTTCTCTACAACAGTTCATTTAATGACTGTTCAAAGTTACAACTGCACTGAAAAAAGCCACTTATGACAGTTTTTCACACTTATGAAAATTACAGCATCCCAGGGGTGGGATTCTACCAGTTCACACCCATTTGCTAGAACCGGTTGTTAACATTCTAAGCAGTTCGGAGAACCGGTTGTTAGAAGAAATTACTGGCCTAATCCTGTAAGGAAGGCAGGAAGGAAACATTCTGGTGTTGCTTATAGAAACTGCCTCTCCGTAAACCCTTATTACATTCTTGGCAGGACTAGAGTTTCTGGAGTTTTTTTCCCTTCCTTTGCAGATACTTTGCTTGTGTGGAGTGACCATTCAAAGTTACAATGGCACTGAAAAAAGTGACTTATGACCATTTTTCATACTTACGACTGTTGCAGCATCCCCACAGTCATGAGAGGCCAGGTGGGGAGATGCGTGCCTCGATGTGAGTGATATTGAGTTGGCCACACCCAGCCAATAACATGACCACCAAGCCATGTCCACCCAGTCATATGACCACCAAGCCACACCTGCCATGTAAGCCACACCCACAGAACCGGTTGTTAAAAAATTTGAATCCCATTCCTGCAGCATCCCCGTGGTCACATGATAAAACTTCGGATGCGTGGCAGGTGACTCACATTTATGGCAGTTGCAGTGTTATGGGGTCATGTGGTTCCCCTTTTGCGACATTTTGACAAGCAAAGTCAATAGGGAAGAAAAATTCACTTGACAATCGGGTAATTAACTAAACAACCGTAGTGATTTACTCAACAACTTTGGCAAGAAAGGTCATAAAATGAGGCAAAAGTCACTTAACAATAGAAATTGTGGTCATAAACCAAGGATTACCTATATTTAATTAACATTCTTTGAAACTCTAGCCCATTTAACGGTTTTCAAACAGTATTCTATTTTTTCCAGTTCATAAAGACATAAAGATTTGGGAAAACTGTTTCCAAAAATACTAATAGTTCAGGAATTTAAGAGGCTGCATTGGGTCAGCATAAAATGTGTAGGAGGTTTTTAATTGAATATTTTGCCATTCAAGGACTTTTGGCAATCTAAATACTCTTTGCAAAGGAAGAATGGCATCTAAATTTATTTCTTATGAGAAAGTTGATTGAAAACTGTTAATTTTACTTCTGAACAAGCATGTAGTTTAGGCTGTAAATATGAAAGAATTTGTCTTCAGTGCATTCAAAAATGGGTACACTGCAGTTCACATTTATACCCAGGTGGAAACCACAAAAACTCATCAATTATTTACCGAGAGAAATTGTATTAAAAACAATACCTACTTTAATTCTGTGTCACTCTGACTGTGAGAATGTATCTGGGTTCAGTGCTGATAGGCCCTGAGAATATTTTGAAGTTGAGGTGTTTACATCAAACAGAAGTAGAGAATGTAGTTCTGTCCTTATAATCACGGTTATTTATGTAGCAATGTAAAGAATGAGAGCTGAAGGGCGTGGAAAAAAGGAGAAGCCTATTTCTGTTTGAATTTTGCTTGCAGAGATCTCAACAGGGTACTGCAAAGGCGTGTGTAAACTGTGAAATAACCAATATAGTTAGTACATTCCAGAAAAGAATACCTAGAGTATAGTGCCCATGTGGTTTTCTCAGAAATAAGTCCCATTCTACTCAGAGGAGCTTCTCATAAATAACACATGGGACTACAGAAGTCACATATGTTCCTGAAATCGCAAAATGATTATGTTGTGAAGCTTAAATGTAAGAAGATGTTGTACCATCCTCAGTGCAAGAGGCTTTTAAAGACTGGGTCTTTTTAAAGAGAGATTCTTCCATATACATTCATGATTTCTGCCCAGCAAGGAGTTAATATTGCACTTGCTGTGGAGGGAGGAGGAGGAGGAGGAGGAGGAGGAGGAGGAGGAGGAGGAGGAGGAGGAGGAGGAGGAGGAGGAGGAGGAGGAGGAGGAGGAGAAGAAGAAGAAGAAGAAGAAGAAGAAGAAGAAGAAGAAGAAGAAGAAGAAGAAGAAGAAGAAGAAGAAGAAGAAGAAGAAGAAGAAGAAGAAGAAGAAGAAGAAAGAACCAGCCCAATTAAGTCCTTCTGGTTTTAAAGGGCAGATAGTTCTTGATTTATGACTGCAATGGAGCCAGGAATTTCTGTTAAATTACATGGCAGTTGTAAATCAAGGCACCCATGTGACCAGTCCAAATTACAACATTTTTGCAGTAGTCATTCAGTGAATGCAGCAGTCATTAAGTGAACATGATGGCCACCAAGAGAACACAGCAGTTGTTAAGCAAACCCATTGTCCATAAAGGATGTATTTTGCCAGAAACTGGAAGTAAATATCACCCACTTTTATGGCCAATTGCAGTGTCCTGTGGTCACATGACATCTATTTATATATATTTTTGCCAGTAAATGCCAATTTCTGGTAAACGATATATAATTAGATGTCACATGACCACAGGACACTGCAATTGGCCATAAAAGTGGGTGGTTGCCAAGTGCCCAAAATGCAATGACATGATGCAGATGCGGCAGTCAACAATCCAGGTTGTAACTACCTTTTTGGAGGTTGTAAGTCAATGATGATCGATCTGTATCCTTGTCTCATTCCGTTCCTCCTCGCCTCAGTCATTCCTTCTCAGGTGCTACCTCTGAGTGGTTAGAATGCAGTACTGCAGGCAAACTCTGCCCATTGCCAGGAGTTCGATCCTGACTGGCTCAAGGTTGACTCATTGACTCATCCTTCCATCCTTCTGAAGTCAATAAAATGAGAACCCAGATTGTTGGGCGCAACAGGCTGACTCTGTGAACTGCTTAGAGAGGGTAAAGCACTGTGAAGCAGTATATAAGTCTTAAGTGCTATTGCTATATGAAGAAAGCTTTCCAGAGCCTCCATTATATGGGAGATAAACTGAGGAAAAGAGACTTTTTGAAAGGCTGCTCAGAATTCATATCATGCCTCAAATGTTCAATCCACACTTTGAATCCACGTGTGATTCTCCTTCAGTGACCATCAGTGAAGGAATCAGATGTCAGGAGAATGATTTATAATATGGATTAAGACAGATGATATATGTATGGCTGTCCCCTGTCCAGAGATTTATAGTGTTTTATAAAGTCATCCAGCAACCCACATGCCAATAGAACAGTAATAAACAGGGTCCCACCACTTTAGACACAGGTTAATGTTCAATCAAGATTAGTGACAAGAAGACTGATATTTCTGATTATTCCGAGGAATGTGTGATTTTTAAAGAAGCTGAAGTCCAGCATGATTCCGAGGGAGGGAAGCCGAGGTATAGCTGTGAGTGTTTGTGATAGGGATCTGCTGAGTTACATAACAAGGAAAAAGAACAGCTACACCTTTCTCCAAACAAATGTTACTCCCTGCTATTCTAGAGGGGTGCATAAGTTTTCCATTCGAAGAACAACATTTCAGTCATGTTTTTTTTTCCCTGAATCATTTTGGCATCCTTGAGATTAAAAACATATTCTTTTTTTTTAAAAAAATTGAATACTATTCTAGAAAAGGAGCAACGGTTTATCTCAGAAGTCTTCCAAAGTTGGTAACTTTAAGCCTTGTGGACTTCAACTCCCAGAAGTTGCCAATTTTGGAGACCCTGATTTAACTAAACAATGCCCAATGTTTCTTAATCATTGGAATTTAGGAGGGTCATAAACATACCATTTTGGATTCTGCCATTTCTTCTACAAATGGAATTCAACTGATAACATGGAAAAGCAGGCAGCAGCCTTGGTTTCTTCTTCAACCTCCATTCTTTCTTTCTTTTTTGCAGAAGGGAAGAATACATTATGCATTTGGCATCTAGTTTGAGAACAATGCATTTTTATTATACCCAAATAAGGAACATTGTGTTGTTTAATGACAATTCAATAAACCAGGTTCAGAACATCCATTTGGATTCTGATTTGTCATCTCCAATTTAAAAAAAGTTCCTCTATTTGAACAAAAGTTCAGTTTATTTAAAATAATGACTGGGAGCCCCCCCCCCCCCTTAGATGAATGAAAGAGGCGGACAACAAATGAAAAGGAAAATCCAAGCTGTTGGTTTTTTTTACTATATTTTAATGTATGAACTAAATACTATAGATTAGTTTTGAAAAACTCCAATGTCTATATCTTTTTTAGCTTTTGCATTAATCACTGGGTATCTTAACAGTTTGAGCCTGCAATCAAAACATATTTAAGTATAGAATGGTCTGATTATTAAATAGGTACTACTAATAAGAACATCTTAGACTTCCAAATTAAATACAAGCTAGTGAGTCGTTGCTAAATTTTGCAATACCATCAAAGGACAAAATTGTCCTGTAAAATGTCTGCACCACTGTTTTATAATGGACACAGTGGGTAATGAGTAAGAACAGCATTCTCATCGGTTACTTTAAAAGGAAAGCTGCATTTCAGTTCTACATATGAAAATCAGTTCAGGGCACTATGCTATAAGTTAGATGGCTCTCAAAGCTTCAAATTTCAGGAATTTTGAAAGATCGCAGACCAAACAAAAAAATAATCTTACACAATGTCTCTTATTTATGAACCCACCAGTAGACAATGCATCAAGAATGATGGGATTTATAAGGAGCTAATCGGTTAATCAGAGGCCATGTTATCTGTTGTGACTTAATTACCTTTGAAAACGTACATCAGCCTTCTCATCCTGGTACTTTCCAGATTTGCTGAACTGACAGTGTTTACTATGCTATCTTATTCTAATGCTGTGCATCCATCTTGGAGTTGGCACAAAACTATACTGCAATGAAATTTGCTCTCTCCATTGCAGTCATTTTCTCATGACTGCATTATCAATCCCTGTATGACCTGGTGTCTATCCAAGATAACAGATTTTATACATCTGGAAACTGTCTGTGGATTGTGTAAGAATAAGGGAGAGAATGCAACTTTAAGACTGGTAGAGCTAGGAACGACTTAAGCCTGATGGATAAACAAAGAAATGAAGGCATTGTCAAGGAGATATGGCAGAAAAATAATGTTGCTACAATATAAGGTAGTTCTTGATTTATGACCATAATTGAGTCCAACATTTCTGTTGCTAAGTGAAACATTTTAAAGTGAGTTTGACCTTTCTTGCCACTACTGTTAAGTAAATCACTGTAGTTGTTAAACTAGTCAGATGGTTCTTAAATGGCTTCTCCATTGACTTTGCTGGTCAGAGGGTCCCAAAAGGATTATTGACCCTGGGATATTGTAACCATCATAGCTATGAATCAATTGCCAAACATCTAAATTTTGATCACATCTCATGGGGATGCTACAACAGTCGTAAGTGTAAAAACTGATCACAAATAACTTTTTCAGTGCTGTTATAGCTTTGAAAGGTCACTAAACAAATTGTTGTAAGTAGAGAACTATCTGTACTTAATTCTGCAGTAATGTACAAGTGATGAAATGGTCTACATCTCTTAGAACTTCCAACTGATCTGGAACATACATATCTGTTTGTGGAATAACAAGTATATCAGTAAAGGAAATATATAGCAGAGTTAGCCAGTTTGCTGTACTTGGCTTGAGAGTAGAAGTGATATAGATTCAGGTCCTGCTTTTCCCCATTATTCTTGAGAAAAAAAAATGTTTTTTGGGATGTGAGGGGGAGGCTGAAATGCTTTTTAAAGCATCCCTTAATAAATAAGATTATTTATTACTCTGAGGAAAAAAAAACCTAAGATGTGTAATCGAAAGTTTTTCAAATAGTGTTTTGCGGTATCCTAAAATTCCATAAGAACATGATGGGGTTCCTTTAGCAAGTGAGGTGGGTTGGGGGAGTTCACTCAAATACAGTCAAATTACTATTACTAGTGCTTTGATGTCTCTCTCTCTTTCTCTCTCTGCATTTGTGTGTTTGTGTGTGTGTGTGTGTATGTGTTTGTGTATATATCTTCCCTCTCATTTCTCCCCCTAGGACTTTGTATCTTTGTATGCCTTGTTGAAATCTTGCACTGATTTTGCCCTAGATCTTATTTGTTTATATTTTTATTATATCTGGTGGGGCCACATTTCTAGCTGTCCAGGTCATATGTGGCCTGTAGGCCATGGGTTGGAAACGCCTACCCTAGATGGTTGAGACTAAGAGCTAAACGCCTTTTAGAAGATGTCTGTGGAGATTCTCAATTATCCAGGTCATGGTTGTCCCAAAGGTACTTTTCTAAAAGGTAACTGGACTTTCTTCTTCTTTTTCCTTTGAAAATGTTCCACTTCTCATTCAAGAAGCTGAGAAGAACTCAAGAACTTAACAAGCTTTGGCGTCTTTCAGAAAAGTTAGGTCTTAGGCCAATTCTGGAGGGCCCAAAGAGTTGGGGTCATTCTTGTCTTGTGGCCAAGCAATTCTGCAGGAGGGGAAGTCCCATAGAGAACACCCTTCATATGGTCCCTTCTCTTCATATCTCATAAGGGATGGGGATCCTCACCCAATGCTCTTTATCATTAAAGGAGAATATTTGTAGTGCATGGTTGATAGGAAGAGCTCTTGGCATTCTCTGAGCTTGGTTGTTTTTCTTACAGATGTTTCATTATCCAAACTAGGTAACATCATCATAATTGGCACTGATGAAGTTACCTAGTTTGGGTAATGAAATGTCTGCAAGAAAACAACCAAGCTCAGAGAGCACCAAGGGCTGCTCTTTACCATTCTAGATCTTAGTTTGGTCTTGGGCCCTAAAGTAATAAATAACAATCATTTTCTGCATCTCTGAGATTCAGGGATAGAGGAAATCCTAAATATGATTTGAGCTAGGAATTGTATGTCTATGATTTGAGAAAGTTTCATGCTCAGAGCAAAGGAAAAAATATTACCGAGATTTGATTAATCCCTAGTGAAATAGTCAGATAAATACTATGGAAGAACTGTTGCTGAAGTTTTAATACGGGAATAAACTGTTTGAAAAATGAGGAGCAAAGGAGAACAAGGAGTGCCAAGCATATTATTTTAGTTTAGCTGAAACAAAGGAAGAAATGTTCCTTATCTCTATATCATAATATTTTAGTAATTGAAGTGGAGACAATACCCTTAGAAGCAAGCATTATTTGATTAGGCAACACTTGTACTCTACAGCTTGCAAAGGGCTTTAAATGCAATAAATAAAAGTAAGATCTTATACAAGGCAGCTCCACTTTAGTAATTGCTGTTTTGGAGCTCACAGCACTGCAGTTATTTAGTTCAGCGTTTCGTCTCCAGCTGCAGCACAATTTTTGCCAAATATAGATAAATGAAGTTAAACTTATTGGCACCCATTCGTTCTGTCTCCCTGCTTTGAGTTTATAGATTCCATACAAATTCTGGAGTCTGCAAGTTGTTCAGACAGGATCTCGATGGCTGTTCTGCATTAAAGTGCAGACGGAGTTTCTAAGAAATTGTAGAGCCTCACACAGAACTGAGATTTGAATATCACAGCACATATTTTTTTTTGGTGGGAGGGGGGAAGAAACAAGATGGAGTCTAAAAGGATCAGAATATTTCTGAAAAGGAGCAAAACATGTAGGCTTTCATCACCAAATATACAATTAATTCCCCTCTCTTATGAGTCCTGTTACCATTTGTTTGACTATAGCTGTAAAATAGTAAAATACAGTATTAAAACACAATGCCTTTAATTAGCTACAGAAAGATGGAGGTGGAATGAGAGTAAATAGAGTAAGACAATACTCAGGCTTAAGCAGTGTTCTTAGGAGAATTTTGGGTCTAGAAGCCATATGTTTTTGGCTACTGTTATTTCCAATACATCTACTAATTAATTTAGTTTTGGCCTTGCCAGTGGGATACTGCCAGAAAACTGTTCAGGAAGGTAAAACTCTCTTTATCTTGAGGATAGACCCTACTGTTTACTTATGGAAGAGGAGAACAGTATAGTTCATCCAGCAAACTTATAAAAGAATGAACTTTGTTGCACAAAACCCAGCATGGCTTCTTCCCAGTTTGGAATACTGTGGATTCAGGTTGGCTTCCCAGCTGGGGCCAGGCAGTGAAATAATATCAAAACCAAAGACCATGGGCAGAAGTTTGGGGCATTTCTTTTTTCTTTTTATTGTTTTTATTTCTATATTTCTTAGCCTTTCTTTTCATTTCCAGATGGGCATTAACATGAAATCATGCAACCATCTTAGTTTACTTCTTAGTTTATTCTCATGATTATAAAAGCAGGTTGGAGGAGGCTGCATGCAGCTTTTGAGTTGCAGTTTGCTCAGGATTTCTATTCAATCATGTCATGAAGGATACCTGAAATGCTCTTGCAAAATGATGCCCTGAATTGCCTCTCCTCTACTCTCCATCTCAACTTTATGAAAATGATTTTTATGAATTTATAATCTTTACAACACTTTGGGGATTCTTGAGAATCAAACATGGGGTATAAATAACCACCACATCAGACTTATTTTTTTTTCCAAAAAAGGAAGATGGTGTCAATAAATGCCAAATTTGCTATTGCTGGCTATTGCTGTCCATTGTGATTTTCTCCTTGCATTGTTATAATGAGATCTTCCAGTTCTTGATTTGAATTGCAAGCTAGGCTACTTTAACCTGTGTGAAATTGAAATTCCACAAAGGGGCCTGAATGGGGAGGATTTCTGTGATAGGTTGTGTGTGTGTGTGTGTGTGTGAAATAAGTTTCCATAAGTTTTAGAAGGTATTGTTAGAGAGAACATGCCTATAGTGGGATCTGGAAGACTTTGAATATCTTTCTTAATGATAACAAATGTTATTTGGGATTGTAAAACGGTTCCCATCTAGACAGTTAAAAGCATTATTTCTTCTTATTAACTATACAGAATAGAACCTGTTTCATGTTGACAGCAAGCAAATAAAATGAAATGAATAATTGTTTTGGAAATCCAACAAACATGTGCAACATGTTGTTCCCTGTTGTGTAGTGTGACTCTCCAGCTGGAATCACTAAGGCTGCTACCACAGTCACTTCCTCTAGCAACTTTTGTACTATTGCAAATGACAGAATAAATCATACACTAGGTGTCTGCTAGTTCTCGTTCTAATTACAGCTACTATAAAAATAATAACAGCAGAAACTCAAGTGGTTAGAATATGTTAGATCAGTGTTTTTTCAACTTTGGCAGCTTGAAGATGGATGGATTTCAACTCCCAGAATTCCCCAGATAACTGTGGAATTCTGGGAATTGAAGACCATTCTGGCTGGGGAATTCTGGGAGTTGAAGACCATCCATCTTCAAGCTGTCAAGGCTAAGAAACACTAGGTTAGATAATACTTTTTAAAAAGTATTCTTAAGTATTTTTAAAAGTGTCTCTTGTGGTAGTGTTCCATGAGGTAGAAAATCTGTGATCAGTGAAGATTTGTGGGCAGGGATGGAAAATGAGGGTCTGAATAATGTTCATGGAAAAACTGATGGATTGCCTCTTTTTCCCTGCACAGAGAAGCATGGGTAAATTTGGGCATCAGGGATGATCATTGAAAAGGGACACATGGTTTCAGGCTGAAGGAAGTGCCTCGGCAGGCCAGATGTGGAGAAATTGCAGGCTATTGCTATCCTGAGCTTTACGTACTCCCTTTAGCTCAGGCCTGTCAAACTGGTGGCCCGTGGGCCAGATGTGTCACTTGTAGGCCACGCCCACCCTGGCTCTGCAAAGGCAAAAAGGTCGCAATATGTCACAATACGTCAGGTGACATGATAAAGTTTGACACCTATGCTTTAGCTTGCAACTGTTAGTCAAACTTTTACTACAAAAGAAATAGTAGCTTAAAAGGGATAGGAAAATTGCCATCTTTATCCACCTTTACATAAAATTATACCCCACCAGGTGTATAAAAAGAGGTGCTATACTTTACATATATTTCTTTAGAATCAATGTCCTTTCTGATCCAAAGCCTTATCCCTCAATAAACCCACCCTTCTTCAGACATGCATTTCATTCAGAGGTGGTATTCAGCAGGTTCTGACCAGTTCTGGAGAACCAGTAGCGGAATTTTTGAGTAGTTCGGAGAACTGGCAAACACCACCTCTGACTGGAGATTTCTCTTTCCCTGCCATGCCCACCAAACCACACCTACAGAACCAGTCAGTAAACATTTTTGAATCCCACCGATTTCATTGAAAATCCAAATATGCTGGAGATTTGTGATGCTGTCTCTAACCTGAGGTTTCACAGCTTCCTTGCTTGTAAGAGTCAGGGACTGTTTGTCTGATTGTTTAGATGCACTATCAATTGCTAAAGTGTTTTGCTTTGTAGGAGAAACCAATGTAAAATCAGGACACTGAAAAATTGAAAATAGCAACTAAAACAGCTCCAAGTTTTTAAAAAAACACAACCCAAATTGTTAACTTTATTAAGTCAACATTAAAGCCCATTCAAAATGATGTGGGAACTTAAAAAAAAAAAAACTAATAAAAATCTGAACTCTGCAGGGAGTGGATTAAAAAGAATCGGGGTGGCAATAGAAAAGGCAGCCCCAATGTGTCGCATTTGAACCGAAGTCACAACGATCTGAAGAATGGAATTCCCCTTCATCAGAAATAAACTCTGTATCATAATAATACGTGCAGTATATGTAAAACGCTGTGAGGTTAAGATATACGCATTAACCACGATTCATGTGATTGAGTTACGACAAGTAATCCTAAATAATAATGGTAATCATGGGTAATAAAGGCAATCAGGGGTAATAAAGAGTAATGAGGGGAAATCATTATAAATACCGAATCCCAAGAAACTCGGGTTAGATCCGACTTTATTTTAATTGCTTAGCTATTGTCTTGGACTCCTTGCGGAGGAAGGAATAAAAAACAAGCTTTTGTGTTACCAAATACTGAAGCGAAGAGTGTCTTATTTTCTCCCCACATTTGTGCCAAAGAGAAGTTGAGAGGAAAGTCGGATCTCACCATATCCTATATTATTTCATTATCTGTGATATTATGGCTGAAGGTACTGCTGTTGGCGGTGGTTTAGAAGACATTTCGGAGGTGGAGACAGCTAATGCTGTTGGCGGGGCTGGCATGTTGCCTGAGCAGCCCTCAATCCAATTGGACGATAATGTGGTGTCTCTGGAAAGTGGACAAACAGATAACGTGAGATGTGAAGAAGATTCTCAGCCTGTGGTATGGCCGAAAATCCAGAAGGAAAGGAAATTGGGATTGGAGTTGAGGGACTATATGACAGGGAAGGCTTCACAAGGAAAGCCTCCCACTTTTATGCCGCTGCCCTCTGGGACGTTTGAAAAATGGAGGAAATGACAGATTGCTGACGATGATGAGTGGACTATTTCTCCCACCAGTTTAAATGCCAGTACGTTGGACTTGCTCCGTGTCAAGTATGGTGAATTAAGCATTCATGATTCTACTCTCCAGACCATTTGGGACAGTCCAGGGAGGGTACTTAGAACAGAAGAAACATCTTTCTTTAGTCCAAGTGCCAGAGATAGCATGGATATGAGTAGGAGGTCGGAGGGAGCATTTTCTAAGGAAGTAGATGAATCACTAGCAGATGTAGTAGGGGTATCAGGAACTCTGAGTAAAACCTCTAAACTGGTTCGAGGTTCCAGGGCTGAATTTATGGATGTGCAGATGGGAAATAGAAAAACAATTCTGTCCTGGGGTCCGTCAGGCATGTCTGGATATTGGCCTCAAAGAATGGTTTGGGGTCCACCTCCTATAAACACTTCCTTTGATGGGAACCCTGATAGGTTAACATTATATTTAAGTCAAATTGTGAACCACCTGGAATTATATTCAAATTGCTACCCTTCTCAGTGGTCTATTATAGTTGCAATAACTACAGTGTTAACTGGTGATGCTGCCGATTGGGCAGCAGAGTTGCACAGTGTGCATGCAGAGGAATTGATTGATGTTGGTTTGTTTTTGGATGCACTCAGAGTTCAATTTGAAGATAGGTCGAGGATACATCAATATGAAGAAGCATTAAAGTTATTAAAGCAGGACGGGAGGCCTGCTGTGGAGTATGTCAGAGAGTTTCTGAAGTTGGCAACTAGGTTGTGCCCCTGGCCAGAAAGATTATTGATTAGGGAGTTTAGATGTGGTTTAGACAAAGGATTGAGGCAGGCTTGTCTTTATAGGGGGGTCCCCCAGAAACTGGGGGAATGGTATAAAACAGTTGTGGAGTTGGATGTGGGACTGAGGGAGTTCCCTCCTATGTTTGGAGGCCCCAAAAGACAACAAATAGGAGCAATAGTAGCACGGGGTAAGGTGGGAGAAGAGGCTAAAGGTAGTGGTAGAGGAATGGGGCCAATCAGGTGTTTCCGATGCCAAGGTCTGGGACATAGAGCAATGGAGTGTCCATCTATAGAAACAGACATTAGAAAACATGTGGCTCGCATTCCTGATGCCACAAGTAGTAATGTACCAAGTAGTAGGGTGCCCCGTGGTATGAAACAAGGGACAGAAAGATCTCAAGGGGTGTCACAAAAAATGAATATGGAAGTAATGACAAGTAGACGTGAGAAGAAAACATCTGATGGCAAACAACTACCCAGGGTAGTCTTGGGGCTATATGATAGCAGAGAGGACAGTCCGGATGAGGATGATTTGGTGAGTAATCCTGTGAGACCATTTGTTATACTAGAAGTATTAGAGAATCTAAGCAGAAAATTGAGGGGTCAGTATGGAGTATTGATCGACACTGGATGTACTAGATATTTAATTAGTAAGAAAGTGGTTGATGAATTACAGTTATCAGTGGAAGACCTGCCCAAACCTATGTGTTTTGAACAAGTAGATGGTTCATTATTAGGTGGGGGTCCTGCGACAATAATAACAACCCCTATCAAACTAGAGATAGGGAGTCATTGGGAGTCTTTGCGATTTATTGTAGTACCACAGATGAGGGAGGCACTAATTTTAGGTCTAGTATGGTTAGACAAATGGAAGCGTATGATATGGTGGGAAGACAGTTTTAGAAAGTTACGACTTGCAGTTGGTCCTATGTCCCCTCCATATGTGAATAATAGGGAAGTTGTAACCGCTCTAGATGATTCTGAGAAACTACTTTATCCCAAGGAATATAAAGATCTGGCAGATGTATTTAGCGAAAAGGAGCGTGAAACATTACCACCACACAGAACAACTGATTGCGCAATTGATTTAATTCCTGGTGCCAAGTTTCCAAAACCAAGAATGTATGCCATGACTCCAAAAGAGATGGAGGAAATGAGACAATATATAAATAAAAATTTGGCGTGTGGATTTATTCAACCCGGGAAATCACATATAGCTGCTCCTGTTTTATTTCGCAAGAAAAAAGATGGTGGATTGCGTCTTTGTGTTGATTTCTGCGGACTCAATGCTATTTGTGTAGACAATGTATATCCCTTACCACTAATCAATGATTTGTTAGCAACGTTAGCAACTGGCAGGTATTTTATGAAATTGGACTTATGAGAAGCCTACTATTGAGTATGAATACGAGAGGGGGATCAATGGAAAACTACTTTTAATTTCCCCCTTGGAAGTTTCCAGTTTAACGTTATGCCATTTGGGTTGCAAGGGGCACCCGCTGTCTTTATGCAACTTATAAATGAAGTATTACAAGAACATTTATATTGTGGCATTTTAGTATATTTAGATGATATCTTGATTTATACCCAAACAATGGAGGAGCATATGGCCTTAGTAAGAAAAGTTCTGAAAAAATTACTTGATGCCAAGTTATATGTGAAACTTTCGAAGTGTGAGTTTCACTGTACGTCGCTGGATTATTTGGGGTACAGAATATCCAATAAAGGAATAGAAATGGATCCCAATAAAGTCAGAGCCATAGTGGATTGCAAAGAACCAAAAACATGAAAGCAATTACAAAGTTTTCTAGGATTTGCGAACTTTTACCAGCAGTTTATTCCCAAATTTGCACAAGTTGCTTTACCACTAACAGAATTGTTAAAAACTAAACATCAAGTGGCAAAACCCAGACCTAGTCAACCCATTGTGTGGTCACAGGAGTGTCAGCAAGCGTTTGACAACCTAAAAATCTTATTTGCTCAAGAGCCCATTTTAAAACATCCTGATACAACTAAGAGTTTTGTAGTACAAACTGATGCAAGTGATGTGGCTGTGGGAGCTGTCCTATTACAGTATAACCTGGACGGCCAATTACAGCCATGCACATGTACATCACAAAAATTTACAAGCACAGAACGAAGGTGGGCTATTTGGGAAAAGGAGGCTTTCACTGTGAAATGGGCACTTAGTACATGGAGACACCTATTAGAAGGGTTAAAAGAAAAATTCGAAGTTTGGACAGATCATAAAAATTTGCAAGCATTACAGAAACCAAGAAAACTATCCCATAAACAAGTAAGATGGGCTTTGTATTTTAAACGTTTTGATTTCCAATTGAGATATGTTCCGGGAGGAAAAAACTTCATGGTGGATACACTAGTCTACCTCAATACAATGCACCTAGAGACGAAGTTATTCAGCCCATGATCTCTGGGGAAATGCCAATTGAACAAATTCAGGTGTTGACCACAAAAGAGATAACCAAAAAGGAATTACAAGTTGCTACAAAACTGAATACATGGATAAAATCCAATAACACTGTCTGTTTATATAAAGATGGGTTGTATTGGAAAGGGGATAAAATATATGTTCCATCGAGTTATAGGAAAAAGATATTATCCCAATGTCATGATGTAAGGCAGGCTGGACACTTTGGATTTGGTACGGTGGCAGTTTTGGTGGCCACATATGAGATCAGAAATTGAACAGTACATTAAAGAATGCCTCGTTTGTGCTACTGTGAAACCTCGAGTCAGAAAACCTTTAGGACTATTACAAACTGTATCAGATCCAAACCAGCCGTGACAAGACATAGCCATAGATTTTATTGTAGAGTTGCCCAGCAGTAACAGATACACAGTAATCTGGAATATCATAGACTTGTTTTCAAAACAAGCTCACTTCATACTATGTAAAGGATTACCTTCGTCAACAAAGTTAGCAAACTTATTTATCAAACATGTATATAGACTACATGGCACACCCAGGACGATAATTTCGGATAGGGGTCTGCAATTCACGGCATGATTCTGGAGAGCATTTGTACATTTTTTAGGATCCTCTCAAGGTCTTAGCTCTGCATACCATCCCAGCACCAATGGTGCTGCTAAAAGAGCTAATGCGATGATTGAGAGGTATTTGAGATCATACATCTCTTATCAACAGCAAGAACGGGCTGATTTAATTCCATTTGCTGAAGTAGCATATAATAATGCTATACATGCAAACACAGGATATAGCCCATTCCAAGTAGTAAATGGGATAGAATTTGTACCAATCCCCGGTTTACAATGTGATGATCAACAACCTGTGAGTGTCCAAATGTGGTCAAAAAAAGGTACAGGATAGTTGGGATAAAGTAAAAGAGACTCTCAATAAAACAGCACTAGAATACAAACAACAAGCAGACAAGAAAAGAAAAGAGTATAAAACATTCCAACCTGGAGACTATGTTTACTTATCAACTAAATATATAAAATTACACCTAAATAGTCAAAAATTAGGACCAAAATATATTGGACCTTTCCAAATTACGAAAGTGATAAACCCCGTAACTGTAAAACTTAAACTACCACCATGGTTACATCGAATATATCCCGTGTTTCATGCTAGTTTACTGAAGCCTGTAGAACACATTAATATACCTCAACTTGAGTAATCTGTACTAGCTAAAGATGTGACACATGCTGAAATTGACAAAATCCTAGATTCCTGGATATGTAGAAAAGTATTACAATACTAAGTGAGATGGAAAAGTATTACAATACTAAGTGAGATCTGAAACAGAGGCAACATGGGTGAAAGTATCAGATATGTGTGCAAATAGACTGATAAGGCAATCCCATACCAAATATCCTGATAAACCTGGGCCACAAGTAGAGAAATAAGTAGTGATATAATGTATATTGTTTTATAGACTGGTTCCTGGTAGAGGGGGACACATGTCGTGACTATGCAACACACGTGTTTGAACCGAAGTCACAACAATCTGAAGAATGGAATTCCCCTTCATCGGAAATAAACTCTGTATCATAATAATACGCGCGGTGTATGTAAAACACTGTGAGGTTAAGATATACACATTAACCACGATTCATGTGATTCAGTTATGATGAGTAATCCTAAATAATAATGGTAATCATGGGTAATAAAGGCAATCAGGGGTAATAAAGAGGAATGAGGGGAAATCATTATAAATACCGAATCCCAGGAAACTCGGGTTAGATACGACTTTATTTTATTTGCTTAGCTATTGTCTCGGACTCCTTGCGGAGGAAGGAATAAAAAATAAGCTTTTGTGTTACCAAATACTGAAGCGAAGAGTGTCTTATTTTCTCCCCGCATTTGTGCCAAAGAGAAGTTGAGATCCAAGTTGCCACCAGATGAGTTTGTAGGGATTGTCATTGAACATGCTTAGATGTTCCCTGTAAATACACATCGAGAAAGAGTTGTTCTCCCAAAGAGCCTGAACCTAAACTCTAGAAGGCTTTAAAAGGAATGACCAGCCTTTCTCATTTTGTCTGGAAACAAACTGAAAGTCAGTGCCAGGTTTTAAATACTGGTGTAATATGGCCTCTTTGCGTTCCTTCTGAGGCCAACCTAACCACTAGATTTGGGACACAGGAAAGTTTCCAGACTAGTCACACACAAAGTAAATCTGGAGGTTACTGGCATGTGCACTATAGTTTTAAGGATTTTTTTTTTTCTGAAAAGAGACATAATGAGTATATTAATTTGAACTGAGTTCAATCTGGAAAAAACAGAGAGAGATTTGACCCTACCTGTAACTGTGTACTTAACAGTGTAACCTAATTTAGGTTTATCTACCACATCTTTGGATCCTTTCATGAGGATACCTCCATATTTCATGCTGATATTGAAAATAGAAAATGAGTTAAATTTGCTTTCTAACCATTTTGAATAGAGGTTGCTCAACAACATTGGACAGGGTTCTTTGAACACTGTCAGTGAGCCCTAAATATTGCCTGTATTTAACAATGGTCTGGAAGAAGCCAAACAAGCTGAGATAAAAACCCCAAAGTGAAGATTATTTTGGCCAGTAGCAAGAAATATTTTGGAAGCAGCTATAGTTCTTCAAAATGTTCAGTTTTATAACTTAAGCAGCCTCCTTAACCTGATACCGTTTTGGGATTATGAGATGTTGGTGTTGACCAGTACATTTGTGCAACTGTGTTAATCATGGCTGCCAGGACTTCCCTGAGTCCATCTGAAGTGGCAAAACTTATTGATTCTTTAGTTATACTATATTTCGGCTAACATAATGCTAGTGTCACCTAGTCTTGAAATAGCTTCATGGTGGCCAGTTAACTTTCAAGGTATTGTATCTAATCATGGAATCATTGAATGATGAGACCCTATCAATCTTAGAGATTGTCTGCCTTGCTATAAACCCATACATCTGAGAGGATCTTTTGAGGCCATCTTTGTATATAGGGATCCACATGCCAGTCACATGGGAAAAACTTTTCACCTGCATTGTTCCCAGATGGAGGAGTATTTTTCCTTGAAATTTATATATTTATTTTATACTGTGTGGCCAGATGGCTTTCAACAATATAAAAACAATAAAAAACAACAACCTCCACTGCTCTGGCAACAGCAATCAAATGAACCATTTGATAAGCCCCATCCTACTCTGGGTCAAAATAACAGAGTTGGAAGGGACCTTGGAGGTCTTCTAATCCAACCCTCTGGTCAAGCAGGAAACTCTCTATCACTTCAGACAAACGATTGTCCAATCTCTTGTTAAAAATCTCCAGTATTGAAGTACCTACAACTTCTGAAGGCAAGCCGTTAATTGTTCTAACTATCAAGAAATTTCTCCCGAGTTCTAGGTTGCTTCTCTCCTTGATTTGTTTCCATCCATTGCTTCTTGTCCTGCTTTCTTGTGCTTTGGAAAATAGAGTGATCCCCTCTTCTTTGTGGCAGCCCCTTAGATATTGGAACACGGTTAGCATGTTCCCAGGTCTGTTGGCAAAACCAGGTCTTCGGGGCCTTACAAAAGAGTGTCAAAGTGGAAGCTAATCTTATCTTTGTAGGGATGATGTTCTGCACGGAATGAGCCATCAAGGGAAAGGACCATTTTCAGTGGTGGGATTCAAATAATTTAACAACTGGTTCTCTGCCTTAATGATTTCTTCCAGTTCACCAAACTGCCAGTTCACCAAACTGCTTAGAAAGTTAACAACCGGTTCTCCTGAAGCAGTGCGAACTGGCTGAATCCCACCACTGACCATTTAGGCCCACTTGATGGACCTCCTTAAAAGAGGGGATCCGTAGCATTTCCTACCTCCCTGCTCTGGTGCATTGGGTAGACCTGACTGGGAAAGGACGGTCCTTCAGATAACCTGGTCCTGAGGCAATTGGAACTGCTCCCAATTCTCTGCATTTCAGTATGGATGGAAAAGGACTTTTTCATTTTAAACAGTTGGTTCCTAAGGTTTACATTTGACTAGAATGACCGCATCACCCAAACTGGAAAATTATGGATTTTGCCATATGGGTATATTCTAATTTGCATATCCACTTGGGTTGTGTGAATTGATTCATTTAGGGATGGAAATGCAACCCCTCATTTTTTCTTAGCCTGGTAAATCTTGGGTCTGATGCAGTAGAGCTCTCTGCTTGTCTATTTCCTTGGGTCCTGCTTCCCCCTTCTTGAATTAAAATTGGGATGCAAACCTAGATGCACGTTGCTTCCTTACTGTTGAATGCAGCAATGATGTTTGTGTGGGTGGTATTTTATGTTTATCTATATCGACGTTTCTCTATATATGGATATATATGCGTATGTTTATATAGATTCCTCTCTCTGAGTATGTGTGTGTGCTTCTGTCTATCATAGAGTAGGTGTCATCTAGCTATTTATCTGGGTGCCTATAAATAGTTTGCGCAACAATGTTCATGATTTCCATAAGAGGACTTCTTCATATACCAGTGTGGGTCTTTGGCTCCAGAAAGCTGACTATTCCCTAAAAAATTGGAAACAATTAAAGTGAAAAGAAAACCGGGGGAGAGAGCGAGAGAGAGAAGGGAAAGGTCAGTTTGGTATACCGAGCTGCACAAAGATTGTAAGAACTGTTTTCTTATTAGAAAAATATTTGAGACTTATCATGTGCAGCAGATGGGAGAAGAAAAAGCAGCTTGAAGACAGTTATATAAATATATCCTTGATGTCTGTTTTGCTTTTCAATTTGTAGAGAACAGTACAAAGGTAGTTCAGAGCGCCAGTCAGGGCTGCACTGTGTCTCTTGATATCCATTCCAGATGCTGGCTAGACTTTGTGGAGCCAGTCTTATGGCACTGGGGCTGGAGCGAGTTGTCTTTTCCTCCAGGTGTGATGCTTCACGCTGATCCTCCTACAGGCCTGGCCAGTTTTATCCAAACACACGGAGCTGGGAGACAGGCATCCACCAACTTTCTGACCAGAAACCACCTCCTGCTAAAAGGAAAAGGCAAAAAGGCACCCGCCTGCTCGCTCAGCCTGACACAGCCCTGCAGACAAGCCCACTTGTCGCTGCCGATTAGCCTGTCACTTCAAAAGCCAGACCACCAGGACTTAAAAGGCAAGAGGAAGCCCAATGTTGTTTGCAAAAATCATGTGAGCTAAGTGAGTAGCTCTTTTAGGAAATATTTCACTTTGTACTCTGAAATTATCTGAGGGTACTATCTGATACTGCTCAAGGCTGCCAAGCGGCTGGTCTTGGAACCAGGCTGGGGAAAGATGTTTTTTTTTTACACTGTAACATTTTAAAACTGCCTGATTAAACATTGCTAAGTACAGAAGTGGTTCCTAAATCTTGAAGGCGCCAACCCCATCTATTCAAAAGAGTTTGTGTCAAACTGAGGGGCAGGGCCTCAGTCTGTACCCCTTGGAAATCAGGCATCGGCTCCCCGTGTGAATGAGGAGGTTGGAAGATGGAGGGCCAACAGGTCACTTTTGAGGGAACGCTTGCTGGGAACAGAAATGAGGTGGCGTTCCTTCCACGTTTACGATTATCCGGATTTGAGATCAGCATACTTTTGACATGGCTGTTGTTCTGAGTGAAGATGACCCAGTTTGGTTTATGTCAGTGTTTCTCAAAGGTCAGAGAATCCTGGGAGGTTTTATCTCCAAATGATTCTGATGGAAGTCTGGCGCTTCTTCTCTTTCTCCTCAGCCTCATGAAGCATCATGAGGAAGCCGAGGATGAAAATTATGAGATTTGTTCCCCCGATCCAGCTTTGGGCCGCATGCTTGCTAAAACTGTGAGTCATTGTACAAGATGAATGTGACAACAAAAACCTTGGGAAACAGCCCAAACAAGGATGCTTATAGAAGCAAGTGAAATTGCAAAGTCAAGGAACTATTCCTGTTTTGAATCATAGCTTTCTTTGTCTTTCTTTTGTTAAATGCTCAAGGCTAATAATAAAAATAAAAGGTAAATGCTTAATATGGTACAATGAATAATATCACAATGAACCTTTTTTTTTAAAAAAAAAGTACAATACAAGTTGTCCCATTTTGTTTTAATTATCTCCTTTTCAGAGGTCCTGCTTAGAAAAAGTTCCAGATGGGTGTGGATCTCTCTCTCTCTCTCTCTCTCTCTCTCTCTCTCTCTCTCTCACACACACACACACACACACACACACACAAATTCAAAATGGGGTTTTGCAACTGTCATCAAAATTCTGTCCCCTTTTACATACTTTCTGAGTGTGATTACATTAAAAAGGGTGGTGTGTTTGTGATTGCATTGTCATGGCCAGCATCTTGACTCCACAGTGGATATACCTACTTCCTGAAACTTTGGGAAAGATGAATTATGCAAGCAGCTGACTGCAGTGTCAGAACGAAAAGGTGTCCTTTTTGGTGAGGTAGAAGGATATGAGTACCCAACATTCAGCAGGGGAGGCCCCCTTTGTGTGGGGATTGTATGTGTTTTCCTCAGACTTTGACAGACCACTAAAGAAGCTGCCCTACTTGGATTATTAGCATAGTCACTTTCATTAATCAATTCATCCTTAATGATTATTTTATTTTTATTTATTTATTTATTTATATTTATTTATTTATATCCTGCCTTTATTATTTTTGTAGCTAACTCAAGTGAATACACCTAATACTCCCTCCTCTTTCTATTTTCTCCACAACAGCAACTATCTGGGATGGACTGAGAGAAAGTGTGACTGCCTCAAAGTCACCTAGCTGACTTTCATGCCTTAAGGCAAGACTAGAATTCACAATCTCCTGGTTTCTAGCCTGGTGCCTTAATCACTAGACCAAACTGAGTCTCTTACTTTTGAATAACATGGTTGTTCGATGTCTATTGATCAATTTTCTGGGCCTACTGGAATCAGTGAGTGTTTCCTTTGTTCATACAATTGAATAAGCAAAATATAAAATTAATTAATTAATCTGACAGCAGTCTCCGCAGGGTGTTGAATTCAACCCTATGCTAGATTAAACTGAAGCGGCAACGCTGACTGTTGAAGACATGCTGGCTGAGTGACTTTTTGAAGATGCTCACTCAGTCTTGGAAGATGGATACTTCAGAAATGTTAACTCAGAAACAGGGTTAAGAACACAAGACCAATTATGTGTCACAAATAAGTGGCTGGTTTATTCTGGTGTTAAAGAAGTCTCTGCTGCCTGACTGATCTGAGGAATGGCAAGAACCAGCTGACCATTTCTATTTCTAGTGGAAGGATGGTCTTAATAAGACCACTATTCAAGGGAAGATATTTGGCTATCCCCTGATTCTCTGCCATTGTCTGTGGGGAAATCTGAATGCTACCCTTGTAAGCAATGTCTGATGAATCACTTCAGACTCAGGCTCAAGATTACTCAAATGTGAGATTTGATTCATTTTGCCTATATGCCATCTCTTTTGCTCATTTTCCCAAGCTCTACAGAAATCTCTATTGTATATGGATAGTCCTTGACCTATGACCAAATTGAGCCTAAAATTTCTCTTCTAAATGAGACACTCGTTAAGTGATATGCTTTACCTCCTTTTATGACCTTTCTTGCCACAGTTGTTAAATGAGTCACTGCAGGTGTTAAGTTAGAAACACAGTTGTAAAGTGAATTTGGCTTCCCCATATGACTTTGCTTGTCAGATGGTAGCAAAAGGTGATCGCATGATCCCTGGACACTGCAACCATCCTAAATATGAGCCAATTGCCAAGTGTCTGAATTTTGATCCTGTGTCTGTGGGGATTCTGTAACAGTCATAAGTTTTTTTTAGTGCCATTGTAACTTAGAACAGTCATTAAATGAATGGTTGTAAGATGAGGGCTACCTGTATTGCATTATTGCCCTTGTACTATTTTTTTTAGTGGTTTGCTATTTTTTTCTTTCTGGTCTGTCAGTTGTTCTATGACTGTTTAGAAAATGAAATCCTAACATCCTTGCACATCTAGGGAGTGATACATACCAAACAAGGGAGGCTCATATGCATTTTCTAAGTTTACTTGCCAACTTTCCTCTGAATGGATTTACTTTGAGGCCACTCTAAGTACTCTAAGTAATAAGTCTATGGAGATTCTTGGGCATCCAGGTCATGGTTGTCCCAAACAGTGGTAGGATTCAAATATTGTTGCCACCATTTTGTAGGCGTGGCTTGGTAGGAGCGCTTTATGCGTGTGCACACATTTTGCGTGCATGTGCGTGCCAAATGCGCACTTTGCGTAGGCACAGAGGTGTTTCCACAGGCGCAGAGGCGTTCTAACTCACCTCCTGCAAGCCTGCACAATCCCGGTCACTTCAGCAACTGCCACGTGGCACTATTCTGTGCCGCGCAAAGCAGCTGCACTTCAAATTCAGCAGATAAAATTCAGCTGGGAGCCTGGGCAGGCAGGTGGGCACAAGAGCAGAACGGTGGAGAAAACTGGTTCGGTCTCCACTGTTCATCGCTCCTACCGGCTCGCCAGAACCGGGCAGAACCAGTCGAATACCACCACTGGTCCCAAAGGTGCTTTTTCAGGAGGCAACTGGAGTTTCTTGTTTTTTCTTTTGAAGACATTTTGCTTGTCATCCAAGA
The DNA here is from genome assembly GCF_049901735.1 of Notechis scutatus. NCBI lineage: Eukaryota > Metazoa > Chordata > Lepidosauria > Squamata > Elapidae > Notechis > Notechis scutatus. Next base: position 132,802,401 of record NC_142009.1, on the reverse strand, counting down.
AGCTTCTTCAGCTCTGACTGGATGGTGGGGAATGGAAGGAATATACAGTATAATCCTTCTTGGATTAGAAGTGAAATGTCTTCAAAAGAAAAAAAAACAAGAAACTCCAGTTGCCTCCTGAAAAAGCACCTTTGGGTCTGAGTAATGTTCCTTTGTGCTGGAGTGACTTTGTAAAATTTCATAGACTACAAGGATCAGCAGGGAGTGGAGTATCCATATATGAAAGGATGAGGGAAGGGGAGGTGACACGGCATGTGTTTGTTCTTTATTTTCAGAAGCGTCACTGATTGTTGGTCTGGCTTCCATGTCAGAATGAAAAGTGATGTTTTGCTACCAAATATTGGCTCATCTGGTTTTTAATATTCTTAAATCAACTGAAGAGGGCCAAGAAACAGGAAACACAACTTTTTCAAAAGAAGAGTCAGGCTAAACAATTCCAAATCGGGGATTACTGGAAAAGGGGAATGTTGTATGGTCACATGGAACAGCAGAAAGAAAATCTTTGTTCTTAATGCTGTAGATTTTTTTTTAACTCTATGAAAAACAAGACAGGACTTTTTGACAATTTTGTAAATTTCAGTACAACTTCCATCCATCTCCACCATAGGGTTTCGGTTTCCTAGGGAAAGATGGATGCTAGCTGGAATTTGTTCTGGCTAATATCCTTTCCCCTCAGGAATTGCTGGAAGCAAAAAAACCAGCCCCATTTTCTCCCATTGGGATTCTAAGTGGATTTATTTTCTTTTTAAAAAAATCCCTATTCAAGTGTCTGGATTATTCCAGGAAGATGAATGAATAGGGAACATTTATTTCTCAGTCACCTACAAGAGAGATAACTGACATTACAGTAATCAGTTAGGTTACCATGTGAGAGATTTTGCTATAGAAAAAAAGACTGCAAACCTTTTCTATTCTCTTCATACTGAATTGCCCTAAAATGCTAGAATCATGGGTAATGTAAATGGCTTTTACTAGTTTGCTGGGTGATCTTCGGCTATTGGCCGTGAAATTTAAATTACCTGAAACTATATAACCCCCTTGTGTCCTCTGAAGGTAAAGGAATTAATTCTGCATGTGGCTATTAATCATGAAATAATAGTCATCTTTATATCTCTCCGCACCAGCCATTTATAAATTGAGTGACCCTGATGATTAGTAAATAAAATCATGACTTCAAAGCATGCAGTTTTTTTCATTCCCTCCCTCAGAAATTCATCATGTGGACCTCACCTCATTCTGCACTACATTCCATAGAGTTCAGAGGCTAGTTGATGAAGGGAGCCAGGAACTAGTGAGAAGAAAATGATCCCACTGAAGTCTGGATATATTTTTGGGCCTAGTGCATTGTCCATGGCTGTGTTAGGAACAACTTAAGGCAGTGGCCCCCAACCTTTTGGGCACCAGGGACCGGTTCCGTGGAGAGAGGTTTTTCCATGGCCTGGATGGAGCTTCATGTTTTTGTGCGGCCTGATTTTTGGCATGCTGTGGTGCACAGACCAGGGGCTGGGGACCCCTGACTTAAGGGACTTGATCTTATTCTTTATCCTCCAAAAAGATGGGGAGATTTATTTATTTATTTGATTTTTTAAATCCTACTTTTTTATTATCCTGGACTACTTTTACCCTTATTACTTTATAAATAACTCAAATACTTTCTACTCTCTCCTCCTCCTATTTTCCCCACCAGAGGTGGTATTCAGCAGGTTCTGACCAGTTCTGGAGAACCAGTAGCGGAAATTTGGAGTAGTTCAGAGAACCAGCAAATCCCACCTCTGACTGGAGATTTTACAATATCCCCTGCCATGCCCACCAAGCCACGCCCGCAGAACCAGTAGTAAAAGAATTTGAATCCCACCACTGTTCCCCACAACAACAATCCTGTGAGGTGTGGAGAGAGAGAGAGAGAGCGAGAGAGAGGCTCAAAATCACCTAGTTGTCTTTCATATCTTTCATATCCTAGAACTCTCAGCCTCCTGGTTTCTTGGCCAGCTTTAAGATCCCTAGAATATAAGGAGAAGCAGAATGTCATTTAGCAGGTGATTAAATGTCACTCTTTAAATAGTTACAGTATTACAACGTTCATATTCCATTTGCTTGATTTTTGTAACTATACTTGAAACAGGAACTAGAAGAACATATTCCAAATATCATGCTCCAGGACAGTTGACACAATTTACTTTTGAGGTTCACATTGACAACAACTTCCAAAATCTTAAGCCTGGGAGCAACAATCTTCCATTAAAGGAAAGGTGGCAATTTCAATGAAAATTCTTTTTCACAGATAGTTCTTTTTGTTAGATTTCCTCACTATATTATTAATCTCCAGATGAAATACTGTACATGGTAGTTCCAAGATGTATAACAACTTTGGTTACACTGGAATTAGAACTGAAGATTCTCAGATGAGAAAGAAGGATTTTGTTCCAAAAGTTAAAATGTGGCTATTCTTGTCAAATAACTAGAGAGTTTGTCTAAGTTATCTAATGCAAACTTGGCCCAGGAGATGGGAGAGAGCATGTCAGTTTCCTGAATCTTTTGCCAAGATGTAAGCTATTGCATTGGCCTGCAGGATAACATATCCCTGAAATATCCTTCCGACTTTAGAATAAGACTGTTTCTTTTCTATCATCAGCATCAGGAATCTTGCCTGTTGCACCTCTGGTGTCAAGACTCATCAATTATGAGTGTCTTAAACATTTTGCAGACAAGACTCTGCAGATGTATCTCAGGGCTGTTTCTATGAGTCTGCTCTGGGATAACTATTAAGAATTTGTTTCAGTTGCTAGAAAGGGAAACAGGTTTTCCAAAATACGTTACTAACTGTTGATCACTAATTAAGTGATTATATGAAGGAAGGCCTGCATATAATTATCACACATCTTATTGCAAGCATTGAAATCACCTGATCCTATAGGTTGAAAAAAAAAACCTTAATGTAATAATTACCATTTCTTAGACATATTACTGAAGATATTTTAGGTTTCTGACCTGGTCTTTGCAGTAGATACCAGTCTGGTATTTTATCCATTTTATTGATGGATTGAAGCATTAAAAAAAGCTTATAGTAAGGATCTCTCCAGACTTTAAATGGTAACTGAGCAAAATCAGTGAACTACCCTGTTTCTCCAACAATACGGCCTCCCCCAATAGGAAGTCCCAGCATGTTTTATAGGCATGAAATGAAATTAAGCCCCTCCCCCCAAATTAAGGCCTATATTAAAACATGCAAAATGGGGGGGAGGAATGGTGGGGGGGGGCTTGCCATTAGGAAGTACTTTTGTTGCACACTCGGATATGGTGCTGCCTGCGTTGACCCTGATACAAAGTGCCCCACCAACACTGAGGTCAACATCCAAGCCGTCGCCGCCCGCCCGAAGATGCAAGGGGGGGGAATTAAGTCACCCCTGAAAAGACGGCCTAGCCATTTTTGGGGGGCTCAAAAAAAAATAAGACCTGGCCTTATTATATGAGAAACACGGTATTATTGGTGACGTCTTGGGAAATTGCTGTGTAGAGCTGATGATTTCCTTCTAAAGCCCAAGCAAAGATACATCTCACAGTCCTGTCACATGTTCTTTGAATACGTATCTACTTGAATTTTTCAGGAAGAACAGCGATCCATTAATATATTATTGAGAAAATGCCCTTATCTCATCTGCATTGTGGCAAGGTTGTTTTACACAATATACTAAGGATTGTTATCTTTTCTTTACATTCTTAAAAAAAAAAAAACCTGCTGTATTTATTTTAGAAAAACCACAACTGTGAAATTCATCTGCATCTCTCAAAAAAATATTTCATATCACAGAATGGCGACCGACCATTTGTATGCATGGACTAAGCAAAATGTTGCTTAGAAACACCATGTTATCAAATGGGGAACACCAAGTTGGAGAAGTTCCCAGACAGCCGGTTTGTGATGATAATTTGCAACGGAAAATTCCAATGCCTAAATCTCCTTGCTTCTCCTTTCCCTCATTTTGTTTGCTTCTTATTTGGCCTTCTTACTTTCCCCTTCTGTGTTTTTCTTTGTCTGTTTACATTGGACCTCACAGGATTTGAGATTGTACTCTTATTTCATCTATTCTGCATAGAGCCCCACTAATTTCACTGAGCTTGCTTTATTTCTGTAGGATTAATAGAACAATTACTGAATGTTAGGGGAGAAGGAAGTTTGCATGGGATCCAAAAGATAGAAGTGTTTCATATTTGATGAGCATGTAACATTTATTCTGTTTCCATAAAAGTTATGGTCTTTTAGATTCTGCAAACTTGTGTGTGATGGAAGAGATTAATTCAGCATGTCTGCTGATGAATATGGACATCCTCTAGCATTTGTTTCAGTGGCATGATCATAAATAAATATAATGTTCCTTTAGAATAGAAAGGACTAGTAAGACACAGAGGTATTAGCAAATATTTCTAAAAATCTTGAAAATGTGTATTTTTAGATGCAACCAAAAATGTTGTTGTAGCAATTTAGATAATAACTAATATATCAAACATTAAAGGCCACAAACAAGGGAAGAAAATAAATGGAGACAGCAGAGGTCCTGTTTTGTCTATAGCTAGAACTAAGCATAAATTGTCCTTGGATTTTGCCCTATACAGTACAAGTTTATGTTAGCATATACCAATTTTGTTAAGAACTGATTAACTGTTGATAGTGAATTATATCCCAATTTTAAGTAATCCCTATCTCTTTGTGCTTCATGCAGTTGAGTCTATAAGCAGAAAACTTTAGTAGAACATTTTTTTACTCACATTAGCAGAAGCCACAAAGAAAGGTCTCTGTTTTTCAGTCATGTTTCACATGCCTCCTCTTAAGTACTATTCTGAACCCCTTTGAAATTAAACATCAATAGAAAAGAAGTAAAGAATCCATATTTACCACCCTCTAATAGCAAATCAAACACACTTTCATTGAACAGCACATTTCTAAGTACGCATTCAGAAATAATGATGAAGCTCGTGATGATAATATCAGCCTTCAAGAACAGCCTTCACAGGTTTTTCTGAAGCATAATATAAAATTGCAATATACAATATACACTATAATATATATTTTCTTCTCACTATCTAGGAGTGGAATGGGACAGCTCGTCATGGCCAACTCTGTATGGGACAACTTGCTATGGGACAATTCAATGCAGGATAACTCAAGAAAGGGACAAGCAGAATTGTAGCTCACCCCAGCTTTGAGGACTTCTAACTTGAGAAATTTCAACCAAAAGCAAGACAAAGCCTGCTGCAATTCACTTGTCCCTCTCTTGAGTTATCCTGTGTTGAATTGTTCCATGGCAAGTTGTCCTGAAGCTAGTTGGCCGCAGCAAGTTGTTTCAAGGGGGAGTTGGCTGGCGCAAGTTGGCTGTGGCGACTTGTCCTAGATCCATCTGAGAGTTGGACATCTAGGGATGTCTGGGAGTGCCTGTTGCATTTCTGACCATTGCTCACATAGCTAGAGGGAATGGCAGGGGAAATTAGATTGTAATTCCACAACAAAAAGGTAAAAAAACTAAAAAGCACTTATAATTTCATAGGATTTTAGGAAGCAAGGTGCCTGAAGCAATAAATATTATAAAATCCCAAAATTTTGCCCTGAAATTTGGTAGAATAGGACACCTTTTAATAATGAATAAAAGGATGCCGTTTTCCTTAGATAAATAAGTAATTGGATAACAATTATATTTCTAAACTTCCAAGATCTACATAATATGTTGATTAGTGGTGACTCTTCCATCCAGATTTCTCCGAATCAAGACATTATTTTAGAGGTGGGGTAGAAAGGGAAGATCTCCAAAAAGCTTGGACAAACCTTCTACTATATGGTAGAGTAGACTTCTGATTATGGTTGGATTACAAACTTTCCTTCCTCAATCATTGTTCCACAGGTGATAACCAAGCCATTGATTGTAGGCCATGGTTGAAAGCACTTTGCATATTCTGGTCTCTATAATAAACAATGAACATTATTTGTTTTCAATTATAGTGACCAGTATAAACAAAATGTCAGGTTCATCATCAAGGATTGCTAGGCAAGTTTCACATAATACTTGATTCATATCCATAAAAGTGATTGATGCTATGTCAAGTGATATGAGCCTTTCAAAAACTGACTGATTGAGTGATTGAGTATGACATTTGTGTCAATTTTTAGTGATATGTAAGTAGATTTTCCTACATTATATCTTCCTTTAACTGTTCTTCAAGTTTCCAATAAACCACCCATCTTGCTGCTGGCTTTCTTCTTCTCTCTCCTTCCACCTTTCCAAGCATTAGAACCTTTTCTAGAGAGCTGGGTTTTTGCATAATCTAAATTCCCCTGAATTCCCCTTTATATTTTTTTCAGTGCAAATCTAACAGCCTGGCATGCAATCATTTTATTACCGTAGCTGGACTAAAAGACTTCCAAGATCTTTTTCCAGCCCTATGATTCTACCAGTATAATTCTACTCCATCAGAACTCAAGGGAAAAGCAAGGAAAAGTATTTATCCACTTCCTCACAAGCACTGATAACCTCAAGCTGCTGCTTTCCTGGTACATGTGCTGATTACATTCTCCTAGCATCACTCAAAAATCCATTCATACTTGACAACTATGTTTGACACAGACAAGACATCTATTTTTTACATCTATTGTAAAGAAGCATCTCTGCAGATTAAAAGAAGCACCACTGCTTGGAGCATTGGTTGAAAAACTACAAGAACCAACTCAAGGGTCTAGTGATAATGGAGAGATTAAACTGAGAGTAGTGAAGGTTCATACCATATTAAGAAGGAGATACAAAAAATGTATTACAATTATACCAGTGAATAGAGACAGCATAGCAGTCAAGTCTTCTGCATTATTGAATATTTAACTCAGCAATTTTGCTGCTGAAAATAAAACAAAAAAGCTTTTTTCTGTTATCCATCCTCTTTTGCATCTGAAGCTAGATACTGATCTGAAAGCAGTGCATATCACCATTTGCTTTAATTTAGAGTTAGACCAATAGAAGTTGGGTCTTGGACATCATGAGCTTGCAGACATGGAGAATTCCCATAGAATGCCTCTCAGAGGCTTAATTTGTATGCTTGCTCAGCCAGAGCACTATGTATACAACTGTGAACACTGCTGTAGTTCATATTCCTGGTGCCAAGCAGACTTTGTACAAGTGAAGTGTACAGTTGACACTGAAAATCTCTGCTTCCATTTCTACCAGTTCATGTCCCTTCCTTGCTGCTTAGATGGAAAACTGGAACAACAATATTCTACTAGAATAATAATCCCTTCAAATTACTAAAACGCTAAAAAGCAGGGAGCATCCATGTTTTCATGGAGTCTTTCCATTATTATTATTTTTGTTTAAAATACATTTATTTCAATTTACAGAAAACACTAAATACCCACGAGACTAAAATACACTTTAAAAACTGAAATTAAATGGAACAATTCTGAAATTTAAAAAAAAAAGAAACAATCAGAAAAAGAAAAGAGAAGCCCTCTGCCTCCTGCAATAAAATAAAAATCTACTTATATATTAAACTTAATAGCCACTGATTTATTAATACATATAATGTAGTACTGTAGTATAATTAAATACAGAATATTATTGTAAAATATCATAAAATCTCTGCCAAGTGATGCATATTATTTTATCCTTTGATTCATAGAGAATATTGCCTTTTCCAGGTTGGATAAGTTACATGTTTCCTAAAGTCATGTCTTAGCAACTGGGTTTCTTTTTTAGCCCTTTTCAATCTTTTGCAGAGGGTTAATACATATTTAGAAGAAAATGAAATTAGTGACTGCTTATCTTGAGGAGATCTGCTGTATGCGGGAAGGTAGGCAGTAGAAGGATGTTTTCCCAATGAACACCAACACACCACCACCACCAACACCAACAACAACAACAACAAAAATAGCCTAAGGGGTAAGAGAATATGTCAGCATTGTTTCCTGCAGATTTTCACTTTTACTTTTCTGTCTAGCTCAATTAGTTGAATTTGATTTGCATATTTTAAAATATGCATACTAAAAATGATATGCATTGTCAGAACTCTAAGATTTGAACTTGGATTGAAATTTTGCACTGGATACTTTTTACACAGGTAGTCCTCGACTTGCAACAGTTCATTTAGTGACCATTCAAAGTTACAATAGCACTAGGAAAAGGGACTTATGACCTTTTTTCACACTTACGACCAGTGGTGGGATTCAAATAATTTAACGACTGATTCTCTGCCCTAATGATTTCTTCCAACAGTCAGTTCACCAAACTGCTCAGAAAGTTAACAACCGGTTCTCCCAAACTGGTGCAAACTGGCTGAATCCCACCACTGCTTATGACCATTGCAGCATTCCTGTGATTCTGTGATCAAAATTCGAAGTCATATTTATGATGTTTGCAGTGTCATGCGATCTCCTTTTGCAATCTTAAATCAGTGGGGAAGCCAGATTCACTTAACAACCATGTGACTAACTTAACAACTGCAGGGAATCACTTAACAACTGGTGCAAGAAAGGTTGTAAAACGGGGCAAGACTCACTTGACTACTGTCTCGTTTAGCCACAGAAATTTTGGGCTCAGATGTGGTCATAAATTGAGGGTTACCTGTACATCAAATTTAGATTAAACTTTGAATTAAGCTTGAACAGTAAATTTCAATTAAATGAATTTCTTCTATATTCTGATTTCTCATTATACTACTGTGCAGTAAGGTCTTGAATATTTCTGGTACCAGATTATTGTTAAATAAAAATACTTCTTTTAAGTTCACATGTCAGGTCAGGTATTTAATTCCAAAATACTTTAAAATGGTTAGGCAGTTTATTGTTTTGTAAGTAACCACGCTAATTAATTTTGCATATGTTATACTGAATCAGTTCATGTAAATGAGCTTTCTCTGTATGAAACAATAAATAAATAATAGTGATGGTTGAAAGCTGTTTGTTGTCAGCATTCCAGCAAACGTCCATTCCAACCAATAACTCCAAGACAGACATCTCTCAAAGGTTCCTTTTATTTGGATAGTAACTGGTATATCTGTAGAATCCCGAATCTGAAAGTTTCGGGCTTCCTTGCAAAAGTAAAAACTACAAACCCATCCCCTATATACCCATCACCACATCACATGGCCCAATCACCATCCATCCCAAAGTAAGACTTCCTTTTCACTATGCGCAACACTATGTGACCTTGAACCAACAAAAGAATTATATTTTATCTAACTAGATATATTCAAATGAATTCCCCCTCTCACTTTCCCAGGGTCAATTGTGGCAGCGTGGGAGCATCAGATCTCAATATGGCTTCCAAAGCTGACATTTGTTTCATTTGGGGATGTATGTAGATTTTAAATAATTGTTTGGGAAGATTTGCCCAAAATTTAATATTATGGGAAAGCCAAATTCTACAAGTTTGAAGGGGGTAAATTTTAGAAAAACAGTTCTATGCTAAAAAAAAAACAAAAAAAAAAAAACAAGCCACATTATAAAAGACTTTGAAAATTAACCAGCCAACATATAGATCAATATATGGATATAAATTTATCATGCAAATGTATCCTATGCAATTTAACACAGTTCAGTTCTGGAAAAGGTACAAACAAAATTAATAAGACTTCAGAATGATTCTGTGATGTGGAGACTGGGGCTTGTTAGTTTATGGGTGGGTAAAATAAAGATATATGTTATCATACATGGCATGGAAAATGTTGGACAAGTCCATTTTCTCTCACACTTCTTCATGTCCTATGTGTGAGCTTCCTGATTGTCTCTGAATGATCAATGGCATGCAGAATGTTAGCTTATATAAGTCCTTGGGTCCTCATTTTTTTTTGAAGTATATTGGAAACTTCCAGTTTCACAGATACCTCCAAAGCCAATGATTTCTCACCCTAGAAAGGAGCAAATTGAGGGGTGATGGAGTTAAGACAGATGGAATTCAGATTCAGATCTAAGGTCTTCCAGCTTTGAAGCCAGTAAATGTTATTTTTTCTCTTTAATTTCACTGAGGAAGGATTCCATATAAGACTGAAAATAAAGCTATAATAAGTCTTTCTCCCTTCCTCCCTTCCTCTCTGAAAGGAGCAATTTATTCACTTTTCTTTCTTCTAATGAAGGAAAGTAGGAATGGTTTGAGAGAGTTTTGGCAGAATGAATCAGAAACATTCGAAAGAGCTGAAGGACTCTATAACATAGTGATTTCTGAGACATGGATATACAAACCTGCCACAATATGGCTGGCTTCTGTTAAATTATTTATTCTGGGATTATCCTTTTTTAAAAAAAAATAATAGTTTATGTTTATAAACTTTATGATACATAATTATAGATATTCAAAACTACAAACTCCACAATTGTAAATCATTTTATTTCTCAGTTTCACTAGGACCATAAGTGTGGGCAAAACTTCCGGAGTCAGTAGAAGATCGTCTATAGTGAGTGCGGAACTGGCAGATGTTTTTAATAGGTTGGAACATAGTAAAAATTATTCCTAGGCTTTTGTTTTATTTGTTTGTTATTTATTTGTATCCTGCCTTTTATTATTTTTACAAATAATTCAAGGTGGTGAACATATCCATCATACTTTCCTCCTCCTAGTTTCCCAACAACAACCCCGAGAGGTGGCTTGGGCTGAGGGAGAATGACTGGCCCAAGATCATACTGTTGGCTTTTGTGGCTAAGGCAGAACTTGAACTCATGGTCTCCTGCTTTCTAACCCTGTGCCCTAAACACTAGACCAAACTAGCTATTTAGTTAAATTAATGGAAAACAGTTAATAGAATTATTTACCTGGCAGAGGTGGCATTCAGCAGGTTCTGACCAGTTCTGGGGAACCGGTAGCGGAAATTTTGAGTCGTTTGGAGAACTGGCAAACACCACCTATGACTAGCCCTGCCCCATCTATTCTCTGCCTCCCAAGTCTCAGCAGATCAGGCTGGGTCTTCTTTTGTTGCTCTGCACAGGAGAACGGAGATGGAAAGCAGGTTAGTGGGGTGAGGACGGAATGGAGATTTTGCAGTAACCTTCCCCCTGCCATGCCCACCAAGCCACACCCACAGAACAGGTAGTAAAAAAAAAAAAATGAATCCCACTACTGTTACCTGGTTAATAGGGATGTCCACAGGGGAAATTAGCAGTATCAGATGGGTGTTAAAAAGTGCAGGACTTTGATTGTCAAGTTACATTTCCCATAATGACATTGTTCACTTCCTCTGCAGCAGCCCTGCCTGCATAGAGCAATCTTTCTTCTTCATTTAGGAGCAATCTTTGGAGGGGCGGGGTGTCTCATTTTCATGCAACTCTGGCTCCTCGGGTTGTGTATCCCTACACACAAAGTAATAATTATGGGCAGTAGTATGTTGAAGCTCAAATTAGGTTCACTGTGGGGTGGAAAATAATAGAATCTACAACCGATGTTACTGTTTCAGGAAAAACATTGCTATTGGAGGCAGAAATGCTCATCCAGTGTCTGGAAGCCGTCAGGGTCTGGGTGGGGAGGAACAGAGTGAGACTGTGGAGTGCCTTTGGCCTGAATAGAGTTATATTCCCTTGTCCAGACATGGTCTGCAATTTGGGGGAGTGAGAGGTGGACGTCCTTCTGCACTCACAGCTCTTGTTTAGTCAGAAGTGTTTTTATGCAGTATACCAATTCTAGTCATTCCTGGATGGGAAAGTTCTGTTCACAGTCACTAACACCTTAGTCACCCCCTGCATGGATTACCATCTGCTGTACATGAGGCTGTTTTGGAAAGCATTTGGAAACTGAAAATGTGGTAGCCTGAACAATGATGGGTGTGTCCCAATAGATGTGGGTGATCCTGTTGCATTGAGGACTGCACTGGTTACCGGTTGGCTTCCAGGTACAATTCAAAGGGCTGGTTGTCACCTTTAAGGCCCTACATGTTTACTGTTTGAATTGTCTGAAGGAAAGCCATCGCTTGTATTTAACTATTGAATCTGCTTGAATAAGTTCAACTCCTCCACCCCTATACGACAATACCCTGTGATATAACCTTGGAAGTGAACACTACTTATCCCTGCTTGCATATTCTGGATTCCTTTCCTCCTGGAGAACTGGTATGTGCCTCCCTTTGGGTTTTATTCCATCCGACAGAAGAGATCATGATACAACTGTATATTTGAGTTTAACAGATACATGCTTTTGTATATTTATTTTGTTTTTGTTTAGTTTTTGACACTATTTATTTGGTTTATTTTGTGGGTGGGTTTTTTAAAAATGATCTTTGGGGGGGGATTCTTGGTAAGATTTCTGATTGTTAGCCATTCAGATTAATTGGAGATGAGAGATGTATAAATAAACAATTGGTGGTGGCGCAGTGGTTAGAATGCAATATTGCAGGCTAATTCAGCTCACTGCCAGCAGTTTGACTCTCACTGCCTCAAGGTTAACTCAACCTTCCATCCTTCCCAGGTTGGTAAAATGAAGACACAGATTGTTGGGGGCACTGTTTAAAGCACTGTGAAGTGCTGTGAAGTCTAAGTGCTATTGCTATTTTTTGTTTATTTAATTTATTTTTCTTTAGATTCATATCCTGACTTTATTTGGTGTTTTGTTTGCTTTTAAGATGAATAAATAAACAAATATGAAAAGGGGGCTAATGTTTCCAATAAGGAAACATTGCAATAATATAATTTAAATACTTGCAAAAAATTTAACAAACATTTTTAACAGCTCTAAAGGACAGATACTAGAAATAGCAATACATCCCCCCCCTTTCATTTAATAAATTCTTAATGCATTGGTTGTATGCTTTTGCAGCTTACATTTCATTTTCATGAATTGGAAATCCACTTTGGAGGTGAGGAGTTGGGAAAATTGAGTGCAATTTAGAGAAAAGAGAATTCTCTTAGTTGTTAGCAGTTTGAAATAATGACATCCAGTTAGAGGATTATATGTGAAATTTTCACCAAAGTAATTGTTAGGCTGCTTGATTGATCCAAGTGATTCTGATGTGATTCACTCTAACATCAGGGCTACCAACCTATCATGCAGCTTCTTTCTCCTGGGCTTTGCATGGACATTTGAGTGTTTCTGGTTTCCCCTTGGTAATATTTGAAAGTAAAAGACCAGGGATCAGTGTCAAAATCAGTTGTCCATTCCTTTACCTGGAATTGCCTAGTGCTAGAAGGTGATGTGACCACATCTGATGGAGAATGGAGCAGGGTTGGAGACTGTTAGAGGGGGCTCCTGCTGGCAACATGGCCATGTTTCAGAAGCCAATTTTCTAACAACATGTACACATTGATGCCTGTTTTTCAGTTCTTTTGTAACAGTCTGACCAACCAAAGAGAAGACAAAAATAAAAAAGTCACCTGTCTCTCTCACCTACAAGAGTGCAAATTACATAACTTCAGCCTTTGAGCTAAAGAAGTTGGCCAGGCAGGATAGGTGGGCTGAAGAAGCAGAATGATTGGATCAGGTCACCGCCGGACACAAACATATTTTGTAAAGGGCCAGGTAGCACATGTTCCATAAATACTGATTAAACGAAAAAGAAAAGAAAGAGACATTCCATCTAAATCATTGGGAAAGGATGTTTTCATCCAAATGAACCAACATCATTGCTTTGTTTTCCGAGAAGTAGACTAATTGGATGGGATTGGACTCAGAGGTGGTATTCAGCAGGTTCTGATCAGTTCTGGAGAACCGGTAGTGGAAATTTTGAGTAGTTCTGAGAACTGGCAAATACCACCTCTGACTGGAGATTTTACAATATCCTTCCCCTGCCACGCCCACCAAGCCACGCCCACAGAACCAGTAGTAAAAAAAATTTGAATCCCACCACTGATTGGACTGGATTGGATCACCATCTAACTCTTGATGGGCAATGAAACCATAATGGCAGGCAGGCTAACAGACCTGAAAGGAACCAAACATCCCTGTTGCCATTCTCTTACTCTACCCCATTTTCCACCAGTTGTGGTCACATCATCATCTTGCACCAGGTGCTCTGAAATAAAGGAATGGAATTCCGGGTACATTCAGAACCCACAAATGTTCAAATTGCGAGTATTTGGCTTTTAGAAACATGGGGGTCCTAAATTCATCCCTGCCTTATCGGCTTACTACTCGTCCAAGTGATATCCTTCTGAGACTGACTATTCGAAATCATGCAACCTTATGAACAGCATCTTCCTGTTGGCTCGGTTTTTAGTAAGTTTCAAATCCATTTGCAAAAACCTTGCAGCATTGTTACTGCCTGGTGAATAATTCGCTTATTGGGAATCGGAGAATAGACTTCAACATGGATATATCCTGAGCTTGACAAGGCTAGCCATGTTTCATATGAGTAAAGGTGGACACTTTGCTTCTAAACAATGGTGTGTAGTGGGACCCAAAGAGCGGGGAAAAGCAGTGAAAGAATATTACACTTAACAAGACTTTGGCTTGGTGCCCAATCTGTAAATAGCTATCTGCAGCTGCTACAGATTGGTTTATCCCCTGATGTACAGGAGAGCTGTTGTCCATTATGTCAAGAAATTATTAATCTGTTGATTTAATTTTTTTTCCTGGGCATAGTAACCCTTTTGTAGCAAGTGTGATCAGAGCCCACTTAGACTGTAGATGAAATACAAGAAATAAATACCATAGTTCAAAGCGTTGAAGGAGAGAGAGGCTAAAGTTACACATCTGATAACTGGCCAGAGGTGGTATTCAACAGGTTCTGACCAGTTCTGGAGGACTGGTAGTGGAAATTTTGAGTAGTTCGGAAAACCGGCAAATACTACGTCTGGCTGAACCCACCGCCCACATCTATTCTCTGCTTCCTGAATCCCAGCTGATTGGCTAGGTCTTCTTTTGTTGCCCTGCACAGGAGAACAGAGCTGGAAAGCAGGTTAGTAGGGTGGGGAGGGAATGGAGATTTTGCAGTATCCTTCCCCTGCCATGCCCATAGAACTGGTAGTAACATTTTTTGAATCCCACCACTGTAACAGGCAGTCCACTTCCTGCAGTTTGAAGGACAGCATCATAATCTGAGAGCCATTATACCAAATTTTCAGCTGCATAGAACTCCCTTGTTCTCATCCTCTTCTGGAAAAATGGCTCCCTCTACCTCAAAAACATGTTTCACCTGACGATTTCCATCCCCTCCTTTTCTGTATGCCCTGCCATTCTTTTTTATGTTATTGGCCCTCATAAAGTCACATGGTCATCCTGTTCCCAAAGGCGTTTGATATAATTGATTGCAATAGAAGCTTCAATCAGAAAGATTAAAGTGAGATTCATTGACAATTAATTTGGGATTATGCTATTGAGGAGGACTAGAGGCTGCAAAAAAGAGAGGCTAGGTCACTTGAAGCTTACCTAAATAATGACAGGCAAGAAATGTGGATGGCAAACTCAGAAAGAATATGAAATATGAAAGTATATGAGGTAACGTTGGTTTTAGTACAGTTTTTAATAATATTTTAATTGGTGTCATTTTAATCTTTTAATAGGTTACTATCAAGTGCCAGGGAAATCAGGAGATCCAGGCAGTTCAAATTAATATCAAGATTTATTGCAAGCTTAAGCTCTCTGCAAGAATCTGAACTACTAATGGTCAAAGGAAATTGGCTGTAGATAAGGAAGGTGGGATGGACTTAGATCTTTTGTGGGCACGAAGGGACTCATAACTGATGATGCATTTGACTCCTCTCTTGGGTTCAACCTAGTCATCGCCTACAAACTAGTTTTTACTTGTTTTATAACTTATAAGCTGCCCAAGTTAACTTGTAGGGGAGATGGGTGGCATAAAAACTAACTAACTAACTAGCCAGCCAGCCAACCAGCCAGACAACCAACCAACCAACCAACCAACCAACCAACCAACCAACCAACCAACTGGTTTGTCAATGAAAAAGAGGGAGGAACACACACACACACACACACACACACACACACACACGGGTTGGCAGAAGACTGCCAATGGTGATACTTTACTATCTATTGGCTCTGTTCCATCCACTCTGTCTGATGGACTCCAACTCAGATTGCTCTATGTTTGGCCTATTTTAGCAACAACAACAACAACAACAACAGAAATATTTTTCACCTCTAGTTGCTGACTTCTTCACCTCATTTCAGAATTGGAGTTGGATGTTTTGTGATTAAATTTTTATCTATAAGTTTTACTTATGATATTTTTTAGTTTCCTGTCTTCCTCTATAAGTTGTACAGCACTCTACTGCATTGTATTCGTCTTAGAAGTCCTCTACCTGTAAGGAGAAAGTTGTGATTAAAGTCCCAATATGGGGCATTTTTAATATTGGGAGATGATCAGAACGTGATTCCATACACCAATAAGATGACATTAAGTCAACTCCTGCATTTCAGATGCACTGAGAAACTATAGTTTTATTTTTGTTTTTAAAAGCAAACTGAAGCCACAAAGTAGGAGTGTGAGGGTAGGAGATAGATTGGCCCTGATGCTCATAGCATTCCTCCAGTAAATTTATTTTCTGGTCCACCTTACAATTTGATGCCTCCTGATTTGTCCATAGGTGTCCATGGACATGAGGAGAGGGAAAGATGAGTTGTGACATCATGATGAAAAATGTTAGTTGTGTCAGACATTAGGATTTGTGTTTTGAATCACTGTATGCATGTCATCATTTTGGCATGATTTCTCTTGAGACCTATGTAACTAGTATCATATTCTGCAGATGAATATTTTATAGTCTATATTCCAACAGTATGTTATACAGCCATCAGGAGGGAAATGGACGGTTAGAAATATAGGATGGGGGGAAAAAGGTGATTTAATAAAAGTGTTTCTGTTTATCCACCAACCCCAGCAAACCCTGATTAAAACTTGGCCGGAATGTACTCTTAGCTCTTGCAATTAGATGTCACTATTATGGCAATTATTTTGTAAAAGACAATAAATACTATCTGGCCTGGAGTTAATATTTGTTCTCAAGGAAAGTTTGCCAAAAGCTTGGAAGATATTTACAGAAGATTTTGCCCAGGCCATTTGTGTACAACTCTGTACCAAATTCCAAAAATCCTCTGACTATTGTTAACAATAAAAATGCAATGTTAAAACAGTTGTACCTAATAAAAAGGAAATCTGATTCAAAAATAGTCAAACCCTTTGGAATTCAACATAATAGGCTAAACATTGCCCATTCTAAATGAGTTCCAGGAATGCTGCTTTCAGCTTGAATACCCTGTGTTCTTTTAAAAATAGTCTGTACTGTTTAAAAATGGTTTTTAAAAAATAGAAGGAAAAGAAGTACAAGAAGGACCAGGGTTGTCATTTTTTTAAATCCCTTTTCTGAATTTTTAAGGGGCAGTTATCAGCATATAAACTGAAATTGGCCCTGATAAAGACCTGAATTTGATAGTATTGGCCTACTTCCAATTGCTGGCAAAACTCCATTTACAAAGCACAACAGCTCCAAATTTTTAGAACTCCACAGCCAAACCATAGGAAGTTTTACACTATTTAAAACTTCCAGATGAAGGGCTCTGTCTCTTTTTTTAAAAAAATGCAAAAACTTGTTCTAGATTCATATTTATAGCTCTGGGTTATTAGGATTTATGCCCTCCTTACTTATAGATTGGACTAGCAGTGTTCATTTTCTGAAAATTGGATGAATTAGAGATCAGAGATTTTTGTGAAAAATGTGTGTGTGTATGTGTGTGTGTGATTTTTACTGAAAGTTTTAAATAATAAGTAATAAGATCTAATATACACTACAATGGAGAAAATGAAAAAGAGAAATAAGAGAAAAATCTAAAAGAAGAAAGTAAAAAAAAAAACAAAACATACATATATAAAAGTGATTTCCAATATTCTTCCCAGCAGTTATACTGACAAATATATTTTAACTTCTCTTAAGTTACATCATGACTCTCTTCTTTCTATTATCTATCCTGTCTAATCACCCAAACTATAAATTATAGTTCATTTTTTATTTTTTATAGAGAAAGTCCATAAGGGGTTTCTAATTAGCAATAAATGTAGATATTATATTTTCTCTAATCGAACAAGTCAGTTTGGCCATTTTAGCGAGCTCTGTCATCTTTACCAACTATTCCCCTGTCATAGGTATTGCCAAATTTTGCCATCTTTGTACATACAACAATCTCCCTGCAATTATTGTATATAAAAACAAAGTTCCATGACTTTCTTCCAACTGCTTCTCGTCCATCAATCCTAAAATGAAAAGTTCTGCCTTCAATTAAGACTTCATCTGTATCGACGTATGTATTTGAATGCAAGTTTTGTCTGAAATAAAAACATAATTCTACCCAAAACATTCATTGTTATCACATACATTTTCCCTACCAGTGACAGTTTTAATTTCTCCCATCTTAGTGTGGCCGCCTTAACTTCATTTCATGCCTTAACACTTTTCTTTTGAAATAACATACAACTCATGTTTGTCATAATACTGTAATATTTAAGCATTTTAACCCTTATCTCCATCTTAAAACTAGTATTCTCCATACGTTCTATTTGATCTTCATTGGTATTTATTTGAACATCGGGTTTTTTAACATATATATTTTATTATGCTTTACTAATCTAGGTGAAATGTTAATATAGGTAGTCCTCGATTTATGACTATAATTGAATCCAAATTTTTTGTTGTTGAGTGAGGTACTTGTTAACTGAGTTTTGCCCTATTCTACAACCTTATTTGCCATAGTTGTTAAGTGAATTACTGCAGTTGCTAAGTTATTAACCAGCTGTTAAGTATCTCTAGCTTCCCCATTGACTTTGCTTGTCAGAGTGTCACAAATGGGGATCACACAACCCTGAGACACAGCAACAGTCATAAAGATGAACCAGTTGCCAAGCACCTAAATTTCAGTCATGTGGCCATGGGGATGATGCAGAGGTTGTAACTGTGAAAAAAAATTGTAAGTCACATTTTTCAATGCTGTTGTAACTTTGAATGGTCACTAACTGAACTGTTGTAAGTGGAGGACTACCTGTATATATTGCTGGCCCATGTATGATATGCCATATGGAAAGTATACTAAATAAATTCTAATTTCATATTATTTGCGAACATCTTCAGGTAGAGGGACAACGGTGAAGCTTTTATTTAAATCCTCTTCGGGTGTTAAAGGGTGAGGTAAGATTAGTTTTAGTAATAGTTTTCTTATTTAGATACTGCACTGCATTGTACATCCACACTCATACATTATAATTTTTAACCAGTTTTGGGGATCTGCTTAATTTATACGGAGTCTCAGCTTTTATTCTAAAAGGATGTTGCTCCCATATGCACCTGAATTGGGCAGATGAATGTTCCATCTGCAAATTTGCTCTGCAGATTTGCTATCCTCGGTGTGGGGATAGGTGACCTTGGCAGGCCTTAGCTGAACTCGTATGTTTATCTAAGCACCCTCAAAGGATAATTCTTTAGAAAAGGCTCTTTAATCAGGCTCTTTAATCACTCCTGGATTTGAACGCCTGAGATGCCGAAGAGTGGGTCAGCTTGCTGCTCATAGATAGAGTATCCATCTCCAGCTATCATGCTAAGGTGAAAATAGAGGGTGAGTACGAAGAGTGGAAACATGATTTGAAAGAGTTCTTCCATTTAGTCTCAGGTTCTGATTCCAGTTACCTAATCAGCAAAATTCCTTTCTGTTTTCCCAGATACCTGCATTGTGAACAGAGGAATGAGGTTTAGGGTTATTTCATTCTGGCAAAAGCATAACACGGCAGTATAAACCATGAGTTTGAGGATGGAAAGGGAATAGAACTCTTGGACTCTTGTTTCCTGTTGGAAGAGCAGGTGGCAGCTGTGGCCAAGATATAGCTTTTGCACATTCCATCTTGTGCAATAGTCGTGCCTGTTTCTGGACCAGGTCACTTAGGCCTGGGTCATCTCACATGTGGATTACTGTAAACTTTCTGTACAATGACATTGCCTTTTAAGATTAATCCAAAAGCTGCAATTCATGGGGAATGCAGTTGTGTTGGTGTACTATGGCACTTCCATATGACTCCGCTAATCCATGAGCCGCAGTGGGCATCTGGATCCCATTCAAAATGCTGGTCATCAATTAATAAGTTTTTCATGGCATTGGGCATGAAACCAATGATACCAGGCCATGGCATGCCAGAAACTGGGCTGAGCAAACAAGTGAAGCCTCACCCGTGGGATGAAGGCAGCATGTGAAACCACACCCCTTCCAGTTCACCTCTCTCCATGGAACTGGTCCCTAGTGCCCCAAAGTTTGGAGGGTGGGCTAATCTAGAGAGATCTAGGAACCATGTCTTCTCTGTCATAGTACCTGTTTTGAAAATCTATCTTTTGCCCTGGACAGGAAGCCAGAGGGATGGCTGAGCCCATCCTGAAAGGACTCTGAATTTGAATGAGTTTGTGGGTTTGGCCTCAATTATTTATTTTGTGTTTGGTTTGATTTCTCTGTAATTTATGTTTGTAAGAATATATAAGCTGCCCAGATTTTCTAGTTGTGATTTGAGTAGCCACGTGTCATTTAAATAAACCAATGAACAAATAAAGACAGGTATTTACAACTACAAGTGAGCCCAACTTTTCCATTGCTAAGCCGGACAGTTGTTAAGTGAGTTGCACCCCATTTTATGACCAATTTTTGCCACCGCTGTGAAGCGAATCACTGCAGTTGTTTTAGGAGCCTGGCTTCCCCCACTGACTTTGCTTGTCTAGTGGAACATTGCAAATGATGGTCACATGACCCCGGGACAGTACAACGTTCATATAATACATGCCAGTTGCCAAGTGCCTGAATTTTGATCATGTGACCACGGGGATGCTGCAATGGTCCAAAATGTGAAAAATGGCCATAAGTTAATTTTTCAGTGCTGTTGTAATTTTGAAGGGTCACTAAATGAATGGTTGAAAGTCAAGGACTACCTGCAGGTGGATTTACCTCAGAATATTATCGTATGTTGGTCTAGGCCGTTTTTGCTGCTCTTTTAAAACCCCATTCTTAGTTACCCTTCCATTCCAATGAAGGCGTGGTGGGGCTCAATCTGACACTGGCTCTATGTGTAGCCTCCAACAAATGTGGGTATTCTGGAAAACTGAACAAAATGCTCCTGAACACTGCATTTGTTTTGATCAGGGGAAGGAAACTGAAAACATTTTATAATGTGTGTATGGATTTGCAGAGTGTAACTTACTTGATAGGTTGTGAGATTTGTTTCTCTCTTATCATTAAAGCAAAGGGGAGAGAAGAAACATCCCACCGTGACCTAAAGGTTCTTCCTTGGGAACTGATAATAGTTTGCCCCAGAGGGAACAAGGCTAAGCTGTGATCTAGGGTGCTTCCCAGGGACATTCTTGGAGAAGAATGGTGGCTACTTTGCCTGGCTGACATCACTTGATCCATGGAATTTGCTAATGTACCCCAGTTTCAGGGGAAATGAAGGCCTTCAAAGAAGATGGTGACCAAAGGTTATCTGAAAAGGACAACTGGATCAAACAAACTACCATGAGTTATGGTTTGAAGCAAAGAAACATGGAGAAAACAAGTTTACTTTTGCATTGTGGCTGATCAGGACTGACATTCTGAGAAAAATACTTTTCCCTAGGTAAAGAGAGGACACATTGTTCTGAGGCAAAGGCCTTGTACTTAAGAGCAAAGCCATGTCAGCCTTCATTGAGTACATCACTAACTATGTAACTAGTGTTAACCACTCAATTTGCAACTGTTGCTGTGTATTTTGTGTGTGATTATCACCCCTAGATTTTCATCCTATAAAAAGATATTTCTGTTTGCTTAATTATAAAGCTCTTTATGAACAGGCTCATCTGTAAAATAGCTTGTTACAGCTGAAACAGAAATATAATTATAATGAAGGCAGATGTTTGTGAGATACTTCAGAAGAAACTTGCCTTGAATGCACAAAAGAGAAAGGTTTGGCTAAATAGTGGGTCTCGGGCATGCAGCCGAGAGTCACTCACCTGTATTTCTTGGAGAGCCTGCTACTTAAGCCAATGCAATGGACCTTCTTTGTTCATGGTATACACATTTTTTTTCCAGATCTTCTCTGAAGGCCACTATTGAGATTGCAAAATGCATTAATTTAGAGCTAATTTATACCATCTGCTTGTTAAAGTGAGAATATGTGTTTTGTGGATTTGCTATGGAACCTGAAGTTCACTTAAACAGTGCTTACCTCCTTACACTATAAACAGCTTGCAATTCTGTCTATTTAATGGGCCTTCACTTGACTCTCTAACCAACTAAATTGTGACTTCTTCTAAATAAACCTTAAAAAAAAAAACCTTGATAGATCAGACCATTTGGTTCTGCACACCTTTGCCAAAGGTAGATGTCAACTGCCTCAGGAAGGTTACAAACAGAGCATGACTTCCAATATTTTTGTTGCCAGCTGACATTGTTTGTGTATCTGGAGTTCCAATGTAGCTTCTGTAAAAATTCACCATTGATAAACCTACTATTTAGTCATCCATTCAATCCATCAAAATAAATAATTTAAGCTAGAGGTAATCCCCATATCTCTTGTGGCACAGAAAATGTGTGTATTCTGAGCTAGTGTTTGTCAATATCAGGCACAAAAGACCAGGTCCACATGTGAAGGTTCAATTTAACTGATTTATTACTAAAAGACTATGCTCAAGAATCTTCTCAACTAACCATCAGTATTGGTTACAGTTACCGTGTTTCTCACATAATAAGGCCGGGCCTTATTTTTTTTTGAGCCCCGAAAAAACGGCTAGGCCGTCTTTTTGGGGGGTGACTTAATTCCCCCCCTTGCATCCTCGCCAACAGCCGCTCCTAACGGGCGGTCATGGCCAAGCACAGAGAGCTCCCTACTCCCACCTTTGCTGCAGACACCTTTGGCACCCACTGCTGTTGCTTTCCCTTCTGCCCATTACGCCGCCACGTTTGGAGCTGCCGCTTCCGTGTTTGGAGTGCCGTCGCCATTTGGAGCTCCAAACGCGGAAGTGGCAGCTCCAAACATGACGGCGGGCGATCTTTTTATTTTGGTCCGCGTGAAGTTCAAAGCGAGCAAGAGAGGGAGACTGTGATGCCTCCATCTGAGATGGCAACCTCACTAGTGGATCACAACATGGCTGGAAGCCCAAATCGGCGGGATACGATGGCGATCTTTTTGGAGCGAGAGGAAAGGGAGAGAAGAGTTGCGAGGCGTAATTTGCAGGAGGAAGTGGGTGTACCCACGGCAGGGAGCCCAAGGAAGAAGGGCTGGTAGGCAACGGAGAGCGTCCCGTAGCTCCGGAAGCAGCCTAGAGACGCGCCCGGGAAGAGGCACAGATGCTGCCTTGTAGTCCCCAAGCCAACTGCGTGCGCCGCCTTTAGTTATGTGCGCTCCGTGCTTTGGACATCTCCGTGTGATCGCAACCCTGTCCTTTCCACCTGGCGCCCTTGCTGCTTTCTGGCTCTTTAGCAAGGCATCACGGTCTCCCTCTCATGCTCGCTCTGAACTTCGCGCGGACCAAAATAAAAAGATCGCCCACTGTCATGTTTGGAGCTTCCGCATTTGGAGCTTCCACCGCCGTTTGGAGCTCCAAACAGCGGCAGTGCTCCAAACACGAAGCCGGTTGCTAAAGAGCCAGAAAGCAGCAAGGGCGCCAGGTGGAAAGGACAGGGTCGCGATCACACGGAGATGCCCAAAGCGCGGAGTGCACATAACTAAAGGCGGCGCACGCAGTTGGCTTGGGGACTACAAGGCAGCATCTGCGCCTCTTCCCGGGCGTGTCTCTAGGCTGCTTCCGGAGCTACGGGACGCTCTCCGTTGCCTACCAGCCCTTCTTCCTTGGGCTCCCTGCCGTGGGGTACACCCACTTCCTCCTGCAAATTACGCCTCGCAACTCTTCTCTCCCTTTCCTCTCGCTCCAAAAAGATCGCCATCGTATCCCGCCAATTCGGGCTTCCAGCCACGTTGTGATCCACTAGTGAGGTTGCCATCTCGGATGGAGGCATCGCAGTCTCCCTCTCTTGCTCGCTTTGAACTTCGCGCGGACCAAAATAAAAAGATCGCCCGCCGTCATGTTTGGAGCTGCCACTTCCGCGTTTGGAGCTCCAAATGGCGACGGCACTCCAAACACGGAAGCGGCAGCTCCAAACGTGGCGGCGTAATGGGCAGAAGGGAAAGCAACAGCGGCGGGTGCCAAAGGTGTCTGCAGCAAAGGTGGGAGTAGGGAGCTCTCTGTGCTTGGCCATGATCGCCCGTTAGGAGCAGCTGGTGGCGAGGAATTCCGGCCCGCCGGGCGCTCCTAACGGCAAGTCTCCCCGCCCTTTCCCCTTATTTTGCATATTTTAAAATAGGCCTAAATTTGGGGGGAGGGGCTTAATTTGATTTTATGCCCAAAAAACATGCTGGGCCTTTCTATTGGTGGAGGCCGTATTGTTGGAGAAACACGGTAGAAGAGGTCAATGAAAGTCAAGGGGAACTGCACTAAATTTGTGATTGCATAACAATTCTAGGCTAATTCCTTTTTTCACCCCTCGCCCTGGCTCTGCCAGTCCTTTTCCTACAATAAGTAATCTTACGGGAATCATGAGAAGAACCCCTAAACCTAAGTTGTATTGTCTAACTTTTGATTTTTCTATGTCATTCAAACTGGGAAGGGCTGTTGAACAACAGTAGAGTTTGAGGTCCAATTCTCAATAGCAGATTCCTGTCTGAAATGCTGAAGAGCTGTTGCTGGTCAATATAAAATATACAGAGCAAGCTGGACCACTGGCTTGAGTTGGTGAAAAACTATTATGTATTATGCATTCCTATGTTTATATCTGAACTCTGTGGTTTAAATGTGATTATTTATCCAAGGAGCTGCTTATTTCACTTAGCTTTTATCATTTGTCCTGGACCTAATTTGCATATTTTTATACTATACTATAATATAAAGGTATAATATATAATTCCAGATTTCTTCAGAAAAAATATGACTTGTTTTATAAAATGATGGCCTATCACATATACTATAATATAAAGATATAATATATAAATCCAGATTTCTTCAGAAAAATATGCCTTGTTTTATAAAAAAAGATGGTCTATCACATATTAATCTAAGTGCTATTGCTTTATTTGCATTTTTGTGTGTGGAATACTTCCTATCCCTAAAAATGAGGTGTGTTTTCAGCTGTTTTTAGAAGGAGGGAAATTTCCCCAAAGTCTTAGAGTAGATTGAGTATTTTTTATTTTTGGCACCAAAAAGTCTTACATCTGTGAGATAGTCTAGTCTCTATAGCCTTCCAGCTGTATTTTCTGGACCAGAGCACCATGGATCAGTGCTAGGTTGCCTCATTCCCACAGCATTTAGGTCTGGGAAATATAGCCAGAAGGTTAGTTAGAATGGAGCCTTACAGGTACTTTTTAGAAAATAAGAACCTTTTCTCTCATTGGGCATCTTGCATGGATTAGACTTAAGAGTAAGACACAGCCAGTTCGAAGACTTAGAGGAAATATTCACTGAGTGTTTATATTCTTTCAACCAGTTTATACCCAAACCAAATGGATGGTTGAATGTGTTAAACTAAACGTTTTGCCCATTTCCAGTTGGAAAGAATATTTGAATTGTTCTAGGTTCATAATTTGTTAATTTTAATGTATTTATTGTCTTCCTGTGGTAATCTTTTCTAATATCATTTCATTGGATTGCAAGCCAGTCCCAGAGCCACATGTTAACAAGATGGGTGGTGAATAAATTTAATTTTTTTTTAACCTGTGTAGGTCAGCTTATTGTTGTTACAGGTTTGGTGGCAAGTTGCTAAGCTACACTAGAGAGTTGGTAGAGAAGATATGGGAATCAGTTTTTTTAAAATATTCCAGTTAAGGGGTGAGTAAACACCTTTCTGTAAGGACATGGTGGCTCAGTGGCTAAGACATTGAACTTGTCGATCAGAAAGTTCGGTAGTTCGGCAGTTTGAATCCCTAGTGCTGCATAACGGAGTGAGCTCCCGTTACTTCAGAGATGGCATTCAGCAGGTTCTGACCAGTTCTGGAGAACCGGTAGTGGAAATTTTGAGTTGTTCGGAGAACCGGCAAATACCACCTCTGACTGGAGATTTTACAGTATCCTTCCCCTGCCATGCCCACCAAGCCACGCCCATAGACCCGATAGTAAAAAAATGGAACCCCACCACTGCGTTACTTGTCCCAGCTTCTGCCAACCTAGCAGTTTCTACTTGTAAAAATGCAAGTAGAAAAATAGGGACCACTTTGGTGGGAAGGTAACAGTGTTTGCGTCTTTGGCGTTTAGTCATGTGAGCCACATGACCATGGAGACATCTCCGGACGGTGCTGACTTTTTGGCTTGGTAAAGGAGATGAGCATTGCCCCCTAGAGCCAAAAATGACTAGCATGTATGTGCGAGGGGAACCTTTACCTTTAAACACCTTTCTAAGTAGGTAAATCTTTTACTGACTAAGAATATGTCTTCTTAGCCTAGAAACAACTTTCAAGTGAATTAACTTTGAACAGATGTTGCATATCTATGTATGTATGTGTACATAATTTCAGACAGGACCTATATAGACTTGAGTTACTTTGATTCAAGCCTTGGATTAGATCTTCCCCACCAAAATAAAGGAATACTGGCATTCTCTCAGCCATTCCCAGCTGCTGCCCCCTATAGCCCCCTTGAAAGACTCTGAGACACACAAGTAGAAGTTCAGGAATTCATTTCCCATGCTGATAACTTGTAACTGGACTTGAAATGTTGGGCCATAAATTTTCTTTGCCGTTTCAACACCTTGCTGTTCAGACTCCGAAAAAAAACCCCTGCAAAACCCTGTAAAATTGAAAATGCAGCAGGGAATTAAAACTTTTTCAGACCTCCACTCAAGTCTGGCTTCGGTTCAAGTCTGGAATGGGAGAAATTTTGGAAATGATCCTTGATTTGCATTATGCCTGCCTGGCTATTCACCATAAAATTACATTCGTAGCAGACTTGGGAGCTGAGAAAAACAAGGGTGACAACCTTCTAAATAGAGGATCATCACTTCCTCTTGTGTCACTGAGTTTTGGCGATTTAGTGTACAATCCCTAGATCTAACCCACAAAAGCTTCTTTTCAAGATCATTTCCTGTCGGGAGCCTGTCCTAACTATCAAGATCTAACCCCCCGGCCCCCAAAAATGTCAATCAACCTGCTTTCTTTCTTTGTCTTACTCAGATCAGCACTCTATCTCAAGGGTTTTCAAGTCTTTCTAAACATATTATGCTGCAACAGATGGTGAAGAACTAGTGGATGTGACCCCCTGCCTGAGTGTTGGCATAGCCATAAGGATGTGTGAAGTCTCTTCCTTTATTTCAGCAGAGAGCTCTGCTTTCTTCCTTGCTGCGTGTACATGTTCTGTTCACTTATGCTTCCAAGAGTAGAGGCATAATCTTGCCAGTGCTGAGCTGAATGACTGTGTCGTATGCCCTATATGCATATTTTTTTTAGGTGTAATTGTTTTAATTGTGCATGGGGTCCACCAGTCAAGAATAGAGACATCCCTCTCTAAATACCATGATGGAAATATAAAAATATTGCTGTCCTTGGCATTTGCAAATAGAAAAAAAACATATTCTTTCCTTCTCTCTCTCTCTCTCTGGAGGACTCACCTAAGCCAGGCAGATAAGATCTTTCTCTAAAAGACATGATATCTCTTTCCTGTTTTTAATATAATTCTTATTAACCTTTTTTAAAAAAGAAAGATAAAAATAATAGAAAAATAAAACAAGAAAGAAATCAAAGAAAAATGCAAGGGAGGGAGAACAATGCAAAAAAATAACTTCCTGTCTTTTTATGGCAGTTATAAGTACAATTATAAATTTACTTCTTATTCTATGGTTACCACATAACTCTTCTTTCTATAATTTATTCTGTGTAATCATCTAAATGTAAGTTCATTTTTCCCTGTTTTAAGTTAAAAGTCTATCAGGGGTTTCCAGTCAGCAATAAACATATATATTATCTCTTTTCTGATCAAAATGTCAATTTCGCTATCTCGGCAAGTTTCCTCATTTTCATCAACTCCGTCGTGAGTAATGCTGAACCTTTCCCTCTTTGTATATATAATACTTTTGCTGCACTAATCATGTACAAAAATAACTTTTTGTCCATCAATTGCAAAAGAAAAACCTCTGGTCTTAATTGCCTTTTCATCTTTAAAAACTTCTGAATTGATGTACATACTTGAATCCAGAATCTTCCAACTTTTTTATATGTCCATCAAACATGATAAAATGTCCTTTCTTACTGTTTACATTTCCAACATAAATTTGAAATGCCTTTGTACATTCCAGATAATTTGAAGGGCTTGAAAACAAAATGCTGTTTGAAATGTCAAGTTGTATCCTGCACTCCCATTCAAAAGTTCATTCTGAAATGTTCAAGGCTATGGACAATCAAGTCTTGGAGACCAAAATCTCAAATTATTAAGGCAAACATTGAAACATTCCCCTTCTTTGTTAGATAATTGAAAATGTCCATTTCATTTCTGAAAAAAAAAATCTATTTTCCATCCTGATTTATACTCTGTGTTCAATAAACATTTCCTTGGTTAACCTCAAGAAAGGCAAGATGTACTTATAGGTAAAATTGAGGTCTATTTGTATCTTTTAAAAAAGCTCTGAGTAAACATATGGTAGAAAGTTTTTTTTTAAAAGTCCTTTCTGAGGTAGGGCTGTTAACAATTTGATATGGACCATTTTCTAACTACTTCAGCAGTTCTGAAACCATCTGCTGTGCTTCTGTTATATTTCAGTGCTAAGCCAAAATTATTTTGCAAGGAAAAGCATTTGCAAAATTGCCATTTTTCCTGCCCCAAAAAGCCTTGTCCTGAAGGGCTTTTTGAATTTTGGAAAAATTCAGAAGAAAATGGCTGCTTTTCTTTGCATCAGTTGGCCCAGGAGAAGAAACACCATTATATCAACAAAAAATGCCCACTTACACAGTGCAATCAGATCCTTCTCCAATCATTCATTTAATTTGAACATGTCTCCATTGCATATTTTCCAACGAAATGGCAGTGACTGAAGCAGACTTATTAAAGAAAATGTAGTGACAGTGTCATTTCATGCTACTGTACTTTTTTAAAGTGGATTTTTTTTTTAACCAAATGTTTCGGATTCTTTCTTTGAGAGGAATATTTTGTAATATCCCAGATGCATTTATTGACAAGTAGACCTAATTGGGGTTTTTTTGGATGGGTGATAATACTAAGTCAAAAAGTTCAAGAATTTTCTATTGTGTATCTCTCATCCAAAATAAGTGTTTTTGAGTTTGATCAAACGTGCTCTAAATAAATATGTTGACAAGTTAACAAAATGATTTGGACAAATAAAAGGAGAAAGAGAAAAAAAAGTCACCAAAATGTTTCAGTTGTTGGTCGAATTGCTCCTATTTCCCAGCCCTGCTTGAAGCATTTGAATTATATGTCTGTGAACCAAATGATTTTTGGATCAGATAACTTGTGTATGACTGTTCCTAGAATTTAGCAGTGGTCTACATTTTTGGTGAATTGGTAGTCGTTTTTTATTTACTTAATAGGCTTTATAGCCCACCAAACTCAAAACAATTCTGAGAAGATTTTAACATACTTAAATTAGGGAAATAAAATTGTGAAATACAATTCCCTTCAAAGATCTAAAAATGATGGTGATGGGGTAAAAATGATGACACCAAGCTGGCAGGAATAGCCAACACTCCAGATGACAGGCTTAAAATGCAGAAGGAACTTGACAGACTTGAACATTGGACACTATATAATAAAATGAAAGTCAATGGTGAAAAACGTAAGGCTCTATATTTAGGCAAGAAAAACCAAATGCACAGGTATAGTGTCAGTGGTACCTGACTTAATTATGAGAGGGATCTTGGAGTCCTAGTGGACAATCATTTAAATATGAGCCAGCAATGTGCTGCAACTGCCAAAAAAAAAAAAAAAAGCCAACACAGTTCTAGGCTACATTAACAGAGGGATAGAATCAAGATCATGTGAAGTGTTAATACCACTTTATAATGCCTTGGTAAGATGACACTTGGAATATTGCATTCAGTTTTCATCGCCACAATGTAAAAAACGATGTTGAGATTCTAGAAAGAGTGCAGAGATGAGCAACAAAGATGATTGGGAGACTGGAGGCTAAAACATATAAAAATGTCTAGTTTAATGAAAGACGGACTAGGGGAGACATGTTAGCAGTGTTCCAATATCTCAGGGGCTGCCACAAGGAAGAAAGAATCAAGCTATTCTCCAAAGCACCTGAGGGCAGGACAAGAAGCAATGGGTGGAAACTAATCAAGGAGAGAAGCAACTTAGAACTAAGGATAAATTTCCTGACAATCAGAACAATTAATCAGTGGAACAACTTGCCTCCAGAAGTTGTGAATGCTCCAACACTGGAAGTTTTTAAAAAGATGTTGGATAACCACTTGTCTGAAGTGGTGTAGGGTTTCCTGCCTAGGCAGAGGGCTGGACTAGAAGATCTTCCAACTCTGTTCTTCTGTTAAATAATTTTAAAGCAGAAAGAACTAAGATTCCTCTTATTGTCCCTAGATTCCCTTTTTCTTTTCATGGATGGCTGAGATGGAAGGGATAATCTGTTTCCAGATTTTCTCTTTTGAGATTGGACAGTCAGTAAGTTATAGATTAACCTGATGGTTCTTGGAACCTATCCCAGAAGCCACAAGATTGAAATGCAGGAGTCTTTATGACACTCCAATCTTTCTAATGGTATTGATTGATATTCCAGTCTTCTGGAATATTCCTGAAGAAGACCTCTTCCTTAAAGTGAAGGTCTGCCAAAGCAGAGCTGATCTTCAAAAGATCAGTTCAGGATGACTTTTATATAAAGAAGCTTCTTTCTCATAACTCTTGTTCTTATGCATTCCCTAAGAATCCTAAAAAGACCTGCGGTGTTTTATTTTTCTCCTTCCACCCTTCCCTTCTAATCACTGGATGAAATATCTTAACTAATCTTCACCTCTGCTTTCTAAGATGTTGTTTCTAAGATGAGTTTCCTTCCATGGGAAAAAAAAGACCATGTTCATATTCATTAACATCCAATTAATAAAAGTGTTTATGTTATAATATAACTTGGGTATAGCTTGTCTCTGCTGATAAATTCTGTGTCTGTCAAAATAAGGAAGGGACGGTTTCACTGGGACACAGTACCCGTTTCCAAATAATTTTCTCTATAGATATATCCTTGTGTGGATTTTATTAACCGTATCCCCCTTATAGAAGGCAATTCAAAAATTATGGACAAGTTTAAGGGACTTGCTGTATGATAGCCATAATGCACACTTTTATGTATCAAAATGTGTTTGATGATTACTGAAAAGTAGATAGACATCATGCCTTCTATTTTCTTTTGCAAATTTTCTTTCAACCAGAGTCCCCTGAAATGTAATAATATCATACTTCTTCATGATCTTATGAGCTAGACATTGGATTAATTCTTATGTTTTTAATATTGTCAATTGTATTGTTTTGTTTTAATAGCATTAAGGAGAATTTCTTAAGACCAAGCTTTGTTTTGGTTGGAGAAATAACAACCATAACCATAACTGGAAATCAAAGTACACCAGGAATGGTATAGTAATTGTAGTAAATTATGCCTCATCTAAAACTTGCTATAATTCAGAATTGGCAACCTTTCCATGAAAGAGATGGTATCATGGGGTTTATTCGTGTAATCCAGGGACCCTTCCCAAATCAATATTATCACAATATTTCCAGATTTTCAACATAGAATGTGGATGAGCTCTAATGTTAACCTCTCAAAATCCTTCAAATGTCACAGAGGGCATGCAAGACCTTGTAAAGCGTTCTTATTCCAGGCAGCCAAAATCCTTTGAATACTAGCATTGACATTTTTATGAGATTTTGGTATTTAAAAAGTCTCCAAAATCCAGAATTAGAGGCATCTGTTTGGGGGAGGGGTTGAAGGCGTGATATTACTAGTCCTTGTTGTAGTTTATTTGGGTAGTGAGGGTCTGATTTGTCTGTTCTCCAGGTTACGCTGCAGTTTACAAACTATTCTTCTGCTTGGGTGTAAAGGCAAGAACCATATACAACTCTCTCTTATTTCTATGAATATCTCATAGGAAGAACTCATAATGCACAACACATATCAGGCAGTGAATAATATATCTTTATATGCTATTGTAGTGCTAGTCTAAGCGCCTGGACCTGGAACAGGCCTAATGTATATTTCTTCACTTCTTGACCTTTAAATCTAAGAATAGACAGAATTAATCATGGTGATGCCTGTGGCAGCTGAGACAAATGGTTCCCTAGAAATAAAATGACTTGGAGGATGTAAAGCTACAAACAATAAATATCAAACTAATAAAAAGCAGCTATGATAAAACAAATACCTTGTCCAAAAACATTAAAACTGAAAAGCATTGCATTTTGTACCCAAAAAGAAAGTTGTAGAAAGTTGTAGAAAAGAAGTGTCTCTTTAGGGCTTTTCTTATAGTCTACTACTAAACTTTGAAGGCATCTTATAACTGTCCTGGCCACATATATCAGATCTCAGTAATAATGAGTAACAGATGTAAAGTAACTTGGCAACAATCGAAACTTTTTTTTTTAAATGATCAGATGAATGCTATAATTAAATTGGAAGGGGGATATATTCTGAACTGGAGTGAAAATGTGATGGATGAGAAATTCAGTATATCAGAAATTTTAGATGCATGTGTATCTGCTTTGCATACATGCAGTGCTGGCAAAATTTTGAAAAACGTGAATTTGCAAGATAATTTTCAACACAAAAATTGTCACAGAAATGCCTTTGGGAGGCAAAAATAAAATTTGAATATGATAGAAAAAAAGGCACAGAAGGCTATTTTCCCCTATGAAAATACTCTTTTCTTTACATAGTAGATGTGTGTAAAAGTCCAGTCATTTAATAATGTATACCTGAAAATGCATGTGGATAGCAAAAGGTTTTCTTGGACTTTGGGCAGCACCACCAACAGAATAGATGAGCAATTTTGTGAAAATATAATGAAAAGAATAATTATGCTTAGCAGTACATTGGCTTGAATTGTGGCCCTCCCATGCAGACTAACCTTCATGAACTATGTTTGACACATGTTCATGCCTTAAGCTGATCAACCCATCAGAACTTCCAAGTGAAATCTACTGCATTTTCCTACAATTTCTAAGATTTAATCTGTCTCAGGAATGAATCTTGTGATGGGTCCTGTCTTTATATGTTATGCCAGACAATTACAGGAATAATAAAGCAACCTAGTGCTAAGGAGGAATTTCCTGACAGAACAATTAAGTGGAACTCTCACAACAATGATGTGAATTCTCCAACACTGGAAGTTTTTAAAAAGAGATTGGACAACCATTTCTCTGAAATGTTTCCTGCCTGACCAGGGAGTTGGACTAGAAGACCTCCAAGGTCCCTTCCAATTATTCTATTCTATTCTATTCTATTCTATTCTATTCTATTCTATTCTATTCTATTCTATTCTTATTTATTTATTTATTTATTTATTTGATTTGCCAATTGTTTACAAGATAATAAGTATAAGTGTATACATAGTTGTGAATACATGAAATGGGTACATATAAGAAAAATAAAAGAATAAGAGAAACAATAGGACAGGGACGGTAGGCACGTTGGTGCGCTTATGCACGCCCCCTACAGACCTCTTAGGAAAGGGGTGAGGTCAATAGTAGACAGTCTAAGGTTAAAGTTTTTGGGGTTTGGGGAAGAGACTACAGAGTCGGGTAGAGTATTCCAGACATTGACCACTCTATTGTTGAAGTCGTATTTCCTGCAATCAAGTTTGGTGCGGTTTACTTTGAGTTTGTATCTATTGCGTGCTCTTGTGTTGTTATGGTTGAAGCTGAAGTATTCATTGACAGGTAGGACATTGCAATGTATGATTTTATATACCATGCTTAAGTCAGACCGAAGACGGCGTAATTCAAGGTTTTCTAGTTCTAGAATTTCAAGTCTGGTGGCATAAGGTATTCTACAACGAGTAGAAGAGTGGAGAACTCTATTCTATTCTATTCTATTCTATTCTATTCTATTCTATTCTATTCTATTCTATTCTATTCTATTCTATTCTACTCTACTCTACTCTACTCTACTCTACTCTACTCTACTCTACTCTACTCTACTATTTCCCACAGAACAATTTCCCCTCTTCCCCAATATTACCACCCAATGGAATAAAACTCTACCCATTACTCTTCTTCAGGTGAATTGAGGTGTGCTTGGACAAATACCTGAGCTGGCAGCTTTAGTCATCTTTCAAGTGATTCAGGTGAGAGATGGTCATGCAGAGGCACTCTCTATAGGAACTTGTCACTCTGGTTATTTCTGAACAAGGACCTACTGGTACGTCAGAGGAGAGTTCAGTCAGCCTTTCGGGAGAGTACCTTCTGTTTATCACAGGCACGTCCTCTGCACCACCAATTTTTTATTCTTTAATTTTTATTTCTTATCTTTAATTTATTCTTTATATAAAGAATATTTATTCTTTATATTTATATAAAGTTTTCATTTATTCTTTCATTTTTAGTCTTTAATTTTAATCTTTGAAAAGTTTTGAAATGAGATATTTTAGCAAAAGGCCTCATGGTCTTCCAAAAGATCCATCCATCAGTGCATAAGACAAGCTTGCATAATGACCAAGTCAGGCATTATGCAATCAGATACCTCTGGAGAAAACCAGATGTTCAGCCTTTCCTGCAGGCCAATCAAAACTGGTCATGGAGGATAGCCTTCTCCTGGAAGGAGAAGGCCATTCCAAAACTGAATTTGGGTCTTAAACAAGACTCCCTTCACTTGGCAGCCACCGTTGCCATCATTCAAAGTGTATTTTGTGCTCTGCAAAAACATCTTAACCCTGTACAAAGAATTGGTTGGCAAAGCTTCTGAACTAAATAGTCACTGGATTAGAACTGAAGTGACAGTTCCTAAGATAAAATTGCGCTAACTAAACAAGAATCACATTAAGCACACTGAAACAAAGCCAGATGCTCTGTTTTATTTGTTATTTAGCATATTGTGGGACTTTTCTTCCAGCATGGCAAAAGTGTTCTGCTATAGGATAGCCTTTGTATGCAAACTGCCATCTCTAGTCCTATGAGTTTAGCCTACTCACAATAGAACACCGCTTTTATTCTTTAATTTGTTAAGACAATAAAATGGTGGCACTTCTGAAAAGTCTATTATGTGGTACAGACATGTGAGTTGATACTTATCAAGAAAAGTCACTTTTCTCTTTGCTGATAATCCATAATGCATGATTTCCTCCCAAAATGAGCTCTACCAATTGTTTCATCCTTTAAAGCAGTTTAGTTGCTCCTTTTCAGAAATGTACAGTTCTTACCAGTGTGAAAGTATTTAAATGCTCCTATTTAGAAATCGTTCCCATCACACCTACAGTAAGTGCCACTGTGATTGTTGCCAAGAAGGCACCACTGAAAAACAAGAGGGGGATATCGGCATGCATGGAGGAAACCAAAGGTTTGTTTTAAAGAAGTTGAAAACATGAATTTAAGAAACAGTGGCTGTTGAATATATTCCAGTAGGTGCAACATACAATGTACCATTTGGAAAAGTAAAACAGGATGCAGGTTGGAAGGATGGTTGGTTGTAATTGTAAAGGAGGCTGTTTTAGGAATACAATTTTCCTGTAGGACACACAACTGCAGTCCGTGTTCTTGGAATTCATTTTTTAGAATGGCTCACATTTATTGCAACCCAACATATTCTTCCCTGTATCTCACCAATTAGAAGATAGCCTAACTTCTAAAGATATCAAAGATAGGTTAGCATAATCCCTTTTTATAAGACGTTTTAAAAAGTGTGTATCTTATAACCTCCCAATTGTTTTCAACTGAAGTCCCAGTCGCATTTCTTCTGCTTAGAATTGATGTGGGTTTTTTAAAAAAATAAAAAATGTGTAAAATGACCCAGAGGGCAGTCTATTATGATTGCCTCAAGAAGGTTTCCCATTCACAACTATAGCCAATGCAGCAGTCTTTATTTCAATTTTGAAATGCTTCTGTTTAACGTTTTGTTGAGGTGATATTTAGTGTGTATGTTCCACACTATTTAGCCAATGTGATATATATTCTTGTGTGAGGATATTAGAGAGAAAGATGAATGATAGAAATTATGTTTCTACTTAAGGCAGGGCTGTGAAACTCCCAGTCCGCAGGCCAGATGTGTCACTCACTGGCCACACCCACGCCTGATTTAGCAAAGTGGAAAAAAGTCCCGATAAGTCACGTGGTGCCGCTGTGATGACGTGAGTTTGACACCCTTGACTTAAGGGCTTTATAAATCAAATAGTGGTTCAATTCAACATACATTTTTCTTTTTTAAAGAAAGAAACGTGCAAGTGGTTTCAGCGTTTGGTTTCCTGGTAATCTTTAAACAAAGAAGTGTCACCCTCATTGTGCCAAAGAACCGCATTTACCTTGAAGAAATGCACTACCACTCTAGGCATACTATTGACAGAATAATGAAGCTACGCTTGGAGAAGTATGACATGAGCACATTTTAGCAAAACAAAAGACAAGCTAATGGAGAAATATGCATGCAGTTCTGTTTAATCAGGTGGCAAGCAACAGTGAATGAAAGGAAGATTACTACCTATAATGTTAATATTCTCTGTTAGTACCATGAACCCATAGAGAAAAGAGGGAGGCTAAGGATTTGGAATAGAGAAACAGAATGGCGTACTTGAGAATGGCATATTAAAGGAGATGGTCTTCATTTCTGTTAAAAGTCATTCTGTTCGATTGAAAGCTTTGGTTAATTCAGTTTGCGTGTTATAGAAGCCTGTCTCTTCCACCAACACAACCACCATGGCTGAACTGCTTTAGTGATTTCGGAGTACAGGTAGTCCTCGACTTACGATTATAACTGAGCTCAGAATTTCTGCTGTTAAAGGAGACATTTGTTAAGTGAGTTTTGCCTCATTTTAAGACCTTTTACACAGGGGTGGGATTCTACCTGGCCGGACCAGTTCTATAGAACCAGTTGATATGATTCTGCCTAGTTCGGAGAACCGGCAAATCGCGCCACTGGCTGGCCCCTTCCCTCCCTTTCCTCCCCACCCACTCACTCCTTACCTGGCATGCACGCCATCAAACTTGCCTGCGTTTGGTAAGTTACTATTTTTCCTTTTCTTTCCCCCAAGCATTAGCTGTTCTGCTATGTTGGGAGATTTAGAGTAGCTAGAAAGCAGGAAATTGTTGGATTTCTTGCTTTCTAGCTAATCTAAAAGCAGAGCTGAACCTTCCTTAGGAGTGAAGCTTCTATTTTTCAGTGCAGACTTGGGCAGCAGATTGCAGAAAGGTAGATCTCTGAGTGAATCTGTGTTTCTGCGAGCAACTCAATCTGCCTGCCTGCTTTGCCTGGTTTTGGGTAAAAGTTACTCTTTTTTTATAAAAATTCAATATTTACATAAATATTTATAATATTTACATACAAGCCACGCCCAGCCAGTCACATGACCACCAAGCCACACCCAGAAATTAGGCCACATCCACAGAACAGGTTGTTAAGAAATCTGAATCCCACCCCTGCTTTTATGTCTGCAGGTGTTAAAATGAATCACCACATTGACTTTGCTTGACAGAAGTTCGTAAAAGGGGATCATATGACCATGGTGACCACTGCAACTGTCATAAATGTGAGTCAGTTGCCAAGCGTCTGAATTTAGATCCCATGATCGTGGGAGTGCTGCAAAGGTCATAATTGAAAAATGGTCATAAGCCACTTTTTTTCAGCGCCGATGTAACTTTGAACGGTCACTAAACAAACAGTTGTAAGTCGAGGACTACCTGTACTCCAAGAATGTTCACCCACATAGACCCTCCTAGCAAGTTCAGATGGTTTTAAATTTCAGTGTCTTGCAATAATAATCAACATTGCCATGGATGTAGATCACTTTACCTCATCCGTCACAGTTTGGGGGAAGCAGAGAGTGAAGAAATATCAGATAAAGGTGGGGGGAGCAATTCACACGAGACCTTCATCCTCCGACCCCCACAACTCTTGAAATCAAGTTGTCAAAAGAACAAGGAAGAAGGTGTTATGAAACGAAGCTAAACTAGATTGCATAGAGAGCAAAGATTAAAGGAGGCAAGGGGAATATCCACGCAATTTGCGGTTGTTTACCACCTAAGATCACTTTCCGTGAGATGGGCAACTATTAAATCTGATTAATAAATATATAATGCATTGTTAAATCAGGGAACGATGTTCTTGAACAAACCTGTTTGCAAAACTAGATAGCCACTATACTGAAGCGCAACAATGTAGTGACATGGGTTTTAATATACCACTGCAAATTGTTTTAGAAATGTACTAAAAAGTAAAGGGGGAATAATAATAACAATAACAACATCATCATCATCAACAACAACAACAATAATAATAATAGTGAAAAGTCAGAGTCAACATAAAAGGAATACATCTGGATAGTCCACAAAATATTAAAATCAAAACTGAATTCTGGAAACATAATGAAAGCCATTAATAACATGGGCAGTTCATGGTGGCATTTGGCCCCAGCAAGATTGGCCAAGATATATCCCAACACAAATCCAAAATGTTGGAAATGTGGACAAAAGGATGGTACCTATGCCCCGAGACCAGGAAATATTGGGTTAAAATAAAGAACTGGCTACAAGAGAACCCAAACCAGAATTTTTTCTATTAGGAATAATTCCAGGCCAATACCCTAAAAAGATTAAATACATTATACTCCATATCCTGACAACATCCAGAATAGCTTTTGCACAGTTATGGAAAGGAGCTAATATTCCTTCAGAAGATCTAGTTATAAAAAAAAGAATGGATTGCGCTGAAATGGATAAGCTCACATTGGAAATGAAAGACGAAGAGGATTCTGATTATTACGCAATATGGGATAAATGGTATGAGTGGTTAGAGAATAGATATAAAGATTAGGAAGAACAGAGGATTATAATAAAACAAGAGACCTTAAGAAAATATTAATGTAGAAGTGTATATAATAAGGTATATAAGTTATATGTATTTGTCGATGCTAAAACGTTGTAATGAATATAAATAAGATTTGTATTTTTTTAAAACTGCAATAAAAACAATAAAAAAAAATAACATGGGCAGTTCCAGTGATATGCTACCCAGCTGGAATCATTAACTGGACTTTGGCTGGACTGGAAAACCTGGACCGGAAAACGTGCAAACTTTTGAATATGTACCACGCTTTACATCCATGAAGTGACATCAGCAGGTTGTACCTGCCAAGAAAAATAGGGGGCAGAGGGCTATTGCAACAAAGTCTGAATGACTATGTGAATCAAAGCACAGAAAAATTGCTGTGGGCTGTGAAAACAGAGAACATTATAAAAACAGTAGAAACAAAGGCAGAATATAAGGAAAAATAGCTGAGTGACAGATTAAATGGATGGAAAACCAAAGCTTTGCATGCACAGCGCTTGATTATATTGAAGGAAAATGTGATATCAACTAAACCTCTGGTCCTGGTGACTGACCCAGATTGGAACTTGCAACATGATCCTGGGACATGTACATTTGCCTTCATTAATATAAATCCTCCTTACCAACCACTTGTCTTAGAAACGGTTGTCAAAGTTGCAGCTGTTAGAGCATCCCCCGCAATAACATGGTTGTGATTCGGGTGCTTGGCACTTGGCATGCCTTTATAATGGTCTCAGCATCCTGGGGTTACATGATTACTATTTGCGACCTTGACAGACGGCTTCCAACTAGCAAAGTCAATGGGGAAGCCAGCAGGAAGTTGCAAGTTGTGACACTGTGGTTAATGACCTGTGGTTTTGCTGAACATCCGCAGCTGGAACCATTGTCATAAATCATCATGGTCACATGATGTTTCATTTTACAACCGTGTGGCTTAGTGATGGAGTTGCCACTCCCAAAGGCAGGCAGTCAATGAGGACGACTTGTAGGTAAAGGATTGGGATGATTTCTAAAGAACTTGATGGAGTTTGGAGAATGCTTTGGCTCCTGTACCAGTGGCAGCTATTGGTTTGCTGATGTCTGAGCAGTGGTGTTGCTGGGCCTTTACAAGCCT
Source organism: Notechis scutatus (assembly GCF_049901735.1). NCBI lineage: Eukaryota > Metazoa > Chordata > Lepidosauria > Squamata > Elapidae > Notechis > Notechis scutatus. The sequence goes on along the minus strand of NC_142009.1, from coordinate 132,762,372 downwards.
TTGTGTACCAAGGCAGAAGTTGCAAAGCTGCAATTCTGTTGGGATGGTTCACAGAAAGGCCCACGGGTATGTGCTTCTCTTAGATTTTGCTCAAGCTTTTGAAAATGCATGAAGAGTATCACGTCTGAGCTTATTGCAATTTTTTTTCAGGCGCAAATAAAATTAGCTGTTTTTTTTATAAACACAGATTCTATTATATCAAGGCAGTGTAGCTTGAGCAGCAAACAGAACTCAAGAGTGATTCATTTTGGAACATTTGGTATCTTCTATGCCTGTAAAAACAAAATTGTTTCCTTCACCCGTTTCTTGCTTATGACAGTGGCTGACATTTTCCTAATATTCTAATAATTAACCCAATAGAGTTGCTTCTTCAGTACCTGTTTATTTTGTCTTGAATCTAAAGACATTTGCTTTTAATTTACTTCACAATGTATGCAAAATTGCAAAATTGCAATGGCTGGCGGGCACTTGAAAATCCTTTATCAATCTTAACTACTCTCAAATTAATGCCTTCCCAAACTGCAACAAAAAGCCACTTGTTTGTAATAGTTATATGACAGAATAAGTATATTGTCTACTATTGCTCTATCCCAGTTCCCTGAGGCATTCACAACATCTCAGTCAAAGTCAAAATGGTAAATTCAAGGGATTAAAAAGGAGGTTTTCTCTGTATTGTTTTTCGAGCGCCGAGCACACAAAGAAACCCAGCAATCTATTCAATGCACCAGGCAGAGATTTCAAATGTAGCCTCTCTGTAGCCACATGAAGACGTTAAATATGTTAACCCATCTTTCCTTATCAGGTTTTTTTTTCATCATTTGATGATGACAAAAGCTATTTTTAAGCTTTTAGAAGAAAAAGTTGAAAAGATAGAGAGGAAGAAAAGAGTGCCAATTAGCAAGTACATCTACATCCAACTGTAATAAATACACACCAGTCTCTGTTCATATTAGAAGTAGTTAGCAGGTGTTCCATTGAGATTATTCACTTATAATTTAACTAATGGATGAGAAGAAAGGGATTGTAAAAGGCATGTTAATCAACCAGTATTTAATTTCATCTTGATTACTTTTACCTGGCTGAGGGCACCTGCTTGGGAGACTATAGAACTGTATTTATATTTAAGGCTGTCATCTAGATAACTGGATTTAACTTGCAAGAAGTGCATCATTTTATGCCCACTTTAAATGTTCATTTTGTGTCCATTTCCTATTCTCATTGCTGCAGTTGCAGTATATGCACTGCCAAATCTTATGCATGCTTTCATACTAGTAGCCATCTATATCAAAGCGCATGCTGCAAATTTTGGTTGTGCATTTGATACAAAAATGTGTTGCCGTTTTAAAAAGCTGTATTTCACGCACCTCAGCAACTCTTGGAATTTTAACTGTATTGGGGAAATTAGGAGAAACAATTGCAGGAAGGGGGTTCATTGTCCACTGACTCTTCAAACTTACAGTGGTGCTGAAAAAGGAGACTTACAACTCATTGCAAAAATTGTTACAACATCCTCTCTGTAACATGATTGAGATTTGGGTACCTGACATTTGGCATGCCTTTACAATGGTCTCAGCATCCTGGGGTTACATCATTTGGCAAATATAATATGAATTTGGGCCTACATCTCCTAAAAATTAGGAGAAAACTTGAAAAAGGAGCATTAGCAAAAAAAAAAAAAAAAGAAGAAGAAGGCAGAGGAGTCAAGCTAGTGAATAGTTTTTAAAACTGTTGATTTGTGGTTGATAGGTCACCCAGGTTTTTTTCAGCCTTTAGAGCAGGGGTCCCCAACCACCGGTCTGTGGACCGGTAGCGGTCCGTGGAACAAGTCCTACCGGGCTGCTGGTTTGCTGGGCGCCGCCATCTTTTTTGATGAAAAAGTGCTTCCGGTGAGCTTTTCCGGGTAGAAAGCTCACCGGAAGCACTTTTTCATCAAAAAAAGATGGCGGCAAGCAGCGCTTTCGGTGAGCTTTTCCAGGTAGAAAGCCATTTCACTGCCGGAAAAGCTCACCGAAGGCGCGCGCTCATCTTTTTGATGAAAAAGTGCTTTTTCATCAAAAAAAGATGGCGGCGCCCAGCTGATGCCGGTACCGGGCCGCGGCATAAAAAAGGTTGGGGATCACTGCTTTAGAGGCCATCTAATGTGGGTGTAGTAGAGGCAGACAGCTGCAGCACTGCATGAAAAAGCCAGGAGAAGCCAGGAGTGAGTTACAGAGATTACATTTCTTTATTCTGTATATCTCCTCCCCAACTACCCGCTGAGTGGAGTAAAATATAAATTGCTTGATTCTGTAACGGATCTTGTTTGGAGTCTTGAGGAATCTAAGAGGCTTAGTTTGGCTGCCCTGATTTAATATGATAAGTTGTGGTCAGGAAGACAAATCTCAGGTGACCAGCCTTCCCTTCCCATGTTTGCTGTGGCTTCATTATTGTTTGCTAAAAACAGTGGTCTTTGCTTTCCATCAGCAGCATGCAGCAGGTCCCTGCCTTCCCCTCCCCTCCCCTCCCTTCTTTTACCTCAGAGTACTACAATCCCAGTGTTTAAAGCAGTCTCTTTTGATCCTTTCTGAAGCAGTCCAATTCAATACACTTAAAGCGACTAATTTAGTTCAATTGCCTCCAGTTTGTCTTGGATCCTTTTCAACCGAACATGGCAAAGGAGAGTGGTGGAATGTGTGTGTGTGTGTGTGTGTGTGTGTGTGTGTGACCTATTTAAATAATTACCCCCCTAACTTCTTTCAGATGATGCAGAGTATTTTTCTAAGCAGGCAATGGTGCCCAGTGCTCGTTTTCTCTCTCCCATTTTGGTCCATTCCCCCTCATTTCTGTAACAGAGACCACTGTCATCTGGTAGAAATATTTACCACTTGGGCTGCAATTGGCCTGGTAACAGTGAGAACACATCTGGAGTCTAGACTCAGCGGCTCTATGGGCAAGGTCATATCTCTGAGCACCATCAGGGCCGTCCTGCCTTTCTGTTTACATAGGTGGTGTGCCGCATCATCTGTTTCAGCTGTCAGGCCATTGGGATCCTCCTGATCCCTCCGTTCTGGAGAGCTGACAACAGGGAAGCTCCCCTTCCCCATCCCATTTCACGCAGGGCCCTGCTTTTCTCTTTTATCAGCTGGAGACGGGGGAAAAAGGAACCCCTGGCATCCACAAGCAAAATGCAAAACATCCTTTCCCTCCTTCTTCCCCTCCTCTCCTACAATAACATAAACATTTCATCTTCAGCTGCCCTCTCTTTACCGTTTATGGATCCTGGATTAGATCTGAAGGATGAGTCCCAGTTTTGGTTATGCAGAATTTTTTTTTTTTTTAATGAAAAGTAAGCTGAAAGCCATGCCAAACATCACTTTTTTTATATTCTTCTAAGAATTAAAGCCTGTTATTTTTCAGAAATGACCTCTCCAGCCCTCACTCTACAAGGGTGAAACACATGGGCCTCTTTGTTTTGCAAGAAAGCACTTAAGTTATTGCTTGAAACCCATTCATTTAAGCATTTCCCCATGTGTTGAAGCATTTTGCCAACTAATATTTTATGTCCTATAGAGGAGCTGCAGTAAATGAGTGCAGATCTCAACAACAGCGATGCCACAAATAACAATATTATTGTGAAGACGTGTGTCTTAGTGCGGAGAGAGCTTTTTCATTCCATGTCATTTATACCAAGGCACTTGAAAGTTTGAACAAGGAAACTGAAGGCTGACTTCTTTGTCACGAGTAACTTTGAGATAGACATGGCTGAAAGTTCTTGAAATTTATATCGTCATGGCTCTCTGTTCAGAAGGACTTTCCTTCCTTATATTTCAACCTGATTGGTATCTGATGTCAGGGGGAAAAAATCCATCATACTGGAGGTCTTTTGCCTTTCTCTACAGAACATGGTTTGGCTTGCTTGCATGAATTAACTACAATAATTAGCTCAGTTGGGCTTCTTTCCTTCCCCCATGCTCATTTCTGTTTGAGGCCCAATGCCTTGTGATGCCAAGGAGGAACCTTCCAGCAATAGCATTTAGACTTACATACTGCTTTACAGCCCTCTCTAAGCGGTTTTACAGAGTCATCCTATTGCCCCAACAATCTGGGTCCTCATTTTACCCACCTCAGAAGGATGGAAGGCTGAGTCAACCTTGAACTTGGTGGAATTCAAACTGCCAAATTGCAGTAGGAGTAGCTTGCAGTACTGCACTTTGCGCCACTGAGGCTCCTTATTATCTGAACCTTCTGGGATTTGCTAGGTTACATACCAAGAGGGTTAGTTATCACTTTATGTTGTTGGACACGGCTCAACCTTTTTGATGAAAGTCCAATCCATTTTTTTTTAAAAGCATGATTCCAATTATTAGAAAATAAGAACTATGGTACAGGTAGGCTTTAGTTAATGGTGTAGTAATTGATTTTATATACAGGGAGGAATTCATTCATATTTTGCTCTTTAGTAGTATTGTTCACATTTTGAGTCTAAGCAGAGTACAAGATGTATTTTCCCTTCCCAACAAGAATCCTGTGAATACAGGATGGGGTGGGGTTGTATTTCATCCTAAACGGGGGCAGCAGGGGAGCTGAAAGTGAATTGATTGACCTAAAGTCACCCAGTGAGCTTGTGTGGCTGAAGGAGGAATTGGACCTGGACCTGCACCAATGAGCTATAGTGGCACAGTGCTTAGAATACAGTATTGCAGGCTAACTCTGCTGACTGCCAACAGTTCAATTCTCACTGGCTCAAAGTTAACTCAGTCTTACAGCCTTCTTGAGGTGGATAAAATGAGGATCCAGAGTGTTGGGGGCAGTAGGCTGACTCTGTACACTGCTTAAAGAGGGCTATAAAACACTGTGAAGCGGTATGTAAGTCTAAGTGCTACTGCTATCTTCCCGGCCCTATTCCAGTATCTTCACTATTACACTTCTTTATGAGGGGTCCTTGATGCTCTCTGAGCTTGGTTGTTTTCTTGCAGAAGTTTCATTACCCAAACTAGATAATATCATCAGTGCTGATGTTACCTACTTTGAGTAATGAAACGTCAGCAGGAAAACAACCAAGCTCAGAGAGCACCAAGGATTTTTCATTTCAACCCTGAGCTGCAAATATTCTCCTTTATTGAGACTTCTCTATTTCTCTCTACCATTTCTTGTTCTAATTGAGTAATTAGGGCGGATGTCTCTTTCGGAGACTCCCTTTTTTAAAAAAAAACAAAACAATGTTTTTGTGCAGATTCCAACATCTTTAATGTGAAAAAAATATTCTGCATATATGTGGCCTAGAATTTTAAAAAAAATCAGCATAAGCATGTTCTTTTACATGATAATAACTACATTTATATTTAGGATGAAATACCACAATTGCATTCAAGGTATTTTTCCTTCATAAAAATATGGTGTTATTATTCCTATCATAAGATGAGAAAATTATTTTTTTTAAAAAAATAAAGAAGCAGTTCATTTCCACAAAAAACACTGAAATATTTTGATCATACAGAATTCTGTAATTGCTCTGCTCCTTTCCCCATAAATATCTACCATGGTTTCCTGAAAAATGTAAGAACACACACAAGTGGAAATGTTCAGTGACCACATGGCGTTTGGATATCTCAAGCTAGGAGAAGCCAGGAGTCTCTTTTACTAACAATCAAATGATACAGACCCCAGAAAAAAGATCATTTTCATTTCCTAGAGCTTCTATGATTTATTTCTACTGCATAAATAGAGGCATTCCATTCCCTCATTTCCAAAAGTTAAAACATGATTTTTATTGATTATATAAGGGAGAGCAATTCATAGTTTTTTTTAATCTAGTTGGTAGTATGACAAGCATACTTCAAAGTGACTCCTGTCATTTAACATCATATTTCTAGATGTGTTGGTGTTGGGCATAAATGTATAAAAACAACAACCTGCAAATAAAAAAATGAAGACAAAACCAGCACATGATAAAAGTTCATAGCTCGCTTCATTAAATGCAAGTTAGAGTTTGATATATCGAGAGAAATGCAAATGAAAACCAGGAAGAATTGGATATAAAGATAGCCTTTGTGTTATTACTGTGTAATAGTTCTTTATTCTTTTTGGATTATTTATTTATTTATTTAGCTTTTTTTTAATCCTAGGATCGCTGCCTAGAGTCACAATTAAGAAACACACACACACACACACACACACACACACACACACACACATATCTCTATTGATTAAAAAAATTAAAAGGGTAGTAAGCAAGAGGAGATAGAGTGAAAAATGAATGGTAGCCGAATTAATGTAGATGGAATATTAAAGTGATTATGAAAGACATATAAGAAATACCTTGGTTATATTTAAATTTCAAAACTAATATATGAAAGAAGAGTGAATAGGTCAAGTGGGAGAGAAGACTGGAGTTGATGAGACCTCCTGGGCTTACATTATTTTTTCCACATTAAGGCTAGAAGGGGAGGAGGAAAACCACAACCTGCCTTCTTTGTTGGCTTTTGAATTTGGCTCTTCCTGATACTGGGCGGCACAGTGGCTCAGTGGTTAAGGTGCTGGGCTTGTCAGCTGATAAGCTGGCAGCCCAGGTTCGAGCCCCGAGCTCCAAGTCACTGGGTGAACTCCTATTCTTCCCCCAGCTCCAGCCAACTTAGCAGTTTGAAAGCATACAAATACAAGTAGAAAAATAGGCACCACTTTTGTGGGAAGGTAACAACGCTCTGTGATGTCATGCTGGCCACATGACCAATGTGCTGGCTCAATGGCCTTGAAATGGAGATGAGCACTGCCCCCTATAGTCAGCAATGACTAGTGGAGTAAAATCCAGAGGGATTCCTGATACTGTTGTGGTCTTCCGGCGGCAGAGTTGGACAGTGGGGAGGAACATGGGACAGTCCTGGAGTCTGGGAAGGGTTTGGACGAGGGACCTGCATCTGACACAGAGATGAGGCCAGGGCCATCTGAGAGTTATGTGCTGACTCAGGAGCCTCCAGAATCTGACATCAGCGAGGCAGAGGAACAGGGGCAGCCTTTTCTCAGTACGCACTTATGCAGAGCTGCCAGAAGGCAAGAACAGTTAAGACAAAAGGGGCGACTTGGGAAAAAGGCTTGGAGATGATTGGCCCCTCCCATAAGACATAAAGGAGGAGCAAAGGGACATGAGCCTTTGCAGGAAGCAACTTTGTTCATTCTGGTCGGTTGAAACTCTAAAGCTCCGTGTTGACTTCATGCTCTGTTTGGCCTTGTACAGCTAATTGGCAATTTAGTCATTGGCAGCATTTCAAGGGAGATAAAGGTGGATGCTTATCAGCCTTATCCCAAAAAGACTGTGGCAGATTTCTGTTGGACTATTCATAAAGTGTTTGGGACTCATTACGGACTGTGAATGCATATACTTCACAGCCGTTGAAATAAAAAGAGGGTTTTGGGGACTAAGTGTGTGATTGTTACTGTCTCAGGAAGCCTTGGTCAAAACACCTAGATCCTGATACTGGAAGCTTCAACATTGGAGAGGGCAAAGAATGGACAGGTTTGAAGGTTAGGTCAAGGTGGTCCTCCATTAAATATTTCACCGGGCCTTTAGTGAGAGAGAATTTTTAAGAGCTACTGGGCTGATTTAAAAAATACTGGATCCTATTGTTTGCAGTAGATAGATTTTTCTTTGTATCTAGAGACAGAATCAGAAAACCAGAGAATTTCTCCTTTCTGCTACCTTCCTGACCAGTATCTAGATTCTAGAAAGTCCCTGGATTCGTGGGTGTGTTCTATATCGATTGATCCTAAAGAGCCTGTGTTTTGCTAGGCCCAAGTGTATATTCCTATCGAAATGTACATGTAGTGCTGCCATTTTGTTTAAAAGTAAAATGCAGATTAATGTAAGAGTAGATTAGTGTAAAAATAGATAGTTTTATGGAGTCTTCATCAGTGGTGGGATTCAATTTTTTTTACTACTGGTTCTGTGGGCATGGCTTGGTGGGTGTGGCAGGGGAGGAATACTGAAAAATCCCCATTCCCTCCCCACCCCACTAACCTGCTTTCCAGCTCCGTTCTCCTGTGCAGGGAAACAAAAGAAGACCCAGCCAATCAGCTGAGACTTGGGAGGCACAGAATAGATGGGGGTGGGGCCAGTCAGAGGTGGTATTTGCCGGTTCTTCAAACTACTCAAAATTTCCGCTACCAGTTCTACAGAACTGGTCAGAACCTGCTGAATACCACCTCTGGTCTTCATGCAAAAATGTCACAGGCCAGAAACAGAGTTATTTTCTCATCCCTATTTCTACAGCATATTTCTTTGCACACAGCTTCCCATCCCTGTGTCAGTGCAAGAATCTGATTTTTCCATGTTAGCTTGTCTGTTGTTAAAGGCTCAGCTTTTTTAAAAAAGACATCCATTTAAAAATACATCATCTGTCTAATTCATAGATAAATGATTAATTTTCTCCCACATTTGACTGTTATTGTTATTTTAAATCTCATTTTCTCCCATATTATTTATGAAGAAATCTGGTTTGTTTGGTTTTTTCCCCAAAAAATCTTATTAATAATGCACTTCTGTTGATGCAGCTAAATACCTAGAGCCATTTCTGGCATGGAGAGGACCATGATGTACCTTCTGGCAATCTGGTTGAATATAAAGGAATGGAAATGTAGATTTTTATGATTCATGCACTCAAAGTTGTAATTAATTCTGCAGTTTTGTTTCCTTCTCACTTCTTTTTGTTTTTAAACTCATTTCCCCCACTCTGCTTACAAAAGAATATATAATTTTAAGAAATGTTATTTGAAAATAATCCCAAACAGAATGGGAATTCCCATGCCTTTTGTTAGGTACTTGATCACTGTTTTAATCTGTCTGTCTGTCTGTCTGTCTGTCTGTCTGTCTGTCTGTCTGTCTGTCTGTCTGTCTGTCTATCTATCTATCTATCTATCTATCTATCTATCTATCTATCTATCTATCTATCTATCTATCTATCTATGAAATACCACCCATGCATCATCACAAAATATCCAGAACCATAAAGCCTACAAACTTGAAATTTGGCATGTATGTTCCTCTTGGCTTCTAGGTGCTCATTAAGAAAGGAATTTTCGAAATGACCATCAGAGCATTGGTATTTCGTATATTATTATTATTATTAACGTGCTCTGATGCTAAGGAGTTCTACTCCTCCTCCCCATCTGAAAAGACATCTGTTCCAAATGCAAAACACAAGCAGAGGAGTTTCAGTTTCAGAACACCAAGCAGCTTTAGTACACAACAGTTGAGCTAAGCCACACCCAGGCTCCTTGCTGTCTCCTTCTTGCTCACACAGCAAATACTGTTTCAGTTTCCAAACAGCCCTCAACTCTCTCATACACTGACAGGACTCTAGCCAGATGAATATTGATGGATGCTGGTAGGCAGAGGCAGAATCCCCCCACCCTATTTTCCTCCCCACATAGTTTTGTAGCAAAGCACAGGTATCAAGCTAGTATTTTATATGTCTGTACTATATATGTGTTAATGTCATGTGGGCTTTTGTTGTTGCTGCTTGTTGTGGTAAAATCACACTGAGTTGTTTGATTTGGGAAATTTTATAAATCTAGGAAAGAAAGAAAGAAAGAAAGAAAGAAAGAAAGAAAGAAAGAAAGAAAGAAAGAAAGAAAGAAAGAAAGAAAGAAAGAAAGAAAGAAAGAAAGAAAGAAAGAAAGACCTTGGTTCAGCCCTGGTCCTTGGTTATACAGCTTTTATTATTGCTTTTTCAGACCATGATTGTAACACATTAACAGATGGGCACTTATCTAAAATCTACACAGTTCAGCCCTAAATCCTAAGAAGTGTTTAGAAGAAAACGGATTTGAGAAGTGATGCAGATAGACAGGATCAAGAAATCTGGTTACAATTATTTAGTTCAGCTTGCTTTTCCTGGCAACTGAATACAAAAGGTCCCTATTTTATGTAATGCTTTTACTCGGAGAAATTGTTACAATTTTAAAAATTAAAATAAATCCCTGATCTCTACAGTGGACCCAAACCACATCGGGGTAATGTAGGACACATGTAGAGCAGGGTTGACTTTTGAACTTAAGAGGAATTTTCTCCTTAAATTTCCATCTGTTCTTAACCCTCTGAAGAGGCTGCCTTTATTTATTTAAGCTCTGCCTAATGAATTGGGTGCATGCTGCTGAAATTCAGAGCAATACAATTCGCCAAAATTGGGTGGCAGAGCTGGTCCTTTTACTAAGTAGGGCACTATGATAAAATCATCTCATAGGGAACAAGGAAAAAAAATAAAAAGGAATTGGTCGAGAGAAAATTTTATATTGTTGCTGTGTTGAAACAAGAGTCAGAATGGTGGCTGTTCAATCAGCTTTGATCCACACCAAGTTTCAAAACTAATGTGAAGTCAATTCAGCCAACTAATGTAACCTGATGTAGGTTTTTGAATCAATTTGGAAAAGGGGTGTAGTCCAGACTTTTGAACCGATTCTGAAATAGTGGCATTTGACATGAGAACAAGCTTGTTCAACTTTCCGATATTGCTTTGAAGTTGTTTTATAAGATACTTCCAAGCACGTCGACAATTTCATTCAGAAATCTCAGTTGAGAAAGCCCCACATCAAATATTCTCACAGTGAGCAGAGCAACATTTGGAAATCTGCTTCAGACAGCATCTTGATTTAGGGCACTATAGCAGAGGTCTCCAAACTAGGCAACTTTAAGACTTGTGGGCTTCAACTCATTCCGGGAATTGAAGTCCGCAAGTCTTAAAGTTGCCAAGTTTGGAGACCTCTCGGGGTGGGATTCAATTTTTTTAACAACCAGTTCTGTGGGTGTGGCTTAGTTGGTGGGTGTGGCTTGGTGTCCATGTTATTGGCTGGGCATGGCCAACTCAATATCACTCACATCGAGGCACATATCTCCTCGCCTGGCCTCTCATGACTGTGGGGATGATGCAACAGTCGTAAATGTGAAAAATTGTCATGTCACCTTTTTCAGTGCCATTGTAACTTTGAATGGTCACTCCACACAAGCAAAGTACCAGCAAAGGAGGGAAAACATACTCCAGAGATGTTCCTGAGACAGGATGTCTAGTCCTGCCAAGAATGTAATAAGGGTTAACAGAGAGGCAGTTTCTGGAAGCAACACCAGAATGTTTCCTTCCTGCCTTCCTTACAGGATTAGGCCAGTAATTTCTTCTAACAACCAGTTCTCCGAACTGCTTAGAATGTTAACAACTGGTTCTAGCAAATAGGTGCGAACCGGTAGAATCCCACCCCTGGGACCTCTGCACTATAGGAAGAAATTATCCAGTGGCACATTCAGCACTGGACCCTGGAACAGCAGGCAAGTCCCTTGAGTGGAGGGCCACCAAAGGCAGAAGACTGGTTCTCCAAGTGTTTAGTAAGTGAAGTCATAAAAATGATCTTCCAGAGTCTCTCCCTGCATTTTCTCCCATACAATTACTGTTTACAAGCATAATACAATTTAGTATTATGTATATTTAAAATTTGGTAACCCAGCAAGAGAAAAATCCTGTGCCAGTCAGGTAGCAATTTAATGGGGAATCTGTTATCAAAGGAGAGTTCCTGTTATGAATTCTCTTTTTCTTTTTAGGGTAGCAAGTAGTTGTATAAGGAAGAAGATTTATACTCTGTCTCTGTCTCTGTCTCTGCCTCTGCCTGTTTCTCTCTGTCCTGTTTGTTGGTCTCTCTCTCTCTCTGTCTCTCTGTCTGTGTCTAAGATTTTTCTTTCCCTTTAAAGACTCCTGAGGAACTGTAGCAAAGGTGGAATGATCTACTTCTCCTCTTAAATATCCAAATAATTCATCTGGCAACAATGCTGATGTTGGGAAACACCCAGCAAGGCAGGTGAAAGGCCTCAATCAATGTTTGAGCCTTGAGTCCTTGTGCAGTCTCAAGCGGTCTAGAACTGAGACCCCTCAAGCTCTATAGAATCTTATCTATCTCTTTCCAGGGAGATTCCTGTGTAATAGCCAGAATATAATAAAGTTGTGCTCTTGAACCTTAAATGCACAGATCTGGTTACCTGTGCCTGACAGCTAGACAGCATATAATGAACTTGTTTGAGATGGGCTGCTACATATTTGTTGTCCACTTCTTATGCCAATAGTAAATCAGTTTGGATTATAAATTATACTATAGATACTTCCTACAAATTGTTCTTTCCACACGGAATGTGCTTATCTTTGGCCTGGTAGGTTTTTTTTTTAATGTGCAAGATGATGCTGATACACTATAATGTTATTTTGGAAGAAAGCTAATATACAGGGAACAAAGAAAACACATGATGATAGAAAAAAAACATTACTGATTTTGATGCTGCTGCTTAGTATAATAATCTGTTGGAATAACCAACGTAGTTATTCTGAAATATTTTTATGAAAAAGGGAGCAAGCTAAATTCAAAACCATCTGCACCGATCATATTTCATAGGGGATTATTAAATTGCATCTGACTACCAAATCACTGATAAAACTGAGCCTATCACAAAAAGGAGCTGAAACCCTAATTGAGACATGCAATTGTTGAATGCACAAAGATTAAACCTCGGACTTCTTGATAGGTGAGGATATAGCAACAACCTTCCACAGCCTTTTGTGATTCACAAAAGTCAGCCTTCCCCTTCAGTTTAATTTCTGCCATTTCCTTCTTTTTGGCCTCTCATTCTGTTCCATTCTGGCACTCTTCTTTTCCCCACCTATACCCACACTCAGATTTGCTACCATGTGTTTACCCAGGCTTTTTCTCAAAAGCTACATATGTTGGGGAATAAAAACGGATGCTGATTTTTTTAAAAAAAAAACAAAACAGATTTTAAAAAGATCTGGAAAAAAAGATGGATAGAATATTTGCATTCGTACTGGGCTGTGCTCAGACTTCAGTAGAGGCCAGGCAAAGATTTCAAAGCCAAAAAATATGAACTTCAAAGGGAGGCAGTTATGCTATCCATTGATTTTTACCACCCTTTCATTCAATTCCATCAGATTTGCAGAGACTGCTTGGGCAAGACCTTGTAGTTTTCTTCAAAGTAAAAATATTTATTTACTTAGTCAATCTAACTAGACTTTAAGTATGTCAAAATAGGGAAAAAAAATCACACCATTAAAATAAAACTAATTATAAACATTAAAACAAAGCAACTGTGACCCAAAAAACAATCATTATGGACCTTGTTAGTTTCTTGGCAAGGTTTTTTTTAGAAGTGGTTTGCCATTGCTTGCTTCCTAGGGCTGAGAAAGTGGGACTGGCCTAAGATCATTTAACTGGTTTTGTGTCTAAGGCAGGGACTAGAACCTCCCAGTATCCCAGTTTGTAGCCTAACCACTGCCTCAGATTGCGTCTCAATCTATACTAATGCTAATAATACTATCAATCTATACTAGTACTAATAATATTACCTTCTAAAAATAACAACAACGAATAGTTTCTTATTATGAAGTCAGTAAAGATGACTTCATAATATGACTTTAGTAAATGGAGAAATGAAGAAAACTACGTTGTCTTTGTTTGCCTGAGGATAGCAAATTTTCTCCATTCTCCAAAAGTCTAATAAACTTATATCCAATAAATGAACATGTTAAGTTACTTTGATGCCCGTGGTTGTTTTTTTTTCTCTACTACAAGGACCCTTATAACATGTACACAACACCCCATTTATAGCAGACTAAAATATATTGTGCATTATATTGCTTAACAAATGGCTGAGCCTCCATGTTGCCCAAAATGGGGGGGAAAAAATAAAGGGATGTTGGATCGAGAATTGTCATTCTGGAAACAGTTCTTGGCAAATTGAACGTTAATCAGTAATATGTGTTTTACTTCTTTCCTGTATATGTAATTAACAAATCTGACAACAAGAAACTGGATTAGTATTCAGTTGTAGAGTATTTTCTTTTCCTTTTGCAAACATTTGTATTATATTTTTTCACAAAGAAATGCATACAATCCCATGTGCCTCTAATTACTGGATCAAATGCATTTTAATAAGCTTGGCTGGGATATGCCATCAGAGAGGTATTCCAGAATTTGCTTCCTAATGACTAATGACTAGTTAATGTAAAATCCTTGGGAGTCACATTAAACCCATATCAAGCCTTTTAGTCTGCATAACCATAATGTGGCAAACAGTCTCTGAACATCTATTACAGAATGAGGGGGTCTCCATTGCTGGATTACAAGTTCTGACAAAATAACCAAGTCAGAGAACAAAGCCTAAAGCATGAAACCATGAATTGCTTAATCATTGTTTCTTGAAAAAAATAATGATGATATGGGGGTCATAAAACACACCAAATAATAGACCATGATTTATCAACAAATGATCAAGTTTTAATCTCAGTTTTGGTCAGAAGTCAGTGAACCCTACATGGCTTAATGCATTATATGAACCTAGTCAGAAGCCTAAAAATAACAAGTTGGGTAAAATGTGAAATAGACAGATGATTTTTTTTTCTGCTTCTTTTTGAAGAGGCTCTTAAGAAGTCAGCATCCAAGAAATAAGGAAAACATTCATTAATACAATTAGAAATCTTAGACTTTTGGATTTCTACACTTCCTCAGTGTGGGAATCCAAATTAAGGCATTCCAGACAGATTGCTCTGTAGCTTCGACCTGACTCAAATGAAGGGACATCTACTATATCTCTGGAAAAGATTTTATTGCTGATTTCCCCTTATGCCTAGAAAATGTTTTTCTCCCCTTCCCTAATTCTCGATGAAAATCTTCCTTCAAGAACTTAAATCCATTATTAAGTGTTCTACATTCTGCCAGTGATGGAAAATAAATCTTCAGATACTTGAGGAGTGCTAACATATCTTCTCTCAATCTTCTCTTTGCACCATGAAACCTTCTTCTTCACTCTCTAAGTCATAGAATTTCCTAACGTGTGAGATCCATAACTACATACAATATTTGAAGTGTGGTCTGGTCAATGCAGACCAATGGTGAAACTATTATTTTCCCTTCTGTTGAAAACTGCATTTCTGTTGATGCAGCGTAAAATCACATTTGCCTATTTTGCAGCCACGTAATATCGGAGTCACCCTATAGAGGACATGGGCGGCAAAATAAATTAATAAGTAAAATGAAAAATAAATGTCTAACTCACCTTCAGTTTGTAATATGATAGCTCAAGGTCATCCAGTTGGTATTCTGCCTAAGGTGGGACTGGAACTCACGGTATCCTGATTGATGGATGCCAGGGCCTCTAAGTGCAATAGCCCTTAGATTCTTCATCCTTTAGATCAGGGGTGTCAAACCTAATTTCATTGAGGGCTGCATCAGGGTTGTGTTTGACCTTGGGGGGGCTGGGGGGGCATGGCCAGCTCGTGTTGGGAGCACCTGTGGTGGCCTGAGTGCTCTGCCAGCGAGAACGGGCTTCCAAGTTTCGTTTTTGGTTGTGATGGCCTCCTGCCGGTGAAAACTGAACTCTGGAGGGCCACCCGCGGCTTTCCAAAGCTTCATTTTTGCTGGCAAAGGCACTGTGGGCTGGTCCATAGCTGTTTCCAGGGCAGCTCCATGGGCCAGATCTAAGCACCCTCTGGGCTGCCTCCAGCCCCCAGGCCTTGACTTTGACACCCCTGCTTTAGATAAATGGTGAGGGTAGGAATTATAAACAGACAGTTATTAATAGTTTCTCACTTACTTTTCCTCCCTGTCTAATCTTCACTGCTTCAGTAGCACAGTACAGTCTTGGAAAAACACATATAATAATTAAACCTTCGCAAGAAGATCTCAAGGCATATGAAGTGAAATCTGGCAGCGGTTGAACTACACTGACTCTTATTTTATACAGAGTACGCTCTTCCTCCAATGGGATCAATATTGCATCTCTCCTGGCCATTTCAGTCTATATTCGGTCTGGTTCAGGTTATCTCTGAAGCAGGTTTACCCACTCTAGAAAGCTTTTCCCACCTGAATCATTCATAAAACCCAGGTTGCTTGCAAATATTTTTACCCATTTTTGTCTCACCTTTGAGTCAGTGTTGATTCTTGGCAACTATATGGTAACAGTTTGGGAACTGGCTTGCCACTGAGTTCTTCTTAGGCGCAGAAAGAGGCTCTGCCCCAAGGCATGACTAGAACTCTGTCTTCTAGTCCAGTGCCTTTCTTTATTTGAATTATTAAATTTATTGAACACCTATCTTAACCCAAGGTAAATAGCTTTTATCCACTTCACTAAACTAGCTATCAGCACATGGTTAGGTCAGTGCAATATTACTCTACTTACTCTTACTCTACTGAGCCATGATTCTGGAGTGGGACAGAAATCTCTTAAAACCCTGGAATAAAAGCTTTCTATCTCATGCAACCAATAAGTTGCAACCAATATCTATTAACCTTTCAGAAGCAGAATATGTACGGACTTTTACAAGGCCATAACACGGTTTGTGGTCAAATAAATTTAAATGGTTTTGTAATTCTCAAAGTCTAATAAGCCCATTTGACTGTAGCTTGAAGCACAAAAGACGGCATATCTCTTCTGTATCTCAGCGTCCAGGATCGTCATTCCTGCTGCCATTACCCCCGCATTTCTGCTGCTAACGATGCCATCAACTCATTGAAGGTTTAAAAAGCATTGCTAAAAGCTGCTTCAGGAAAATTCTATGATGAGCTGTGGTGGCGCAGTGGTTGGAATGCAGCATTGCAGGCTAGCTCTGACCACAGCCAGGAGTTTGATCCTGACAGGGCTCAAGATTGACTCAGCCTTCCATCCTTCCAAGGTCAGTAAAATGAGGACCCAGATGGTTGGGGGCAATAGACTGATTCTGTACACCTCTTAGAGAGGGCTGTAAAAGCACTGTGAAGTGGTATATAAGTCTAAGTGCTAGTGCTATGACTGATCATAGGACTCTGAAAAAGCAGTAGTTCAAACTGATGCCTTGGCCTTGCAAGACTTAGCATCTGTTCTGAGAGGATTTTGTGACTGAGAATAGAATAGAGTAGAGTAGAGTAGAGTAGAGTAGAGTAGAGTAGAGTAGAGTAGAGTAGAATAGAATAGAATAGAATAGAATAGAATAGAATAGAATAGAATAGAATAGAATAGAATTCTTTATTGGCCAAATGTGATTGGACACATAAGGAATTTGTCTTTGGTACATATGCTCTCAGGGTACATAAAGGGAAAAATACATTTATCAAGAATCATAAGATACAACACTTAGTGATAGTCATAGGTTAGCATCAAGTCTCTTGAAAACAGTGCTACCCACTTTGCACTTTAAGAGTGCTCTGTGGTAGATCATAGAGTTCTTTCAATGTGCTGCCAGAACAACCACTAACATTCTTAGGAACAGAAATGTCCTACTGCATTAGTAGATGGGTTTGAACTTTCTTTGGGGAGAGGTGAGGGAAGGAGGGAATGTGACCGTATCTCAAATGCTATTAAAAACAGAGAACATTAATCTTGTTTCCCTCTCCGCAGCTATTTGAAGACTACTGTGCTGGTCATTTTATTTCAGCAAATATCCAGGCTTTAAACCATGGATTTTGCAAGAGATAACCCAGGATTAACAACCCAACCCATTTTAGTCCTAAAAAAATAAGAAACATGTTTCAAATTAATTATGGCATAAATTATTTCGGTTTGTTATTTTAAATTTCTTTTCCTTCCATGTGCTTTCAAACAGTCATCTGGTAAGGCAATTGCTAACATAAGAATTCAAACCTCAGAGTCTACAAACTGCCACAGCAATTGCAGCGAGCAAATGAATGGGATTGTTGAATGCTGTGTGTGAATGTGGTATCATGTGCAGCCTCCCACACAGCAGCTGATATTGCATACAGTTTTGGGCCAAAAGTCTTTCCATCAGTGGAGAATAAACAAGAATGCTAACAGTGCTACCAACAATGACTGTCTTACAATCTTCACTTTTCCAAAAGGAGACCTACCACCAGGTCACTATTTTTATAGCCCCTTTCTTTAATTTGCCATGTAACTAAATGAACTGCTGCTTGGTGAAGTCTATAGAACGTTTAGTTGGCAGTCCTGGTGGAATCTCATAATCTAGTCAAAATAGGCCAGAAAAGATTTTCATGGCTTGAGGCACTACTGTGTAGTGATGTGGTGCTGAGGGAATATGTGGCAACTCAGTTTTATTATATAGGATTTACATTTTTCTGGGAATAATTGAGGAAGAAAAATAAAAGAAGAAAGAAAGAGAAACAAAGAGGGAGGGAGGGAGGAAGCAAGAAAGGAAAGAAGGAGGGAAGGAGGGAAGGAAGGAAGGAAGGAAGGAAGGAAGGAAGGAAGGAAGGAAGGAAGGAAGGAAAGAAAGAAAGAAAGAAAGAAAGAAAGAACGAAAGAAAGAAAGAAAGAAAGAAAGATGTCAAATATCCCATTCTCTTTCCCAAAAATTAAAAATGAACAAATTCAATGAAAAAAAAAAAGAATTATATCATGAGAAAGGGGATACCACTGCCAATTAATTGCACATTTCATTTGTATTTATGTGTAAAAACATTTAGTGTTTTTTTTTAAGGGGGAGGAGGTGGCAGCGATTTTACCAAATATGAATTTGCCTGACCTCAAACTTACTTTTTTTCTGTTTTTGCCTTTGCCAATTTTTGGTCACCATCAGAATAATTCAGAGAATGTGTCTAGAATATTCAAGGACTCCAAGCTCCGAATCAGAAAGTTCTGATAAGCAAATAAAACGGATTATTCTTATGCATTTTCTACTTGAGTCTTTCAATCTTAATCTACACAGAGAAGGACGCATAGACTTTTGTGTGGCATCTTAAATACTGCACAATGCTATGTTTCTAGTTTGTTATACGAACCCAGCCACTGTTGAGTTATTCAAGAAATCACGGTTAAACTCATCATGGCTGCAGAGACGAACAACCTTTCCCCCTCCAAACTTTAAGAGAAATATTTCAGCTTCTGTGGTTGCAGACGTGGTGAGATCTCCCGAGGAGGCAAAACTGACATTTGATCATTTGAAAGGATTACGGTATATTTTGCGCCTATTCCCTGTCTCTCGACGTGACAAATGGCGCTGCTGCGGACGCCTGTGATTTGCCACCAAATTTCCGTGCAGGGGTGGGACTCTCGGGGTGAAGTGATCTGCAAGTGACAGCGTGCCGAGACTGACAGGGGGAGGAAGGGAAAAATCTTGTTTACAAATGTCAGCCAGCAATTAGCCTCGTTTAAAGAACCAGGACCGCAACTGCTGCTTTCAGTTAGCGTTGGAAACCCCGTTCCTTTCTTGTGGCCACATTTGAAGAGGCAAAGTAGACAGCGAGACTCTGAAACCAGTTCATAAATAGTTGATTTCATTTTTTAAAATCTTGCCCAAACTGTCACCAGCGTCCCTCCTCCCTTCCCATGTGGATCACAGATGGCAAAGAGCTAATTTGTTAGTGTTTGATAACTGCTTTTATGTATCAAAGCTCTTATTTACTACTCTGTGGGGAAAATGACAGACTAAAAGCTATTATGTGTTTTCTCTCATTCTCTTACCCCTCATCCCCCCCTCCCCATGTACGAATAATCACTATCCTCCTTGGTTTTTATCTCGCACCCTCCACTCCCACTGTATTTTTCTTTTTTAAAAAAATTGAAATATACTATTGTAGCCCTTTTACCCCTACAATATATATCATCCCCCCCCCTTTTTTTTGCATTTTCCAGAATGCATCTGGTAGAGATTTCTTCTGAAATCTGTGATAAGGGATAACATTCTGAGGTGTTCCTTTATAACAATGGATTGCATTCCATTTGGAAGAGACATGAATTGTGGTTTTGTTTTCAAGCAGTATGTTAGCCAAATATTTTCAGAGCAAATGAATAACCTCCAGCACAGAGACGGTTCAGTGTCAACGAGGGATTGCTGGGTAGCCCAATCCAGATTTATTTAAATTTATTCAGGGGCATTCATGGTTACTGCCCTCTAAATTTACAAAACCAAATTCGCCAACTTGTTCTTTAACCAAGATGAGAGCAGATGATATTTATAGCAATTCACAGCAATATTAAATATCTTGTTCTACAGTGGTGGGACTAGTAAGAAAGCATGGTGAAATAAAAATCTGCTGCCCGCATTTCTGACCTCTATTTGGTATATGCCGCAAAGCAAAACAGGGCTTCTGTCTGCATGAAACTAGGGGCAAAGGAGGGATGGGATGGGAGAATGGAATACTCTGGAAAGGGAGAGAAGGGTTGGCACTTCTCTGATCCCACAGAGAGAAATTTCATATCTCTTGTAAAATTTATTTCACAGAAATGTGGGGAAGATTCTAACATTTATTTTTTTAATTAAATGTTTTAAGAGAAAGGATATAAGCAAGGGGAGATAAAAAGAGATGCAAAAATATAAAAGATTAAACTACAAATAGGTAAACCAGGGATCTAGAATGTCCTGGGGGAATCAAATGTTCAAAAAAAATCATTAAGTACTTATGAATTATAAAATATGTTATACCCCTTTATAAAAACAAGGATCACTATTCAGCTTTAAGCTGTGAATATGTATTAAGAACCAGGTTCAACAATGTAGAAATCACTAGCTGGAATTATAGGCTACAATAAATGGGCCCAATATTGAGAATTTTCCCAAACTGGGATAACCCATGAAGTTAAAATATAGATTATATTTTGGAAAACCCAAATTTTGGATGAGGCGCAAATCCATGTATTCAGTTACAGTATAATCCAAAAATGGTTTCCAGTGAGAACTGAATTCTACATCAGGTTTACTTGTTAGATACAAAATTACTCTGTACATTAAAACAAACTTCCTCAGCCTGGTTAACCAATTTTCCAAGATGGAAATCAAATAGACTTTCCAATAAGAACATATAATATCCTTGACATCAAATTGATTTGCAAGATGGATATTAGATTTGTAAGGTAGCCTAGACAAGAAACGCAACCAGCAATGCTAGTTCTAGTTCTACCCTTTAGAGGTTATATTAACAGAATAATAAAGGTCTGCAAGTGTGTCCCCCACCCCATATACCCATCCCTCGCTTTTACCCTCTGAAAAACTAGGGAGGGCAAAATAGAAAATACAAATTTAAAAGACCACCATAATGAATATTCTAAAACAAAAATAGAAATCCCATAACTGAAGGAAATAAAAATGTCCTCCTCAACAATGGAGCCAACCAGATAGGCCTCTGACTCCAAGGAAATCCAGTGTCAGGCCCAAGACCAGAAATGGCACAGTGAAATCCCAACTGAAGTCATAACATGATGATAACCTGTATCATGAATATTCTCCATATGTTCCTGAAGCTCTTTCTATAGTTGAGACCTTGATGAGGTGAAGGGGAACTGGTGGGTAAATGAAATCATGGGTTAGGTTGTCGGACATGTATATGTCCAGAAGGGTCACCCAAGACAAACTAGCCATGATGGATAACCAATTGTATCTGCAGCCCGCAATGGACTAGCATGGCAGATTATTTTTTCACATGGCAATACAATCTCAAAAATGGCCTCATTTCCTGCAGGCCCTAGGGCAACTACCCTTGGCAGTGGGAAGATGGCTCTGTGTATAAAATAAGACAAGAAATATTAGAAATAATTGGAAAAATCTATTCAGAGCTATACAAAGATCAAGATCACTCAAAAGTAACAACACCCACAAAGGTGGAAATGCCAGATATCCTAGTAGGGAAAGTATCAAGTGCCATAAAATCAGTGGAAAATGGCAGAGATTCAGGAAATGACTGTGTTACAGTTGAAATGATGAGAGCTGGTGGTCACAGTTTACACAAGATGCTAGCAAAACTATAATCAAGATGCCTCAGAGAAGAAAAAATACCCAATGCATGGAAAAATGCTGAAGTGATTTTTATACACAAGAAAGGGGCCCAAGATTAATTAAAGAGCTATCACCCAGTAAGTCTCTTTTCAGTCATCTACAAGATTTTCACCAAGATAATAGCAAAAAGGATACCAAGAACATTAAATGATGCAAAGCCAAAGGAGCAGACAGGTTCAGAAGTGGTTACAACACAATGGATCACCTCCAGGTTGTTCAGCAAGTCATTGAAAGACACAATGAGTACACCATGCTTCTGTGCATGATTTTCATTGACTATGAAAAGATGTTTGACTCAGTATTCCAGTAAGCAACAATCAATGCATTGCTCAGCCAAGGCATAGACACTGGTTACATAAACTTACTACAATCAATATATAAAAAACAATAGCGACAATTTGTTGTAAAAATCTTAAAGTGGAATGAAGTGGAATGAAGTATAGGTGATTCAGTATCATCTATATTTTTCTCAACTTCCCTTGAAGAAGTATTTTGCAAACCAGACTGGACAAAAGATGGAATAAAAATCATTTAAGCCACTTAAGATTTGCAGACGACGTTGTTCTCTTCTTACAAGACCAAGACAAATTACAAAGACGTATACAAGAGTAGCACAAAGCAGGAGAACCATTTGGCTTAAAGATAAACCTGAAAAGCTTATGTTGACTAAAATCACCAAAGAAAGAAAAAAGTTTATATCTGAAGAAGAACTATACATAGTAGACCACTACATATAACTTGTCCAACAGATCTCAGTGGAAGGTGATACAAAAAAAGAAATTGAACAGCTTGTTAAATGTGGTTGGCAGGCATTTGGCAAGCTAAGTGTAATTTTCAAGAGCAACCTCCACCTATGCCTGAAGATTTAAAAAAAATTGATCAGTGTATGCTACCTATTCCAACATAGGCCAGTGAAACATAGAAACTAACCTCATAATCAATACAAAAGCTATGTGTGGCACAAAGAGCCATGGAAAGATGCATGCTCGTCATCACAAGACAAGTTAGAAAGATTTGCAGATAGATTAGAGGACAAACAAAAATATACAATACGACCAAAAGAGTAAAAGAATTGACATGGAAACGGGCTGGTCACCTAGCAAGAAGAACTGGTGACAGGTGAACTAAGGCAATCATAGAATGGATTCTATTGATAGAAAGCAGGTTCTTGATCAAAAGCATCCAAAAAAGAGACCTAAAACTGAAAGCAATTCTTTGAAATAAATTGCAAAGTCCTGTGTATATCCCAGTGTATTCTTCAGAAGAATCAGAACAGCAAGACAGACAATGAGAAAATGCAATGGCAACAGCAGCCGCACAGCCACATCAATTTTCCTGGATTCTAGTTCAGCTCCTAGTCATCCATTTACATCTGAAAATCTGTTTCTTCGCTAGTATTCTGGACCCCTTGTTTCCATCCAAATTGTATATCAGGTAAGTGTTATACAATGACATTAGTTTATTCATTGGGTTTTATAGCGAGTCCATTGCTGTACATTTCAGTTTTTTCCCATTTTTGTCATTTTTTTCCCTGAGAAAACTGACCAAAAATGGAAAAATATCATAACTGCCCAGTGTCTTTGGGGTCTTTGGTGCTCTCTGAGCTTGGTGGTTTTCTTGAAGATGGTTCATTACTAATGTAGGTAACACCATCAGTTCAACGTTCCACGTAACAACCTCCAAAACAGACAACTCTGAGATAATCATCTTCTCAAAGTTCCACTTTATTACAGATGTCATATTGGCACATCTGGGAAAACCCAAATCTGAGCGTTCCGGGTTTTCCCTTCCCCCAAAGAAAATCAAAGATCCATCCCCTGCCTTCATCAGTCCATCACATGGCCTAATCATGTCTTCATCCCACCCGGAGACTATTCCCAGTCACTCCCCTCCAGGTGCAGGGTGAAATGTCCTTGACTCTTCTAGAAAAGAATATTGTTGTGCCTAATCATCCACTGCTCCTTAAACCCTCTCCCAATTTCCCAGGCACTACATGTGGCAGCCTAGAAGCTCCAAAAGAAACATGGCTTCCCAGGCTGACAGCTAGAATGGACAATGTCTTGTGAAGACATTATAATTTACTCAAAATCTTGAGCTGGACTATCGCAAGGCTGGACTGGCAATTCCTCTGCCTCTTGTCTTTCCTCTCCATCCAGCTTGGTCATTGCCTGGGTTACAAGGACCATGCTCGGCATTGGAGTTCCTGGACATTTGGTGAAAAATGGGCTATAAGGACTCAGGACCAGCAGCTGCAGAACTCCTGCAAGAAAAGGTGTTTACTTGTTTACACTGAAACTTTGCAGGAGGCATAGTCAGTAACTGCATTATTTTTAAAAACATGGAACTAAAGGCCTTTTGGATGGCTTTTTTATTGTGCAGCATTTGTCTATGTGTTTTAAATAGATTTTATGTTTATGGTGCTATTTGGAATTCATATGGTCTCTTTTATTCTGCAAACCATTTGATTGCTTCTAATTGTGCGCTCTTCATATTTTAGAAAAATATCTATAATCCACTCTTTATGGAATTCGGGCAGGAGACAATCAAATAAATAATGAGCTGGAAAACATTCATTTTGGCAAATTGACACCTGGATATTATGTATATTTTGAACAACTGTGCAGCTGAAAAAGAAGACATAGTTGTAATTCTTTAAAAAAAAGGTTTCCTTCAATTCTATAAATTTTGAGGCAGAATGAGGATCTGCTTCTATTGGAAAGATTGTTGAGAAGGATGGGCAATATTTTTCCAAATCTGAACTATTTTGAGCTCAAAATGGAATGGTTGGAATTAGAAGCATTGCAATACTATTGATTTGGTCTGAGTAGCTGTTCCAAACTAAAGGACTGTCTTATACAACTGTACTCCAGGACAAAAAAGGGATCATTAACCATTTATCAAGGACAGGAATGCTTAGTACCTTATACTTGCCTCAGCTCACTGAAATGGCATCTTACACTGGTTTTTGTCAGCATTAGTATTTTCTGACTTGTTTTCTCAGCAGAAGTGCTTTCTGGTTTGTTTTCTGAAGTTTATTTCATTATAGGCAAATGTATCCATTCCAGTTGGTTTGGAACACCTTCCTCTCTGGTCACTAGTTCCTGCCCCACATGACTATTTCTGCCTTGGGTTGTTAGGCTATCACTCCAAGGTGAGGCATGGAGGGTTGTTTTTTTTAATCAGATGAAATTGGTAAGACTTATGTCTGGTTCCTTTGTATAGCAAAAATGTCAAGAAAAAATAGTCAAATGCTGAAGTTTTTTTCTTGTCATTTGATCCACACCTCCTACAGAAGGCAAGGTTTGAATAGACTTCTTCAGGTATGGTGTGAATAATAGAAATCATGAATAGAAGATGGTTCTGCTCTCCCCAGCCCCAGTCCCCCCCAACCCCAGTGCTGAACAGGAATACAGAGTCAAATTGTTTTACTTTAACTGGCCCATTGCTGGATATAACAAATAGAAAGGTATCAACTATGAAGAGGCACCAACTTGCTGGGACTCATATCAAAGCCCAAAATGAGTATTCCATGACTTTAAATACTTCCCTGTGGAAAGAAAAGTGTTTTGTGCCTCCTCTGGTATCCAGACAGAACACTTAAGACACCATCTTGGCCAGAGTAGCAATAGCAATAGCACTTAGATTTATATACTGTTTCATAGTGCTTCTCTCAACTCCCTCTCAACTCCCAAATCTTGACCTGAGCTCTCAGTTTGGATGGAAATTTAATTCATAAATTTAATTAATAAATTTATTTAAAAATATTTTTTGTTAAATTAAACATCAGACAAATAATAAAAAATTCAAACAATAACATCCACAACAGCATAACAAATCCACTGTTTTATAAGAACATTCTGAGGAGCCCATTGTTATATCCACCCCAACTTTTATATGCTACTGCACAGAATATGGCTAGATTGCTGTGCCAACTGTCTAATTGATAGTAAGAAGGGGAACTAGTAATCATCTGAGTGGCATGGAAGATTAGATAAGGATGAAAACAGCTTCCATTTCCTTGTAATACTCACAGAAAATTAAGACATGGGTGGCTGTTTCAACTGCACCTGGCTGCATGGACATATTCATTCCTCACAGGGAATCCTACTAAAACTCTCTTCCAGCAAGGCACATTAAAGCAAGCCTAAAATAAAATCTCACCAATGTCTAAAATTTTGAGCTCCACACCAATGTGAATTTGGTATTTTGTCCGAAAAGCACGCCCTCTGTAGCAAACCATCTGATGCAAGCAGGAGGTTCAGCTTGCCTTGTGAGAAACAAACCAAAAAATCTATTGAAATAACAGTGAAACAAATCAGCCAGCTATTAAAAAGTGCAAGTTAGCTTACTAAAAATGTCAAGACAGATGACCTACAATAGCCAGCAGGAATAAGCCAGAAGCAGCAACCAGACAAGGGAGCCATCAGTCATGGGATAGATTTGAAAAATGTACTGGAGGATTAAGGATATGATATGACTATTCCTGAGAGTGGGAATTTGACCTGAGGAAGGAATTGTGAAATAGGTTTTATATTTTATATTTGCGTGTGTGTGTGGGGGGGCATTATTATGACCTATTTGGGGATCAAGATAATTTTAGTTTTGGGGAGTAATAATGGGCATGGTCAGAAGCTGTAGAGGTTGATTACTTCTCAGACATTTGGAAAAAATCAACTGTAGCAGAGATACCAGAGGATTCATCTTTCCACCATTTTAAAAAATTTCTCTTTTTAAAGATACTATTAGTGGCATTTGTCTTTTTCAGAAGAAATTATCCATTTTTTTTGATCTCAGGATATTTTCTCACAGTCCATTCCCCTTGGTTACTCAAGGTGCTGAGCACAGTTACTCATAATGTGGGCAAAAGGTAAGTGCAGACTTTGACAGGACAATTCACCTTGTGTTTTCAGGACCATGGAGAGCTCAGTGCAGGAAATGACAGGCTCTCAAAAACAGGAATTCTTGCTCCAGCTCAAATGAAGGGCAGCTTTAAGAACGCTGAAGAGCACGTAGATGATTCTTCAGTTCTGCCTTTGTTTGCTGGTAACTGTTCATTTAAGATGCCTTCATCCTCTTTGAATCTCACACTCCCAAGTGACTGAATAGCTACAATACTAGTAGAAGACCTACCAGATGATGCGAAGGCTAGAAATGATCCTTGGATTCATCACACTCAGCCCTCATGGGCTTCTGACTCAAGGGACATTTAAACAAGGAATTAACTCAGCCTCCTTCCAGTTATGACAATTTGCTTTTAAAAGTAAGAAATCTTAAGAGATGATATACTTTCTCTTTCTCTGATGCATGCAAAACCATATTTTGAAGGGTATTAGTTGTTGTTAGTATTCTTACTATTAAAACCTAGCTTATTCTAACACAAACACACACACATACACACCAATGATTAGGTGAAGAACAGCAAATGAATATTGTGATCAGTTAACATTTAGTGGTACATCTCCATTAAACTTTAAGAGCATTTAGGAAAGCTGGTCTATAGTGTTCATTTGGTAACACTTCAAACTGTGAACCTTTTGTAGCTTCATCTGAGTTTGGAAACTTACTCCTTATTGAGAGAAGACAAACATTTTTGTTAGCATTTAATAATAATGCATGTCAGTGGCCAGATGTTTAACCAATGTTTTATTTGTTTTTATCTTTTCTAGCATTTCTAAGCTAAATTCTAAGCTGATTTTTGTTTTAATTGTTATAGATACTATGAATGTCTGTGATATAATGATACACAGTACAAAATGTAATTTATAATTGGAATAAATAAATTCTGGCCTGTTCTATTATGAATAGCATCATTCCATAGGATTTCAATTCAGGTATGAAAAGAAAGGTTTATGGTCTTTGTGGAAAAGAACTTTTGATAAAAGGAATAGAAAAGACTTGTGGCAAAAGAGGCTGACAACGTCCTCTTAAATATGAAGTCTTCATGAATTTTCTTACAACAGTTATAACAGCAGTCATATTCACTTTTCTGTTTAATGGCAGAAGCCCTCAGTGTGATCCATAAATTGTTACCATATGGTCTGAGATAAATCTCTCTCTGCCTTATTCTTCACAGCTAGTTTCTCTCAAGTGAGGCAGCCTGTTAGGTGAGCACTTTGTCACTGTGTGTTGGTTGTGCATGGAAAGCACAAGCAGAACCTTTCACCCTCAATTTAATGTTCTGATTCCCAAACAGTATAAGGGTTATTTATTAATATGTAACTTTTAAGAAAAGACATCTGGATTCTTAAACACTCTAAATTTTAAATACATTTTAATGGAACTTCATAGTTAGAATTCTCATCTTATTAGACAGTTAAGCATTGAGGATGTTGAAAACAAAAACCTCAGCAATATATTTTCAGGAGTGATATTTATAATTTTAATAAAGAATATTACTGCCAGTGCTTCATGATCTTTCTGCAATTATAAGTGATGATGAACATAATTCCTCCACAACTAATCTCATTTCAATGGGATATTCTTCAGATAGGCAGGGAAGGGGGGTGGACCGGAAGATTGCATGTTATTGCTTGCTCTCAAATCCAATTTTCAGTAGCTTATATCAATACAGGAATGAGTAATTTTAACCTGCCTTAATTTTTGCATCCATGTCGATGAAACATTCTTCTTTGAGAGAAACGCTTTATTGGCAAAGAATGATATGCACGATCACAAAAATGATTGTTTAAAGAGCTTCCAGGAAATCCAGAGTTCAAATTACTATTGCTGGTACTCTCTTGGCAATAGAAATCCTTTGGGCCATAGGTGCCAAATTCTCCATGTCACGTTGCCAACACGTGACATTTTGCGACATTTTTCCCATTCGCAGAGCTGGGCAGGCGTGGCCTATGTGTGATGTATCCGGGCCACGGGCCACCAATTTGGTGCCCCTGCTTTAAGAAGATCTTTGGGAATTTCAGGATGCTGCAGATCACCCCGAGGAAAGCTTGCAAGGGGAGAGGGCACCTGGCTCTGATGTCTCTTCAGTATCCCAGTACAAGTTTTTATCATCGCTGAACCTCTCCTTTTAGTTTTTTATTGGTAGAGGAAATCCTGTTGGGTTGGGTCAAGAAAGGCTTTAGCCCCGCAGAATCCATTTTTCCCCTATTCCTCTCACGTGCACAGCAAATAAATTGCAATACAGGTGGTCCTCGACTTTATGACCACAAATGAGCCCAAAATTTATGCTGTTAAGTGAGACATTTGTGAAGTGAATTTTGCCCTATTTTACAACCTTTCTTGCTCCATCTGTTAAGTGAGTCGTTGTAGTTGTTAAGTTAGCAACATGGTTGTTCAGTGAATTTAGCTTCCACGTTGACTTTGCTTGTTAGAAGGTAGCAAAAGATGGAGATGGTCACATGATCCCAGGACACTGTAACCGTCATAAATATGAGTCAATTGCCAAGTGTCTGGGGTCATGTGGTTGCCATTCATGTCCTTCCCAGTCAGTTTTTGACAAGCAAAATCAGTGTGGGAAGCCAGATTCACTTAATGACCATGTGATTCACTTGACAATTGCAATGATTTGCTTAACAACGGGCTCAACGATGGTCATAAAATCATGGTCACCCAACCACCACTTTGCTTAACAACAGAAATTTTAGATCCAGCAATGGTTGTAAAAGAAGGACAACCTGTACTCGGTTCTTACCCTGCTTCCAGTTGCCGATTTAAGAGGGATTCCTTTGAATATTCGGTTGCTTGCTAATCCTGTTCCTGTTAACAGTCTCGGCAGCACAGTTGTTAGAGTGCAGTACTGCAGGCCACTTCTGCTGTTGGCTGCCTGTAATTTGGCAATTCAAATCCCACCAGGCTCAAGGTTGACTCAGCCTTCCATCCTTCCGAGGACGATGAAATAACAACCCAGATTGTTGTGGGGCATTAGGCTGACTCTGTAAAACTGCTTAGAGAAGGCTGTAAAGCACTATAAAATGGAATACAAGTCTAAGTGCTATTGCTATTACTGTTCTGCAATATGTTACAGGACAGCTTGCGGGGGGAGCACAGTGCTCGGTTGCCACCCATTGTACAAGTGTCACCTTCTCCCACCAGAATGTCAAGAAGCTCTTTCATCCTTTCCTTGGCTTTCTTACCGTTTGGAGGGCTCAGCAGAAACTCTCCCATGCTCTTTTTCTTTGGCAGGCTCATGTGCTTGTTTACTAGAGCAATGGAAGAGGGGCAGCTTTCCTTTCCTGTTAGGTAGAATAAGGCAGATGTGAGCTACTGTATGTCCCTTAATAGCCCATCATTAATTTTCCTTGCATGTAGGTGTTTTTTTTTTCCTGAGCTTTATATATTGCTGGCGGATGGGATGATATGTAAAGCATCAGCTGCTGGTTCACAGCTTGGATTTTAAAGAGTCCAGAAGGAGAGATCAAAAGCTGAATTTCTAATATTGTCTCTAATGGAGGAGTTATTACCCAAACAAGCAGGATGTTGAACTCCTTCCTAGCATAAGGCTTCCAACGCTCTGCACTTGGAGCAAATGAGATCTCCAAATGAGAAGCTTGAAGTGAAGGTCCAGCAATTCATGTAAGATTCCTACTATTCATGTAAGATTGTACACCTTTTCCCTCTGATGCATTTTAAAAAAGTTCATCACTGAATTCTTAAGACCTGAAGAACCATTGACAACTAGTTACACTGGCAATAGAAGTTAAATACTAATGTAGCGTACTGTGAATTTACGCACCAGTGGTAAAATGTAGTCGCTGGAACCAAAGTCAAGGCCGAAGAATTACTGAGAGCAGCTTCATGCTTGGAATGAACTTCGCAACTTCTTCAATCACCAAAGTGCTTTCATAAAAAATACATGACCGTCTTTTGAGAATATAAAGTATTGATTTCTCCACAGGATACAATATGTACTAAGGTTCGGTTATCATCTTTTTGCTCTTCAAAAGAAAAGTCATGAATTAAAGTATTAACTTCTATGGTTTGGCCTTGTCTATTATGGCGCCGTTCTGGGTTGACACCAACAGGAATGTTAATATGACTCTAGAACAGGGTTGTCAAACTCATGGCCCACAGGCCGGATGCTGGCCATGCCCACCCTCACGCCCAGTTTAGTGAAGAGGTGGGAAAGTCCCAATGTGATGCTGCCATGATGATGTAAGTTTGACACCCCTGTTCTAGAGCAATCATTTTTGTGTTAAAGATGCATAAATTATTCTTGTTTATTGGAACAACTTACATCCTACAATGATACCTTTAACATAATCAAAGAACACATTATTTTTATTACTATGGTTGGCTGTACAATCAGACAGATATTTGGACTATGCTTGGCATTTTTATCCACCTATTGAATCTTCCTCAGTGATTTGGGATAGTCAGTTGTTATTTGATGTGTTAAAGATAATGTTGCAGGATGTAAGCTGTTCTAAGTAAAGCTGCCTTTGCAATTGACAGATGTAACTTTGTCAATGACAATTGCGTTCAAATGGTACTTCAGATGTTGTGGGATTGCATCCAAGGCGGCTCCTATTATTAGTACTATCTTTATTTTGCCATAGTCTTCCTACTTTTATTTGCAGGTCTTTGTATTTTGTAATTTCTCCATTTCTTTCCCTTCTCTTCTGTTGTCTCCAGGTACTGCAATGCCAGGCTTTTAAAATCTTTCTTGACAATGTTAAGTCTGAGGTGTTATGTGGCAGATGCTTCTCTGTTGGAAGTCTGAAGTCCCAGAGAACTTTAGCTTCTTCATTTTCTACTACTTTATCTATTTTGTTTTGTCTATTATTGCTTTGTCTATTTGCATGCAGACAAATAGTATTTTTTGCAAATATTCCAATGTGCTATTGTTGCTACTTTGTCATGCTGTTGTTTGTAATCAGTTTGTGTGATTGTCTTGCAGCAGATAACCAGGTGATCCACTGTTTCTTTAGCTTCTTTGCAGAGGTACTATTTGTTGCCTGTTGCTCTCAGTGCTGGCCTTATATGCCTTTGTTCTTAAGGCTTGGCCTTGTGCAGCCAGAATTAGCCTCTCTGTCTGTTCCTCAACTTTCCTGCTCTTAGCTACTGTCTTGTTATTTTCTGCTTTGCCTGATATTTTGTTTTTAAGATACTGACCATGTAATAGTTTACCTTGGCATATCTATTTCTTTTCTTCATTTCAATTTTCTTATAGACCAGTTTAATCTCCCAAGTACAGAGTAAGCCTTTATGGTATACTAGCTTCAGATAATTCTTCAGATATTTTTCCAATGGCCCTTTTTCTTCTTCAACTGTCTGGTGTTGTTGCAACATTCCACTCCCACCTATTTTCCTTGGTAAGTAGGGTCTGTCAACATTGCTGCATGGATTAAGGGCATGAGTAATCATCATTGCTTTTTCTGCTCTTCCTATCTAGGGTATTTAATTCTACTTAAGTTGACTCTAGTCCATTATTCCAGCTGTGTCTATTGACAGGAATTGTCCAGGTGTTAATTGTGTTGGTAGAATTTCCTCCACTGAGTTAGGACTTTAATATCTTTTTTATTGTCACAATGTACTTACTTATTAATTATCATAGATATTAACAATAATGTATTATAACCAATAGTTTTATTTCTTTAGTAGCGATATTTGTATTTATACTTTTTTGTTAATTAATACAGACTAAAATTACTTTAAAAATCCATCCAGAATGTAAACTTTATTTAGATGAAATATAAGTTTAGGGCAGCGTTTTCCCAAATGCCAGTTTCTGAAGGAAACTTGAAAATATAGTTTTACCATATAAGAAAAGGTATGACGAAGAAAGGCATCCCATGAGAATTTTTATAGAAACGTATAGCATTTATGGAACAAGTAGAGCAAATGTGCACTTTAAGCTTCAGCTTTCCTTTAATTGCTTGTTTTAATTAAAAATAGTTGCATATTTGGAAAAGGCACACAGAACATATTTTGTATAAGGGAACACGCTTGAGAAAGTAGATGTTAGGAAAAATGTGCACAAAGATGCACATTATAAGAAACAGGAACACATTCTTAGGTGTGGTTTTGAATGGATTCTTTTTAAATTCAAAAAGGTAAAAAATGAAGCTAAAGCAAGCTTTACTGATTACATAACCATCAGCAGTTCCAGCTCATTGTGGGGCAGAATTTTTAAAGAGTGAAACAAAACTTGACAACAGTTATTTTTATTATTGTTGTTGTTATTATTGTTATTATTTAGTATTATTAGCATATGGCATTGTTACATTAGCCAGGAGATTAAAATGCTATTGCAGAATAATAGTTTGTCTGCCTGTTTACCAGCTCTGTCAGGTACACATTAACACAGATGAGTGACTCTTCCTATAGCATGATCCTAGATGCCCTCCCTTCCCTGGACCTGACTTGTAAATAGGTGCCACAAACCAGGAAGGTTCAGAGCCTGCTGAAATTTGACTGCCTGCACAGAGCACCAACTCATCTCCCCACATAATTGGTACCCATTTATCTACTCACACAGAACATGCTTTTAAACTGTAAGGTGGACAGAAACTGAGGCAAGTAATGGGATTCACCTTGCCACACAGCGCTAAGACTCGAACCGCTGAAGCAGAGATCATCTCCAGTGTCATTAAGTCACTAAGTATTGTGCTTCTTTTGACAATAGTTAAGGCGAAGGCGATCAATTTTTTGTTGTCTAATAGGTAATGTAAGTAAAATAAATTAGAATATTCTGGGAATTTGGAGAGAAGAATAAAAATTAACTGCAAAGGTAAGTTCCTATAGAACTGGCTATACTTCAAAACATGGGCTGTTGTTTTTCTTGCACCTGCTTCTTATCTTGTCATGGTATGACAAGAAGTTTTTTTTTGTACTTCCCTTCCCTTCCCTACTGATGTATAGAGAGCATTAAACTGAGCCAAGAATAAAGGTGTTCTGTATTTTGAACTAGTGATCTTCTCCAGGTAACTGACTGATTAATATTTGAGAAACTGGATGCTAATGACTCCATCACGGGGACCAGCTGCATAATCCAATTGGCCTTCTGTGTCTACAACTCCTAGTTTCAAAATTGGCTTGTTTTAACTCTCCAAAGGCAAAAAACCCACAATCCTATCCGTTTAAAAAGATTGACATATTTTTAAGGATACATAAATATAAATTCATTGTCATCAAGAAGCACTAATTTTGGGGTCTTACTTTACAAAAGATTGAACGGAATGTATGGACAATAGTGAAAGAGATCAGAGACAGGAAACCTGATCGCAAATGTTTGGAGAGGAGCTTCAGACCAGCAAGGCAATATATTTCCATGGTTTCTACTGGGTATGATGAATATACTGAAAAGCTAGCTTGGAGGGAAATATTTATTGCCATTGGCTTGAGTCATTTTAGACTATGATGTTATCAGAAGGCCAGGTTTGGCAGGTTGATTGAGAAAACCCGAAATTAATGTAGGAAATGCTTGGCTGATCGAAGACTTTATTCTGAAGACTCCCCCCCTTCCTACTTTTTTGAGAAGATCTTCTCCCTCTTTCTGTCTGAATGTTCCTAATTAGGAAGTGTCTTCCCACAAATTCAGATAGCCCCCACTTTTATGAGAGTGAATAATTTTATACTGCCTTTGCACTGTGAGCAAGTGATGCAATATATTATTGTTATTGACGCTGCCATATGTGCAGTTATATTTATATAGCAGATGTTGTAAAGTTACAAATGTCAAGAAGAAAGGCAGTGCCTCTTGCAGACAGGGAAAGCTGACCCTGTTTTCCCCTGGGAGATACTTTGAAGCTCTTACAACCCACTGTGTAGCTAGTTGAGCATCGAACTGCCTGGTTTTCTAGCATTTATACCAAAGTAATTAAATCTGAATGGACTGAATGAAGCTTCTTGGAGGAGAAGCAAAATGTTTTCAAAGAAAACACCAAGGAAGTCCAGTTGCTTTTTGAAAAGAAAAAAAAAGCAAAAGCACTTTTGGACAATCATGATCTGGATGGTTGAAAATCTCCATCGACACAGCAATGAAAGTACCGTTAGAACGTGTGGATTTTTATTCCTACTACAATCACCTGCATTTACACCAAAACCTTAAAAAAGGATTGGGAAGGAAAGCAGATTACGACAGAGAAAGGTCAAAGATTTTCTTAATTGCATTTATATATTCTGTACACTTTTTATATGTCATGATTCTGATGCAGTACTAGACATTCGTGTTTTATTTTAAAAATGCTTATAATGCAAAGGATTTAGAAAAAGGGGCAGGAAGAAGAAAATGTTATTATTCAGATACCAGCAATTCCATACTTGATCGAATCATCAGTTGAAATGGCCATAAATGGAGAAGTGAGGGGACAAACCATATGGGGCTGATCCCAGCAGAGCCAATAGAGAAGGTGTCATGCCTACTCTCCAGAGGTGGGATTCAATTTTTTTTTAGTGCCAGTTCTGTGGGTGTGGCTTGGTGGGCGTGGCAGGGGAAGGATACTGTAAAATCTCCAGTCAGGGGTGGTATTTGCCGGTTCTCTGAACTACTTAAAATTTCTGCTACCGGTTCTCCAGAACTGGCCAGAACCTGCTGAATACCCACCTCTGCTACTCTCCCTTTCAGATAGCATAGGTGTTGACTGAAGCAATTGGGGAGAAAAGGACTCATCATTTCTCATCAGGTGGAGAGAGTTCTCAGTCACCAAGTTTATCTTGACGTTGTGTAGCATTCAGGTTTGCAAGGAGGATCTGAGTGTCTTGAACCCAGTCTTATGTTTAGTCTGTAGGACAAGGAGGAGGCAAAATGAAAAATCAAAATCCAGAACTTTAATTACCATATTTTTCAGACTATAAGGTGCACTCAACCATAAGACACACCTAAGTTTAGAGGAGGAAAACAAGAAAAAAAAAGGTTTTTGCCTCCGTGCATCCCGTTTTTGCCCTCCCTGGCATCCAGAAGCAGTCTGCAGGCCAAAAACATGCCCATTGTTGGCCTCTGGAGACCTCCACAGGCTCCATTTTTGTTCTCCCCGGCATCGGGGAGGCTGAAAATGTGACACATGGAGGGTTTGGGAAGCCAAAAACGGGCCCATATTTGCTCTATAAAACATTTGCACCCACTTTTTTTGGGGGGGGAGAGTGCATTTTATAGTCCGAAAAATACAGTAATTTAATTCTGGATAGGGTTGCAGTACCCCAGACAGATCTGGTTTGCAACCTGAGGTTCTCCTGAATCCCCGACTCCTGCTTGAAGAACAGGTGGCATTCAGAGCTAGAAGAGCCGTTGTACGACTTTAGGTGGTGTGCCAGTTGTTGCCTTTCCTGGATCAGGAGTCCCTGCCCTCAGTCATTCAGTCTAGTCATGTCCTGCCTGGACTATTGCGATGTGCTCGGGGCTACCCTTGAAGAGCATTTGGAAGCTTCAATTGGTGCAGAGTGGTTGATGAATGAAGAGGCAATCCCACCTCCCACCCCTACACACATATGACATCCTGTTCCTTCCTGGCCCATTCTTTAACTACAACTTTATTTTACTTTGATTGTGATTTCCATTTTATTGTTTTAGAAATATTTATCTGTTAGGATTTTATATGACCTTATGATCTTATAGACAACAATCTTTCATCCCTTGATTGGCCATTTCTATTCACTGGATGCAATACTGTTGAAGACCATTACAACATATTTTTACTTGAAGTCAAAAGAGTCATCAAACTATATGTACTAATAACAACTCCAAAAAACAGAAAAAACAGATTACCCATAACAATAAGCAAGCTTCAATCCAAAAAGAGATCACTTTGGCGGAAAAACAAATCTGGTCATGTTGCCAACTTCCTATCAAATTCTGTACCTGTCAATAGTGGTGTCCCCCAAGGCAGTGTTCTAGGACCAACTGTCTTCATACTCTACATAAATGACCTCTATGAACATATTAAGAGCAATTGCGTCCTCTTCGCTGACGATGTAAAGCTATTCAACACCACAGACAATACTGCTACCCTTCAAAAAGACCTTGACTATGTATCAGAATGGTCAAACAAATGGCAACTTCAAATCTCAACAAACAAATGCTCTGTCTTACATATTGGCAAAAAATAAATAAATCAGAAAATAAAATACAGGCTGAATAGTCAAGACCTTGTTGATGATCCAAACTCTGTCAAGGATCTTGGAGTATTCATCTCTAATGACCTAAGTGCTAGAGCCCACTGTAACTACATAGCCAAAAAGGCGTTAAGAGTTGTTTACCTCATCTTACGTAGCTTTTTCTCTGTAATATTACACTACTAACTAGAGCATATAAAACATTTGCTAGACCAATATTCGAATACAGCTCAGCAGTGTGGAACCCACATAACGTATCTGATATTAACACAGTTGAGAAAGTCCAGAAATATTTCACAAGAAGAGTTCTCCACTCCTCTACTCGTTGCAGAATACCTTATGCCACCAGACTTGAAATTCTAGAACTAGAAAACATTGAACTACGCTGCCTTCGATCCGATCTTAGTATATAAAATCATACATTGCAATGTCCTACCTGTCAATTAATACTTCAGCTTCAACCATAGCAACACAAGAGCAAACAATAGATACAAACTCAAGGTTAATTGCACCAAACTTGATTGCAAGAAATACGACTTCAGCAACAGAGTGATCAATGTCTGGAATACTCTACCTGACTCTGTGGTTTCTTCCCCAAACGCCAAAAACTTTAACCTTAGACTGTCTACTATTAACCTCACCCCTTTCCTAAGAGATCTGTAGGGGGCATGCATAAGCGCACCAACGTGCTTACTGTCCCTGTCCTATTGTTTCTTTTATTTTTCTTATATGTATCCATGTATTCATAACTATGTTTTTACTTACACCTATTATCTTGTAAGCAATTGACAAACCAAATAAAATAAAAAAAAATAAAAAAAAAATAAAATTTTAATGTTTAACCCTATAAGCCACTCAGAGTCATTTTCATATGAGAGGGTCAGATAAATACATACATACATACATAGATACATAGATACATAGATACATAGATACATAGATACATTGATACATAGATACATAGATACATACAGGTAGTCCTTGACTTACAACCACAATTGAGCTCAAAATTTCTGTTATTAAATAAGACATTTAATAAGTGAATTTTGCCCCATTTTACAACCTTTCTTGTCCTGATTATTAAGTGAATTACTGCAGTTGTTAAATTAGTGGCACCATTTTTAAGTGAATCTGGCTTCCCCGTTGACGTTGCTTGTCAGAAGTTTGCAATAGGGGAATCACATGACTCCAGGACTCTGCAACTGTCATAAATATGAACCAGTTGCCAAGTGTCCAAATTTTGATCCCATGACCAGGGGAATGCTGCAAAAGTCGTAAGTGTGAAAAATGGTCATAAGCCACTTTTTTCAATGCCGTTGTAACTTTGAATGGTTACTCACTAAATAAGTCAAAGACTACTTTTTGCATGCGTAAGCTGCCCAGAGTTAACCCATGGTAAGATGGACAGCCAATACATTTAGCAAAGTAATGCAGAAATAAATATCCAGCCATTCTGTTAATCTTCAGAAATCATGGGGGTTTCATCACTGGAGGCTTTTAAAAAGAGACTGGACAGCTACTTGTTTGAAATGATATAGGGTCTCCTGCTTGAGCAGGGGGCTGGACTAGAAGACCTCCAAGGTCCCTTCCAGCTCTGTACTATTCTTGTAGGAGAAGCAGAGGTGGTATTCAACAGGTTCTGACCAGTTCTGGAGAACCGGTAGCGGAAATTTTAAGAACCAGCAAAATCCCATCTCTGATTGGAGATTTTACAGTATCCTTCCCCTGCCACACCCATCAAGCCACACCCACAGAATCGGTAGTAAAAAAATTTGAATCCCACCACTGAGGAGAAGGGATGGTGGAACCTGGGGCGGGGCGGAGTGAAAAGGGGAATCAGCGCAGAATCCCCATGTAGCCACAAGAGAACAAAATCCAATCCCACTTGAGTGGTGTTGACCCTTATGTAACACTAAATGGGTGCCATTAGCTGAGAAGATTCCTGTCAATAGTCTTTTAGCAATAAATCAATTTAATTGAACCTTCATGGGTGGACCTGCTCTTTCACACCTGACAGAACTCTGGTCGTAGTCTCAACAGTTGACATTCCCTAACTTCCCTAGAGTAGGCCCATTCCTCTCTGATTTCCAAGGATCTGAAGGTTAGCCTCCCTCCCCCCATCTCTTGAATTTCAACAGAGACTTCTTTATTTTGCAATGCCTGTAATCCACATTAATATTTCACCATACCGAAGTCTTTGGAAGCTCATTTTTAACCTCTCATTATGTTATATAGTAACTTAGTATTTTTGTTTGTTTGTTTGTTGGTAATGCATGTATGTATGCATGTATGTATGCATGCATGCATAAGGAAGCTTCCTTAGATGCTGCCTTCTAAAAAGCCAAATGGAACTTTTCTAAGTAAATATTTTTTTCAGAAATAAGATGGGTGATTGACTCTGGTATTTGGCACTGACGCTGGCTTTTCTTGGCACTGAAGTTCTGTGCATCATGTCCACTTCATATTAGACCTGGAAATAGCAACAAAAGAAGTCCAAGTCATTTATGTTTCCTTTTTCAAACCTTTCAAGGAAATGTTTGAAGACCCTTTTTGAATGGAGAATATCCTTTTTATATTACCCGGTCCATTTTTAAAATTATTATTTAACTTAGCAAACTGAAATAAGTCTATTTGTTAAAGCTCCTTGTCTAAATGGGATTCTAAGAAGCTGGAGAGCAGCCCAGCATTTCTGGGTTCTCAACGGCAACTTCTGAAATGATTGAAATGCCTACCTAGGGTTTGCTTTTCTTTTCAGCCCAAGAATGCTGCTCTGTGTAAAATGACAAATTCCAGATATAGTTGAGGAACAGCGGGATTCCAGATTTGAACATCTGGGGGAGCATCTAAATGCTTCCAGTAGCCATTTTAGCCACAGATGGAATCATTTGACCATTCGACTCACCACAGTTTTCATGTTGGAGGCTTCTGAACATCTTTCTGGTCCATTAAGTTCATAACAGCTTCCATCAAATGGCTCCCAAGCAGAGTTGCTGTTCTTTTTCTAGAGCACTGCCTTATAACAAGGCCAAATGCTGCAAAAGAAGAAAAAAAAATCCACTTCTTGATATTTGTTTTCCTGTCAGGGATTAGGAATTGGATAGAAAAATGTCATCATTTCCATAAATATTTGCATTCAAATGAGTTTCAATACAGGGGCAGGTTTTTCTTTCTCTTTTCTTTCCCAGTGCTTTCTTTCAGACAAATTAATGGAGAGGCAACAAAGCTTTGTTCTTCGTGTACACAACTTTAATTGTCCTGCTGTCTCCCCCACCCTTTACTAACAAGCACATTTTAATATCCTGGGTACCTGATAATTTTTTTTTCACGATTCCCCCCTTCTCTTTCTTGGCTCTTTAATTTTTCAAGTGCTCTATTCATATTCTGGACTTCATGTTCAAAAAAATAATTAAACACCTGGCATAACAGAACTAAATCTACAAAGACGTATGAGTATTTTTGATTGGAAGTGTCACTGTGGATTTCTAAAAACTTCCTGGTTTCAAAGTGTTTTTCCCCCCCCTTTAAATATAGAGAGCTGTTATTAAATCAGTAAGCTCGATTTAATTTGTTTTATTTCCATTTCTTTTTGTCAAGATCCACCAAGGAAACACAGATGGATGAGATTCCTTCCTGAGTGAAATTATCCCCCACACGAAACCAAAACTAAGCATTTGTTTTATTCCAAGATGAATCAGTCTTCAACAAGGATGGATTCTTGACATAGTTCTGGTGTCATGGGATACAGGAAATGCTGGGGACTTTCCCTATACTTCCCCCACCCACCAAACTAGTGTAATTCTCTCCTGTACCCCATGGATTACACTGTTCTGGCAATTGATATATTTCCAAGCAACAGCAGCAGCAATATTTCA
Source organism: Notechis scutatus (assembly GCF_049901735.1). Classification (NCBI taxonomy): domain Eukaryota; kingdom Metazoa; phylum Chordata; class Lepidosauria; order Squamata; family Elapidae; genus Notechis; species Notechis scutatus. The sequence continues at coordinate 132,721,757 of NC_142009.1, read as the reverse complement.
TGCAGGACCCTCCCAAAACTGCATTTTTATTGCTGCTGCTGGAAGTTACATTTAGGGAGGGGGCTTTCAAAATGTTTGCTTTCCATAATGTCAGCTGGATTGATGGCTGTAATGAGGGCCTCTGTTCAATATCACCGAGATCAATGATTTAATTGAAATAATCAAAGTTCTACAGTTTACTCGTGACTGCGTAATCCACTTCTTTGATCACTTTGGAAACCACGTGAACTGTAAGACATGAGGAGGGCTGCCAAGAAAAAAAAAATCATGGTAATTTTGGCCATCCTTCTGCAGCATTTGGAGAATATATCTATTTTTGGACAATTTGTGTGTGTGTGTATGTGTGATGTTCAACATGATTTCCTGTTTTTGTCTGCAGGACTAACATGTAGGGTTTTTCCCTTTCTAGACTAATGTCTTTTCAGGTGGAGTTCTGTAATCAACCTTATATGCTTATTTAATCATCATCATATCATCATCAACAACTTCTAGGTATTTACATACATTGTATGTACTTTATTGTTGTGCTAGAATGATGCAAAAAAGGTTTAATGGGAAAAAATAGAACTCAAACCGGAAATGTTTCTATTAGGAATAATTAGAGGCAAATATAAAAAAGAAATTGAATATCTTATAATATATATTCTGACAGCAGTGAGATTATCCTATGCCCAAAATTGGAATTGGAGGATAACCCCACGGATACTATGTTGATTAAAAAAAATATGGATTGTGCAGAAATGAACATGCTTACTATGGAGTTACAAGAGAAGGGGAAAAAAAGAATTTTACATGGTCTGGGAGAAACTGTATGCTTGGATAGACAATAGGAATAATAGATAAAGTATAAGGTAAATATGAATATGAATGTAGATATGTAGATATGAATAAGGGAAGGTGGGGAAAACCGATGCTGTGACAAATTGCAAAAATTGTAAATATGAGTTGTATTTTTTAAAACTTTAATAATTTTTTTTTTTTTTAAAAAAAAGAAAGGTTTAATGGCACAGTACAGGCAGTCCTCGATATACAACAGTCTGTTTAGTGGCTGTTCAAAATTACAACGGCACTGAAAAAAGTCACTTATGCCCATTTTTCACACTTATGACCATTGTAGCCTCCCTGTGCTGTCCAAACAGTTTAGAGTTAATGGGATTTGGACAGTTAGGTTGCAATTGTGAGCTGTCCCCTTAAGGGAATGCATCATGGTAAATGTAGTTAAGGTATCCTGGGAAATGTAGTCCATATCAGGTGACCACATCTGTAATCCTGATTGGTCATTAAACTGACCCTCAAGGGGTTGGGGGAGTTTTCCTCACTCTTGGCTGAACTCACGGACTCGCGGTAACTGTTCTGTTTCTACTGCTACGAAATGAGGGGAAAAGGATAGAAAATAATCATCTTTTTACTGTTCTGTATTCTGTAGAGTGGTGGATTTCTAAGCTGTACGGATGCAGATAGATGAACTCAACAAGACGTCCATAACAAAGTACATTTATTGGTTCATCAGGTATCCTCATAACTCACATTTGTGATGAAGTTCTTTAATGACCAATCCTTTGTATACCTGCCTTGTAGGTAAAAAGATGATTATCTTCTATCCTTTTTCCCTCATTTCGTAGCGGTAGAAATAGAACAGTTACCACAAGTCCGTGAGTTCAGCCAAGATTGAGGAAAACTCCCTCAACCCCTCGAGGGTAAATTTAGTGACCAATCAGGATTACAGATGTGGTCATGTGATATGGACTACATTTCCCAGGATACCTTAACTACATTTACCATGATGCATTTCCTTAAGGGGACAGTTCACAATTGCTAACTAACTATCCAAATCCCATTAACTCTAAACTGTCTGGACAGCACACTCCCCACAGTCACGTGACTTACCTTTGGATGCTTGACAACTGGTTCCTATTTATGACAGTTGCAGGGTACCAAGATCATCTTTTGTGACAAGCAAAGTCAATGGGGAAGCCAGATTCACTTAACAGCCATGTTACTAATTTAACAACTGCAGCAATTCATTTAACAAATGTGGCAAGGAAGGTTATTAAATGGGGCAAAGCTCACTTAACAAATGTCTCACTTAGCAACATAAACTCTGGGCTCAATTGTGGTCTGTCTGTCTGTCTGTCTGTCTGTCTGTATGTATATGACTATTTTTAGCTAAATTTTTAACATACATATATATGGTAGTCTTCAACTTATGACTACAATATATATAGATTAGATAGATAGACATGGTAGATAGATAGATAGATAGATAGATAGATAGATAGATAGATAGATAGATAGATAGATAGATAGATAGATAGATAGATAGATAGATAGATAGATAGATAGATAGATAGATAGATAGATAGATAGATAGATAGATAGATAGATAGATAGATAGATAATAGGTAGATAGGCAGGCAGGCAGCGGTAGATAGATAGATAATTAGATGATAGATAGATAGAAAGATAGATAGATAGATAGATAGATAGATAGATAGATAGATAGATAGATAGATAGATAGATAGATAGATAGATAGATAGATAGATAGATAGATAGGTAGGTAGGTAGATAGATAGATAATTAGATAGATATGGTAGATAGATAGATAGATAGATAGATAGATAGATAGATAGATAGATAGATAGATAGATAGATATAGATTTTTACTTATTCCTAAGGAAAAGGGCCAAGGGCTACAGCATCTACTCTGGGAACAAACCTTTGATTATATGCCTTGCTGCTTAGGCAGTTGAAATTGGGCTTGGACTGTTAGCAACCCATGAAAAGAGAGAGAGCGAGAGAGAGAGAGAGAGGGAGGGAGGGAGGGAGGAGTGGACAAAAGAGGCTCTGAGAGGAGCAGTTGACACAAACCACGTTAATTCCAGGATCTTCCGGCACTGCAGAGGGAAAGTCCAGCTGGGAGGATGAGACTGGCTGCATTCAGTGAGCCTCTCTGGGTGCCTTGCCCCATGCAGGTATTCAGCCATGGAGAGGCGGGAAGATGAAAAAGCACAGCCCAGATGTCACCTACGGATGCTTCGGCAGCCTGTCCAGAAATGACATGTTTGGCAGCTGACGCCGAATCCCCCCCACCAGTTTTGGCACACAATTTCTCACAGTAGTCTGGGAAAGTTGCTTACACTCAGGCTTCCTAAGGAGACTAGTTGAAAAGAGTTTTCTTTGGCATTTCTATGAAAATAGCTCATTTGACATTCACCTGCTTATTAGGCTGTTCCACTGGAGAGCAGTCACACTAACAAAAAATATTTAAGATGCACACATTAGGTTGGATAACCCTGCTCTAGATACCAAAGGCAGGGAAATCTTCTGGCATTGGTCCTTCTTAGAATGGATGAGTTGTTTTCACATGACAATAACAAGGATAAAATTCAACAACAACAGCAATAACTAAACAAGCCAAAGCAGCTTCGTTAGGTGAGATACTTCCATGTTTTCTGGCGCCAAGCTTTGTTACACACAACTCTTTCTGGGTTGCATGTGGAGCTATCCTAGGCATTCTTCTTAAAAGTGCACTGCCCTGTGTTGAGTGGAGCTAACTTTTAACAGGATGGTACCAGATTAAAATGTAGATTTGAAATCCAGTGCTTAGCACAATGGAATATATCTGGTAGAATTTAGTGGGGAATTACTTCTGAATAAACATGCTTCAAATCAGCTACAAGGCATATCTAAAGAGTGAAAAGGAAATTGTGTGTAGTTTTGTGTGTATTTATTTATTTATTTATTTATTTTGTCAAGCGATTATAACAGGTATAAATATAAAAATAGTTATGGATACATGAAATGGATACGTGTAAGAAAAATAAAAAATAAACAATAAGACAGGGACGGTAGGCACATTGGTGCGCTTATGCATGCCCCCTACAGACCTCTTAGGAAAGGGGTGAGGTCAATAGTAGAAAGTCTAATGTTAAAGTTTTTGGGGTTTGGGAAAGAAACCACAGAGTCAGGTAGAGTATTCCAGACATTGACCATATCTATTGCTGAAGTCGTATTTCCTGCAATCAAATTTGGTGCGATTAACCTTGAGTTTGTATCTATTGTGTGCTCTTGTGTTGTTATGGTTGAAGCTGAAGTATTCATTGACAGGTAGGACATTGCAATGTATTATTTTATATACTATACTTAGATCAGACCAAAGACGGAATAATTCAAGGTTTTCTAGGTCTAGGATTTCAAGTCTGGTGGCATAAGGTATTCTGCAATGAGTAGAGGAGTGGAGAACTCTTCTTGTGAAATATTTCTGGACTTTCTCAACTGTGTTAATATCAGATATGTAATGTGGGTTCCAGACTGATGAGCTGTATTTGAGTATTGGTCTAGCAAATATTTTGTATGGTCTAGTTAGTAGTGTGATATTACCAGAGAAAAAGCTATGCAGGATTAGGTTAACAACTCTTAATGCCTTTTTGGCTATGTAGTTACAGTGGGCTCTAGCACTCAGATCATTAGAGATGAGTGCTCCAAGGTCCTTGACAGAGTTTGGATCATCAACAAGGTTTTGAGTATTCATCTTGTATTTTATTTTCTGATTGTTTTTGCCAATATGTAAGACAGAGCATTTATTTGTTGAGATTTGAAGTTGCCATTTGTTTGACCATTCTGATACATAGTCGAGGTCTTTTTGAAGGGTAGCAGTATTGTCTATGGTGTTGAATAGCTTTACATCGTCAGCGAAGAGAACGCAGTTGCTCTTAATATGATCACATGTGTATTGGGGGTGGAAGGGAGGGAGGGAGGGAGGGAGAGCAATAGAGAGGGAGAAAAAGAGAGAATTTTTCTTTCTTTCATGAAGCATATTCTTTATATACCTGTGTGAAGGAGAGGTGGATGAAATAACCCTGTTTGCTGCTGCTGTTTAAAGGATGTGTGAATTGAGTTTGCATACTCCATGTCTAACTCCTGACAATAATGTTTCATTTTCTTTAATTACAAAGCTCTTCCCTTAGCACTGAATTCTATTATTTCTTGGGGAGAGAGTGGATGGATTTTGCTTCTGGTTTCTAATCCTCTTTAGTCATCAAATTCTTTATCACAGGTCATCAAACTAGACTAAGTAGGAGTTAATAAGAAAAAATAAATAAAAATGCAACCCACAAAATAGAAGGTATAAAATAAAATAAGGCACATAAGATAAGGAATGTACAATAATGCTCGCACTAATTTTATTTTACTCAACTCTTCAATGAAAGGACAAGTTGTTTTCAAGTGAAATCAGAATATTTGCATATTTATTATTTATATCATCTATATCCTACCCATTTTGACAGTGCCTAGGTCAGCGGCCCCCAACCTTTTGGGCACCAGAGACCGGTTCCATAGAAAGAGGTTTTTCCATGGACAAACCACGACCAGGGGAGGTGTGGTTTCGTGTACTGCCTGTAATCCCCCGGATGGGACTTCTTTGCATGGCCTACTTTCTGGCATGCTGCGGACTAGTGCCACTCCATGGACCAGGATTGGGGATCCCTGGCCTAGGTGACTTACAACAGTATAAACATCTTAAAATACATAAAATCCCATAATAACATGATTAAGGAAGCATAATTAAGGTAAAGGTAAAGGTTCCCGTTGCACATACGTGCTAGTTGCTTCTGGCTCTAGGGGGTGGTGCTCATCTCCATTACAAAGCCGAAGAGCCAGCACTGACCGGAATGTCTCCGTGGCCATGTGGCTGGCATGACTAAACGGTGAAGGCGCACAGAATGCTATTACTTTCCCACCAAAGTGGTCTCTATTTTTCTACTTGCATTGTTACATGCTTTCGAACTGCTAGGCTGGCAGAAGCTGGGACAAATAATGGGAGCTCACTCCATTATGCAGTGATAGGGATTTAAACCGTTGAACTGTCGACCTTTCTGATCGACAATCTCAACGTCTTAGTCACTGAGCCCCCATGTCCCTACCATGATTAAGCATGATTAAAATATTTTAAAAATGACTCCAGTGCCTGCAGCTTAAACTCTAAATCAGGGGCATCAAACTGGATTTCTTTGAGAGCCGGATCAACATTGTAGTTCTCCGTGGGCCAGCTTGGTGGGGAGACAGGATGGACACCTCCTGCAGCATGCTGCCAGCCAAAGCAGGGGGCGGAGGGCAACATGTGGCCTGCCTGCACCTGGTTTTCAGCCCAGATGGCCTTCTGCAGCATTTTGCCGGCCAAAACAGGGTGCCACGGGGGGGGCATTTTCGGCCTTCATGGCCTCCTGCAACACTCTGCCAGCCAAAAATGGGCTGCAGGGCCACACACAGCCCTCTGCGCCACGTTTTGCCTGGCAGAGTTACCACAGGTCAGTCCTTTCATATTTCCAGGCCGGCCCGTGGACCAGATCTAAGCACCCTGCGAGCCATCTCCCCCTGCTCTAAATGTTCACTGGAATGAGGGCCTGAAGCTCTTAAAAAGGAAAGATGCACAAAGATATATTTGTTCTTTTTAATTGGCCCAGTCTTCACCAACTATGAAGGGATGCAGCAAGTAAGAATTTGGGGTATTGACTCTCTTTTCACTTCACAGGTGTGTTGTTTTGGAGAAAACAGGAGGCAAAAGCATTAAGCATGCATATTGCCTTGAGTTGACCAAATATAAATGTGGGAGAAAAAACAATAAATAACTAAATAATAACTAAATAAAATGTCCCATAAAGTTAAAAATGGCATTTTAAACTGTTAATTGCTCTGTACAGCACAGATCATCTGTCAAAGAAAGGACTCTGTCCATTGTGATAGATTCAATTTAAACACTGTGCAAGTGTAATAAAAACATTGACTGTATTGGCTTAACCTATTTTAACTGTGTTTTTGGCTCCATGACGGATCATTTGTTTTGGAAGCCAGGAACCCTGGTCTTGATCCCAGTGTTAATGAATTGAATGCTGTGTGTTCTCTGGGCATTTCACAGAGGAAGGTGAAAAACAGGGCCTGGATGGGAATTCAGCTGTTCTTCCCAATGAGCTCATTGGCCAAATAATGTCTCACTGGAAATGCAAAATATTCAAAGGAGGAGGAACCAAAAGTGGAAGATTCTTGAATATCATTAAATGCTTTTGCAGTATACAAATCACTTCTAATTCTAATTTTAATACATTTATATGGCCGCCCAACTCACTCTCAGTGATTTTGTGGGCAGCTTATACAGATAATTTATAGCTGAATCTGGTCAATTTCATTTAATGAGAAATAATTTGGGGTCAATATAAGAATCTAGGCTATAAACTTTCCAAGAGAAATCTAATTTGATTTGGCTGAGAATTTGGACATCTAATCATGGTTTTAAAGGTTGGACATGATTGTCAGCATATAGGCAATATTTGAATAGTGCCCTTAAAATTCTTGAGTGTAACCTGAGAAATCCTCTGAAAATACTTTATGCTTTTCTTGAATTTCTTATTGGGCTTGCATTATCATCATCGTCATCATCGTTATCATTATCTAAATGCACTACAAATGCTGCTTTATCTAAATTTGGTAACAGGTCTAACACAAGCAAGTTACAGGATTGCACATGGAAGTGCATGAACTCTCTGTCAAGTGGTGTTGCTTGTCGTGAGAAGCACTAGGATGTGCTTTGGTAGCAACTCAGGTCTGACTGAGTTTCAGCAGTAAAGCAGCACCTGGACTTCCTTGCTCGTCATCCTCCTTCAAGGTTGATGCTGGTTATGCTTTTTCTTCTACCTCAACCCTCTTTTCTCTGAATTCCTTGGGAGCAACCAATTATGGGAATTAGTTTCCAAGCTCTATCATTTTGTGGTATTTTTGTCTAGCTTACCCCCACCTGCATCAAGAAGTTTCTTTTTCAGTGAAAATACACAAAGCATCTAGGTAGCCAGAAGAATGAAGAATAAATACAGTTGGCCCTCACCAACTCTGTAATCAAAGTTTCCATCTAGTTATTTTGTCTGCAATTTTAGGATTATATCTGAGCAAAAACAATTTAAATGCATGTGATTTCACCATAGACAATATATTTTGGTTCCTTGATAAAAATAGAATCATTTGGGTGCTTTCTGCAGCACAAGGTCCAATTTCATGTCATGCATATGACTCTTTTTCACACATTTAGGGAAGCTCAGAGCTGTGATTTAAATATACCAAGTTTAAAATATGATAATGACGTATGTCTGTGCGTGCATGTGAATGTATGTACACACACACACACACACACACACACACACAAATCTCCAACAAAGTCCTTATTAATAAAGCAGGAAATACACATTAGGCAGACTGCATCTGTCTCCTCTTCAGTGGAGAGTTAGATTCATATTCAGTTTTGAGTGGCATGCTAAAAGGTCAGGAGAAATAAGAAGATGGGACAGGATGGGACATGTATAATAACCTCCAAAGAACATATTAAATGTTTCAAAGGTGGTTTAGGACAGGGTGAAAACTTGTATGATGTCCTCTGCATAGTGCTGAACTACAGTTTACACTGTCTTCAGAATTGGGCATATTGGTTTGGATTGCTGAAATTTGTAGTCTAACCGCATTTGAAAGACCAAGTGTTTTCATTACTGGATTGGACGTTGGGATGTTTCTAGGCTTTAGAGAGTTAATCTACAAGTAAAGAAATAAAAATGCAGTATATTCTTGATGACTTTCTTCAGAAGTTCTGATCACAAAAGAGCAATGAACCAGAAATATATTTTCCACCTTCAGATTCAGCTGTAGGTATCATTATCTTACCACGAATATTTTGGTGAAGGAAGAAACCAGTCTTTGTATCCTGGTACTTCCTGCCACAAGAATGCGTTCCCATATGTGATTCGACTCCTTTTGATTTGGTAGGCTTTATAAAGATATTTTGCTATCAATACTGTTCACAATTTAATTACAATAATTAGCATAGTTTTCCAATATTTTTTCTGCATTTGATTATATGCCTAAAAATGTTGCAGCTGTGTTTACCTATATGCCTTTTGTCTTGGGCTTCATCTGAAACGAGAAGTAAATATCATTTTATATATAGTTTCCATTTGCTTTGTGAACTGTTTTTCATAATCTCCCATCCGATGCTTCCTTTGCATTTATACAGATGTGCTCAGATTTCTCAAATTAGGGCCCTTCTGGGACAAGAATCAGAGTAAGCCTATGTGCCTTCAGGGACTGAATAATTCTCTCCTCTGTCTTTTACATAAATATTTTTTATGATGTTCAGCTTCTTTGCCCAGGAAATATATGAAAACCTTCCACATTCATAATTATTTATGGGACAACCTTATATATAGCTTAAACCACAGTCGCCATCCAAGGTTCTTTTAGATACGCCCAAGACCCATGCGCCTTGTTGTACCCATGCACGAAGCAAGCTTCTATGCCCCTATTGCTAGATTAAAAGAGAACTTGTGTACCAATATTGAATATGCTGTTTACCGTTCTGGTATAGCTACTGAAGCTGCCTGATGATATTCTAGTTTTAAAAAGCTGAAACCCAGTCAGCTGGTTATTGGAAAGGGAGAGCGGGGGCTTTAATTTGATCATTCTGAGTAACTCCTTGCTGAATTTGTCATGGCAGAATTATTCAGAGTTATCTTTGTTTCCCTGAAAATGGTATAGTGGGCAGCCAGTTGCTAATAGGGCTAGGCAAGGGCCATTTTGAACTTGAATGGGCTTTCCCATAGTAAAAGCAAGCTAGAATGGTCAAACCATTGCCTGGTGCACTGTCCTTATTGGTGTCTTGTTCCTAAAGCAATCGTTGATTGGTTCAGTTCACTTTAGAAGTAGTTCAAAACAGCAGGTTCTTTCTGGAGGTAGGTTGTCTAGGGGGAACTTATTTGGAGTAATGATTTGATTCGAGGCAGACTTTGCTACAGGAGTTAGAGAAATGGCCAGAGGTGGTATTCAGTAGATTCTGACCAGTTCTGGAGAACCGGTAGTAGAAATTTTGAGTAGTTCGGAGAACCGACAAATACCACCTCTGACTGGCCCTGCCCCCATCTATTCCCTGCTTCCCAAGTCCCGGCTGATCGGCTGGGTATTCTTTTGTTGCCCTGCACAGGAAAACGGAGCTGGAAAGCAGGTTAGTGGGGTGGAGAGGGAATGGGATTTTGTAGTAACCTTCCCCCAGGAGTGGGGAGGGAATGCAGATTTTACAGTACCCTTCCCCTGCCATGCCCACCAAGCCACGCCCACAGAACTGGTGGAAAAAAAATTGAATCTCACCACTGGAAATGGCGTAATGTTCAATTAATTCATTGAGTTCATTGTGTAATTCATTGGGTTGAAAAAACCACTGTTGAATTAATTAGGTGTTGCCAATCCAGGATCTACAGCAGCCATGTTCAGTAAAACAGATTAACTGGGTATTGGATAAATTTGAGTGTTTTTTTTTTAATGAAAAAATCTTTCAGATATGCATGCAGATGCAAGAGTAAAACGAATACGATTAACTACCCTCCTGGATGCTAGCCATGGTATTTTGTCCTGGCTTCTTCCTGTTCCTTTGCAAAACTTTCTGAAAATTGTGGGGGGCTCCTTTTTCAGGTAGTGAGTGTTGAAGGAGATAATTTTTGCAGTCATTGGAAGGGAATCCTGAGTCAATTCTCAGCACCAAAGGCCTGGTGAAAGGGGATACAGTAGAAAAGATACTTGGTAGCTTGCTGTTTTGACAAGCTCAACATGGGTGTGTGGGGTGGAGGAGGGGCAGGAAGAGGAAAGGAGGGAAGTGGGAAAGGAAAGAAGGAAAACATTTTACCTCATGAAGTTTAGCTTGCCTTTGATTTTCCTAATTTTACAGTATTCACAAACTGTATACCATTTCTCTTGTAAAAATACAAGTAAAGGAAGAATTGCTAAGTGTGTGTGTTTTTGTGAACAGCAAAGAATGAAAATTCTGTGACATCAGATTTTGACTACTGCATGTTAAAAATGGTCACTAAATGAACAGCTGTAAGTCAAGGACTACCTGTACCTTCCTCCATGATACTTATTTCTCATTTAGAGAGAAATGGGCACAAGTGAATTCTCCTGCAACATTTTTAATTTGGATATTGATATCCAAAGTATAAAATGCACATAGAGACCCAGCCACTCCTCAGCTATAAAAAAGAAAAGAAAAGAAAAGGCACTGCTAATTTATTAATATAAAATTATAAATTAATGTTTTTCCTCAAGTGGTGAAGGGGGAAGATCAAGCTCCCATTCTGTATCTATTTTAGAAGGAGTAGTGGGAAACAATGAATGTGTGTGTATATCACACCCCTCAGATGCCAGCTATATACGTTGCAAATTGGAAGAATAACAGAGTTGGAAGGGACCTTTGAGGTCTTCTAGTCCAACCCCCTGCTGAAGCAGGAAACCCTATAACCATTTCAGACAAATGGTTGTCCCGTCTCTTCTTACAAACTTCCAGTATTGGAGCATTCACAACTTCTGGAGGCAAGTTGCTCCACTGATTAACTGTTCTGTCAGGAAACTATCAGGAAGTGCTATCAAGAAGCACATCCTCCCCTTTCAGCCCACTCTTTTGTATGAAAATGGCTTTGTGGTGTGAGGAGAGAAAACCAACAGGTCCCAGTGGCAAAAATTAGAGTCTTATTAAAGTCTTATTAGACAGAGAAATCTTGCAGGAGGGGAGGGAAGAGAGGGAAGGAAACAAGGCTGAAGAAGCGGATGTTTCTGAATAAAATAAAGGCAGTCAGAAAGGAAATGGAAGCTTTTGTCACAATCAGGGAAATAAAATGAAAGGCTTTGCTGTCAGCCGGGCAAAACGCTGTGGCTTGTTTTGGGAACCGGAAGCCGGGCAAGATAGAGGGGCAAGTGGGATTTTAAAGGCAAAGAGAGAGAAAGACTGATGATAGCAAGAACAAATGTGGTGGGTGGGTGGATAGGGGGCTTGGGGAGGGATGGCTGGGACCTTAGCAGAAGCGAGGAAGGCTGAGAGAGAGTAGCTAGAAGCCTCGTCAGCCAGCCTTGGCATGTGCGGTTTCTTCTGGCCAGCTGGTGTGGATTGTGCTTGGGTAATGTGCCTCCCCTGCCAGCTGGCTGAAGCTCAGCGCCAGCCTGCAGGGAGCACAGTCGTGTGGGTGGGAGGCATAGCTTCCCAGATGGTTTAGCAATACCGATGTGATTGCAGTTCTCCAGGAAGGCTAAAAACTTCTCTGATCAGTTGGGCGGGGGAGGAGGGAGAGCTACGTAGCATTGCAAACAGCAGTAGGATACTTTCATGGGACCAAGGAGGAGGGTGATTGAAAGCAGGAACTTCTTCCTCAGAGTCCTTTTCTTGGCCCTCGCAACTTACTCCAGCCTTCCCCTGTGACTCGTTACTGCACAAGGACAGTGTGGTTTTGGAGTCCATCTGGCTCTTGCTCTAGGGTCTTACCATTTATAATTATCCCCCTTTCCCGATCGAGGGCTACTGATATGCTTCCATGCTGTTGGCCTAATGTACCCGGAAGGTAACTTCTTAAGGCCATGCACATGGCATCTCTTGGGAAGATTCATACTGGGGACCCGTGTCTTCATTGGCTAACCCAGAATTCTCCATTTATCATTGAAATGCTTCTCACTTGTTGCCTGCGATCAAGTAAAACGCTGAGATGAGAAGAAAATAAAAAGCAAAGACAATCCTTTCATCCGGACTGGGCTGTCCAACCTTGGCAATTTTAAGACTTGTTGATTTCAACCGCCATGGCTGGCTGGGGAATTCTGGGTCCCCTGGGTCTGAAGTCCACAAGTCTTAAAATTGCCGAAGTTGGACACTCCTGATCCAGACTCATGATGGCATCATGGTGTCACTGCTAATTTTGGGCAGCTAGCTACCATGCCCTGAACCCTCCCAGGTAGGGAGGAATTTAGAGTCCAAAAATAATGCCATTTTTGTCAAGGTACTATAAACATATAAGAATAATCATGCACAAAAGCACACTGTTAATTGCTACATGTTAATCTTGGCTCGGTCACCCATCTGCACATTCACAATCGGGGTCCTTCCAAATGCCAAATAGAAAAGTCCTAATTTAAAGTTGTTAAGTTTGAAAGCCTGCCCCCCACCCCCCAAACTAAGCAAATGCCATGTGAAAAGCTGCAGAACCAAATCCTCACCTTTCTAAAACCTGTTATTTCTTCATTACTCACAGTGTCATGCACTGATGAATACCTGATAGTCACCTTTTACAGACAATAGGTACCGTGCTGCATTTATTGCCCGTAGCTGTGGAGCAATGGTTGCATTTTGAAGATACAATAGAAATTTCCACAACAGTGTTGAAAGTTAGCACCCACCCCTCTCCTAGAAAAATGAAATATTTTGAGGACTATTAAGAAGGCAGAAGGTGATATTTCCCTGGGTGATAAAAGAAGAAACGTGTTTTAAAGACAGAAAACAGCTTCCTGCCCCCAGGAGATATTTGAGCCCATTAAGAAAGACTGGGCCAGCCTATCTGCAAAACACAAGATCTTCAGCTCCAGGGTGATGGGTTTATCCTTCAGGGCAAAGCCATTCAGCCACAATAGGAATTGCACAACAAGCCCCTTCAGTCAGCCCAAGCTTCAACCAAGCTTGACTCAGACAACCTATAAATTTAGCTATGATCCCTATAACAGTCAATAGAATGCACAGGAATAGGAAGCTCACAGGCAAGGCCCAAGATAAGGTATAAATAATCATTCTCAACTCCAGGTGATCAGCTGCCCAGGACCTCAAACATATGTAGTCCTGTCCATCAATAAACCATCTTTCGAATCAGCCTCCATGTTTCCAGTGTCTTTCTCCCCACTTGGAACTGGAAACAGATGGATATTTCTTCCAACAATCTGGAATGAAAAATGGGATGCTCACACGTTTGCAATCCCTCCACTATTTTCTTCTCTTCTGAACAATTCTGAAGAAGAGAGTTTGATCATTCCTCCCTCCACCGCACCTTAAATTTGGGAGTGAAAAAGTTTTAAGGAATGTCATTTCCATCAAAAAGCGTTATAGCTATAATTACCTTAAAGAAACCCAGCTGCCAAATTCACTTCTGTTTGAGGCTGACTTTCACCACAATGATTGGGTGACATCAAAACTAAACTCCTCTATGGATATATGTAATTAAATTCTCTGTAAGCTACTACTAAAGTAATTATCAATAGCTTAGGAGGAGGCTACTCTAGCAGCAAATCTGAAGGAGGGGAGATGGGGAGGAGAGGATTTTTTTTATTTAAAAATATGCAGGTTTTTTTAAATTTATATGCTGTCATTTTTAAATTCTCATGCCTGGGAACCTCAATCTCTAGAAGGATCTGGTTGACATGATATTCTTGACTTGCTTAACAAATAGGTGAGTTTAGGAACCTGTTCAGTTATATAATTTTACAAAGAGTCAAAAGCCTTCTTAATCCAAACCTTCTCTTTCTCTGTCTCTCTCTCTCTCTTTCTCTCTCTTTCTCTCCCTCCCTCCTTCCCTCTCTCTCCCTCCTTCTCCATCTCCCTCTCTCCATATCTGAGTTTGGCTATCAGGAGCCTTTTGGAAAGAGCAATCAACATTTTTTAAAAAATTAAAGATCTGCTATGGCTCTTAATGGCCAGATATCTTTTCTTAATAGCTCTGAATGTTTTCTTGATAGCTTTGAATATTTTTTCCCTAACATCTGGAATGTAATGCTAATCAGACCCCTGGGAGCACAGTTTGTAGTTGATGGTGAATCAATTTGGAGTAAAGGGATTCAGGATTAATGGATTTATTATCTTCTGCAAGTGTGAAGATTTGGCTCCATTAGGTTCTGTTTGTATTGTGGTTAAATATGATTCAGAATAGAAAGAACTAAGGAGAAATTTTCTGATAGTTAGAACAATTAATCAGTGGAATGGCTTGCCTTCAGAAGTGGTGGGTACTCCAAGACTGAAGGTTTTTAAGAAGAGAGTAGACAACCATTTGTCTGAAATGATTTAGGGTCCCCTGCTTGAGCAGCAGGTTGGACTAGAAGACCTCTAAAGTCCCTTCCAGCTCTGTTATTCTCCAGATGAATGGACTTTCCAGAATGCTCAGCATTTTCCATGCTGTTTGCAGCTAACCTTTATTCATTTATAGCAATATTTCTCAACCTTGGCAGCTTTAAGATATGTGGACTTCAGCTCCCAGAATTCCCAAAAGCTGACTGAGGAATTCTGGGAGTTGAAGTCACACATCTGCCATGGTTGAGAAATGCTGATGTAGACAGGGTCAAGTTGGGAAAACATAACAGACACTCTGCCCAATTCTAGATCCCAGGGGCATCTATGACCCACAAAAGCTTTGATGTGGCTCCAACCTCACCAGACATTTCTGCCAATGTGTAATTTTTAATGACAGAGGAGGAAGCATGATTAAATGTGTGGAAAGGAATAAATATTTTTGTATTTCATTTTAAGAATCTGGAAATGAAATCAAATGTAATTTTGTCCCATCTCCATGTATTTTTGGTCCTGTCCCTGATTATTTTTTTAGAGTCTGACAGTTTATATACTAAGGCCAAGTGCACTCCATTGCCCCAGACAGTTGCTATTGTGCCTAACCACAACTTGCCATTTTCATCAATGGAAACATTGTTCTAATTCAATTCAACCTTCCTTGTAGATGTTCAGGTAAACAAACCAGAATCATCGCTGCTTTTCCAGGGCCAGGGCATAGAACAGGCAAAGCCCCAATCTCATTGCAAAAGAAATTTGCAGAGGTGGCTACTGCTGAAGTGACTGAAGCAGTCTAATTTTGACTTTCTACTTCTGAAATAAAGGAAGATGTGGAATGAAAAGGGCCTCAAAGGGCCGTGCCTACTGTTGTGCATAGAAAAAAATCAGGTCTTGCTGGACACTGATGGCAAATCTATGACACACATGCCAATGATGACACACCACAACCTTTTGTGTCAGTGATGGGATTCAATTTTTTTTATTACCAGTTCTGTGGGCGTGGCTTGGTGGGCGTGGCAGGGGAAGGATACTGTAAAATCTCCAGTCAGAGGTGGTATTTGCTGGTTCTTTGAACTATTCAAAATTTCCGCTACCGGTTCTCCAGAACTGGTCAGAACCTGCTGAATACCCACCTCTGTTTCGTATGATACACCAGCGCTCGCCAGCATCCAACAATTCTTCTTAAAAGCATTTTCACCCAATTTTCAGAGGCTGCTGAAGCTGCACCCAGATGGGGTGTGCTCTTGAGCAGCCTCCTGATGTCACACAAGAGAGTTGCGCTCTTATGCAGCCTCCCGAATCTCTGAAAATCACATGAAAATGGGGTGTGGTTTGCATGGCTCTTGGAGGCTGTGGGAGAGCCTTCTCCAAAGCCACTTCAAGAAAGAAGATCCCTGTCCTTATAATATTTAATTTTATTCAAAGAAGATTAAAAGACGAAACACCCAAAATATTTAAAAAAGAAAAGAAAAAAAAAATCACAACAACCAGGACATTAAAAAGAAAATGTGTCTTAGGGGAAAAAAAAGACTACCTTTTTTTGGTGGTCAATATTTTGGTGTTTGGTATTTTAATCTTCTTCAGAGAAAATTAAATAGTATAAGGATAAAAGAAAGATGATCTTGCATGTCCCAGAGGTGCCTCCAGTAAGCCACAGGGGCCTGTCCAGAGGTGGGTATTCAGCAGGTTCTGACCAGTTCTGGAGAACCGGTAGCGGAAATGTTGAGTAGTTTGGAGAACCGGCAAATGCCACCTCTGACTGGAGATTTTACAGTATCCTTCCCCTGCCGCGCCCATCAAGCCACGCCCACAGAATCAGTAGTAAAAAAAATTGAATCCCACCACTGGGCCTGTCAACAAAAAAAGACCACAGCATAAAGGAAGTTGGCGAGCAGCAGGTCCCAAGGATCACAGGCATGAATGGTAAATAAATTTTATAAATAAATGTACATGTGAATAATTGTTCCTCTTTTGTTTGGGTGTGTGCACGTGAGTTAAGTTAGGCATTTTCCGAATTTTTGACAGACTGAGCCTAAAGGGTTTGCACTCACAATGCAAGACTATGGGTTGCATTTGCATAGGAGCATTCACGTATTTAAACTCAATGTTTCTGAAAAGAAAATGGTTCTATTTACTACTTGTTGCTTCTATAAATAGCAGGACAAGTTTCTTCATTGGGAACATCTTGTAGAAAGTTAGCACATACCCCTCTCCTAGAAGAGTGAAATATTTTGAGAAATATTAAGAAACAGAATATTTTCCCTAAAAGAGAAATAGAAATCTTAAGGGAGACAGAAACTCAGCCCCAGCTCCAGGGCTGGGATACGACAGGGTTAACTACCGGTTCGGGATTTACGAGCTTCCCTGCACACTGGGAGCCGCGCGCCTGTAAATCGTCATCAGCAGTCTGCGTTCAGAGAAGCAGCCTTTGAAACAGCCCTCTTTTCCTGCTTTTTTAACTGCAGCTGTGCCTCGTTGGACAGATGAAGTTGAAAAATCAGGAAATAAAGATCAGGTAAGAGCCCGGGTGGGCGGGTGAGCAAAAACATCAGCAGACATAGAACTGGTTCTATGTCTGCTGCTCTTCAGAGCTACCGGTTCTACAGAGGCGGACAGAACCGGTAGAAACCCACCCCTGCCCAGCTCCCTCCCCCCACCAGATATTTTGGTGTCAGCCTACCTACAAGACATAAGACCTTCAGCTCCAGGATGATGGGATTATGCTTCAAGGCAAAGCCATTCAACCACCATAGCTATTGCACAACAAGCCCGTTCATTGCATCAGCAAGCTTCAACTAAGCCTGGGACTCAAGAGTAAGCTGTGACCCCTGCATAGCCCCATGGGAGTCTGACAGCAGCCAATAAAATACATTTCTTGCACAGGAACAGGAAGCTCAATGGCAAGGCCCATGAGAGGGTATAAATAACTTTCTCTCTCTATTCCATGTGTTCAGCTCAGTGGTGGGATTCAAATTTTTTTACTACCGGTTCTGTGGGCATGGCTTGGTGGGCGTGGCAGGGGAAGGATACTGTAAAATCTTCAGTCAGAGGTGGTATTTGCCGGTTCCCCGAACTACTCAAAATTTCTGCTACCGGTTCTCCAGAACTGTCAGAACTTTCTGAATACCCACCTCTGGTTCAGCTGCACCAGGACTTCAAACCCATGTGGTCCTGTTCATCAATACACCATCTTTCCAATCAGCCTCCATGTTTCCAGTGTCTTTCTCCCTACTTGGAACTGAACCCAGATGTATATTTCTTTCAACATTCTCAATAAGGATATTGTTGTATTCAGAAGATATAATAAATGTGCTACTTGCTGACAAGCCTGATCAGTTTTGACTGAGTGAGATTTTAAATGGATTGATTGACCAATGAAGACTGCTTCCAAATTCATCCATTTTCAGGAAGACCAGTCCCCACATCCCTGATGACCTGCCACATCTGAAAAAGCTCAGTACGGAGTAGTTTGTATTCTAAAGTCGCACTGTCAAGTGAGTTGTGGATATTTTCCATTAAATCATTGCTTTATTCTTTCATTCTGGCTGCTTTCTACTGAAGGGGGAGACAAGGAAATTCAATGTTCTTTGTAACACTGCTGAAGTATGTTTTGTGCTCTGCGTTTTGTTGTTTTGACAAGCGGTTGGAGGTGATAGGCTCTGCTTGTTGGCTCTCCATGGTCTCCACATTCTGTAGTTGCAAGCACATATCAAGGCACAGCAAGAGAGAGCAAGAGAACTGATGTTACCATCAGTAACAGTACTACAGAGACCCTCTTTTTTATTTCATACATGTGGTGCAGTGTTGATTTTGATGGTTAACAGCTGCTCTCACCAATGTTCCTGACCTAAACAAGGAGAGATAAGAAATTGCTTGCCTTGAGGTTGACCTGGAGAAGGAAGAGTCAGGTCTTTATGGGTCGTTGTCTCTCAAAAACAACTTTAGAACTACAAAGAGATGACCTGGACAAGGAAGAACTGACTGTTCCAATCAGTGGTCTCCACGGAAGGTCAAGGGGAGAAGACTAACAAAAGCAGTTTAGTGTCAATTTACAGGAAGCCCCTATCAATCACAGAGAAAGCCCTGGACCATTTATCTTTGCCATATGTCATCCCAAAGGGACACACAAAGCCAAGGTTTCCCTCAAATATTTAGTTTAGATAAAATCCATTGACCATTCTGTTTGAAATATAGGTGAACTGAATTATTTCTTGACCTTTTGTGCAGAGGACTAAATTAAAAATATTTTGGAACTGTAACAGTTAAGTCCATACACAGAGGAATTTGGGAGTTAATCTAATTTTAATCTGCTTTAATTTCGTAAATAAAAAAGCATTATCCTTTTTATTCAACATGAAGTAATATCTATTACTTTCCTTGTTGGTTGCTCATCTGCCAGTCATCTGAAGTCATTTTAAAGGATGTTTTCCAAGTAAAAATGCTAAAGTTTTACCTATGCTAGTTCCAGGAGCACCATTGCATCGAAACAGTTTGGAGGAGTACAAAACTCAGAAAGATAAGAGTCTATGGAATGGTCTTTTCCTTTCATTGTCCTGGCAAATTTGTCAGATAAGAGACAAGAGAAGAACCAGATTGGATTTGGTAGAAATGAACAAGTAAATTAAATATAACGTGTTCTGCGCCTTATAGAACTTTTCTGTCATATAGTTGGTGTAGTAGTAGATAGTAGTAGATTCTGACTTAAATTCAGACTAACCTTATTATCGCTTTGAATGTACACTAATCGGCATACATTAAAATGAAATTTCATTGCATAGAGCTCTCAAAGGGTCTCTATCTCTAATATATACTGCACAAACATGACAAAATAAATAAAAAATATGCATATACCCACATATATTATATGACACAGTGAAACAATGCAGTTTAGTTTGGATTTATTTTTGACAACTTCAGATGAGAGATAACAAGCTTAGACTGACTATATTTCATAAAATGCTTGGCAAACTGTATACAGGTAGTGTTGGACTTATGAGCACAATTAAACCTAGAATTTTAGTCATAACTCATTGTGGTCGATGAGTAACCATGTGACTAGGCTCGATTTTATTTTTACAGTATTCATTGTAACTGAATGCAACTGGTCATAAAGGACAAAAAAAAAAGTCCACTGTCCATTTTATTATTTACAGTCCTTCTGGCACTGTAAGCCAGCTTGAATGCCAAAAGGAAATCAGGATAAACACACCTGACAGAATAATGCATTAAAAAGTATTGTGTACCATCAAAACCTTAAATTCAAGCTTCGCTTCTAAATATAGAGGCAGAAAGCTGCCAAAAAAAATTGTTTTGCCTATTTAGAACACTATTTCTTCATCTTTAAAAGCACAGATTTTTTTTCCTATTAATATCCAGAACTCTGCTTTGCCCAAATGGATCCTATTGGATTTCTTTACAAAGACCCTGATCTTACTTTTTATTTCCAATATTTGCATCTTACTATTGGACTAAGCATTTAGCACTGTTTAATTAATGCTGCCAATACTCTGCTCCACTAAATGATTGTTTAGCCTGGAGTGTAATAAAAGTACTATAATGACTAATGTTGTATCATTATGTAACAGAAAATTAAAAATCTGATAATTTGATTGGAAGTCTCAGGTGAGTTTTCTGTATGAAAGTGTTAACCCCAAGTAGCTATAAACAGGTAAATGTTTTATTCATCCAACAGATAAAGAATAAATGCATATGATATAAATTACGTATAATTAATACTCTTGGGGCAAAAAAACCTCCTTATGCTAATAGGTTGGTGGTTAATTAAGAAATGGAATATGAGGCAAACAAAGGTGATTAGAACATACTGTGGGACCATAAACAGACATTATGCTTTAAATAATCTTTCTATAAAAACACATTTTACACCAAACAAGTTTGCTTTGATCCAGTGCAAAAAGCTTAATGCTTTATGGAGAAAGGGAGAGAGAAAACAGTGAGGAAAACTGCTTCTATACTGTTCATGGACTACATAAATGCTTCATATTGTAACTAGCTGTTTTAAAGATATTGACCTAGGGCCGTGATGGCGGGCCTATGGCATGGGTGCCAGAGGTGGCACGCAGAGCCCTCTCTCTGGGCACATGAGCCATTGCACCACCTCAGCTCCATCGTGCATGCGCATGTGTGCCTCCTGCTGGCCAGATGGTCTTTGGGGCTCTGCCCTGCATGCGTGGGGGGGGGCACTTGTGTGGGGGCAGGGCACACACGCAGGGGTGAGGTGCATGCGCGGGGGGTGGGGTGTATGAGTGGGGAACGCACACGTATTGCATTTTGGGGATGCACGCACATGTGCTTTAGACCCTTGGTGCCGAAAAGGTTATCCATCACTGCCCTAAGGAATAGGAGCTAAAGGTAAGTGAAATGAAAAAAAAACCTCTAGAGGTAGTCCTCAGCTTATGATCATTTGTTCAGGGACTGTTTGAGGTAACAATGGCTCTGAAAGACTGGTGGTTCTGACTGGTCCTCAGAGTTCCAGCTGCCCCATCACTCCTGTCGTTATAGGTAGCCCTTGACTTACGA
The DNA here is from genome assembly GCF_049901735.1 of Notechis scutatus. Classification (NCBI taxonomy): domain Eukaryota; kingdom Metazoa; phylum Chordata; class Lepidosauria; order Squamata; family Elapidae; genus Notechis; species Notechis scutatus. The sequence goes on along the minus strand of NC_142009.1, from coordinate 132,700,334 downwards.
CCACAGCTGAGCCCCAAGTTTATGTTGCTAAGTGAAACATTTGATAAGTGAGTTTTGCCCCATTTTACGACCTTTCTTGCCACAGATGTTAAGCGAATCACTGCAGGTGTTAAATTAATAACATAGTTGTCGACTGAATCTGGCCTCCCCATTGATGTTGCTCGTCAGAAGTTTACAAAAGGGGATCACATGACCCCAGGACACTGCAACCGTCAGAAGTATGAGTCAGTTGACAGGCCTCTGAATTTTGATCATGTGACCATGGGGATGCTTGCAATGGTTCTAAGTGTGAAAAAAGGTCATAAGTCATTTTTTTCAGTGCCGTTGTAACTTTGAATGGTCACTAAACAAATTGTTGTCAGTGGAGGAATACCTGTATATGATTATGATTTGCACTTAACAACCAGTTGCGGAATCCTGCAATTTTGTGATCGCCATTTGCAAGGTTCCCCAGAAAATCAATGGGGAAGCCAACAGGAAAGGTCACAAATCACTGGGCAACTCTCTCTCTCTCTCTCTCTCTCTCTCTCTCTTTTGTGCACCCTTCCCATCCTCTCTGCAATTGTGCTGTACAAACCACTCCCACACTCCTGCGCACTTATGCACACTTTCCAGTCCTGTGCCAAGGCCCTTGCACCACCCTGACCAATGCCACCCAACACCCTCCCCAATTGACACCTTATTCTTGTGCACTATCCCTGACCTACAATGCAACTCTTGGGCAAACCACTTGTATCCTCTCCAGCACCCTCTGTGACACTGCATCCTGGGGCACCCTTGTGAAGTCCTGCTGTGCCTCCCTTGAACTCCCATGCACCCCTTCACTCCCTCTTCCATGTGACAATAGCCACTTGCCTGCCTGCTACCCTGGGATTTTCAACTTCCTGTTGGCTTCCTCACTAACTTTGGTTTTGGGAAGCTGGCAGGAAGTAGTATTGCCTGAAGACCAGAGGTGGTATTCAGCAGGTTCTGACCAGTTCTGGAGAACTGGTAGTGGAAATTTTGAGTAATTTGGAGAACCAGTAACAGAAATTTTGAGTAGTTTGGAATACCATCTCTGACTGGCACTGTTCCCATCTATTCTCTGCCTCCCTTCTTTTGTTGCCCTCATAGAAGAACAGAGCTGGAAAGCAGGTTAATGGGGTGAGGAGACAAAGGGGATTTTGCACTATCCTTCCCCTGCCATGCTCACCAAGCCACATCTACAAAGCCACACCACGGCCACCAAGCCACATCCACAGAACTGGTAGTAAAAAATTTTTGAATCCCACCTCTGTTGAAGACCGTGGGATTCAGTTAAGATTGGCATAGATTGCCATTGCTGAACAATGAGGTCATGCTTATGACCACATTGCTTAGTGATAGAAATTCCAGGTCCAATTGCCATTGTAAGTCAAGGACTATGAGTACACTAATTGTAAGGGAGCAACGTTGAGTATCTACTGGTAGAACTAAGGAGAAATTTCCTGACAGGGAGAACAATTAATCGGTGGAACAACTTGCCTCCAGAAGTCGTAGGTGCTGGAAGTTTTTAAGAAGAGATTGTACAACTATTTGAGATGGTGTAAGGTCTCCTGCCTGGACTAGAAGACCTCTGAGGTTCTTTCCAGAATTGTGATTCTATTTCTGTTTCTTACCTTTTACTTAATGACCACAATTCAACCTTGAACTTTGATCATAAGTCAATGTAGTTATTATGTGGGTCATCACTTGACTCAATTTTACAGTGGTCCTATAGCAAGTCACCACAGTTACTAAGTGAAACATGGTCATTAAGCAAATCCATTGCCCTGAATGGATATTTTTTGCCAGAAACTGGCAAAAAAAATATATGTTGCAGATTGTAACCATGTGATTGTGGGTCATAAATGTGAGCTGATTGTCAAGTGCCCAAAACGTCATCACAGAGAAGAGAAGTGGAGCAGTCATAACTTGAAGGACAGGTCGTTAGAAATTTTGGCAGGGGATAAGTTATAATTTTAAATGGTTGTTGAGCAAGGACTACTTGTATCTGTAGGTAATGGTCATGATGATGAAATGCTATTCTAGTTGAGGTGTAATTACCCGTACTGTGTATGTTTGTTCTCTACTTGGAACAATACATAGCAGTGTTCCTCAAACTTGGTAATTTTAAGCTGTGTGGATTTCAATTCCCGGAATTCCCCAGCCAGCCATGGGAATTCTGGGAACTGAAGTCGATACATCTTAGCATTGCCAAGGTTGAGAAACACGGACCTAGAGTAATCTTCTGAAAGGGGAAGCCTGGGTAATATTTATCCATAATCTTCCCATTCTTTCACTGGCTAGGATCTGCTTCAGCTAATGATCTACTTACCACAGAATACTGAGGTTTGTTTTTTTTTCCCTTGGAAAACAAGGCAAGCACCTATATGGTTAAATAAACACAGATTTTGGATTAGGGAGGGATTATATCATCAAATACAGCATTAATTTAAAAGTGTTTTATTTCCAGGGGTGTGTATTAGTTCTCTGAGGGGAAAATGAAGGCAGTTTGGCAGACTATTTTCATTTGTTTTGGCTTTGCTGTTGTGCGTGATGGTAGTGGTGAATAATTTAAGATTCAGGTTTCATTGCAGTTAAGAATAATGTTGTAAGCGGACTCGCTTTTGCCTGACATTTTGGTGACCTTTATGTTGGCCTCTTATGGCAGGGCCCTAATCCTCTACCTAACTGTGAGGGAGGCCTGAAGTTCTGCACAGAATCGTGTTAATTTTATCAGTTTTTTTTCCTATCTAAATTAAAATGTTAATTGGGAATAAGGTTTTGATTAGTATTTGTCACGAATTTAACCTCTGATTAGTGGTGCTGGAGCTCTCAGTATGAGAGTCCCATAGGAGTGGAGGAGGAATTGAGTAGGCAGCAGGCAAGCTGATGTCTTCCACATGTTTTGGACTACGGCTCTCCTTAAACCTGCCAATGTAACCAATGGATGGGGACAGTAGGACGTGCAGACCAAAACAGCTGGAGGCCCCATCCACAGTTCTTGCAACAATTGAATGGATCTGTACATTTCCTTCAGAGAAATAAAATTAATCCATGAAAATATAATCCCAAGAATTATTCTGGTATGCTACTTTTCTCACGTTCTTCTGTAATCGCATAGCAATAGTATTTAGACTTATATACTGCTTCACAGTGCTTGTAAAGCCCTCTCTAAGTGGTTTACAGAGTCAGCCTATTGCCCCCCAACAATCTGAGTCCTCATTTTACCGATCTTGGAAGGATGGAAGGCTGAGACAACCTTGAGCCTGGTGAGATTTGAACTGCCAAATTGCAGGCAGCTGGCAGTCAGCAGAAGCAGCCTGTATTCTAACCACTAGACTATCACGGTAATCTCCTTATCTTCAATGGAGAAGAACTAGGGAGCAATGACTCCATTAGCATATCCTGCAGTAAGAAGGTTCACATGACCATTTTTCTCTATAGTCGGTGAACCTTAAAAAGAAATCCCTGCAACCACCCTATGGAATGTGGGAAATATTGCGAGTGAAATTTCTTGATCTTAAAATCCAAAGGAAATATTTTTGCTTAGCTCCATGAGCTCAATACAGCACAATGAAAGATCAGAATTATAAGTACAATACTGAGGCAATGTAAGAAAAAAAAAGAGCAAGGAGTATTTTTAGTCCAATGGTTAAGGCATCAAGCTAGAAATAGGAAACAGTGAGTTCTAGTCCTGCCTTAGCCATGAAAACCAGCTGGATTACTTTGAGCCAGTTGTGTTCTCTCAACCCAGCCCACCTCACAGGGTTGTTGTGGGGAAAATAGGAGGTGGAAGGAGGATTAGGTATGTTGCCACCTTGAGTTATTTATAAAAATAAAATTGGGATTAAAAAAATCTAAAATATTTTTTTTTTTTTAAAAAAAAAAGACTGGTTTCCACAGATTTTTCTTTATGAACTGTGGGCTCAAAGGATGGGGAAAAGAATCCTTCTGAATCCTGCCCAGAGTTCATGCTCAAAGTTATAGCTCATGAATTCTTCTCCATCAAGATGCTTCCTTTGTCACCGCCTGCATTGATGGAAGGATACTTTGTGCCTTGGAAGACGAGGCTGAAAGTCAGTTTCATCTTGGCTAGGTTTCTCCACCCTTAAGTAATTTGCTCCATTCTGTTTTGAACCGTCTAAATCAGGAGTGCTCAACCTTAGCAACCTTAAGACATGTAGACTTCAACTCCCAGAATTCTCCAGTCAGCATGGCTGGAGAATTCTTTAAATGGAAGTCAAGTGAAGTGTCAATACCATTTTATGATGCCTTGGTAAGGCCACACCTGGAATACTGCATCCAGCTTTGGTTGCCACAATGTAAAAAAGATGTTGAGATTCTAGAAAGAGTGCAGAGAAGAGCAACAAGGATGATTAGGGGACTAGAGGCTAAAATAGAAAGAATTGGATATGTGTAGTTTAATGAAAAGAAGGACTAGGGAGGACATGATAACAGTGTTCCAGTATCTCAGGAGTTGCCACAAAGAAGAGGAAGTCAAACTATTCTCCAGAAGGCAAGACAAAAAGCAATGGATGGAAACTAATCAAGGCAAGTACCAACCTTAAAGTAAGGAGAAATTTCCTGACATTTAGAACAATTAATTAGTGGAACAACTTGCCTCCAGAAGTTGTGAATGCTCTGACATTGGAAGTTTTTAAGTAGAGATTGGACAACCATTTGTCTGAAATGGTATTGGGTTTCCTGCCTAGCAGGGCATTGGACTAGAATCGTTGCCTCCCCAATGTTTTGGCACCGGGGACCAGGTCCATGGAGAGAGGTTTTTCCATTGACCGGAGGAGACGTGGTTTTGCATGCTGCCTGCATGGGGCTTCTCTTGTTTGTGCCACTAGTTTTTGGCGTGCTGGGGGTTGGGGACCCGGAAGTAGGTCCCTTCCAACTCTGTTATTCTTTTATTTAGTGAAGTCCACAAGTCTTAAAGCTACTAAGATTGGATGCCCCTGATCTAAATGAAACGATGATCCTTGTTCATTTGGTTCCTTTACCTTGCCTCTTTCTTTTGATACAATGATAAAAAGAGGAGTGAAAAAAAGAGGCCTAAAGAGAGACAAAGACTTTCATTGTTATCCACCAGGTAGCTTTCAAGGTATGGTAGAGGATTACTACTCTAGTTTGCTTACCATTGACTTGGCCTGCTGCACAGGGATGACTGTGGGGGGGGGGAAGGGGGAAAAAAAACAAACCCCAGACATGGGGCAACAGCAATGAATTAAAAGGATCTTTAAATGATTTCAAATGGATGGCAAAGGGTTGAATCATAAAAGGTTGGCAAAAAAAATAATATGATCCTCTCTCCTCATGAGGTCTGGCTAATATCAGGAATTACAGCCTCAAACGCTGCAGGTGTGGATCCATTTCTTTCAGTGTGAGCAAATAGGGTTGCAACTGCTTTTGACAGTCTAAAAGCTGCACAATTCCCATGGCCTGGGGCAGACAATGATGTTGGGGAGATGCTGATTTTAGGGCAGAAAATTACAATGGTTATGCAGTAAACAGCACCTGGAAGTTTACTAATGATTTTTACAATTAACAGCAGCACTGTGGTCTTGATTATTCAGGCATGCTTTCTATGAAAGAAAAGAAAAGAAGCAGATGTTGATGAGAGTCATGTGATCTCAGCATTTTGTTATATATATATATATATATATATATATATATATATATATATATATATATATATATATATATATATATATTTTTTATAACAGGAGGTAGAACTTCCTTCCTGTTATCTGTTTAGTCAAGCCATCATGTGGCACAAACAGAACGGCTGGTTTGGCTTGTAATGATTTCATGCTGACCTCATCAAGATCATATATTTTTCTCAGATATTTGGGTGAGATTGGGCTTAGAGGAAACAGCCACTGCAAAGGTAGTCTGAAATTACATGCACATTTATGCATACATATATCCTGATTATGCAAAATTCAGATTGATCAAATGACATAGCCTAAGATACTTCCAGTCAGGAACCACTTCCTGAAAAGTTCACCAGGTGTTCCTTTGCTATTCTGGGTCATTGTCCCAATCAGAAACTCATAGTTCTGTGCCTTGTAAAATGGGATATTTTTAATCAAGATTCTTATATATGTATTTGCAAGATTCCTGCAGCAAAGTGATGGATGGCATTTATACCGCTTTGTGATTTGCAGCAAATCACTCAGCAATTTAGGATGGAGTAGCATATAAATGTGCGCAATAAATAATAAATAAACAAGCTGAAATCCAAACCTGAGTGAACAAAGCACAATTCCTTTGTTCACAGACTATGCTATCCTCCAGCAAATCAAACATACTCTAATGTAATATATAATCTGTTTCATACAACATGCTAAGCTAAGGCTTTCCACATGGAGTTTCCTGAACTGCACAAAATACCCAATCTCATTTTAGTCTTTGATTCAGTGAGTCCAATGTATTTGATAAAACAACCATTTATCTGCAAATTTTCTTAGTTTTATCAAGAATACATTTTATACTGAGTTTCACTAAGAACACAATCATTTTTCTAGAATAGTGGAGTTGGGTTGAGTCCAGCTGGGACCAGAAAAGTCATTTCAATGAGTCTGTTGATTTGATGAATGTTTTAGGGACCACAGGAGGCCACTGTGGTTGGGATAGATCAGTAAAAGTGCTGTTGCACAGCTAGAATAACTTCTTTGGATCCAGTGATATAAATACAACTAGTGAAAATATTGACTTGTCTGAAATTGTCAATCTCTTGATTCATTCACTCTCACATTGAATGGTTCCAAAGGGAGAGCCCGTTTTAGCCTATCTGTGAGTTTAATTGTTCTATTTCCCAAATAAAGAATGCATCCACATAAAGAAACCTGAGATAAATTGGTGAGGCCCTTCGCTGATTTCAGTGGTCATCCAATAATTTACAGTAATAAAGAAAAGCTCTTTGTTTTTGCATAGTTTCACATCTATTTTGCAGTTAAATACATCTTAACGTGCAATGTTATCTTAAACCAGAACTATGAAATATCTGAGATTAATTCACCAATAGTATTAAGAGAAAAGGCACTGAAATCTTATACATAGAAGAACTAAAACATTTCTTCTTCTTTTTTTTAACAAATTTTATTCAGTTTTTCACATTAAAAACAAAAATCTCTTTTTAGTGTACAACATATTTCCAGGTCATCACCTTTACATACAAATATGACAGCAATTATACATTCATATATGCATACTTAATTCTATTATTACCTTTTCTATTCCAAATTTTCAGTAAGGAGAGAAACGAACACATTAATTCTAGCTTCTTTCATTAATCTCAATCAAAATATCTTTTTGTTTCATTTCAATTATTTCAAATATAATCCTTTAATATTTATTCTAAAAATAAAGATAAACAATATGTGTTTGCCTAATGATGATGATGATGATGATGATGATGATGAAAAAAAGTTACCAATGTCTCTCCTTGCTTTTAATAGTCTATATTAACTTATTAATTTAGTTGGTTCTTTAGTCTGTCATATTCCCTTTCCATTACACATTCTTTTTATAAATTCTAGATTAATACAAATTTTAATACTAAAAAAAATAAAACAAGTATAGGTTTCCCCCCTTTTACTCTTTTGAGTGTGACACCTCAATGATTAAAATATACCTTTATTCCCTCATCTTGATTCCCAATAAACCATTATTTTTAAGAAGTTACAATAATAACCATTATATCTTTTCATTTGGATTCCGCAGAATATTTTCCCCGCTTGATTTTTAATGAGTTATCAGTATCTTTATTACCCTATTTTCTAAATATTTTTAATTGCAGAAATATTCTTATTACCCCTTGTCACCCTGCAGAATCCCCTTTTTAATTCATCAACCATTATCTCTGAAAAAACCATTTCTTTTCAACATTTTACTATTTCCGTATTTCTTTATTTCATGCGCCTGTTTCTTACTGCTTCTCCTCCCCCTCTTTTCCCCATATCTTTTCTCATTCCAGTTTATATCCCTCTCTTTCTTAATATCTTCCTTTCCCCTTTTCTGCTGGGTCTTTCTGCCTTTCCTGACTTCACAGGCATTCCCCCTTTTGATTGCCTTCTTAAATTTCAACTTTTTAACCTTCCTTCTTTCCCCACTTCTTTGTAGTGTTCTTTGTGTTAATTGTCTATTTAAAATGTCTTCTCCTTGAATCGACTCCTCCTCCTCTGAAGCTCTTTCTTCTTGTTCTTCAATTGCCATTTCTATTTTTTCTAACACAGAGCAAAGTGATTCGCCTCTTTCCTGTAGTAATTCTCTCATATTTTTAAGTTCCATTTTTAATTCCCAAAGAGATATCATCATTACACACTCTTATATTTTATGATCGTTAAAGTCCACAAAAAAAAAACAAAAACACTTTTACTTTCCTTCTTTCTTCTTTCAATTTTCTAAAGTTCTGTTATTCCAGCCCAGGGTCTATACCAAAAACATCAATCAATCCCACAGTCAGTCTTTCCTTGCTTTTTTCTTTATTCTGGTTCTGCTTTCACTTTCTAAGATTCTTACTTTGTTTCAATATTTCTTTAATATTCCACACAAGTTCATTCAGAAACAGGATGCTTTCCGTTTTGTTTGAGCTCGAGTTTTTGTCAAAAGGTGGCACTCTCCATTATACAAAGTCTTCACCTTTCCCCCCTATTTTTTTATTTAGGGTTTTTCGAACCTCAATATTCCAGCACAGTCCAGTCTCCAATTTGTAAACTTTATTATTATTATTTTTTGACAATCTTAAGTCCAGCTTTATTTTATGCCTGTTTATTCCCAAAATATTCCCAAAACATTTCTTATCTTAAGTCTCCACCCAACTACCTAAATAAAGGTAGATTGCAAGTTACAAAAGACTGTTTTAACATTCCTGTCAAACACAGTGATTTCTTTCTATACTAATACATTGATTGTCTTAATTTAACAGTTAATAGGATTCCTCATAGCAGAGGTTTATCTCTATTAGGTTTAGTTTCTTCTTAAAGACTTACAGTAGCTAAGGAGTTACTAAAAGAAGGTATATAAAAAGTTCATTGAGTCCCATTGTCAACAATGACAGGACCAGGCTACCCAAACAGATGTCTCTGAGAGATATACTGGAGGACAAATCCATAATTCATATATTTTATTTTATTTTATTTTATTTATTTATATCCTACTTTATTATTTTACAAATAACTCAAGGTGACAAACATATCCAACTCATCTTCCTTCTCCTATTTTCCCTAACAACAACTCTGTAAGGGCTGTGTGAGATAGAGTGATTGGCCCCAGATCACCGAGGTTACTGAGCTGGTTATTATAGATAAGGCGGGACTAGAACTCACTGTCTCCTTGTTTCTAGCCTGGTGCCTTAACCGCTAAATCAAACATATATAGCACAAATTATAAAACAGGGTTGTATTATACCATGAAGGTTGCTAAATTTATAATACCAGTGAATACCAATGAATATGCATATTGATGCATATTGTCTTCAGGCCAAATGTCAAAAGAAGATGCCATGTTTCCATATCATTTTTCATTACTGAGATGTAAATGACCATTTTGGAAAGTTGAAATCGTTAGCATCTTCCTCCTGAATTCATCTGATGTTATCCGCTTTATCATACAAAATAGATCAGAGAAGAGCACATGTGCCACCTATAACATTTACTTACTATCTGCCTAGCAAGTCATGTGCGCACAAATAATAATGCATCTAAATGGATGTTAAGATAGATCCTATTTTGTGAGAGATATTGATCAGACAAAATAGTTACTATTGGATTCACAGAGCATAAGAAATATCACCACAATGAGGATGGGGATAAAACAGTAAAACCCTAGGGGTATATTTTCATGAAATGTCTGTTCAGGGTAATTGTAATCTATGAAGTTGGTCTTGAATACAGAGGAATAGAAAATGATTTGGGGCATTGCATGCAACAACTAATAGATGAGGATACATCAGTTAACATTCCAAATTCCAAACTGATAAATGTAGCATAAGAGTGCATTTTAATCCAAGCATTTTTCCAAATTTTAAATTCTTATTTTGAACTTCATAGTACCTATCTATTAAAGGTAAAGGTTTCCCTGCCTAGTTGTGTTTGACTCTAGGGTGTGGTACTCATCTCTGTTTCTTGGCCGAGGGAGCCAGTCTTGCCATTTGGCCAACATGACTGTGTAGTTAAAGGTATCCTGAGAAATGTAGTTCATCTCACGTGGCCACATCTGTAATCCTGATTGGTCACGTGACATGAACTACATTTCCCAGGATATCTTTAACTACATTTACCATGATGCATTCCCTTAAGGGGACAGCTCATAATTCCTAAGTAATTATCCAATTCCCATAGACTGGCTGGGACAGCACAATGACTATACGCCAAAGTTGCACCGAAACACTGTTACCTTCCCACTGAAGTGGTACCTATTAATCTACCCGCATTTGCATGCTTTCGAACATTATGTGAGAATAAATTAAATTTGCATGAATGAATAGAATAATACATAACTCCTCAAAAAATACAATAAATCAACATTTTAGAACTCCCCAAAAGATGCTTCTAGAGAATAATCATTATAATGCTTAGTATAGTTGAAACATTTCATGCTTCACCCTTTTGTAATGGAAAAAAGCATGTGTATTATGTGTCTCTCTTCGTCTGTTTATTTGATTCTGCCTACAACTCTTTAAAACAGCAGAGTCCTTTCCTGGAGTCAAAGTGTATTCTGAAGCACTGTTTAAAAATAAAATCCAAAGTGTTGCACAGTCATAATACATGTTCTACTTTGTGGATATTTGTCTTCCTTTGAGAAAGAGAAGACAACTAAATTAAATAAGTTCAGCATCATTTTAAAGAAATTATAAATAGAACTTCAACAGACCCCCATGTTTATATTTAGGTTTTAAGAGGAAGGTCCTTACTTTTCAATTCAATTCAGCATATTTCCAGTCTGTCATTCAGAGTTTTATAAATGCATCTTTATTCACCCATGAGGGCTTACTCCTTTGAGCCAGCATGTATAAGATTGCAAGGAAAGTCAGGAGTCATTCAATTATCCAATAATGGTTACAAATCTGAAATATTCCTCTCTCGCTAGATGTCCTTTGGGAGGAGATTCTTTGAACCTGCCCTTTCCTCCGCCAGTTAATAAAAAGGTGTTTCTTTGTTTTCCATTAACTTGCTAATGGGAATTAGGACAAAATTGCTCCAAAGTTGAGCTGCAGGACTAATTGCAGATTTCTAAAATGAGTCCTCGGAGACAACTGCCTTTCCTGTCTGTAAGGCTCCCTATCAAATCAGGAGCTTAACTACATTACAGAGTGGAGCGCATGGAATATTTTCAAGGGTGAAGACTGTCACGCTAGGTTTCAAGCTCTTTCAGGAGAAGAAATGCAGGGGGATGATGACAGGTCCTGACACTTGACTCCCACTCTCCTATGGGGGAGGGAGTGTTTTCCTAGTGCAGAAGATTAAACCTGTTCTGCTAATCTGCATAATCAGCTGTCATATTATTGTCACAAGCAATGAGGGAAATGGGTGCTGCTATTTCCTTGGAGGGTTGGAAATCTAGGCCAAGCAGAAAAACCTTTCCCAGTCTCTTGGGGAGATTTATTTCATTCAAGAAGAGTATCTGTCCCAGCAGTATTCAAAAGCCAAAAGGAAGCCAAATTTAGCTATGAACTTGTAGCCACTTCAACTGGAACTGGAAAATAGAGATGGTTACAGTTGTGTCAATCCCCTCCCCTCAGTTTTTCCAGCTTGCTAGAAAAAGTTATCTGAAAAAGTTCTCTTTAAAAGAAAGCAAAATTGGGAGGGAATTCTGATAGGTTGGATTCAGAATTTTGATTCCATCAAAAATTTTGATTCCACCCCTTTGGTCAAAAAGGGGAGGGAGAAGAAGAGGGGGAAGGAGGAAAGGAAAAGAAGTTATAAAGGACAGAAACAAGATATAGAGAAACAGGAAAAATGTACAAGGATTAAAGGTATAAGCCTGTTTAGAAGACATAGAGATAATGGGTGACATTTAATTGAAAGAGGGATTCTGCAAGGGTACATAAGATAGTATTGTTATACTAGAAATAGAAATAAACTTAGAAAATATGAAACAAGTGTGATTAAAATGATAGATAAAATACTTACTGTAATGTAATGGAATGTTTGTTAATAAATAAGAAAGAGAGAATGAAATTGAAAGGATGGGAACATTTTAATTATTATTAATGATTTATAAAAACTTAAGTGAAGAGAAATATGAAAGAAATATGGGGAAAATTTATGGAAATATTATAAGTGTTCCTAAGGAAGTATGATATTCAATTGAAAAGAAATGTTAAAGATGTTAAAGATTGTAACTAACATTAATGATAGAGCTGAATTGGAATAGAATAAGTGTTTTATTTACTATTGTTATATATATATTTTCTCTTTAAGAACATAGTGTGTATTTTAAGAATGTACCAAGCAGAATTCGATTGGAAGTTATGTGTTATATTAAATGTTATAAATTATAAAGGCACAAATTGAAATTTAAATAAGAGTTGAATGGACAAAATTAAAAGATACAAAGGTGTCATACTCCAATTAGTAACTACAGGGGAAAACTTGTTTAATGAGAAAAGAAAATATGAAATTGAAATAGGACAGACAAAAGTATAAATATAATGATTAGAAAAACATTGAAACTTAGAAAAAGATATATAATTGAATTTAGATAAGTATGAGATAATTAAAAACAAAGTTGAGAAAACTAAGGGAGGGGAAAAATTATGGGGAAAATGTTAAAATAGTAATAAGATATGGAATAGAACACAAAGACGAATATGAAATTGAGTTTGTGTCTGTATGGAGAAGTGATAACCCGGGATAATGCTATTCTCAAAAAAAGATGTTTGATTTGTATTATGTTTTGTGAAAACCCAAATAAAATTTATTTTTAACAATTTTTTTTTATTCCACCAATAATAAAAATGGGGGGGGGGGAGAGCGTGAAAAGGGGTTCAGGACTAGACCCATTTTTCACTAGAATAATGGTCTTGTATGTCATCGGGAAAGAGCCATCAAAAATAAGATTGACTTCAAAAATTGGCCAGTTCTGCCTAGGGCCTGAGGGGAAAGAAGAGAGAAATGTTATCCGAAGGCACCCCTCTGGAGGAAGCAGATGGCCAGAGGTTCATAACGTTATCAACTTCTCCATGCTAAGTTCTGCCTCCTCCTTTCTTAACTTACCTTAGATACTAGCTAGTTGAGTTCTAATCAAGGAGAATATTTGTTAGCACTGATGATATTACCTAGTTTGGCTAACAAAACGTCTGCAAGAAAACAACCAAGCTCAAATAGCCAAGTTCTGTGTGTGAATGTTTTCTTTGCATTATAGAATCATTTTCTCCAAGAATATATAGCCTGTCTCTAGCTTTCTATATGTCAATTAAAGCTAATTCCTGTCCTGGGACTTTGCAGATTAGGGACCGTCAGAGCTGTTGGTGTAGCTATAAGTGAGTAATGGCGACAGAATACAAAATTCCTTTGCAGCACCACCTGCCAGCCACAATAGTGTGTACCACCCAAGGAAAGCCTAAAGCTTTTTGAGAATAAGGGAAAAACAGCCGCTCCCTTCATAGGCAAAGACATTTCTACAAAATTGGTGGACAGATGTCCTCACAGCAATACCTGTCAGCTGTTCAATAGAGTCCTATATTTATTTTCTGAGACCCAGTAAAAAGTGCAGTGAAGCAAAAGAATTTTTCCTTCTTGTGGCGTCTTTTCTGTAGTTGACAACTGAGTGGGATGATAAGCCCGTCTTCCTTTATAAGTCACATTTGCAAGCAGCTGACCCAAAGCTTTTCCTTGCTGTTCCCAAGCTGATTCTCTCCGGGTGGTGACCTTGTCCTGCCATCATGGTTTCTGGTGGCCTTTGGAGGCATTGCTCCATAAGATAACTGAATGTGAGACCCTCTTGAGGAAATTGGTCTCTAGGGATCAGCTAGGATTGCTGCTATTGTGGCAGCCTCCCTGCTTCATAGTGGCTTCCGGGTGGTTAGGAGCCACTTGGCTTTGTGGCCAGATTGGTACTGGAGTTCCCAGACTTTTGGTCCTGGAAAAGCCTTTAGCTTGCATTCCCAAAAGTGGCCCAGTTGTTCATAGCCCCCATGTTAATCATAGATCTACCCAGTATCACTGAAACCATAGGAAAGATTTAGAATTGGTTTAATGCCAAGGCTCTGGCTAACGAACCCAAGCAAAATCAGAACTCTGAGACTGGGCTCCTTCTCAAAGGTCTTCTTTATTGAGTACATCATATCGGCATAGCTTCAAAGAAGAACCAAATCTAAATCTTTCCCACAGTTTCAGTACAATTAAACTAGGAAATAACTCCATCCCCAAGTGTCACAGGCTCACTTGGGTTAATTGGCAGGCTCTCTACCCACTCCTTCCCCAACCTTATCCGTTACCAGTAGAGTTGACCTTGGTTCTCACGAGAAAGCTCTCTGTTGTGCCTAGTAAGGCATTCCAACCTCCTTCCCCCCTTCCCCCTCTGTGTTGCAACTGAGGAACAGAGAATCTGGCTGTGGCCAGATTCAGTTCGAAGTTGATACCCAGATTATTAAGCATTGGACAAATGATAGAGGCCACTTGCTATATCGCTGGACCTAAAAATATGGTGCTACGCACACTAAGTCTATAGTCAAAAAGCTGGGAAGAAAATGCCTGCTCAGTACTTGAATGGGAGACCATTTGAGAATAGTAGAGCTATAAGCAAATCTGAGAAGTCAAAAGCCATTCTGGAAAAAGGCGGTGTGGGGGGGGGGGAGAACCCCACTTCCATTAATTCTGTCAATGAAAGTGAGGATTAATTTAAGAGTGCATTTACTTTATTGGTTTGGCTGTGATCCTTTTCATTTATTAAAAGTGCAATAAGATGTGCTAAGATTAAATACTAGAGATAGTGTGTGTATGTGTGTGTGTGTGGATCGTTATTGTCATGCAGGGCCCTAATCCTTTCCCAAACATTCCAGATCCTGATGTTGATTGATAGTGAAAAAAGCATTTCAGGTAGTTCCCCATCAGCAGGAGCTTAAGAGGTAAAACTTAGTGTGTAATTCCATCATTATCTGCAATTTATTTATTTATTGAATTTATATTGCCACCTATTTGCCCATGGTGACTCAAGGTGGCATACAGAATATAAAACCACATTTAAAACAATAAAAACTAACAAAAAGAATCAAATAAATTAATATAGTACAATATAACAAAATAACTCCCCAACTCCCACCCCCCGCCGTGGTGACAGCAGATCACACAAGCCATCTAATGTGCTCCATCGCACTCTGGGTTCCCCAGGCCCGTTGGCAGAACCACTCTTCAGTGCTTTCCAGAAGAGTATTAGAGTGGGGGCCGTTCTAATCTCTGGGGGAAATGGTCCAGAGAGAGAGAGAGATCCACCACGGACAAGGCCCTTCTTCTGGGTCCCATCAGGTGTATCTCCCTCGGGGATGGGGCCCACAACATTCCTTGCCTCCCTGCTCTGATTGGCCAGGTAGATGTGACTGGCAAGAGACGGTCCCTCAGATAACCTGGTCCCAAGCCATGAAGGGCTTTAAAGGTGACAACCAGCACCTTGAATTGCACCCAGAAGCAAATCGGCAATCAATGCAGCTCCCGCCGGAGAGGTGATACATGTGCACATCAGAGTCTGCACAAAACCATGCGGGCTGCTGCATTTTGCACCAACTTGAAAGATTTTGCTGGGAAAGATCCTTCTCCTTACCATGTCCAGGTCTGTCTTGAGAGCGGTATAGGGTATGCTATTAAGAACCCCAAAGCATGCTGGGACCAAAATGTCACGCTGGAATTTTGAAAATATAAACCTTTAATTAAGTGTTTCTATCTCCAGCATGGAGAGAAGTCCTTGCAAAGCAGCAAACTGAAGCTCCCTGAAAAGTGAACAAAGTCTTTTCAACAAAAACCAACGTGTTCCTTTCCCAAACATTTTGTTGTTCCCTGCAGTTTTGGAGATGCTGTCCAATGTTTGTATTTACTTATCAGTGTGCCATTCACTCACTATTCATTTCACTGATCTTTCATTTGCATAGTTCCACAGCATATTATTTCTATTGTGCTTTATTTCCTAAAAAAAAAAAAGTACTCAAGCTGTTGCTATACAGAAAAATAATAAAATTACCCAGAAGTCTATGATTACAGCATTAGCCTGCAATAATTGCAAACAAAATACTGTGTTATACCGAGCAACCAAATTGCAATAGGATTATAATTTAAACATATACAGGAATTTAAGGACAAGAAGAAGAAAAAAGGAAAAAGGAAAGCCAGAGAATCAGAGCAAAGTCTATTTGCATTTCTGGTTTAAAAAATAATGAATGAAGATCATGCACTTTTATCATGGACCTTTGTTTCTCAAACAAAGTCCAGTTATAGTTGTGGGTAGAGTTGTTTTTTTTTAATTGTCGTTTTACTGTTCAGTCTTGGAGAAGGAAACCATGAATTGGTGCATGCCTGAGAAAGGATTCTATAAACTGCTTCTCTATTAATTTGTAACTTTGACTTTAGACTCAGAAGATTAAAGCTATTTTAATACCCAGTCAAACAACAGTGTTATGGCACTTTAAAGATGATCAGAGTTGAGAAACTGATAAAGACAGGGGTGGGATGCTGCCAGTTCTGCCCGGCTCTATAGAACTGGTAGCTCTGAAGAGCAGCAGACCCCGAACTGGTTTTGTGTTTGCTGCTGTTTGGCCCACCTTCACGCCTGGGCTCTTACCTTTCCTTTATTTCTTGCTTTTTCAACCTCAGCTGCTTTGCACGGCACAGCTGAGGTTGAAAAAAGCAGGAAAAAAGAGGTTTTTCAAATGCTACGCACTTGTGCAGAGCGCTTTTCAGCTGCGCATGCACGCACAAAACGTAGTCACCGAACCAGTAGTAACACTGCTTGAATCCCACCCCTGGATAAAGATGATCAAATTCGAGATATTTCAGACTGAGAAAGAGTTCTATAAATTGTTACTCTGTAACTTTATGAGTTTAGACACAGCAGATTAACACTACAGTAAGACTGGGAAGCTGTTTAATATCTTACAGACGATCAAATTTATCATAACATATAAAGATCCATGCATAAACACAAAACAGCAAGCATGGATGGTTTCAGAATTGTAAACAGAGATAGTAAAGGGAAATGAAATGTAGAATAGGGAAATCTTTGAAACTGTGAACTAGTTAATACATAATGGATTTTGTGTGGTTTTAATGCTAGAACAGACAATACCGCTACCCTTCAAAAAGACCTTGACTATGTATCAGAATGGTCAAACAAATGGCAACTTGAAATCTCAACAAATAAATGCTCTGTCGTACATATTGGCAAAAAAAAAATCAGAAAATAAAATACAGGCTGAATAGTCAACACCTTGTTGATGATCCAAACTCTGTCAAGGATCTTGGAGTACTCATCTCTAATGATCTAATCTAATGTAACTACATAGCCAAAAAGGCGTTAAGAGTTGTTAACCTAATCTTACGTAGCTTTTTCTCTGGTAATATTACACTAATAATAGAGCATACAAAACATTTGCTAGACCAATACTTGAATACAGCTCATCAGTCTGGAATCCACATTACATATCTGATATTAATACAGTTGAGAAAGTCCAGAAATATTTCACAAGAAGAGTTCTCCACTCCTCTACTCATTGCAGAATACCTTATGCCACCAGACTTGAAATTCTAGACCTAGACAACCTAGAACTATGCCGCCTTCGATCTGATCTAAGTATAGTATATAAAATCATACATTGCAATGTCCTACCTGTCAATGAATACTTCAGCTTCAACCATAACAACACAAGAGCACACAATAGATACAAACTCAAAGTTAACCGCACCAAACTTGATTGCAGGAAATACGACTTCAGCAACAGAGTGGTCAATGTCTGGAATACTCTACCTGATTCTCTGGTTTCTTCCCCAAACCCCAAAAACTTTAACCTTAGACTGTCTACTATTGACCTCACCCCTTTCCTAAGAGGTCTGTAGGGGACGTGCATAAGCGCACCAACGTGCCTACCGTCCCTGTCCTATTGTTTCTTTTATTTTTTTATTTTTCTTATATGTATCCATGTATTCATAACTATGTTTTTACTTATACCTATTATCTTGTAATCAATTGACAAAAATAAAAAAATAAAGAAAGAATAACATGTGAATGTGAATTTGGATTTACCGAGATCCATATACTATAATTTGAGTGGAGCCTAGGCTTTCTCCCTACTTAACATCTTAATCACAGCATAACATACTATGGCAACATTTTCCCCTCCACCTGTTATGTGTGTCTCTTCCTTTCATCCCCAGGCCAGGAGGGAGCCAGATTTAAATCAAAACAAAGCAAGAGGAAGAAGTCTAAACAGGACTTCATTCAGGAGCAAACCAAATAGCTGTAACCAAAGGAAATTAGGGACTTGAAAAAGGGGGGCAGCAGCACATTTTACGACAGCATTGGGACCTCTCTGCTGTGGAGATGCTGTTTGGGGGATGCATTTTATGAGAGAAAACACATACTTGCTTTATAGAGTATCATTACCTTTGTATGCAGGAGATTGTCTAAAATAATTTCTTTACAGTTGATTGGTGTGCCAACAAGGTACTACTGGTATAACAACAACAACAACAACAACAACAACAACACACACACACATACATATTTGTATTAATTGGGTTTGGTATATTGTCATAGATATTATGTTTATATGGCATCCCTAAAAAACAGTTAGAGAGGTCTGACAGATAGAACAATCACAGATGGACAACTAGAGGCTCCCTCACTACATATACCATTAAATGTTCTCCTTTTCTCCACTTCTGGAATACATAAAGCCCCCTTTCTGAAATCTGAAATCCACTCTCCTAGCCTTCTGGAAAAGCTTTGAAGATCTGGCTTTCCACACAAGCATTGGGGAAGGCTCAAGCCCAGCAAAGTTATTTCTGAATACGTGGAGATGTGTTGTGTTTGAGAGTCACAGGAGTTTCTCTGTTTTTTTTTTTCTCATTGCTTTTAATTTTCATTTGTGAACTGCCCAGGCTTAAATTGCTAAGACGGGTGGCTATATAAATCTAATAAATATCTGATTTGGGCTACAGACATTTATTTATATCCTGCCTTTATTATATTTATATATAGCTCAAGGTGGTGGACATACTTAATACCACTTCTCTTTCCCATTTTCCTCAAAACAACAACCCTGCTGGCCCAAAGTCACCCAGGCAGCTGTCATGCCAAAGGCAAGTCTAGAAGTCACGGTCTCCTGATTTGTAGCCTGGTGTCTTAACCCCTAAATTGGCTCTCCTCATTTGGGGTAGTCTGTAAGGATATATTTACGTGGGAACATCACCAAATCTGGTGACATGAATACAGACAGACCAGATCATCATCGTCATATTGCATATGGAAATAAGCAAATACTTTTCAAGGTTCTTCATGTGTAAAGATTCTTCTCTGAACAGCAATATAGGGAAATTCAAGAAGTTACTGCTAAAGTTAGCCTTGTTCTGGATCTGAAAGAAGCCTATGTAATTGATACCAATTAATGTACTTACTGCACAAGGGATAAGCAATCACTGACAGCCAATGTAATACCAGTCACACTGTCGAGTTATTAATTCATTCAGAGAGTGCAATTCTAGAAACAATTGCACATGCTTTGGGGGAAAGAATGAAGCTCTTGGAGAATATCCTTGAAGCATTTGCCAAAATCGGTGGAAATGCTCTTTAATTTTTCAAGGGAAGAATTTTACTTTTGAAGCTGAAATAATTTAAACTACTACTCTGAACAAATCTTCATGAAATAGGTATGCAGCAAAACTCTACTATCCTATCTTCCTGAGGGTTTTTGTTTAAAACAGCTATGGCTTTTCTGCTGTAACTTTGGGACGTCAGGTGAGAGAATTGAATGAGATTAAAGGTTAATAGTGCCTGGAATGGATGGATGGGTAGATGGATGGATAGATATTTAACATATATTGTTTTTTATATGGTGACTGTATTGAGTATGTATCGTGCTCACAGTCAGGGTATGTTTGGAGTGGCATATAAGCCAAATCAATTAATCAATCAGTCAATCAATCAGTCAATCTTATTTCTCTAATTGCAATATATCATTGTTACGTTTTGGGTGTTCAGGCAGAAATCTAGCATATAGACTCAAAAGAAAAAAGCATTCTTTGCTTTGACCTTGTCTTCAAACCTTCCCAGTTTGAAAGAGTGACACTAGCTCCTGGTCAGTAAATATTTCTCAGTACTACTCAATTTATTCGAGAATACAATATACAGTTTGCATTTAGCAGGGATGCCCAACAGAGCAAGAATGAATAAAAATGAATATATGAGTAACCAATCAGGCATAACCAATCAACCTGTTTCCCAGAAACCGTGAGCTTCTATCAATGTATGCGGCGTAAGAAAATGACATCACATCCACTAACCTAAGTTTTTACTCCCTAAAGAATCTAGTTGCGTAAAATGTCTTGTTATGAAATCTGAGACATTTACATACTGTCATTCTATTAGTATAATGTCATTTGTGAAACCCTGGTGTAATATTTCTTAAAATTAAATGTTTGGGACATCTGGAGGGCAGATAGATTGCATTGTTTGGTGTCATGGGATTAAGCCTAACTAAATTTTAAAAGAAACTAAATCTCAAGAAAATAAGACCCATTATAGGGAATGCCAGGATTATCGTCAATTTTAACTGTTAAATTCCTTATTGACTCGAAAAGCAATTAGATCAGATTAGATGAAATTCTTCCTCTTTCATAATGTAGTTCCTCCTCCTCCTCCTCCTCCTCCTCCTCCTCCTCCTCCTCCTCCTCCTCCTCCTCCTCCTCCTCCTCCTCCTCCCCCTGGATTAAATTTGACTAACATTTTTGGAGGGATTTTGAATTTTTGAAATTATTTTACAATCATTTCACAAGTTATTGAAAAAAATTATTGAAAAAATTATTACATCAAAGCACTGCTTGGTATTTCTAAAATTAAAAATCTCAGAAAAATAAAGTAAAAGTGTCCAAAAACTAGACTGTGATGTTTCTCTGTGTCATATTTGTGTGGGTATGTGGGTATATGCATAATGTTTATCTTTTGAGAGCTGAATGCAATGAAAGTTCATTTTAATGTATGCTGATTAGTGTACATTTAAAGTGACAATAAAGAATCCTATCCTATCCTGGGACTTCCGGTTTGGGTTTCTTCAGCAACAGACCGAAATCCGCAATCGTGCACGGTTTCAATCTGTGCTCGCTGCTGGAGTGCCCCGATCCTTCGGATTCAGGGCTGAAGCCACCCTGTAGAGGTGGTGAAAAGGGGGGAGATTGCTAGCCGAGTGGAGGGGAGCTGCATCTCTCCTCCTTGGCTGGTCTAAACTTCCTTTCCTGAAGGCGGTTGTAGCGGTGGTCAGAAATGGCCACCTCAAAGAAGAACCTGACTGGATAAGATTGTGCAGGAGGAAGACAAAGAGGAAAGCAGGATGGACCAGGCTAAACAACAGAGAACATTTAAGAAAGGTACCCTGAATCTAAGAGGGATACTTCAGAGGGATACTTCTGAAAGAAGATTTTTAAGCAGAGAAGGAGAGAGAAAAGGAGGTTAAAACCCCTTTTTTAACCTTTATATTGACAATTACATGGTATGGAAAGAAATTTATGCTAATCTATTTTGACACTAATAGGCAACTTTAAGCTGAAATCTAAGTGTCAAAAGGAGAAGAAAGATTTTTCTTTGGTCATTTTAAAGCCCTAAAAAGGAGAAGAGTGGAGGCAAAAGGGTGGAACTTGGAATAATGAAAAAATGGGGTGCCACCTGGAAAACTAAAGAGGATTAACAGTGAAACATTGAAAAGACTCCCGAGGATACATTGTAACTCAAATCTTATTAAAAGATACAGTAACCCATGGAAAGGAAAAGTAAAGGAACGAAACAAGAAGGAACAGTCTGAGATCATTTGGTGACTTAAAAAAAAGTTTTTGGCATTGTTTTTTTTTCTTTTTCTGTTTTTACTTAAAGTCAATCGGGTGGTTGTTCAAAAGTGTTTAAAATGGCATCACTCCTGGAGGAATTGAAGATGAGTCTTAAAAAACAGAAAGAAGAGGCAGAAAGGGAAGGAAGATCCTTTGGCTTCGTATTTGAGTTTTTTGAAATGGAGATCCTGAACTATGAAAAGCAAAACGAAAAGCTTCAAGAGCAAGAAGAAGGGCGGGACAAAGAAGAAGCCATTTTCAATGATCAAATAATGCAAAATGTGGTAAAAAGGGGAAAAGGGAAGAAAGAAGTTAAAAGTTTGAGATCAAAGGGAACAGCCAAAAAGAAAAATAATCTGAAAAAGAAGTATAACAGCAAGGAGAAGCAGAAAAGAAAACTACAGAAGGGAAAATTAGAGAGAGAAGGGTATAAAAAAGGGATGAGAAAAAGAGGGGAAGATAGAAAGAGAAAGAACTTATGAGGGACAAAAGCAAGAAATAAAGAAAAAGGGGAAATGTACTAGGATCAAAGGTATTTGTTCAGCTAGAAAACACAGAGACAATGGTTAAATTTAGTTAAAAGTGAGGATTCTGCAAAGGTACAAAAGTGTTGTGACAGAAGAATACTGTAATGAGTTAGAAATGAAATAAGTAAATAATCTATGAGATAAAACTGTATTGTTATGTAATGGTATGTTTATTTATAATTAATGCAATAACAAAGAAGGGAGGGAAACATTGTAATTGTTTCTAAAGATTGATAAAATATTGAAAAGAAATGTGAAAGATTTATAAGGAAATCTATACCAGTCACTAGAATGAATTTGAATAATTATTTTGCTTATTAATAGTAAATAATTTATAAGATAAAACTGTATGACTATCCAATGGTATGCTTATTAACAATTAACGTAATAATGAAGAAGGGAGGGAAACATTTCAATTATTCTCAAAGATTGATAAATATTGAAAAGAAACGTGAAAGATTTACAAGGCTCATTCCAGTACTAGAATGAATTTGAATAACTATTTTGTTTACTAATGTTATATATATATATATATATATATATATATATATATATATATATATATATATATATATATATATTTGTTTTCTTAAGTTTTAGGGTGCTTACATGTATGGTGTTGGCTTGGTTGGTATTTTCCCACGTCATTGTAGTTCTTTTAAAGTTGTAGCAACGTTTCAGCAGAATCTCATCTGCCATCATCAGGCTTCTATATATATAATTTTTTTTTATTTTTTATTTTTTAAACAAGTTTTATTAATTTTCAAAACACACAAGTCATCATTATCCATTACATATTTAAACCTTTTTCCATTATAAATTTAACAAGTCAGATGAACTATAATTCTGTTTTAAACCATTTCCATATAAACATACAAAAACCTCTTATCCACTTTCTCTTTATTTCTCTTTACTCTTATTCCATTTTATTATTATTATTTCATCTATTTCTTTCTGACTTAGTTACCATTATTCTCATTCTATATTTCTGCAAGGTTTCATTAATTCTCCCGAAAAAAAAAAACATATATACACAACACACAAAACATAAAAAAATCTTTTTGGAAAGTAACTTGGACCCAGGTATCTCTTTCTTCATGCTCATCTTACATATCATTACTTATTTTATTTACCATTCTAAGTCTTCTATATTAACTTCTCCACATATTTCACTCTTTTTAATTCTATCTTAATTAATCATCTTAATTTGAATCATTATATTTGTATCTTTTGTCCATTCTTTATTGTACCTTTGTCTCATTCCTTATATATAAAAAGAAATTTCTCCTGAAATCACTAATCAGAGTATGATGCCTTTCTATCTCCCCACTAAATTAATCAAATTAATCTTTAAAATAACACCCAATACCCAATCCGATTTTACATTCTAACTGAATAATACATCCAGAATAATTAAATACATAGTTAAACAATAAATCTAAATATTAAAAACAAATACTATAATAAAAATTTTATAATAACATCAATACCATAATCTTATTAAACTATTTTGTTTACTAATGTTTATATATACATATACATATACATATACATATACATATACATATACATATACATACATACATACATACATACATACATACATATATATATATATATATATATATATATATATATATTTGTTTTCTTAAGTTTTCGGTACTTACATGTATGGCCTTCAGCCTGATGATGGCAGATGAGATTCTGCTGAAACGTTCTACAACTTTAAAAGCACCACTACTATGACGTGGGAAAATACCGAACAAAGCTGAAGGCCATATATATATATATATATATATATATATATATATATATATATATATATATATATATATATATATATATATATATATATATATATTGCTATGTTTTAGGATTTTTCTTTTTACATTTTCAAGGGAAGTACCAAGCAGAGTCTGAATGATGAGATTTACATGATATAAAATAGATATTAGAAATTTGAATGTTATAATTTTAGAATGCACAAATTTAATGTTTAATGAGATTTCATATGATAATAACAATAAGTCTTAAAGGTGTTGCACTCCAATTGGCAATCATAGGGGGAATTTTGCTTTTTAAGAATGTTGGAAGAGAACATATGAAATTGTAAAAAAGACAGACGAAAGTATAAGTATAATGAATAAAAAGATATAGAAATTTAGGTAAAAGAAATACAATTGAATAAGAAGAAGATGAGATAACCATAAAAGAAAATTAAGAGAAGTAAAGGGAGAAAGAGTGAGAAGTTGGAAAAAGAGTAATAAGATATGAAGTTGAATACATAAGATGAATATGCATATGAAATTGTGTCTGTATGGAAATGTGGATAACCCAGAACCATGCTGTACTCAAACAAGATGTTTTATTTGCTTTGTTAAAACTCAATAAAACTTTATTTAAAAAAAGAATCCTATCCTATCCTATCCTATCCTATCCTATCCAATCCAATCCAATCCAATCCAATCCTAACATGATTGTTGGTATGTGTCCAAATAACATGTACTTGGGATTCTTAAATATATGAAAGTGTGACTTTGTTAGCACGAAGAGAAGTGTTCATTTGGCTCTTTGCTTATTATAAACCGGAATGATAAGGCTATATTTTGAGCATCTTTAAGGCATACTTCAGTTGTTCTTTAATAAACTCACTTGATTCCCCAAAAACTGCATCTGAAAGAAGAAAATCTAAGACAACCACTACCTAGCATATTAATACAGTGCTGACAATTATTTGAAAGAAAATCCCATAGCTTTTTGTGGAAATATGTACCCCCAGCTAAAAACTGTTAGAAATGCAAATTTAGAAGATGCATTTTGAAGATAGTTCTTGGGAGAATATTCTTGATCTCAATTGATCAGATATTAATATATGACAATGCTTCTACACTATTATTCCTTTGGTTCTACTTGCCATTTATAGAGAGAGAGAGAGAGAGAGAGAAAGAGAGAGACAGAGAGACAGAGAGATGCAGATGGCAACTGTTATCAGACCACTGGAAAATAATTGAAATGGCACATTTTAAGATAAACCACTGAAACTAAATTGGCATTATTAATTAAGTGCATGGGAATACATTTGAATACATTACTTTTTTAGAGTCTGTGCTCCTTTACAGCTCAACATTTATCTTTCAGGGAATTCCATGCCTCTGCAACAATCTAATTTGGTGTGTTCTTTTGTTCAAAATGGAGGCTAGGCAAGAGTTAAAGGCCCACTTAATTAAAAAGTATCTTAGATTCTGTTCATAAATATAATCAAATTACAACCAGAATTTGACAAGTGTTTGGTTAGCAAGGAAATACTAGATAAATGGAGGGGAATATTGCATATATTCTGACAGTCTTTTTCCTATGCTTACTGAATTTTGTTCAATAATATTTCAGGTAGTCTTTTCCTTCCTTCCACAATTTCAGAGTTAAACCTGTTTTTCTTCAGGTTTAAATGACTTCTTATTCTGTCAATTTCTAGTATCTTTTTGTTACTTTAAAAGTGAAGTGTTATGTCTAAAGGACTTAGCAGCTAAACCTCTACTGCAGGTAACTGCTATTTTCAATTTTCTTGTTGGGCTGCTGTGATTTACTTTTCTACTTCTCACGACCATTTACTTTCTTTAAAAAAATGTTCTAGTTGCCCCAAATTTTTGGGAGTTTCTATTTGTCTGGAAATTTTTTCTTTGAACAGAACATTGTTTCTTGTCCATTTTGAAAATGTATTGCCTTTAGGAAGATGTGATTTTGTCTGCATATCATGTAGTTGGACTACAGTTATTTCTACTACAGCCCCTCCTGCATGTCCATAATGACACAAAAGTTCCACCTGCTGCTTCCCTGCCATCTTCTCAAATCATTTATCAGAAAATAAATATCTATTAAAGCAGTGGCCAGTAATCTATGGGCTGGATGCATATTTCAGTTGAAATACATATAAAAGTCTAAATAAATAAGCAAACAAATGGTTGTCTCAAATGGCATCTTTCTGCCATTCAAAAGCAAGAAATTGGGTATGTCTAGCTTAATGAAAAGGACTAGGGATGACATAATAACAGTATTTCAATATCTGAGGGACTGCCACAAAGAGGATGGGCTCAACCTATCCTCCAAAGCACCTGAAGGGAGATCAAGAAGCAATGGATGGAAACTAATCAAGGAGAGAAGCAACCTAAAATAAAGCAGAATTTTCCTGACAGTGAGAACAATTAATCAGTGCAACAACTTGTCTCCAGAAGTTGTGGGTGCTCTAACTCTGGAAGTTTTTGAGAAGGGATCGGATAAGAGATTGTCTGAAATGGTATACGGTTGTGATGACGAACCTATGGCATGTGTGCCAGAGGTGGAACATAGAGCCCTCTCTCTGGGCACGTGAACCATTGCTCTAGCCCAGCTCTGCTGCGCATGTGTGTGCGCACCTCCCACCAGCCAATTGGTCTTCAGATCTTTGCCACGCATGCACAGGGGATGGGGCGCACATGCATGTGTGGGGGTTGTATGTATATGCACGGGGACAAGGCACATGTGTGGAGTTGCGTGCGCATGCACGGGGCTAGGGGGTTGCACACACATGTGCAGGGGGCAGGGAGCAGGTGTGGGGCGCGTGCATGTGAGCGCTTTGGGCACTTGATGCTGAAAAGGTTAGCCATCATTGCTGCTGGAGCAGAGGGTTGGATTAGAACAGAGAAGTCTTAGGGAGTGACATGATAGCTATCTAAGTCTTCTCTTTGTTAGGCTAAAGAGTTGACTCTTTAATCAAATTGAAAAAAAATACATACCTGTTAGGGTAATAAATAAAGGAAAGAAATAAAATATATTATAGCATTAAGTAGAGAGTTACTCAATAGGCATGTCTTATCTTGATGTTAGGCAGTTGTTTTCTTATATATGTAGAAGTATTTATCTCTATAGGCATTTCTTATCTTGCTATTGTAGAAAATATTTCTTTAACCTTTCACTGGTGTTGTAAAACTAATAATAACACATGCCTGCAATTAGTTACATCTTTCTCATGTGAAGACACATGATTATCCCATCTAAATCAATCTGAATGAAACTTACTCCCTGGGAACGTAACTCCCTACATCTGGAGCAATATACACCTTTTGAAGTATGCTGTTAATAGCCCTCTTAAATGGTCAATTGTGATCGATTAACAGACAATAGGAGAAAGGATACTGAAAGATAAACAAGTACCAGGAGGACATTTGTCCTTTTGCAGGAAAGATGTAAATCTAAATTAGAGTGTTTTACAATGCAGTTACTCTACTTCTAAAAGAATCTTAAGGTATAAGAAGAGTTATTTTCGTCTATGTGTTTTGTAACTTTCCTCACATATCTGTGTGTATGAGAGGAGAAGTCTTACCCTTTTATTAAAAGTTAGATTTTGTTCTTCAAAGCCTCTGCTTAAGTTTATTTTTGGCACAGCGTGATCTTAAGTTATAGCTGAACTTTACATACGAAACATTCAAATTTAAATATCAAATATTCAAATACCTTGAAGCAATTAGTTCTACTAAGTTGACTGATAGAAACTGCTTACACAGTGGCACAGCATACTGAGTCTATCAACTCTGAAGTGATCCTGGCTGAAGCCATCTTTTGTTGCCTCATAGTTGCCACGAACTCTGAAAGGGGGAAGGGAGGGGGAAGTAGATAGACTAGCTAACAGTCAAAACAAAAAAGTTTTCTTGTGGGAACCAAGGTCATCCTAACAGCTGGCAATTGGGAAAACAGAGGAGTGACCAAGCAGCCTGCCAGCTACTTACATTGGACAATGTGGCTGGTGACATTTGGGGAGGGAACTATTTGTTCTTTAATTAGGCTAAAACCACAGAAACTTTTAGAGTTGGTTTTCACTGGTTGTGCTGATATGATATATCCAATAAACATGTTCTTTGAGGAATCTACCTGCCATGGAGTTCTGCTTTTGGTGGATGCCGTACTCAGAATGCTGACAGAGTCTTTGTATGGAAGTGCCAAGAGATGGAGAGAAAGAAGAACTCTTCAGAACTACACACTCAGTTTATTTTTGGATCTGGCTCTGCCATCTCTGGAGTCCTTGAATGTTTCTGTAGTTGGTGGCTCATCATTGAAACATGATTTTGCCTTAATTTAAATCATGGAATAGGTTACAAGGGCAATGAATTCAAGGATAACTAGGGGTAGGATTTTATTGGTTCGGACTGGTTCGAGCAAACCTGGATGTTAAAGTTACAGCTGGTTCTTTGAATTGTTATTTCAACTGATTGGCTGGCCCCTCCCCTTCCTCCCCTCCCTCCTCCTCTCCAGTTTTGATGGAGGTAAGTGCAGGGTCCACGTGGAGGCTCTGGGAGGGGGGAAAATGGGCCTTCTGGAAGTCCAGAAATGGGCCTGTTTCTAGCTTCCGGGGGGCCTCCAGAGGCAGGGGGAGGCCGTTTTTGCCCTCTGAGAGACCCCAGGGAGGCCTCTGAACCCTTGGGAGAGCAAAAACAAGCCTATTGCTGGCTTCTGGTGGGCATCCAGAGGCTGGAGGAGGCTGTTTTCACCCTCCCAGAGGCCCAGGGGAGGCCTCTGGACCCTTGGGAGGGCAAAAACGGCCTCCCCTGGGCTCTGGACATCCACTGGAAGCCGGAAACAGGAAGCTCCGGTAGGCCCCACCCACCATGGCCCCACCCACCCAGAAACTGGGCAGCGAACCGGTTGCTGGGATTTTTGAATCCCATCCCTAAGGATAACCCCTTTGAAGTAAGCAGAGGCTTTCTTTCAATCTAAGACAAACAAAGAAGCCCTTACTAAAGAGCAACTTGTATACATCCTGCACAACCTCACCTACTTTGCCCTCCATGCTTTAAGGAGAAGTAGCAGAATGCTGTATGGCCAGAATAAAATGCTGTTATTTCAGTTAAAAGCAGGAATATTCCACAGAGTGAAGCTGTGAACAGCTTTGTTGGCCCAGATCTAACTGGGAGACTGATTAAATAGCAACACATATTTTCTCTTTTGCTTGCTCTTTCACACACACACACACACGGACACACTCACATCCACATCCACCCACAGATAAGCTTGAATGCTACAAAAAGATAGCATTGGGTATCGCAGTGGCAAACGTTTTTTTTTTTTTGTGTTTTTTTTAGCTAAAAGCAAGAATGTTCAATAATGCTCAATACCATGAATAGCTGGGCTGAAACACACAGCGCCATTCATAATAAGTACTTAAGCTGCCGAATACCAGTGGCTGAGATCTTAGCCACACATTTTAGATGCCTGTGGACTCTTTTATAGGTTTCCTTTCTAAATGTCAATGGAATAAGTGCTCTGTATATCTCAGAGTGGTTTTACGGTGAGAACATATACTTAGGTTGGAAATGGTGTTGTTAATTCGAGGACCACTGCTGGTGCTATTATGTTCTCTGTCCAGGTCACCTTAGGAAAAGGAATGTTACTTAGGCATGAAACAAAAGGTTGTGATTTGGGGTGGAGCTTAGGGGAAAGTTGGCGGTTGCACGAGGAAAAATAAATGATTACAAAGACTTCCTCTTTATTATTTCAGAGAAAGCCATAGAATAAAGCCACAGCTGGCGAGTACTTTTTTCCCCCTCTTAGCATTTAATAATAGAATTAATTGGCAAGTGTAATGTTTGCAGGACATTTTTTTCCCCCGCTATACTTTGCCCTCTGTTATCTTCTGAAGAGATTGCTACAATCCAGTACAAAAAAACATAATTGAATAATCAAAAAAAAAAAAAAAAAAAAGGAGGGGGATTGAGCCCGAGAGCGGGAGAGTGTGCTTTTGTTTAGGCAATGGGAATTATTCAAAGTTAAAAGTTAATGAGCTATTGAAAAAAAGGCCATTTAAAAAAAGAAAAGAAAAAGAGGGGTTTAACATAAGATATTTTTTAGGAAGATAATAGGTGGCTTCAGCTTCCATTGTATCAGCCTTTCATCTTCCTGATCATATGAATGTGACCAAAGACAAGTTGCTGTAGAAGAAAATCAGACCCACCACTATTTAATTAACCCACAGCATCTTTCTTTCTTTCTTTCTTTTTCTTCCTTCCTTTCTTTCCTCCTTTCTTTCTTTCCTTCCTTCCTTTCTTTCCTCCCTCCCTCCCTCTTTTCTTTTTTCCTTCCTTCCTTCCTTCCTTCCTTTCTTCCTTCCTTCCTTCCTTCCTTCCTTCCTTCCTTCCTGATACTCTGCCCACATTTTCAATCTTTTTTCCCCCCTAATTGTTAGATCGGGTGCTGGTCGGTTCGAAGGAGACGCGAGACCATTCTAGTGATTTCAGCTCAATTTGGAATAAGAACAGTCTAGAGAATTCAAGCCGTGGCAGCCCTTCATATAGGGCTCACTGCGGCTCGGCGGCCAATGGCAGCGCTTAAAAGTTAATGAGCTGTGCCAATCGCGGTCGATTCTTAACGCTCCAATCACGGCCGGGGTTTCGACCAATCAGGTCGCGATCCGTCTGGACCACTCAGTTTCGAGGGTTTGGAGTATGCTAATATAGTACACTAATGATATTTCTTGGCTGTCCTACTAACATAAGCCCAGTTCATGAATTCTCTGAAACCATTAGGCAGGACTCTCTTTCAACAGGCTATACAGTTGCGATGAAAAATACTTTAACTAAGCTGCAACTTATTCCCTAAGAAATACATATTCCCTGCTTTTTGTTTTAATTGAAAAAGAACAGGCGTGCACAAAGGCAGATTAACCTAGTGATGCAGCTAATGTACTGTGGTATTGGATTTGAATCCGACAGTTCTTACCCTTTCTGT
This sequence comes from Notechis scutatus, assembly GCF_049901735.1. Classification (NCBI taxonomy): domain Eukaryota; kingdom Metazoa; phylum Chordata; class Lepidosauria; order Squamata; family Elapidae; genus Notechis; species Notechis scutatus. The sequence continues at coordinate 132,669,025 of NC_142009.1, read as the reverse complement.
TCATTGGAGGCTCTTGTAATATGATTTCTTTGGTTAAAACACAACAGGGTTTAAAAGCCATTAATGCACTGCGCAGCAATATGAATACAGGGAACATGTTTCGGTTAAGAAAAAAAAATGGACAGAGAAAATGAAGTTTTGCTATTTCTGTTCCTTATTTCTGTTTATTTACCATGAAAAAGGGCTACTTCCAATGCAAAAGCCAACATGACTCACTTCACTTTGAATAAATGGATGATTATTTCCCTTTGCAGTAAGAAAGATCCTGTTTTAAAATTACATATTGAAATATGCAGCCCATGACCACGAAATCTTTGAAGCCCATTTTAGTGTTGCTAGACATCTACAGTATCCAATTCATTTATTGTTATCCCACCATTATTATTTTGAGCAACAATTCAAGGTGGTGAACGTATTCTTTCCTCCTCTTCCCCCCCTTCGACCCCCCCCCCCACAACCACCACCCTGTGAGATTGGACTGAGAGAGAAAGGGTGGCCCAAAGTCACCCAACTGGCTTTCATCTTTAGAGAAATATTAAAATAATATAGAGATGTTTTTCTTTAACATTGGAAGCATTACTGGTAAAGCTTGATATGTGGATATACAGCCCAATACAGCCTTAAATGGAACAGCCTCCTTACAATTGGCTAAAGGCCTCCTGAGGATAGAAAGCCTGAAAGGAAAAGGCTCACCCAATTGTAGACGTTAGACCTGGCTCTTTTGTCATAAGACAGAGTAACAAAGTTTGCTAACACCTAGTTGAGCCAATTCTCTGATCGCTGATCCCTCAATTATCCTTCTTACTCTGCTTCATCTCATGAGGGTGAGGAAACTGTTCTTTCAGCAGTCAAACGGCTTAATTCCAAAATGAGGCTTTGCATAAACGTACAATATTAGGCAGCACTGACAGATTTATCTGATATAGCACAACACGGCTTTCAAAATGCCAAATGCCTGGAAACCCATTTTTTTCCAGGTTTAGCCAGCTATATATTAGATGGTTGAAATGATGCATACAAATGCACTGCATCACTAGTAGCAACTTGACTGTCTCATTACAACTCTGCTTGAAGGTCGGTGGGTTTTCCCTCCCTTCACATACCATTATTTATTAATTACTGCTGTGTTCAGAAGAGTTGGAAGAAGCGTGTAGCAATTTCTTCCCTTCCCCCCATCTGTAAATGGAGTCAATGGGGAAGCATAGACATAAATCTATGCTTACAGGGTGCTGTTGGATGATTAACCAAATCTCATTATCCAATTACATTTGATTCTATTTCAAAGTGCAGCTGATCACCTGAGGAAGTAGTTATGTATTTTTACCATGTTCCCCCCTCAAAGAGATTAAAAACCAGAAACTTCCAAAGATATTGCCTATTAGAGCAGATTATTCTTGTGATATTCTGTGTGGACTTAGATGCACTATAGACACTATGTGAACAGGGAATTTTAATTCAAACTCAGTTTATCTTTTATCTATTTACCATTTATTTCCCAGCTTCTCAGAAAGGCTAAGTCAACAATAAACTTAATTAAAATATCCACAAATCATAAAGAACCACTAAAAGTAGCAGACAAACAGAGATAGTCAACCCCAAATGAAAATAATGCTACGCAAAGACAACAATAATTTTAAAAAAACCCTCTTAAATTACTTAAAGAGAGTGAGACCCATTATTTCATTCTATCTTGCCTGTCACACTTGCCACCTCTTTTGGTACAATATGATTTTTTTGATAATTTCTTTATTAGATTGTTGTGAACCACTCAGAGTTATTGAAAGTTGGGTAGCATACAAGTTATTAAATTGTTATGGTTGGTTGCACAGCCAAACAGATGTTTGGCATTTACCATCCTAAGGACTTGTCAGGACTGAACAACCAGACCTACACGTGCAGAGTTCAAAGTGGCTACTTTATTGTTTTCTGCCTATTACACAGGAATCTCCCCAGCATGGCAGGTTTTGCCTGGAACCACCAGATAAGGTTCAAAGGCATTTGTGTGTCTCTCTGTGTGTGTGTGGGGGGGGGGGACTCAGACCTAGCCCTCTTGTGTTTACATAGTGAGTCCAGGCTGATTCCTCATTTGAGCCCTCCTCCTAACCAGGATGTTTACACTCCGACTTCCCTGTGATAGGCAGATATTGTTTAATAATATTAAAGGTATTGCCACAGGATGTAAGCTGTTCCACCTAAAGCTATCTTTTGCAATTGACTGAAGAGCTTCAAAGGCATTTGTTACATGCAAAGTAAATTTACTCCAGGAGGCAAGCTGTTTCTCTTTATTTCCAAGTTGGATCTTCCTTTGAGAGCTTCTGTCCATTGCTTCTTGTCCTACCCTTGGGTACTATGAAGGAATTAATAAAAGAGGGGGATATTGGAAAATGTTTAATTAAGGCTGCTTTTTAAAAGCAAAATTGGCTTTAAATTGTGCTTTATGGAATCTTTAAGACTGTCTCTTTTAGGTGATCGATTTCTCAGTTCAAAATTTGTATACCACAATGTGTGTATTATGAATAAATTTATATGCAGAAATGTTGCATGCAAAAATAACAGTTGATTCCCTTTCTATTTTTTTTAAAACAAGATGCAGAAATCCAACAGAACAAATGGATGACTGAATGTATGAAAAAACTGAAATAGAGATATACTTTATTAGAGATATACTTTATTCCAAGAGGCCTGCTCTAGATTTATTTTACATTGGACTGAATTTTAGATAATGTTCATTCCAATCTGACCCTAAGCCAAAACTTGGAAACAACTATTTTTTTAAAATTAGAAATATAACCTTTCCTCAACTGCAGAGTTTGCTACTCCCTTTGATTCAGACCTAGAAACTCTGAATAATTTATGTTGACATGCATAATTGGTTCTACACTTGTAATTTTTTTTTCTTGCTTTTTTCTTGCAGAAACTGGAAGCTTCTCAGTTCTGCCTTGACCCAGGACAGATTACATGATTTTAAAATGACTGTTCAAACAGGCTTTTGAAACAATGCAGAGGTGGCTCCAGTGAATTCAGTGCAGGGTCTCCTAGCTGAATCTGGAATAAATGAACATGGAACCACAGAGGATTCTGTTAAGAAAATGCCATTTTTTTCTTTCTTGTGGAGAGAGAGAGGAGAATTATGAATTTCAAGCAGCAATGTCTGGTATTTGAATTATACAAAATCCCAGAAATATATAGGTACATGCAATATGTATATTTATTATTTCTATCCCACGGGTGTCAACCTCGTCGAGTCACGTTGCCATCATGTAATGTATCACAATGTTTTTTCCCTTTGTGGAGCTGGAATGGGCGTGGCCTGCACATGACACATCCAGCTCGCGGGCCGCCAGTTTGACACCCCTGGTCTACCCCGTCCTCCTTCATATAGTCCCATTATTGCTAAAGTTAGAAGATTCATTGTAGTTGTTCTGGTGACTTAGTTTCCTAACAGTGCTTTATACATATCTAAAAGTTATCAAATGGTTGCCCAGTGATAGCTGATTGATCACTTTGTATTCTGTCACCGAATGCAAAATTTGGAACAGTTCATATGACATTTTTATAAGATCATTCCACACATTTATTTTAGTCTTATTCTCACATCAACAAGATTTACCATCATATTTTTTAAAGCCATACTAGCCATGGCTATGTTTACAACTTCTGAGTGGCCTAATCTATCATAAATGTTTTTGTTATTTATGGTTGTAGATTCTTTTGAGTTTGGGAGCTTCATTTTGTAAGAACTCCACTGGATACTTCCCAATTCCTATATACTTTTCCATGAAACAAATGTGGGGCCAAGTATAATCTCTCCCTGGATGAGCTTCCAGGAAACCAATTTTCAAACATTTCCAGGAAAATCCATAAAAATGATCTCTGGATTGTGAAGAGAAACAAATGTCCTATTTAAGCAGCCTTGTACAAATAAAAAAAGGTTAAGATAGAAAACAAACCTCTTTAAACATAGAATAAATAGGTAAAGCAGATAATAACCTATTAGAGAGATACATATATTATGGGGCTTGGGATGTGGAAATTGGCAACCAACACCTGTCCCTGTGTACACCTTTGCATGCACACATGCTCATCAGTCTCCTTTCCCAGAGTTGTCTTTGGAGACTCCATCCCTTATAAGTTGACAATATTAAAGGCAGATTATCTAGTAAAAAAATATACATTGCTAGTGACTCATTTTGAACCGTGTGATTGGCAGCATATAAATTTAATAAATAAATACATCTGACTTTCTCAGCCTTGCTTTTACTTTGGTTCTCTTTGTTTTAGAGGACTACGTGAGTGGGCAACCTAGTGTGTTTTATTAGGTTCTGGGGCGCCCACAACATAAATCAGGGGCTTCCAAACTTGACAATATGGCTGGCTGAGGAATTCTGGAAGTTGAAATCCAGAAGTCTTAAAAGTTGCCAAATTTGGAGAGCCCTGACATAGCTAACTGGTGACCTTAGTTTAAACTATGCAAAGCTGCATTGGTTTTGGCATTTCTACTGCTCACCAAACTTGTCCATCTGAGGTGTCTGGGGATGGGTGGAGAAATGGCAAAATGACTGTGGTGCCATTACACCACAAGCTCCACCTCTTTTGTGTTGGCATGGAGACGATATACATATATGCAAAAGGGATGGAGCTTGCATCATGCTATTGTGATTCTTGTTTCATCATTGTGATGATATGATCAGATTCTAAGATGTCTCAGTCTCCCACAACGATCCTGTTATGTAGGTGGTGGGCAATTCATTGATCTGATGAATTCCAAAGAGAATTGAGCAATCTACAACTTATTGCTAGTTAATTGTCTACTGGCTTTCACACTTCCCAGTGTTGTGATACAGTCAGATATATATTTGAATAATGTTATTTTGCTTGAGGAAAAATATGATCAATATGTATTTTGAGAGGAAGCACAATTAAATATACACATGTAAGTGTGAATTTTCATTCATTTTTTTTATAAAAAAACAATACAATTTATAAAGATTTAAAGAATTATATGAACATATGAGCAAACGATAAGAGTCTCAAAATGGATTGATTCACCCAAACCTGATTTTTCCTGTGTGGCGAAAATGTGTCTTGTGAGTGGATATAGTGCCTGAAAAAATATGCTATACAATTCTTAAACTTATTTTAGTAATTTCTAAGGTTGTCCAACTGCACAACAACTTTGATTCTTCTTCAACTAATTGGAATCTTAAACTTATTCTTCAAATGATTAATTTCTGTATTGAAATTAAGGAGGCAACAACAACTGTACCATTTTAAAAAGATGTATTGTACTTTGTAATTTACTATTTTTCATAATTTCTTGGTAGGAAGAATGATTCCTTCCACAAAGAAACCTCTTTTTTCCTTTTGTTTTAGAAGGAGATAGCTTGGTATAAGGAGAGAAACATGCATTAGGATAGGTTGACTTTTGTATGTTTGTTTTGTGCTGCTTTATGTATTTCATAGTATTTACAATCTGCCTTAACCCCATAGAATTATGGGTTATAATCAACAATGAAAAACTACCTTCTAAAAAATAAAACAATATAATTCCTCCAATCAAAATAGCTTTAAGTTTATGCTCACTGCTGGCCAATGCAACACTTTTGATACAGTGAGTTTTCTTTTTCTTTTCTTTCTGTCATTTCTCTTTTGGTAACTTAACTGCGGAGACCATCATGAGTTTAAGGACAGCCAACTTTTGGGAAGGCTGTACGTTTTTGTCTTGAACAGCACTCCAAAATGCAGAAACAACACAAAAGGAAATTTATTTTCCCAGGGTGCCAGAGAAGACTTCATCTGCTTAAATCTGTATATATGAGGTAGCTGTTATTGATGTAACTAAGAAAATAAATAGCACCTGTAAATATTTAAAAAAGTTGGAAATTGTAGACATTGCACTTGTAAGTAGGAAAATAATTCAATACTTATAGATTATTGTAACTTTAGAATTCTTGCTGCCTTGGAGATCTTCTTTTGAAAGAAAAAAGCAGTTCTTCTAAATGTGTACAGAATTCTAAGGCCAACTTTAATAGGAAAACAGTAGGGTGGAGGTCAATCTACCTTTCTCCTACATAACAACCTCAATTTCAATCAAGAGTTCCTGTGGCTAAAAAGGGCATAGAAAATGCTACCCCTTCTCTTTCTTCCCCAAAAGCAATTAGCATAACATGCATTTTAACCCTGATTAGGCAGTTTTCTTTCCTTCAGCATATGAGGCCAGTTTCTCAGTATTTAGGGGTGATGCTGTAGATTTATATTTGCAATTTTTGTCAACATCAGGGCTGTTAATACTTGTCTTTGACGCATAGGCATTTAAAAAAAAAAATGTTATCAGGCTTTAAAAAGGCTCCCCTTTGTTATGTGTGCACCATAGTTGGTTCCAATTAGAACATCAGATTACTTAAGAAAACAGGAGGAGTTTGGTTGTTCCAAGCTTCTAATTATCTACCCACTGCATGAGCTTAGAATTAGAATTAGAAAAATTACAAGAACTTCATTGTCATTGTACAAGTACAACGAAACTGTGGATGCACCACAGCAACTGTATGCAATACAATAAAACCAGAGCACTTAAAAATGAAGATAAGAAAAATAGAGTACCCACGTCTCCATTTGCAATCTGAGAGTACAATATCTACGATGATATACAATAGCTTCACAAGACCCCTACAGCTCAGTGATTTCTACTTCATCTTCCTGATGTACAATCTTGGAAAACACTTCCATAAATTACCATTCAAAATCTTCACCTCTGCCGAGCATGCATGCTTTAGGTATGCGGAAGATGGAAACCTGGACAGCCAATGTCCTCAGGAGACCAGAGAGAGAGAGAAGACGCCTTTATATTCTGAGTTGATTTGACTGGTTTAGAATAGCAATAGCACGTAGACTTATATAAGGCTTTGTAGTGCTCTACAGCTTCTCTAAGCAGTTTATGGTGTCAGCATCTTGCCCCCAATAATCTGGGTCCTCATTTTACCGACCTCAAAAGGATGGAACCATGGAGATGAGTGTCTTTGAAAACTGTTAGCTCCTAAATCTGGTTTAATAATGGACTCCTTTATTTCCTTGCCCTCCACCTCCATTATTCAAGTACTGATATTAAGCATTTAAAACTGACTTGTTTTCTATGACGTTGGCATAATAACATGATAACATTTCCTATCATTAAGATAAGAATTCCCAAAATTTCAGATCTGTAAGTCTAGAGTTCTTAGAAGCTATGGGTTTTTATCTCAAAATTAGAGAAAAAGAACATAAAATATAATAGAAACATTTTCAGGCGGATAACAGATCAGAGGAAAAAATTGATATTAAGTATATTGTTTAAAAATATCAGAAGGAAAATGATAAATAAATCACTCAATAAATTCTCAATCTTTTATTTTTTTTTCTTGGCATTTTATCTCTTTCCTTTGCTGACCAATACAGAGAAATGATGTGTCTTCTCATATATGCCTTGCATTCAATAACAGAAGAAGATGCTGAATTTTCATTCATATTAACTTACATTCTTAGTTTGCTAGCCATTTGCTTTTGAAAAATGATCTACTGAAGAAGTTTTCAAAGATGTGATTTTTATTTTAAATGAATTCCTTATTAGTTTTTTTTAAAACGTGGAGTGTGGTTAGGTATTGCAGGCACACTTCATTCTGAAAAAAGAGGATTTTTTTCAAAAAAGAAAGCACTGTTGGTATACATAACAACTAAAGATATCAACTTACTCAGTTGGATACCCTAAATGCCACATCTCAACAAAACTGCCTTATACATACAACTCTTGAATAGTAACTGTTGCTTCTCAGATAAAAGACTCATATCCACCACTGGATCATTATTTTAGCAAGTCCTTGAGGCCACCTGGAGGTTTATCTGTGTCATCAGGGTCACCTAGAATGGTTGATTGAACAACATGTCAAAATTGAACAGCCCTCTCTCAACAGAGGGGAAGGAGTATGACATCACCTATTTCCAACCTACAACATAGTCCTTTCAACAGTTCCAAGAAGGCTCCACACCAATCTGCACCTCTTAGTGATTTGCTAAAAGAATGTAAATGATCAGCTGTCTACAAGGAATATAAATCCTTCCATTCCCCTCCATCCTTTGGAGCTAAAGAAGCTTCTCGGATGAGAAGTGAAATGACTTCAAATAAAAACCAGAAAGTTCAGTTGCCTCTAGAACAAAAATAATCATTGGGATACTTAGGCTAGAGACAAGCGCAGGAGTCATTTTCAAACATTCAAATACCCCCTTGCTCTTCTTCAGTATAAGAAAATACCAAGGAGGCAGAGAACAGCTTTGATGGCATATCACAGTCTGCCTTGCTCAGATCGCAAGCCGTCTCTGCAGACCCATTTTTGAGTTGGTTAGAAGCATGCCTTTGGTACATTTCCTCTTTATCTCTTTAGTTACACCAATGGAGAAGGTAGTTATTTAAAACTCCCTCTAGCCTGGTTTCAGCTTTTATCATTTTTTTCTCTCCTTGTTAATGAACGCAGAGTAAACTGACGAATTAAGTTAACAGGTGCCAGCTAGTTAGACCGAAAATTCTGCTAGATAGCTTAGAAGAACTCTGGATTCTTTTCCAAAAGTTTCTGCACTTTTGAAGCATAACGATACCCAAACAAGTGGTGGCACCTTCTCTTTAAGTATTTAATGTCCCTCTTATCAATACTTGAAGAATTCACCTATTTCTGTTAAGGCGCCTGCCCAACATTTAAATAAGTTGGCAACTTTCCTGCCAATCCCCCTGAAGGCCTTCTGAGTGTTGACTTGAGAAACATAACAGTGGATTACATAAAGAGGCAGACAGTCCTTTCTTCAGTTAAAGAGAGGGAGGCCTTGAGGCTTTGTTTCACTTAATTACTAATTGCATCTCTTTCTAACACATTTGCTACCTTCAGTAGAGGGATCACAGATGCAAAAAGCAGGATTCCTGATTCTTTCTTTGGTAAGAGTTGATATGCAATAACAAAAGGAGCTCCTTTCATAGATTCTCACCTGTTGGTTTTTACATTTCAGCCAAAGGGACCTTGAAGATTGTTCTTGATGTCTTTGATAGATTGACAATTTGTCTGAACTAAGTTAGAACTGAAACTTGATGCTTTAAAGCAGTGGTCCTCAACCTTTTTTGTACCAGGGACCAGTTTCAAGCAGAAACACTTTTCAAGGACCGGGAGTCGAGTTTGGTGGTTTGCTTGCAGACGTTTCATTACCTGACTAGGTAACATCTGATGTTGTTACCTAGTCGGGTAATAAAACGCCTGCCAGCAAACCACCAAGTTCAGGAGCTCCAATGCCTCCTCATTGCAACCCTGAGCGACAGATATTCTCTTCTATTGGGACATTTAAAATGGAGGGTTTCAGCTGCAGATTCAGGAACTGCGCCGGGCTGAGGAGCGCCTTCAAAACTGAGCGCTGGGCGGCGGCGGCCCACGGCTCTCGGCCCTGCCTCCCTCAGCCCCATCCCTCAGGTGTCTCCTCCCTCCCTCAGGTGTCTGCCTCGTTCCTCTCTCAGTCGCTCTCTTGCTCCTCCACCAGCCCAGGAAGAACCTGCTTCAAAGAAGCCGGCAGCGTGGCTTTTCCTGTCGCCGCAGCTCCTCCAAGCGCCCGCTCACCCCCACCCCGCCCGCCCGCACGAGGTTCAATCCAGTGCTCCGTTCTGCCTGCCTGCCTTCGTTTCTGGTTGTTTGGGAGCAGCTTCGGCTGATAAAAAGAGGCAAATAGTTATTATTCTCAGCCGAAGCTGCTCCCAAACAACCAGAAACGAAGGCAGGCAGGCAGGCAGGCAGAACGGAGCACTGGATTGAACCACAGGCGGCTGGGTGGGGTGTGAACGGGCGCTCGGAGGAGCTGCGCTGACAGGAAAAGCCACCCTGCTGGCTTCTTTGAAGCAGTTTTTTCCTGGGCTGGTGGAGGAGCGAGAGAGCGACTGAGAGAGGAACGAGGCGGGAGGAAACTGAAGCCGCTGAGCCAGAGAGCAGGACAGGCTTTGGTTGCTTCCTCCCTCCCCCTCTTTCATTTGTGTCCTTGATCCCTGATCCCAGCAGCATTCACCGAAGGCGAAGAAAGCCGCCATTTTTTAATTTTATTTTTCTTTGCGGCCTGGTACAAAGTGATCCACGGACGGCACCGGTCCGCGGCCCGGTGGTTGGGGACCCCTGCTTTAAAGTGATTGAGTCCTGATTTCTTTTCAAAGTGATTGTTAATTTTTGTTCCCAAGAATTCCATCCCCCCATCCTTGACAAGTAAATAGCCTGCACACAGATGGGAATAGGATAAAGGTAGGAACACTTACCAAGAAAAAATATATATAATGTAGTTATTTTCACACTGAAACTACAGTAAGTTATTCTCCTAACCCATTTTATATACATTATATACATTGCTTCCTAGACATTTTTGTATTAAAAATTTTATATGAGTTGAATCAGTGGTTCTCAACCTGTGATCCTCAAACCCCTGGGAGGGCCATGATATCATCACAAGGGGTTTGCGAAGGCTTGAAGAAATGTTATGATTTAAATTTTAAGTCTTGGAGGTTTGTAGGCAGGGGTGGGATTCTCCCAGTTTGGATCAGTTCGGGCGAACCCCTAGCTGCGATGATCAGCTGGCTCCGAACCGCTTCGATCCGAAGATCATGTGGGCCTACTGCGCTGTACTCACCGATATCTGCTCAACTGATTTGCGCGGCAGAGCAGATTGCCACGCCTCAGCTGTGTTACTCTCCTGAAGTAACATTGAAGGTAAGTAATTGCGATAGCTGTGCACACACACACATGTGATTAGTGAACCGGTTGTTACACCAGGAGAATCCCACCCCTGTTTGTAGGCCATGGTTCATTTAAAAGGAGTCCATGGTGATGAAAAGGTTGAGAACCACTGACTTAAATTGTATAGCCTTGATGGTGCAGTGATTGGAATGCAGTATTGCAGGCTAACTCTGCCCACAGTCTGGAGTTTGATTCTCACCAGCTCAAGGTTGACTCAGCCTTCCATCCTTCCAAAAATAAGGTAAAATGAGGACCCAGATTGTTGGGGATAATATGCTGATATTGTAAACTGATCAGAGAGTGCTATAAAGCACTGTGGAGCTGTGTATATTGTGCTATTACTATATAAGTGGTTCTGTTTGCTCTGCCGACCTATGTTCAAGCAAACCTTGGGCTATACAGCTAGTTCTTGATTTACAACCACAATTAGCACTGGAATTTCCTTGTGGTTGTAAGTTGAGTCCAACCTGATTTTATGACCATTTTTACCACAGACATTAAGCAAATCACCACAGTCGTAAATGCAAACCCATTCTTCTCAATGGTTTTCTTTCTTTCTTTTTTTTTGAAACTGCCAATCAGTTGTAAATGTGTGCTGGCTGCCAAGCCCCCAAATTGCAATCATGTGAAACATGGAGGTGGTGTGACTATCATAAGTGTGAGGACCAGTCATGTGAGAAAAAGACATTTTCAGCAGTATCATAACTTCAAATAGTCGCTAAATTAATGGTCCTAAGTATAAGAACTATAAGAAAAGCCTGTGCATAAGAAAACTGATTGTTCCTTCTGGTAATCATTCTGGTGAGATTAAAAGGTAAAATTGCAGCTGGGAGGAATAAATAATATATGAATAAAAATAATGGAGGGATATTTTTGTTTATTTCAGGAGCTTCCTAAAATTATTAGGAACTGAACTATCACCCAGTCCTACTGTCTTTTTTTAAGACAGAAAATTGCAGTTCCAGATTTTTGCAGACCAGATACATACTCATAATAAAATGTGTGGTTCAATTTATAGGCATGACAGATTTAATTATCTCATTGCATCCTTAAACATTTACTTGATTATCCATTGGAGACTAATTTTAATCAGTGAGACTGAGAGCATGCTTTTTTTGAAGGCTATTTTGGCACACACATTTCATCAATAGAATATGAGAAATATATTTAATGCATCTGTGCATGTCATCCTTTCTTTATAGAATTTTAGCTAGACTACGCATCCCTCAATATCGAAAAATGGCAGCTGATTGCTGCTTTCGGAAACCAGCAAAGTGGTTGAAATTGATCAACTGTTATTTTGCTTAATTGCTTGATTAAAGAAAATAGGTTCTCATTTTTATGTATTCATTTGGAAATTTAAATATTACCCACTCCAGAATGATTCTGAGCATGTATGTTTTAAAATTGGTAGCATTAAACCAGGGCCTGGTAAAGAAGGAGAAAAAAGGCTTGCTTGAACTTCTGTGGCAATTGGTTCAACAGTGAAGACGCTGATGTTGAAAGAACAAAATTTATCATTGAAGTTAAACATAGGATAGTAGATCGTCCTTCAGTGGCAGCTATGTAAGGCTTTGTACAGTAGGATTGCCACATCTTGTCTGCAAACATACAAATCTCAAATAGATGGCAGCAGAGAGAGATATAGTCTAACTCTGCTGTAATCTAATGGGCATCTGGATTTCTGCAACCTCCATATGATATTCCACTTGTATATTAAAGGATATTTATACAGCTTGAGTTAGATTTGGAAGCAGCTGGTGACAAAAAAAATGAGTTCTTATACCTTGAGTTAGAACAGAAAGCCAGAAGACAACTTTGTTGAGATGGAAAAGAATCACGTCACCTCTATGGAACAAATTACTTTGTTCAATGGGATCTAAATAACTTTGCACAGATCTGTGGAGCTAGTGATGGCTAGAGTAGTCCCTAAAGTTGTCTTGGGAAGATTTCAGAAGTGCTTTGCCCTTGTCTTCTTCCTAGAGAATGAATGCCTTGCCTACTTTCTAAAGAGTTAGTGCCTTGCCTTTTTCCTAAAGAGAAAGTGACAGGCTCAAGATCACATAGCTGGCTTTGTGACTAAGGCATGACTAGAATTCTTAACCTCCTAGTTTGTAGCCTGATGCCTTAACCTAGGAGTTGGCAACCTTAAATACTCAAAGAGCCACAAAGGTCCTAACTGGAAGCCCCTAGTTGAATTTTGGAGCCGACCGGAAGTCCGGTTCCCCCACCATAGAGTCTCCTCCTAGCACGGTGTCCTTTTTCCTCTACCTATCCTAACCAAAAGCCCTATCAATTGTGGAGCCAGCCGGTGACAGAGAGCCACAGCAGAGGATGAAAGAGCCACGGGTTGCTGACCCTTGCCTTAACCACTACACCAAGGTCTCTGCATTACTTTGGGCTCATATAAAAGGGAAATAACAAATTTAAGGTATTTTGCATAAGTGCAAAACATCTGAATAAGAGGAGTTCTCCATAAGCTGTGTGTGGCTTGAGAAGGTTCAATAGCCTGTACTGATTGACCAAGTGGCAGAAAAGAAGTATCAGAAGAATAATTTGGGGTTCCAACTCGAGCTGGGGTTGCACAAGAATAAATAAAAATGAGATCCAGACAGCTGTTAGGAAAGAAGAAACATTTATTCCTAAAAGCAAGCAAAACTGTTTGTTTTTAGGGGCAGACTGCAGAGAAATGGGGTACAGTTGTAAACTTTTATGAGGGGGAGCTTATCCGGAGTATGGAGGTGTCTATGTGCTGAGGGGTATGAGTGTGTGTGTGTGTGTGTGTATTCTTGTGAACATACAGGTCTGCTGGGAGACTTAATTTAATTAACTCTATTTGTGTTTGCAGACTTTATCTTTTGATATGTGGATTAGGTCTGGGTAACTTATTTCTGGGTTTGAGGAAGTTTGCTAATTTGATTAACTTGGAGACCATTGTGGATTCTGTTAATAATTTAAGGGAAGATGGAAACAATATAAAGAATAAAATAAACTAGGATATACAACTTTTCACAGAGGGAATGGATGGGTTAGAATGGAATGGAGTGGTTGGAAGATTTCTTTTCAAGGAAAAGAGCTCTAAGAAATTATCTCAGGATTCAGTTAGGAGTCTTATCAGGGAAGATATACCCTGTTAATAAATATGCACACTGATTTGAACAATATTGAAATGAGATATGGCAACTTTATAAAGACAGGTTGATCTTACACTTTCCTACAGGAGAACTGCATTAGGTAAAGGGGTAAATCAGCTCTGAAGCAAAACTTCAACTGAGCTAGGATTGTGGCCTACTTTGCCCAGCATGCTAAGGCTGTTATGTGAACAAAGAAGATTGTGTTTGATTCAGTTTACTCAGTCATCTATTGTTAAAACTGTGTGAACTCATCCAGCAGTTCAAATTAAAGTTGCCTGTTTGCAGAAGAAAAATAGCTTTACACTTCTGATATACAATCTCAGCTATTTTGAGATAGCAAACCAATACTTGTACAAAACAGGGAGGGCAAATGTGATAACCTGGAATCATGCTGTTCACTAAAAAAAATGTTTTTAATATGTGGAAAACTGAAATAAAATTTTATTAAAACAACAACAACAGGGAGGGCAAAGTAAACTGTTAGAAATAAGCCACAGGGTTAATTTAGAATGCTAACTAAAATAATTTAGAATGCTAACTAGAATAATTTAGAATGCTAACTAGAATCATGTATTGGTAGAAAGGGAAAGGAAAAGCAATGTGACTTAAAGAATAAAAATTGGGCTTGAGAGAAAATGAAGCCAAATATTTAATAGGGAGCTCTTCATAAAACATTTGTCTCAGTAAATGATTTTGCAGTTTCACAGTTAAGGAGTTCTGCTTTCAACCCTCAGAAAACATTATGGTCCCCGTATTAAGTTGGGAGAGTTACCAGTATATATAAAATTACTTTTATTTAGTTATCCTACTTCTAAAGAATCATATAACTCACATACCCACAATATAAAAATGTGATCAATTTTGCAGGGATAAAGAACAGTCAGCCTAATTAAATATTTTAAGACCTCTCCATCTCAGTACTTACCAAGTTTTTATTTGCCACTGCTTACTCTCAGAGGAATAGCTATAATTTTCTGATAAGGTTTATTTGAAGTGACACGGAAGATATATTTGGTTACCTTCTGGAAAAAATAAAGCAATTCTCCTTGAGGAATAATCTGTAGGTTCAAAAAATATTGAGGAAATATATCACACCCTTTCTGGTAGCTACCAAAACTTTTAGTTTATAGTGCTGAAGAAACATGTTAAAATTCTCTACCTTTGCCATCCCTTATGTAACACCCGTAAATACCAAAGTGACTTTCTTGCCCTTCACATTGTATTTTTTTTACCTTGTTAAAGATTATTGTGATTTTAAACCTGTTGTGGCAGCCATGTTATGAATGTGCAAGACAATGCCTAGTAGTCATTTTTATGAAGTGTTCATAATATATTGTCAAAATGTATGTTAATTAGGGTCTTGTATTACTCAAGAATACAGAAACACCTGTTGGATAGTTCTGACAGTGATTTTAATCAATTTATAGAAAATCTGTTATATATTATTCCAGATTAATATCTAAAGCAAGTTCTAGAACCCTTACTTAAAAGTCACAAGTCATTAGAAATTATTTTTCAGTGTGTTATAAAAGGGCTTTGAAGTTTTAATAGTTACAGTTCAACATATCCGTAAAAACATTTGGTTACTAACTATTCTTTGGTTCCAAAGTTATTAGCATGGAAATCATAAACTGGAAAGATTTACACTGCACTCAAGTGATAATTTAAAAATCTTTTATCTTTTAATTAATCTCCCTTGTAATTAACTTTTTTGATAACATGAGGGATAATGAAAAGCAAGACAATGATAGCATAAACACTAGAAATACCTTTGTATGTTTGCCTTGATATTTTTCTCTGAATGGATTAGCACAGCCACCACTGTTCTTAGAGTACTGTTTAGTTTCCTGTCTCTTCTGTCAAAAGAATGTAGGATGATTTTTTTCTAACAGATACACCAACTGAATTCTTTTGAATTATGAATCTGGACTCAAACATATGGCACTGAAGCTTTGTATGTCAGCAGCGCTTTTTGATAATACAGTGCTTAGCAGAGAAATAAACCTGCCGGGAACAGAATATACAGCAGTTCCAACATAACCATGTAAGGCTACAGGACAGTGCTGTATATACTTGAATTTTGGAGCTTTTTCAGCTTTTTAAACTTAGGCTATAAATGGAGGTGACTCACTTTGTGTATGTCATGTAGTTTTATATGGGGGGGGGGGATTGTGGATGATAAATACTGTATGAAACTTCTCAACTGTGAAAGAATCCAAGATTATGTTTTCTAGTTTTTATTAAGTGATTGGTTTACGACGTTCTTGGACCACAAAAACCACATGTTTTTAAAGCTGAGAGATCCACCATTTCATTGCAACTTTGTGCTAACATGTTGACTGAAACTAACCTAAGCATAGAATTCAGAACCTAAGCAACTGCTTTTTAAATAGCTTAATTAAATGATATCTGTGCATGTTAATTATAATAATGAAATCTAAAATTATGTGATGCACTAGAAGTACATAAAATACAGGTTAGGAAAAGTACTGAAAACTAATTAGGATGCAGTGTAAATTCAAAAGTAGCTACATAGCTATTTGGGAAAATTACTTATTTTATGATGCCAATTATTTATTGCACGAACTGTGAGCTTGGCTTTGCAGAGTGAGCTAGAGAAAAGGAATCTGAAGCAGTAGCCTCAATATTTAAGCCAATCTTGTGGCTCATGCAGCAGAGATAATGGGAGTTGTAATTCAGCATACTCTGGAGAACCAAGATGGACAATGCTGTACAAAACAGAACAGAGAAAAGGATTCAAGGGAATAAAATAAATATACAGCCTTAGTAAGACTACACTTGAAATACTACATCCAGTTTTGGGCATCGCATTATAAAAAAATATGTTGAGACTCTGGCAAGAGTGAAGAAAAGAGCAAGAAAGATGATTAAAGGC
Organism: Notechis scutatus; assembly: GCF_049901735.1. Lineage (NCBI taxonomy): Eukaryota > Metazoa > Chordata > Lepidosauria > Squamata > Elapidae > Notechis > Notechis scutatus. Next base: position 132,652,220 of record NC_142009.1, on the reverse strand, counting down.
TAAAATTGAAGGCTAAAACGTATGAAGAATGCTTGCAGGAATTAAGTATGTCTAGTCTAGTGAAAAGGTGACTTTTATAGCAGTGCTCCATTATCTGAGGGGCTGTTACAAAGAAAAGGAATTTCAACTTATTTTCCAAAGCACCAAAAGTCAAGACAAGAAACAATGGATGAAAATTAATCAAGGAGAGAAGCACCCAAGAATTAAGGAGAAATTTCCTAACAGTGAGAACAATGAACCAGGCTTGCCTTCATGAGTTATGCATGCTCCCCCACTGGAGCCTTTTAAGAAGAGACTGGACAGCCGATTGTCTGAATGATATTTGGAATGGAATGCTTGACCAGGGGGTTGGACTAGATGACCTCCAAGGTACTTTCCAATTCTGTTATTCTGTTAACTCTGAATAGAAATGATTAAAGCAAAAGTTAAAGGCACAAAGAGAGCACAGTTGCTTTGAGTTTACTTTTTCACCAGTAATCTTTATGGCTGATTTTATTATAGTTGTATACCTATGAGTTATTATCTGCATGCAGGCCTCACAGTTTAATAATGCCTATGCCTTTTGTTTGCAGCCAATGCTAGGATTATGTTTGCAATCCGGGCGCCATTTTTAATCCTCCTCATTGCTTTGAATTTAAGGGTGGTTTGGAACATCGTAGAAAAAAAGCGGGGTTCAGAAACAGTCAGGAGAGAGTATGTAGATAGATTATGCCAGTGGTGGCAAACCTTTGGGGCTTGGTGTGTCAAAAATTTGGAAAATGCCTAATTTGACTCTGGTGGCATGTCACACACACTCTGAATAAAAGGGAAGCAATCCCCCCTCCTCCGCCTCTCCAAATCTAGGCCATCCTAAACAGCAACACTTGAGGGCGGTGCTGAGGCTCAGGCCTAGACTTCAGTCCTTTTTGAGCACAGCTGCTGCTGTACTCAAAAAGGCTCTCAAATTATTCCCCAAGGTATGCAAGAGTCATCTTATGATGGGCGGCATAAAACATACATACATACATACATACATACATACATACATACATACATACATACATACATAAGCAAGCAAGCAAGCAAGCTGTGGGGAACGGTGCAATTGCTCCTGTGGCCCAGGGCTCCCTAAGACCTGCTGTGTGCTGCTTATCTTTAGGTGGTGGTTTCTTTCTGTTGACAGGTCCCTACCTGAGGTTAGGATCATACTAGGCCTTTATTATTGAAGTGACTTTGGCGAACGCTCTTCCACAGCCGCTGCAGCCTCTGAAGACCACACAAAAGCACATGCACACACCCATTCTCACACGATTTTTAAAGGCTCTGGAGGCTGTATGACTTCCAGAGGGTCTGAAGACCGTATGACAGCACATACCCTATTTTTGTCCATCCTCCGCAGCCTCCAGAATTTGCATTAGAATGGGGCATGTTTTGGAGAAGGGTTGTCAGGTGTCAGTGAATTCTGGCCGAAACGCTAACATGTCATCCAAAACATTGTGGCGTGTCAGCTTGGACATGAGTGCCATAGGTGCGACATCACTGGATTATGTAGAGTGTTTTTATTTTTCTTGGATGGAAAAGAAGGAAAATCATAGAAAAATGTTTTCTGAAAATCGAGGGGTCAGCTCTGATTTGCGGAATCTTAGTTGCACTCTAGATCTTTTCTGGATCTTTTAATATGCAAAGTGCATAATGTGAATTGGTGCATTAAGAATATGGAGATCGTCTCTCCATCCCCAATACTGAAAGGCAAATATCTTTTCCACCAATCAATTGCATGGATTAAATCTGAAATTTTTGAATGGAAAGCTTTGTGCTAAACTGTTTTTTTTTAAATTTACTAAATGAATACTATATTATATGTATTTTTCATGTGGAGTGGCCTTCTTCTAAAAGGCTTAACATTATGAAGTAGCAAATTTACAAGATCAGAAATGGAATAAATTGCATCTTACCCATTTTAATCATTTTATTTCTATATTCGTTTCAAACAATGTAAACTTGTAGTCCTTCGGGATAGGATCTTAATTTCCTACTTAGCTGGTAAACGGAGACACATTCGTATTCATATAGACACACATATCCACTCAATGGACATCTTTGATGGTGGCATTTGATTATCTTTTTAATGGTTTCCTGCTATTTTTATGTACAGTAGTTACTTTTCCAGATTGATGAGGAACCGTCTCATTTGTGCAGATGGGAAATGCTTATTATGCTAATAGCATTCTGCATTGTTAGCAAGGATTATTAGACTAGTTGTTAGAATTGCCTCTAGTGGAATTAAGTAGGTGACAAGGTAAAAGGAAGAGATAAATGACAGTGACCAGAAAAGGAATGTGCTAAAGAAAAAAAAATTACAACAAAGAAGTCACTGTGAGATTTCTTATTGAATGGATGGACCGATCATCCCCATTTTCAAGAAGGAGAATAGTTTCAAAGATAATCAACTTTGCTAATTAATGGGTTGTAATGAATATGCATGTATGGCTGTGAAAGATGGACCATAAGGAAAGCTGAGCGCCAAAGAATTGAAGCCTTTGAATTATGGTGCTGGAGAAGACTCCTGTGAGTCCCTTGGACTGCAAGGTGATCAAACTGGTCAGTTCTAGAGGAGACCAACCCTGACTTCTCTTTAGAAGGCCAGATCCTGAAGATGAAACTCAAATACTTTGGCCACCTAAAGAGAAGGAAGGACTCACTGGAGAAGACCCTAATGTTGGGAAAGATTGAGGGCAATAGAAGAAGGCGACAGCAGAGAATGAGGTGGCTGGATGGAGTCACTGAAGCAGTCGGAGTGAGCTTAAACGGACTCTGGGGGATGCCTGGAGGAACGTTGTCCATGGGGTCACAATGGGTCAGACATGACTTCTCAACTAACAACAACAATAATGAATATGCAAGTGTGGCCAATGTACTCTGAAGATGTTTCATAGCTGAAACAGATTGCAGTCATTCACTAATCTCAGCAGACAGTTCATGAGGAACTCTTTGCCTTAAAATGTGTAGAATTTTCCAGAAAAATGTTTATTTCCCAGAAAATTATTATGAAAGGGTCTAAGAAGGACAGAGGGTCTCTTGCGCTATATGTCAGGGGACATCCAAGACGTCTTTGGTATAAGGCAAAGGCTCAAGAAATTAGGCCATCCAAATAATATTTCTAATATTTGAAAAGGAATAAATAAGTTACAGTAGAATGTTCAGCAAGAAAGAAAACCAGGAAAAGGATCAGAAGGAAAAAAGGGAGGCCGGATTGTCTAAACGACATATTCTTTTTTTTCTTTTTTTCGGGTGTTTATACGTGCTATGCAATAAGGGATTTTTCAAAATCATTTTTAACCCAAAGACATACATAATGTACAATCAATCTCTTCTGGATTCATAATAAATCAAGAGCAATCCAAACACCAGAGCAGGTGTGCTAACTCACCAAGTCTGGCTTGCATTAAAGCTTTCAAGAGGTGCACGTGGGCTGCCCCCTGTGCCCGACAAGCACCCCTTTTTGCAACTGTTAGGAGCTTCTAATGTTTGGTGAAGCCCGAAGGTAATGTTCCCTAAGCCAGAAAACTTTCTTTCATAATACAGTGCATATTTATGGGTGTGGGTCATGGGGGCATCTAGTTTTCCATTTCTACTGTGCGTGCATGCCTGGGTGTCTATTTCTCTCCATAGTTATTCACAGTCATTCCTAAAGAATTGTCTGTGTCCCATTACACCAGCCAATCCCACCCAGTCAGGCAGGGAAGGTATGTTGCAGACCCCATTAGTCAAAGAATTATGACGGGTGGGGTCCAAAAAGAGAGCCTTCTCTCCAATTGTACCTGCCCTAAAGAAAATTTCTTCCCCAGAGTTGAAGTGGCCTCCTACTCTCCTGGCCTTCCAGAAAGGCATAAAACATGACTCTGTCTGCAGCTTTGCTTGGGATGCACAGAGGAGCATGCAGGGCCATCTTAATAGCATTATGGATCCTGGGCAAAGCAGTGTACTTGAGCCTCTACGACAACTGCTCACAGGAATAAAAATGAAAATGGTCGATAAACTGTATTTATACGACACAAGGTGCACTGAAGGGTTAACATACACAGATTAGTATGAGGCCCCTAGGCTAAGGGGGCTCACAGGCAAGTGCCCATCAGGCCCATGCGTTAAGATAGCCCTGGGAGCATGTAGCAGTAGGGCTGGTTAGCACCCTCAAATCCCTCTTCCCACCTTTTAATTTTAAGCATCCCTTGCCTCCTTTAAAATTTATATACTGTTTTAATGCGTTGGAAGAAAGATCCTTCTGGGTTCAGTTCCAAGTGGGGAAAAAGACACAGGGAACATGGAGGCTGTTTGGGAAGATGGTTTAATGGTGGACAGGAGGACCACATGACTTGGAGCTCCAAAGTGAAAAGGATGGTCACATGCTTCAAGATGTTGGGTGAAGAAAAAGAAGGAAAAGGGAAAGGGCTGATATGCTGAGAGTGCCTGGGTTTTATACCCTCTGTTGGGATTTGAATTTGAGCTTGTATTCTGATTGGCTGTCAGACTCCCATGGGGCCATGCTGTAGGCCAGGGGTGTCCAGCCTTTCACCTTCCCTGGGCCACATTAGAAGATGAAAATTTGGTTTGGGCCGCACATAATTAAATTAAATAATTAATTAAATTAAATTAAATTAAATTAAATTAAATTAAATTAAATTAAATTAAATTAAATTAAATAATAAAATAAAATAAAATAAAATAAAATAAAATAAAATAAAATAAAATAAAATAATAAAATAAAATAAAATAAAATAAAATAAAATAAAATAAAATAAAATAAAATAAAATAAATTAAATTAAATTAAATTAAATTAAATTAAATTAAATTAAATTAAATTAAATTAAATTAAATTAAATTAAATTAAATTAAATTAAATTAAATTAAATTAATAAAATAATAAAATAAAATAAAATAAAATTATTATTTATTATTTATTATTAATTATTTATTAAAAATTATTTATTTTTATTTTATAATTTTCCGCCAAATTTTGCGGGGTGGGGGGGAGGGGCGGAAGAAAGCTTGCCCGCCTCGCGCCTACCTCTCCTCCTGCAAATGCAGCAGCGGTGGCAGCGGCGGCGGGGCAGAAGCAGCAGCGGCGGCGGCGGCGGCGGGGCAGAAGCAGCAGCAGCGGCGGGGGAGGGGCAGAAGCAGCAGCAGCGGTGGCGGGGGCAGAAGCAGCAGCGGCGGCGGTGGCGGGGGGCAGAAGCAGCGGCAGCGGCGGTGGTGGGGACAGAAGCAGCAGTGGCGGCGGTGGGGGGCAGAAGCAGCGGCGGCGGCAGAAGCAGCAGCGGCGGCAGGGGCAGAAGCAGCAGTGGTGGCGGCGGGGGCAGAAGCAGCAGCGGTGGCGGTGGCGGCAGCGGCGGCAACAGCAGAAGGTGGCGGGGCGGGACTTTTGGGCTGCGGCTGCCCGCCTTTTCAGTTGCTCGCCTTGCCCTGCCTCTACTCCTCCTCCTCGCTGGATCTTTCATGAAGGTTGGGGTGAACGTTGGGCCGCATTACGAGGCGACCTGGGCCGCATGCGGCCCGTGGGCCACGGGTTGGACAAGCCTGCTGTAGGCTGTCCTGAGTCCCAGGCTTGGTTGAGCCTTGCTTGAGGTTGAGCCTTGGTTGAGCCCCATGCTGTAGGCTGTCCTGAGTCCCAGGCTTGGTTGAGCCTTGCTGGATGATGATGTAATGAAAGGGCTTTGGGCAATTCCTATTATAGCTTTACCTGGAGATCTTTGTTATGTAAAATAGACTGGCCTAGGCCAGAGTAATGGTCCATTAGTAAAGGGTGTGTGTGTGTGTGGCTGAGTTTCTGCCTCTCTGAGTTTCTACTTTATTTAGGGGAAATATTCTGCCTTTTTAATATTTCCTAGTGTAGGAAGTTAGCACCCACCCCTCTCCTAGAAAAATGAAATATCCTGGGAAATATTAAAAAGGCAGAATATTTTCCCTAAAAAGAGTAAAGTAGAAACTCAGAGAAGCAGAAACTCAGCCCCCTCTCCTTTGCTATGAGCCATTAAGGCCTAGGCCAGAGTATTCTACATAATAAAGGGTCTACCCATCTCACCACCTGGCCTGGGAAGATTATATCAGCCAACACTCAGATGAAGTCATGTGGTCCAGACAAAACCTACAAAGTTAGCTAAGATCCCCACCCCGGGTGTCTGACAGCCAGGGGGATGCATTTCTTACACAGGAACAGGAAACACTAAGGTGGGGCCCAACAGAGGTTATATAAGGGTCTCTCAGCATCTTAGTCTTCCCTTCTTGACCTTTTCTTCTCACCTTGAAGTATGTGATCATCCTTTCACTTTTGGAGCTCCAAGCCAAGTAGTCCTGCTATCCACCATTAAACCATCTTTCCAAATAGCTTCCATGTTTCCAGTGTCTTTTTCCCCACTTGGAACTGAACCCAGAAGGATATTTCTTTCAACACTAGGGTATGTCATTTTTCTAAGAGAGGGGTGGGTGCCAACTTCCTACAAATGCTTTTAATATTTTATTTGAACACCACCCAGGTTCCCTCTGCTAGGGAGATAAGCAGTTTCAAAATTTGACAAACAAACAAATTTCCCCTTCATATATGAACAATATTTTGAGTTCATTTTTAACAGTCTTCCACTAGCCAGTAGAAGATAATTTAAAATGGCTTTTTTTTCCTTAAAAAGGGGGAGCCAAATTTTATCCTGCCTAGCATGTATTGTTTTGTTTTTTTTTTTTAAAAAAAATCTGTATTATGTTTTATATTCTGTTTTATGATGTTGTTTTGATTCATGTTCTTAGCTCCCCTAAAGCAGTGTGGGTGTGCTAAGAAGTCTGGATAGAAAAGGAAATTCTCACAATTGGAAAGCAACACATATAACAGTATTAAGTGTTTCTTCCATTTTATTTTTGAAGCTAGACTGCTGTTTTAAAAAGACTCTCTTGTAGTCATCCAGTTCAAAAAAAAAAAGGGACTGGCAAATACATATCAATACATTCCGATTTGGAATGTATTACTATGTATTTGCCAGTTTTTTTTTTCCAGTTGAAGACTGATGGGCTTCCCTGAGGATGAAGAGCAGATCAATCACCCTATTATCTCTCCCTTCGACTGAGACCTCCATGGATTGCTGGAAACTATCCGGCCACAAATTCAGCTGCAAGCTGCATCTTTCCTTTTTTTTGAGGAAGTGGACAATTGAATGGAAAGGTGAAAGAGAGGCCAATTCTCTCTCTCTCTCTCTCTCTCTCTCTCTCTCTCTCTCTCTCTCCCTCCCTCCCTCTCCCTCTGTCTCTTCCCCTCTCCTCCTCTCCCTCCCCCTCTCTCCCATTTTCTCAGATGCAGAAAGGTCAGGGACTGACTTCATCTGTCAAACTTAATCAGCTGATGAAAAGTCTACAGATGCCCAAGGTTCTGGCTCCTCTATTTCAGGCATAAATCTTAATGGGCAAATCACTTGGTAATGTGTTACTTCCTGAAACGTGGAGCTGTTCTTTTCAGGAGTGTGCTAGAGGCTTCTGGTAGCGTGGGGAGTCTCCCTGGGTGCCGCACTTTGGACGGGTGATAGATGTGACAGTTTCCTGAATGCTGATTTGCTTATGATAAGGCTTGGCTATTCGGCCTCCGGTGAGGGATTTCAGCATAGTGAATAGCTGTCTGTGCCTTGGCTGGAATGGGAGTCAAATAGTTTTCAGCATTGTTTTAATGAACAGGCTGCAGCTTCACAAAAGGGGGGAAAAAGAAGGAAAGGGGACCTGATGATGGAAATCCTATGTGGCGGTCGCCATCTTCAACCCCAGATTGTGGAAGAGGAGTGAGACCCTCTTGTGACAAGAATGAAGTGTTTGAACCTGTGTCACTGAGATTCTTCAGGCTGACAGATATCTGGATCATGCAAATTCAGATTTACTTACTGCGGCCCTGAGGCCAGATGCAAATAAATAAGACACTGAATAAAAGGAGTATCACATCAAAAATATGTGTAGATCAGGTGATAGATTTTATTCTCCGGGCTTGCTGTTTAGCTTCCGAATGTTTTGTCACCAGGCTAGGTGACATCCCGTCTCAACTGAGCGACCAACCAACAACAGCACCAACCACATCTTCACCTGATATCACCAGCCAGTCACATGACATGTCACACCAGCCAATCACAGGGCCCACCGACCACATGATCCCATGAGATCAATAAAAATGGAGAACTGAAACAAAATGCTTCAACTGAAGTCCCATTGAGGACTTATCTAGACATCATCTAGCCTGGTGACAAAACATTCGGAAGCTAAAACAGCAAGCCTGGAGAACAAGCCACCACCAAGTATCACATCCTAATTTATATCTCACATACGTGTATATGAGAAAAACAATAATGGAATCTACAAATAATTAAGAACACGATTACCAAAATAAATCCAAATAAAATATTACTGTAAGAAGTTTCAATCATAAGTAATGGTACAGTTATGGCTGCTGAGAACACAGTATCCCACCTGACTGAAGTGAGTGCCTTATGAAATTTTAAAATGGGAATAGATGATAAATTGATGGCTGGAAGAGAAGGGATGCTTTTGGGAGCAACTGATAAATCATGGGGTGTGACAGCCCTTACTTAGGTTTGTTTGAAAATCCATATCCCAGATTTGTTTTATCTAGGGCTTTTTTAAAAAAAAGACATGATGATTTAAAGTGCCCTTTCAATATTAATGGGGTCAAACTTATTGTGAGTAGAATTTAGCTGAGGGTAAGAAGAAGAAACCATGCTCTGACAAACAGTCTGAAAGGATCATATAGATCAGTTGTGGGATTCAATTATTTTTACTACCGGTTCTGTGGGCGTGGCTTGGTGGGCGTGGCAGGGGAAGGAGACTGTAAAATCTCCAGTCAGAGGTAGTATTTGCCGGTTCTCCAAACTACTCAAAATTTCCACTACCAGTTCTGCAGAACAGGTCAGAACCTGCTGAATACCACCTCTGATACAGATCTCAGTACAATTCAGTCCAAATACATACAGTGATACTTTGACTTGGGTCATGATTTTGTCTATAACATAACTTCCCAATTCCAAAACCTATGCTCCTCCCACTATTTTTCACTTTGAATTAATTTATCTGCCATCACTATTACCTCTTTTGGTTTCAAAATTTCTTCTTAAATGGATTGGGGCAGAGGTGGTATTCAGCAGGTTCTGACCAGTTCTGGAGAACCTGTAGCAGAAATTTTGAGTCGTTCAGAGAACTGGCAAATATCACCTCTGACTGTCCCCGCCCTCATCTATTCTTTGCCTCCCGATCAGCTGGGTCTTCTTTTGTTGCCCTACACAGGAGAATGGAGCTGGAAAGCAGGTTTGTGGGGTGGGGAGGGAATGGAGATTTTGCAGTATCCTTCCCCTGCCAGCCCACCAAGCCACACCACGCCTACTAAGCCACGCCCACAGAACTGGTAGTAAAAAAATTTGAATCCCACCACTGGATTGGGGTATCCATTTCTTTCAAAGAGAGATGTTGAATGTTTAAGAAAATTATCTTTCTCTGGTCTTAAATCAACTTGATTAGAGTTACCTGGCAAGATAGTGGATTGGTCCAACAGCAGGTACGATGGACCTACTTCCATATCCAAAAAACTCAAATTGGACCTGGAAGTTTCTGTTCATTGCTCTTCCTTGTCTGTAACTGGTGTTCATGATCACCTGGTCAATGAAGACCATCTTATTTTCCAAGAAAGAAAGTATTAAGATCAGGAATCTGTATTGGTTTCAGCTAAGGCATTAAGCAACAAAATCTCCTAAAAGAATAAAGGTTTCTCCGCCAGTTGTGTCTGACTCTAGGGAGTGGTGCTCATCTCCTTTACCTAGCTGAAGGAGCCAAGATTTGTCAGAAGGTATTTCCATATTCATGTGGCTGCCATGACTATACACTGAGGCACATGGAATGCTATTACCTTCCCACTGAAGTGGTACCTATTTCTTTACTCTCATTATCTACTTGCATTCGTATGCTTTCAGACTTCTAGGTGGGCAGAAGTTGGGGCAAGAATGAGAGCTCACTCCATCATGGAGTACTTAGTCTTGAACTGCAAACCTTCTGGTCAACAAGCCCAGTGTTTTAACCACTCAGTCTCTGCTCCCCCTACAAAGTCTCCTAGGAGCCCTAAAAAGGATGGACTTGAAGGAAAGTATGATGCTCAGTACAATTTACAGTCTTTTATCTGGGGCATTTGTTAAAACTTAGATTGGATAATTAGTACAAATGTATATGTCCATCCTCAGCCATGGAAGTGTAGTTCATAATTTTGGGCCTGTCACACTCCCTCACAGGATTCACATTACCTCACAGGATTATCATTGCAAGGAAACATGGAGGACAAAGCGTCGTGTATTGTACCTCATACTCCTGGAGAAAAAGCAAGCTATAAGTCTAAAAAATAAATAAGAATAAAAGCCCAAATGTTGGCAGCCATTTTAATGCTAGCAAACATTTGCCGTACCACAACATTTTACTCCTGTGGGAGGTGTGCTGCGATTGCTAGGTATGGTTGCATAGGAAGATGCTTGTGGTAGGGGCTATCACTGAGAAGAGACAGTATTAATGAAGGCTGATTGAAGGTGGCCCTGGTGGGATCAGTGTGATTGACAGCTCTAAGGTGGGTGGGCCCTGACATTTGCTAAATGATGATGATGAGGATGTATATATTGGATCTGTTTTCTTTCCAGCTCTGCTTGTATTAAAGTAACAAACTTCAACTGATGTTGTTAAAGAATTGGAGTATAGGGAGGCCTTTTCAGTCAGCATGAGAATTATCTGTACTATCTGCTTAGCTCTTAGAAATTCACCCTCACTCCATTATTGGGAAAAGCGTCAATAAAATGCTTAGGAAGCATGTTGGCTCAGCAGAGAAGAATATCTGGAGCGATGTGGTCCAAATTAGAGATGTTCAAAGTGTCTTGGGGTCTTCTCAGTGTTTTCTTTAGAAAGGAGCTCCACAGTGTTTGACGATGTTAAGTCCTAAGAAAACTTCTTTATAAACAGAGCATTCAAGAAGGTAATGTGGCACTTTCACACTATAGAAACAAAAGAGGCTCACTCTCTGCCAAACAGATTATGAAAAAAAAAAGGGGGGGGGGAGATGGACAGTGAACCAGAAAACTTCCAATCAGATGTGGAGAAGATGAGTCAAGTGATGAGGTTGTGATGAAACTATTAGTCTACTAATGCTGAAAGGAAAAACGTAGAAGGAACACTACTTAGTTGTTTAATTTTGCTTTTTAATTGTGTTTTTCAATATAATATGCTCCTTCCAATATTGCCCTGCTGTGCTATTTGTTGATAGAAAAGAAGTAGGGGTTACTGTGGATGGATTAAATAAATAATAGCTGCTTCCCACTTATAGCAAAAGCAATAGCACTTAGGCATATACACCATTTCATAGTGCTTTACAGTCCTCTCTAAGCAGTTTACGGAGTCAGCATATTGCCCCCCAACAATCTGGGTCCTCATTTTACCAACCACAGAAGGATGGAAGGCTGAATCAACCTTGAGCCTGTCAGAATCGAACTCCTGGCAGTGAGCAGTCAATTAGCCTGCAATATTGCATTCTAACCACTGCGCCACTATGGCTTATAAAAAATGTAATCCAAACTCAAGCCTGAATGTTTGTTTGTTTATTGGACTTGTATGCTGCCCATGCCATCTAGAAGCAACTCTGAGAGCTTAAGGACTTATCTTAGGATTTGATGAGGGGGGTTATATGGACATCTCTTTATTGTGAATTATTCAGTGCTGAATGAACTGCTAGTTCTTAAGTATTGTTCCTAGCCCTGAGCCTTTAATTTAAATGAGGGTAATAATACAAATCATTTCTCCAATGCAGAAAACATTCTAAGTTGTCCCTAGAAAACAGCAAGTGGCAAATGAAGCACAACTAGGGAAGGAGAAAGGCTACAAACAACAGGGGGTTGATTTTTTGAAAACAGAAAAAGTTGTTGATCTCCTCTGGTCAGCAGCTATCAGCATGTTAAATCACTTTATTTGCAATTGCACAGGGGTGAGAATTCAAATTAAATGAGGCCTTCTGATTAATCTTGTCAGATAATTGTTTCCCAGGTTAAACACTTCTGTCCAGTATATCTTTCCTATGAGAAAATTAAGCAAAGCAACACAAACTGCACACAATTAACTACGGCAGTCTCCAAAACTGAAACAAATGGAGAAGTGCTAAATTAGAACTTGAGGAGTGAATCTGAGTTCAGGAGAACTGCCTGAGAAAAAAATTTCTCCATCCCTCCCACCCCAACGATTTCACTTCAGCATGCTTGGTTTAAATAACTCTACAAGAACACACACAGAAGTAAACCTGATGTTGCACTTCCTGAAAACCATGCTATAAAGAGAGAGAATACTTCTCTTTTGAGGCTGCCACATTATACAAGAGATACTTGAGAAGGAAATGATACTTCACAGCTTGGAGGAAGTTGGTGAAATAGAACCTAACTCATAGGCAGGGTTCAATATTACACTGGACAACAAAAAGATTGCTTCCTAGACATTTTGGGGGTATATATTATAGATTTTTTGGGGGGGCTGCTAATCATGTAATTTAACCCATCATGTACCTTTAATAGAACTGTTCTGCTTTTACACAATGGCAATGTATCAGTATCTGCTGGCTATGCTGCACCCATGAAAGAAGCATACGAAAAACATGAAACTGTTGTTGAAGCACATTCCATACACCAAGTGCAACTGGGATATCTGTGGAGTCTAAAAGCAGTGGCTCTGGTGCTTGGAATGCAGTTTGGATATATCAAATGAGGAAGCCGTCCAAGAGAGTCACAACTACATAATAATTTAAAGATAAAATTAGATTAAAAACTTTTTTAAAAATTGATTAAAAAAATCTAAAAAAGCCCATTATACCTTCAGAAACATGTATATGTTGTAATGGTGGATTCCTTCCTTCCTTCCTTCCTTCCTTCCTTCCTTCCTTCCTTCCTTCCTTCCTTCCTTCCTTCCTTCTTTCCTTCCTTCCTTCTTTCTTTCCTTCCTTCCTTCTGCCTTTCTGGCTTCCTTCCTTCCTTCCTTCCTTCCTTCCTTCCTTCCTTCCTTCCTTCCTTCCTTCCTTCCTTCCTTCCTTCCTCCCTCCCTCCCTCCCTCCTTCCCTCCCTCCTTCCTTCCTTCCTTCCTTCCCTTCCTTCTGCCTTTCTGCCTTCCTGCCTTCCTTCTTTTCCTTTCTTCCTTCTCCCCCCCTCCCTTCTCTACATATTGGTTGTCATTGTAGCAAAATCATGTAGGTAATTATAATGTCTATCTTTTCTTGCAGAGTAAAAAGATGTTTTTTCTCAAAGACCTTGGGAAGCTCAGAGTAGGCACTGAATTATTATTTTTTTAATCCTGTCAACTGGATGAAGGACTAATTTGCCTATATTGATCTCAGCATATTCCCTACATTTTTAGGCCAGCGGCCATGAAGTCAGTTTCATGCTTTGTTTGGAAGGACTGGAGAGCAAACATGTTGCAGTGGGAAAGAACTCTAGGAATTCACTATTGAAAAGTGGTTGGTGAATCAAAAAGTTGAGAAAATGGGGGCTAGGGTGTTAGACAGTTGTCTGAGAAAATGTGCTTATAAGTCTGCAAGCTAGAGGAAGACTACATGATATAGAAAGCTGAAGTATCACAAATTAATCCTATGTGAACTAGATATGCATATCAGGTAGCACAAACATCTGTACGGATGGCATGACATCTGGCTCACTTATATGGGATATGATAGATTTCCCAACTTGTTCTCCTGGCATTGTTTCTTTCCCCTGTGAGACATTAGTCTCTCCAGGGTATTTCCATTATTGGTTTTAAAAATGGATGTGGTTTCCACAAGCTACTGAGAGGCATGTTACTATTTGATGGTATGATAATACCACTTTAACAGTTTCCTCAAGGGATGAACCTCAAATTACCTTCTTTATATAGTTGTGCGGTGGTGGATCATCTCAGAGCTTTTGATTTGAAGCTGATATTTCTATACAAAATGCCCATATAGTCTTCTGACACTACCACCCCACCCTGGCAATAACCTCCTACGTCTCTTAGGATGTGCTCAGAATGAAATGGAAATGGTTAGACTAAATATGTGATAAAACATCTGTATACTGACTTGTCTTTCAATTCCAAATATGTGTGGTGTGGTTGTTATTGCCACTCAAACACATTATAAACCCAGTGGTTAACACACAATATTCTTTAACATATGCCGAATGAGCAATAGAGCAGGTATTAATAAGCTTAACAAGCTTAATAAGCAGTAATGCAAGAAGATCCTAGGCCCCTTCCTTTCCCTTCCCCTCCCCTCCCTTCCTTGCCCTGGATGAGGTAATCATCAGAAGTAGGTCAAGTCATATTAGTGTGTTAATGACATTCAGCTATGTATCTCGACCTCTAGTTGAGGAAGTGATGCTGTCAAGGACTTGTCCCAAACTGTTGGGATCTAGATGGAGAAGAACAAACTTCTCAACCTAAGAAGGTCAAGTGGGGTTGGTATGTGGGCTAACCGGGACTGGGGATTCTCCATCCTTAGATCTAAATGGAGATGAACTTCCACAAAAATAATTGGTATCAAAGGACAGATGGCGACTGTGTCAAGGAAGATCTTTGTCCAGACTCATCTCATGTGCCAGTTGTGTCTATTCCTGAGCTAGAAAGTTCTTCTCACATTCCCGCTGCCTTATATGTGGAGTACTGCAGAGCATTTGCATGGGACTGCCATGAAGACCATTCCGAAATTTAACCTGCCCCAGAATGCAGCAACATAAGCAGTCCTGAGACTTCTGTTACATGAGCTATAGTGTCCCGGTAGGTTTCTAGGTTCAGTTCAAGATGCTAGTTGTTGTCTACAAAAACTATATGGAACAGGCATAGTTATTTAAAAGACCAACTCCGTTCTGCTGTTTCATGTAAGATTTGACAAAGTGAACCTGCTCAAGATCCCACCCATTAAGCAAGGTCATCTGATGGGATCTAGGAAATAAGCATTGTCTGTCATGCCATGTTTTCCATGGAACAGCATACCCTCACCTCCATTTCCAGAGATTTGAAAAGCAGCGATCTTGCCATTCTTTAAGTGTGCCTTGAAGACCTGGCCTCTTTCCACAGGCTTTGAGATATGCTTCCAGGTTTTCAATGGGTGTTTCTTCCTCTGGAGTGGCAATGTTCCCCTTCTGTTCTCTTTGATGTTTTGTACTGTATTTCTGGTTTTAATTCTGTATGTTGCCTGGAATAATTGAGGAATTGAGGCCTTACTAATGTAAAACACACACACACACACACACACACACACACACAAATAATTGATCAATCAATCTACCTATCTATTGTCATTTTCACAACTGAAAAAATTTCCATCAGTTTCCCCATTTTATGAACACTGTGCCAAGGTACACAAATTCATCTAATCATACATTTTGTCTTTTTTTTTTTTTGCCAACAAATGTATGGTTGTTCACTTCATTTTCTTGTCAAACATAGCTAGTTTGATTTTCTGTACATTAATTTTCAGATTCATCCTTCTCCGCATAATACAATGTGTCTAACATTCACTGTAAGTTATTATGCATTCTCAGCCAACAGCACAGCACGATCTGCCTTCGTAGACATTTATGACCCCAACAAGCATACATTTAACATCACCATAAGCATTTATTTATCCACAAATACAATAAACCATCAAGCATTCAAGCAATTTCATCTTCATGTATAATGTTCCATAGTTCAAGTGTATCTATAACCTATTCAAGTCTATCCAATTGTATTTGTTAAAGGATTTCTCTAAATAATATAAAATAAAGCATAAAATAAAATTTTCACCTCACATCCCTTTGTTTCTAGTTTTTTTTTTGTTTATGTGAAAAGCAAAAATCTATTTTTACACACTCAGCTTGCATTAAACTACAATGTGTTTCCAGATTTTGCTTCATAGTCACTTTTCATAACCTCCCAATCAGAATTCTGTCAAAAATCTTTCTAGATATACTTAGTGATTTCATTCTCCTGTACTGTAAGAACATTAGATTTAAAGGACAAGTTAATATTAATTACGTATCCCTCACAAGAAATAAAATAGACCTGGAGAACCTGGCATGGGGTAACAGATACTTTCCCAAAATTATCAGAGAAGCAATAGAGATGTATAAACATAAATGTAATTAAAATAAGGAGAAAGCTAGGTTTTGCTTTAATAACCAAGCAAGAAGCAATTGTGACATCAGTCTCCATACCATGCCAGGATATTTGCTGGCTCCTTCGGTGGAGTCGCATAACTGTGCACTTCTAATGGGAGACCAACTACTGCTCAGCTTCCATTAATATGGGGTAGTTGCCACGTTAACTTCCCATAATTTAATAACCTGGCATAGGGAGATTATGAACTCGGAGAGATTATGGTAGTGTTTTTTCCAATGCAAACATGTTCTTCAGATGGGATGATAGATACCTAATGGTTTCTAGTGAAATGGAAAGCATAGACCTTATTACCATCTTTAATTGTACCTATGCCTCATGCAGCAATCCCTTGACCCAGTCAACTTTGGCACATTTGACTAGTACGTTGCAGGTACAACCGTCAATTTTATTCTAAGCATGCTCATATTATTCAGGGCAAGCTGGGAACTGTAACCTTGCAAACCCACATCGTGTTTCCTGCATCCTATCAAGTAGAAAATACATGCAGCATTCCATTTGTGCCAAGGGCTGCTGTTCAATGAATTTATGCTGCAAGTCCATGTGTTAGTTCTATCCCCTTGCTACTTGCCATGAGTGGCCAGATTGGGCAATCTTTCCCTTCTCCAGCCACTGCAGCAGAACGAGCTGGCTCCCTCCATTGGTGACGGCTGGCCAGTTTTTGATGAGTGCCAGTTTGTCTGCCGGCAATAGGTCAGGAAGCCTTCGTTCCAGCTGCTTACCGAACCGTGATCTTTTTCTCCCCTAATCACTACCTCAGATACAAAATGAATGGGTGTGAACCTTCACCATCATTAGGAAAAATGATGACAATTAAATGTAATTAATAAACACTCTCCCATGACAGGACATATGCACACTGTGTCTTGACTGGACCAAACATGGAAACTGGTACACCTCATTACCCAAATGAATTGATATTGCACAGCCCAACTTCCACTATAAATAACATACTTGAGAGGCATCTTCTGATTTCTCATGCATATATATATTCCCAACAACACGAGCATCTTCCTAGTTAGGGGTTATGAGAAGGCACATGGTTAATCACATCAGTCCAGATGGTTGGCTCCCTTCTTGCCAAGGAATAGTATTGAGCACCATTTTAATGTTCATTTACATAAGATGAATGTTAATAAAGACCCCTGAATGCCTAGATTTTTCTTTGCTCGTCTCAAATCAAGCTTGGATGATGTCCTGAAATTTACTGTGTACATCCTAAGAAGCACGCATTACCATTAGCCACTCAGGACACATAACACATTGAAGAATCTCCTTTTTGATGTTAAAAGCCTTGCTGCCTTCAGTTATGAAAGTCTTGGCAAGAGTTTCTCTGTGGGGTTGGTTCCAACTTTAAAGGCCGTTAAAGGCAAATTGCTTTAAAAAAAACATATTTCAACTTGAATTCATACTGGGCACATTTGTACTCAGACCCACATTTCGGTGCAGACAGTGTTTCTAGAATTGTGTCATTATTCTGGAGGTCATTCTAGTCCAACCTTTTGCTCAGGTTAAGGTATGCAGTCAAAATGGACCTCTGCAGGCTTAGCCTCTCTGGATAGATATCTCCAAATCTTTATCTCCCAAGGAAATTCCAAAACCAGTTCCTGTTTAGCCTTTCTAAATCTCATCATCATCTCATCTTCCTAGAATTTTTCTCACAGGAGTAAGTTCTGCTTTTCAAATAGACAAATGCCATCAGGTCATGTCTGCATTTTCATGGAGATGGCTGTTGATCTATAGGTTACAACAACAACAGAAAAGAACCTGACTGACCAACTTATCGTCTGGGCCTGATGTTGGTTTGATTTGTGTTCAGCTCAGCACCTGGGGGTGGGCAATATCCAATGTCGTCATTAGGAGGAACAGATCTCACTGCCATTTAACCTTTCTAAATGTGTATCTGAAATCCAGTCCCCTACAAATGACATAGTTTGATTCCAGTCCTTTGATGCAACAATGAACCAATCTCACAATGAGAAAACTCTTTACAGTTATACAGTACACCCACCGCCTTAAAATAACATGTCTGGATTCATGTATATTTGACAGATATCATCTTCTTGCCAGACTCTCCTTTTGGAAGAAGGTTGCTGAGAACATGGTTGGTACAAAGCTACAGAGCACTCTAGAAGAAGCAGATTACCCGAGGATACATCCTTCTTGGTTCTTTTGGATGTCTCGCTGGCCTTCAGTACTATGACAGTGGTACCCTTCTGGACCATATGAAAACAAATGACATAGTCTTGAGGGTGAATGAGTCTATGTAGTGCTGTAGGAAGTTAGCACCCATACCTCTCCTAGAAAATTGAAATATCTTAGGAAATATTAAAAAGGCAGAATATTTCCTCCAAAAAGAGTAGAAACTCAGAAGCAGAAACTCACCTCAGAAGCAGAAACTCACCCCCACCTTTGTTAATGGGTGGGCCATTAAGGCCTGGGCCAGAATACTTTACATAACAAAGATCTCCAGGTAAAGCTATAGCAATTGCCAAAAGCCCCATCATCATCCAGCAAGGCTCAACCAAGCCTGGAACTCAGGACAGCCTACAGAGTTGCCCCTGCCCCAGAGTTGCCTCAGAGTTGCCTCATGGGAGTCTGACAACCAGTTAGAAACAAGCTTCAATTCAAATCCCAACAAAGGTTATAAAACCCAGGCACTCTCAGCACCTCAGCCCTTTCTTGATCTCTTCCTTCACCTTGAAGCATGTGATCATCCTTCCTTTTCACTCTGGAGCTCCAGGCCATGTGGTTCTGTCCACCATTAAACCTTCCAAACAGCCTCCATGTTTCCAGTGTCTTTTTCCCCACTTGGAACTGAACCCAGAAGGATTTTTCTTCCAACAGTACTTAACTTCACAAGAATGGAAGGGGATTGGGAGGGGGAATTGGGGCAATTTAAATTGTGGATTTTTTAAGTTGTATATTGTCTGGAGTCACAGTGTATGAACTGGGCAGCTATATAAAACTGTTTAATAAATAAATAAATTATCCAAAGCACCAAAGGGCAGGATAAGAAGTAATAGGTACAAGCTTGTTAAGACCCATCCTAGAAGTAAGGAGAAAATTTCTGACAGTGAGAGCAATTAAATAATGGGATAGACTTCCTTAAGGGGTTGTGGGTAGTCCATCACTGTTTTTTTTTTTTTTCAAAAATAGCCTGGACAACTATTTGACCAGAATGGCATAAGAACAGGGGGTTGGACCAGAAGGCCTTTGAGGTCTCTTCCAGCCCCATAATCCTATGTTCTAGTAAGGACTTACTGTTTCTTCACTGAGATTCTTTAGTGTATCTAGTATTGTCTGATAGCTTGGCACTGCCAAGAAGACATCCATGATTTCATGGGTGGTTATTGCTGGATGGGTAGGTAGAGACAGTCATTAGAACGGCCTTTGCCCAACTTGATTGTGGAGCATAAAAACCTTATAATAGTAAATCATGTCCTCAACACTGTTGTATGGATTACTGCAATCCATATAATTGGAGCTGCCTTTGAAGACCATTAAGAAGCTCCAGCAGGTGCAGAATGCAACGGTCCAGCAGTTGGTAGGTGCCACGAGCATGGTATGCATTGAATGCCCTGAGCCCCACACTAACTTTCAAGGGCAGCTCCAAATTGGCTTTCCATAAAGTATTGAAGCTAAGCTGTCTCAGAAAACATCCTGAACTCCACTGGTTATTAGTGGTCTTCTATTATTGATGAGTTGGTTAGACTTTAAAAAATATATCTTTGTTTAATTTATACCATGGATGTTTTATTGTATTGTCTTGAATGTTTTATAAACCTTGGGAATCTTTGTAGGAGGTAAAAATCCAATAAATAAATGCAATTAATGAGTTATGCCTCCTGCAATTAGCAGGGCTTTAGCAGTTTTACAAGTAAGCATGGTGACAATTCAATAAAACATCCACAGCAAAGGAAAAACACCTCAAAACAAAACACTATAAATAAATCTGAAATTAAACAGAAAAAAATAATCAATCTCTTCATAACAACATCTCAAGCACCATAAGACCCGCAGAACAATTTGGTCTTTTATTGCTTCTGGAAGTTCAGTTAATGGGGTTAATCTTGGAGGCTCTTCCTCAAAGTAAACACATTCACTAAAACCGTATGTGTAATGGACTATGAGAATGACCTTGGAAGACTGGAGAAAAAAGCTGCAGCCTAAACAACCATTATGCAAAGTATCTCAGTCCACAGAAGGAGAAAGGGCATGGGAAGTCTTTCAGAAGTTTTCTGGAAAGTAAAAGTAAGGGAGGGAAGAGTGTTTTCAGTCTTGTAAGAGTCTTGTTAGTGTAACTTTATTTAGTGTACAGCTATACACTAAATTTAGTATATGGCCATATGCTAAATAAATACATGAACAAACTGTAACCTGTAACCTAATAAAGGTAGTGTTAGCATTCATGTCTTGCACTTCTTGTATGGACTACCTTAAAACTCGCTTTTATGACTCTGTAAACCCTTAATTTGTGGTAGAATCAGTGTGACTGGATGGAGCTGAGCATTTATTGGCCGGATGCCCTTTCTAATGCCACACAGTTTGCAGCAAATATTGCTTTCTTTGCACCCTAGGAGAGAAAAACATCGGCCACTACCTAGGACCGAACCTCTTAATCTTCTGAGTGGGAGGCAAGCATCTTCGCCATTAGGCCACCACACCACTCTTGTTTGCAGGGGTGGGATTCAACTGGTGTCACTACTGGTTTGGTGATTCTGTTTTGCTTTGTGTGCATGCATGCCAGATGTGTGCTATGCACGTGTGTAATAAACCTTAACCTGTGCCGCCCAGACAGCTGAAAAGTGCTGTGCGTGGGTGCACAGCATTTGAAAAGCCACTTTTTTTACTGATTTTTCAGCCTTTGTGCTGTGCAAAGCAGCTGAGGTTGAAAAAGCAGGAAATAAAGGACAGGTAAGAGCCTGGGCGGGCAGGTGGGCCAAACAGCAGCAAACACAGAACTGGTTCAGTGTCTGCTGCTCTTCAGAGGTACCGATTCTACAGAACCGGGTAGAACTGGTAGCATCCCATCCCTGCTTGTTTGGACGACTTTGAAGGGCTGATATCACCTAAGAGCCTCAGGCCACCCTAATTTGGCATTAGAGAGTCATACTCTAAGAATTTCTCCTTGGATTCATGAATTGGGAATACCTCCCTTGTGTCTGTCTCCTCTCCAGCCTAATTATATCCAGCTATTTCAATGGCTTCTTATAAAAATAACTTTCTAACCTTCTTGATACCCTAAGCAGTTTTATCTGAATGAGCTTCCATCTATCAATGTCCTTCTTAAAGATGCAGTACCCAGAACTGAGCATCGTCCTCAGAACAATTGGAATTACAGCACTGTGTTTCTCTATCAGGTGAAGTCTGATCAGCAAGAATAGAACTATTCTCATAGTTCGGAAGATACATTTTTATGTGTGAAATGCATGACATTTTGCATATAATGTTCATTAAATGAGCTCTCCCAAAGCTTACGTGCTGCCATGGAAGGTAACTAGAATGTGGTTGTGGGAATGCTCGCAGCAACATTCAACCCATGGTGGTTGAAGAGCTCTTTAATTTCCATAAGAAAATCACCCCGTAATTTCTCACAGAGCAATCCTTAAGACGCCCAGATTATTAAATTCTGGGAAATTAGCATGGTAATCACCGCATATAAACGAAAGTAGAGCAATTGCTGGATTTTCATCAGATGTGCACAGTTAGGCAAGTAAATATATGCAGGCATTATTATTGACTAATGTCATAAGTACTTCCGGCTTGGTTTTTAAAGCAGGAATTAAGAATGTGTGGAGAAATTGTTTTGACTTAAAATTGTCAGAGTTGGACATCTGCAAACTAAATAGGTTGCAGAGGAGCCTGTTTGTGGGCAACACCTTCCTATTTGGCTCCTGAGATCTGGCAGGATGGACATTGTTTGGGTCCCATCTATGAAGCACTGCCACCAGGTGGGACACAAGAGGTAAGCCTTCTCTATGTCATGCTTACCTTGTAAAAAACATTTCTCCTGAAGTTCAGGCTCCAAATCTACTGGGCTTCCAGAAGGTTCTGAGAACTTGGTTCTTACACACAGAGAGACACAAACAGGCAGACAGAAGACAGACACACACAAAGATGGGAGAGGGAGGGAGGGAGGGAGAGGTGGGGAGAGGGAGGGAGAGAGAGAGAGTTCCGAATGAAAGGTTCTGAATAAACTAGATGTTGGTTGCCCTTGGTTATTCTATCATTCTGAATTTTATTGTTCTGTTTCCAGGGCTTCATTGTATTTTATTTTTGATTTCTTGTTTTCTCATGCCTCTACACATTGTAAATGGCCTAGTATTGCTTTGCAAATTGTACAGTCATATCTATCAATCAGATAAATAATCAAGCCCACATAATAATTCATCAAAAAATATTGGATGCTTATCCCAGACCAAAGCCTGTCGGTGTGTGTTTATATGTAAAGGTTCTCATATTTCAGTTCATTCCATCCTAGTTTTGAAAACTGACAGTGGGAATTTTCATCATGTTTCTGGCACTAAAAGGGAAAAAAATCTTTTTAATTTGGTACAAATCATGGGTGCGTTATTTCTACACCGTAGCTTTTCTGGGAGTTTCTCTTAGTGTAAACTTTCATTTATACGTATGTTACATGAAGGGTGCAAAAGATGGATTGATTATAGTTGCTCAAACTTTTTTTTTTTTATCCCTTGGCAGGATGTATATATTGCATATGATAGCTGTCAATTGTAGTTAACCGCTCCTTTCAATATCGCCATCGCTTCATAAACTTCCTGTTTAGTTCCCCAACCATTCCTTACTGCCTTCTTGCTTTTCCTTTTTATAACACTTCAAATTAGTTGAGGCCTCAGAGAGATAAAGCTGCCGTCTTTAATCCTGTTTTTTTATGGGGCCTCTCCAGGCAAGAACAATTGGAAATACACCACTGTGTTTATCTGTGACAATGCAAAATTCCAAGCCACTGGATGCATTGTTTGCATGTTAATGGACATGGGACTGAGAAAGCTCCAGTGTAAACTATTATTAGGACTTAAAACCTTTTTTTTTCTGGGGTGAGGGGAGGGATAATATATTTTGGACAGCAGCATCCTCATTTGATGTTGTAGTTTTTCCTTTCAAAATCTCACCTTTCTTTTTCTGGCTCTTAACATAGAGAAGAAGGAGAAAGTTAGAATACCATTTGCAAGTTGAGCATTCATAAAAATAAGATGTGCTAGAAGGTTTGAGGGTGATTGGCAGTAGAAGACTTAAAGAAAACAAATGTCATAAACCTATCTTTTTTTTTTCTTTTTGTAGATTAAGTACCACATACATAGTCTCTATATCAGTGTTTTTCAATCCTGGCAACTTTAAGATGTGTGGATTTCAAGTCCCAGAATAGTACCTCAGCCAACTAACACCCAGAAAACTGTCCATGCTGGCTGGGAACTCTAGAACTTGAAGTCCACACATCTTAATGTTATCAAGGTTGAGAAGCACAGCTCTATTATTGCAGAGCAGGGGTCCCCAACCCATGGTCTATGGACAAGCACCAGGCCACAGCATGCCAGAAACTGGTACTTACAAACAAGTGAATGTAGGCATCGGGATGCCCCCTCCAGTCTGCAAAAAACCCTCTTTCCATGGAACTGGTCCCTGGTGCCCAAAAGGTTGGGGACCACTGTTGTAGAGGAAACTCCTGATTCTACCAGATAAATTAAGTCTACTGTCACCTGGAGATCAAACCATGCAAGGACACTATTTGTGCACAAAATGTTGGTACCTATCAGATTAAATGTTAGCCATGAACCAGAGGGGCTGTGTTGAATCTGTGGGTCTCAGTTTGAGTAGGTCTGATGAAAAAGTACATTACATGCACTTTTATGAATTAGAGTCTGTTATATTTCTGGCTATGCAGCTATACTGAATACAAATGTCAGAAAACATTCTCAACTCCTCAGAAAATTGAATAATTTCTAAACATTAGGAGTTAATTATTAGAATGGTAGAATAGAATAGAATAGAATAGAATAGAATAGAATAGAATAAAATAGAATAGAATAGAATAGAATAGAATAGAATAGAATAGAATAGAATAGAATAGAATAGAATAGAGTAGAGTAGAGCTGGAAGGGACCTTGGAGGTCTTCTAGTCCAGCCCCCTGCTCAAGCAGGAGAGAACCTATACCATTTCAGATAATGTCTTCTTAAAAACCTCCAGTTATGGAGCATCTACAATTTATTTCTCACATTCTTCTGCTGCATTGTTCAGTTTCTGATGTTCTCCTTCTTAGCTCACGGTTGCACTGCAGAATACTGCAAAGATCACAGTGTGATTTTAAAAAACTTCAAGCATGCTACATTTAGTAAAAGGATGGAGTAAAAGGATGAAGGAATGAAAAAAAAAGTGTTCTGAACTGCCTGATCCAATTCAAAACCTGGGCTTTGGCCAAATCTGACACACCTTTCTAGGGTTGATGTCCTCAAGATAAAACTAAAAGCAGACAGAACGTTAGACAGACCGATTGCCAACATAATAGATGTTGAACATTCAGCAAAGCAAGTTTAGGATATATTGGGAAGATAACATTCAAGCCAGATTCTGTGAATGTTTGCAGATTTCAATCACATGCCTAACTAAAATTGAACACTGGCACAGAACAGTCTTTGCTTCATAAACAATAAGTACTAAAAAGTGGGGATGCCCAGCATTACTCATTCAATTGGCAAGGAAATATTCAGATTTTGTATTATTTCTTTTGCAGGGGGTGATTCTCATAATGGAATCTTTCAGAAGAGAGGTGTTATTTCCTTCCTACACTGAATATAATTAAAAAGTTAAATTTATTATGACTTTTATATTCAGCGTAGTCTCTTATGGTTAAGGAACCTCTAACTTGGTAAACCTGGAAATTCAAACAATACCATCTTCTGTCCCCCAAATTTCCATCTTGACTTTTCATCTTCATGCAAAGGAAGAAAGATCCCAAATTCTCTCACTTTTGTCTGAAGCCTGATCATGTTTTTGTCCTAGTATTATACCATTAATTTTAATTGCTATGTCTTGTTGAGAGGAGGGGGTCAAGCTATTTTCTAAAGCACCTGTAGGCCAGACAAGGAATAAGGGATGGAAACTGAACAAGGAGAGATTTAACCTGGAAATAAGGAGAAATTTTCTGACAGTGAGAACAATCAACCAATGGAACAGCTTGCCCTCGGAAGCTGTGGGAGCGCCATCAGTTGAGACTTTCAAGAAGAGATTGGACTGCCATTTGTCAAAAATGGTGTAGAGTCTCCCGCTTGGGCGGGGGGTTGGACTAGATGACCTACAAGGTCCCTTCCAACTCTGATTATCTGTTATCTCCCAAAAGGTAGTAGTGGCCAATCACTGTCATTCTGTTGTCAAGATTTTTACTATCCAAAGCTCATAATTAGGCAGAAATTAACTTTGCAATGTTAAACAAAATCTGGACATTCTAAATTAAACTAAATGAAACAACAACAACAACAAAACCCTTTACAAGAATAGTAGACCTCTTCACAACAAGGTTTTCCATAATGTTCTATTTTCAAAAAGTAACGCAGCAACTGTATTTAAAAATATATATTTCATTCCAGCAGAAGCTCATTAAAGCCAAGCAGAACATTATTGTATGCAACATATCCTCTGTTATATTTACATATTTCCTGAACAGGATATCATCAAGATGCTCATTATGATAACACATGAAATGCTAAAACAGCTTCAGCTGAAAAATAAACCAAAATTATAAATGGTGCAGCTCATCTGCAGGGAATAAACCTGGATGCAAGGATTCCTTTCCTCAAAATTGGTTGTGGGGAGGATTGAAATATAGACAAGGCAACAGTGCAAAGTGTACCTTTGTCCCGTCCAATAATTGTTCTAGAAATGGTTGTATCTCTGTGTATTATTTATTCCTGAACCAGATATTCTTTCATTCTAACATCTCTGTTTCTAACCTTCCTCTCCCCTCTGCCAATAATCAAAACTGGATCTCACACAGGAAGCTAAAACAGTCTCTGAAAGCATATGATATAATGCAATGGTTCCCAACCTCTGGTCTTCAGACTGCTGGGGGCGGGGGGGCATGATGTCATCACAGGTGGTCCACAACGGCTTGAAGAAATCTTATGATTTAAATCTTGGGTTAAGTCTTGGTGATCTATGACCATGGCCCATGGCCACAAAAGTTATTTAAAGGGGGTCTGTGGTGAAGAAAATGCTGAGAACCACTGATATAACGCATTAATCAATCATTGAAGTTCTAGTAAGGCCTTTATTTTAGTGGTGGTATACTACCAGTTCGGCCCGGTTCACCTAAACCGGTAACAAAACTTGCCACCGGTTCGGCTGAACTCGTAGTACAAAAAGCCTCTAATGATCAGCTGAGAGGAGAAAGAAGAGAAAAGCGCAGGATCGGCACTCCCATCCGCCCCTGCACTTTTCTCTTCTTTATCCTCTCAGCTGATTGGTGTTGCGGGCCTCAGCTGGTGTGTGGAAAGCTGCGCACGCGCACGCGCATTAGGTACACGTGTGCACTATCACCAAACCCATAGTGGAACAGGTAGGGTCCCTCTGCGGCTTTATTTTTGTTGTAACAGACCAGCCCTTTGGACATCTTCACTAAAATGGCGACTGCCCTGGCTCGCCTAACCTGTGGGGGACCCTCCTCAACTGTGGTGCAGAATTCCTTGAAAATTGATCTTCTATTTCCCATCCAATTTATAAAAGAGTAAATGGGGAGGAAGAGAGCTTGTGTGACCATGAGCTTTTTGAAAGAAAGGAATAATTTAAAAAAAAAACATTCGTGTTACGGGATTTTTCTTGGTCAAATTAGATGTATTTAAAAAGCTGAGCTAAAATATTTTTTGCTTGGCCCCAGATCCTCCATTATGAATATATCTATTTCATTAGATATTCTGGGTTGTTATTCTGGGTGTTGAAATATCGATGTTGATTCAGGGGATAATATCACCAATTTTCAGAATCTCTGGTCCCTAAAAGAAAATACCTTTCTTTCCAAAGTCACAAGAACTGCCTGATTAAAATTACTTGAGACTAATTTTTTCACATATACTTTTATATCATCTGAGGAAATAGTTGTATATTTAGTATTATTTCTGGATGAATAAGCAAAAACGTGGGTAAATGTTGAGTAAAAAAATTATTGTAGGCCAATGTATGGTGTTGGTAGCAAAATTCCTTTAGTTAATCCTTTCCTTCTACAATCCTCAGCAATAGATTTATTCATTCTTATTTTATTATTAAACATATATGCCAGCTAACTCTTAGTGATTCTTAGCACTAGGGCAATTGACCCCTTTCTTGTTAAGCTTTCAGTGTCAGCTTTGGGCCATGGGAGATTTTCTGAATCCAAATGGATTTATTTAAGGGGAGGACAAAGTATCAGATGTGATCAAGGAGCTTTCAGGAAGTTGATGAAAGGATCCTTCCATGCAATGAAAGCTGAATGTGGAGATGTCTAAAGAAAGGAAAGAAAAAAAAATGGTGAGGGAGGCATAAAGTAAAGATAGACTGTCTCTCTTCAACATTCCTGTATGTCTAACTGCCCATGGAGAAGTTGGTATGTTTGGAAATTGAGTCGTACAAAGGGTGCAGATCTCTGGTGATCTTTACACTAGGATACAATGGTGGACAGATATGGAGAGATCATTGTCCCTTATGATAGTTTAGCTTGCTGTTCCTCTACCTCAGCAACTTCACAATGTGTGGATTTCAACCCCCAGAATTCTCCAGCTAATGTGCTGATGTCCAGAAATTTTAAAGTCGCTGAAGTTTTAAGAAAACTGCTTTAGCACTATTCAAGGCAAAATCTAGCAGGTAGGCACTGCTGAATTCTTTGCCCATATTCTTGGTGGGTTACTTCTTTGGGTGAGATGTGGACATTTTGCTTTTGTTTTGGGATCAGTTGTGGGAAAAGGGTTATGAATTTTAAGTGTGGCTGACACAGGTTCATGAGATACGAAGCCTCTTCTCCTTCATTTTTGATACTGAGTTCTTTCCTAGAATTGCTAGTAGGAATTTTATAAGAAACAAAGAAACTGCTGCTTTCTAGAAAAATGGAATGCAGAAGGTGCCTGCAATTAATAAAAAAGCATTGTCTACATTTTTAATATATAAAACATTATGAAGGCACACCCCTTGTCTTAAGATATCTCTGGACCACATTAAGTATTACAGTGAAATTTGATTTTTGAGAGTGGGGAATGAGATTGCCTTGTGATGGCAAGTATAACAACTGTTGTGAAATATTTTTGTACTGCTCAGTCTGAAGTGTCTATCATATTTTTCCAGCCCCGTTCCCACAAGATATACTGCATATATTTTGTCAGGGTGGAAGTTTAAGGCTCCCTTATATAAGGGCTGCAAAATTCAGACAAATGATAGGTGGCAGCAAAGAGGCAGAGTTTTCTATATCCCTCTCCTGCCATCTCGTGCTGTCTAGTTTGGTAGTTCTAAAGATGGTTTTTTTTAATTGAAAACCATCTCATTATGGAACCTTTTTGCCCCATGTGGATGTTTTAAAGTGGAAAACAGACCCAAAGGAGGGAGAACAGACCCAATTCTTCAGGTTCTTCAACACCTTAATCCAATTGAAAGGTCTCAAATAGAAAAAAGTACATAAGAATAAACCAGAAAGGTAGATGAAAAAAACAAAAATACCAGGAAAGGAAGAAAAAAAAGACTTTTAAGGCTTTCCCTTTAAAATAAAAAGCAAACGTAGAGATTGGACTTCCAAAGAAAAAAAGAAAAACAAAGACAAGCTCCAACAAAGCCAAAACCCCATATAGTTATTAAAAAAAAAAAGATAAGAAGAAATACAATAAAGCTGGTGAGGAGGGATAGCACAACTTAGAAAAAGTAAAAAGGGTACACTGCACTTTGTTTAATTATCCAAGGCTCTTATTATAGCTCTCTTTTCCAAAGACTTATCACCTTTTTCCCCCCTAAGTTTCAACACCAGACTCCAGCTGTTGATAGAAACCCAGAAGAGCACATGCAATAATAATCCCCCATGCTCTTCCCTCTATCTTATCAAATAGCAATGTCCTTGAAAAAGAGTCTCAGTTCTTTCTTTTTCAGCTTTGTCTGGTCACAGGGAAATAGAATATTTTCAAGCCTCTAGTTGGCAGTGTTACAAAGTTTCTTTGCTCTTACTTTCCCCCTCCTTTCCCAAGCAGGATATAATAAGAATTAATAAAAGAAAAAGAAAAAGATATTTTTTTAAAAAATGAAATAACTAAAGGGAGCCTCTAGCCTAAAATATCACAAAATCAAAAAGGAGAAGAAAAAAATAGATATAAATGAAAAAACCAGTCCAGTTTCAAAATACAAGATCATACATAGAAAATCCAGCAATGAGAAAAAAAAACATTACTTTGACATTCCTGTTTAAAATCGCCGCTTAATCACTTCTGTCAAAACTTTTACAGATTCTTTCTTTTCCTTAGGGTGTCCTTTCAGATCTTAGAATAAAAAAATAGTTCTCACCAAACCGGCACATTCTCTCTTTCTGTTCTCTTCCGTTTCGGAGCTGTCCCAACTTCAGCAGCTTTAATGGCTGCCTCTTTGCCGCTGGCAAGAAGAGCTTCTCCCGGATCTACCAGGGACTTTGCGGTATCCCTGGGATCGACAGGATGTGCTCTTCACTTTCACCATCTCTTTGAGATGGTTTAGACGGTCCGATAGGACCGTCCAGGAGCAAAGATATCGGCAGCGATCTCAGACCTCCAAGATCGCATTCCGTATCGTCGCGACGCCAGCTCCGCCCTCTCCATAGTCAAGGTCTTTTTGAAGGGTAGCAGTATTGTCTGTGGTGTTGAATAGCTTTACATCATCAGCGAAGAGAACGCAGTTGCTCTTAATATGATCACAGAGGTCTTTTATGTAGAGTATGAAGAGAGTTGGTCCTAGAACACTGCCTTGGGGGACACCACTGTTGACAGGTACAGAATTTGATAGGATGCTCCCAATTTTGACCATTTGTTGTCTGTTTGACAGGTTACTTCTATCCAGTTATGCAATTATCCAGAGATACCATAAGATTTTAGTTTTAGGAGTAGTTTGTTGTGTACCACTGAATCAAAGGCTTTACAGAAGTCTATTTAGATTGCATCTATTGCTTTGCCCTGATCGAGTTGTGTAGTCCATATGTTTTTGCAGTGTAAGAGTTGCAGATTACATGATAGTTTTTTTCCTGAAACCAAATTGTTTATTAGAGAGTAGGTTGTTTGTCTCTAAGTGGAGGATGATGGATTGGTTAATAATTGATTCCATGACTTTACAGGTGATGCAGCATAAAGAGATTGGTCTGTAATTTTCAACTAGGCTGGGGTCTCCAATTTTGAAAATGGGGATGACCATGGCTTGTGACCATAGTTTTGGCAAGGAGCTGGTCCTGAAAGATTTTTCAAAGATTATGCATAGAGGTTCGGCTATGGCAGTGGATAGCTTTTTTAAGAAGTAGGCACATATTCCGTCCGGTCCAATAGATAGAGATGGTTTTAGATTGCGCAGTGCTTTTTCAACATTGTCTTCTGTAAAATCGATATGTATTAGATCATTGTAGTTGTCTGTGGTTCGACTAGGAAATACTGGGCATGATCCATTGCTGTTTACAAATACTGAGCCAAAGAATGTGTTAAAGAGGCCCCTCGGATGGCTCATGTTACACCACTGTTCCACGAGCTGCACTGGTTGCCAGTTTGCTTCCAGCGCTGATCCAATGTGTTGGTTATCACCTTTAAAGCCTTTCATGGCATGATCTAAGTTATCTGAAGAACCATCTCACCCACCCGTGCTGGTAGAAGAGACATGCTGCAGACCCCATAAGTCAAGGAATTTTGACTATCCCAGGAGAAGAGTCTTTTCTGTCATGGCTCCCGCCCTCTGGATCATCCTGCCCCCCCCGCCCCCAGGTGAGATCTACATCTACCTTTCTGGCCTTCCGAAAGGGCTTGAAGACCTAGCTGTGCCAGCTGACCTGGGACCCCATTGGGGATGCGTCATTCTGGAGGTGGCCAATGGGTTAAGCAGACCTGCCCGCCCCCCAACCTCCTAGCTGAGTGCACTTTGGAGATCTTTGTCAATTGAATTGTAACTGAATGTGAAATTTATGGTCTTTATTTATTGTTTTAATGTTTAATATGGTGCTTTTTCTGAATGACTGTAAGCTGCCTAGAGTCACCTCACTGAGGTGGCATAGAAGTCCAATAAATAAATAAACAAACAAATAAATAAAATAAACATGCTTGAGGGAAAACTGGCTTTGGTTGTGCTTGAGGCATTCTGGATGGGAGACATAGAAGTGCAATAAACAAATAAACTAACAAACTAACAATCAAATGAATGAATGAAAATATAAACATGCTTGAGAGAAAACTGCAGGGGTGGTATTCATCAGGTTCTTGTCATGCCCCTGTCAGAATCTGATTCCAAGTGGGAAGCCGAACACCTGACAGGGAGTGGGAGTGTGGCTCTGGTGGCTGTGGAAGAAACTGGGGAATGGGCAAAGGCCAGCTGGACAAAGCAGGGGAGAGGTAGAACAAGGCAGAGGGAATTCAGATGAAGATCCAGGCCCACCCCCTCTTCATCCTAGGGCACGCAGGGAGGAACGGAGAAGCTTATGGGGGAGGAAAGGGCCCTG
This sequence comes from Notechis scutatus, assembly GCF_049901735.1. Taxonomy (NCBI): domain Eukaryota; kingdom Metazoa; phylum Chordata; class Lepidosauria; order Squamata; family Elapidae; genus Notechis; species Notechis scutatus. Next base: position 132,620,345 of record NC_142009.1, on the reverse strand, counting down.
ATTCCCTTCATTAGCTGGGAACACAGTGTTTAAAAAGGGAGTTTGCACACAGCAACTCGTGGGAAGCATATTGTGAGTTATCTTTTATGGCTGAGGTTTATCTGGGGTTCCTGGTGTCTTCCCAACTGTGTGTGTTTTGTTGACCTTTGAAGTCTGCAATTCCTTACCCTGCCCTTACCCAGTTAATTGCTGCAGCATGGGTTGTGTGGATTTTTATTTACAGTTTATATGTACTTTGTTTTCAGACTGAATTTCCTTCATTTAAAGACTGTTCTTGGGAGAGTGTTTTCTCCAGCTGAAGGTAACTAGACATTGGGGGCAAAGATGGAGATATTAAAGGGACTTTTCTTACTTATGTGACTGTGTTGCCTTTGTGCCATGCCCTGGGTCATCACAGTTCTGACCAGTTCTGGAAAACTGGTAGCGGAAATTTTGAGTAATTCGGAAAACTGGCAAATACCACCTCTGACTGGCCCCACCCCATCTATTTGCTGCCTCCCGAGTCCCAGCTGATCGGCTGGGTCTTCTTTTGTTGCCCTGCACAGGAGAACGGAGCTGGAAAGCAGGTTAGTGGGGTGGGGAGGGAATGGGGATTTTGCAGTATCCTTCCCCTGCCATGCCCACCAAGCCACGCCCGCACAACTGGTAGTAAAATAATAATAATAATCCCACCACTGGAAAATTAGCTTTGGTTCTGCTTGAGACATTCTGTCCAACATCTGACAAGATCAGTTGGTATTGTCCTTATCATTACCAAGAAGTGTTGCAAATGACAAAAAGCAAAACTGAGGCTGGTGATTTGATCTATTCTTTTTTTTTTGGAAATTTATTAAATTTATTAAAAGTATGATCAGCTGAACCAAACCAACTAAGCAATACTGAGCTATGGTATGTCTATTGGCCCAACTGCTTATGATCACAACGTATGGAAGACAGCCACTTATAATGTAAGAGGAATAAATGGTAAGGAACCTGAATTAATGAAAGAAAGAAAGAAAAATAGATATGTGGTCTGACTGTGAAACCAAGAGAAAGGAGATGTTAATGAAGGTGGTTTGGTCTGTAGATTTGATTTCTCCTTGCAGGGAAGTGAAAGTATAGATTTATGCACTATTTAACAGAACTTTGAACCCACTATGCTGCTAATAGATTAAGAGCGGTAAACAGCATCAGAAATAAAAATCACACAATACAAATAGGCTAGTAAAGCTAATTAGGAGTGAAAGAGCTTCAATGTTGTTCAGAAAGTATGAATTGATGTCATCTAGGTTGTTGGTGTGTGAAATTAGTAATCTGTTGATTGGTGACAGTAGGCTGTTAAGAATGATGATGGAAAAAGATAGGACTTGGTGGGGGAACTGTAACATCTGAATAAATGCTATAGTGACATGGCATGTAGTATAATGCAGGGGTGGGAGTCAGTCTTTTTAACAACCGGTTCTGTGGGCATGGCTTGGTTGGTGGGTGTGGCTTGGTGGTCATGTGACTGGGTGGGCGTGGCCAACTCGACATCACTCGTGTCAAGGGGCGCTTCTCCTCGCCTGGCCTCTCATGACAGTGGGGATGCTGCAACGGTCATAAGTATGAAAAATGGTCATAAGTCACTTTTTTCAGTGCCATTGTAACTTTGAATGGTCACTAAATGAACTGTTGTAAGTCAAGGATTACCTGTACAAAAATACAAAAAGCTTCTTTGCTTGCAAAAAGCTGCCCTAAATACCAATCATTAGATAAAAAATACCTGCAAGCCGGCGTTACAAATCAGGCAGGGTGCCAGAGCACCTTGAGGAATGAAAATATTTAAAATGCAGTGATAACTATCAAGCAGCCAACTCTTGCTCATAAAGTGAAACCCTTTAGCAGAGAAGTCATTTAAGCTCTCCAGAAAAAGCACACCCAGGAGAAGCAATCCTTGGATCCATTTGCACCACTTAAAAATACCAGCTGGTCTCACTCACCTCATAAGATATCCTAAGGAAATCACCCAGATTTAAGGAAAAGTCACATGCCCCCCAGAAAGGCAGTAAAAAAAATATCAGTGCCAAGCTTGCATCCTGCCTCTTGGAAGTATACCCCAAAAGGACAGTGCCAGATAATGTTGGGTAGGGCCAGTAAAATCCTCCTGCCCACAAAAAAGTAAATAAAAAAGTAAAGAATTCTTTAAAAGAGAAGAAAAAAAGTGTAAAAAGTCCTTTAAGTAGTTACAGGCAAAACAATCAGTTGTGGAAGATATGAAATATATATGCATATAAAATATAACCCAATTTTGTTGATTGGCTCTTATTTTAAAAGCCACTCCAATGCAAAAAGTTGTCAGTTTGCATAGAATATACCAGAAACTGATTTTGGACAGTGTAGAAAACTAAGGAAGATGTTCTTGATGGAAATATGCAAAAATTATTACCTTTGCTAAAGGGCCGAACACTTTTTATAAGTTCTGAGAAATGATATAATATTTGGAAGCAGCTCAGGCAGACACCAACCTGATTCACTGGAATATAAGAGAGAAGGAGAAGTGCAACACAACCAAGTTTGCTAAGTTCTGCTTTTATTGTTCATATCAGTAAAAGTAGTTTTAGCCTCTCTGTGAAGTTGATTTCCTGGCCTGGTGGGACTGCTAGATAGGGACAGCCATCACTTACAGGAAAAAGATTAGTTTTCAAAACATGCATAGAAAAAGAAATTAACATAAGACCATTGTTAGCTAGCTTTTTCCTTGCTCATCTAAAGGATAGATATCCCTTGGAACAGATGTTCCTTCTGTGCCAATTTGTTATCTGGAACATCCTTCTTCCTGTAAATTGCAACTTTAATCAGAGATCGGAGAAAAATCTTAGCTCACTCTTTCTGCCTTGCCCTCATTCCCTGTCAGCATCTTGGTGGTCCCGTTCCAGCTGGGGAGATGAACAGCCTATGGTTTCAAAAAAAATGAAAAAAAATGAAAAAGCTTTTCCATTGAAAAGGAAAGGGTTTGGGGGAACTCACCTTCTGCTCTCTGCTAAACTAAGGGTTTCTGCTTAAGAAGATCCTGTTTGAGGCAGAGCGATGTATAGTCCACTTCTGAGAAGCAGATGTCCATGTTATGGATGCCACATGGCATCACAATAAATGCAATCTGGATGCGAAATTGTTCAGGTAAATGACAAGAAAAGGAGAAACAGAAACAAAAGGAAAGGGGAAAAAAGTGGTTGGGCCACTTCAAGTCCAGGAATGGATGAGAATGGCAGCTTATAGGTGAGCATCCATTTAGAAAAAGGACAGTTTCATTCAAATAATTTGTCCACGTGTATAGACATGAATACAGGGAGTGGATACGAAACTTAAAGCATGATCTGATTGTTTGTGATGGAAGACTGAGGCAATAAATGCAGGATATAGCAGAGTAACAGAGTTGGAAGGGATTTTGGAGGTCTTAAGTCCAACCCCTATTCAAGCAAGATACCCTATACTATTCCAAACAGGTAGCTGTCCACTCTCTTCTTAAAAGACTCCAGTGATGGAGTACCCAAAACTTTATTTTATTTATTTATTTATTTATTTATTTTGTCAAGCAATTATAAGATAATAGGTATAAGTATAAACATAGTTATGGATATATGAAATGGACACATATAAGAAAAATAAAAAAGAAACAATAGGACAGGGATGGTAGGCACGTTGGTGCGCTTATGCATGCCCCCTACAGACCTCTTAGGAAAGGGGTGAGGTCAATAGTAGACAATCTAAGGTTAAAGTTTTGGGGGTTTGGGGAAGAAACCACAGAGTCAGGTAGAGTATTCCAGACATTGACCACTCTGTTGCTGAAGTCGTATTTCCTGCAACCAAGTTTGGTGTGGTTTACCTTGAGTTTGTATCTATTGTGTGCTCTTGTATTGTTATGGTTGAAGCTGAAGTATTCATTGACAGGTAGGACATTGCAATGTATAATTTTATATACTATACTTAGATCAGACTGAAGGTGGAATAGTTCTAGATTTTCTAGGTCTAGAATTTCAAGTCTGGTGGCATAAGGTATTCTGCAACGAGTAGAGGAGTGGAGAACTCTTCTTGTGAAATATTTCTGGACTTTCTCAACTGTGTTAATATCAGATACATAATGCGGGTTCCAGACTGATGAGCTGTATTCAAGTATTGGTCCAGCAAACGTTTTGTATGCTCTCGTTAGTAGTGTGATATTACCAGAGAAAAAGCTATGTAGGATTAGGTTAACAACTCTTAATGCCTTCTTGGCTATGTAATTATGTAGTTACTTCTGAAGACAAACTGTTCTACTGGTTAATTGTCTTCAAAATGAAATTTCTCCTTAATTCTACGTTGCTTCCATTGTTTCTTCTTTTACTCTCTGATAGAGTGGAAAGATTCTGAATATGGGCATATCACTTTTGGGTCGGGTCAGAAGTAGGTTTTGGGGAAAATGAATGTGGGAGAAAAAAGAGAATGAAAGTAGAAACATTGCAAGAAGGGAATATACAAGGCCCATGCGAAAAGCTGTTAGAAGCTAGAATTGCCTCCTACCAAAAATAGGATATGGAAGTTGCTTAGAACAGAACGAGAAAAGAAAATGTGTTACAAGTTATGACAAAAATGTGGAGAGTTACACTTACAGGAAATATGGTTGGAGGAATTGTGGATGTGAGAAAAAAAAAGTATGGACTAATGCAAACAAAGAGAAAGTTACAATATGATATAAATAGAGACAAACGAAAATTAGCAAAAGGATGTTAGAAGGAACAAGGAATGGTTAACGTTAAAAAACAAATTGAAAAAGGGACATTTTTTAAATGAAAATAAAAAGTGTTTTGAATGTGTGTGCAAAGGATGAAGCAAGGAATGTCCAGTAGAATAATGGTGATGGCATGATTAGAATAATACAGGCAACTGTATTCCCTCTGAAACTGTAGAAGTGAAAATTGGTGTTTGAGGAAACAAGATAGAAAAGTATTGATGCTTATGAAATTTGGCATTGGGGAAAACTCCTGGGAATACCACTGACAGCTGAGAAATCCCACAAATACATCCTTAAAAAAGATAAAACCAGACTTGTAACTCAAGGAGTAAATTATCGTACTTTAGATACATTAAATAAAGACCGAGCTCTCTTGAAAAGTCTGTAATGCTGGGCAAGATGGAAAAAAAGAGAACAAGAGGAAGACCAGCAAAGGTGGATGAACTCAGCCACACAGACAATGGATACACCATTAGGAGACCTGAAATACCAGGTTAGAAACCGATCATCATTGAGAAAATCTATGCGGTTAACATTACGATGCACACACAGTCAATCAAAATCAATCAATATAGTGAGGGCTGTAGAAAATTAAAATAACCCTTACCCAGACGGTACAGAATGTGACCCTAGCAAACTTTAAGGGTCAAAGTTTGGCTTTAGGAAGCAGAAACAGAGAACTTGGGGGTTTCAGGAAGTGCAGAAATTCTATCTTTTTGGACCATGCTCTGTAATATCCAATGCTTGAAGCTCTCTAAAACAGTTCTGTACGCTTAAGGATCAGAATTCCAAACTGGGATTTTAGAATGATTGTTCCTTAACTTTAAATCCCTCTCTTACTTCTCTTTCCCACAAATCTGTTTTTCTTTTAAAGACAAAATGGTAAAGTAGAACATATGTTTGTTTTTGAAAGGAAATCTCAAGAAAATAAAATCAGTCTTCTGAGTCATTTTTTTTTCATACATTTCTTCATATGTTTAAAAATGTTTTTAAAGGGAAGATTTTTCCAGAATGTTATTACCAGAAAACCCTGGTAGAGAGAAATCTCTCAGTAAAAGTCAGTTTCGGGTTACAACAAAATTGTTTCCAGCTCACCCTTTGCATGATTTTTGCATTCTTCTCCTAGCCTGTTGGTTACTTCTCATTTATAACACTCCATTTTCAAGGCTTGCTTCTTTGTCCTAAACTGGGTACAGAGAGATGTGTCACGAGCTGAGGACAGCAAGAAGTGACATGTACCATATCTCAAACAGTGACAATTTTATTCTGAAATCCACTTTTTTTTCCAACTTTGTGTTCTCCAGAGGTGTTGAATGATAGGTGGTTGAAAAACATAGTTGCAGTCTTATGGAAATGTGGAGGGAGAAATCAGGCAAAGTTCATCTGAGATCTTGTTCATTTTAAGCCTATCTATCCTAATGCATGTAGATATAGCAGTTTTCTTTCATTCCCACATTTGCACCCAACTCCTCTTAAAAAAAGACTCTTATAATAAGACATTTGCATGCCCCTCTCTGTACAGCTGTAACTGTAAGTACACTTGTGCACCTATGAAAAAAAAGGAGAAGGGATACAGTAATGCAGAGAGATAGAGATAGAAATTGAACTTTTTTGCACTGATGAAGTAATGGTAGGGGGAGATTTTCAGTTTTTCCTTCTTTTCCCCATCTCCCGCTTCCTGCACTTATAGAGAGCTTTGGGTGAGTTGCATGGGAACCTTTGGGGGGGAGAAATAACCAGTTATTGCCTTCCTCCATTGGAAGATATAAGACTCCAGAACAATGGTTCTCAACCTGTGGTCCACAGACCACTGGGTGGCAGCGATGTCATCGCAAGGGGTCTACGGAGGCTTAAATAAATCTTATGATTTAAATCTTCAGTTAAGTTTTGGTGGTCCGTGGCCACGATCCATGGCCACAAAAGGTATTTAAAGAGGGTCTGTCATGAAGAAAAGGTTGAGAACCACTGGTCTAGAACATATCACTCTACTAATAATAGGCTATGAGCCATGGTGGCACAATGGTTAGAATACAGTATTGCAGGACTAATTCTGCCAATTGCCAGCAGTTCGATTCTCACCGGCATGAGGTTGACTCAGCTTTCCATCTTTACGAGGTTGGTAAAATGAGGACCCAGATTGCTGGGGCAATAGGCTGACTCTGTAAACCGCTTAGAGAGGACGGTAAACGCACTGTGAAGCGGTATATAAGTCTAAGTTCTATTGCTATTGTGTTACTTTGTCCTCGATCATTTCATGCATCAGACCCATCACTGCTGGCCTGAAATCGGGCTGGTAACAACTGTGTGTGAGCCGCAAATAATGTTCCAGAATATTCCACACAGAACAGAAAAATAGCCATTTCCTGACTTCAGCAGGGAAGTTATTATCAGAAATGTGAATTGCCAAGCCAATTAATATCTGAAGCCCTCAAATATTGCTCATTGTTCCATTCTGATCAATGCTCCCTGCAAGTGTTCCTTAATAGAACCCCGCTCTTGAGGAAGTGGTAGAAAAAGCTATTCTCATCAAGAAGCCTTCTCTCAGCAGTCTTTTTCCCCCCTTCTCTCTGTTTTCTGCTGCATAAATCATGGCTTGGAAATCAGACAAGGTCAGTGTCATGGGAACAGGACAAATTAGGTTGCCAGGCAGTTCTGGTGATGCTCTCAAGAAGTGTTGAAAGGCTCTTAGGCTCTCTTCCTCCCTGCCTGTTTTCTGGTGTTGATGGGGTGTTCTAGTTATTTAATTACAGCATTCATTAGCCATTTTTCATCATTAAAAATGATCCCAAAGTAAAAGATGCAAAATGGAGAAGAAGAAAAAAAGCCACTCTCCAATGAAATAGCACTCAGCATCTTTCCTGGTGCTTCAGCGTACCTCCTTCAGTTTGACCTTCTCATCAGGCCTGTGGTGGTTTCAAATAGATGCATTGAAAAGAAAAAGGTAACACTCTTTCTTCTGCAGAACATTATATATTTATGTCCTTAGAAGTTATATAATTTCAACTATTTTTGTATACTGGGAATGTTGTTCCCTATAATTGGACACTGTCACCATCACTAACCCTGTTCTGGAATTTTTGGACTTCTTTATAATGTTTCCCTAGATTAATTATTTCTCCGTTCCTTGCACCACATTAATAAAGATTAAAATATGAGCTGTTTTTAGTGGGGGAATCATCTTGTTGAAAAGTATTTTAATGTATGTTCAAAGAAGTAAAAATAATAATAATGTGCAATGCAATACAAAGTAGGCAACGATGAGATTCACTTTGAACCGTTAATAAAGATGGCTTCTCTAACCTCTCTTTTACCACATGCCTCACTGGGTTTTAAAACAAGCAAGAGTATGCTATTGCGCCAGAGTAAATGAAGACAGAAAAGGGAAATAAGCTATCAGATTTGTCTAATGCTTTAGGTAGAGCACCTTGATATGATAATAAGAGAGTTACCAATGTATCCCTCACAGTTTTTTAGCTGGTAGTGTATCTGTTTAGAAGACAAAGATGGGTTTAATAGAAAATCATATTATGGTTGTGGAAGGAAGGCTGGCTGCCTGAAAGAATAGGACCCTTGGATGTTAAGTTGAAGCCCAGAAATGGCATAGAGAAATCCAATCGAGTCCAACCTTTTATTTACTTATACCTAATATATGGTGGAATCTCCAGCTAGAGTAGTGCAACTTTTACTGTCAGAAGGGGATCAAGATTAGTGTCCTTGCACAGCAGGAAGTGATGTAGACCTGACTTTCTCCAGAATCCTGGAAACCCTTATCTGGCTAAATGTCTGTGAAGAGTCTTGGTCATCTGAGTCATAGTAGTCTCAAAGGTACTTTTTCAAAAGACAACTGGACTGTTTTGTCCTGGAGGAGGAGGAGAAAGAAGAAAACCTTTCACTTCTCATCCAAGTAGCTTCATCAGTCATTATGAAGCTTCTTGGGTGAGAAGCAATAAGTTTTCTTCTTCTTCTTCCTCAAGAAAAAACAAAACAATCCACTTATCTTTTGAAGAAGAACCTTTGAGGTCTTTATCCAACTGTTTCCAAAAGAGTAAAGTCAGTCAGGTAAGATTCTTGTAAATAGGCAAGCAACAATAAAAAAAGTAACTATGATCAGCACACAATATCTCTCTGGTTCCTTCCGCCTGACAAGTAGACAGAATCTTGCCAAAGTAAAGCTGTAACCATTTACCTTACTAAATACATCCTGAAAGATTCTAAGTTGTGGCTACCATGAATCTATTGTCCCCTCTCCCAGTACAGCTTTGGACTACACAGTTTCTTAATCCAGGCTTCTGCCTGGGAAAACTCTGTATTATCCTTCCTTCTTCTCCTCCAGGTGCACATTCCAAAACATTGGACCACTCCTTGCTTGTCATCTTTAAAAGCCCCACTTTTGCTAAGCAAGATAATAAGCAGTCCAAAACTATAGGACTTTACTTCTACAAAACATAAACACAGGTAGAATGTAGAACTGTGCATAAGATGGAATACTAAAAAATGGATTTCAGAAACAGGATAGTTATGCAAGCATCTAAGGCAAGGGAAAAAAACAACAATGGAAGTTTCTTCAGAAAGGAAATGTTTAGTACGTTCTCCTGCATAAGAGCATTGTATGTCTATGGAGAACTGAAGAAGCTTCTTGGTTGAGAAGAGAAAAGTTTTCAAGGAAGACACCAAGAAAGTTCAGTTGCCTTTTTGAAAAGCACCTTCAGGATAAGAGCATTGAATATCTCTTGCAGACTATCTAAGTCAAATCCACAACGTGGATTGAAGACAGAAAGGAAGAACGTTTTAGTTCTCGGTCTGTTCTGCTTCTCAGCTTGCTTCTGATCTCATCCAGCCATGGCTTTCAGAACACATCATTTTCATCCAAACTTACTGGATTGAATTATATATGAGATGCATTTTAAGGATTTCCATGCACAGTAGGTTACAGGCAATTCTATTGTTTATCGTTATACTTGTTCTGTGTATTTTCTTGAGTTGTAAACGACTTCACTGCATTCTGGAAAGTGTACATTTATGTCTGCACAGACATTTATATTCGTTTACATTTTCTGAAAATCTGAAGTCATTACACTCATGAGAAATTTCCCTTCTTAGGAATTGCTTCTCCAATCTCTGACCTACAAGTACAAATCTGGGGATCCTGCTTTGTGCAATAATCTGAGGGATAACTGGGAAAAATACAGGTAGTCTTCAACTTACAACAGTTCAAAGTTACACTGTTCAAAGTTACAACCGCACTGAAAAAAGTGACTTATGACCATTTTTCACATCTACAACCATTGCAGCATCCCCAGGGTCACATGATCAAAATCCAGACACTTGGCAACAGACTCATACTTATGACTGTTGCAGTGTCCCAAGGTGATCATCTTTGGCAACCTTCTGACAAGCAAAGTCAATGGGGAAACTAGATTCACTCAACAACCATGTTACTAACTTAACAACTGCAGTGATTCACACTTAACAAGTGTGACAAGGAAGGTGGTAAAATGGGACAAAACTCACTTAACAAATGTCTCACTTAGCAACAGAAATGTTGGAGTTAGTTGTGGTCATAAGTCAAGGACTGCCTATATACAGCCTGCATCTACAAAGTACATTCCGTGACTGCGCAGCAAACTGAACAGTACTAATCTTTGTCATTTGCCAAATGAGAAGTGATTCTTTAAATACAAAGTAAAGGTCATAATGTCCATACAATCATGCAGAAGTGATCCAACCTCTTTCCCCTTTTTCTTCTTCCCTGGAGTAAGAAGAAATTCTAAATTAAGCAGCAGAAAGCCACTTCCTAGTGGGCCTATGACTCAGATTTCTTACAGGGATATTTAGAATATTCACATTCTACTCTGATTTATACTACATACATTGTCAGGATAAAAAAATACACAACCTGAAAGTAAAAACAACCCTTGTCATTGTGAAATATATACCTGTTTCACTGTATTTGTAAACTGCTTGTCAAAGCAGTTCACAAAATGTAAATACACACTTTAAGACATAAATCAGGAAAATATACAAAAGTTTTTACAAATGCTGTTAAATTTACATGAATAATTAGTGACAACTTAAAACATGCCAATATGGGCTAATATAAAAATAAATACCAATATCCTTGATAAATATATGTAGATAAATATAAAATTTGGAATAATCTTGATGAAAACATATTTAGCATTATGTCACATGGCAACAAATGATATAGGAAGTATGTACTTTCTGTCTATTGGTACGCTGCCCAGAATCACACAAAGTTTATTTGGGCAGCCATTTACCTGAATAAATAAAAGAAGTAAATATGTATAATGAAGCAGATCCTCGCATGGACATATTAGCAGGTGAATTTGGGAACCAAATACTAAGGAGAATGTAGCCCTTAAAATGAACATGCATAAATGAACATGCATAAAGATCCTCCACTGCAAATTAATGGCTAAATAATAAAAAGGAAAGGTAGAACGAAGGAGACTCTCTCAACAAAGGAGAATTCAACAGAAGCAAATTAACCACCAAGCATTCCTCAAAAGATATGCCCTCTGTTGTTAAGCAAATCACCAGCGTGAAATCACATGGTGAGTTTTTGCTCAATTTTCATCAAAGAACATTCTGATAATCCAGAACACGATCGTCTATTGATACCATTGATTATAGCAGAGGTATCAAACTCAAGGCCCTGGGAACAGTGAAGGACCAGTCTGTGGTGCCTCTGCCAGCAAAAATGGAGCCTAGGAGGGCCACGCACGACCCTCTCGAGCTCTGTTTTCGCTGGCAGAGCGCTTGGGCCACCATAGGTGCCCCCAACATGAGTGATGTCGAACTGACCATGCCCCCCCGGCCACACTCCCCGTGGCCCCTCCGAGGTCAAACACAACCCTGATTCGGGCCTCGATGAAATCGTGTTTGACACCTCTGGACTATTGTGTTCTGCGTTGTTACAATGAGCTGGGAATTGTGTTCTACTCCTGTTTTTAGGAATACTCTCCAAGAGCAGTATTGTATGACTGTGGTATAATGCTATGCCATATAAATGCTATAAAACACTGTTATATCCCCAGTTGGTATTTCCAACTTGGAATGTTCAAACATCTGTTTGAAACCTATAGATTGGAGGCTATAAATCACCCATATTCCGTTGACATCCATTTTACTTCTCTATAACATTGGAATCCATAGAGGCTGAGCATATCTTGTATCAGTGTCTGGCTGCAGTGATAAGCTGATTAAGGGCCAATAAACTGAGCTGAATCTTGACAAGACAGACTCCTTCAGGTGTAGGTTTTGAGAGCAGAGAAATTTACATGTTCTAAATGGCACTCCCTCAGAAGTACAGCATTGGAAAGTGCTACAAAACCCCTTTTTTTGTCACTGAAACCCAAGAATATTAGCTATGTCTTTAATCTTCCAATTGCAGTCATCATGCAGTCATCATAAACAATATTTTTTCTATCTACTCTGAGAAAACTCATCCTTATAAAAGATCAGGCAAAATCTAATATTTTAAAGCCTTACAATTAAAAGAAACCCAAACTTTGGGTATGGTATAACTCTAGGGGCAGACTTATAGTCTATAAATGGGTGTTAGCTTAAATTAAACATCGGATACAAGCTAAAATTTCTGACGTTGGCTTAGGAAACAGCCAGAGGACACAGGGGAGACCTGCAATGCTGAATTGCCTTAACATGCAATTCTCCTGACTTTAAGTATGTTTTCATGTTTGAAGCGTTATTATGGATCCTTTCTGAAATGCTTAATTATTTCATTGATGACTAACTAGTTGAATATACTTCTCTCCCTCCCTCCCTCCCTCCCTCCCTCTCTGCATTGATAGATGCTCCGTCCACATCACAGGATCTCTTAAGGTTATTTTCCCATATATGGTAACAAAGTGATGGAGAAATGTGGGCAGGATTTGTATTTTAGATAGCATGTAAATGTATTAACGTGGGTCTATGCATGTTGAGTTATTTGTATCTTCCAGGAAAGACAAAAAGTATCAAGAAAAGAAGGCAGGATTTGAGGTGCCTATGTTTTTGTCCCTCTCTGAAAACTGAACATGATTGTACTTAAACATATCCCATGCCTAGTTTTAAATGCCAAACCCATGTTAGGAACATTAGGCAAAACATAAGTGTAGTGAAAGTAGCCCATTGAATTCCTGTTGTTGTTGTTGTTGTTGTTGTTGTTGTTGTTGTTGTTGTTGTTGTTGTTGTTGTTTACTATCTGCTGACAAATCCAATAACTTTGAATACTCAGTGGGAATGTTGAATGTTTTGTGGAACTGTTTTGCTAATTTGGATGCTGTAAGTTTTGAAACATGTGGTTGTTAGAACTGTGATGTTAGAATGGCTAAAATTTATTTTTGAACTTAGCTTCTCTTAAGAAAGGTGGACCATTACTTTTGAAGCTTTGGGGGGGAAAAAATCTTTGAATGGACTTATGCTAAAAATATAACCTGGAGCTTTCCTTCTCCACTGACTGTTCTGTCATCCATGTTAAACATAATGGACAGCATTGAAAAGCTATTCTGGGGTTCAGATCGGAAATAATTAGTGGGGTTAAACTGGAGTTGGGGACAAGAAGTATAAACTAAAGTAAGTTTTATAATCTACATTATTTAAACAAAGCTATATTTCTGAGGGGTTACATCTATCCTCCTTGCCATTTTTTCTTCCCTAGTGAAGAATACATTCTAGGGAATATATTTGGGTCTCCTACACTATAATGCTCTCCTTCTTTTGTTACTTGACAGAAGGAAGAAAAATGGGCTGGGCTATTTTTGAGACTAAAGAACAGCAGTTTTAAACTCAGAGCCTTGGCCATTTTGCTATAGGATGCAGCAGCTCCAGTTTAAGAAGTTACTACTATGAGGAAAGGATGGGAAAAACGATGAGAGCCAGTCTGGTCTAGTGGTTTAAAGGACCAGGTGAGAAAGCAGGAGACTGTGAGTTCAAGTCCCTCTTTAACCATGAAAACCAGCTAGGTGACCATGGGCCAGATCACTCTCTCAGTCAGACCCACCTCACAGGATTGTTGTTGTGGGGAAACTAAGAGGAGGAAGGTGTCTTGGGTATGTTCACAGTCTTGAGTTATTTGTAACAATAATAAAGGCAACATCCAAATCCATCAATCAATCTCCTTGCAGGATTTCTAGGTCTATGTGCATTTCTGAAGTTTGAGTAGGAGTAGTCGAGCTGTCCAAAAATACAAACTTAACATTTCTTTGTAGTTTTGCAACCCAGATGGGAATGCCCAAAATTTTGAAGCCTTGTAGTCAAGAAGATGGTGGTGAAAAGTCTAACTTTGCTGCCCTCTAGTGGTTGTCTGGTGGTCTGCTCCTAGCCTGCCTAAGTGCACCCATATGGTCAGGGGTGGAAATGCATGATAACCCTATTGGGTTGGTTTTATATCAGGAGCTGAAAAAGCTTCTCGGATGAGAAGTGAAATGTCTTTAAAAAAACAACAACCAGAAAGTCCAGTTGCCTCTTGAAAAGGCATCTTTGGGACAACCATGACCTGGATGACTGAGAATCTCCATAGACAGCAATAGGAAAAGTTTCCAGGATTCTCCCTACAACTGTCCTTAAGCTGGCTCCCCCAACTTCCCACACTAATGGGGGTGGGGGCAAAAGGACATTAAGGCATCTATCTTCAAAAACCAACTTAATGATTAGAAAGGGTAGATTATGGAAAGGAAGGAAATTAACAGAGAGAGAGAATAAAACATAAATATATGTATCTCTGCTGTTAAGATCAGAAACTACTTTTTTTTCTTTGTTTTTCTTTGCTTTCTTCTTCTCTCTCTTTATTTCTTTTCCACACCTTTTTCACTTTTCCTTATTCTTACTGTTTTCCACTTAATTTGTACTGCTTCTATTGAAAACCTCTTTCTATAGAAGGATTAAAAGAACTTGCTACTCAGAAAGTGAGTTAAAATAACAGGAAAATATAAGTCTTTGATTCAAATTATTATTATTTTTTAAAACCCCAACCAATAGCATTTAGTACACTCAGGTATAATTGTCTCAAAGACAATGAAGTTATTCTAATCCCCATAATGCATTTAACTTGCAATGTCCTTAAAGCTGTGGGTTTTCATGACATGTCACATGTATTCCTCTGCCATCTAGTGGCCATCCCGAGTTTTGCAGCCAGATACTGTCGTCCCAAAGAGATCTGGCTTGCTCAGAAAGGAGGGAAGATGGGGAAGAATCTTGAAACACAGCAGAAGATCCTCCAAAACAGTTTGTGAACTGTTTGTGAATCATGTGAAGGACTTTAAGCCCAAGGGGGGGGGGGAGAGATTGTGGTGGCAAGCTGGCCACTGTAGTACATAGCTTGTGATTTGACACAGTTATTAATAGAAAGAAGAAAAGAAGATGTAGGTTTCGAGCAGGAAGTCAAGAAAAAAAAGAAAGAGGAATTTAAGGAATTGTCATGCAGTTCATAGCAGAAAAGGAGTACTTTATTGAAGAAAGGAGGCCAAGAAGCAAAAGAAATAGCTCAGGACGCCCTTGAAAAACTTAGAACTGAAAGCAATTTCCTTTCAGAGTAATTTCAGAAAACCATTATGTCTGTGTGGAGTTTGCTAGAATAAAATGATTCCAGCAAAATGACCATCAGCCATGATAAATGTGAGCAAAGGCTTCAGGGACAAGGAAAAGCAATTGAAGACAAGTGGCTCTTGTTAAGAGCAGAGCTTATGGTAGGGAGGGACTTCATCTCCCTCTTACTACAATAACTCCAGGTTGTATAATACTCAAGTATCAGAGGTGGTATTCAGCAGGTTCTGACCAGTTCTGGAGAACCGGTAGCAGAAATTTTGAGTAGTTTGGAGAACCGGCAAATACCATCTATGACTGAGAGTTTACAGTATCCTTCCCCTGCCACACCTACCAAGCCACGCCCACACAACCAGTAGTAAAAAAAAATGAATCCCACCACTGTCAGGTATGGCCTTCTTCCATAGCAGAAGGCATGGTTCCCGAAGCCCCTTTTCAGCCAGAGTGGCCAGAACAACCATTGGCCCTGTACCTGTGCCAAGGTCAAAGAACATGGGGAATGCAGGGAACCATTCACACAAGGGGGAAACCAAGAGCATTGGATGGACTTTCCCACAGACCTAAACAAGGGCTGCTCAGCTGAGTCCTCTTAATAGGGAAACTGTCATTAAGTGGATGACTGGCATGTAATCCATGGTCACAACTCTTCTTATAAGCACTTCTTGCTTTTGCACCCATTTCTTGGAGTCAGAATTAGTAGCAACTAAAATCCATGGAACCATATATACAGTTTATATGTGGATGGTAATCAATTTGTTCTTTTGGCTTCTCATTCTTCTCTGGACTTGTTCCTCTCCCCCGTCAAAACGAATCAAAACAATAACCTACTAATCTTAAAGAATACCAAGATCTCAACATTATACATTCTGAGCATTCCCTTTTTCCCCTTTATTGAACACTTTAAAGAAAATAAATAAATGCAAGAGTAAATGTGAAGAAGAGTAAAATACAGTCGAATAAACCAGAGATTTTCAAATGTCATGGAATTTACAGCTTTCTAAGATAATATTTATTACTTATAATTAGCACTTTACACATGTATGCCTATCTACTGTATATATCTACATATACATTATGTCTATATCTATACAGACATCTACATTTCTTTCTCTCTGTCTATCTCTACATCTATATTTACATCTACAGTGCATATCTATATCTCACATTAACAGGCTAAAAATCACTATTAAACTTCAGCTAAAAACAGAGTAAAAAGGCCATGGTCAACCCAATATAATCAACTGAAATTATAGACTTTAGCAAACTCAGTCCTCACAGTACTACTAAAATGCCTCCTTTTTCTCAAATTTAGCATTAGGAGAGAGAGTTCCTATTCATTGTTCTAAACAGGAAAAAGCTCCAGAAATTTAAAGCAAGCTGGCAAGGCCATCACAGATGGCATTCAATATCCAGGAAGGGACAAAAGACAACAGTTATTTTAGTTTTTGTCAGCAGGTAACTCTACTGTTAAAACCAAGGAACAAAAGAGAAGCTCCCAGATTTTTGAACCACAAAGGAGATTTGCTGCTTCACAGTTTGTTGAAAATCCCAGGCTTCAATCTTCTTTCATGCAATTGTTCCAGAAAGTTCATCTTTCAATTTGGGTTTTTTTTTTCATGGACACCAGCAAGCCTTGAGATAAGATTGTGCATCTTTTATAGTCAGAAAGAATGGAGGACATGTCTTCCTGAACCTTTAGACTGTTGCGGTAAAGGTACTGTGAGGAAAGAAGCTCAGCCCTTCCAATTTTAGAGAATTGCAAAAGTCTCTTGTAGAGTCTCAAATGGCTGATGGGTTTCCCTCCTTTTCACAATATAGTTTGGAAAACAGAGTGCCTGGCAATAGGGTTTAAAGAAAAATATGACTTCCCCTACTTATAAGCTTTAATATTAAAAATGTTGATGTATATTTAGATAATTCACAAATCTTTCAGTTTTATGAATGTTTTGCATATTTCCTTTTGGGGACAGGAGGAAAGGCATCTAGTTGCCTTGGTTCTTTTGTTAAATGTGGATGCTTATATTTTTTTTAGGCCAAATGTAAATGTTTTGACTTTTTGTCCTGGATTCGCTGATCCGTAACCTTGTGGTTCTACAGAAAGCTATCCAAGCAATTAAATGTTCTTGCCATTCAACAAAGGAGACAGTAGTCTACCATCTAATCTTTATTAAACGCTGCAAGTTAAAGTAAAACTGTAAACAAATAAGCAGTAATATATGATTATAATATGAATAACAACTAGCTGCCATGCTCCATAAAAGAGACCATGTGCTCCTAGCTATAACATTGCCTATTTACTATCTATGATAAAAAATATAACTGCCCCACAACACCCAGGGCCTAAGGTACCTAAAGGTGTGCAAGGATACATTGCTCACCTGTGATATCTCCAGGTGGGTTGAGATTGCAACCAATAACTAATAATCCTTGAACACTGTTCTGTACGATCCATTAGCATACTTGCAAGCGCCGCGCTGTGATTGGTCAGAACGCACGGCAACCTGATTGGCTGAGCGAGCCACACTGATTGGCCCGCCGCGAATCCCCCGCGATTGGTGGAAACTAATCGCGGGAGATTCAAAGCGGTGCCATTGGCCGCGGCCGCCACAGCCAGAGAATAAAAGCCGCCATTTTTCTCCTGTAGCCTGAGCCGATCTTGGGACTTAATAAAGAGCTGAACTAAGTCACTGGCTCCCGAATCTCCTTCCCTGCGAGGGACGCAACACTGACGACGAGGATGGGATTACGCAACTGACCCCCCACCGAGCACGTGGTCCTGAGGGAACAAGACCGACGAGATGGTGAGCCTCGCACCGCCCGCACCCTTTAACCAAGCTACTGAGGACTGGGAATCGTACATTGATCGGTTCCTGATGTTCCTAGAGAGTAGCAACCTCAAGGACGCAAACGGGCAGAAAAAAAGGGCTGTTTTCCTGACACACTGCAGGCCCGCAGTGTTTAAGATGGCGAAAGCCCTTGTGAGACCCGAGGACGTGAAGGCGATGGACTGGGCTGACCTCGAACCGTTGCTCCGAGGCCACTATGCTCCCGCCGTGCCCACCCTCATCAGGTGGCACGACTTCTACCAGAGGGACAAGAAGTCGGGTGAGAGCATCAGCGACTTCGTGGCAGACCTACGGAATCTAGGGGGCCTTTGCAGCTTCACGGACATGGATGAGGCGCTACGAGACCGTGTCGTCCTCGGGCTCAAAGACCCGGTCCTACAAAGCCGGCTGATGGCAAAAGGAGACATCTCCCTCGCCGACGCCCTTGCTGAAGCCACCGCTGCCGAGGCAACCCGGAAATCGGCGGCTCGAATGCGGAGACAGGACACCAGGGACCGAGCCATGACCTCCGAGGCGAGCACGACAACTGAGACGCGTCCAGAAGCAAGCCACCGGGAAACCACCACCCACCATGGCGACCTCGACTCCGCCTCCGACACCACGGATGAAGAGGAGGACATCCATTGACTCCAAACAGAATGGGACCGACGCGATCGATGGAGCCGTAAGTCGGGGCCCCAATGTGCCAGGTGCGGAGGCGACCACCCTCGATCGGAGTGCCGGTTTTTCAACGCGATCTGCCGGCACTGCGATAAGAGAGGCCACATTGCCCGAGTCTGCCGCCTCAAGAAAGCCTACAGCCCCCGACGACGAGACAACAGCGGCCGGAGACGAGACGGCACCCCCACCAGGCTCAGGGACCGACAGGCCAAGAATCATTGGAACCGGGACGGACGGGGCTGACGGGACGGCGAGAACCGGAGGAGAGAGGAGACCCACCAAACGGTCATCATCGGCCATTCATCAAGCGCAGACGCCCGGAAGGTATACGTGGAAGTGGGCATCGAGGGCAAGCCATGCAAAATGGAGGTGGACTCTGGGTCCTACCTCTCCATGGTTGCATGGCGGGAAATCAAGCGCCTGGTGCCCGAAATCCACAAGAGGGAGCTGGAAAGCCAGAAGCTAATCCTTAAAGACTACCAAGGAAACTGCATCCCGGTAGTCGGAACAGGACACTTCAAAGTGACATTCAAGGGGCGCACGGCAAAGCTTCCCCTGACGGTCGTGGACCGAGATCGCCCCAGCCTTTTGGGACTACAGTGGTTCGCGCTGCTCAGGATCGAAGTGACGGGCATTGACCACGTCGCAGAGGCAGACTGGGAAGAGCAACTCGCAAGGGACTTCCAGGAAGTGTTCGACGGCACCCTAGGCAAGTACCGAGGGCCCCCTATTTCCTTCAGCCTAGACCCCAGCGTTCCCCCAATACGTTTAAAACCACGGCGGGTACCTTTCACACTCCGGCCTAAGATCGATGAGCAGATAGACAAGCTCCTCAAACAGGGGGTCCTAGAGCCAACTGATCACGCCCGGTGGGAGACCTCCATAGTCACCCCAGTCAAGCCCGATGGCTCGGTGAGAATCTGTGGGGACTATAAGGCCACCCTAAATTACGCCTTACAACAAAGCGCCTACCCCATCCCAGTAGTACAGCACCTACTACACTCACTGGGGGGAGGCAAGGTTTTTGCAAAGCTCGACCTGGCACAAGCTTACCAACAGTTACCGGTCGACGCAGAAACCGCCGAGGCGCAGGCCATAGTAACCCACCGGGGGGCTTTCCACTGTAAGAGACTCCAGTTTGGAGTCAGCGTAGCCCCAGGAATTTTCCAGAGCCTCATGGAGAGACTCCTACAAGGAATCAAGGGGGTGGTGCCCTACTTCGACGACGTACTGGTGTCAACAGCCAACCAAAGAGAACTGGAGAGTTGCCTGAGGGAGGTACTAACAAAATTCAAAGAGGCCGGGCTTAAAGTCAAAAAAGAAAAATGCCAGCTGCATACAGAGAGGGTTGAGTTCCTAGGATATCTCCTAGACCGGCACGGCATTCACCCAACCGGAAAAAAAATCAGAGCCATCAAAGAAGCCCCCAGACCAAGGAACAAAACAGAACTGCAGGCATTTCTTGGGCTGATTAATTTCTACAATGTTTTCCTACCCCAAAAGGTGACCACGGCGGAACCGTTGCATAGGCTGCTCGATAAAACAGCCACCTGGACCTGGGGGAAACGAGAGGAAACTGCCTTCAACCAAACCAAGGACCTACTCACATCGGATGCCGTCCTCATCCAATACAACGAGACCCTCCCGCTGACAGTCACGTGCGATGCATCACCGTTCGGGATTGGGGCGATCCTCAGCCACACACTCCCGAACGGAAACGAAGCACCCATCGCCTTTTACTCAAGAACCTTGTCGAAGCTGGAAAGGAACTATAGCCAACTCGACAAGGAAGCCCTGGCAATCATCGCCGCTGTCAAAAGATTCCATGAGTACTTCTACGGCAGGACATTCACCATCATCACGGACCACAAGCTGTTGTTAGGCATCCTGGCAGGGAACAAGGCCACCCCGAACATTCTATCCCCAAGAATGACAAGGTGGTCTGAGTTCCTCACAGCCTACAGTTACTGGCTGTTCCACCGACCTGGCAAAACGATCACACACGCAGACGCCTTGAGCCGCACACCACTACCCGACCTGGACGCCGACCCAGCACCCACAACATCCACCTTGAGCATCGAGGCCATACCCAACCTCCCCCTAACCGCGTCAGACATTGCCCACAAAACCAATAAAGACAAATGTCTGGCGCGGGTATTACAATGGGCGGAGAAGGGCTGGCCGGAAAAGGACGTCGGCGAGACATTCAGGACTTTTAAAAACAAACAATTGGAACTTTCCACGTAGAAGAGGTGTATATTATGGGGGGACAGGGTGGTAATCCCAGAAAAAATACAAAAAAGGTTCTTGGACTTGTTACATGAGGGGCACCCGGGAATCGTCAGGTCAAAAGCCTTAGCCAGAAGCTACGCTTGGTGGCCAGGGATGGACAAGCAAATTGAAGCCTGGGTGGCTAGCTGCAAGCAATGCCAGGAATCCAGACCATGCCCACCCGCCGCCCCAATCCGGGAGTGGGAAACCCCCAGGGGACCATGGTCCAGGATACACATAGATTTCGCCGGACCCACAAAAGGACACACATTCCTCATAACGGTAGACGCTTACTCCAACTGGCTGGAGGTAAGCAACATGAAAACTACCACCACCGAGGCCGTCATCCGAGAACTCAACAGACTATTCTCAACCCACGGCCTCCCAGATGTGGTCGTGTCAGATAACGGACTACAGTTCACCGCTCTGGAATTCGAGAAATTCCTAGCGGAACGGGGAATACGGCACGCCCTGACAGCACCGGCTCATCCGGCGGCGAATGGTAGGGCGGAACGAATGGTCCAATTCACGAAAAACAATTCAAAAAATCGAGACTGGAAACATGCAGGAAAAAATAAATAAACTTCTTTTCATCCAGCACATAACCCCAAACACAACGACCAACAAAAGCCCCGCAGAACTCCTAATGGGGAGGAAACTAAGGTCCCCCCTGGATAGGCTGCACCCCACATACAACCCCGAAAAACCCACCGATTCATCAAGCAGGTACCAAACATTTACACCAGGCGACGCAGTATACGCAAAAAACCTGAGAGGGGACCCCCTCTGGATACCGGTGACGATAACCCAGGCAACAGGTCATACCGGCTACAAACAACCGACGGACAAGAATGGAAACGACACATCAATCAAATAAGATCAAGAACAACCACAACCGACACGCAAACAAGCACAAACAGACACCCAGAAAGAGAAGGGAACCTCCCCAGCACAAACCAAGAGGGGAGGGAAGGCCCCGGGAACCAACCCCAACCAGAAAGAAACCAGGAATACTTACCAACCAAGACAGAAACAGACACCCAGCTCGAAGCCTCACCAGGGAGAAGCAGCCAGGCCAGCTCAACCAGCCCGGAAAGACTGAGCGGGAGCAGCGACAACAGCAGCTCGACCAGCCCGGGTAGACCGGGAGGGAGCTGCAACGAAAGGCCCGGCTCACACTTCCAGGCGGTTCCATCGACGAGGCAGAGAGCGACACAGAACCCGACTGAACCGGCCGAAGGCCAACCAGCAACTAACCTGCGCAGATCAAGTAGGCAAGTACGGAGCCCCGCCTACTTACGGGACTACGTTACGTAGGACCATACCAAGAGGGGAGGGGTGTTCTGTACGATCCATTAGCATACTTGCAAGCGCCGCACTGTGATTGGTCAGAACGCACGGCAACCTGATTGGCTGAGCGAGCCGCACTGATTGGCCCGCCGCGAATCCCCCGCGATTGGTGGAAACTAATCACAGGAGATTCAAAGCGGTGCCATTCTCCTGTAGCCCGAGCCGATCTCAGGACTTAATAAAGAGCTGAACTAAGTCACTGGCTCCCGAATCTCCTTCCCTGCGACGGACGCAACAAACACTTCTTTGTGAAGGGAACATGCTACACCTCTTTTGGCCAGTAAGGTCAAGGTTGTTAAACTTTACCTATAAGCTAGCTAAATGAAAAACAAATTACTGTTTTAAAAGCACTGTTGGAAGAATTATCCTTCTGGGTTCAGTTCCAAGTGGGGAAAAAGACACTGGAAACATGGAGGCTGTTTGGAAAGATGGTTTAATGGTGGACAGGACCACATGGCTTGGAGCTCCAAAGTGAAAAGGATGATTGCATGCTTCAAGATGAAAAGAGAAGGAAAAGAAGGGTGGGCCAAGATGCTGAGAGACCCTTATATACCCTCTGTTGGGCCCCACCTTAGCGTTTCCTGTTCCTGTGCAAGAAATGCATCCCACTGGCTGTCAGACACCCAGGGGCGGGGGTCTTAACTAACTTTGTAGGCTTTGTCTGGACCACATGGCTTCACCTGAGTGTTAGCTGATACAATCTTCCTAGGCCAGGTGTTGAGATGGGTAGACCCTTTATTATGTAGAATACTCTGGCCTATGCCTTAATGGCCCATTAGCAAAGGTGCGGGGCTGAGTTTCTGCCTCTCTGAGTTTCGACTCTTCTTAGGGGAAATATTCTGCCTTTTTAATATTTCCTAGGATATTTCATTTTTCTAGGAGAGGGGTGGGTGCTAACTTCCTATAGTACATATAGAACAAGCAGTTATACCAGAGACAAATTAACCTTGTCCTGCCAGACCACAGCATCAAATGCTCTGGGCGCACAATGCTTTTTGCTGATTGGTGGTGGAGAGGTACACAACCCTTCTGATTGCTATTCAAAGATCCCTTGGAAAAAAGGATGAAATCCTAAAAGAACTTGACAAAGATTTCCTATGCTGGAATGGTGATGAATGCCCACCTTGTAGAATTGGACACACCTATGCTTGTAAATAAACAGGAAATATTTAACTGGCAGCAAATTCTTTGCCTTCTAATGGACCTTCTGATTGGATGATCCCTACTTCTTTCTCTTTCAAAGTTATAGTTGGTAAACACTCCAAATTCATTCCAAAGCATTTGGCTATCCCACCTTGGCCATAGAAATGGCAAACATGGGCACCTATTGATGAGAAGTTGGTACGGCATCCCCAAAGAGATATCACTCATTGGCTCTTATGTTTTCAAAAGAAATGAATAACTGCTTACCTAAATAGCAACCTTTTAAAAGTGCTATATGTACTATTACAACAACTGAACATTTCTCAAACCATCCCCATGCTACCTGTCTCACAATCAAATCAGATTTGATCTGCAATTTAAGGAATTATATCAATACAAATATGCTTACAACTAATCATAGAAAGGGGGGAAGGGATAGATTAGTCAGATGTAGCAGATTCTTGTGATTGGCTATCACACTTAGAAAACAATAATCAAATTAATAATATTACCATAGTTAAAAAAGAGAAAGAACACACGGAATATAGTTTTGTTAATCAATTGGCATTATAATGAACTCAGTTGTCTCAAAAGGATGTCAAATGAACCCCTTTGAATTCACAGTAGATGGGATTACAGCCTATTATGGACTGTATTCTGTATGACTGCACTTTAAATTATGTTCAAAATCACTGCTTGCATCAAGAAATTTAATCGAAGTTTGCACTATTTTAACCAGACTGATGCAAAAAATATAATATACTAATATGTATTTACCTGACAGTAACAATTCACCTCTGTGACTGTCACACAAACTCAGACTAGTTCTCCTATAAAGTATTTATCAAATATGAGAACATTTATAATATAAAGAGAGGCTGTTCTATTCTGGGAACAATCATCAATATTCTCATTGAAAATAGATACTAATCCTAGCAAAGATGTAAAAAAAAACCCAGACCTAGTCATTTTTTATTTTATTTTTTTATTTGTCAAGCGATTATAAAATAACAGGTATAAGTATAAACATAGTTATGAATACATGAAATGGATACATATAAGAAAAATAAAAGAAACAATAGGACAGGGACGGTAGGCACGTTGGTGCGCTTATGCACACCCCCTACAGACCTCTTAGGAAAGGGGTGAGGTCAATAGTAGACAGTCTAAGATTAAAGTTTTTGGGGTTTGGGGAAGAAACCACAGAGTCAGGTAGAGTATTCCAGACATTGAGACATCTTGTTGCTGAAGTCGTATTTCCTGCAATCAAGTTTGGTGCGGTTTACCTTGAGTTTGTATCTATTGTGTGCTCTTGTATTGTTATGGTTGAAGCTGAAGTATTCACTGACACGTAGGACATTGCAATGTATAATTTTATATACTACACTTAGATTGGACCGAAGCTTCGACTTACAACCACAATGACTTACAACCATAATTCTGGGTCAATTAAATCAAACTGAGGACCTGCTGTGAAATTGTTTATACTTATTGTGATGAAGAAGGAAATTACTCCTTTAAAACTATTGGTCGCAGGAGCTGCTTGTTTGACTGAAACTTCTAGACAAATTCCCTGGAGTAAATCTGTAAAAATTATAACATACAAAGTCAAGCCAAGGCAATTGAGTAACTCTGGCATTTGTGTAGTAATGGTATAACATTTGTCATCACAAACAGGAATACTCACCAGTAACAGAGAATATTTGCAGCTCAGGGTTGATATGAGGGGTTGTTGGTGCTCTCTGAGCTTGGTTGTTTTCCTGAAGATGTTTCATTATGGAAACTAGGTCACCTCATCAGATGATCAATTAGGTAACATCATCAGGTGACCATCATCTGATGATATTACCTAGTTTGGGCAAGAAAACATCTGCAAGAAAACAACCAAGCTCAGAGAGCATCAAGGATCCGTCTCAGGAATACATTCAGTGTATCTGAAGATATTGATGACAGTGGAGCAACTCCCAGTTGTGCATCTGCTTCATGGGTAGCAGCTACTGGTGGAAATTCAATTAAATCTCTAACCATATTAAGCAACCTTTTTTTGTCTTCAGCTGGTCAGTTTCTGCTTTTTGCGTATGATATATAGAACTGAATATGCCTTGTGAAACTTCAATGTGTCATTTTCTAATATTATATTGCTTTTGATGTGCCACCTCTGAATTCAGACTCAACATCATTCAATCACTTTTACAGCTTATACTCATGGACACATGATATTCAGACTGCAGCACCAGTCTGTCCCTCCAGTGCAGTGGTGGGATTCAAATATTTTACTACTGGTTCTGTGGACGTGGCAGGGGAAGGATCTTATAAAATCTCCAGTCAGAGGTGGTATTTGCCAGTTCTCTGAACTACTCAAAATTTCTACTACCGGTTCTCCAGAACTGGTCAGAACCTGCTGAATACCCACCTCTGCTTCAATCCCAGAGCGCTGATCTACCTGTTTACCCAATGTATAAATCCTTGATGGTTATTGTACAAGTCTCATTCCAATAGAAATGATCTTTTCTCCAATATACATTTTAATTGTATTCCAGAGGTCTTTAGTTTGCCACCTCTGAAATGCTGCCCACATTCACACTATGATGTATTCTAAGCATAAAGCAAAAACGATGATCAATTGCATCCATAAGTAAGTAGTCCTCAACTTAAGACCACAATTGAGCCCAAAATTTCTATTGCTAAGTGAGACATTTGTTAAGTGAATTTTGCCCCATTTTACCACCTTTCTTGCCACAGTTGTTAAGTGAATCACTGAAGTTGTTAAGTTGGTAACACAGTTGTTAAATGAATCTGGATTTTTCATTGACGTAGCTTGTCAGAAGGTTGCAAAAGGTGATCACATGGCTCAGGGCCACCGTCATAAATATGAGTCAGTTGCTAAGCATGTGAATGTTGATCATGTGGCCATGGGAGGTGCCACAATGGTTGTAACTGTGAAAAACAGTCATATGTCACTCCTCCTCCTCCTCCTCTTACACTTGGGAAACTTGAAAAACTCTGCAATCAATGCTTTCACTAGTTCTACAGAGCTGAATGGCAAAGTTTTTGTAGGGTATTTAAGCTGCTTAATTGATAGTATGTTTTGCCTCCCACAACAGAAACAATTGTTCATCAAACATCTTGCTTCCCCCAGGAATTGCTCATGGTTGCCTGTATATAATACCCAATCATTTACAGCATGGCATTATCAAACACATTAATCTTCCCAATAAACCAGCCATCACACTGTGCTCTTTTCCACTTGGTCTTTTTTCACTGTGACCATTTGAACAGGACCCTTCCTGTGACTCTTCCTCTTGTCTGTTCATTTCATTTTAGTGCTTTTTCTCCTTCATCCCAAAATTTATTTTATTTATTTATTTTATTTATTTGATTTGCCAATTGTTTACAAGATAATAAGTATAAGTGTATACATAGTTGTGAATACATGAAATGGGTACATATAAGAAAAATAAAAGAAGAATAAGAGAAACAATAGGACAGGGACGGTAGGCACGTTAGTGCGCTTATGCACGCCCCCTACACACCTCTTAAGAAAGGGGTGAGGTCAATAGTAGACAGTCTAAGGTTAAAGTTTTTGGGGTTTGGGGAAGAAACTACAGAGTCGGGTAGAGTATTCCAGACATTGACCACTCTATTGCTGAAGTCGTATTTCCTGCAATCAAGTTTGGTGCGGTTAACTTTGAGTTTGTATCTATTGTGTGCTCTTGTGTTGTTATGGTTGAAGCTGAAGTATTCATTGACAGGTAGGACATTGCAATGTATGATTTTATATACCATGAGGCTTTAAAGCAGGGCTGTCAAACTCCTAGCCCAAGGGCCAGATGCGCTTGGTTTAGCGAATGGGGGGCGGGGAGTCTTGATACGTCATGTGATGCTGCTGTGATGATGCAAGTTTGACACCCCTCCTTTAGAGTCACTTTTTTTTTTTTTTACAATCCTACTTCAATGCCATGGAGTATGTTTTCTACTGCTCAAGGAAAATACGCTACTAATTATTTTGGATCTCATCCATATTTATTCAATTAATATTGGCTATCAATATTATTGTCAATCAAAGCAATAATGGAGAACAAACCCAATCCATAAAATCTAATTTTTACATGGATTAATTGAGTCAACCAATGGGATGGGATGAACATGATGTGTCTCCGTTGCCACGAAGCATTTTATAAAGTCTCCCATGAGCTTCTAATAGAGAAGATGGCAAATACGGGCTGGATTCCGGCCCCTATTACAGAGCTGGATGGATACAAAGCTGGATGGAGAATTGGACCCTAGTGGATGCCAATAACTCTCTGTTGCCTTAGAAGGAAATACCAAAGGCATGCTGCGGAGCTGTCAATATGTTTTTATAAGGGCTGTCTGAAGGAGGGGAGCCTTTCAACATCATAGCAGTCCTCATGAGTTAGACCTCATAGCACTCGATAAATGCAGCATTTCAATAAGCTTGAACACAAGCAATTTTTATTCTCAGAGTTCAAGGTTGAGTCCACTGTTTTCATATTTTGAATCTGCAAATAAATAGTAAAAACACATTCAAAGGTTTCAGATTAGATTAGATTAACAGAGTTGGAAGGGACCTTGTAGGTCATCTAGTCTGACTACCTGCCCAAGTAAGAGACCCTACACCATTTCTGACAGATGGCAGTCCAATCTCTTCTTAAAAGCCTCCAGTGGTGAAGCTCCCACAACTTCCGAAAGGAAGCTGTTCCATTGGTTGATTGTTCTCACTGTCAGAAAATTTCTCCTTATTTCTAAGTCGAATCTCCCCTTGATCAGTTTCCATCCATTTTTCCTTGTTTCACCTTCGAGTGCTTTGGAAAACAGCTTGACTCCCTCCTCTCTGTGGCAGGTCTCAAATATTGGAACACTGCTATCATGTCTCCCCTGGCCTTCCTCTTCACTAGACTAGCCATGTCCAATTCCTGTAACCGTTCTTCATATGTTTGAGTCTCCAGCCCCCTAATCATCCTGGTTGCTCTTCTCTGCACTTTTTCTAGTCTCTTTTTTATAGTGTGTTGACCAAAACTGGATGCAGTATTCGAGATGTGGTCTTACTAAGGTTTTATAGAGTGGTATTAGCACCTCATTTGATCTTGATTGTATCCCTCTGTTAATGCAACTTAGAATTGTGTTGACTTTTTTGGCTGCTGCTGCACACTGCTGGCTCATATTTAACTGGTTGTCCACTCAGACTCCAAGATCCCTCTCACAGTTACCATTGTTAAGCCTGGTTTCACCAAGTCTATATGTCTACTTTTGGTTTTTCTTGCATAAGTGTAAGACTTTACTTTTCTCTGCATTGAATTTCATCTTGTTAGATGAAAGTGTTCAAGTTTGTCAAGATCCATCTGGATCTTGAGCCTTATGGCATTCCTAGTATGATTTGATTGCTTATTGTACCCTATGACTATTATTAAGTGTTGTACCTTATGATTCTTGACTCTTGACGAATGTATCTTTTCTTTTATGTATATTGAGAGCATATGCACCAAGACAAATTCCTTGTGTGTCCAATCACACTTGGCCAATAAAGAATTCTATTGTGCTAACTTGGTACCATGTAGAAGTTGTCACTGTAATGATGTGTGGGAATGTCCTTGACAGACATGAGGAGGAGGAGGAGGAGGAGGAGGAGGAGGAGGAGGAGGAGGAGGAGGAGGAGGAGGAGGAGGAGGAGGAGGAGGAGGAGGAGGAGGAGGAGGAGGAGGAGGAGATACAGAGTAGGCACTGGTCAGATAAGAAGCATCTTAGCCCACAGAAGCAAAGGGGCATTGCAACATCTTAGAAGGAATCCTTCCTAGTTTTTTGGACAGGAAAGGAGTGGGGGAAAGACTTGTATGATTCTGTTACTGTAACCTTACAATAAATGTAGTGCTACTATTCATGTTTGAGCTTCTTGTCAAAGGGCTGTTTGAGCTTCTTGTCAAAGGGCTGAGAGTCAGCTTTGGTTTGTTTAGCATTTCTTTGAAGCAGCCAATTTGATTCAGGGTTCCTACATTTTCAAAAGCAATTGTAAAATTCAAAGGGCCTATTAAGAGATGCCAAAAAAAATTAAAAAACAAATAAAAATGCAGTCATTCGAACGAGGTTGCCCAGATGTCATCCAGCCAAACGTACCCTGTTCTTCGCAAGCAGACTCTGCGGAATCATAAAGTCTGCCTTATTTGGTAGAGCAAATGTTTCTTTTTTGGCGACCCTCCTGTAGCCTTTCCTCAGAAGTCTGTAGTTCTTCAACCGGCTACATGGGCCTGCACTTCTTCACAGCAAAAGAACAAGCCCTTGAAATAGTGCCTTGCCAACTTGGCAGCCAACTGCTGCCAGATTACAGCTGACCCATGAGCTAAATGGGGAATATGTGGAATCAAGAGGCATGACATTTACTGCCTCTTTTTGGCACTTTTTGATAAAAAGCATATAAAGCCACGGCAGGTCTCATGTGCTTGTTTGCGAAAGTGTCATCGTGAGAGAGTCAGACTGTTCTTGGGTCAACTCAAGGAGCCACTGGCTGCAGGTCATCCAGTCAAACTCCAGAAAGCATAAACAGAAAGTACGTCTCCCACTATATGCTGTCAGGATTGTGTTGTTGTTTCTTGTCACTGCAACATCGTTCAGTTGTCTAACTTGGGTGGATTATGGAAAAATTGAAGGCCTCGGGTGTAGGGAATGAAACATTTCCTGGGAGATAAAATAAAATAAAATATCACGAACCTACTGGGAGAAAAATCTGGATTTTTGGTGGATAATCAATAACTGTAAAGGAGTTAGAATTTTTTTTTAAAATATTCCTGTTAACTTTATTACAACTTACCAGAGGGAAGAATTTGGCTTTGGAGTAAAGGTAGTCCTTGACTTATGACCTCAATTGAGCCCAAAATTTCTGTTGCTAAGTGAGAAATTTATTAAGTGAATTTTGCTCCATTTTACGACCTTCTTTGCCACAGTTGTTAACTGAATCATTGGAGTTGTTAAGTTAGTAACAGGGGTGTTAAGTAAAACTGGCTTCCCCATTGACCTTGCTTGTCAGAAGGTTGGCCAAAGGGGAATCGCGTGACCGCAGGATAGTGCAGCCGTCATAAATATGAACCAGTTACCAAGCATCCAAATGTTGATCATGTGACCATGGGAATGCTGCAATGGTCATAAATGTGAAACCAATCATAAGTCACTTTTTTTTCAGTGCCATTGTAACTTTGAGCAGTCACTAAACAAACTTTTGTAAGGCGAGGACTATCTGTATTGAGAATCTTGCATCATCATCATCATCATCATCATCATCATCATCATCATCATTATCATCATTTTCTCCTCCTCCTCCTCCTTCTTCTTTCCACTTATCACCAAATAATGACCTGTTATCCAATCTAAGGTGTCTTTAGCTAACAACCTTGTGCCCAAAGCCTAATGCAGGTCTCAGCCATCTGTGTTGTAATCTTACTACCCCAGATCTTATGATGAATTATCTTGTTTTAGCAGTCAGTGTCTTCCCAGTTAAGAGTCATGCTCTAAAACTCAAAAACTGCTGTCAGCTTTCTTCACTGCAAATGGAAGGTTAACTGCACAGCAGCACTTTCACCACAAGGATCTGAAAGTGACACATTAAAAAAAAACAAGGACACCCAGCGCTGTCTCACTTCCTCCTTCAAAATAGTTGCAAAGCTAGGACAGCTCTTATCTTTGAAGGCTACTACCCAAACGGAGCCATCTGGAATTTTTCTGAGCGCTGCCTCTCTTGCGGAATCTGCTGAGGCCTATTTCCTGACATGTCAATTCAAAGAAACATTGATCTTCCAATCCCATAGACACATTTGTTTAGTGTCCTAGTAAAACCGGTGAGCTGCGTCTAAATATTATCAGAAGATAACCAGGCTAAGCAACACTCCTTCTTAGCCATTGTGACAGAATATAGTAATGATTAAAGCAATGCATAGGCTTGTTATTGTGTTTGGGTCTTATATATAAGGAAGGGGATAATGGATTTCAGCCTCCAGAATGACAACTATCATTTGAAAAAGAAAATGCATTTATATACATAAAACTAGTAACATTGTACCTGGTTCACTCAGCACGATGGATTCCTTTCCAAACCTTCTAATCTCAGAGGCTGACAATCATTTAAACTAGTATTGGATGCTAGACATAAGCAGGGAAGCACTGTAAAAATCCATTGTATGATTGAATATGCTGTATATCATACTGAATGAAGTTTTGTTTGTATAGCATAGTTTACCCTTACAAAAGTTGCCATATTAAGTTGACTTTAACTTTCTTATGACTACCATGTGCTACTAATTGTTCTATGAGTGCTAGTCTTGTTTACAAAGGGCATTTTAAAATGATTTTTTTAAATAGACCTCTCTCTTGGATTTCATAAGGGTTAGAAACAGTCTAACCATTTTTCAAAGCCATTTCGTTTGTTTTTAAAACCAAGTAACCATTGTTTAAAAGGGGTATACCTTCTTCCATATCGTTTATCTTACCTGTCATCATGCTATGAGAAAGTGTGGGTACACATGGAATAAATCCGGTTGTGTATCTGATATGCTGTGCAAAACAGCCTACTGAAAATTGGAAAACACAGCAATCAGTTGTCTTCACACATTGCTGTGATTTATTAAATTCAGATAATGCAAGACTGGGAGGGCATTCCAGATTCCTCTCCTCTCCTCCCCCTCCCCTCAGCTTCACCTCAAGAGGACAGATTCTGGAATAACATACAATTTTAGCCAACCGTTTGGCACATTTAACATTTGAAAACTACAACAATGTGTGCAGATCAAATCACCAGGATAACTGTCCCATGAGAAAAGTGTTGGCTATGCTTACGTGACAGCTTTACAATTCTCTAAATTCAAATTATGTTCATTGTGTTTTTGTTCTGAAAGATTTTACTAGTGAAAACAAAACAACTCTTCACATCATAAGAGAAAATCTCTCTCTCTTTCTCTCCATTTTAAGAATCATAGAATCATACGGTTAGAGGTCTTCCCTTGGAGGTCTTCTTGTCCAATCTCCTGCCCATGGCTGGAGAACTTATTGCATCCCAGATAGATGGTTGTCCAATCTTTTCCTGAAGATCTTAAACAATGGAACGTGAACAACAAAGCTGTTCCATTGAATTAATTTTTCTTACTGTGAGGAAATTTTTCCTTAGTTCCATATTGGATCTCTCTTTAATGAGCTTCCACCCATTGCTTTTGTCCTGCTCACAGTTGCTTTGGAGAACAAGTCAATCCCCTTCTCCCTGTGACATCTCAAGTACTGGAAGACAGCAACAATGTCACCTCTAATCCTTCTCTTTGTCAGGATAGATATATCTAGTTCCCTTAACCGTTCATCATACTGTTTAGACTCTAGACCCCTCAACATCTTTGTTGCTCTTCTCTGCACTCTTTCTAGAGTCTTAGCATCTTTTATACCATGATGACCAGAACTAGCCCATAACTTCAGTATAGAGTGGTTCTGTTACTTCTTGTGATGCTGTCTCTCTGTTGATACAGACTAGGACTACATTGGCTTTTTTGGCAGCTGCAGCACACTGCTGGCTCATACTTATGTGGTAGTCTACTAGTACACCAAGATCTCTTTCACAGTTACCACTGTTGAGCCAGCTATGGCCTTTTCTCTATCTATGCATTTGTTTTTTTTCCGGCCTAAGCATAAGACCTTACTTTTCTCATCACTGAATTGCATTTTGTAGGATAGGGCCCAATGATTAAGCCTGTCAAGATTCTTCTGAATCTTCAGTCCATCTTTTGTCTGCATATTTGATGAGTTCCTTTCTATCTCCTCATTTAGGTTATTTATGATGAGGATTGAAGAGCATGGGACTCTGGACAAAACTTTGAGGTGCATGCTTCCTGCCATATAGATATAGAAACTTTACCAATAATGACAGAACATCTATTCTTTTCCTGAAGCTACCTCCAGGGGTGGGCTGCTAGAAGTTTGCAGGGGTTCAGGAGAACCTCTAGCTAAGATTCTGTGCAGTTTGGAGAACCCCCAAACCCCAATCCTGGCTGGCCCCTCCCACTCCACCCCTCCCCTCCCAGGAGTCCCCATGTGGCCTGTTTTGGATGCAGGTAAGTGCAGGGTACATATGGAGGCTTGGGGAGGGGGAAAAATGGGAACTTCCTTCCTGGAAGTTCGGCAAGGCTGGAAACAGGCCTGTTTCCAGGCTTTTCTCAAGCCTCCAGGACGGCTCTCTGGAAGCCTGGAAACAGGCCTGTTTCCAGCCTTCCCGAACTTCCAGGAAGGAAGTTCCCTTTTTTTCGCCCTCCCCAAGCCTCCATATGTAGACAACCGTCCTGGAGGCTTGAGAAAAGCCTCCAGAGCCAGAGGAGGGCAAAAATACCCCACCGTGGTGCAGGAGGCCGACTAGGCCATGCCCACCCAGCAACCGGTCAGAGAACCCTTTGCTAAGCTTTTTGAAGCTACCTCATATGCATGACAACATGTTCTCATCTGTTTAAAATGATTTGGTGGGGGGGGGGGCTCTAATTTTTATATAGACAAATTCTGTGATCAGAAAATGTGGTAGTTACAGAACTTAAATCTACAGCAGGGCTTCGTTGTTCTTTCAGAAGCTGTTGCTGCTGGAAAGGGGAAGGGATGTTTTTCCAAGGAGAAGGATTTTTTTTTTTTTCCAGAAATCCTTAACGAACAGGTTTAGGAAGGGATTGAGAAAAATATAATCACCTAATCATCCTAAGTTTTTCTGTCTACCCATACAGAAAGATCAGCTCCAATGTTAGCAATTCTGCCTGCTTGATGGCGAAGTGGGCTGAGATATCTGATTACCATAACAACATAAGCAGAACTAAGCTGGTTCTGAGTCCATTTAATCCAGCAGTCTGTACTCACTATGGCCAAGCAATGCACAAGGATGCCCACTAGTCTTCCAGCAGATGGCCTTCAGAGGCATCTGTACTGCTAATAGCCATTTTGTGAAGCCAGTCAAGCTGCTAGCTGGTGTGAAATACTGGGATAATGAATTCCCAAGTTTAATTATACATTGCGTGAAGGGGTGTATCTTGGATGAGGAAAATTTCTCGGAAAAAGGCATTGCAACAAGAGGGAAAAATAGTACTTTAGCACAGTGACAGCTAAAGAAAACTTGAACTTATCCCATGCTTAGTTTGGATCAAAACAGAAGAAAATATTTTTCCAAGACATGTTTGTGGTATGGTTAGATGCAAATGGAAAAGGCCCACAGCTTCTGCTAACCATTAAATCAAACCATTAAATCAAACCATAACACAATGTATGGTTTAGAACCCTTTTTTCTGCCTTTGTTTCCCATTTAGCTAGCATTCATGTGTCCAGCTGCCTTTGATTCAAACTCTAGTTGAGAAATCATTGATAATGGAAAAAATATTTTTGCAGATCCATTTCAAACACTGGTTTCTGGTTCCTTAGCTGATAAGTCTCAAAAATGATATTTTTGTCTGTATTTTGGCAATGGAGTGGTTTTTCCTTAAGAATTCTATTATGACTTTGGAAAAAAATGTAATTATCACAGAAATAAAATGATATAACTATCAAGGATTTCTTTATATTTGTCCAAATCAAGTTTCAAATCCAATTGTTTTCATATGAGGTCCTTTGGGTTAACATTCAAGAAGAATATATACCCAGATAGAAGCAATGTATAGTTACTGTATGTTTTATTCACTATCACTCTTTGATCTAGTAGCATGAAAAAAGCATGGTTATGATAATACTAATGTTGACACTTTAATGAAAATAATTATCATATTGAAACCACTCAGACAAATTTTTTGTTACTGTCATCAGAAATCCAAAGTGGTTGCATTATTTTAATTATCCGATCACCGTGTCCTGTTTTTTTTACTGATGTTACCTCAGTTTACCCAAAGGATGGTTTGGCTACAGTAGAACCAGGCAATAAATGCACCACTTTAATAGATGCACTTAAAAGAGCAATATGAAGTATTGCTCTCCTGGCTTAAAAGTTGTATTAGTAGCCTTAGAAATGCAGTGCATGCAGAATCTGTTGGTTATATAATGGAAATCAGAAAAGCAGGAAGGGTTTAAAGCCTCATTTTGTATATTTTGACACAACACTATCAGGCTAACACAAAACAGATCTGGAGTACTAGCTGACAATTGGAGAATTGTGCTCCAAGAATGCTGAAGTCTCTGGGGTTATTTCTTTAGTGAGATGCCACTCAAATTGTTTAGGAAAAGATGTCTGTGGAAAGCTATTCTCATTTTGCAAGTCTGTACTTGCAAGCACAAGGCTTAATTTTCTAAAAGCAACCATTTCTTTGAATTCATAACACAGACTCATAGAATTATTTTATTAAATTCTTCCACACAGAAGGCATTAGGTTTTCTTGAACAAGAGCTTCAATCACAATTTTGTGAAAACATTTGAAGAAAAAAATCAGTGTATGGTGAAGTATGGGCAATGGTGGGCTTGTCCCTCATCCAAAGGTGGAGAAGACAGCAAACCCATTTGGAATATTAGATCTTTGGAACCTTCAATTTCCAAGTATACCATCTGCCAGACTGAGATAAGTTCTAATGCAGGGATACGCAACCTGCAGCAGTTATTAAATATTGACAGCAAAGTTTCCCACCTTTGTGAATTGGAAATACACAAAAACTGTAACACGAGTTCTAACATACTCTTAACATCACTTTGCACTCCCACCCCAGATCCTGTAAGTCTGTATTCAAAACAGAAGGAAAAATGAAATGATAGCTTTGAACACATATCAAACTGACCACTTACATTTTGCTTGGGGACAATGTAAGTGGCCAGGTCAACATGTATCATGCAACCCACTTTAGCCCTTGACTCTTACAAAATAATTAAATTGGCCCTTGGCCACCCAAAGGTCTCCCACCCTTGGATTAATGATTTCTGCTCTGCTTTTCTTTTGCTTATTTACTTGCTTGCAAAGATATTTATTTGACATTTAGCATAACATTCCAGGGTTAAAAACAGTACTCCTATGTTTTTATTTTTAACTTCTGGTTGATTGATATTCTCCTTCCCTCCCTCCTTTTATTCTTGCTTGCTTTCTTGCTTTCAAATAATGATGAGAAAGATAATTAAATATGACTGAAGAAAGACTATAAAACATGTATGTTTTACCTGATAACTTAAAGCAGAATAAGTAATATTGAGTCTGTGATTTCTTCCCCAAACTCCAAAAACTTTAACCTTAGACTGCCTATTATTAACCTCACCCCTTTCCTAAGAGGTCTGTAGGGGGTGTGCATAAGCACACCAACGTGCCTACCATCCCTGTCCTATTGTTTCTTTTATTTTTCTTATATGTATCCATGTATTCATAACTATGTATATACTTATACCTGTTATCTTGCAAGCGATTCACAAATAAAAATAAATAAAAATAAAATAATAGCTGGATTCCCATTTCAGTTTTGTTGGGGGGAAAAGATACTTCAACAATCATGTTCAAGAATGGGAAATAAGTTGAGCAACACATTAATGAAATATCCATTGAAATTGAGCTAAGATCTATGATGATGTTATTGGATAACAAAACCAAATTTGAAGTCAACATACTTTGGGGCAAACTATCTAACAACAGCAAATGGAAAAGAGAAACAAACAATAAAAGAAGGATCCACTCCAAGTTTCTACTCCAAGTTTTTCCTCCAACTTTTTCCATGCATTTTAAAAACCAAATTATTATTGTTAAAGCAGAACTAGAAATATTCCTTACTACTCTTTTTGACCAATACATATTTTATTGGTTTGGACAGAATAGACTTGACTTTGTAAACCCTCAAACATTCCATAATATGTAGCCAGTCCTTCTCTCGGGGCCCCAGTCTTCCCCCAAACTGGAAACTAGAGTTGTGCTGGGCTCATGTTGGAGTTCTTTCACACTGTTAAAGAAACTGAAGTAATAACGTCAGTTCTTGTCCTATGAAATAGCTCTCTTCCAAACTTGGAGAAAGAAAATTAGCAGAAAAGTATATTTTAGCAAAATACCAAGAATAAATGATTACTTCTGAGTATGCACCAGTTAACTCAGAAGAAATATCATCAGATAGCCACATGTTTTGTATCCATAGGATCAGAAACCACTAATGGAACATATTCCTTGTGTGTCCAATCACACTTGGCCAATAAAGAATTCTATGCTATGCTATGCTATGCTATGCTATGCTATGCTATGCTATGCTGTGCTGTGCTGTGCTGTGCTGTGCTGTGCTATGCTATGTTATATGAACTCTATGTGAGTTTCTTGAAATACTTCTTTTATTATACAGAGAAGGAAGCCTAATATCTTAGCCTTTTTTCTTGATACATAAATGTATCAATAATACAGTATCTGCCAAGATTATATACAACTGCTTTGCAAAAATATTCTATATAGGGGTGGTTCAACAATCTTCTATAATATGTTTCGTAGCCTCAGAACAATGAATCAGAAAGCATCCACACCTCACATTTCCCAGTATAGCACATAAAATGTTTATCCTAGAAGACCAAGACCAAGAAGTCTGTTAGTTTCAACACGTACAGATGATGGAAATTTTATAGTAAAAGAAGATGGCAGAAGGAACATTCAGTACAAACAAGTAATCCTTTAACTTTGAGGTAAACATCTGGAGCTCAAGAACTGAGAATTGTCTGAATATAAACTTCCTATAACTTAATTGCTACATAACTATTATGTGGCACAAATTTTACCTTATTACCGGTATCTTTATTTTATTATCCTAAAATAAGATACCTTCCTTAGAGAGAAGCATTCCAAATTTCCAGGTGTGGTACATTGTATAGAATTTTGTTAGTGTATGCTTGCTCTGTGTTTCAAGCATCTGAATCAAAGTTATTCCAACTTACTTTACAATGTGTTTATATTCCGCACGTCACACTTAACTGAATAGTATGTTGCATAAATTTTTGGAAACCGAAATGAAAGGGTGTTCTGAATAGGATTTCATTTTCTAAGCTGAAAGATTAAACAATCCATTTATGCTGTTTTGTCATCAAGACACAACAATTGGTTTTTCTTCTGTGCTTATACAATGCCCTCAATAATCAGTCAGTTTTGTGTGGAAAGCAGGAACAGAAATGACATAAAAGCACTTTCCAAAGATGATTATTTTCGCTATACACTGTTTTTATACTATCTCATCAAAAATGCACAACTTCATGCTGCTATTAAAGAAATGGTTTGTGAGAGTCAACAAGCTAACTAGCGCCCCCTCTTGAAAATGGTGGGAAACAGCAAATTAAACAAAGCTGAATAACTAAAGCCAACTGTGGTATTTTGTTAATTTATTCACTGGAATTTCAAATTTTCATTGATGTTTTAAATCTATTGCTCAGTTCTTAAAAAAAATATTAACATTTTATATTATTAACATTAATTACATGGAATGTTAAAAAAGAATCAAGAATCATATAATTCTTTATTTTTAACATACATGCATAGTTGAAAAATA
The DNA here is from genome assembly GCF_049901735.1 of Notechis scutatus. NCBI lineage: Eukaryota > Metazoa > Chordata > Lepidosauria > Squamata > Elapidae > Notechis > Notechis scutatus. Next base: position 132,581,315 of record NC_142009.1, on the reverse strand, counting down.
AAAATGAAACTAATCTACATCTGTCTGTCTGTCTGTCTATCTATCTATCTATCTATCTATCTATCTATCTATCTATCTATCTATCTATCTATCTATCTATCTATCTATCTATCATCATTTCTATTAGATTTTTATCCCACATTTATTACTTTGTAGGTAACTCAAGGAACTGAACAGACCTATATTTCTTCCTCTTTTTATTTTCCCCACAACAACCACCCCATGAAGTGAGTTAGGCTGAGAGAGAGTGACTGGCCCAAAGTCACCCAGTTGGTATCCATGCCTGAGGCAGGACTAGAATTCTCAAGTCTCCTGGTTTCTAGCCTGGTTCCTTAACCACTATTTTGAATGTGAATTTAGAAAAATAAATGCTAAAATACAATTTTGAAATCTTTCACTGGACTCTTTGCTGCTTTCATTTTGATAGATTCCAGATACAGTCCATTAGGTTGCTAACAGCTAAAGTCCATGTTAACTCTTTTATTTTATTTATTTAGAGCTGCTTTTAAAATAAAGAATATAGTGTTATCAAATATATACAGTTGTATTTCAGATATTAAACGGGGTTTTCATTTTATCTTTAGAGAGTACTAATCCACTTCTGCTAAACTCTACAATGTAGATTTTTCTAGAACAAAGTTTTTTTAAACCATGTTTGCAGTAATCAAGGTTTCATGGGATCTTGATGAGGTTCCATGAGAAATTAAAGAGAGAGAAAAGTTTCACTTCAATCTAGCAAATTTTGTAACACTACAGCTTCTCCAATTCATCAGGAACTCAAGGACCATCACCATTGCTTTTAACATCTTCTCTTAGTTTATAAGGTACTGTGATCATTTCTATTTCCCTTACATGTAACCTAAGTGTATATCTAGAACATAGCCCAGATTTCTCTAGAACGGGGCTGTCAAATTCCTGGCCTGCGTCACGCACTAGCCATGCCCCATGCCGGGTATAGGGAAGGGGAAAAAACTCCCGATACATCATGTGATGCTGTTGTGATGATGTGAGTTTAACACCCCTGCTCTAGATGGATATCAGATAGTTTGGAACTTTAGCCAGGGTGAGTTTAGCATCTCTCTGCTACTCATTAAAGCAGCAGCAACTGTTTTTCAAGCTTTCATAAGAGCCAGAAAAACATACAGCTGCCGTTAGAGTTGCATTGAAGACACAGTGCTTTGATGAAATGAACTCTTTAAAGCAGTTATATAAAAATGGAGGACTGAAAAAAAAAAAACCACAATGGCTGCTTTCTGATTTCCTAAGCACATTTTCCTGATCATTTCTGAACCACGCATAGCTCTATTAGATATAATTGTGTAGCACCTTGTAAAACTTCTAAGTATTTAAAATTACTTGAAAGTCTTGGTAAATATCGAAATTTTTTGGGAGGTAGTTATCTAAATTGAAAATGTCCAGAGAAAATTCCAGTATAGTACTTTGGGAAAAAAATTGACACCTAATTTGAAATGGAGGAATATTTGACACTATATATTCCTTTCAAGTAACCTTTTTCCATGTTCATTGGAAAGGAGATCATTGTGTGGGAGTGAACTAAAAAAAAAAGCAAATGTTACATGAAGTCATTCTTCAAGTGTTCTTACAAAGATTTGAAAAGGCCATGAAAAGACACTTGAACTGGATCAGCTGCATTCAGCAATACATATATGATAGATGCCCTAATTATAGGAACATTTCTCCAGGGATGTTATCACCCATGAAGTTATCTTCTCTTTAAAATACTACATTGCCATAAAATTTCATAGAATAGTGCCTGATACCCATGGCCTTAATTCTGCAATTAAATTTAGCAACTATAAAGTTTTTGTAAGGTTGTCTGAAACAAATACAATTATAGCTAAATTGTTAGGCCTGGAGATAAACAATACTTGGTTTACAGAAGCTTATTTTTAGAAATATCCTTGCTTTTAAGGCAATTTAAAAACATTTTGTGTTCTTCCAGAAGCGGAAAGAAGATTATTTCATGGGAGAAGAAGGGGGTGATTTTGAGGTAAAAAATAATTTTCAGATAAGAGAAATTGTATGGGACAGTTGCTATACACAGAAGTTGTTATATATACTCTAATATTTTCAATTAATTAGATTTTATTGTTACTTTTAAAATGGCAGTCCTAAATTTACGTTGACTTAACACATGTCAGATTGTATGATTTAAGGGAATTATTGATTTGGTTCACCATAAGCCTTCATGTTTGTTTGTTTTTTGCTTCTTTTCTTTTCTCTTTTCTCTCCTTTCCTTTTCTTTCTTTTCCTTTCCTTTCCTTTCCTTTCCTTTTCTAGAGGACTCTTTCATTATGACATAGCATTACATATGAAACACAGAACTATGGGTTGTTTGACAACTATAGTTTAAAAACCCTGGCTTAAAGTGTGAGCCTCTTTTTAGATGTGATATAGATAGGAAATAACCGGAATATCAACAAAGGATATGGACAATTAGCAGAAGTAATTAACTATGTTCTGCAATCAGTAACAGTTTGTCCACCCATCTTTCCATCCACCCACCCACCCATCTATCCATCTTGAGGTGTAAATATTCCCTATGCATGGAAATATCTATTGTTGTAATAATATGTTAATATTTGCTGCATGTCATATGAAATCCTGTGTGTGCTTACTCAAAAGTATCTCACATGGAGCTTAAAGAGATTACTTGGCACACTATCAACACTCTGGTGTTTTAATTTTAGGCAGCAGACCCAATACTTGGAGCCACCTTCCCTCCTTTGCTTTATTAAATATGGTTTTGTGAAAGTTACAAACAGGGTCTTTTGGCAGTCATTGACTCCCTAATGTAAAGGTGATCTTGAGAAGGTCATCTACATTAAGTAAACTAGTCTGGGCGCAGGAAAACACTGTCATTCTCTAACTACAAATGGCCATCTGGAATGCAGATGTAGCATCCAGATTGCCTGTTGTGTCCACCAAGTGAGTTGTCTTACCTTGGGACAAAAGCTGTCATCTGTCTGTCTTGCCCTATAGACACAAGCTTTCCTTCCAACCTGTCCACATATATTTACTGGTGGCAAGGTCACCCAGTTCTCTGGAACATCACTCATTCTGTATTCTTTGTCTGGTTAACAGCTGCCAAAATGTTTGGTATCAAAATCAGTGTTAGGAAATAGCTTTGCAGTATTTGGGATTTTCTCCCCTCCCAGTTTCCTTATTTTGCTATATATTGAACATTCAGAGATAACATATGACACCTGTGTCTTAGTTAGGTAAAAATATGATCAATAAATTAAATGTATAAGATAGGCTTCTGGTGTGTTCCTTTCTTTACTAGCCACGCCATGAAATTTCTTCTCTTTTATCTCAAAAATAAAGTGATCATCTTAACATTTAAATATTAAACAGTACAATGATTTTAAATCAATTTGAATGGATATTTAATTAATCCTTTTTAAAGAAAAATCACCACAATCGTGATTTAAAGAGGATTTTTTAAAAAAGATCTTTCTCCTCTGTATTTTGGCTTTAGAAGAAGCCGATCAGACAATTCTTTGTCTTCCTATTGATGCTCAATATTTAGAAGAGTGCATCCCAATCAAACATTTATTTTTCTTAATAGGTGTCCTGTAGATTTACATGTGTTTTCACAGGCTGCTATTTAACAAACCAGAAAAAGACACTTGTTGAATTCTTCTTTCCTTCCTTTGCAGATGTTCATAGCACAGAAATAGTACCAGGAAAGGGAAGAGGTGCAGGGAGAGCATGTGAAGATTGTAGTCATGTCTATTCTTCACTATATCTATCTCTCACCATTGGTCTTATGTTCATAGATGCAAAGAGGTGAGATGCAAACTCCAATCTCTTGGGTTTTCTTTTGTTTTTGGTTTCTTTTTTTTTCTTTTGCTGTCATTGTTTTGCTTTGAGTCATTGTTGACCCATGATGACTTTCAGGATTGGTTTCTGCAGTTTCCTTTGCAAGAGAGAGAGAGAGAGAGAGAGAGAGAGGGAGGGAGGGAGGGAGAGAGAGAGAGAGAGAGAGAGAGAGAGAGAGAGAGAGAGTGGCTGGTTCAAGGTCAGCTAACTGGCTATGTGGCTAATGTGGGACTAGAACTGAGGGTCTCTAGCCTTAAACCCCAAACTATCCTGCTCCCATAACAATGCAAATAGAACTCCATTTCCCCAGTCCTGGGCTATCAAGGTGTTCAGAGATAATAGGACAGTCATGGAGTGCTATCTCCAGAAGGCAGGAATAGGAAAATAATTTTTTTTCCTGGAATAGTTTGCCCTAAAATGTTAGGTGTTTATGGAAAGTCAAGTATTTTTGTTAATTTGTTATTTTGCTAATGAGGTAATAAACAAACTATGGGGAGCCATCTTTCCATCTAATGCTCATATTATTAATGGAACCCTGTCCAAAATTTCCATGTGTCACTTTCAAATACTGGTTAATGACAGAATAATACTTGAGGTTCACTTAGTTTGAGTGTGCAGGCAAGAAGATTCTTCTGCATAATGCGATTCATTCTGTTTTGTTGAATTACTTCATTTTGATTATGATTTTTTTTCATTTTTCTTTTCTGTTTTTCATTTTTGCAATGAATGGGTGAAGGAAAGTACATATTTTTTTTCTAAATAAAATCACGCAAGAGCAAACAGGCTGTTGAGATAGGTACAAAGCTGCAATGTGACACTGAACTTTTTTCTTCTCAGTTGGATAAATCCTTAATATTTAATTGGCTTGATTATTTGTTACCAAACTGCTGAGGCAACTTCACAAGTGGCTGAAATTGCAGAGGAGTTTATTGCAGTTTTGGAAGAACTGGATATTAACTTTCACTACAATGGTTCAAATGTAAACCTTTCAACACAACAACTGAAAGAAGAGCATTGAAAAAAAAAGACAAATTTGGGACTTTTTATTTAAGGATATTAACAAGGTTGAGGATTTTGTGATAAAAAGAAAGGCCTATAGGACCTTCAGAGGCTGTTGTGTACATGGGATAGCAATAGCACTTAAACTTATATACCGCTTTATAGTGCTTTACAGCCCTCTCTAAGTGGTTTACAGTGAGCCTATTCCCCGCAACAATTTGGGTCCTCATTTTACCCACCTCAGAAGGATGGAAGGCTGAGTGAGTCAATCTTGAGCCTGGTGGGATTTGAACTGCCAAATTGTAGGCAGCTGGCTGTCAGCAGAAGTAGCTTGCAGTACTGCACTCTAACCACTGCGCCACAGAGGCTCATAGCTAGTTACAAGCAATTTCTATCAACTGAAACGGAAATGGTAAGGACTTTGAGGGGTAGAGAGAGTGGGGGGGAAAGCCAAGGATGTCAGCCATTACATGAGGCAACTATGATATGGTGGAGCTAGGAAAGTACTCAATGAATGCAGGGAAAGGAAGCTGATGAGAAGATATGAGAGGTTGCCCTGCTGACCTCTGTAGAAGAGAGGTGAGATACACTTGACTTGCTGTGCTTGATTGCTGATCTTTCTCTGAGTTTTGTTCTGGTTGAAATGCAGAACAATCCAAATATTCCAGGTTTTGATTCTATTGAACTACAGCCCACCTAGAATGGTTTGGCAGAATTTCTAAATCACAATATTTTCTGTTTTGGATTCAAAACAAAACACATTTTCCACATCATGCAGACATCTATTCTATAAGTAAGAAAGAAAATAAATCAAATCTAGATTTTTTTTCTCCCTCAGATAGCAATAGCACTAGCACTTAGACTTATATACCACTTTACAGTGCTTTACAGCCCTCTCTAAGCGGTTTACAGAGTAAGCATATGGCCCCCAACAATCTGGGTCATCATTTTACCCACCTCGGAAGGATAGAAAGCTGAGTCAACCTTGAGCCTGGTAAGACTCGAACTGCCAAATTGCAAGCAGCCAGCAGTCAGCAAAAGTAACTTGCAGTACTGCACTCTAACCACTGTGCCACCCTAGCTATTAAAAGTCCACTTCAGGTTTTGGAAGTATTTGTAATTGGTCAAGATTTGGAAAGAATCCAATGCAGATATTGAAGTGGCAGTAGTGTTACAGACAAAAAAATAGGAGTATAATTTAGGCCTCAACAGCAAAGTCTGATCAAAGTAAAACAATAACAGCAGCAAATTCATTTGTACTATGCCACTTTAGAAAAATTAGACATTAACAATGTAGCAAATCAAAGAACCATATTTTTTGGGGGCACCATTTGAAGCAAGAAAGCTTGATGCCAAATGTACAATATGGCTAATTTTCCCAATTCTTTCCCTTTTCAGTGTTCATATATACTACTGGCAGAAATATATGCAGATTTTTAAAACTTTATTCCTTGCTTTGGCTATCGCTATGGCTATGGCTATTGATAATGAAGAATGGCATTAGGAACCTGGCTCTCCTCCTTTATTAGGCAGGGAATTAATTACATGGCATTGCCGAGACAGTAGTGACAAAATATCCCCCCCAATAAATATTTGTAGATGTTTTATTACTGGATTGGGTAACATCTTCAATGCTAGAAGGGAGTTTGCTCTCTGTTTATGTACAGGATCTTCCCTGTTAGTGTTGGTGAGGGTGTTGTTTGCCTCTTGGTAGATTCTTGATTAAGCTGTTGTGTATTCCTTGATTATTTGTCTGGTGTTGCTCCAGGTGTTACCTATTTATCTGGGTGTCGATTGCTTAAAAATATTCTGACCTTTTTGTTTTCTTTTTAGCTTTTTAAATTTTCTCTTTTGAATGGTGTATAAATGTGGTTTATGTGCTTGTTGATGTTGGATTTGTCTGAGTATCAAATTTCCAGGAATTTTCTAGCATTTTGGGCTCTGGCTTGGTTCAGGATGCTAATAATTTCCCAGTTGAAACTACAGTTAAATCTGTCCATATGTTGTGAGATGAAGAAGTTTTCATCACGTCCTGACTGCTAATTGGTATTTAAGGATGCTCTTTGCTAGTCTTCTACCTGTCTGTCTTACATAGTGACTGTTACAGTTTTTACACTATATGTTGCAGATGACTTGTTTTGTCTTTTTAAGCTTCTAGGTCTTTTGGTTTACTTACAATGTTTTGGGGGGCTTTGGTTGATTTATATGCTATGGTGATGACATGTGGTTGCACGAGTCTGTTGGTTGTTTCTGAGATATTGTTGATGTATGGCAGTCTTATCTTTCCATAGCTTGTATTGGTTGTACTGTAGTATTGTATTATCATAGTAATTGCATTTTTAATACTCGTGCTAGCAATAGCACTAAGTCTTATATACCACTTCATGGTGCTTTATAGCCTTCTCTAAGAGGTTTACAGAGTCAGCCTATTGCCTCCAACAATCTGGATCCTCATTTTACCAACCTTGGAAGGATGGAAGACCTTGAGCCAGTGAGAATCAAACTGCTGACAGTTGGCATAATTAGCCTGCAATACTGCATTGTAACCACTGCGCCACCACTGCTAGCTGATTCTTTGGAACAAGCTTCAATGCAGGCAACTTTGTTCTGTTCCAGATGCTCAGATATTCTTTATTTCAATTCATCTTGGGTTGTTTTTTTTTAATTAGAGGGCTTTGCAAGTAAAGTTTTGCTGCCACTTTCAGTTCACTCGGTCTCCGTGTTTTCCTTCAGAACCTGTCATGCCTCCCTATTCAATTGAAAGAGATTTGCACATGTTCCTAATTATTTTCCAGATTTTGATCAGGGTTGTGTGCTCCACATGCTCTACTTCAGATCTGTCAACTCTAAGATGTATGGACTTCAACTCCTAGAATGTCCCCTGCTGGCTCTTCTTAGGAGGCAGACATGGAGAGGCCTAGACTTGTTCCTAAGAAAGTTTGGGGACACAACTTGATCAAACGAAATGCATTCCCAGCTGATAAAATCCTGTGGTAGATTGCATGCCCTAGAAGAGGCAGCAAGGTCTGGTCAGTTTACAAACAGAACTCCCCTTCAAACATCTGCCTTGAAACAGAGACAAATAATCCTACAGCATTTTGTTGTGGAGAACCATTATCTCACAGGGCTATCTGTCCACCCAAAATAATTATTGGCACAATAATATCAAGAGGGTTGGACTTTATCCAAAGGAGGGCCCAATATCACATCTGATGTTCACTGCCAAAAACCGGACGGATTATCAAAGGGATGAAGATACAGTATACATTTATGCATTTCAGTTTTCCCCACTGAACAAGAGATTGGTGTGGGGGTGGGTGGGTTTCATAGCTAGGGTCATTGCAAAAGTTAGACTATTATAGGCAGCAGGGCTATACCATTATATACCAGTATATAAATATTAATAGATAAGAAAAATTCTGATATTCTAACAAATGTTTGCACCTTCATCCTGTTCATAAGATTTAGGAATGCCATATCTAAGTAATTAGCAGAGAATTTATGACATTGTTGCAACTGTGGGATGGTTCCTGATTTTCACTGATAGTTTTGTGCATTTCTATTAAGTGTAATGCAATGTTGGCATTATAAATAATCTGGCTAGCTTCTGCAAGATCGCTTCTACGTTCTGTAGTATTGCGAAGCATCAGACTTAACAAGTTAATTCTGCATAAATACATCAATAAAGCCTGTTATCTTGCCACATCGATGCATCCAAGTCCATGTGCATAAGATAATAGGAGAATTAAATTGCCTGGAAAAGCTAGACATCACTGAGGATATAGAAGGCTCAACCCATGACTAGTCCATAAACAGTCTGGATTATGGATTGATATGTGGCTATTCATAAAAAGAAAAGGTCATGTTCCACCCATAGAGGATTATATTATTTTAGGATTTGGGGAAGTTTCTTGTTTGCTCTGCCTAATTCTGAGAATTAGGATTTTGCAAATAGGAGGATTTGGGTTTGGCTAGTCTGGAGAAAAGAAGGACTAGGGGGACATGATAGCAATACTCCGGTATTTGAGAGGTTGCCACAAAGAAGAGGGGCGTCAATTTATTGTCCAAAGCACCAGAGGGCAAAAACAATGGATGGAAACTAATCAAGGACAGAAGCAACCTGGAATTAAGGAGAAACTGCCTAACAGTGAAGACAGTTAACCAGTGGAATGGCTTGCCTTCAGAAGGTGTAGGTGCTTCATCACTGGAGGCTTTTAAGAAGAGACTGGACAGCCACTTGTCTGAAATGGTATAGGGTCTCTTGCTTGAGCAGGAGTGGGTGGATTAGAAGACTTCCAAGCTCTATTCTGATTCTGATTCTGATTCAGAGACTGCCTGGAAAAGTCCCTGCAGTTTTGTTGGCCAGGATTTTCAGGAGTGTTTCACCATTGCCTCCTTCCTATGGCTGAGAGAGTGTGAGTATCCCAAGGTCACCTTTTACCTGAGGTGGGACTAGAACCCCCAGTCTCTTGGTTTGTAGCTTGATGCCTTAGCCACTAGACTAGACCAAATCCATCTCATCTTGGATCTTAATGGAGTTCAAACATTCTTCAAGTTAGACCTCATACCAATAGTCCTTGGCTTATGACCACAAGAATGGAACAAGAATGGAACAAGAATTTCTATTGGTAAACAAGGTGATTGTTAAGTATGTTGTATCTGATTTTATAACCTTTTTTTTGGTTGCAGATGTTAAGCAAATCACTGCAATTAACTGCAGTTGTTAAGTGAATCTGGCTTCCCCATTGAATTTGTTATCAGAAGCCAGCCCGGAAAGTTGCAACTGGCAATGGGAAAGTTGCAACTGGCAATGGGAAAGTTGCAACTGGCAATGGGAAAGTTGCAACTGGCAATGGGAAAGTTGCAACTGGCAATGGGAAAGTTGCAACTGGCAATGGGAAAGTTACAACTAGCAACGACCCTGAGATGCTGCAACTATTATAAATGAGCTGTGGTGGCGCAGTGGTTAGAATGCACTACTGCAGGCTAATTCTGCTGACTTCTGACTACTGACTGCCAGCAGCTCAGCAGTTCAATTCTCATTGGCTCAAAGTTGATTCACCCTTCCATCCTTCGGAGGTGGGTAAAATGAGGTTCCAAAATTGTTGTGGGCAATATGCTGACTCTGTAAACTGCTTTGAGAGGGCTGTAAAGCTCCGTGAAACAGTATATAAGTCTAAGCGCTATTGCTGTAAATCCATGCTGGTTGCCAAGTGCCCAGATTTTGATTACTTGACCACGGAGATACTGTAATAGTCATAAGTGCAGGGACTTTTTTTAGTGCTGTTGTAACTTCTAACAGTCACTAAATGAATGGCTGTAAGTTGAAAATTACCTGTAACTGGCTATCAACTGAAGTTGTATCCAGAATCAGGATATAACTCCACATTCTACACTCATGTCATCTTGTGATAATATAAAGAACATTGTCTTGGTGTCTCATCTTGTAGCAGAGATAGCATAGAATGTCCACAAAACTCTAGCATGAGTAGCTGAAATACTGGATCCTAGTAATATCATTCTTATTCATGCCACCGATCAGCGGGATCCACTTGTCTCTGATCACTGGTGATGGAATGGTATTATAGTGAAATTTGGCAAATTACACAAATTTAATAAACTGAATTAGAATTCTTGGTTTGTGTCAAGATTCCATTCAGAGCTTGTAAGAGGAGAAGGTAAAGTTGCAATGATCACCTTGAGTGAGGAAGAAAGTAAAAGTTGTATTACCCAGAGGAAGATATGGAAAAAGAATATCATGGATTTGAATTAGGGGGAAGCATAAATTCTATCTCAGCCTTAAGATTGATGAGCAACTACCAATTCTTTTATATGGCAACTGTCCCAGAATTTCAATTAAAAAATTAGCTAAGATTACCACAGCTGTTTCAAAACATAATGCAACTTCCAGGAGTGATTCTTTACTGTTCAATTACAGTAAAATGTACTGGGTTTAATATAGCAGGCCATTTTCACTTATGACATCCTCTTTGCCCCTTTTTTGCACTTTAGATTAATGGTTAGTCACTGTTACTATTGAAGCAAAATCAGAGCCAGAGGCATTTGTAACATTAGCAAGAGGTTTCTTCTTTGAATTATTAGGTGTTGAATTTCTAAAAGCTCAAATAAGACAACTTAGTTACAGCAGTGATAACTACACCATTGGACTACCCAAAACACTCTCTGTCCCCCATGTTAGGGGAATATTGTCATAGAGAAAATCTGTTTGTATGATTGCTAAGTGTCAACAGTAACTTGATGACACATAATATATCAATGAAATAAAACAAAGGCCTCAAAAAAACACAAGTGTGAAACACCAAGTATGAAGCCACAGCTGTAAACTTTCAAGAGTGAAAGAACACATCATGAACACCAGCTAACAGAAGACATAATGAAAACTTCCTAATTTCATCACACATTAATATACTTAATCAGATGGAAAACAGTGAGCATTCTAGACCAAGTCAATTCCAAAAACACTAGAGAATTCCTGGAAGTCTGGCACTCATACAAATTGACCATCAACAGGCATACAGACATAAACAACATCTACATACCTTTCAAAAGAGACAATAAAAAGCCAAAAAAGAAAAAAGAAACAAAAAAGGACAAAACAACAGCCTGATCAGCAGGATTTAACATCAAGATTAACATTAGAGCAACAATCAAGAAGTAATCAATACTCACATCAAGAAACTACCAAATTAGACAAACAATCAAACAGTAAACAACAGTGCAATCAAGGAACCACCAAGAATACTTTCACTAACACTGTTAAGGCAAGTCACTAGTGTATAAAATGAGAGCAAATCCACTCCCTTCTAGCACTGATGATGATGTTATCTAGTTTGGTCATGAAATATCTGCAAGAAAGCCACCAAGTTTAGAGAGCTTCAAGGATCCCACAGTTCAGCCCTGAGCCACAAATATTTTCTTTTCTCAGAACTTTTAATTTATTATTGTAAAAGCATTATCCTGTTTATACATATAGATCCTTAGAGGGGACAACGCTCCTTCCTGCATTATTTCCCCTCTGTTGTTTACTGTACCTTTAGTATGTATGGCAGCATGAAACGGGCAAGGAAGAGTGGATTTATCATGATTTTTGCTTTATTAAGAGATTATTTTGCATTTAATGAAGGATCAAATGATAACTATGGAGAGATCTATTTCTTACTGCCCACTCCTCTTGTTGCTATGGTTTTACACCACCTGTCTTCTCTTAGAAGACACCTCAATCTAGTGTCAAAGTCATGGCTGACTGCATGATATTCAAAATTTTAAAACCCAAGCCTGCTTATATTTATAATTTGTTGACTCTGATAGAATTTCACTGACAATCAAAGTAATATAAACCTACATCCATTTCAGAGTAACAGAGTTGGAAGGGACCTTGGAGGTCAACTGGTCCAACCTCCTGGTCCAGCAGGAGACCTTATAGCATTTCAGACAAATGGCTGTCCAATCTCTTCTTAAAAACCTCCAGTAATGGAGCACCCACAACTTCTGGAGTTCTAGGTTGCTTCTCTCCTTGATTAGTTTCCATCCACTGCTTCTTGTCCTGCCTTCAGGTGCTTTGGAGAATAGTTTGACTACCTCTTCTTTGTGGCATCCCTTTAGATATGTCATCCCTAGTCCTTCTTTTCATTAAACAAGACATACCCAATTCCTGCAATTGTTCCTCATATGTTTTAGCCTTCATTTCTGACAAGGCAAGGCAATTTCTGAAACTATATACTAGATTTTTTTAAAAAAAATGCCAGTATATTAAATCTTACTTTGGTAAATAATCCTTCCCTGCCCTATTTCCTCTTCATGGCAGTGCCAAACAAGGAAGTCTTAAGAGAGATTTTCCTTCCTTACTAGGAAGATTTTGCCAGAGAAAGTAGGATTTAAATCTAGTACTGTAAACTTTAGGATATAATCTTCATGCTTGAGATTGTAGCCAACCTCTCTCTATACAATTGGTTTTTAAAATATTAATCTTAAGCTCTGTTTCCTGAACGATTTTAATTCTAAAGGTGTACATGTTTAAGGAATATATATATATATATTCTCCATAATCTTTTGTAGATGGATTAGGAAATTCAGCTAACCTTAAGCGTCAATATGCCCAAATGAACACCTCCCCTGGTATTCACTAGGCTCCATGTTCCACTTTATCCCTTTGTAAAAAAAAAAAAAAAATAAAATCAATAGCAATAATAAATAATAGCTACATGAACAATTGGAAGACTGTGAAGAAAAGCACCTTCGCCACCTTTCTCACCAGAATGGGGCTCATAGCCAGTCTTCACAAATAGAAGCGGTAGGTGGTTGCACCTCGGTGTGTGGTTGGAAGTGACAAGCTTGCACCCTGCCGACAGAAGTAGTAGTAAATTGGGAGGATGAAAAGCATCCAATAGAATTAGAGGGTAAAGGTCAAGGTATCATCTGCCGAGTTGTGTCTGATTCTCATCTCTGTTTCTTAGCCAAGCTAAAGACTCTTTCCATGGTCATATGGCCAGCATGCATACGGTATATGCCTGGGAGCACAGAATGCTGTTACCTTCCCACCGAAGTGGTACCTATTTGTCTACTGGCAGTTGCATGCTTTTGAACTGCTAAGTGAACAGATGGTATGGTAGAGAACAGCTTTCTCCCATGTCAATACATGTTTTGAGGGTGGCCATCTCTATATCGATAGTCTTTTTAAACATCTCTCAAAGCCTTTCTTATATGCAGAGACCGCAGATTTGAATCTCAAAACAATTAGTTGTGAAACATACATGTGTTCAGGTCATGCTGACATGTCTTAAATTGGATTCTGAGATGGAGTGAAAAAACTGAATCATTCAGAAGGGTTTTTTTGAAGCCATGTTAGTATTTTAATTCATTGGAAGATTTGCCTGCTTTGCTATTATGCATAATAGGCACTTAAATTTAATGCTATCACCTTGATTTGCTAAAACTGTCAAAAACTCCACCCCCTTCCATTAGGAGAAAAAAGTGAATTTTTTGGATTCATATTTGTTCATTCTCAACGATGTTGAATGTTTTTTAAAAAAATAACCACATTCTATTAGACGAATCAAAAGTATTTATTCATTGTATTATTCACTGCAGTAATAGATAAGTGCACAACAATTAGCTTAATCCTTAATGACTTTAATAACTTGCTATCAGTTAATTGTGTTTCCACCACACAATAATATTTAACTGCCTTTCTCTCATTATTTCACAAAAGGTGATTTTGGTTCCAGACTATTAATGTGAATAAATCTCTTATGTTTCACAAAAAAAATCTTTTAAAATTAACAATGTGGTCTCTGACCTTTTCTAATTTGTATACTGAAACATTTTTGTATAGCAAATACCTTATGACGAGATCAAAATTGAGGGGGATTTTCATCACTTATAATTCATATAATTCAAGATTTTATTTGATGCTATTCAAAATAAGGTCTCAGCAAATTGTCTTCTCTTTAATGCAAAATAAATCAATTTCACCAAATCAGCATTGTTATGCAAATTATGGGTTTGTTTAAAAGAATCTGGCAACCAAGTTCTTTAAGAGAAGGGGGGGGGGACTATCAACTTGTCACCCATCTTCCACAATGAAAGTTCTGAAATTTGAAATCAGTTTGATGCATCTTCTTTGCATGTATAACATTTAAATGAATGGTTAAATAGAAATATATTAATTTAGGTTGGCTTGAAGTATACTAAATTAAAGCAAAACTATTTATAACCTGATAACTTTTTCATCACTTAATTAATCTATATCTAGTTGAGCAAATTTCATGCTTTCAGCTTTTGTTTTGTTTTGTTTTGGAAAGCCTATATACTTGTTTGCAATCAGGAAGCAGAAAAAAAATGGAGTTACAGGTATCTTGTCTGGAATTTAGATTTCCAGTTTTCTTTTTTACTTCAGAGGTTTTTCTTTTTTAAAAAAACCCTTAACTTCAGTGATGTTATAAACATTATATTTAATTTTCCAGGGACAAATTGCTTCTTCATTTTCCCCTGTAGCAATCATCTTATTAGCCAATCTTATCAGATTCTATGATCTTTTTTAGCATCTTTTGCAAAACACCATTTGTTTGATAAAGCAGATTGTTCTTATCCCCCCCTCTTGCTTTGCTACTACTCGTAGTTTATGTTCTGTATTGTTTACCCACAACAAAGAACTTACCAAAAGGATGAACAAAAAAGCAAATCATTGTAAGATCTGAACTGCCAGAATTAGACCATCACATTGCAAAGTAGTAATTCTCTTTGACAGCCTCAGCTGTACCAATCATGACATTCAGCAAATTAGCCAGGCCAAGAGCAAACAGAAAGAAGAAACAGGTGTGAAACGAACTTCCTGCCTCCAGGATAAATACATTGTACACTGAAGGGCAATGCACCTGCACCATTGTTACCAGGAGTGGGGTTGAGGGGGAGCGAATATTTTAAAGTGCAAATACAGCCCATAGAGACAATAGAGTTCTCTATAATTTGAAAGGAAGTGGGCATTTCTCCCCACCACTTTAAAAAAAAATAATTTGCAATATATTAACTCTTTGAAAAGAGATCTAAAAATGCTACTTCAGGATTAGATAGCTGATAAGGAAAGAATTAAACAGAAAGTTGTACTTTGTCTGAAGGTTGTTGGCTAAGAAGTTTTGGATTTCAGCTCACTGGCATGAGAGCCAATATGGTGTAGCAGTTAAGATGCTGGGCAAGAACTTGGAAGAGGGGTTGCCATTCATGCCACCTTGAACTCCTGAATGGAAACCGAGATATTATAAATCTCTGGCTAGCCATGAAATAAGATTTTATAATTCAGGAACTACAAGTGTTTCTTTAAGATGAAGCCACTGCTCCTTCATCTTTCCTTGGTCTAATTACTCTGCCTTCCTATCCATCTCAGTTATTTCACTCTGTAGATCAATCAATCAGATTAGAGCTGGAAGGGACTTTGGAGGTCTTCTAGTCCAATCCCCTGCTCAAGGGCCTATACCATTTCAGATAGGTGGCTGTCCAGTCTCTTCTTAAAAGCCTCCAGTGATGAAGCCCCTACAGCTTCTGAAGGCAAGTTGTTCCACTGGTTAATTGTCCTCACTGTTAGGCAGTTTCTCCTTAATTCCAGATTGCTTCTCTCCTTGATTAGTTTCCATCCATTGTTTCTTCTCTTGCCTTCTGGTTCTTCGGAAAATAAGTTGGCCCCCTTTTCTTTGTGGCAACCTTCAAATACTGGAATACTGCTATCATGTCCCTGCTAGTTCTTCTTTTCTCATACCATACCCAATTCAGGCAGATTCTTTAATGAAGAAACACTTCGTGAAAAGAGTGAACTCATCACTCCATTGATCAATCTATCTTTCGCTGATCTCTGAGCTTATAATGGAGAGTCATACTGTGTTTGGATGACTTTTGGAACACATGATTAAAAAAAATGGAGGAGCTGGTACTGAACAGCCCATGTTTTATTCCTCAGAGGAGCTCTTTAGCTCCAGTTCAAATGTCAAGCATAGTCTAATAAAGTCTTGCTTCTTCATATTAGTAATTGAAATCTTCCATTTACTTAGGGGAAATGTGTTTTTGCCAGGGGTAGACTAACTTTTAGCCTGGATTTGATTCATACTGGAGATTCATGAGCCAAGGAAGGCATGGCTAAATTCAAGATTTGATTGGAAATAGGATTAACCAATAGGTCAAAATGCTTCACCTGTTGTTTGAATTAAATGAAACAGTAAGAATGATAGACCTTCAAAGACTGGCATGTTTCATTTGGAAATCTTCAGGGTTTTAGTACAATAGTTTTGGGGTTATATTCCTCCCCCTGAACCTCTTTTAGGGAGAGAAAACAAGAATGAGAAAAGAACACCTCCAAATTATCTAGCAAAGAATCCTTGAATAAGTTGGGTGAATCAATGCAGAATATAAACTTCACAGTAAAGATATAAACTTCCAAAACTATATGAAAAAGAAACTCTTAACTTTCTAATAACTTTTCTGTATATAATTTTGTATTAAGCATTTATATTATAGTAGTAAAACCTAATGCTAATTAAAATAAAAGAGAATAGAAAGAGGAAAATAAAAGGTGACAAGATAAAATTAGAAATATGATAAAGAGAGTATATATTGCCTGGTTGGGGTGTGTTGGGGCACCCAGATGAAACCTAGCTTCCTAACAAATGATAGCTGTCCATTTACCCGGAGCCAAGCTGCACTAAAAGCCTCCAATAAAGTAACCACAATGTTGCCAGCCAATCAAGACAAAAACAAAAAAAACGCTACAAAACAGACAGAAGATATTAGAAACACCAATCAAGCAGAACACAGCAAACTCCAAGACCAATAAACACAGACCAAGACTCCCAACCAATCAGGATGAAGAAAAAAACATTCTGGCACAGCGTAGGCTATCCCCAAATTTAAAACACAAATGGCTGTGAAAGTCTGACTCACAGACAAACACTATACAGAAGCCTGATGATGGCAGATGAGATTCTGCTGAAACGTTGCTACAACTTTAAAAGCACAACTATAATGACGTGGGAAAATACCCGAACAAAGCTGAATACCATACATATAAGTACCCGCGAAAACTTAAGAATATATATATTTTTCTCAAGTTTTCGCGGGTACTTACATGTATGGCATTCAGCTTTGTTCGGGTATTTTCCCACGTCATTGTAGTTGTGCTTTTAAAGTTGTAGCAACGTTTCGGCAGAATCTCAAACTATGGTTAAGATACATCAATGGTTAAGATACATCGATGACACATTCGTGATTTGGCCCCATGGAAAAGAAAACCTAAACAATTTCCTAACATACCTAAACAGCACACACCCCAAAATCAAGTTCACCATGGAAACGGAAACAAACAAACAACTACCATTCCTAGATGTACTAATCTACAAAAAAACAGATGGCACACTAGGACACACCGTATACCAGAAGAAAACACACACCAACCGCTACCTCAATGCCCAATCCCACCACCACCCAGCACAGATAAACTCCGTGGCTAAAACACTAATTGCCAGAACCAAACACCTGGCAGACAAGACACACATAAAGACTGAACTATGCACCCTGACTAAAGTACTGACAGCTAACGGCTTCCACAAAAGCAAAATCACCGGCTTGATCCACAAAAACACACTGAGACATAATGGAGACCCAGAAGATGAACAGACCTATGGAACAGCTGTCCTGCCCTACATAAGAGGTACCACAGACAAAATCAGTAAGATACTACACAGACATCACATCAAGACTGCCTTCAAAACAGACAGAAAAATAGCAGCCATCCTCAGAAACCCCAAAGATAAAATTGACCTGGAAAATCAAGGCATATACGAAGTCCCCTGTGCATCATGCCCGGCCACATACATTGGACAGACTAATAGAAGAATAAGTACCCGCCTGGATGAACACAAAAATGCAGTCAAAAAGCTGGAACACACTTCCTCACTAGTCCAACACATGGAAGCCACAGGTCATAGCATCAACTTCAATGGCACCAAAACCCTAGCCACTATAGAAAACCCCAGCCACAGAATCATCAGAGAAGCCATAGAGATTGAAAAAAGACCAGAAAGCATGAATAGAAGAGATGATTCCACCAGACTGTCAATCATTTGGAAGCCTGCACTCACAAACAAAAAAATCTCCACACCACTAGCCAGACAAGCACCTGGGCACAAACAGATCCCCCTGATACCTCCAGCTCAAACACACCCCAACCAGGCACCCAGATGAAACCTAGCTTCCTAATAAATGATAGCTGTCCATTTACCCGGAGCCAAGCTGCACTAAAGGCCTCCAATAAAGTAACACAATGTTGCCAGCCAATCAAGACACAAAAAGAGCCACAAAACAGACAGAAGATATTAGAAACACCAATCAAGCAGAACACAGCAAACTCCAAGACCAATAAACACAGACCAAGACTCCCAACCAATCAGCAATAGGCTGCCCCAAATTTAAATCTGAAACCACTGTAAAAGTCTGACTCACAGATGAACACTATACAGAAGCCTGATGATGGCAGATGAGATTCTGCTGAAACGTTGCTACAACTTTAAAAGCACAACTACAATGACGTGGGAAAATACCCGAACAAAGCTGAATGCCATATATATATATATATATATATATATATATATATATATATATATATATATATATATATATATATATATATATATATGACTTCCAACCTTCTTCACAATAAGTATAAACAAATTTAGTGACTCTTCACTTCCTGTAGGACTACAAACATTTTCTCTTCATCTCATATCCTATGTCTAATCATAAACAAACCCATAAAACAACATATTCAGTCCTGGTATCAGCAGATACCAAGGATGACAGAATAGTGATCTAATAGTTTTTTCCTGGATGCACAAACCTTTGCTTTGCAATGTCTGATCACTGGGTTTTTGGGGATACCAGAAGGAGAGGCTTTGCTAATTTGTCACTCTTAAGAAAGCTTTTAGTGAAGTGTCAGACTGGGTAGGGCATACAACTGGTAAAACCTAACCTCTTCTGGGCAAGTTTAGAGGAAAGACAATCGACTTCCCATTGTGTGATGTAGTAGTTTTCCTATCTGATCCCCAGGTTTTCCAGGATGCCAGGATGACTGGCATAGTTGACTGGTAAGCTTCCCTTTAAGAAAGGATCCCCATCATTGCTGACAATAATATGTTATGTTATGATTGTGGTTTGTGGCAATACTCCATGCTTGTTAGATAATTAAGAGAGGCTGTGGAAAAGGGATGTCACAGTGAGACACAGTGCCATAGAAATGGATAACCCACATAGAAAGAGACAACAACTACCTTGCATCATATTCCCAGTTTTGGAACAGTGACATTTTGGCCCAGTGTTTGGGTTAGCTTGGCAGGCATTCACACTTTGTCAAGAGATTCAAAGCTGCCTGTTTCATACAGAATCTAAAACTCAGGCCAGTCTTGAACTCATATCCATAATGCTGAGATGTGAATTTCCAGTTGCGTTGGTAAGACATTCCATTAATGAGAGAGATGATAGAGACAGAGATGATAGAGATAGATAGATAGATAGGAGTTGAGAACTGAGGAGGGGAAAATTAAATCAAAATAAATGTAAGTTCCACTCAAAATGCTTTGATAGGCAGAGAGTTCAATGGGCTAAAACTGATGGACTAGTCATATCCATGTCAGAGAGCCCCTCGTGCCACAACATCTTCCCCGTCATTTTCCACATGCAGAAGTGAAACTGGAATATTTGTGTGTCTGCAACAATCCCATAAGCAGCAGAGAAGTCATCAAATTTCTGAAGTATTACAGAACTACCTCATTTGATTGGCTGCTTCAAAGCTGATTTGGACTTTGATTTACAGATTTGTTTTGTTGGGTTACCAGATCAAAGCTTTGTCAAATTAAATTGTTCATTCAAAGCTTTGTACAGCTCTACTATTTTTATAGTTGTCCATGTGAAACAAGTTCGGGAATACAATCATAGAATCCTGATGATCATTAGCTTGTGTGAATAAAAGAGATAAAAATGGATTTTCCCCCCTGCATAGGAAGTAGATGAATATTAAACAGAGACCTGCTTTGAACAATTCTCTCCATATACGCAGTAGGAGAGCAAAATCAGAATTTACTTTTCTGTCTATAATACATTTCTTAGAACCTTAGAAAGTCCACGATAGCCATAGCAATAGCACTTAGATTTATATACTGCTTTATAGTGCTTTACAGCCCTCTCTAAGCGGTTTACAGAGTCAGCATATTCCCCCCAACAATTTGGGTCCTCATTTTACCTACCTCAGAAGGATGGAAGGCTGGGAGCTGATTCCTTGATTTGTCCTAGGTCTGTCATTTGTCCAGAATGGTTGAAGGTCTCCTTTTTGAGCACTAGCACTTGCACTAGAAGACCTGAGGTCCCTTCCAACTCTATTATTCTGTAATCTGAAATCCCTATTCCAGATATATTGTCAGTGCATTAAATGCTTTATAATGTTGGAGGTCAGGCAGGTGTGCTAGTGAATGAGATGGGCATCATCTTCATGCTCCTTCATTGCAGAAATGGAAGGGGGAACGTAATTTGCCCTGGTTTTCATAACTTTTACTGGCCCTGTCTGAGCTTTAAGGCTATCAATGAATATATCATGCATGCCACATTAATCTCACATACCATCTGTTCATTTTATACATTCTCTAAATGGAAAAAGATGAAAGATTCTCGGAAATTCTATGAGAAACAATACCTCCACTTCCCAAGTATTAAAAATATGGCAGTGCTGTGGTATTGAACCCCACTTAACCTTCCCAGCCATCTGTGGCTTATGCTACATTTAGAGGATTATCCTCTTTTTTTTTTTTTTAGTACTTTGCTCCCTCACTAAAAGTTTTTCTCACAAATTGTTTTTTTTTATCCATTATGATAATAATTGGGTTGATTTTGAAGTCTTAAAAAACCAACAATACAACCCAAAATACATCCCCTGCTGCTCTTAAGTTGAACACCTGGCCCTTTTGAATCAGATTTAGATGCATTTGACAACATGTTTTTCCCTCCTTCCCTGCCTAGGCTATATAGCAGTTACTCAAAATCGCAGGTTAATGGTGGTAGAGGATGAATATAGCATCGATACTTATAAAGGAACTTTAATTTTAGTAAAGGAAACCATAAGGCCCTCCCTTTGCCAGTACACACTGAAAATTCCATTTTTAGCAATGGTATTATTGGTGGTTATAATAGGAAATGTCCCTCCTTTAAAAAAATAATAAAAATCTAGTGTGACATTTTCAAAACCAACAAAGTGCATTCGTAAAATTGGCTTGGATGATAAGGAAACGAGTGAAGGGGGTTTGAAAGGAGATGACTCAAAAGACAGCCGTCTGTCTTGAGATGAATTCCCCAAATGCTTTCGTCTAAGGAAGAGGATGAGCCTGCCTACTTTTGGATCCATAACTCTGACTATGGCAGGACAGAAAGTACTCATTTACCTCCCGCTTAATATGTGAAGCCAGCTTCCGCAACTGCCTTAGAGTTTTGCCCAGTGCAAATATTGGGCACTGGGACTATGATGAAGACAAACACACACACACACACACACACACACACACACACACACACACACACAAATAGCAGCATTTCTTTAAAAGTTCACATGCACCTATATGACCACCAAGCTTCACCTAAAAGGAAAAAGGGGGTGAAGGTTTTGAATTACTGCACGGGAAAATATTCGGTGGGATTTTTCAGAATGGGGAAAGAAGTCATTTGTGAAAGTAGTCGCATTTCTATGGAGGTATTTTTCCTTCTCAAAAATTCAGGGAAAAATAAATGCCATGCGCCATAATAGACAGGTCATCCTCAACTTACAACAGCAATGGAGACCAGAATTTCTGTTGTTAAGGGATGTGGTCATAAAGCGAAGGTGTGCAAGAGGTGTTGGTCAGGAAGGGGATTCCAAAGACTGGCCATAACCACCAGTTGAGTGCCATGGTAACTTCGAATGGTTACTGAATGAATGGTTGGAAGTTTAGGTCTACTATGGACCTCAACCCATTCCTAAGAGGTCCTTAAAGGGGGTGGGCATAAGCGCACCAGCTTACCTATCATCCCTGTCTTACTGTCCCCATTTATCTGTATTTACTTCCTTTGTTCATATTTATGGTCATACCTATACTTGTTAACTTGTACATGTTTGACAAATAAATAAATAAGTTGTGGGTGCTTCATCACTGGAGGTTTTTAAGAAGCGATTGGATAGCCACTTGTCTGAAATAGTAGAGGGTCTCCTGCTTGAGCAGGGGCGGGGCTGGACTAGAAGACCTCCAAGGTCCCTTTTAGCTCTATTCTGACTGGTTGATTGATCTAGGCCAAATTTCCTCTGTTCTCCCTGTTTCATGTTCTCTTCTTCATTCTTCAGTATCAACTAAACAGTGACAATTTCGAGTTTATGGTTTGTAAGAGATGTGATTTTCATAATTCAGGACTCTCCCTAGACTTTCCATATTTTTAGAAATACATCTAAAAACATGTAACATCTTTTGATGAACTCTAAGGTGTTGTCATCACACGGCAAAGGATGTACAGCTTTACCACTGGCACACACCCCACCCACATACATCGTCTAATCCTGAGAAGGTTTATTGAATAAGGTATCTGAGGGGCAACACAGGAATGAATGAAGTCAAAGGTTAAAATTCCACTTGACTCTTTAGGGATTAAAGAAACTATATAAAGAACCTATATAATTATCCTCCTAGAGACAGTGAAACTGGAGTGGTTTGTACAGGTTAAAGGCAAATTCAGAGTTTGATTCAAATTACTTTTCCCGCTCCCCAGTAGTTTTTTCTTTTGCTTTGCATTGTATCTCAGTAGTAAATCCTTGGGAAAGTATAACTATCAGTCCTTGTTTCTCATTGTTTTGTTTGTGTGTTTAATATCTCGGCTTCTGTCCAGCATAAACAGATGAGCTATTGACTCGTGCTTAAGCAAACCATAAATCAAGTAACAAAGCAGAATGATTTTTCTTTGAGTACCAGTAAGTTCCCAGCTATTAAGATCTCAGAGAGAGTCCTGGTTTCCTTAGGAAGCTTAGCAACAGGCTACCTGATAAGCAAAAGAGTAAAATAAGGAACAAGGGAGAAAACTGTCTCATTCCATTTCTGCAGAATTATCGTTTTCAAGTGGCATTGAGATAGTTGAAGCAGATGGTTTATTTTTTCTGGTAGTTCTTCTAGTTAGACAAATGAGACTCATATCATTTCAGCTGCCTTACTCTGACTTGCAGTACCAATGGAGCCATTCCAAATCTGATGCGTTGTGTTTTGACTTATTTAATGCCGACGTACTTTTCCTGCAGTAAACTTGATTATCCAAATACTTTAACTTGAGAGCTTCTGCTTTCCTCTGTGGTGTAATTAGTCACACTGCACTCACACTGCATTTAGGAATAAACACACAATTGAAGCCTCCTCCACATGTGCCTATATTCCCATACAGCTGCTTACTTCACTTTATTCTTATTTGATTGCTCTGAATACACAGTGCTACAGCTGGGCAGCAAATGATCAAATCTGCAAAGGCATCACCTTCCTTTTTCCCTTGCAGAAGCCACCCATTCAGGTATAGAGGCCTAGCCCCCTTGTGAAACAGGAACTGCACCATGAGCTCAGTTCTCTTGGATTGTGTTGTAGGAGAACTTGGCAGGGTATCTATTAGGCTTAGATTTCAAAGCCAAAAGAGTGATCTGAGATCACACACTGGCAGTTTTACAGTGGTAATTTCCATGTTAAAAGAATACTTATCACCAGCACTGCAGCGAAAGAGGCAGCGTTTCACAGAAAGAGCCTCTTGTGAAATTAATTTTGTGTTTATTTTATTAAGCAGCAGTTTCCAAATGATATTTTCCCAACAGCTCACATCCTGATGGTTCTTAATACAAAACGAGAAGTAGAGTATTTGTGTAAACCAAAAAACCAAACTCCTAGGTGTTTCATCTATTCATCTTTCCCTGAAATTATGTTTTTAAATATATGGCAGATTGATCAGTGATCATCTAGAGCAGGTGTCTTCAAACTTGACAGCCTTAAGACTTGTGGACTTCAACTCCCAGAATTCCTCCTCCAGTCATGTTAGCTCAGGAATTCTGGGAGTTGAAGTCCACAAGTCTTAAACTTGCCAAATTTGAAGACACTTGATCTCTGAATCATGAGAATATGTTTTTATTTTCCATGTTTGCTTAAGCTTTAGTATAAGAGGGGACAGTACCAAGTCAATGCTGGCCTTTCTTGAAAAAGCTGACTGAGTTGGACCTGGTCAGCACTTGGATGGGAGACTATTAGAAATTCCAGAGCTATAGACTAGACTGGAAAGTCAACAAAACCATCCCTTAAGAAAACAGTGGCAAACCACTCCCAGACTGATACCAAGAAAACAACATAGTCATATCCATGAAGTCACCAGCTCAACTCCAGAGAATCTACATATTAATTTCATTCACTTTTCTCAGTAAAGTTAACTTGACATGGATGTTCTTAAGACTGTACTCTTGAATTTATGAAATGTCATGAAGATTTGACTACTTTCTTCGCTGTAGCCTTTGCTTGCCAGACATCCTACCACCTTCTGTACAAAATTCTGCTGCCAAAACCTATTCATTCCTTCCATTGCTCAGATTGTGTAACACTCTTTTTCAAATTTCTATCCTGATTCCACCCTTTATATAATCCAGCTCTTGCTTATCTTTAACACTTTCCTGGGTTTAGACTTGTCTTCTCACTGTCCCCTAATTCCCAGCTTTTCATTGTTACTATTTCAAGATGGTCCACCCATTATTTCATCTTTGCTTAGTATTATATTTTTTCCTTCAGAACCCTTATTCTCAGTTTCAAAAAAAATCCATAGTATGAGTAAATATGTTTATTCTCATTAGCCTTGTTCATCTTGCTTTTCTTTTATTCTTTCCTACTCAGAAAGTTATGTCTGTTACCACAAGAGTTTATGGTAAAGAGGCAGCAAATTTCCATACTGGACTTTTTTCTTTTTTTGCAAATGAAATATAGTATAATTTCATGAGTATACAGGACTATGTTATCATTTCATTCTAAACAACTAATACCCTGTTCCAGTCATTTTACATAAACCCCGTAAAATAGAGGTGTTAAACTCGTGGCGTTACGTTGTCGCCACATGATGTATCACATCTTCGCTAAACCAAGGGTAGGCATGGCCAGCGCATGATGCATCCAGCCTCCAGGATGTGAGTTTGACACCACTGCTGTAAGATATGGAGCATAACATGGAGACTTTTATACTGAATTCTGCTAGGCAATTTTAATATTATACAGCTACATCACTTTTCATAGTTCCCTCTACAATTCTCTCGCAGATACCGTAAGTGAACAATATTAAAAAAAGTGGTCCTCAACTTTTAAATGTCATTTGATGTCCAGAAAGATATAGTGGTGAATAGTATTGGAAGTAGATGAAACATCCATCATAATTTTTCTATGGAGGTTCTCAGTCATCCAGGTCATGTTTGTCCCAAAGGTGCTTTTTCAAGAGGCAATTGGACTTTCTTGCTATTCTTTGGAGATGTTTCACTTCTCATCCAAGAAGCTACTTCAGCTCTAAATGGATGGTGGGGAATGGAAGGATTTATACTTCTTGCAGACAGTCATTTCTTTTCTTTTTAGAGAGTTGTTGAGGCCACCTGGAAGTTTATCTGTGTCATCAGGGTCACCTGAGTAGTGCAAATGGCTGTGGAGCCTTTCTGGAACTGCTGAAAGGAGGGTGTTGTAGATTGGAGATAGATGATGTCATATCTCTTCCCCTCTGTTGACAGAGGGTTTTTCAATTTTAACATAGATGGTCTCTTTGATCCCCCTTTCAAACCTACGGTCCCCTCTGTCCAAATTGTGGGTTTTGCTGTCTTTCTAAATAGGGCCCTTTTTCTTTGTCTTGTTTAAAAAAACAAAGGCCACTCTTTTGGCCAGTAAGGTCAGGGTTGCCAAACTTATTTACAAACTAGCTAAACAGAAATAAATTAACCTTGTCTTGCTGAGTAGCAAATGCTCTGGGGATGGAACAATTCTAAACCTACTATAACAAAGTACGACCATCCTTCCTTCTTCCCTCCCTATCATTTCCTTCCTTCCTTCCTTCCTTCCTTCCTTCCTTCCTTCCTTCCTTCCTTCCTTCCTTCCTTCCTTCCTTCCTTCCTTCCTTCCTTCCTTCCTTCCGGGATTATATAGCCTTTGTGCACAAAAGGCATAGAATTGATCATTTATTTATTTTATTTATAGACTTCCCAACACATAATCAAATCTTGATGGCTTGATCTTCAAAAGAGAAACTTTACCCCCCAAAAAAGAAAAATCAGATTTTATTTTAAAGTGTTTTCTAATAAATTTATCCCCTTTATTTTTTTATTTTTGCAGATGGTTATACCAATATGCCTAGCATTTTCTCTAGTTTTTCCTCAACAACCGCAATCCAGTGTGGTAGAATGGCCTGAAAGAGAGTGATTGACAAAACTCACTCTTTGATTATGTGCCATCAAGTCCTTTTGTAAGCCCATCTAGATATATTTCCTTCGTGAAAATCTATCCCTCATTTGGTATTTCAGGTTTCCCAATGTGCTTATGTGCCTTACAGTAATCTGAATTTTTCTTGGTCTTATCCACACTTCCAGATTGTTCCACTGCCAGTACAGGCCAGCAATTACTCTTGGAGGGCAGGAATTTCATTTTGCCCATTCCCCACCATGAATGCAACCTCCGCTTGCATTTTTCTGTTCTAATCTGGAAGCAGTGTTTCCTTGCTTGTCACCTTAGGCCCCGTTGCCCAGTTTGCCAGCTGTGCTTTATTTCTCCCCAGCCTATTCCCCTCTTTTCAACTGACTACTTTGCAGAGGCAGAGATACCCTCTTACTGCCCCCCCCCCGAATAACACCTGCTGCCGATTCTGTTATGATTTTCTTCAGTAGCTCAGACTGGTGAAGTTATAATGTAATATGGTTAGAATGATCTTATATGCAATTTGAAAGCTAGCAGATTTCTTTAATTTCTCTTTCCTGAGTTACCTTTTGGGGTTTTTTTCCTGGATTTTTTTATTAAGTCCCTACATCATTTCACCATGACCCACTGTTCTGACCCAAACCTGGTTCCAAGAGAGCAAACACAAGACAAAGGCAGCAAGCAGTACAACCTTTTTATGTTTAAGCTAAGAATCCTGTTTCTTCACAGATAAAAGGCTGCTTCCAACTAATTAGCTCCGACAAGAAAGAGCCTTGCCAAGTTTTTTCAAGTCTGACAAAAAACAACAGATAAGAAATAGTTTACAAGAGTCTTCAAATACCAACTGTAATGTCCACGAGGCTGAGTTCAAAACTTCTTTGCCTTCTGCAAAGTGCGTTCGTTCACAGCTGGCTTTTATCTTCTTGAAGGAGGGGCCATTACCTTGCAGCCTTATTCCCGAGTCGCCCGTGCTGTTGTAACTGTTCTTTCCTCTGAGCAATCCTTCATGCATGCGCACTTGGCACAGGCTCCTCGGGAACCTCCTCATCACTGCTGCCAGCCCCCACAATCTCTGAAGGCAGCAGTCCACTCCCTTATGGTCCTGGCCAGGGGTGGGATTCTACCAGTTCTCACCTATTCGCTAGAACCGGTTGTTAACATTCTAAGCAGTTTGGAGAACTGGTTGTTAGAAGAAATTACTGGCCTAATCCTGTAAGGCAGTGGTCCCCAACCTTTTTTGTACCAGGGACCAGTTTCAAGCAGAAACACTTTTTCAAGGACCGGCGACGGGGGGGAGATTCTATTTTCCATTCCCAAAACTTTATGTTTACCCTACAACTAGCATTAAAGACACCTGACTGCAGTCTCTCTAGTTCTAGGTCTTGCCCAGCTGTGTAGCTACAAAATTTCATGCAGATGTTTCTCTTATCTCTGTTTGGTGAAAACAGGAATTGAATGAGGAGCATTTAGTCAGTGTGTTTTCCCTAGGAAGCTCCTGTAGTCCTTGTTTAGGGATCATTCAGAGCTACGATGGACCTCTAACATCCAGCCCAGGAAGAAACTGCTTCAAAGAAGCCGGGTGTGTGTGTGTGTGGCTTTTCCTGTCGCCGCACCTCCTCCAAAGCGCCCGTTCACCCCCACCCCGCCCGCCCGTGCGTGGTTCAATCCAGTGCTCCATTCTGCCTGCCTGCCTGCCTTCATTTCTGGTTGTTTGGGAGCAGCTTCGGCTGAGAATAATAACTATTCACCTCTTTTTATCAGCCGAAGCTTCTCCGAAACAACCAGAAATGAAGGCAGGCAGGCAGGCAGGCAGAACGGAGCACTGGATTGAACCGCGTGCGGGCGGGGTGGGGGTGAACGGGCGCTTCGGAGGAGCTGCGGCGACAGGAAAAGTCACCCCCCCACCCGGCTTCTTTGAAGCAGTTTCTTCCTGGACTGGTGGAGGAGCGAGAGAGCGACTTTGTGTTCTTGATCCCTGATCCCAGCAGCATTCACCGAAGGCGAAGAAAGCCGCCATTTTTTTTATTTTTTTTTCTTTGCGGCCCGGTACAGAGTGCTCCATGGACCGGTACCAGTCCGCGGCCCGGTGGTTGGGGACCCCTGCTGTAAGGAAGGCAGGAAGGAAACATGCTGATGTTGCTTACAGAAACTGCCTCTCTGTTAACTCTTATTACACTCTTGACAGGACTATTTATTTTTATTTATTTATTTTATTTTTATTTATTTATTTTTGTCAATTGCTTACAAGATAATAGGTATAAGTAAAAACATAGTTATGAACACATGGATACAAAAAAATATAACAGAAATAAAAGAAACAATAGGACAGGGATGGTAGGCACGTTGGTGCACTTATGCACACACCCTACAGACCTCTTAGGAAAGGGGTGAGGTCAATAGTAGACAGTCTAAGGTTAAAGTTTTGGGGGTTTGGGGAAGAAACCACAGAGTCAGGTAGAATATTCCAGACATTGACCACTCTGTTGCTGAAATCATATTTCCTGCAATCAAGTTTGGTGCGATTAACCTTGAGTTTGTATCTATTGTTTGCTCTTGTGTTGTTATGGTTGAAGCTGAAGTATTCATTGACAAGTAGGACATTGCAATGTATGATTTTATATACTATACTTAGATCAGACCAAAGGCGGCGTAGTTCTAGGTTTTCTAGGTCTAGAATTTCAAGTCTGGTGGCATAAGGTATTCTGCAACAAGTAGAGAAGTGGAGAACTCTTCTTGTGAAATATTTCTGGACTTTCTCAATTGTGTTAACTAGACTTCCTGTCTCAGGAACGTCTCTGGAGTATTTCCCCCCTCTTTTGCTGGTACTTTGCTTGTGTGGAGTGACCATTTAAAGTTACAATGGCACTGAAAAAAGTGACTTATGACCATTTTTCACACTTACAACTGTTGCAGCATCCTCACAGTCATGAGAGGCCAGGCGAAGAGATGCATGCCTCAATATGAGTGATATTGAGTTGGCCACACCCAGCCAATAACATGACCACCAAGCCACACCCACCACCCAAGCCACGCCCACAGAATTGGATGTTAAAAATTTGAATCCCACCCCTGGTCCTGGCCCCTCATCTGAGTCCTCGCTCTCCTCAGCCGTCTGCACCTGCTGCTGGCTAACCACAACACCCTCACAAATTAGATAAGCAAGCAGCTGACAAGGAAAGTCATAATTTAAAAGAAAAATAGTTCTTCAAAATCTCAAGCCAGGGACATTCTTTGGGAAGGCAAGTGTTACAGCCATTATGGCAGTAAGGTACAGGTTGAAATGGAATACAGGTAGGCCTCGACTTACGACCACAATTGAGCCCCAAATTTATTTTGTTAAGTGAGTAATTTGTTAAGTGAGTTTTGTCCCATTTTACGACCACTCTTACGGCATCTGTTAAGTGAATCCCTGCAGTTGTTAAATTAGTAACAAAATTTGTAAGTGAATCTGGCTTCCCCAGTGACTGCTTGTCAGGAGGTCACAAAAGATGGTCACGACGTGATCCTGGGACCCTGCAACTGTCATAAATATGAACGGCTTGTCAAACATCCGAAAGAAAATCACGTGGCCATGGGGATATTGCAACAGTGGTCAGTGTGAAAAAGGGTCATAAGTCACTTTTTTCAGTACCATTGAAACTTTGAACCAACTGCTGTTAAGCTGAGGATTACCTGAATTCGGGAGATAGTATTAAGGAACAGGGAGGAAATGCAAGGAAGTTATTTTTAATTTTAAAGCCAGTTGTGCCTGATATGTGTGCCTTCAGCTTGGTATGTATAAATTTAACTCTCTGTCTCTGTCTCTCTGTCTCTCTGTCTCTCTCTCTGTGTGTGTGTGTGTGTGTAGACACCTATTCTGGTCTGTATGTCTAGGAAAATTAGGCCATAGGAAGGAAAGTGATTGATAATTGGTTTTCTGAAAGAAAAAAAAGATGGGTGGGCATAGCAGCCACAGAACTATCCAATGGGAAGAAGTAATTGCCTACAGTCGGGATTGATTACCTTCCAAGCTGCCAGCAGGAGCACAGCATAGGAGCAGCTTGAGGGCAACAGAGCTCTGTGTGATCAAAGATGTCAAATTTTAATTGGGGAGAAAAAAAAGAGTTCATTCTGACTAAAAGAACAACTAGTGTAAGTGGGGACATTACTCCGCTTTTCATCTTTGCATCGCTCTTCCCTTTCCCCTCCCTTGCTGTCTTTCTGAAATATATAAAATATATAAAAATTGGGGGGGTGATTATATTATTCGTTTGTCCCTTTCACAACTTCAGATATTTTAACATTAAACTTTGTCATGCTGACACTGCTGTTTGACACTTCTCTGAAAGACCTCTAGACCCGGTGACATCAGTGGTGAGGTTTCTGAACCCACAGCACATGAAATTAGGTGAAACGCTTTTGTCTAGCGCATCATGTAAACACACTGAGCGACTTCCTCATTTGAGGCTTTGTTCCTTCAGCAGAATAATTTGCACTACTTGAGGGAAGCAACAGCTGCTAATTAACGACAAAGAAGAGCCAGCACTTTATCAGTAGCAGAGAGTAATTTTTCTCTCCCAATTTTCAATAACCCTTTCCCCCTTCTCTCCCTGCCAAGATGTTTTCATGAATCATTGTCAAAAGAAAACCTTGTTGTTAACAATGGGGTTTCAGTGAGACTAACTGTGGGCCCATGCTAGGGGTCAGCCAAAGAAGGTTGAGGATGCATTTGAAAGTGCCACTTCCCCAGGCGGGAATGACAATTAAGCAAACATGCACCAAGTCAACAGATGATGGGTCTATCTTCATCATTCCATCTCTTTCTCTCTCTTACTCACTCATTCACATCCACAAATGTAGTTGTTCAGGGCTAATTCAGGCATGCCTTTTATTTTCTAAATAGCAATCTACGGGCATGCAGGATATAATATTACAATGCCAAGTAAACAAAAGAGATATGCAATATCTCAGGGGTTGCCACAAAGAGGGAGTCAAGCTATTCTCCAAAGCACCTGAGGGCAGGACAAGAAACAATGGGTGGAAACTAATCAAGGAGAGAAGCAACTTAGAACTAAGGAGAAATTTCCTGACAGTTAGAACAATTAATCAGTGGAACAACTTGCCTCCAGAAGTTGTGACTGCTCCAACACTGGAGGTTTTAAAGAAGAGATTGTACAACCATTTGTCTGAAATGGTATTGGGTTTCCTGCCTAAGCAGGGGGTTGGATTAGAAGACCTCCAAGGTCCCTTCAACCCTGGTTCTTCTCTTCTCTTCTCTTCTCTTCTCTTCTCTTCTCTTCTCTTCTCTTCTCTTCTCTTCTCTTCTCTTCTCTTCTCTCCCCTCCCCTCCTCTCCCCTCCTCTCCTCTCCTCCCCCTTCCATTCCATTCCCTTCCATTCCATTCCATTCTATCAATGCTCAGTAGGATGGGGAAATTTCTGTCTTCTTATAGCTATCTTTGCAGATCTCAGTATTGGCCATACTGGCTGCTTGGAGTTATTGTTTTACAAAAAGCAGGACCACTTACTCTTTATCCATGATCTGGTGTCAAGTTGGGGGGGATCTCTGACTCTTCTGAAGTTAGAGTCCTGGGTGCTCTCTGAGCTTGTTTTCTTGTAGACCTTTCATTACTACACTAGGTAATATCATCAATGCACTGATGAACTTTCCTAATTTGGGTAATGAAACAACAACATTTCAACCCTGACCTACAAATATTCTCCTTTATTTTCTGAAGTTGTTTGGCTATCCATTTCATCCCTGATAACTTAACTCGGTAGGGCTGATGGCAGTTGAATGCCCACAACTCAGAAGGATGTGTGTGCAGAATTCCTGCCTTTGGTTGAGTGTTATTCTTTAGGCCTAACAGTTGATTGTACTCACAGATTCTGTCTTTTGCAGATTCACAAAAGAAAGATGACAGAAAGTGGTTTTAGAGATAATCTATTGGGTTTTTTAAAAATAGCATTACTGCAGTGTATAAACCTCTGAGAGTAAAACTGCAGAGTTACACAACTAATGTTGTATTTTCTTTTTTTTAAAAAAAATATGTTTAGCAATTTTTCTTATTCCTTTTTGTGGAGATTGGCTGAAGGAAAGAATCCAGAGCAGACTGATTGGGAATTGTACACTGGGCAAGCTTAGAAGTCTGGAGGTGGCAATCTACTTTGATTTTTCTAATGGTGATTCTTTGGAAGAAGAGGCCAATCAGTAAGGTAAAGTCAACAAAATGTTCTGTCATTATAGATAATTCTGATTACATAAAACTCCCTATCATAACAAGGATCTTTGGTATATAGCTGGCTTCATTTTCAAAAACATTTGCAAAATATGCTCAACCATAATGAGGCTCACTTAGCATTGGCTTAGTATGTTATATAAACCCAGCCATTATTTCATTTCAAATAAAGAGACTTTATCTCTGCTATAATTCTGAGAGAATAAAGCTTCCAATCACCTAAGCAGAGACAATATGGTCATGGGAAATAAAGTCTCGTTTCATTACTCTAAGAAAGAGGCCCTCTTTCGTGATGTGATTTATTTATGAATTCCATTACTTTTCAGATGGTGAAAATACACCATGTATGACAGGGCTGTCAAACTCGATTTCATTGAGCACCACATCAGGGTTCTGTTTGAACTTGAGGGGCCAGAGTAGGTGTGGCCAGGGGTGTGTGGCAAGCTCAACATCACTCGTGTCGCCACCTGTGGTGCCCTGAGTACTCTGCCAGTGAAAATGGGCTCCAGATCTCTGTTTTTGGCTACAATGGCCTCCTACAACCCTCTGCCAGCAAAAATGAAGCTTGGGAGGGCTGCCTGCAACCCCACCCCGCTCCATTTTTGCTGGCAGAAGCATCATGGTCCAGTCCTTTGCTGTTTCCAGGGCAGCCCCATGAGCCAGACCTAAGTATCCCATGGGCTGGATCCAGCCCCCAGGCCTTGAGTTTGACACCCCTGATGTATGTCATGTTGTCATAGGCATTCCTGGGAGGAGGAAGGGGATGACCAGAGATGATATTCAGCAGGTTCTGACCAGTTCTGGAGAACCGGTAGCGGAAATTTTGAGTAGTTCTGAGAACCGGCAAATATGATCTCTGACTGGCCCTGCCCCCATCTATTCTCTGCCTCCCGAGTCCCAGCTGATCGGCTGGGTCTTCTTTGGTTCCCCGCACAGGAGAACGGAGCTGGAAAGCAGGTTAGTGGGGTGGGGAGGGAATGGGGATTTTGCAGTAACTGTCCCCCAGGAGTGGGGAGGGAATGGGGATTTTACAGTATCCTTCCCCTGCCATGCCCACCAAGCCAAGCCACACCCACCAAGCCACGTCACACCCACTAAGCCATGCCCACAGAACCGGTAGTACAAAAATTTGAATCCCACCATTGCCACAGACCCTCCCTTTAAATACTTTTTGTGGCCAGGGTGGACCATGACCATGGACTCCCCCATGACTTAACTCAAGATTGAATTCATAACATTTCTTCAAGCCTTTGCACACCCCTTGTGATGACATTTTGCCCTCCCCCCAGTGGTCTGTGGACCACAAGTCATAGAACTGGCTGGCAAAGAAAATAAACAGTGTCTTGCTGGGTGAGATGGACTCTGGACCATCTCATCTAACAGTCTGTTCTCAAGTGGCCAATCAATTGCCCAAGAAAGACCACTTGTCTCTCAGCAGATGGTCTTCAGAGGTAATCACCCTGCCATCCAGGCTAATTGATCCTCTGATTTCGATAAATTGGTCCAATATTTTTTTGAAGTCAGCCAAGATGGTTGCCAGCACCACATCTAATGGTAGCAAATTCCAAAATTTAATTATTATGTAGTGTAAAAAAAATCAATTTCCCTGACCTGGTTCTTTCAGGATTGAATTTAATGGGGTTCTAATATTTGGGAAAGGAGAAAACAGCTTCTCTTTGTCTATTTTATGTAAACTATACATAATTTTATACATCTCAAAGATGTCCCCTCTCATTCAACTCTGTTCCGCACTAAAAAGCCCAAAATGTAGCAACCTTTCCCCACAGTAAAGTTGCTCTAGTCCTTTGAAAATATTAGTTTCCCTCTTTGAATTCCTCTAGCCTCCACTATATCCTTCTTGAAATGTGGCAAACAGAATTGCACACAGTATTCCAGCTGGAGTCACCCTATTGATTCATCCAAAGGCATTATAATAAAAGTATAGTGTTCCATCATCACAAGACAGGGAAAAGCTTAAGCTTGGGGCTAGCTACTTTAAAGAATTTATTTTTTTGTTTAAAAAAAAAAACCAAGTGAATAATATCCCTGCCTTCCCAAAACTGCTGTTATAAGCAGAGAACCTAACAAGTAAATCTCACTGTCTGGCAATTTATATCACTGTCAGGGAGACCATGACATTATTCTACGTCATACACCAGTGTTCAAATTACAACCTGATTGATTTTTTGCCACACCCCAAAAGCAGCCATCAAAGTAGTGAAGTTCTTCAAAAGCATATACAACATTAAAGCTTCTGATTTGATTCATTGGTTCAAACCAAGTCTGCATCGCTTTGTGAATCTTCCTCAATGAGGTGATTTGATCAAAGCTTAGTTCAGTTAAAATGCATCTTTGAAACTGTGCATAGAAACTGTGTAACCATCATTAGCCATTTAATCTCTGGGTGAAATGTCTTGAGATTTTCATGCTTCTCAGAAAGGCCCCCAGAGTCTCTCCAAAATTATCTCAAGACAAGATCCAAACTTTTGGATTAGGTGTGCTGCAAGGGAAATTTTTTCAGTACTTTGGATCATTTCATGCAATCAAAGTCCACAGACTAATAGACCACCCACCTAACCTTACCAAGTTAAAAATTTTAAAAATACAACAGGAAGAAAATTTAATGAACATTCTGCCCCAAAGCTTCTCCGTTCTAAAAGAGCTATGAAACAAAGGATAGATCTTTCAGTGTGAACATTAATTAAATATAATTCTACCAAATCTATAACAAAGTAATACTTTTAAATTGGAATTAAACTTGCTAAATGTCTATGGAGATTCTCAATCATCCAGGTCATGGTTGTCCCAAAGGCAACTGGACTTTCTTGGGTTTTTTTTCCTTGAAAATGTTTCGCGTTTCATCCAAGAAGCTTCTTCAGTGGAATTAAACTTATTAGAGATCTAGAACAATTACACCATTGAACTCCTCTCATCTGTCCAAAAGAGCAGTGCTAATAAGATTTTAGGTTATCAAATTAAACAGATTTAGTTCACGTCCCATTCTTCTGTGTACTCCAGATTTAGTAATGCATATTTTTTCACCCTGGATTTATTACAATGCAGATCAGATACAGATGCTGCTTAAGTTTAAAAATCTAACTTTCAAAGGAGAACAAGACTTCTCGTGATGTTACACCACCACAGTCAATAAATACATATGCAAAGATTGCAAGACAGATCAATCAGATGAGCTCACACTTCCTCCAGCAATCTCTAGGTGTCTTCGGTTGAGAACTCTTCTTCTTAACCCAATTTACATTTTAGATTAAGGTTCTCACTTGCATTTAGTAAAGTAGAACACTACATAGTAAATGTGCCTTTGGTTTTTTCTTATTTCTTTTATCAAATACGCCTTTTTTAGAGCACTCAAAAGTGCAACATTGTATAAATAGGAAAGTGCAATGACTCAACACTCCCAACAGTGTTTTAATTATTATTGTGAATAAAGGGTAGAATGCTGTTCAAAAAAAACACAACCCACTTTTTTTCCATGTAGAGGAGTTTATTATGACCATTCCCAGATATATATTACAGGATTTCAGCCTTAATTGTTGAAAACTTCTATCCATGTTTATATCATTTTAATCCATGGCTTTTTAAAAAATAACAAATGGTTTTAAAAGTAGGTGTATTTACCTATTTGGTTTCAACGTAAGTCTATGAAAAGGAAAAATGATTTGTGGATAATCCAACCAATGATAATTTAAAAGAATTAAGATTTATGGACATTTTTACAGTAGCTCTCCATTCCCCCCTACTGAAAAGATCAAAATGTATGTCCTCACTAGGTATTTTTATATGATAAGTTTACATTAGCCTAGGTTGCATGTTGTTATAGTTCATTTAATTATTTTTATTTTTAAAAATGATAGTTGTTCCACGAAAGAAATAGGGAAGGAGGTGAATACTGAAACAAAAGTAAGCAGAAATAAATAGTATTAGACAAGAGAGCTCTGAATCTTTACAACCAACCTTCTTGAAGTGCACAGCTTTGAATCTAGAAATATCTTTAGCACTAGTAATAACACTTAGACTTATATACCACTTTATAGTGCTTTACAGCCTTCTCTAAGTGGTTTACAGAATCAGCATATTGCCCCCAACAATCTGGGTTCTCATTTTACCGACCTCAGAAGGATGGAAGGCTGAGATCTCAACCTTGAGATTTGAACTGCCAAATTGCAGGCAGCTGGCAGTCAGCAGAAGTAGCCTGCAGTACTGCACTCTAACCACTGTGCCACCATGGCTCGTTTAGATTTTATTTATTTAGTTTTTAAATTGAAAACCAATCAATTTACCAAAAGCATTCATTACTTTTGTTACTATAATTAGACCATGGACATTTTGAAATTTTCCTGATTATGTACCGGGCTATACAACTTTTAGTCTCCTATGAAGACAATTTGAGAGGTTTTTATCTCCGGAAAAAGAAGGAAAAGAAGTCTAACAGAGCTTCATAAAATTGTACAAAGATCTCATAATTCAGTCAGTCTGTCCCAGGAGCTGAATGGACTTGGGTTCCTGAAACCTTGGAACCCAGTTCTCTTCCTTCCTCTGGAGACAGACCTAGTCAGTGGGACAGAGAGAGATTGAAACCTAAGTGTTTACTTTATGGCCTGCTGTGCTACTCTCTTCTTTTGCTCCTAGTTAATGTCCACATGAAACCATTGGGAAAATTTTCTTTCAGTACAGAGTCAGATATCATCAATATAGAAAATCTGTCCTAGTATATCTAGGCTTGCGTTTGGCTTTTCTGACGATAAATTCAAGTTAAGAGCAGGAAGAGAAGCAACTACAGCCAGTGGAGATTTTTGGATATTATCAGCTTCTCTTTTCAGCAAGAAGTAGGTCCATAATGGCAGAAAAAATAGGACTGCGGAAAAATGAAAGAAGCTTAAAATTCTTCTAAGCATTGATGACCTATTAGTTCATTCCACACAATCCAGCAACGTAACAGTGAAAACAGGATTTCTTTTTGAGTTTTAGTAAACTGATAGACAGACCATTTTAAGATGATGAAATAGCTAAGAAATCTTCATATGTCCACAAAAAAACTGATCACCTTAGCCAGTGCATTTAAAAAGAGAAAATAGGTGCCATGCAGAAGCAATTATCACAAGCGTGATGGTAATGACACAGAGATGGTGATATTGACTATTACTGCTGAGAGAATCCCAATCCATTTCCACCAATCACTGGATTGGAATCCCATCTGGAAATGCTCTGAGAGAGAATGAGAAGTCCCACCCAGGGGGCAATGGGAATGAAACCCTGCAATCTTGCTTAATGTTGTATACTATGTGTACCACCAGAAACCAGCTGTAGTACTAAATATATTCATTGGTAGTATAATCAACCTCAGGACCACTCCCATTATATTTCCCTTAAAATTAAAAAACAAAGTAAAATACCCTAAAGATTGGATGAGGAAAAACAGAATTATTTTGCTGGTTTATCATACTGTATTCAATTCCTACCTCACTCCTGCAAATGGATGTAACAAATCACCCTTTTTTAAAAAGTAAAAATATTACAACTTCTTGTATATGTTTCAACAATTTGTCTCTGTTGCAACTGCAACACACATTCTTCGATTTCTCAACTACTGTTTATGAGATAGCAATCTCTTTCCACTAGGACTTAAACAAAAACCTCAAACACCCTTAGCCAAATTCTGTATGTTGATGAGTATTAGAGTGTTTACAGGATCAAGGGAGGGAGGGAAGAACGGAAGGAAGAAGGAAGGAAGAAAGGAAGGAAAAAGGGATAGATTAACTTTGCCAGAATATCCAACAGGTATCCATGTATCATATACAGTATTTACTCTTCCTGATATTTTTACATTTAAAATATATTTAAATAAAAGTGAATGAAGAACAGAAACATTCAGCAAAGCAAAGCAGCAGCCTGGAGTATTATCTTTATGTCACAGAATATCTCAGTCCACAAGTGGGCCTAGAGATATTTTAAGAATATAAAATGATGGGAATTGCAAGTCAGTATATCACTTGAAACTGCACCCACATACTATATCTAGAAAGAATACAAGGAACAGGAACAAGGAACTATAGTGTGTGCAGGTAACATCTGAATAAATCATACTTTTGTAAGTTATCATGTTCCTCATAACAGGCCTTTTGCAAACAGAGTACAATATGTTTTCAAATTTCCAAATGGACTTGCTAATGCTTAAAAGGGGTGACTTTTTCATTCTGTTTCTAGGGGAAAACCCCCCACCCTCTTCTTTTATTGAAAGCTGAAAATTTGAGGATGACAATTCATTGTTTCCACCCCTTTCAGGTGCCCCTAAAGTCAGTCTATGTTTTAGGAATTAGGCTAGGGCAAGTTCAACTGCCTGCACTTAGCTATAGAGAGATTGTATTTTGTTTTAGTTTATCAAGCAGTGGCAAAGGAATAGGCAACCTATGGCCTTCAGGCCCCGTCTAATCTTCAACTGAATTTCAGGTGAACCTCAAACTATAATTTGTAAAAGCTTTGGAAAATAGGAAGATTGAAGTTCTAACAAGAACAGTTTGCCTTTTTCTAGAAAGGTTGCTGTGCCATGAGAAATATAGGAAGGGTTAATTGAGGAGAAAAGGTAACCTGTTTTTGACTCTGAATTCAGTGAGTCAGTGAGCTTCTTCCCTATACTGAAAATGTGTAGATCCAACTCAATGTCTGTATTTCTATACAGGTAGTCCTTGACTTATAACCATCCATCTAGCAACTGTTCGAAGTTAGAACAGCACTGAAAAAAGTAATTTATAACTCGTCCTCATGGTTATGAGTGTTGCAGCATCTGTACGGTCACATAATCACAAATTAAGCGCTTGCAACAGGCATATATTTACAATAGTTGCAGTGCCTCAAGATCATACGATCACTATTCCTGACCTTCCTAGCCTGCTTATGACAGGCAAAGTGAATGGCAGGAAGCCAGAGTTGCTTCATGTCTGCATGATTCACTTAACAACCATGGCAAAAAAAAAAAAAGATTGTAAAATCGGATGTGACTCAGTTAGCAACCATCTTGCTTAGCAATGCACATTCTGTGGTTTTTACTGAGGACCATATGTACAGACCTTGGGAAGAGACGGATGATTAAATCATGGTAAATTCAGTATGACAGAACATACTGAACAGGAAATATGAAAAATATAGAAGAAATAATATGTCGTTCCTGTTCATCAGCCCACAACGGTGTCCTGAACACAAAACCTACGAAGGGGGCAAGTACACCTGACTTCCTGTTTAGAGATCAAATCATTCCCTTACAGGCCACTTCAATCTGGATCATCAAAACTTGGAGTGAGCAATAAAAATGGCCTCCAGAAATAGTTTTTTTCTGGGTGAGAGGGAGTAACAAATTAGAATGAATGCAATCTTACATTGAAATGTGTTTATTTGAACCATTTTTTTTTAAAAAAAAAAGCTAAGGAAGTACAAAGAATTAATGCCAGTAGTTTAGAGGCTGATGAAAATCAATCTTTTTTTTTTTGTGGTTGTTTTGTTTTTTTCCACACTCATCAGTTTGGTTTGGTGACTTATCGATCTGTTTTTGCAGAGAAGTGTCTGTGCATGTGTGTGTGTGTGTGTGTGATTAAATGGCACGTAAAGTAACGGTAAGAATATTAGTGAGAAATTGGTGTCCCTCTATGGCAGACATTTAATCACTCTTTATAGGTTACCATAGCAACGTACTTTAGCTGGCTCACATATCTGCACCAGAGTTAAAAAGATGGGGCTTCTGGAGCTCTGGAAAGAGCAGTTCTCCTTTAAGCAGATCTATAAGCCTCGCAGATGAACAGAACTCGAAACATTCCTCCATGAATATTCATGAAGTAAGTTGTTTTTTGTTGCCTGCCTAGTCAGCAGTCACAAAACACATGGTGTGTGTTGGCAGCATCTTGCCAAGGTAGAGGGCTATGGACTGAGGCAATGGCAGGAACCAGGACCTGTGAGACTGACTGACATTTCCATCTGTAGCTAAGGCTGGTAATTAACAGGAAGGAGTGCGCCTGCAGCATTGCACCATCTGCTAGGGAAATGGCTCAATAAGAAAGGAGTTGGAATATCATCTCAGCGGTGGCTCGAGTCGGTTCCGACATGAGGCTGGGCATCTGTTAGCCGAGGAGATCGGCTATTAGGGAATTCGACTGGGAATGAACCACATGGAAAGAGCACTCTGACCTAGCCCATAAAAGCAGCGCGAAAGAGAAACAGCGCCTTTTTATCTTACTTACACGAGGCTTCTGGAAATGGTTTGCAGAGGGACCATTACGGGGCTGTTTTGAAGGAACACAACCATTTTCAAAAAGGCTGCTTGACTCCAAGGCAGGAGTCTTGAAATCAGGATACAGCTGTCTTCTTTTGACAATGGAGCTAATTTCAGATGGAGGATGTGAGGTTGGAGCCCGACGATGGCTTTTTCTTCCTTCTCTCTCCTCCTCCCCTCCCCTCCCCTTCCTAAGCTGGAAAAGATGATTTGCATTTAAGTACTTTATTTGAAGAACACCGGTTCATCTGGTACAGAAAACTCAGGGAGAGAGAAAGAGATGAAAGCCCACAAGCCCTATAGTGTCTGAAGGAATGTGCATATAAAAATACTTGTTTGTCACCGTACAATTCCTGAGTGTCAGGCCTTTGCCCCTCAAGCTATGCAGACTTAACATGAACCTGGCCAATTTAAATGTTATCTACACTAGCTCATTGCTAGCACATCACATGAAAAGCTGCACCACCTAGTTCATGAGGGGCCCGGCATCATCACATCAGCAAGATGGCCTCCCCCACCACCACCACCACTTTTACTTAAACAAAATGTTTCATCAGGCAGCTTAATTCCATAGAGACCCTGCAACAAAATATCTTTGGGGGGAAACAATCATTACTGGAAAAGAAAGAAAGAGAAAGAGAGAGGGAGAGGGAGGGAGGGAGAGAAAAAAGAAAGAAAGAAAGAAAGAAAGAAAGAAAGAAAGAAAGAAAGAAAGAAAGAAAGAAAGAAAGAAAGAAAGAAAGAAAGAAAGAAAGAAAGAAAGAAAGAAAGAAAGAAAAAGAAAGAAAGAAAGAAAGAAAGAGAGTAGTCAGGAAAGGAAAGGACTTTATTTTTTCAAATGTAGAAACTGCCCATCTCTCTCACAGAGAGGCTCTGGATGGTGTACCAGTAAAATAATAAAAAATAAAAACTGCACATAAAATTTAAATAAGGGATAAAGATGATTAAAATTCAACACAAGGTAATTAAAAGGCTGGGAAGGATCCTCAGAGCCCCATGGCTGCATCACGTTCTTCTGTGGGCCCCAAGCAAGATGGCCGAACCAGCTCTCATCAGAGGTCGTCTACAAGCCATTTCCAAAAGGCTGGAAAAGAGGCCTTTATTTTAATAAAGGAAGCTGGGTTCATTTAGAAAAGTTATATAGCAGCCTATCTCATACAAGATCATCCTAGGCAGCTCGCAGC
Organism: Notechis scutatus; assembly: GCF_049901735.1. NCBI lineage: Eukaryota > Metazoa > Chordata > Lepidosauria > Squamata > Elapidae > Notechis > Notechis scutatus. Next base: position 132,538,787 of record NC_142009.1, on the reverse strand, counting down.
AATATTCCATGAAAACAGAATAAATATCAGAATGAAAACCCCACCAAAAAACACATATTTTTATCCTACAACACATCATAAATATTGTGCCTCAGATAATAGTAAGTAGCAGCATAGCTGGGGGAAGGGGTTGGACTGAAATATTGGTAGGCTCTAGGCACTCATAGATCATAAATCCCATAATATAGTCAATATTTATAATATTGTTTTATAGGGTTTTTCTCCTTTTCTCAAATTTAAAGTATTCTGAGCTCTTCCCCCCTCTCTCTCCCTCCCTCCCTGTGTATTTTAGGGAGAATAATTTTTTGTAGGGTCTGCTTATTTCTTCCATTAATCTAATAATGTAGGAACACTAGATTAATCTAGTGAAATTTGAAGTGCTTTTAATAAATGTACAGTGTGCATAACCAAATGCACCAGTAGCTCCTTAAATCATTTGAAGCTGTTAGGTCAACCTAGGCTATTTATCATATTGGGAATCTTCTCTGTGAAGTTCTGTTTATTGTATTGAGGGCCAAATCACATTAAAACTATTGGATTAATAATAGAGTGCTGGACCAAGAAACGAAAGGCACTTATAAAACCTGCTCTTTTTTTGTACTGAAATAGATATGTTGACGTCTATCCAAGAAATCAATTACTGCTATGGCAAAAATCTTTTCATTTCTCCAATAATTGATGAAGATTATTTAAGTTTTTTAAAAAAATATATTTGAAAATGTTTTATTGGTGGAATGCAGGGTTCTCACACTTACTGTATAGTTGAAGGAAGTAGAGTTGTAATGTCTTCCAGTGTATAATTCGGTTTTCAATTATTTTCCAAGAGTAAATATAATGAGAGAACTCCAGTGGACCTTTTCAGATCAGACAATGGGTATTCATACTGACAAAGAGACGTATAACAGGGAGAACAAAATCACAGATTCAGAACATACTGTCAGCTTGCAACAATAAAGTAAGCTCAAAGATTGTCTCCCCTCACCCCCAAAAAGCAAAAGAGAAATCTAAAAATTTCTGGAGAATAAGTACATCTATTTCACAGAGGAAAAAAAAGTGAGAAAACTTGAAGATGGATTTTTCCATTTCTATGCATTTACATGTTCACCTTGATCTGATAGCAACAATAACCTCTACATTATATGTCTCAGGTATCCAAACAATTCTTTACATGAATATATCAACCCTAGTTCAAGAAAAACCTAATACTCATATACTGAAACAATATATCTTGTCTCCAGGATGCCTTTCACCAGGAGTTTATATCCTCTCAAAATCTGAAGTCGCCTTGTCTTAGAGAAGTGATGAAGCCTTGGCTGGCAGAAAATTCATTATAACTTCACTTTTATCTGCATCCAAGGAGATTTAATGCAAAATCCTGGCAAAATTGTTTGGTTTTATGTATAGGTTTGTGTGTCTGTGTGGTTGTCTGTGTGGGTGTGCATCTGCGTGTCTGTATGTATTAATCATTGCCCAACAAGATGATAATTTACTTTTGAGGAGAGTATGAGGAGAATTTGAAGACCAGGAAAGCAGATCAATTGTCAAGGAGGAGATTTGGAAGCATCTTCAAAGCCAGATATTGAGCTGAGGTGAGCTTAATCCTTGATAAGACAAAGCAAGCTAAGGTTGGTTTTTTTGGGGGAGTGGGGATGGGGGAGAAGAGGAAGCTTCTGACAATTGACTCCAGCAATTGTTAGAGTTCAAGGATGTCCCTCCCGAGAACCTGCTTACACTTACAGCATATTCATGGATTGCTCTAAGCTGAACATTGCCAGCTGCTTTAATAGACATATGTTCAGAGCATTTTTCTTGCCTCATCTTGTCTATTTATTTAGATTTATATGGCCACCCCTTTTGCCAAAGCAACTCTGGGTGGGGAACAAGATATAAATAAAAATATAATAAAAAAGAAACAGCAACCAAGAATAAAACCTCAGACTAAAAGCAACCAACCAGGATTCTACCTGACTGCAATGCCAGGTCTTAAGTGCTTTCTGGAAGGCATGCAGGATAGGGAACAGTCTAATTTCAAGTGGTAAGGTGTTCCAGAGAGCAGGCCCCATGACTGAAAGGATACATCTCTGGACCTTGGCGGATCAGATTTTTTTTTAACTGACCGAACTTCCTCCTTGAAGATATAATATTGTGGGTAGAGGCAACTGAAGAGTTATTTCATGTTTCTTTGGTTTTGCAAATGAAATGTCCAATAGAAATATTAGGCAAAGGAGATTGTAGAAATAATGGTATGAAAGGTGAAGCTCTTGTCAACTTAACAGTTCAAAAGCATGCAAATGCAAGTAGATAAATAGGTACTATTTCGGCAGGAATGTAACAGTGTTCTGTGTGCCTTTGGTGTATAGCCATGCCGGCCACATGACCATGAAAGCATCTTCAGGCAACACTGTTCCTTTAGCTAAGAAACAGAGATGAGCACTGGGCAGGGGAAACCTTTACATTGATGTAATATCATATAAAAAAAGACAAAATCAAGATTTCTTAAATAAATCAAAGAACATGTTTTTTTAAAAGTCCCATACTAGTTCACAGGGAATAAAATACTGAGATCACCTTGAAGATGAGCAGCATGAAGGCAACTTTAACTAATACCTCAATATGTACATGGCTGAATATTAAAATTTGGAATGTTTGTCATGATGTTCTCAGCAATTCGTGGTTTGGTAAAGTGTATGATGTGAGGAAACAGGTTTCTCTGTCATAGCACTTTAGCTTATTCTTCACATGGAGGCCATGCTAGCACTGATCATTTTTTGCTTTGTGATACCAGGTGCAAAACTGACTTTTTACCTGTGCATTTGGATTAATTACAACATGGACATGTTCCTATTGAAAATCTGTGTTTTTCTATCCTAGTATTGCAATGGTTGTTATTTTAGTCTTTTATAAAGTAGTTGCCACCATTTTTATTTTGTTTAATTTTATGGATTCTATGGATTGTAACTCAGTCTGAGTTCCTTAAAACTGACTATATTAATAACATAAATACAAAGACATTTTTCTATAGGTGTTGGCTTCACATTAACAAAGGAAACTATCTTCTCATGCTAGCAACAGATGTGATGACCAAATATGTAAACTTATATTCTGATAGCATGCACAGAACCTGGTTTACAAGTGGGGAAAAAATAGAAAGTCTCGTATAAGAACAGGAATTAAATGGTGTGAAAAGGGGAGGACTCCATACGGCAAGTGTTTGTGGCACACCCCACTTGTTATATACTAATATTAAAACCAACGTCAATCTTTAACAAGATGAGAAATGCATTTTGCAAATGCTCAGATGGACAGTCTTCTACTTGCTGCTGATTCCCCAGTAGTTTTCTTTGCAATATTCTCTTTTCCTATCAAGGGCAATGTTGGAGTTCCATAATCAACAATATTAAAAAACAGTGCTATTATAAAACATGTTGCAGCTGGCTAGCAACTGGATTATTGCCAGTTGCCCTTGAAAATTCCCCTTTGTGAACTCATCAAGTTTTTGTGATTCTTCATGGGAATGTTATATTCTCACTGCCAATAGAAAAGAGTTACAAAAGACTTAGCTAAATTGTGTAGTTTCTTGAATTCACAAGAGGTGAAAAGGACAGGGGGGAGTGAGAAGTTATTATAAATGACATGAAGTCTGTGGAGAAAAATGGCTATAACTATTTCTATTGTCCTCTACAATTTTCTCAGATGAGATCAACTCATTTTCCTCCTGACCAGCTTTGGGACAAAGGCTTTCACTATGCCCTCATTGTTCAAGATCTAAAAGGTCTCTGAACCCTTCACAGTTGTGTAGAAAGGTGACATTTTACATTGTCTTCTCTAATATTTAGGACCAGTTGCAACAAAATCTACCTCTGTTGATGATTTTGTTGTTGATATCTGTCTACTGGCTAAGCATTTCTATTCCATCATGATCAATGATGAACTTCCATGTAAAGATGTGGGAGGGAGGGAGTGAGTGAGAAGCAAGTAAAATAATTTTGCAAAAAACAACAACTGTTAAACTCAGTTGGACTTGGACAAGATTGTAGCAATGCATTTAAACCAATCAATCTCTCTCTCTTGGTTTAGATGAACATGAAGCAATATTTACTGCCTCTCTCTGTGGATAAAGTTTCTTGGGATACACACTGAGCATTTCCCTCTTTTTTGTGGGAATTTAAATACTTTAATGTCCATAGCTGAGTTCTTATGAACCTTGAGAATGTAGCTTTCCATGCTCATGTAGCACAAGCATCAGGTGTTGTGGATATTACATGTCCTACAGTTTGTTGTGCTGCTATGGTCATTAACACAGATCATAAAGTTGTTTAGCAACAGGCAAAACAGAGCCAAAAGTGCTCCTAAATTATATTTATTTTCTGGGATAATGACATAAACTTAATTAGGAAAATGAAGAATTGGTCTGTACCCTTTAAGGGATGCTTGTGTAGTTTGTTATATTGGCTTCTAGGAGATAGAAGAGATGATGGTACTAGATGACTAGAATATCGTCTTCAGAGAGCAAAAGGGCAGAAAAGCATATTCTCAGACTGGGAGGGTATGGGAATTGTTACTGAATAGCCCTCTGCTTAGTCTACATTTTTTCATCAGATTGTTACTTGGGCTATGAAAACATCTGAGTCTAGGAGTCATTTTACCCACTTGTGAACATGCATCTACAAGGGGACTGTACCCATGTCAAGGCCAGGCTGATCAAAAGCAAGCAGATCACTCAACATCAATGTTTTCAATTTGCTAGCTCTCATCTAGCTACACCATCACACTCAGAGGATTCATGAAAAAAGGAGACATGTAACTGAAAAAAACCCTCCAATTTTAAAGCTTCTCCAGAAGCTTTGAACTGTTCTCAAGTAATCTAGAGGAATTTTGCAAGGTAAGTTCAATGGAATGGCAATTAACCCAGCACATTGCTGATACTTATGAATAGATTGAATGCATGCATCATGATTAAAAGTAGTGAAAATTATGAGCTCCATCTTCTAAATCCAGATGAGAGTCATCCTTAGTAAAATCAAGATTATTTCTTCCTCTACACCAGGACTAGAACAAGATTGTGGTACCTTTCATCTCTGATTGTTTGGTTAATCAGTCAATATGCTATATTTGATATCATCTTATAATTAATACAGGCCAACAACCCCATATATTGAGGGCTTTTTTCCCAATGTGTTTTCTCAAGAGACTGTGTCCTTAATCTTCTTGGTTAGTTTTTACGCAGCCAAACTAATTTACCAGAGGTAGGCTGAAGAAATGAAGGCACTTATCCAACTGCAGTATCTGAAACTCAAACAAACTGGATAAATGAAAACTCAGACACCTCATTTCCAGATAGTGTATTCAAAAAGAAACCTGAAAGAGCAATGACTATGATTGGGATAGTAGGTGGCTATGAAGCTGCCATTATTGGTAAAATGGTAAACAGATACAATAAGAATCAGAAAGTATACAGTGCTGCCACTATGACTTCCACAGAGTGGATTCAAAATAAGCAAATAAGCCATAGTTTTATTTACCTGCACCTAATGCATTGTCTTTGCTATTCTGCATTCAGTTAAAGAAGGCAGGCATTTAGAAGCAATTGCATCAAACATTATTCTGGTCAACTTTTTTCTGCAACAAGTCACCAGAACTATGATAGAAGAATTGGCGGAATGAGCTTCAAAAATCCTCCAGGGCAATCTGGAAACCCACCAGATCCAATTTGGCATGCATGCTGGCAGAGGGACATAGGGAACCTGCATAGCACCTGCCCAGGCACTACTGGGCTTTAGGCAATAGGATTAGCTATGCATTTCCAGGAGCGCTAAAGCATCGCCATAAATTATAAATCACATTGTAGAATTCAATGTAATCACCGTATTAACAATAATAACAACCAAAGAAAATATTTAGAAAAATAATATTTAAGTGTTTGCTATTTCTAAATTTCAAAGCATTAACACATCCAGATTGGGGGATGCGTCTTTTATAGATGTATAGTAATATCCAATGCTACAGAGGAGGGCAAAATGGGGATATCAATTAAAGATATCGAGGCCGCATTACTGAGTGTTGTAGCACCTGAGCATATAATAAACTGCACACGACACGTAGAGGTTTGTGGTTCTTTATCTCTTCTCCTCCACCCTGCATAATAAAGAAGGACGCTTCCCACCCCTTCCCGCAAATCAGCCGCAGCACTAAATATTTACTTCTCTTTTCAAACCTTTTGTAATCTCTATTGGAGAAAACGCTGAAAGATATTAATTCTTTGCCATGTGTCTCATAAATGAAGGCCATTCTGCTATTCTTAATGACAAGGCTGAGGCAGCAAGATGTCATTTGCTTTTTTCCTCGGTTTTTAAATTGCTTTCTAAATGAACTACAGCTGTGAGGGCCAGGTGCTGTGATCCCTTTAGAAAGATCAGGAAATGATGAAATCCAAAATTTCAAAGTGTGATGGATGTCAGCTCCCGATTTGGTGTGTATGTGAGGTCACCCTCATGCACCTGGTGCTATCTCCACAACAGTAGTGCTTTTTTTGCAGAGAGAGAGAGAGAGAGAGAGAGAGAGAGAGAGAGAGAGAGAACAAGAAAGATGCACATGTCGAATATCAGTATAACAATATGTGAAACAGTTTATAATTATCCCTTTGTTTTCTCCCCTCCTCAGAGATGGAAATGCTGATGAAATGCAAAGATTTTGGTTATAGGTAGGCATGGTATTGAAAGGAAGATAGCAGTTCAATATCAACACAAGCTATGCTAGAGAGCCTATGAAGCAAGAAAGTGAATCTTAGAAAAATAAAGGTTTACTGACTATTTAGTTAATCAAGAAGTGGTAGCAGTAACTCCGTTGGCTGAAATTCATGAAATATATACAGTTGGAGAAATAGGCACATTCAATGCCTCTCTTGCAGGAAGTGTATTGTATTGTCTGGTTAAGCAGACAACGATCTGAGATGACACGTACCACATACTCTATCAGCTATTTAACTCATCCAGTTGATTCAAAGTTATTTACTTTAAACCGTTTCAAAATTATTTTCATGGGAAGCGATGAAGAGACATTATATTAAATGAATATTATTTTAATTAAATAGGTCATTTGCCAGATTCCAACCTCAAAAGAGATTCAGCAAGGCTGCACATCTATTTAAATATAAATGGCATTATTATGTATCTTCTAATAGGAAGATAATTCCATTCCTCTAAGTTAGCTGACAGGCTAATAAATCATCATATATAGATACAGGTAGTCCTTGACTTAAAACCATATTTGGAACTGGAAATTTCATAGTTAAGCAATGTGCTTGCTAAGTGAGTCACCCCATTTTACAACCTTTCTTGCTGTGATTGTTAAGCGAGTCATTGCATGATCACAATTTGTGTCTTTCTCAGTCAGCTTCCCCATTGAAATCCATTGAGAAAAGGTTGCAAAGGGCAATCAAGTTACCCTGAGATGCTACAGTAGTTGTAAAAATGAGCCAGTTGTCAAGGGCTTGGATCGCGACCATGTGACTGTGGGGATGCGACAATGGTCATAATGTGATGACCAGTCATAAGTCACTTTTTTTCAGTGCCATTGCAACTCCAGTGGATGGTCAGAAAATTACACAAAAGCAATTTTCTTAACTAATTTTATCAGCGTAAGAGCATCAATGTGAGTTGTTTCTATTTATTGTGTGGTAGAAAGTTTAGCAATAAATTACCACAAAATAATGGACTTTATAAGCAACAAAATGGAATCCAAATTGAGCAGATTAGATCCAATAAATGCCTTTAGAATATATTACATTCTTCTTTCTAATGGGAATATATAAGCTAGCTCTGTCTCAGAAAACACACTTAAAACTTCTACGACTGTCAAGTTATTATGTTAGCTTAGTGTGATGAGGCTTGAAAGCTTCTTTATTATTATTTTTGTTTCTTTTTCTTGCTCTCCCCCTTGTCTTTTTTTCTTCCTTTCTCTTGCACTTTGAAAATTTGTTTCTTACTTTTAGCTTTATTTTAGTATGTATGTCTTTTTAGTTCTATCTGTTAAAAATCTCCAATAAAACTGAATAGCAAAAGAAAGAAGTTCTAGGATGTCTTGAGCTTTCTGTCTATAAGGCAAGAACATTTGAGCTGCCCTCATAGCCAAAATAAGAGTGAAAATATGTTATAGTTCTCAGATTTGTACTTAGGTCCCTATAAATTTATCACAGCATCGATAACAGAATAACAGAATTGGAAGGGACCTTTGAGGTCTTCTAGTCCAACCCCCTATAACATTCTAGACAGGTGGTTGTCCAGCCTCTTCTTAAAATCCTCCAGTGATGGAGCACCCATAATTTGGGAAGGCAAGCCATTCCATTGTTAATTATGAATTTTCCCCTTAGTTCTAGGTTGCTTCTCTCCTTGGTTTATTTCCATCCTTTGTTTCTTGTCTTGGCTTCTGGTACTTTGGAAAATAGGTTGACTTCCTGTTCTTTGTGACAGCCCCTCAAATATTGGAACACTGCTATCATGTCACCCTGAGTCCTTCTTTTCACTAGATTAGACAAACCAAATTTCTGCAACCATTCTTCATATGTTGTAACACTCCACTAATCATCCTTGGTCCTCTTTTCTGCACTCTTTCCAGAGTCTCTACATCTTTTTTACCATATGGTGGCCAAAAATTGGAAGCCAGTTGCAGAGTAAATCAGGCATGTCATCCATTGCAATCCAGCAATATTAAGTCCATAAATTACAGACTTAATCCTTACTAAAGAAAATTGGCATTTCTATCCTCCAGGATGGTTTTAATTCATTTTCAAAAATCAGTGGAAGGGCGTACGCACAACTGCAGGTTGTCTTCTCACTTCTGCATCTCGCTGGGGTTGGGCAGGGCTAGAATAGCCACTAAAGCAAGATTTCCCAATCTTGGCAATTTCCACGTTATAAGGACTTCAACTCCCAGAATTCCACAGCCAGGTTTATGCGAATTCTAGGAGTTGAAATCCACTCACCTCAATTTGCCAAGGTTGGGAAACGCTGCATTAAAGGATAGATATTGGATACTTGTTTTAGGAGAAGCAAGACTGTGGATCTTTGTCTCCTTAGAAAGAAATAGACCGGAATAGTTTATTAGTGGCCACCTATTTCTTTATTATCACATGTGCAAACTGCAGAAGTGCTTTACTTTCAGCCCCATTGAAAGAAGAAAAAAAATATTAGTACTTGTGTATGCTTGAAATCGAAATAGTGAGTCAGGTACAGATAGTCCTCAAGTTATTACCATATTGAGCCCAAAACATTGATATTTTTGGAGACAGTTGTTAAAGTGAATTTTGCCCCGTTTTACAACCTTTCTTGCCACAGTTGTTAAGTGAACCACTGAGACTGTACATTTAGTAACACAGTTGTTAAGTGAATCTGGCTTCCCCATTGATTTTTCTTGTCAGAAGGTTGCAAAAAGTGATCACATGACTTCAGGACACTGCAACTGTCATAAATATGAGCCAGTTACCAAACTTCTGAATTGTGATCAAAATTGGTGCTGTCACTTTTTTCAGGGGCATTGTAACCAGTGGTGGGATTCAAATCTTTTTACTACCGGTTCTGTGGGTATGACTTAGTGGACGTGGCTTGGAGAGGGACTTGGTGGGCATGCAAGGGAAGGTTACTGCAAAATCCCCATTCCCTCCCCACCCCACTAACCTGCTTTCCAGCTCGGTTCTCCTGTGCAGGGCAACAAAAGAAGACCCAGCCGATCAGTTGGGACTCGGGAGGCAGAGAAGAGATGGGGGCAGGGCCAGTCAGAGGTGGGATTTGTCGGTTCCTCCAAACTACTCAAAATTTCTGCTACTGGTTCTCCAGAACTGGTCAGAACCTACTGAATACCACCTCTGCTTAGAACGGTGACTAAATGAATGATTGTATTTTGAAGACTACTTATACTACTTCAATGTTCTACCTAAAGAGTATTTCAACCAATTTAGAGAACTGAGAAATCAAAAAGAAGGATAGAAGACCGAAGGAAGCATATATTGTTTCTAATGTCGTTAGTTTTGCATATAGGGCACAGGCATCTCCAAAATGAGAAAATGAATATTGCATTCCTTATCAAATATGCTGTTCCCCAAGTCTCTTTTTGTTCCATTAGTTTTACATTAATATTTCTCCTCTTAAACTGTAATATTGCTTAAATCTATCTCAGTATTACTTGGTTTTATTATAGTTATGACTGCATACGTAAGTTATTGCAGAAATATTTTTGGTGACGTGCAGATTATGCATGGCTTGGTTACAACTCAGAAGAGAGGAGAGGGCTGAGTCTTTGGTTCCATGGATCAGCTACTTGGTTATTCTGTGCAGACTGCTGTCTCTTGTTTCCACATCTCACAGTTTGGGCACAACAGGAGGTGACACTGTTAACTGTTACTCTTTTCACTTACTTTTTTTCCCCCCTAGCTGAATGTAAACATATCATTAGGCAGTTACACTACTCTATATTTAGAGTAGGTTTTTAACAATCTATTAGATAAAACAGTGGTGCACAATGGAAATAGCTGAAATGGAAATGGATCGCTTGTAAGAATTCAGAGCTACCCCCTTAAATTATTTATCTGTCTATCTATCTATCTATCTATCTATCTATCTATCTATCTATCTATCTATCTATCTATCTATCTATCTATCTATCTACCTACCTATCATCTAATTTATATAAGCCCATCTCACTACTGAAGTGACTCTAATTATCCACAACAGTAATGTCTAGTGATGTCTAAAAATACTGTACCTCCTCCCTCAAAGATGGATTAACCACCCACATGTCACCTCCAGGCAGCCATGACCAACCAGGAGAGAAACATCTAATTTATAGGTGACCACACTTACAGCCCCAAGCACCTTGCCCGTTCTCTTGAGACCAACAGAATTAAACTCTTCCTAGACAAGTGGGTAAGATCATTCCTCAGAGATCTTTAAGAGAACTGCAACATGCTTAGCTTCCAAATGAGAATCGATCCAAGCGATTTTATGTGCCAGAGGCATGGAAAATTCCCTAAATTGGCCCATTGAGTGGCCCTCTGTAGGCACAATAAGAATGGAGAAATATTGACATTTTGCCACTCTTACTGCCACAAGGCAGGCCTTAATAGCACCTCTAACTCATGTTTGATTGGATTTGTTCCTTCATTTTCTCCAGAGGTGTTCTAGACATCTGTTGATTTTTTTTTTATCAGCATCCTCAACAACCCTGTAAACCATGGGAAATCCTGGGAATGATTCCCCCAAGGCTATCCAAGGTCTTAGTCACCACCTGATTCTGTTTATATAACGCCCGTCTCACTACCAAAGTTACTCTAATTATCCACAGCTGTAATGTCTAGTGATGTCTAGAAATACCTCCTTCCTCAAAGATGAATTAACCACTGGCTACCCAGTGGGTCAGGGACTCAGCAGGGCTATGCAGCAGAGCCCCGATTCTCTTTGGAACCCCATCTGGTCACCAGGGAAATTTGATCAAATAGCTCCTCCCTCCCTGCGCAGGCAGGTAGCATAAGAAAATCTCAAAGTCACCAGGAACAACACTACTCAAATATACAAAGGTAAGCTAAACATCTTGCAACATCTTGAATTCCAGGGGATCTATGCATAGTTTTTTTTTTCTCTCATTTATCTTATATCTCAGTTTGCAAGAAATAGGTACAATTACACTGGAGCAAAAGGTAGGACAGACAGCAACATAATTATAAAAAATAGGGAAACACAATGATCACACTATTTACTAGCCTAAGGCCAGAATTAATGCTATTCAAAAAAATTTTTAAAAAATTAAATGTTGTTTAGAGGCCAGAGAAATGAAAAGAAAAAGTAATGCAAACATATGATATTGGTGAGAAGACAGAAAATTGCAAATATTGTACAGTTACTTCTCAATGTATCATTGATGAAAGATTAATCATTGAGGGAAAATACAATTGGGAGCACAATTTCTTGTACAATCTTCACCTCAGAACTCACAAACACCCTACTATTTACAACAGATTTCTCATATATCATATATCAATGTATTTATTTCTGCATATAGTTTGTGGCAGTAAGCAGTGACATTTGGATTTTGAAAGGATTTCAGATATTATGATTTTTATACTCAGTTACTGTATTCCAGTTAGTTGAATTTTTAAACTCATAATTTTGTAATTTTTAAAGCATATCTATAACCATAGTTCTATACATTAATGAAATTAGTTAAGCTGAATCTTTATTGATTGCTTTCTCTGTATCACTTTTGCAAGTGACATAACTTGGAAGAATTCCAGGAAAGCCCAACAACTAATTATTCCAATTAACATGCATCACATATTCGATTTTTTAAAAAGATGCCTTTTTCCAAAGATCTCATCGAAAGAATGTTGGATCCTTTGCCCCTTCCTTTCTTCCTTAGCAATCATTGTCATCTTTTGTGGTTGGATAGCCTTCTTAAACAGATACGTGGCGTCCTGGCTTCTTAAGCCTGTTGTTTTGGGTGGCAAAACAATTAGTGGATTGACTGAAGTAAGTCAGTTTTAAAGTCTGCTAGTTCACACATAGGCTGGAAAATGCTAGCTCATCCCACCCAGCCATTGTTCTTTCTTGGAAATGATTATAAGTGAAACAAGCCTTTTCAGAATGGGAACATCCAGCGATATTTCAGTGAAGCATATCCTAACTGAATGTCAGCCTTAAACATAGCCAAAAGTTTGAATGTGGAAAATTTGAAATAAAGGAACGAGACTATTCCAAAATCATCTCAATATTATAGAAATTCGACATTTCACATGTACTTCACATCCTTCTTTACATTATACAATGCCAGTACCACACGATGGACCCATTTTTACAAACTAATTAAAAGTATTAAATATTGCCACCTAGAGTAGCCCCCCAGTGAGATAAGTGGCAAATAAATTTAACAGATAAATAAATAACAATTAAATAGCACTACTATTACTATTAACCTTCTCATCATTCCTTATTGCCCATCCCCTCCCACTTCTGACTGTATGACTGTAACTTTGTCGCTTGTATCCTTACGATCTATATTGACTGTTTCCTAGTATGATTTGATTGCTTATTGTACCCTATGACTTTTATTAAGTGTTGTATCTGATTATTCTTGACTCTTGACAAATGTATCTTTTCTTTTATGTATACTGAGAGCATTTGCACCAAGACAAATTCCTTGTGTGTCCAATCACACTTGGCCAATAAAGAATTCTATTCTATTCTATTCTATTCTATTCTATTCTATTCTATTCTATTCTATTCTATTCTATTCTATTCTATTCTATTCTATTCAAAACCAATTAAATGTTTTCTAATTCATACAATGAAATAATTTTGTAGCCTTATTGACCCACTAATGTTTATAAAAATAACATCGTTAATAGCACTGTGTAAGCTTTTATATTACCGCTGGAGTATTTTCCTTCTTTATTTGTCCAAAAGTTTGCAACATTTCTGTGCCTTTCTACATGTTGAAAGATTTAAAAAGTTGTTATTCCAACTTCTAATTAAGTATTTCGGGCCTCAAACCATTCTGTTAGCATTTTCTCTCATTGAGAGATTTATGTCAACTGTCCATAAAGGAGACACTAATAATAAAGAGAGATCCGTGTTGAAAGAGTTGTGAAAGTATCCTTCTGTAGACAACATATTGCAGGAGATGGCAACAGTAGAAGTAGCAGCAGCAGCAGCAAAGTGATGCAGAATTCATTATTCAACAGTATGGCAATAGTTTCCTCTCATGAAAAGTGCCATTTCCTCCCCCTCAGGAGTTTATCATCAAAATTGGTTTTGAATCCAAGGGCACTCTTTCTTGCTATGCTGCTGCGATCTTGTGGCTTCTCTTGCCAGAAGAAACAAAGGAGTTGCTGGGCCTACCACAAATATCTTTAGATGTTTGTGTTACGTGGCCTTTTTAGCGTGCCATGATTTCTAGGCATAGACCGTTTCCTGACTGACAGGAATAGGACATCTCTCAGTGCTATCGGTTTGTATAAATACCGATGTGTACAAGCACATACACGCAGCGAAAAGGGAATGTAAAAAGTTGCAAAGGGGGTGGCATGCTTTTTTATGGGATGTAGGGAAAACTAGCCAGAAATATTTTCACAGACACTTAATCAGAGACTCATTATTAACTAATTGGAAGAAAATACGGAAAAAAACACAATTTAAAAATACCAATTTGGATTTCAACAATGGAGGCGATGATTCACCCAAATAATCTGGATATCACTAAAATGATTAAATATAAGGATCTATTGGATACACAAGGAAATTTGAAATCGCGGCAAGAACTTCAAGAGCGGGGACTAAAAATTGATCAGTGGGCATATCTTCAAATTCAAAGTAGATATAAACAGGACAAGAAAGAATTTGGAATTAACAATACACTCCAGCAATTAGATAAAATTTTATTAGGATCAGGCAAAAAAAAAAATTATAATTATTTATTAGAAGTAGAATTAGAAGAAGAAACTGTAAAAGGGAACATGATAGCCTGGAGTAGGAATATAGGACGTAGCATCACCATAACAGAATGGGAAAAGGTCTGGGGTAGAAATAATAAAATTACAAAATCGGTAGCATACAAAGAAAACGCCTATAAAATGTTTTATAGATGGTACCTTCCTCCTTCTAGATTAGCGAAGATGCACCCCAATGAGTCCGAATTGCTGGAAATGCAAAAAAAAAAGAGGGAAGTTTTTTCCATATGTGGTGGTCCTGTACAGAAGCTCAAAAATATTGGCAGAAAATTAGAAATTGGCTGAAAGAAATGACAAGAGAACAGATCGAATTCAAACCAGAGTCCTTTCTGTTAGGGATCTTTGATAAACAAATATCAAAAAAAGTGAAATATATAATAATACACATTTTGACAGCGGCCAGATTGGCTTTTGCACAATGTTGGAAGCAGCCTCATGTTCCATCAGAGGAGATGATCATTCAAAAAATTTCAAGTTGTGCAGAAATGGACAAATTAACTTTGGCATTAAAAAATAAAGACACTTCAATATACTACAACAGCTGGAACTGCTGGTACAAATGGATAGACCAGAGATAGACTTCACACTAAAAGGCAAAAGAGGATAGGATAAATCCATAGTAGTGATACACAGATATATGTAAGGATTAGGTGTGTGTATATGGCATAAAATACGGATAAAAAAGAGGTCTTACAAACTGTTGAAGATGAGAATGTTTTTAATTGTTTTCTATTTTTTCTTTCTATTTTCTTCTCCCTTTCTTCTTTTTCTCTCTTTCATTTATGTATGTGTTGTTGGTTTGTTTTAAATGTAAAATCAATAAAATTTATTTTTTAAAAAAAGTTGGTAAGCTTGTATACAAAACCGATTAACTTGATTTCTCATCTATTAGACTTGGCCAAATTTAATAGGGTTGGCTATTCTGAATACATACAGTAGATCAGTGTTCCCCACTCTGGCAACTTCCATATGTGAACTTCAATTTGTCCAGCTGGCACATCCATCATTGAGAATTCTGGAAGTTGAAGCCAATACACCTAGAAGTTGCCAAGGTTGGGAATCACTGATGTAAATAACTGGGTTGAACTTTCCTGCCCTATAGCTAAGATAAGGTAGGACCACCTAAGGAGAGAGGAAGGCATTCCTAATTCAGTATCATAAAGACCCCAGACTTTAAATGTTAAGCCTAAGCTTCCTAAATGTTCTGTCTATTTACTAAATGTTCTTAGAATAACTTTGTTACTTTAAATGTACACTAATTGGCATACATTAAAACGAAGTTTCTGTTTTTTCTATTTTTCCAAATATTTTATTTGTCTATCATTTTCTTTTATTCTAATACTAAATGTCCTCATCTAAATTTTGAAAAAAAAATTGCCATCTTATGATTTATCTCATTTCAAAACCAATATTTGTATGGGATTGTGTTATCCTCCTCATTCCCTTTATTACTCTGTATTTTTTTTAAAAAAAAAATATTAATGGGAGCATATTATCAGATTCTTATAATTTATTGACTAGTTACTGATCACTTCTGTGGTCATTTTCTACAGTAATGGAGTGAAAAAAATCCAAGGCCGGAATAAGTCTCCCAAGCAGAAATGTCCTACATAAGGTTGCGGTGGGAATGAACATGCCCATAAAATGAGCTTAATGGAACTCAGCTAAGGAAAGGCTTCAGTGAATCTTAAATTCATAGGAGAGTGGAAGATGAGCAATGACTTGCCAAGAATGATTAAATCACTTTATATAATGTTTGAACGTTTTCTTCTCATTAAATTTCAGAAATGTGTTAGTCTGGGATTCTGTATTAAGCACCTTTTCATCACAGTTCAAAATTTGGAGCACATTGGCTGTAGAATTGCCAAGGGTTGAAGATTTTCTTTCTGAAAATATTGTAATATTTGCCAGGTTTTTTTTTTTTTACAAAAAAGCTTTACAAATGGAAAATAGACATGTTGATTTAAGCACATAAATTATCTATCATCTATCTATCTTTGTTTCTCTCTGTCTCTGTCTCATTTTTCACCAATCTGCTATCATCTATCTATCTATCTATCTATCTATCTATCTATCTATCTATCTATCTATCTATCTATCTATCTATCTATCTATCTATCATCTATCTATCTATCATCTATCTCTGTTTCTCTGTCTCTCTCGCTGTCTTTCTCTCACTGTCTCTCTCTCTCTCACTGTCTGTCTGTCTGTCTGTCTCTTTCTCATTTTTCACTGATCTGCTATCATCTATCTATCAAATCTGACTGCCTATCTACCAAACTCTGGATGGCAAATGATAAAAACATATCACAATTTTCAAATCATTTTGTAAAAGACAAAGTTGAAGCCCCAGTAAAAATAATCATATCCATCATATCCCACATTCAACTTGTCAAAGCTTATTAACATCCTGGCCCCAGTACTTTGGGGGGAAAAACAGGTCTCCACCATCTTCCTGATGGCCAGTAGGGTTGGGGACATTTGTATTGTATGAGCGAGAAGCTTGTTTGCAGTAGAATTATGTCAGTTTGAACTTTCTCCCTTCCAGAAGAAAGTAACATGATAAAATGCATTGGGGGGAAAAAGCAATCAGATGGATATAGAATCAAATATAGGTAGGTTAGAACATGTTATCATTTATGAAGAAGCCCTAAAATTTATTTCTTTACATATTTATTTCAGATGGTATCAGTAATGCTACTAGAAATGACCTGAAATAATTGATTGAGTTTTGTGTGTAATTTTCTCTACAAAGTTCAGTGCTTACTGTAAACACCTTGCTTTTGTGTAAATTAAATTCCTTCTTATTCTTTGACAAGGCTGTCCTTGACTTCCCTTGTCCTTCTCATTCTGCTAAAACACAAATAAAAAATATGTCCCAAAATGTTGTGTTTCGCTTATCCATTTTCTGACTCTTCTCCCTAAATCTGGAGCAAGTTCAGAGCAATTCAGACCAAAGGGAAAGGTCTTACCATCTCTACATCTTCCATCCTTGATCTAGGGTGGTAGAATAAACGAGAGATTTCCCTCCACCTCTGAAACAGTAATACCCGTTACCTATTGTGAACAGAAATGATACTGAATGAATAAGTTATTGGTCTGGTTCGAGTGGTCATTCAAGTTCTCATTTTATATTTTCTTTTCTTTTTTCTACTGTGCTCTTTTGATATAGGATACATTTTGCTCATTTGAAACTGTACTTTGCAGTTGAGGATTAAAAGACAAATGATGTTAACAGGAGTTTTTAAAAACTGAATGAAGCCAACGTACTTGTCATTATAGAAAATAGAAATTTCCCAAACTGCTCTAAAGTAACTCAGGCAGGAAACATTTACCAGCTTGTAATTCTATTGATATATCCGCTTTACTACTTTCCACCCATCTGCCAAACCCACCTGCTTTTCCAATGGGCTATGTGCAATCTCTGTTAATGAGGAGCTACTGTACAATTCTGCCCTTCCCCCCAGTTTTCCTGGAATAATATATATATGTGTGTGTGTTTTTCTAAAAAGAAGAAATGTTATTATGTGTATTAGTAAGTCATGCTGCGTTAGTCTGAATTATGCAGCAAGTAAAATACTGTATATAAACAAATGTGCCAAAGACCATATTTCCATAGATCTACCATGGGTAGAAACATTTCATCCAACATGAAAAAAAGAAATTAAATCAGTTTCAAATAAACCATAATCAATTTTTTTTTAAATTAGGCATTTCAAAGTAGTGAGCAACATTGTTGGGAGAAAGACTGCCATTACCATGCTTAAACAATTGCCTGATGATGAAATGAAAGATGCCTCTTATATTTGCATTGTGAGGATGCTATAAATAAACAAATGGATAAAAATAAAAGGCAGAAACTTCCATTCAGGAAAGTATGAAGGATAGGAGGATATGTCAAGTGAGTTCTGGTACGACACTTTTCCCCAGGACTCTGAGATGCCCTAAATCAGTGTTTCTCAACCATGGCAACTTGAAAATGTTTGGACTTCAACTCCCAGAATTCCCCAGGCAGCAACTAGTTCTTGCATATCGTTGCATGGGTCATTTAAGACTCTTTGTTTAGAACCACAAGTATTATGGTTACATACTTAGCAACCTTTAATAATGATGTACATATATAGAAACCAATTTAAGGCTGCTAGCCTTAAAAAGAGCTATCTTTGGTACAAATTAGTTTCACTAAAGACAAGGTGACCTACTCTGAGTAATCATGAGTAGGATTGCACTTTTCGTCTACAAGTCATTGATTCATGAACACAGAAGGATTTACTTCTAATTATAAATACAATTAGATTGTTGATCTTTAAGTGAAGTATTTCTTGTTGAAAAATTACTACGCTGTTGCTGAACAGAAAGAAAATGCAGCAATGAATCCTATAAAATGGAAATATATCTAACAGTGATATTATAATTATTATACAATGTTATCCATCATTTCAGAACTTTATCGTCCATTTTCTGCCTTAAACATTCCCAATTAGGCATTGCTGTGCATTAAAGGGCAGTAGATCTGTATGGAAGTATGTCTGATTGATGCACCTATTCTTGATGGAAGAAAATTGGATTACAGAGATCAAGTATATCAGTGCATGTTAAGCCCTTGGCTTATTAATGCATGCATATAATAGAACTCTTAGAAAAAGGTAAGGTTAACTGGAAGTGAAGACTTGGATATTTTGTGAGTTTATGAAAGCCTTTCTCTCCAGGCTCAATTTCCTATCTAGTTACAATAGCTAATGAACTAGATTAATCAATAAGTTAAGCAGAAAGCAGCTTCTTATATTTTTACCCAGATGGCATAAGAATGTGCCTAATGTTCTTTTTAGATTGTCAAGAAACCCAATCCAATGGGAAGGGACTTCTGGATAGGTCCAATTGCATTGCACAGCCAATTGTTGTGGATAGTCTTGTTAAAACCAGGTAGAATCCTACTCCTGGGCAAATACTAGGAGCAATACAGTATCCTCCATCATGGAGATGTAATTCTCTTAATCTTGTCTAGTAGAATATAAGGAATGCAATGACTATAGTATGCACTATGTATTAAGTCATACTTTACCAATTAAAGACTTCATTAAACAAAAAGTTGTTTCTGACTCTTAAAAAAGTCAGACAAGCTTTTTGCAAAAGCACTCCAGTTACCTCAATCCCCACTTGGCCATGCTTTGGCTCAGCTGTGGGCAGTAAACCATTATCTGGGTGAAGATCATGAATGAATATTCTTTTTAAGTAAGGTTTCCAAAAATGCAGGGACTTTTATGGAAAGACAGTCCTTGCTTTTTAAATATTTCATTATTTGAAAAAGAGAATGTGTCTGCTCAAGTTGTTTTTAGCCATCTCTCTTGTTTTACCTAATTGATAGCTGGGCCCATACTGATGCCTTGTTCTGTGACAGCCTTAAAAACTTAGAAAGTGAGACTTATCCCTCCCTCTCCTACACTAGACACCCAAGAAAATTGTCCCATCTAAGTTGCCTTTTGTCATGGCCCTTTGCTATGAAGAAAACTTTATAGATGTATATTCCCAGAGTTACTCAGAGGCCTTGGTAAGTCGATGGCTCAGAGGGGTTGAACTCAAAATTTGATTTTTCAGAAGATGTGACGGGATTAAACAAATAAAATCATAAGAAGCATTAACTTTTTCTTAACAAAAGCTCATTCTAATAAAATATAGGAACTTTCTGATAATAACAACAAAGAATCTGAAATATCAAGAGACAGAAGAATGATTTTCTCAGATTCCTAAAAAGGATAACATACTGTATTTTTCCTCCTACTGATTATATTTTGTATCTTAAACTTGAAGAACATAATATAAAAATTACTGAAAAAATAATAATAAATCAATGGAACATTCTTTTTAAAAAAGCCACGCATAACTCAACCCTTTGAACAAAAATGAATATTTCCTTCTGCTAGTCTTCTACTACTACTTTTTTTCTTCTGCTGGGAGAAAAAAAAACCTTCCACTTCCTTGTTTTTTTTTAAAATACACTTTTAAACAATTTGTCTTGTTTTAGGAGTATTTACCTTTTTGCAGTAGTTCTGAAATAAACTTTGGAAATACAATATGTTTGATCCATTTTTAGAGCTGTTTATTGTAATAACTTGCTAAGGTGCTAAACAAACAAACAAAGAAAAATCCACAAAAGGACAATATAGAGAACAAGCAGGAATTTGGAAAGTAGCTTTTATCTAAAAAAGCATTTTCCCCCTTTCTTTAAATTAACTCACCTGTGCAAAACATATATGAATTTTGAATTACCAGTTTGAGATAGCATTAGTGGAATGGTTTTCTGATATTTCTTTGTTATCCTTCTGACTTCAACTCTGGCTCAGAAATGCAATTAATTCGGCAACTTGTGTTCAGTAGTAGATGCCATTCAAGCTGCGGCTGCTTATGGGGTAGTTAAAAGGATAAAATCAAGTAGTCATTCTACTAATCCCTTTACAAGGAAACAGCTTTCTGCATAAAAAGTAGAACTTATGTGGTCATTAGCAGATGCTACATCAAGCAACCCAAAATATACACATTTAAATTCTTAAGCACAATCTATGAACACTACACAGATGGTTTCCAAGAAACTGTACCTAAATTGATTACGATAAAAATGATCTGCTGCAATTGTTTCTGTCAAAAGGGAGAACAGAATTTGTCCCAATGTGTCGCTCTGCCCACTCATGCAGAGAACCCAGCTGCTGGGACAGATGTTGCTCTAAGCACTTTATTTTAGGGTCATTAAAATGGTTACAGGGGTTAGTCATTCATTGTTTTATAAATTGTGCTTACTAGCTGAGCTCAACAGACGCGCTGTAAAAAGTTCTTTGTGGCTGATCAGAAGAAAGTTGTCTTCCAGAGCCGCATCTTCCAAAAGCATCTCTCTCTCTCTCTCTCTCTCTCTCTCTCTCTCTCTTAAATGGGTGATTAAAAAAAAGTAATGTACAAAACTAGGGGCCATTGTTGTTTTACAGAGTTAGCCAAGTTGGGTTACTCTTATTTTTAAACTATTGTTAGAAGAATAATTTGGGGGTTCTATGAGCCGGGGCTGCTCAAGAATAAATAAAAAAGGAAATCCAGACATATTATGAGAAATGAGATTTATTTATTCTCAAATGCAAGGCGATTTGTGTTGGGGAGATAGGCTACAGAGAAAACGAGGCCCAGAGATTTGGTTTTATGGGGGGACTGGTCCTTGGCGTGGATTTGGAGGCGCATGATTTGGGTACTTGTCGGTTCTTTGTCAAAAGATATTGACTAATTTTGACTTTGTCAAAAGGTAATTGTCCTCCCTGTGCACATTGAGGTGCTTATGCCCTAGGCTTTGATCCTGAGATGCCTGTGAAATCTGGAAAGGAAGATCACCCTCAGATATGATTCTTCCCTCAGGGTGGATTTACTATGAGGGGATCTGTTGCCTTCCTTTATCTTGAGGAGATTCTTGCCTCCTCAATGGAGCTAGTGAGGTGCTAAAAAGGGAGGGGGGCAGATCAGAGGCCCTTTAACTTCCAACACTATCTATATGTATCTCAATACCTACAAATATTGTTCTGTTGATGTGTGCTTGTGCTACCACTCTATTTCTCTTTATATAATTATTATTTCATTACTCATTAACATTGCAGGCTTTTGGAGGTAGCATCTTCCTGGACAAGCTGTTCTAGAAGAGTTAGAAAATGGAATTGTCTGATAACAGAGGTTTCAGATGGATCCATTAAAACATGTGGGCTTATGTTCCTTTCTGTTGTCTATGAATCCCTTATGGATTGGTAGATGAGGCCTAATCAGGCTTCACTTAGAAATATTTGGCTAAAATCTTTCAGTGCTGGCAGGTTTTGTGCTTTTCCACAACTCCTCTAATTAAAAATTGACTGCCTAGTGAAAGTACTTAATACGTCAGTGAGAAACTGAAGTTTGATAAGATTGGGCTTGGAGAAAAGGTACAAAGTTGGTAGATGAAGTTCTCTTCTTTTTATAGTCTTATTTTAGGCACTTAGAGCCAAACTAAGGTGACTAAATTTAGTTCTCATGGAAATCAGTGGAGCAACTTTGTTGTGGGTCTCTGGGTGTTCTCCTAAAATCAAGCATAAGAACAAATGCCACCATGAAGTAAATTATGAGTTTGTATTAACAATATTTAAACTTTAAAGATCCAGTTGTTAACATATATAACTAGACAGGGTTAAAGGCTCACTGAAAAATGGGATGATTTTAAAGACTGCCACCCAGCCTTTGAGCTCAACACTCAAAACCCCTTTAAAACCTTTTTCCCAAATGGCCAAGGTCCAGGAAAACTCACCCACAGACTCAATGGGTCTGCTTGTCAGCAAGGGAATCTTACCTGGTCCTGGTCCATTGGTTAGGTTAGCTTGGGATCCTATCTGGGTTGCCAATTGTTGGAAGAAAAATCCTTCTGGGTTCAGTTCCAAGTGGGGAAAAAGACACTGGAAACATGGAGGCTGTTTGGAAGGTTTAATGGTGGACAGCAGGACCACGTGGCTTGAAGCTCCAAAGTGAAAAGGAAGGACGATCACATACTTCAAGGTGAAGGAAGAGATCAACAAAAGGGCTGAGGTGCTGAGAATGCCTGGGTTTTATAATCTTTGTTGGGATTTGAATTGGAGCTTGTATTCTGATTGGTTGTCAGACTCCCATGAGGCCATGCAGGGGCAATTCTGTAGGCTGTCCTGAGTTCCAGGCTTGGTTGAACCTTGCTGGATGATGATGCACTGAAAAGGGCTTTTGGCAATTGCTATAGCTTTACCTGGAGATCTTTGTTATGTAAAGTATTCTGGCCCAGGCCTTAATGGCCCACCCATTAACAAAGGTGGGGGTGAGTTTCTGCTTCTGAGTTTCTACTCTTTTTGGGGGAAATATTCTGCCTTTTTAATATTTCCCAGAATATTTCAACTTTCTAGGAGAGGTGTCGGTGCTAACTTCCTACAGAGGCAAGTGATGGAATTTGTGTGGTGATATCATGACAAAAGCCTTGGAATATATGTGCTTGCATCCAGCACTTGGAGAGGGTGTGGTTTATATTGGTATCATCCTTTGAATATTGTTGCACTTTTTTGTGGTTACATGCAGATGCCTATGCTCCTATTTCTGAGGTGATCTAATTTTTTTTTAAATCTGTATTTTTCTCTGACTAAATCAAATCCAAATTCCATTTGAATATATTCATTTAAAACTATACAACTCATGCCCTGCTGGAGCATCATTTCAGAGATACTTCATTACTTAAATAGAGGAGCAGAATTACTACAGTGGGCAAAAAAACAGTGGGAGTAGTAGGAGCAACATCTGACTTCCTGCCAGCTTCTCCATTGAGTGTCCTCATGGGAAGCTGGAAAGAAACATCAGAAATCTTCCTTCCTTCCTTCCTTCCTTCCTTCCTTCCTTCCTTCCTTCCTTCCTTCCTTCCTTCCTTCCTTCCTTCCTTCCTTCCTTCCTTCCTTCCTTCTTTACTTTCTTTCTTCTCCACATGTAGGTTCTCATCCTAGCAGAATTATGTAGATGGTGACAGTAATAATGTCTTTCTTTTCTTCCTGTTCTTACATAAGGAGATCATTACATAAATCATGAATACTGGGTGCAATTCCTAAATCATTCTGAACAGTTAACACTATGCTCTAAGAACTGTTTTATAAGGAATTATTGTAGAATTATTTTGTAAAAAGCATGCTGAATCCTTTAGTACCAGAGGGGATTCTGAGTTGTCAGCCAAATAACTAAGTGAAAATACTGTCACTCTGCACTTTTGATCAAATACATTTGTTGCAGTCCCACAAGTCATAAAAAAATCATCATCAAATCCTGTTAAGCGATTTAAGGATTATACACCCTGCATTTTGACCACCTTGTTTAACAAAAGGATAGACCGTGCTCTTTTTCAGGTTTGGATTTTCCCACAATGTTCATTTAACATGCTCATAAGGATCAAGACAAAGCTACTGTGCTATTTGCCCGCATGCTGACCTATTCTCTAAGGTAGGAATACTCTCCAAGTCAGCTATGACAAACTTATACGGTGTGCCAATATGCTGATTCCAAGATAGTTTAAGACAGCAAGTTTGCAGTAGACAGAATTTGCATTTTGTAACCCAAGAAAGGTGAATTACCAAGCAATGTGGGGAAAATTAAAACTGCCTTCCTGTCTATTGAAACTTTTGGGAGAAGTGGAGAGAAACCCCCCAAACAAGATGCCCAAACAGTACATTACAGTGTTCTGAAAATATATTTTAGGAATTTATCATGCAATCTATAGAACATATGGCTATCCTAAAGATATCCATCCAAATTGGATCTCAACCCTTCCTAGCTTAGCAAAAGGAACATGACAGGTTTGCTGCTGAACAACTAGACAGCTTAATTTGGATAATTTTAATCCTCAACATTGGCATTGCATGTAATTTATATACCATCCTGCTAAAGTGAGGAGCAAATCCCTTACAAGAGCAGTAAGTATTCATATGTAAAAGAAATGAATTCATAATAATATTCATTCTGAAATGTAAATTCAGATTACCATTTTTAAATACAACTGAATGTATGTTGTTTTGGTGTGTTTTGTTTTGAATTAGGGAATATTACAGTTGATTTATGATTATATTTTCTAGATTTGACTACATTTTATCCACACAGTAAATTTAGGAACTATGTTATCTACTGGCATATTTTTCTCTTTGAGAAAATGCTCTTATTTTCTTCCTTACATCAGTAGTTCATAGAGTACACCAGGGGTATCAAACTCATGGCCCGTGGCCCGGATGCATCGCATACTGGCCATCTCCACCCCCAGTTTAGTGAAGGGGGGAAAAGTCACAATACGTCATGTGGCGACAACTTAACACCATGAGTTTGACACTCCTGTGGTACATAGAAGGAAAGGGAAAGGGAAAAGGGAAAGGAAAGGAAGAGATTAGGGAAGCATTTTTTTTTTTATTTAACACAGGTAAAGCAAAAGAAAGGTGCTCTTAACTCAAACATTATTATGCATACACTAACATTTGTTTTTTTTTTTTAAAAAATTGCATTGACAGATATCAATAATCCCTCAAAAAAGTCTATTTAAAAAAAATCAGAAGTCTTTAAGGCATCAAAAAATAGTACATTTCCTTGCATCAAAGACTTGAGTGATCAAATCTGCTAAGTGCCTATATCTCTTCTCCCCAAGTCTTTCTCTGCTGATTAATTATGGTGTCTTTGGGAAGGATGAAGGGAGTGTATTTCAAGAGTATATATTCCCAGCACCTAAGGCAATATAGACATCCCGTTGCTCAACTATGACAAGATATGTATATTGGGCAGCAGCGACATAGGAAGATGCTGGAAGATCATTTTACTGACAATAGCAAAAGCATCATTTCAAACTGTGTGGGAGAAGACAATGTTAAATCACTCAAGTATTTTTACCAAGAAAACCACATGGACAGAAAATATAAAATGATTGATGCGATAGGCCAGATGGCATTCAACATGCTACTGAGGAATTGCTGAGGGTTTTTCTAAGTACTAATGGTGTTTATGACATGGTTAGATTAAAGCCTTCAGGGCATTTAATTGTTGATCCTGTCATGCAAGAAAAGAAAATAAGAAGTTGCAAAGGCACAGTTACAGCAGAATATGGAATGTAAGCCCCACACTATAAAAGATTAAATAAATTGCCTGCACAATGGACATCCTTGGCATCAACAAATTGAAAGGAATTAAAATTGGACCTTTTCAGTCAAAAGATTGCATAGCTCACTACTCAGGACATGGAAAAACAAAGATGGAATGGCATTGCTTTTATACTTGTAAATGTATAGCAAGAAGGGTACTTGGCTACACTACAATGAATTACCAAATAGTATCAAATGAGTAATTCTTCGGATGACAATATCAAGGTGAATGGACTCAAACACAGTGGCGATGGTTGCACTGTTGGAAGATATGTATTAAGAGTTGACACCGATTTGGTGATATATCATCAATAAATTAGTGCCTGCATCCACGTGGTCATGCCACAGTGGTGCAGTGGTTAGAGTGCAGTACTGCAGGCTATTTCTGCTGATCACCAGCTGCCAGCAGTTTGACAGTTCGGATCTCACAGCTCAAGGTTGACTCAGCCTTCCATCCTTCCGAGATTAGTAAAATGAGGACCCACAATGCTGGGGGAAAAGTGCTGACTCTGTAAACCTTAGAGAGGGCTGTAATGCACTGTGAAGTAGTATATAACACTTAGAGAGGGCTGTAATGCACTGTGAAGTAGTATATAAGTCTAAGTGCTATTCCTATTCCTATTCTCTCCCTGATCATCAGACACATTTGCTGTTTCCAGTTATAAAGGGAAAGATTCTTCTAATCCTCATGACATCTATTCTTCAATATTCCATGCATTTCAAAATTTCTATGTTATGCTCTTCTGGAAAATCAGAGCCACCACATTTCTAGAGGTGTCCTTCCTTAAAATACATTCAGATAATTCAGTATTGGCTTCGTATGCCTTCCTTTCTTCCCCTAACACAGCAATGTCAAACTCACAACGTCACAGCAGTGTCACGTGACATATCAGGACTTTCCCCCCCCCCCTTTGCTAAACCGGGTGTGGGTGTGGCCAGAAGTAATGCATCCAGGCCATGGGCCGGAATTTTGCAGTCCTGCCCTAACATTTGAAAGCACCCATTTTAAAGTGGTGCTACAGATGAGATATATCTATATGGTTGAGTATTCAGGCATCTCAAGGATTACGATTTACTTCAGTTATTGTCATGAATAGAATGGCTTAATATAAATGCAACTGCATTTGGAAAGAGTTCAACCAGAACTTGACAAGAAAGAAAAGCTTTCTGGATTTAGAAGAGATTAGCTTCCAGTAGTTGGTACTGTTCCCCTTTACTTTACCAAAGCCATATTTTCCTGAACAATTTTCAGTTTTTTTTTCCTCTCTGCATGAAAGCAGATTAACACATTTCTATAAATTCCCATATTTCATTCATTATTTATTAACCAACACTTCAGCTGAAAGGCATCCCAGTACAAGTTCACAGTTTAATGAAAACACACAAACAAAAAACCTAAATGTTTGCCAATCTTTAAAGTTTACTGACGAATATAATTGCATTCCCCGCCCTCCCAACAATCCATCCTGCCCAGTTTCAGTATTGCTTCTGGTCATTATTCTTCTCTGTCTCAGTGCCCAGTTGTCACATTTTCTTGGGCTTTGTAATAAATCTTCTCTTTATATTCCTGCAGTTTGTTCTTTTTATCTTTGATTACTTTCTTTTAATCTATCTTTTCTTGGTATACATTGTTTGATTATTATGTGTTTTTTTGATGCTCACATTCATCCACGTGTCTTCCATAAACACCTTTATTTAGATGAAGATCCACTATCCCTGTGTCTTGATTTCTCGCAGTATTGGTGTTGGGTTCAAAATAGGAGAGATCTCTACAATAGTGAAAACACAGAATTGTGGCACAAGGACAGCTTCAGTGGTAATGGTGAGAGTAACATTGGTGGATCATACTTTCTGATGTGGTGTTGCCATTATTCCCAAGGCACCTATTGGACATTGCTAAAGGCCTACTTGTTTAAGATAAGGACTGAAAGAGTAGTGCAGCTGAAGAACTATTGAGGCACAGAATTAGAGTCTCAATTTCAGATGTTTGGCCTATCTGGCCATCTCTCCAAGGGATGGTTGGAGGCTTGTGGTGATTACAAGTTGTAGAAACATCAAGCAACCTTGTGGTGCCTTGTGGAGTTCTGCTAGTTGACCAACTGGACTCTTGTAAAGTTGCTGGAGAGAGCTGGGGGAGGAGAGAGAGAAGTGAGGAACTATGTCTGCTAACCTAGGTATGCCCTGGGAGAAAACTTCAGAAGGTTGGTCATGCCTAGTCTAGATAGTATATTTGATAGTGATCCAATGTGAATCCAATGTGATGACAGGAGCAAGATAGTGGATAAGTTGCTTTCTAATATAACCTCTGCTATCTTGACTCATGCCCTGCTGGCTCCCTTGGGGTTCAGGGATGAGTGTAACCAACTGAATGTGGGTGATTTTTAATACTATTTTTTAAAGAAATGGGGCTGCCAACAGCTTTGAAATGGGCTCCGCTATGTCTCTTTCCAAAAATATCCAAAAATATCCTTCCAAAAATATCCTCCAAGAATGATGCAATCATTCTTGACAGCTCTAGTCCAGTCTCCCATCTTCAGAAACTAACCAAAGAAAAATCCTTTGTTTTCTAAGGATTTGCCCTAAAATATGGATGCCATCAGGATTTATTTATTTATTTGTTTGTTTATTTGTTTGTTTGTTTGTCAATAGCTTACAAAATAATTAACATAAGTATAAATACAGGAAATGGGTACAAATAATTGGGGACAATAGGACAGGGACGGTAGACACGATTATGCACTTATGCACACCCCTTAAATACCTCTTAGGAAGTGGGTGAGGTCAATAATGATTAGTTTGAGCGAAAAGGAGTGTGGGTTTGGGGATGTAACAACAGAGACAGGTAGTGTGTTCCAGGCACTGACCACTCTGTTGCTGAAGCTGTATTTTCTGCAATCAAGTTTGGAGTGGTGTACATTAAGTTTATATCTTTTGTGTGCTCTTGTATTGTTGCAGCTGAAGGTGAAAAGGTCATTGATTGGTAGTACATTAAAGCAGATTATTTTATAAACTATGCTTAAGTCAAACTGCAGGCAACGTAGTTCTAGGTTGTCCAAATTCAAAATCTCAAGCCTGTTGGTATAGGGTATTCTGTTGCGAACAGAGGAATGTAGTACTCTTCTTGTGAAATACTTCTGGACACACTCAATTATATTAATGTCTAATATACAGTGTGGATTCCAGTCAGCTGAGCTATATTCAAGTATTGGTCTAGCAAAGGTTTTGTATGCCTTAGTTAGTAATTCAATATTACCAGACAGAAACCTCTTAAGATTAGATTTACAATTCTTGAAGCTTTTTTGGTAAAACTGTTGCAGTGAGCTCTTGCGCTTAGTCATTAGATATGAGTACTCCAAGGTCCTTGACAGAGTGAGGGTTGTCAACGAGGTCATATCCACCTAGATTGTATTTGGTGTACTGATTTTTTTTTACCAATGTGTAGGACAGAGCATTTGTTGGTCGAGATTTGGAGTTGGCAATTGTTTGACCATTCAGACACAATCCAGGTCACTTTGAAGGACAGTAGCATTATCGGTGGTGTTGAATAGTTTTACGTCATCAACGAAGAGGACACAGCTGCTTATAAGGTCATCACAAAGGTCATTTATATAGTGTATAAAGAGTGTGGGTCCTAGAACGCTGCCTTGGGGGACACAGCTGTAAACTGGTTTAGGGTTTGATTGGGCATTTCCTATTTTTACTATTTGTTGTCTATTTGACAGGAATGCAGTAATCCACTTATGAAGGGATCCGGAAATGCTGTAAGAGTTAGTTTGTAACAGTAGTTTGTTGTGTACCACTGAGTTGAAGGCTTTGCAGAAGTCTATGTAAATTGCATCTATTGCTTTACCCTGGTCAAGTAGTGAAGTCCATATGTTTTTGCAGTGTAGGAGTTGCAGATTGCAGGACAATTTTTTTCTGAAACCAGATTGTTTTTTGGGGAGTAGGTTGTTTGACTCTAGGTGGAGGGTAGTGCATTGGTTGATGATTGATTCCATGACTTTGCACATGATGCAACACAGTGAGATTGGTCTATAGTTTTCAACCAGGCTTGGGTCACCTTTTTTGAAGATAGGTTTTGCTGTTGCTATTACTGTTCCACATTTTAAAAGTTAAGTTGCTTTATTTTAAAAGCTACTCTGGATATTTCCCTTACTACGAATATTTTATGTTTATATGCAAACCCTTGTGAGTCAGACCACCGAAATCGGTGGCATACAAATGTAATATTTCAGTAAAAACTCAGATATAAGGGAAGAATATATTGTTATCATTGTTCAAATAACTTGGGCATTTCTCTGCATATTGTAATACTGGAAAGCTTAACTATATGTGATTATGACTTTTGCTATTATGTTGTCAATTTTTTATTTCATTATAGAGAAAGAGATTAAGGCAGAATCAGAGCTGCAGGGACATAACAAGATTTTTTTTCCTATTTTTTCCCAAAGTTTGCTATAATTGGTGAGGTTTTTTTTTTTAAAAAAAGTGCTTATCTATTTGAAATCCCCATAGCAAAAACATTCTGTTCAAAATGATAATCCAAATCCTACTCTGAAATTTGGCAGGTTACATCCCTCTGAAGCATCTAATATGTTGGCATGTGTTATCCTATCTTTTTTCAAATATAAATATTTTATTACTGATTACTAGTTTTCAATCTTGAGAATTATGAGGGGGAGGCAAAAAGTTCTTGTCTCTGGATTTAGGTTTAGATTTTGGCCTGATACAAAAACTGACAGGCTGTCACTCAACCTGAGTTAAATCAGGCCATTTTGCAAAGTATAGAATGAAGCTTAGGAGTGAGACACATTCTGTGTTTAAACTTTCCATTGTTTTTGATCTTTGTGATTTTATTTCTTCTTTTAGTCTGCAATGTTTAGCATAGAAATAAAGGACACC
Source organism: Notechis scutatus (assembly GCF_049901735.1). Lineage (NCBI taxonomy): Eukaryota > Metazoa > Chordata > Lepidosauria > Squamata > Elapidae > Notechis > Notechis scutatus. The sequence goes on along the minus strand of NC_142009.1, from coordinate 132,507,731 downwards.
TCTTGAAATAGGCACATGGTGTAAAAAAATAAATAAACAAAAACCATTTTGCCATTCTACTTATTCTTGTTTCTTAATCTTCCCAGTCCAACTGCCCTCATTTAAGTTTGCTGCTTGACTCACTAATTACATCCACAATGGATATCTCACAAACAACAATCTGAACAAAGTACTGCTGCCTATAGATCAGGAAGAGAATGTTTATTGGCCTTATTTTCAATTATATTGAATATGCATTTATTTCATTTATCACTGTAAAACTTGGGTCTTTCAGAAATATGAACATGTTCAAGCTTCAAGATTGGCAACAGAGTCCATGGTTTAGCTCATCTATAGTTATTATTTGTTGTATGAATGCCAAAAACACAATCTTTTTTATGTGTGTGGTGGTTCCATAATTACATACTTTTTCTCCCTCTGGAGCAACCAACCAAATCCTCTTCCCATATTTATTTGGATATTGAAAACATGTTTATTTTAAAAGAAATCTTAAGAATGTTCTCTGCTACTTTAGAGGAAAAATACTCTTCTGATATTCTATTTTAATGCACATTTACTGTTATATTTATTTTATAGATAAGACACGCTGATAACTGGCATTACGAAGGATATAATTTACTCTGGTAGAACATGTTGCAATAGAAAAAGTGTCTTCTCCTGCTTTCATTCCATTTCTATAGATAATGATATCTTGGAATTATTATGGAAACTGAAACATAATGTTTATTATGTAGTAGCCATTCATCAGCAATAATGCAATATTCAGTATTGCATTACTGAATATTCCTTTCTTCTTCATCTCTCTTGAATATAAAAATAAGAAAAGTGTTCTAACCTCAAGTCTTGTACAGAGCTCACAATTTAGGAGAAACTGGTTCTCGGCTTGTGAAAAAGCTAATAGACCAGCAGGCTCCACACTTCCTGCTCTTGTGGATCAGTGGGGGTGGGTGGGAGAGGAGATGCATCCAATGGTTCAATGTGAGTAGTGGGCAAGTGTGCATGCAGCTCCATTTGCAGGAGTGGTGGGCATGCACACCCACCGCTTGCACAAATGGAGCTATGTGCACAAGTGAAGCTGTGTGAGTGTGCCCAGTCACCCGCTACTTCCATGGCCCGGTTCTGGACGGGCCACAGCCCGGTAGTGGGCCGTGGTCCAGGGGTTGGGGACCCTTGTAATAGACCAGGGGTGTCAAAGTAAAGGCCCGTGGGCCAGTTCCAGCCTGCAGGGTGCTTAAATCTGGCCTACAGGGCTGACCTGGAAATATCAAAGGACCAGCCTGCAGTGGCTCTGTCAGCCAAAAATGGGCTGTGTGGGGGCTCCCGCACACCGTTTTGGCCAGCAGGGTGCTGCAGGATGCTCCCATCCCTGCTCCCCCTCCCCACTGATCCACAGAGGAGAACTACAGTGTTGATCCAGCCCTCGAAGAAATCCAGTTTGATACCCCTGTAATGGACTATTAATGGGTAAATGCTGAGGGACAGCCTGAGAATGACTTGACCTGGGCCTACACGAATTACTGTATGATACAAGCCTTTATTGGGTATTTGAAAGACCCAGTTCCACTGATCCAATAGCTACAACCTTTGGGAAAATTGATCTTAATGCTGAAAAGCAGCACAATCTGGACCAGCTGCTTCACCCCCAGCAGAGATGTACTGTAGGGCTACTGGAGTTTCATATAAAAGCCTCATTTATAGAACCTGTATACAATTGAAGGCAATTTTGCATCCATCCCCACCTCGCTACTTTTGTTAAACTCCTACAGTAGGCATAGAGCTACTTTTATGAAATGTTCAGCAGCTAACTGCTATCCGCAGAGAGATTATATGTGTGCCTGCAGATTGCTGTCTGTAGTTTTGAATTGCACGTACTCAGAAGTATCCACATCATATCTTACCAAATACAAAGCATTCAGCAAAGAATATATATTTATTCTGATGTGCTCTGAGGACCATTATGGTTGAAAAATAATATGCAAATAATCTGTGTATGTACTGTAATCTCTACAGTACATACAAACACACTTATAATTTGATCCTGAAAATATAGCAACAACACTTTTGTAATTTGGGGATTACTGCTGCATTTTAGCCTCTCAGAAGTGTTGAACACAACAGAGTCAAATAAAATTAAGGAGCTTGCTTCAACCGGCAAGGAAAAAACAGAAATGATTCTTCCTTTACAGATGTAGTTAGATTCCTACAATATCAATGTTTGGCAAAGATGGTTGTTGTTTTGTACACAGTTCATTCTGATCTCCTCAGAAAGCAATGGTACATTTATGCATTGTTGGTCTATTTCTTTTGTGTTTTCACTGTTTTACTAAATCTTTGTAGAGCCTGAACTCTTACTGATTTATGTCAAATTAAAAAAAAAAAACAATTCTTCAGAGGATGGTCAAAATGGATTCTACAATAACCTATAATTTTAAAAATAGGAAAACAGCTGAATGGGTCAGTAGAGCCAGTTTGTGCTTATATTGGTTTGGTACATATAGCCATGCAATTGATAAATTAAAAGTAAATTGGTTCTCAGTAATTTGTGGTCTTAAACTGTTTCCACGAAGTCTTTGTGAGGATATGGTTCTCATTTAAGTGCAAACATATACGCACATACATGCATACATACTTACCAGTTGTTTATCTTCTCTTTGTTGCTAAGCAACTTGCTTCATTTTATTCTTTTAAGTTTACTGTCTTTCCTCAGCCATATTCATTTTATATTCAACCCTCCCCCAGGGTGGGAGGCCCCCGGGGGGGGGGGGGGGCCGCACAAGGTGGGGGGTTGGAGGGGGGGCCAGGCCCCCGGGCGGGGGGCGGGGCCGGACCCGCCCCCCCCCCCCCCGGGGCCCCCCCCCCCCCCCCCCCCGCCCCCGGCCCCGCGGCCCCCGCCGCCGGGCCCACCCCATAAGCGTTCTTCAGCCCCTGGGTCCGGTCTGTGTGTCCGCCCAGACCAATAAACATACCCATTTTTAAAATAGAAGTTCAAAAGCGATGGTTGTTTTTCTTGTTTCATTTTTTAACATGTATTTTGATTCTTCTTATATTTTTACTCTTATCTAAATCCCTAGTATTTTCATAAGCTTATTGAATAATGATAGTGACTTTTGATTCAGTCATGAAATATAAATTACTTGATTGTTTTACCATAAAAGTTTTTCTTTTTGCTAATCATTACAGACAGGCTTTGTGTAAACCATAAATAACTTTTTTTAAAAAAATAAAAGGAATTCCACTTCTTTTTTTGGAAAATACTTATGAGATAACCTAGCTATCTAAAGTCTGATGAAATTACCTTTGCCTGTCTGCTTTGAGGGAAAAAAATAAATATTTTTATTTTATTTTATCCATGTAGAAATTCCTCCCCTCCCCCCTACCTTAATGCAAAAGCCATAATTAGATATTCTGCCTTGGAATTTTATTACAATAGTTCAGACTATGTCTTTTGACAATTTGCCTTGATGTTGTGGTTACTGCATAGCTCACATATAGCAAGGAAGCATCCATGCAGGTTCCATGGGCCAGTCTCTGATATTGTATAGATACCGTTCATTAAAGAAATACAAATGATATTTTAATTTCTCTTCCTCCTCAATAGTTGTATAAAGCATTGAGCAGTTAGGGTTTTTTAAATTTATTTATTCATATCCTGCCTTTATTAGTTTTTACAAATAACTCATATCCAAAAAACTTCCTCCTCCTCCTTTTCCCACAACAACCACCCTATGAGGTGAGTTGGGCTGAGAGAGAGTTACTGGCCCAAGGTCATCCAGCTGGCTTTCATGGCTAAGACAGGTCTCCTAGTTTCTAGTCTGGTGCCTTAACCACTAGACCAAACTGCTGTTTGGTTTTCAAACAGCCCTGATGTTTAAAAAAATCTGTTCACTCCTATCAGGCCAACAATGATTCTTTGGTTATCAGAAGATGGGTGTTAATTGCTAATTTCCTTCCTTCCTTCCTTCCTTCCTTCCTTCCTTCCTTCCTTCCTTCCTTCCTTCCTTCCTTCCTTCCATTTATCCTCCTCTCTCTCTCTCTCTCTCTCTCTCTTTCTTTCTTTCTTTCTTTCTTTCTTTCTTTCTTTCTTTCTTTCTTTCTTTCTTTCTTTCTTTCTTTCTTTCTTTCTTTCTCTGTGGTGGTGACTTGTATCCATTCTTTCCACCAGAGCAATCCAAAATTCTGTTTCTTGTTAAGATGTGTAACTTTATCTTACAATGCTGCTTCTACTTCATATTTATACTTCAAATGAAAATTTATGTTTTCTGCACTAGATGGTATTATAATGGAAAAGTCATGCTCTTTTTGGATTTAGCTAGAAATATTTTTGTAAGATCTTGAAATGCTTAAACCAATTGCCTCATTCTTTTTTAGTACTGCACCCCAGACCATTCAGGTTTTCCTAAGTTCCGTAGGAGACCTCTTAAATGCTGAGCATGTGGAAAAAGTATTATTCATTCAAAACACCACAGGTCTCAGCGAAGACCAAAAGAAGCCCGAAATGGCTAGCCTCTTCAATATCCTGACTAGAAAAGTATGTAACCTCTGTGGAAATCTATAGTGGCTACTTACAAATCATTAGAAAAGATCAAGATGGGGGGTAGACTTGTTAATGAGCCTATGATTCTATATTTACTTAAAAATTTAGAATGAATTGAAATAATTTAAACAAAAATGCAGTCTCTCTAATGGTACTGTAGATAACGGCAATAGGACGACTTATAATCCTTGCAGCCGGGAAGCTTCAAGACCCTTATTTACCATTCCAATGATTGTCCCAAAGTGTGTTCAAAGGCAACTGGACTTTGTTTTTCCTGGAAGATGTTTCAGTTTTCATGCAAGAAACTTTTTGGATGAGAAGTGAAATGTCTCCAAGAAAAAAAAACATCCAGTTGCCTTTCGAAAAAGCACATTTGGGACAACCATGACCTGGATGACTGAGAATCTCCATAGATAATTCCAATGATTCTTGATCTTAAACCAAAAATTAAGAGAATTAAGATAGCAAACTCTTACAGGGCTGCCTGTTTCCTGTCTTACAATTTCCTGTAGACAGCGCTGCAAAATAATATAAGTAGTATTCAAGGTAATTCATGTAAATTACATTATTTTCTTCCATTTATGCCATTTGCAGATTGCAACCACACAAATGACAGAAATGGATTGAAATGGTGTAAATTATGTCATTCATGGATTTAATGGACATTTTGGCTTAACCCCTCCCAAATAAATTGTTCCCCAGAGAGTGTCTCATATGGATAAAACATACATGCAGATTATTTAAGAAGGACTGAATATCTATTATTTAAGAAGGACTGAATATCAATATCTATTGAGCTAGATAAACAACCTAGCAAAGATGTTATTTTCTTTGCTTCATGACTCACATTGGCTCAAAGCAGCTTTGAGTTCCTCAAGAAAAAATGTGATGGAAATCTAAGAAAAAACTTTTTTTGGTCTAGTAATTATTTACTTCAATTTCCTGCTTTTACTGAATTATTATTTTATTAAATTATTATTTGCTTCCATTCCCTAGCTGAAACTATTATTGAGCAAAAACGTTTCAGCTTTTTCAACATAAATAATTTGCAATTGTGTCATTTCAAGTTTCTCCTCAGCTTTTGCATAATTTCAGTTTTTTCTAGAGGAGATTTGGATGAAAGGCGTTTATGTTTTATCATCCATAAATAGCACTGAGCTGCATCATGATTCTGATCTGGTATTCTTACTATTATTTTAATGTTTTGAAAGAAGAATGCATTTATTCCCCTGCTCCTTCTGCTTGTTGTCTATTAGTTCATTGCTTTCTTCCTTCTAAATATGGGCCAACACATTTTCATCCAACTTTAAGAAAAGAAAGATATCTCAGAAAAAAAAAATCATGCTCCTCTGAGGCTTTTTCACTGAATTTATCTCTGCCTCCCACTTCACAAATAATAGGGAGAATTCTGGGAATCTAATTTCTTTGTCTGCTTAGAATCTTACATTATCTAGAAGCATCCTTGGGAGATTTTGTTGATGGTCTTCTGAAAATAAAGTATTTCATTATGTCATTCTTTTTTGTACATAAATATCAAGGGATGTAACATCCATGCTAAATGTAGCATCCATCGCAATGAATATTTGAAACATTCATGCTCAATCCTTGTTGAGCAATTCATGTATTTTGGGCAATCCATGTATTTTTAGCTTAATTTTTTTTAAGAGTCAACTGCATCATTCTAACTCTTCTTTCCTTTCCAAAACTGTTTTGTTTTGATTTGTTTTTAAGTTGAAATTTAGATTCATCAGGTCAGTAACTTCTGGGCATTTTTTTTCTGATAACTTAAAGATGATTGCCATGTAATTCTGTTCATTTATGGCTTCATTTTTTAAAATTACTTTTATGAACAACTTTCAACAATTTGGGGACTTGGAACATAAACAGACATCTGAGACAGGTTTTGTTGTTGCTGTCATTGTCCCAAAACATAGCTTTCATGGTAGAAGAAGATTACAGTACAGCATTCCCCAATTTTGTATCTTTAGATGTGTGGGGGATATAACTCCCATAATTCCTAAAAGCAAGAGTGAAAAAAAATATTGCACAATAAGAGCCCATTAAAATTTGTCTGCTTCTTGCCTAAAGCCCTTAAATGAAAGAACTGTTTGAATTCCTTTGGGAGACACTGCTGTGAAGAAAGCTATGCTGGTATTACTGATATTTTCATCATGCAGAATATACATAGAAATGTAGTATTTATTTTTAGCAATTTTTTTCTGTCACTTGACTCAACCCTTTTTTAATGGTGCCAGTTACAATATCTAACAAATAGTAGCCAACAGACATATAATAAAATGTTTCTTTACACCAGAAATCAATTATAAATAAGTACAGATAATTTGCATTTTCAGTTTTCAGAATACAGGTAGTCCTCGATTTTCAACAGTTCATTTAGTGACTGTTCAAAGTTACAATGGTACTGAAACAAGTGATCTATGACTGTTCTTCACACTTATGACCATTGTTCATGTGATCAAATTTTGGACGCTTAGCAACTAACTCATATTTATAATGATTGCCGTGTACCAGATTCATGTGATTCTCTTTTTGCGACCTTCTGGCAAACAAAATCAATGGGGAAGCCAGATTCACTTAAGAATCATGTTAGTAACTTAACAACTGTTGTGATTCACTTAACAACTGTGGCAAGAAAGGTAGGAAAGAAAATGGGACAAAATTCACTTAACAAATGTTTTGCTCAGCAACAGAAATTTTAGGCTCAATTGTGGTTGTAAGTTGAGGACATTGTTCAATTTCTTCCTTTATCTTCTAATCCAAGCTCCATCAATATATATGCAGCATACAGGTTGATTAAATAAGATTCATCATGTTCTGTCCAGATTGTACCTTCTGGTAAATGGTTTCCCATATACAGATTGTACACAAGCACAGGGAAAACTTCTGGGATTCCCATTTTTCTAAGGACATTTCATAGCATAATATAGTCTACACAATTGAAGATATTTTCTACAATTATTGAAGCCCATATTTACTTCTTGGTACTATTTGGCTTTCACAATTATTCATCATGAATCAGCAGTAATGTTTCTCGTTCTTCAGCTCTTTCTAAAACCTGCTTAAACATCTGGAATTTTAGAGGGAGGGCTCTAATCCATGTAAGATGATCTTAAGTATTATTTTGGTAGAAAGTTAAATTAAAATGTGATTTGTGCATTTCGTTAAATCTTCTTTCTTTATGCTGGTATGTAGACTGATGTTGCCCACTGATTTAATCACAGTGTCAGACTTGCTGGAAGAGTTTAGTTGGAATCTCTATTGATTCTTTTTTAGATATGATCATTTGCTATGTTGCTGTATGGATTCCATCAATTCACTTAGCCTTCCGGTTTAGTAATGACTGGGGGAGCTGATCTAATCATCTTCTATACTAGATGTTCTTGTAAATAGAAAAGCCCTTTGTTGTTTAACTTTGTGAATGCAAATTTAGTTTCTGTGCATGTGTGTGTGTGTGTGTGTGTGTGTGTGTGTGTGACACATGCATGAATAAACTGATGCATGTAAACTGGGATGCATGTAGCATATATGCCCAGGAGAATTTGTCCACATAGAGAAAAGCAATTCCTCATTGGTTCTTTAATACAGAACATTGGGAAAACCCAGAAGCAAAGGAATTGTCCAATGGGAGGCACTGGCAGCCTGCTATATGTCTACTCTAGATTTAATACTTTGCAAGGCACTCCCCAAGTATTTCAATCTAGACAGGATTTTCTCAAACTTGCTTACAGGCAAGTCAACCTGAACACAGGATGATAGAACATAGAATAATAGAGCTGGAAGCGACCTTGGAGGTTTAACAGTTCAACCCCATGCTCGAGCAAGAGTTCCTAATACTTTTTCAGACAAATGGTGTGTAGTCTCTTAAAAGTCTCCAATGCTGGAGCACCCACAACCTTGAAAGCAAGCCATTCCACTGGTTGATTGTTCTCACTGTTAGGAAATTCCTCCTTAATTTTAGGTTGCTTCTTTCTTTGTTTAGTTTCCATCCATTGTTTCTTGTCTTGCCTGCAGATAGCTCCTCAGCTCCCTTAAATCAGTAGTTGCAGCAGAGTCCAAAAGTGCTCAGTTTTAGCTAGATTGTGCTCTGCCTCTTTAATAGTGCAACTTTTGCTACTGTGAAGTGGAAAGTTAAAAAAAAAATTATAATTGTTCTCTATGCATTAATGGAAATGTTTGCCCTATGAAAGGAAGTTAATAAGTATTATTTCCTTTGGCACTCATTTATGACTTTAATCATGGTGGTTGCATTTTGGTATCACTGCAACTGTAATATAACCCTTCAAGCAACTGATTATAATTAAGCTAATTTCAGCCTTTCCAAAAAAGAAAAAAAAAAACCTTACCCAAACTCCAGTTCCCCTCCAGCTCTTTCCTTTTTCAACTTGTGCATTTTCTGTAGACGATACATGATATAATTAAGAAATGGGTTCATTCCAATGCAGTTGGTGCGAGCAAAGCTAGGCAAAAGAAGGGAAAGATAAAGGCAGAATATTCTAACTCAGCCATGGAGATTTGAATTAAGTTTTTAATTTACTTTTATTTCCTCCCAGTTTAAGTGAGGCAACAATATATTAATGTTAACTTGTATTAGCCCAGTAAAATGATTATAATTTAATTGAGGTTGGAAATATGTGTGCACCTTGATCTTGTACACATGAAATAACCATTAAACACAAATTCAGTGGGAATAGCATTTAGTCAGAAGTATGTAATGTTGTTGATGATGATGTACCATGTTTTCCCGAAAATAAGACCCTGTCTTATATATTTTTTTGCCACCAAAAAAAGGCACCAGGTCTTATTTTCGGGGGATGTCATCCACTGACCAACCTCACTTGCATGCGTCTCCCCTGGCCTCCTTTTCACTGTCAGAGGCCTTCAGGAACCTCTTCTGTGGCTGGCAAGGCTTTCCTAAAGGCCTCTGCAGCCGATAACAGAGCTCCGAATTGATTTGGAGCTTCATTGTCAGCTACAGAGGCCTTCAGGAAAGCTTTGCCGGCTGTAGAAGAAATGGGCCGGCAAGGCAGGTATCAGGTGTGCGAAGCCTGGCTACAACTGTCCAAAGGTAACTTGTAGGGCAGCTCCACCCCAGCACCCCCACTCTAGCTTAATTTTTACCCGTCCATTTTTTACTATTTTTATACGATGTTTTTGATTGGAATGTGGTAGCCTCTTTATATTATTTTGGGATTTTTTTTCCCCACCACTTCCTTTGTATTCCAATATTTTAACAATAAGCATCTTGGTTTAAAAAAGGTTGTACAATAAAAAAAGAAGAAAAATAAATAAGGTGATGGATGTTTTTTTTTTTTAAAAAAAAATCAGTTGTGAAAGTGTTCACATTTTGAGTGAACTGAGAGATTTGAACAGATTGTTGTCCATTGATTTTTGAATGATATGCCAGAGCAATAATTTGACAAGATAGGATGAACAGAAAACATAGCTTTGAAAACATTACTTAATGTGTATAAAAAGAAGGATAGATAGGTATCAATCTATTTACCTATTTATCTCTCTTTTTATACATTTTAACTCAAGCTTCCTAACAATTAACAATTCTGTTTATGATCTAGATAGATTACAGAGGTATAGATAGATAGATAGATAGATAGATAGATAGATAGATAGATAGATAGATAGATAGATAGACGGATGGATAGATAGATAGAATGTCCAAGTATGAAAAATGTAAAACGTAACAAGTTTTTTGCCTTCATAAATAGTTCTATTTGAGCCATTCTCTTAACAGATCTTAGTTCTTAAGTTATTTTTTTCCATTGAGAGTAATAAAGATAGAGGATGACAATAAAATGAGCAAGGAGCAAATGCAACCAGATTTCTGAGTCAAGACTAATAGCCATACTTACTGTTTTGATTTGAATCAGGTGCAACCCAGATGGCAGTCTATTCCTATTACGACACGTAAAAAAAATAAGGGTGCAGATAATGTCATGTGAGTTTGACAAATCCTAATTCTTGGAAAGAGATATTTAAACAACTCCTTGGGTGGCTCATTATCCTTGTCATCTACTTCTAACCCACTCTGAAGACTCCTGGCTTCCCAAAGAAGCAGGCAATCCTTGTGACAAATGCCCATTTGGCAAAGAACATGGATACTGTAATTAGAAGGCTTTGTTATTTCTTTGCAGTACTTGATTTTAGACCATTGCAGCGTAGAGATAAACTAATTTTATTTATTTTTATTTATTTATTTTTGTCAATTGCTTACAAAGTAATAGGTATAAGTAAAAACATAGTTATGAATACATGGATACATATAAGAAAAATAAAAAATAAAAATAAGAGAAACAATAGGACAGGGATGGTAGGTGTTGAGGTAATACCCATTAGGAGAATGAATGCACACAGGGAGACATAGTGAGAGTGGTATTAAATAACACACAACCAGCACACAGATACACTGAATAGTAAAATGTAGGTTTTACTTCCAGTAAACGGTTAAGCAAAGTCCAATAAGCAGTCCAAGTCATACATGGTTAAAGCAGTCAGTTTTCAGTCCAGGGATAAATCAAAATCAAAATCCAGTATCATAAACAGTTCAGTAAATAGACTCACATCAAATCCAAGAAGAATGACGATCAGCAACAGTCAATAGGGAAAAATGCAGGAACCAAAAACAGCGAACATCAGAACATTGACCAACTAGCAATAATCAACAACAGGACAACTCAGTTTTTGGCTCCATCTTATGGCCATTTGAAGAACCACACCCAATTACAATTTTAGCATTCCCTTAAAGAGACAGTATTAAATGTTTATCCTGGTTTATATATTTCCAACCCAACTGTTAAGTGACTTACATTCCTAACAGTAGGCACGTTGGTGCACTTATGCACGTCCTCTACAGACCTCTTAGGAAAGGTCAATAGTAGACAGTCTAAGGTTAAAGTTTTTGGGGTTTGGGGAAGAAACCACAGAGTCAGGTAGAGTATTCCAGACATTGACCACTCTGTTACTGAAGTCGTATTTCCTGCAATCAAGTTTGTTACGATTAACCTTGAGTTTGTATCTATTGGTTGCTCTTGTGTTGTTATGGTTGAAGCTAAAGTATTCATTGACCAGTAAGTCATTGCAATGTATGATTTTATATACTATACTTAGATTGGACCGAAGGCGGCGTAGTTCTAGGTTTTCTAAGTCTAGAATTTCGAGTCTGGTGGCATAAGGTATTCTGCAACGAGTAGAGGAGTGGAGAACTCTTCTTGTGAAATATTTCTGGACTTCCTCAGCTGTGTTAATATCAGATATGTAATGTGGGTTCCAGACTGATGAGCTGTATTCAAGTATTGGTCTAGCACAGGGGTGGGCAAACTTTTTGGCTCGGGGGCCGCATTGACTTTTAAAATTTGACGGACGGGCGGGTCAGCACAAGATTTTTTGGGAATCGCCCCCCCCTCCCCCCTTCCCCTCCCCTCGGAGGCCCCCTGAGTCAGGAGTTGCTACCGCCGGCGTGGCTCCGCGCGGCTCCAGTCCCACATTGCCTCGGGAAGGGAAAGGGAAAAAGGAAGAGCCGTGGCGGTGCTTTGCAACGGGAGCAGCGGCACCGGAGGCTCAGGCTCAGCGGATCCTGGTTTTGCCTTTTCCTTCCCAAGGCAACGCGGGACTGGAGCCGCACGGGAGCTGCGCCGGCGGTAGCAACTCCTGACAGCCCCAGCTGGACACCTGAGCGGAGCCCGGTGAAACTGCCTGTTGCTGCTGCCGGAGCACTGCCGGGTCGCCTCCTCCAAGCAGCCTGCCCGCCCACTGGGCTTCCCCTCTGCCGCGTGGCTCGGGGCCAGGCACGAGCTGCCGCAAGTTAAAAGAAAGCCGAAAGTTGCTGGGAAGTTGCTCGGGTGCTGGGAGCAGGCTTTTAAAGTGCTGCCTGAGCAAAGTTTAAGCAGCCCTCGCCCGCTGGGCAGAATCCTTCCTGCTCCTCGGCGGGAAGACGCTCCAGCCTGCAAACTTTGCCTTTGCAAAGTTTAAACCTGAAGCCCCGAAACCCAAGCAACTTCCCAGCAACTTTCGGCTTCCTTTTAACTTGCAGGCGCTCGTGCCTGGCGGAGGGGAAGCCGGAGCCTCTTCCAAGCAGTCCGCCCACCCGCCCACCGGGCTTCCCCGCTGCGCGGCTCGGGCCAGGTGCGAGCACCGCGAGTTAAAACGAAGCGGAAAGTTGCTGGGAAGTTGCTCGGGTGCTGGGAGCAGGCTTTTAAAGTGCCGCCAGAGCAGGACCACTGAGCCGGGAACGGGGCACCAAGGCAGGGCAAGGCTCCACCAGCAGCGGCCTAGCTTTAGGTGGCTCCAAGCAGCCCGCCCGCCCTCCGGGTGGAACCCTTCCCGCTCCTCGGCGGGAAGACGCTCCAGCCTGCAAGCTTTGCCTTTGCAAAGTTTAAGCCTGGAAGCCCCGGAAAAAAGGGGATCGGCAGGGACTCACCTTCGGAGAGGTCGCACTCGAAGGTGATTTGAACTCCCAGCCGAGGCCTTTGCAAATTTCTTTTCTTTCCTACCCTAGATCGCTCCGCACTGTTTTGCAGCTTTGGGGGCCACGCGGCACAGGGCAATACGCCACGCCCAGCAATTTTTTTTTCAGGGGCGGGCGGATTGGACAGACCAATGGCAGCGATTTTTTTTCGGGGCGGGCCGCATTGGACAGACCAAGCTGGGCCGGATGTGGCCCGCGGGCCGTAGTTTGCCCACCCTGGTCTAGCAAATGTTTTGTATGCTCTAGTTAGTAGTGTAATATTACCAGAGAAAAAGCTACGTAGGATTAGGTTAACAACTCTTAATGCCTTTTTGGCTATGTAGTTACAGCGGACTCTAGCACTTAGATCATTAGAGATGAGTATTCCAAGGTCCTTTACAGAGTTTGGATCATCAACAAGGTCTTGATTATTCAGCTTGTATTTTATTTTCTGATTTTTTTGCCAATATGTAAGACAGAGCATTTATTTGTTGAGATTTGAAGTTGCCATTTGATTGACCATTCTGATACATAGTCGAGGTCTTTTTGAAGGGTAGCAGTATTGTCTCTGGTGTTGAATAGCTTTACATCATCAGCGAAGAGAATGATGTAAAACTTGGAGGACACATGGCTAGAATTGTGGCACTTTATATTTTTCTTTATTATATAAAATCTGAAAGATCTAGCTCTCTGGAAAAGGCCCTAATGTTGGGAAAGGAGGGAAAAAAGAAAAGAAAAGATGACCTATAGCAAGGTGGATAGACTTAGGTACAGCAAGAATGAGTGCACCATCGGAAGAGCTGGAAGATTAGATTAGCAACAGATAGTCTTGGAGAAAATTTATACATTATTTGATAGAGAAGGAAACCACAATCATCTTTTTTCTTATATGAATAGTTTGTCACCACACACACGCACACACACACACACACACACACCCCGACTGTGCTGTAATGCATCTCTTCATTGGACAGGGGGCCATTTGCACAGCTTCAGGTAAACTCCTAAATGGTTTTGAACCCAGGCAAAAATCCACAGGAGAATTTTACATTTCAATTTAGGTAGTGAAAGCTACCACAACTGATTCTTGTCCGTGTGATTTGATTCAGGGCCTAGTTCAGAAACCTGTTCTGAATGCCAGAGCTTAATGTGTTTAATGCAGCGGAAACAAGCGTTCAATGGTACACATACAAGAACACCTTTGCTCTTCCTCCTGGGGTTAATGATCACAATTATCAAAAACAATGCAGGGATGGACTTGAAATAAGTTTGAACACTTACCCATTTCTAACTGAAGGACTTATGCCAGACTGGTTTCACATATTTACTGTAAAAGTTAATATAAATGTATTTATGTATGCCGGATCTCTTATCATGATCATTAGAATTAATAAGGGCTATGAAGAACAGTATTTGAAATAAGCACCAGAGAAAGGGAAGAGATCTGGCAATCTGAAGGTATGTTAGGATTATATCCCCAACTGATAATCCTGTGTCATTAAGTAATAAGTAGATTCCGGTAGTACCGTATGTTAAATATGCTGTTGAAAAAAACAAAACAAAATTGAAATCAATTGAATATTGCATCAAGAGTATTTTGGCAGAGAAGCAGGTTCTTCAGCACTTTCTGCTGACTGAAAAAAAGAAGAAGTCCTTTCTTTTAATGGAACCTAGCATTTCACAACACTATAGGTCCTGGGACAGTGGTGGTATTCTACTGGTCCGGCACAGTTCTGCAGTCCGGCTGGTAGCAGTGATGAGCAGCAGATACCGAACCAGTTCTTACTGCCACTCTGCTGTTGGGCCCACCCACCTGCCCAGGCTCCCATACTCACCTTTATCTTCTGAATTTGAAGTGCAGCTGTTTTGCACGGCACAGAAGAGTGACGCGCGGCAGCTGCTGAAGCAACCGGGATCGTGCAGGCTTGCAGGAGGTGAGTTAGAACGCCTCTGCACCTGCGCAAACACCTCTGCGCCTGCACAAAGTGCACGTTTGGCATGCACGTGCACACAAAGTGTGTGCACGCGTGCAAAGCGCGCCCACCAAGCCACACCCACTGAACTGGTGGTAAAAATATTTGAAACCCACCACTGCCCTGGGAATATAAAGTTAGTCATTAGAACAGACAATATTCATCTGAATCCATCTTGCACAGGAAGACATTGGCTCTCAAAAGTGCAAACAGCCTTCGGATTGATTTTCGGCACCCCAGATGAATTCTTAAGATACAGCTTTCAGGCTCTGAAACTCAGCTTCTAACTAGTAAATTAACACCCATTATGCATTCGTAAGCTGAACGCCTGCAATTCTTTGTGAAGGTATCTTTGACCTGTCAAATACAATATCTTTTCTGTGATGATGATTAGGTGGGAAACGTATTGTCCAGGTGGTGGGTTTCTATGCATTTTAAAAAAGAGCGAGCAAGTGAAAGAGAGAGAGAGAGAGAGAAAGATAAAGCAAATCGCTAATCTACTGCTGCTATTGTGGTCTAATCACTGGTTTTCGCCAGTAAATGGCATGGTTCCCTGTAAGTGGCTGCCACGTTGGGATTCTTTCTTTCTTTGTCTGTTATCATAAAGCCTAATTGTTCTCATGTACTGACAATAATAAGGACCCTATAGATTCCAGCACCGAGGTTGAGTAGATCAGAATTCTATCTGTAATGACATGATTTTTTTTTGACAGGTGCCTTCTGACACTGTGCCCAGAATTAACAGGAGAAAGTTACATGAAATTTAAGCAGACTTGCCTTTTTTGGATAACTGTTTTTTCTATGTTGTACAGTTATTTCTTATGTTGTACAGAATGTGATATCTTTGTCATCACTTATCCTTCAGAAATTTTTTTTTCCACGGGATCATAGTGCCACTGAATTTAATTCTACAGCTGTGTTTCAAACACACACACACACACACACACACACACACACAACACACACACACACACACACACTACATTCATATCTTTAATACATGTCGATTTGGAAATGTGGACTTCAAACGTGTAAAATAGCAAAACCTGAAGCTCAGAATAAATTTGGCTCCCATGGATAACCAGACATTGGCAAAAAAAAAAAAAAAAAAGTAAGAGAACTGTTGAAAACATACAGACATATCTGATTGCTTAAGACAGGGGTTTCAAACTCAAGGCCTGGGAGCCATATCTGGCCCACAGGGTGCCTAGATTTGGCCCACGGTGCTGTCCTGGAAACAGTGAAGGATCGGCCTGCAGTGCCTCTGCCAGTGAAAATGGTGCTCAGGAGGACTACTACATTTTCACTGGCAGGTGATTCCAGGAGGCCATTGCAGCTGAAAACAGAGCTTGGGAGCCCATTTTTGCTGGCGAAGTGCTCGGGCCACCACAGGTGCCCCCATCATGAGTGACATTGAGCTGTCCATGACCACTCTGGCCCCCTGAGGTAAAACACAACCCTGATGCGGCCCTCAATGAAATCAAGTTTGACACCCCTGGCTTAAGCCATACAAGTGATTTTTTTTTAAAGTAATGAAACAAAAGATAGAGTAATTTTTTTCTCATTTAGAAAATTATGAGTCAAAGAACTCTCAGAAATGGGAAACAGCCATGAGAAATGCTACACTGCTTTTCCAGTCATGGGTGCAGTCAGTGGGAAAAGGTTAGATTAGATCAGAGGTGGGGAACTATAGCCCCTTTATGACTTGTGGACTTCAACTCCCAGAATTCCTTGGCTGGTTCAGGAATTCTGGGAGCTGAAGTCCACAAGTAATAAAATGGCCATCTTTTGTAATTCCTCGCATAGGTAAAAAATACTTGGTTTGTAGCTGGTTTGGCTGGTTCAGAAATTCTGGGTGCTGAAGGACCCCTGGACATCTTCTAAATCATAAAGTGATTTATGACCATTTTTCCACTTTCCTGTTATCAATTGACTTTTTAAAAGCTGATATTATGCAAAGCAAATTTGCAGTCTCTGGTGCCATCTTGACTTGTAGAAATGCTATTAGAGGCCAACAGAATTCCTTTGGCTCAGGAGAGGATACCCTGGGAGCTTCTGCAGCTTCTGTAAATGGGTGTTGTGAGTGGCTGTGCTCACTGTAGCAACCGATTTGTACGTATGCCTTTGGCTTACTTTCAAGAACCCAAGTAGGATCACAGTCCCCAAATATGGCTTCCCCAGCTTCAACTGGTGTGAGTAATCCTAAAATCACAAGTAATCCTAAAATCTCCAAGATTTTAGATGTTTAGAAATACAACGTGTTGAATGACACCCCATTGAAGGCAAGATCTTTGATGTAAAATAACAATTCTTCTCCAAAATTCTTCTTTGTAATTTATGATCATCTTGGCACCCAAAAGCACAGTGCCTTAGCATGCAACAAAGGACCACTCTCATCTTGCATCGTATTTGGATTGCCTGATCTTTTAGTGTTTCCTTTTAAAAAGCTGTGTGTGTTGGAGGTGGTATTTTACCCTAGCTTAAAAAAAGTTGTTACCTTGGTGGAAGGGGAAAAATATTTAATATTCAGATGTTCCACTGTCACATCTGAAACATCATATAAAACAGCCCCAAACAGGCAGGTGAAATGAAGGTTAAACATCACATCATAAAATCAGGGGAAGGTTTTCTGAAGGTTTTCATTCTAGGCTAAAGGTAAAGGTTCCCCTCGCACATATGTGCTAGTTGTTTTCGGCTCTATGGGGCAGTGCTCATTTCCGTTACAAAGCCAAAGAGCCAGCGCAGTCCGCAGACGTCTCTGTGGTCATGTGGCCAGCATGACTAAACGCCCAAAGTGCACAAAACACTATTACCTTCCCACCAAAGTGGTCCCTCTTTTTCAATTTGCATTTTTACATGCTTTCGAACTGCTAGGTTGGCAGAAGCTGGGGCAAGTAACAGGAGCTCACTCCATTACATGGTGCTAGGGATTTGCGGTGGCTCAGTGGCTGAGACGCTGAGCTTGTCGATCAGAAAGGTTGGCAGTTCAGTGGTTCGAAGGTTTTCATTCTATCTTCAGGTATTTCTGAGTGTCCACAAAGAGGGTCTAGGCCTAGCTTAGTGTGCACCTAGGAGCTGTTCTACAGGATTGGTGCTGCTAGAGAAAAGCATCTCCTTACTTCGTTTCCTCCAAACTTCCTAAAAATGAGTTACTTTCTATTTGTTTTAATTGGTCAGCCTGGTTGTGCCGGTAACCTCACTGTACATTACTATGCATGCATCCTTACAGTACAGCTGAACATTAATTTAAAATGGTATTCTATTGGTGCCTCCATGAGATAATAACTTTTTTCATCATTTTCATCTGTTCTAAAAGAAATGTAGATCAAAAGTTTTAAGATTTTGCTAGGAATTGTTATAATGTTTCAGGGGTTAACTTTGTAGTAAATCCACCGAACCATTTTCAATTTCCACTTGAGATGAATGATTTACAATGCAAACACATTCAAAACAAATGTATTTATTCAGCAACTGCTAAAAGCTCGAGGCAACTTACACTCTGAATGTAAGGCTGTCCATGGTATGTAAGGGGGTGGGTGAATGTGGGATAAACTTGCATAAATAGGATCTCAAAAAAATCATGCAGTAAAATATAAGTACACTGACAGTGTAATAGAGTCATTATCCTCAAAATATTTTCTGCAATAATTCTTTCAAAGTAAAGTTGTAGAGTTCAAAGGTCGCATATGATTGCTATTATTTCAGAATAGGCAGAAAACTATAGATAGAAAAGTTGCTCTAGACATTTATGAATCCTATCAAATTATGCAGATTTTGTTGTTCAAGGAAAGGAGGTTGCCTAGTTTGGTGCTTTGCAGTGTACACAATAAACCAAAATTATATGATATTGTTGTCATGCAGCATGAAAGAAATTTTCCAGGTTGGTGGGATATACAGGCAATCCTTGACTTACAACAGTTCATTTAGTGACCATTCAAACTTACAACGGCACTGAAAAAAGTGATTTATGACTATTTTCCCCACTTAAGACCGTTGCAGCATCCCCATGGTCACGTGATTTACATTTGAATGGTTGACAAGTGATTCATACTTATGACGGTTGCAGTGTCCCAGGGTCATGTGATTACGTTTTGCAACCTTCTGACAATCAAAATCAATAGGGAAGCCAGATTCACCTTGCTACTAACTTAACAACTGCAGGATTCACTTAACAATAGTGGCAAGAAAAGTCATAAAATGGGGCAAAACTCAGTTAACAAATTTCTCACTTAGCAAGATAAATGTTGGGCTCAATTGAGGTCGTAGGTCGAGGACTACCTGTACCTACTAAGTTTGTTGTGGTGTAGATGGTAGCCACAAAACCAGTTTGGGGCAGTTGTACTTTGATGGACAGGTGATGGAGTAACACTTTTTGTTCTCAGTGGGGCACAGTTTGCTTATTGAAGTTCATCATGTAACTACTGGGGCTCTCCTGGGTGTTCTGGAGAAGTAATTTGAAGTATCATCAACATAACAACTCCCTCTGCAGCTTTGCATAATGCTAGTCCTCACCTACAGAGTGTGTGAGTGTCTGCTGTTCCTTATTAGAGGCATATAACGAGTGTTGCATTTAAAACAGGGTAACACAAGGAAAGGTTGATGACATGTGTTGGTTTACCTTTCATTTTTGCTTTCCACATTTGCATAAAATGTGTCAGAATGAATATATGAATATTAATTTTTGCAAAAGGATTCCTTTCCACGGGATATTGTTACTTTCTTTTCTTTATTCTTTGCTTGGTTATGCAACAAGTTGCAATGTTTCAATAAGCATTTCTGTCATTCCTATTGGCAATGTTTATATATTTCAGCATGCTTATTTTTATTTAAAAAAAAAGAAAGTCATTTGAGCATATGAATGTATTCCCTCTTCTGCTTTAAAAACTATTTGGCCAGTTGAGTTATTGCAATCAGGGAGCATTAATGGCACAGAGACAAAGGTCTAGAATCCATTGCATTTCCAGTGGGGAAGGCGTCTACCACATAATAGGACTTGCAATGGCAGTTAGATTTATATGCCACTTCACAGTGCTTTTACAGCCCTCTCTAAGCAGTTTACAGAGTCAGCCTATTGCCCCCAACAATCTGGGTCCTCATTTTACCCACCTCATAAGGATGGAAGGCTGAGTCAGCCTTGAGCCCGGTGAGATTCGATCTGCCAAATTGCAGGCAACCGGCAGTCAGCAGAAGTAGCCTGTGTTAGGGATAACATTGTTTACCCTAACTGGTTTGGGTAAAAATAATAAATATGGTATCATGGTTTGTCAAATAAAGTGTATGTGACTTTAAGCTAAAGGAATGTAATTAAGGGTGCAGCTGTAAAAGTACTATATAAGCAGCAAGGCACTCTCTGGCTCTTACTGGCTGGCTTATTGAAGACTGCATTCTTGCTGGATCGGGAGGAGAAGAAGTGTTGGATTACTTTGAAGATATTTCTCAACGGAGAGAAGATAAGTTTTGGACAGATTTATTATATGTGTACTGACACTGGCTATTCGACACGGACTTTGCAATTAGAGTATCCTCGACAAGACTTGACTGAAATTGATATATGACTAATGGACCGTTTATTTGACTATGCTATAATTCTTAAATGGAATAAACTATATTTTTGATAGCACAAGCGTATCTGTATTTTTACTGCGTGTTAATTAGAAAACTTATCTCACACATTTACCTGTCTTCCTATCTGACTTCGCTGTACATTCTGTTTAGTTTGTTTTCCTTAACATCCGTTGGGGAATCCAGGCTTAACAGCCTGCAGTACTGCATTCTAACCACTGTGCCACCACGGCTCTTAATGGTTGAAGTGATGTGTTCAGTGACAGAATTTGGCTGATGCAGCCCAAGTGCTTATAAAGTAACAGAATTTTTAATGAGCTGTTTCTGGAAACGAAGGCAAATTTGTTTAGTGTTAAAATTTCCCCACCACTTCTAGCAACAGGAATCAAACTGGATTGCAAAATGGGGAACAAAATGGAGGATAGACAAATGTGAGCCCAACAAGTTGTTCTGCAAATGCAAGTAATATGCTGATCTTCTTTCCCTTTTGTTTACTTAGGAGTAAGGGTATGCAGCACAGATCCTGTGTTGCTGGAGAGTTTTAAACCATCTCCTGGTTCCCATACTTCCAGTCCTGTCCAGCTATTCAATGTTGTTGTTCAGTCACTAAGTTGTGCCCAACTCTTTGCAACACCATGGACCACAGCATGCCAGACCCCACTCCCCGTCTTTCACTGCCTTCCAGAGTTGGCCCAAATTCATGTTCATGGTGTCAATCTAACCATTTCATAATCTGCCATTCCCTTTCTCCTTTGGCCTTCAATCTTTCCCAACATCGGGGTCTTTTCCAATGAGTCTTCTCTCTCTATTCCATCAGGAGGAAGAGGTATCATCTGAGGTATTTTGCTCTCCTTCCTCAGGCCAAGCAGTTGGTGACAGACAGCTGTTCATTTTGTCATGTACATTGTCCAAATCCTGATCAGAATCCCAGAAAAACAAAGAGCTTATGGATATAACACACAAAGCCTGGTGCTATAGATGTAATGAAGTGTGGAGCTTCCTTCAGAGGAAGTCAGAGGCAAAGTGGGGGGGAAACCCTACAGGCTTGGACATAAACTTGGTAGCTAGAATCTTAGCTAAGGTGGCTGTGCAAACAGTTCTGGAAAGGCTTAATACAGGAGCCAGAAATAAGAGGAAATGGAGATTGGGACTGAAGAAGACCAAATATTCTTCAGTTATTCTTAATGTAAAATCAACAAGGGGGAAAGAAAGCGAGGGAGACTGCGAGTCTGAAGATTACAGCTGAAACAGTCACATGTTATTAGAAACCAAAAGTGAGATCATCTTACCACATCTGATATCCTCAAATACATTGCCAAAAACAAGAAGTGGTGTGGTCTGACATATCTTGGAAACATCAGGTTAAGAAAGGTTGTCTGAAACTCTGGCAAGAGCGCTGTACCCCCTAAAAGATGTGTATAAAGGGGGTTCTGAATGGTCAATCAGAATAGAGCTGGAAGGGACCCTGGAGGTCTTCTAGTCAACCCCCTGCTCAAGTAAGACACCCTATACCATTTCAGACAGGTGGCTATCCATCCTTTTCTTAAAAACCTCCAGTGGTGAAGCACCTACAACTTCTGATTCCATCAGATTCAGCTTCTTATGTCCAAAGGGGAGGAGCTTAATATCAGAATATCACCATTCTTTAGGGCAGGGTTCTAATGCATCTTTAAGGTACTATCCTGCACAACATTAAGCAACTTTTTAATATACTAACCCATAAGTATAGTCCAATTTTCCTTCATTGACACTGGCACTAAGTTGGCACTTAATTGGCACTGCTGCTCTGCAAAATGGACTTCTCTATATTGAAATGTCATGTTATTACGACTTCACAACTCTGATTTTGGATTGAAAGTTATGTGTAGATCTTGTAGAGTAGCTCAGGGACTGCATATGGGCAAAGAAAATGGGCATGTCTAGAGGAAAAAAGCCATCACATTTTCCTTAAGTCCATGTAACCTCCTCTCCATAAGACAATTCCTGCCTCCTTTCTTGTGCTCAGTCTTAAAATAGCTAAGTTTCATTTTAATCCATTATTTATTTAATGTCTATAACAATTGCTTACTTTTAAATAATTAAAAATTAACAAAACGTAATGTAATGAAATTACAGTATTTAATACTTATTTAAAAATGGGGATTTATTATTTATTTATTTTACCCCACCTATTACTTTATAAGTAACTCAAGGGGGCAAACATACCTAATATTCCACCCTCCTCCTATTTCCCCCACAATAATAGAAATAACACCTCACCCTGTGAGGTGATTTGGATTGAAAAAGAGCGACTGGCCCAAAATCACCCAGCTATCGTTTGTGTCTAGGGTGGGATTAGAACTCATGGTCTTCTGCTTTCTAGTGTGGTGCCTTAACACTACACAGCAGTAGCCTTGGAGCAAATCTGGAGTGGAAATAATTTACCCCAGTAGTCTGAAAGAAGCACAAAATATTATAATTAAATGTTCTGACACTTGGAATACAGCACCCAATCCTGATCACCACAATACAACAATGATGGTGAAGCCCTAGAAAGAGTGCAGAGAAGACTATTAGGAGTCTGGAGGCTAAACCATATGATAAATTGCTAAGGGAACTAGGTACGTTCAGCCTAATGAAGGGAAGGTTAAGGGTGATATGATCGCTACCCTCCAATAGGGTACCCTCACAGGGAAGAAGGTGTTGGTTTATTCTCCAAAGGGCCTGAAGATAGAACAAGAAGCAATAGTGGAAGCTCATCCAGGGAGATCCAACCTGGAACTAAGGATGAATTTCCTGATAGTGAGAACAATTGATCAATGGAACAGCTTTCCTCCTGGATGCTCCATCGCTGGAGGTTTTCAAGAAAAGATTTGACCATGATATAAGGACTCTTGCCTTGCCTTGGGCAGCGGGTTGGAGTAATAAGACCTCCAAAGTCCTTTCTAGCCCCATGACTCTATGATGAAGGATGGAGTTACTATCTAAAACAGGATTCCATAGATTTGCGGGGGAGCCCAATCAAGCCTTGTGATCAACAGCAGCCCAGTCTTCCTCCTGAGCTCTGCGCTCTGTAGTCCTATCCTATTCCTTTACATTGTCAAAGCCAGAAATACAGTTCAGTGTTGTTACGTTGTGTTTGGCTGGAAGTGCAGCCAAGCTGTGACAGGATTTCGGCTGTTATTATTTGTTATTCTTTGTCTGTCAGCATGGGACAAGTTGGCATGCATTTGATTGTTTAAAATATAATTGAAATTGGGACATGCCACTAGCATGGGGGGGGAAGGATACGAATTAGCATTATGAAGGAAGTATTTCTCATCTTTGTGTTTCTGCAAGGTTATATGGTGGGCTATGAAGTTAGGAACTCATTTATGCGCTGTGAGTTTCCTGCTGCTCTCTTCTCTTAGCTTCTTGATTCGAAGCCCAGTAGCTTCAAATATATTTCACCATGTTTGTGAGTTAAAATCAATCTGCTAGGCTAATTCTTCATAGAACTTTTTAAAATAGTGGGTTGTTTTTTTAAAAATTCCGGCCAGAAACTGAATTGATTTATTTTGGAGATAGGGTTTACAAGCAGCAGAGTGTCTCATTCCCTAAGACTTCGGTCTACGTCAGAGTAAAGAGGCATTCTGAGGAAATGAAGAAGCCTTCCCTTTTTTCCCTACTTGTGCTTATCCCAATCAAGATCAGATTTATATTTATTGTTAATTTACCTGTTCTTATTATTTAGCACATGATGAGAACATGACAGAAGAGAAGTGAACCCATATACACAGTCTGTGTAATTATAAGTAAAACTTCTATAAGGGTATCACAGTGGCCTCATAACTGTCCAATTCAGCTTTCCAGGGGATCGCCTCTGGTGTTGGTTCGTGCAGATCTTCTAGGCAAAACACACATCGTGGGCAATCTTGCACAAAATTGTGTTTAATACTTTGCATATCATAAATTCGATTTACATGTGAATGCTTATGATAGTAAACAAGACAAGAAAAGGAGCTACCTGCTACCTCAATAATGTGACATGTAGCTGGACCAGTGGTGTTATTCAGCTGGTTCCCACCGGTTCGGGCGAACCTGCAGGATTTGGCGTGGGTCGCTGAACCAGTAGTAACTTCTTGCTGGCCATGCTTCCAACCTGGTCGCCCAGTCGCCCAGTCACCACTCACTCACTCGCTTGCCCCACCTGCCCAATGCTCGCTCACCCCGACTGCCTGATGCTCACCTACCCAGTCACTCCTTAAGGTATTTTTTTCCCTCCTGACAACCAGCTGTTCCTATGATCAGTTGTGCTGGGATTCCCCTCACTTACTTACTGCTTCACCCAGGAGGCTTCCCTGAGGCCCAGGAAGGCAAATAATAATAATAATAATAATAATAATAATAATAATAATAATAATAATAATAATAATAATAATAATAATAATAATAATAATAATAATAATAATAATAATAATAATAATAATAATCCTCTGCCACCTCCATTTTTTGACTTCCTGGACCCCAGGGAGGCCCCAAAATGAAGTGTGTTTTTTTCTGCCTTCTTGAGCCCTAGGAAAGTCTTCTGGGAGCAACCCGCCCCCCAGGAGGCTTGCCTGAGGCCCAGAAGGCCCCCCAAATGGGGGGATGCTGCAAAAAGCAAAAATAAAAAGCCACGCCCACCTAGTCACATGGCCATGACCCCTAGCTACACTCACATAACTGGTAGTAAAAAAATTTGAATCCCACCACTGAGCTGGATCCTTTGTCAAAGGACAAATTTAAGGAAGCTGATTATGTTAGGACAAAAGGCACCCTAAGAGGATAATATCATAGATATTCAGAAAAAAATGGAGGTACTCCCCCCAGTTAAGGAACCCAGTATGAACCAATCATATTCAATGGCCTCCTAGAGCAGGGTTTCCAAATTTGTTATGCCATGACTTCCTATAAAATCATATCATACTGAATCTTCCCATGAGTAAATTAAGGACTTCATTAAAGTTAAGTTAGGGCAAGAAGCAAACGTATTACCTACTTCAAGTAATTATATTTCTATCTACATATTTTTTTTAAAAATGGTGCAGCTTTGCAGCATCATAAAACAGAACCTTTGAAACATTGGAAATAAACAATGAACCAATTACACTTAAACCACATTCTAATAGATAAAGTTATAAATCAATGCTTTGATTGTTGTTCTAGGCCAGTGTTTCCCAACCACAGCAGCATCCAGATGTCTAGGCTTCAAATCTCAAAATCTTGAGCAATGTGACTGATGGCTAAGGAATTCTGGAAATGGAAGCCCTCACATCAGAAACTTGCCAAATTTGGAAAACACTGAACAAAGAGTGTTTGCAGATATTCATGGATAAATGTTCACTATATTAAAGAATATTTTACTGCACTTTATTAAATTATAAAGAAATTCCAGCCATAAACATTTCACAAAAAAACGGAGGCTGCCACCCAATTAAATAAACTTACATAAGCTAAACGTTTATGCTTGATGCTTTATTGAAATGCATCTGTAACACTTTCTATTTGAAAAATTGTATCTCTACTCATATGCTATATCAGCTATTATATTAAGACATCTATTTTTAACATGTTGCTTGACATTTGAACTGGAACCTTAATTTTAAAAAATCCTGAAAATTTCCAGTGCTGCAGCAACTTCAGAAAAAGAAGTCCTCTAGGGTATTAGTGATCCTCACCAAAGTTGGAAAATAATTGATAAATCTCACCCCAAAGTTAAAATGGAATGGATAGATGATAGATTACAGCAGGGATGGGATCCGACCGGTATAACTACTGGTGCTGTTGCTCTGCATTGCGTGTGTGCAATTTACGACCTGCTGAGCTGCCCGGACAGCTGAGCAGCACTGTATGCAGGTGCGCAGCAGTTGGAGAAGCCCTTTTTTCCTGCTTTTTCAACTGCAGTTGTGTCGCGCAAAGCAGCTGCGGTTGAAAAAGCAGGAAATAAAGGTCAGGTAAGAGCCCAGGCAGGCAGGTGGGCCAAAACAGCAGCAGACATAGAACTGGTTCTATGTATGCTCTCTGTCTGCTGCTCTTCAGAACTACCGGTTCTACAGAGGTGGACAGAACCGGTAGAATCCTACCCCTGGATTACAGCCATTCAGCTGGGCAGGATCAGATTCAAAGTCACTGTCAACCAGGAAAAACATAAAGGTATTTTGGATTAGACATTTATTATGTTTCACTCTCTTAACTCTTAAGAGAAAGGGACAGATTGATGTTTCTTGGAAATAAACAACAAGCTATATTTATATAGGGGTAATGGTAAAGATAAAGATTTCCCTATCCAGTTGTGTCTGACTCATTTCCTTTTCTTTGCCAAAGATGCCAGCATTATCCAAAGATACTTCTGTGGTCATGTGGCTGGCATGACTATATGCCGAGGTGCACGGAATGCAGTTATCTTCCCACTGAAGTGGTACCTATTAATCTAGTTGCATTTGCATACTTTCAAATTGCTAGGTGGGCAGGAGCTGGGGGAGGAACAGGAGCTCACTCCGTCACACATACTTGGGTCTTGAACTGTTGACTGGAAGTCCAGCATTTTAATTGCTAGGTCAACACCTACATCTATAGCAGTAGGGAGACAGAGAAAGACACAGTTTAGTATAGTGAAGCTGTGGTGGCACAGTGGTTAGAGTGCAGTAGTGAAGGCTACTTCTGCTGCCTGCTGGCTGCCTGCAATTTGGCAGTTTGAATCTCCCTAGGCTCAAGGTTGACTCAGACTTCCATCCTTCTGAAGTAGGACCCAGATTGTTGGGGGCATAATGCTGACTATAAAACTGCTTAGAGAGGGCTGGGAAGCAATGTGAAGTGGCATATAAGCCTAAGTGCTATTGCTATAAAACACATGCTTTGTGTGAAGAAGGTCCCAGTTTCAGTTCTTGGCATCCCCTGTTCAAATACCCGGAGAATAGATAGTAAAGAAGACTTTGGTAGAATGCCCTGAAGAACTGCTGTTTGTCAAAACAGACAGTATTTGAATGGACTAGAATGGTTTTGCAAGCAAGAACTGGATTTTTTCTAGAAGTTCATTTTCTTAGCAACTTAGGGGTGCAAAATGTGGGGATGATGTGGGAGTATGCTTGAAGAAGGAAGACTGCTCCTTTGTATCATTTGTGGGGCACTGGAAAATGAAATAGGCAGATCAAGCCAATCAGGGGGTGGACATCTTTATTAACAAGCTTTTTGCATGGCATCTGTATGCTGCAACTTCTCACCCCTTGAGATGGGCAATCATTGTACTTAATAGGGCTTGAGAACCTCATAAAGTAATACATTTTTCTGATAGCATGAATGTGGAGACAGAAAAAGGATTTGCAAAGGCAAGGACAGATCACAGCTTCCTCTGCTTTCTTATTATAAGCCATCTGCCAGTCTACTTCTTCACTAAGCCAGGCGTTTTTCATGTCTGGACAGCCCAGTTAGAGAGAAATAGCTGGGAAGGTTTTTGAGAAGAGGAGAAGTTTTAAATCCCCACTCAAATCTGCTTGGGGTTTCTCTCTTCCAGTGCCACTTTCTACCAAAGCCAGTTTTCATGTTATTGAATAATTGTTTAAATATTGGGTGGAGTGTGCATGTATATTGGTATGGTGAAGTAATAATAAAGTTGCTAACAAAGATACAGAAATGTTAAGGCTTATTTGGATTTCATCTTCGGAAAGAAGGCCTGCAAAAAGAAATGAGGAGGAAATATTCTACTCTTTTAGCTATTTAATTAATAAATTTTCCATATAAAACTCTTTAGCATCATAATTCTACTTTCAGTTATTTCTGAAGTCACCACTAACAAAAAATACAGTTTGTGAAATGTTTCAAAACAACCATTTTCAAAATAGCAAAGTGTTTTTCAGGAGCCTTCTCTCCCTTCCTCCCTCCCTCCCTTCTTTCCTCAAAGTACCATTGTTAGCTCATAAATGATATGGATAGAATTGTTTGCATAGCTGGAGTTCATAAATCTACCTATAAGGCAAGATATTTGTTTTAAACCATTTTTTAAACAATTAACGGGACTCAAGACAAACCTCAACAATTTTGGTCAAAGCTTCCAGCTGGAGTTGAAAAAAAGGTTGTCTTGCTGTATAGTAGGACAGTAACTTAACTGAAGTCGCACAATACAAATCACATTATGATTAGAAGTCAGTGGGGCTCTGTTTGTAAAGAAAACCACTAATTTGTTGATAATTTTGACCTCTAATATCATTGTTCCTGATCTGTTCCAGAGCTGACTGATCTGGGCATCTCTTCTTTTAAGCACTAAAAACAGTAAAGAAAAGTTTCACTCTAATTTGAAGTCCTTGAAAAAAGAAATGAATCTCACTGAGATGATGACAATGAAGTTATTGTTTTTGTTGTTATTGTTGTTGATGAATCTTCACTAATAACATCAACATCCCATAATTCAGCCACAACACAAGTAAAAATTTACTTTCTGAACTTGAATGTCTTCATGGATTTATCATTGTTTTTTCAAGCCCCTGTTTTGTGCTATCTTTTTGTCCCATCCAATTCATATACAAGCCAAACCTTGTTTATCTTCCAAGCCCGGTGAAGGTAATCCAAACAGAGATTTTAAGAGAAATCCCTGAATACCTAATCCAGAGACATATAGAGCAGCACTTGCCAACCGGTGAGCCGCGGCCCACTGGTGGGCCTTGAGAAAATTTTGGTAGGCCACAGAGAAATCTCACCCCCAGAGCAGCCCCCTGAAGCAATTAATCCAGGCTGCGCAGAAACACAAGGCTGCGCTGCCCACATGGCCCACAGGAACCCTCCCCGCCCACTCACTCCTTACCTGACAAACTTGCCTGCTAAATTGCTATTTTTCCTTTTTCTGACCATCATCTGTTCTGCTGTGCCAGGAGATTTAGATTAGCTAGGAAGCAGGAAATGGTTGGATTTCTTGCTTTCTAGCTAAGCACGGCTGAACCTCCCTTAGGACTGAAGGTTTGCTTGCAAGCAAATTCAGTGCAGACTCCCGGCAAGCAAATTTGAGAGCCTGAGTTAGTCAATGGCAGATAGATAGATCACTGAATGATTCTGTGAGCAACTCAATCTGCCTGCTTTGCCTGATTTGGGGTAAAAATTGCTCTTTTTTATAAAAAAATGCAATATTTACAATACATGGTGTGTTGTGAGTTAATTTTGTGAGTTTGGTTGCTGGAAAATTTTATGAGTTTGCTTGCAAGCAAATTTTATGTGACAGACTGAGCTAGCCAATGGCAGATAGATAGATCTCTGAATGAATCTGTGATTCTGTGAGCAACTCAATCTGCCTGCTTTTGGGTAAAAGTTGCTCTTTTTTATAAAAAATCAATATTTATATAAATATTTATAATATTTACATACAAGCCATGCCCAGCCAGTCACATGACCACCAAGCTACACCCACAAATTAGGCCACGCCCACAGAACTGGTCAGTGGTCCCTGGGATCTAAAATTATGAGTTTTGTGGTAACTGAGGTCCAAAAGGTTGGAGACCTCTGGGCTATGGTGTTGAAATTGTGAAAGATGCATAAAAATCGGTTGAGCTTCTTCAGTTGAACTGCTACGGCCACCCTTGTTCAATTCCTGCAACTGTTCTTCACATGTTTTAGCCTCCAGTCTCCTAATCATCTTTTTTTGTTCCTTTCTCTTCTCTTTCTAGAGTCTCAACATCTTTTTTTATATTGTGTTGACCAAAACCTTGCTAGTTAGTCTAAACCAGAGGTCCCCAAACTTGTCAACTTTAAGACTTGTGGACTTCAACTCCCAGAATTCCTCACCAGCATAGCATAGCATAACTGGCTGAGGAATTCTGGGAATTGAAGTCCACAAGTCTTAAAGTTGCCAAGTTTGGAGACCTCTGGTCTAAACAAAGGAGTTGAGAATTAAGTGATGAAGTCAAAGCCTTTATAAAAGAGGTAACTTTCCAAAAAAGATCAGAAGCCTGTTTGAAATTGCAGTGCAACACTGAAAATATTCAGTGGTAGGCTGCTACCGGTTTGGACCAGTTTTAGCGAACTGGTATTTCCAGTAAGCAGTTGGTCCTGCCCACCCCCGCCCCTGTCCTTTCCTGTCCTATATTTCCCTGTGTTTTAGCTCAGCTGATTCATGGGGCACAGACAATTGCTGCGCCTCAGCTATTTTACTCACCAGTGCTGACATAGAAGGTAAGTTTTTAAGCTTAAAATGGATGGGTATTTTTTTTAACGCTGCACCTGCGTGTGAATCGCATGTTAGGCAAAGCGTATGCTCACTGAACCAGTTGTTAAACTGGTTGCAGCCACCATTGAAAATATTGCTCCTTCTAGATATGTTGTATTGCTATTTGACTTGTGCTCCCTTGTTCAAAAATAGTTGTAAGCTATTTAACTTCCCATTGAACTTCCGAAATTACTAATATTTAGCAATAGGTCTCACAACAAACTTAATGAACAGTTCTGACAATCTGAAAGTAAGGCCACTGGAAGCACACAGGCTAGATGGAATCACCAATTACAGAATTTTTCAATTGGGCTGCAATTTTCTGGCACCTGGTGCTTCATCGCGTGGATATTATGCATTGTAGTTACAATGGCAACCTCTCCTGACAACAAAATCTGGACTTCAGAAACTCAATTTGTAAAGAAAAATGTTGCCCTAACAGAACATTGCCTGCTCTGATTCTCAAACACAATTGATCTCTGTAAATGAGAATAAGCTGGTTGGAAGAATTTATATTAATCATTTGAGTGAATTCACCTTCTGCTGACAAACATTTTAGGGATGATTAAACAGACACCAAAACTTTGAAGAAAAGATGGAGTGGGTTAGTGGAAAAAGAAATAGTGGATTTTAGTATATACCAGGGGTGGGATTCAAATTTTTCAACAGCTGGTTCTGTGGGCATGGCTTAGTTGGTGGGCGTGGCTTGGTGGTCATGTGGCTGGGTGGGTGTGGCTTGGTGGTCTTGTTATTGGCTGGGCCTGGCCAACTCAATATCACTCACATCGAGGCACGCATCTCCTTGCCTAGCCTCTCATGACTATGGGAATGCTGCAAAATTCATAAGTGTGGAAAATGGTCATAAATCACTTTTTTCAGTGCCATTGTAACTTTGAATGGTCATTCCACACAAGCAAAGTACCAGCAAAAGAGGGAAAGGAAACTCCAGAGAGGTTCCTGAGACAGGAAGTCTAGTCCTGCCAAGAATGTAATAAGGGTTAATGGAGAGGCAGTTTCTGTAAGCAACACCAGAATGTTTCCTTCCTGCCTTCCTTACAGGATTAGGCCAGTAATTTCTACTAACAACCGCTTCTCTGAACTGCTGAGAATGTTAACAACCGGTTCTAGTGAATAGGTGCGAACTGGTAGAATCCCACCCCTGGTATATATCCATGAACACATACATCAATATCACATACTGTATTGATAATGTTAGATGTTGACACAATGTAATGTCAATAAAGAAAAAGGTTTTTTAATTTATTAAACCAATTTACTAGCCACTCATCTCACGAACAACCAACTTGGGATGATGTATAATGGAGCTAAATTAGTTAACAAGCATATGTATAAATATACTTACCAAACTAAAACAAAGAATAATAGATGAAGGGATGTTAAAAATAACATAGCCATCTCACAATAAACATACTTTTCTATTTTCTGATAGTTTTATTTCACGGTTTTTAATTGCTGTTGTATTCCAATTTTTACTATGTACTTTTTTTGGGTGTGTGTGTGTGTGCTTTTGATGTGTGTGGGAGGGGTAATTTTATTGTTATAAATCACCCTGAGTCATAATTTTATCAAACAGACAAATCAATTGGCAATCCTTCAGCAAAATAGTCTAGCATCTGAACGTGAATAGTATGCCCAATAATAAGAAATTGAATGAAGTGATTGCAGCTTCTTACGGTGCTGAAATTACATCTAGAGAAAGAAAGAATAGTGGGGATCTAGAGAGAGAGAAAGAATAATGTGCTGGACTGAAGAATGCAAATCTGATATATTTGTTGGAAGAGCAACTGAATCAGAAGACAGGAACTAGGTAGTTTAGAGCTAAGTAGAAGCAAAAAGGAGAGAGTTTTCTGTGTTGGCTTATAATGCTCACCAGGTATGATTACTGCAGGGAGGGGGGATTTCTAACCCTTCATATATCTATCTTCATTTTCGATGGGGCTAAGGGGAATTGTAATTCAGCAAAATCTGGCCACGCAATTTTCACTCCATTTTCCATTTCGTGAAAAGAAAAATTATGCTTCTGCATAATTGTTTCAGCCAATAGACAGAAATTCCCATGCAAGAAAAGAAATCATGAAGCTAGAAAGTAATAAATTACAGTGGGAACCTGAATCATAAGAAGCATAAACATTATTGTGAAAGCTGAACTGAATTGACTCTTCACTGGTATCTTAGGTATCAGCCTAAAATGGACTGCAATCCGACCTTTCAGTCAGAAGATCTTATTAATTATCTCTCAGGATATGAAATGACTTACGAATTCTTGACAATCTAATGGCTTCTTAATACTCAAACAGTCACTCAAACAGACAAAATGATGCCTCCACTTAGAGACAAATAACCTACTCTCCAATAAACAATTTGGTTTCAGAAAAAAACTATCCTGTAATCTACAACTCTTACACTGCAAAAACATATGGACGACACAACTCGACCAGGGCAAAGCAATAGACGCAATCTACATAGACTTCTGTAAAGCCTTTGATTCAGTGGTACACGACAAACTACTCCTAAAAATAAAATCCTATGGTATCTCTGGACAACTGAATAACTGGATAGAAGCATTCCTGTCAAACAGACAACAAATGGTCAAAATCGGAAGCGTCCTATCAAATCCAGTACCTGTCAATAGTGGTGTTCCCCAAGGCAGTGTTCTAGGACCAACTCTCTTCATACTCTACATAAATGACCTCTGTGATCATATTAAGAGCAATTGCGTTCTCTTCGCTGATGATGTAAAGCTGTTCAATACCACAGACAATACTGCTACCCTACAAAAAGATCTTGACTATGTATCAGAATGGTCAAACAAATGGCAACTTCAAATCTCAACAAATAAATGCTCTGTCTTACATATTGGCAAAAAAATCAGAAAATAAAATACAAGCTGAATAGTCAAGAACTTGTTGATGACCCAAGCTCTGTAAAGGACCTTGGAATACTCACCTCTAATGATCTAAGTGCTAGAGCCCACTGCAACTACATAGCCAAAAAGGCATTAAGAGTTGTTAACCTAATCCTACGTAGCTTTTTCTCTGGTAATATCACACTACTAACCAGAGCATACAAAACATTTGCTAGACCAATACTCGAATACAGTTCATCAGTCTGGAACCCACATTACGTATCTGATATTAGCACAATTGAGAAAGTCCAGAAATATTTCACAAAAAGAGTTCTCCACTCCTCTACTCGTTGTAGAATACCTTATGCCACCAGACTTGAAATTCTAGAACTAGAAAACCTTGAATTACGCTGTCTTCGGTCTGACTTAAGCATGGTATATAAAATCATACATTGCAATGTCCTACCTGTCAATGAATACTTCAGCTTCAACCATAACAACACAAGAGCACACAATAGATACAAACTCAAAGTAAACCGCACCAAACTTGATTGCAGGAAATACGACTTCAGCAATAGAGTGGTCAATGTTTGGAATACTCTACCCGACTCTGTAGTTTCTTCTCCAAACCCCAAAAACTTTAACCTTAGACTGTCTACTATTGACCTCACCCCTTTCCTAAGAGGTCTGTAGGGGCGTGCATAAGCGCACCAACGTGCCTAACGTCCCTGTCCTATTGTTTCTCTTATTCTTTTATTTTTCTTATATGTACCCATTTCATGTATTCATAACTATGTATACACTTATACTTATTATCTTGTAAACAATTGGCAAATCAAATAAATAAAAATAAAATAAATAAATAAAAATAAAAAATGTACACATAAATCACCAGGTGGAGTACACAGAAATCAAACTGGCTGTAATATTGGTAGAAAGAAGAGCTCAGTTATAGCCTGTAGCTAAGGCTATCTGGGAAACAGATCACAAATTGTTGATGTACAAATTCCATGTTTAGCTACAGCAGATGAAAACCCGCCCACAATTTTTAAAGAGAACATCAGGACTTGTTTTTAAGTCTTGAAACTTATTGATCAGGAATCAAAAGAGTTCTAAGAATAAATGTACCAAATACCAAGAAACAAAGAAAGAAAATAGGATGTGAAATCCTGGAAATTGCTAAGAAGAGACGCCAAAGGCAAGAAAGTAAAAAAAAATCACAGGAAGGAACTTAACAAAGAATTTCAGGGAGCTGTTAGAAGAGACAAGAAGCAGTAGTACAATAACATCGGTATAGACATTGAATATACACACATAAAATCTTTCAAAAGATCTCTAAATTCAAGAAGTGCTTCTGGACTTAAATAGGTTTGCTAAAAGGTGCTAATCAACAGGGAGTAACTGATTCCAAGAAGGTTAAACAAAGGTGAAAGGGGTATATTGAAATAATGTACAAAACAGTTGTCAATTTCCAGATACTATAGCAGATAGTTCCTATTTACAGGAATCTCTAATACTAGAACAGAGGTGTCAAACTCAATTTTATTGAGGGCTGCAATTGGGTTGTGTTTGACCTTGGAGGGTCCAGGGTGGGTGTGGCCAAGGTGGGAGTAGATTGTGTTGAGGGTGCCGGTCACTTGTGTTGAGGGTTGCCAGTGGTGGCCTGAGTCCTCTGCCAGCAAAAACTGGCTCCCCAGCTCCATTTTCAGTTGGGATGGCCTCCTGCAACCCTTTGCCAGCAAAAACGGACCTCAAAGAGCTGCATGCCACACCCCACTGTGGGCCATATCTAAGCACCTCATGGGCCAGAATTCAGGCTGTGGCCTTGAGTTAGAATGTAAAACTTGATCAACACTCTGGTGATTACAGAGTTGAAAGGCAACAGAAATTGATGGAAAACCCACAGAAATATGACAAACAACACACAAAAGTTCCTTTTCGTAAAATTTCTAACCAAACTATGCTAGCAAATCTGGAGAATGACATAGTGGCCAACATATTGGAAGAACTCAATATACATATCAAAACAAAAAAGGGAGACCTAAAAATCAAACAATATATTTTTAATTTGACATGTTGGCAAAATAATCATCCAATGCAGGGAAATCAAAGGTAATCCAAAGGGAGATGTTCAGGCTGACCTTAAAAAAGACTAACAGACACATAATATTTTTGCTGACGAACATTGAATAATCGGGGGTGTTAAGTTTGGAGAATAAGGAGACCAGACATCTGACCAGTGACTTCAACTCTTTAATAATAACAGGAATCAGAATGGAACAGAGCAATGCTATGGGCAGCAGTAACCCTTTTATAGGGTTAGCTGCTGCCTTATTAACCAATGAAAATGTGCAACAGGTTCCAACTACTGACCAATAAGGACAGTCCCAAAAGTGGCCAATCAGGGACTGGTTCTGGCCCAATCCCAAGTTGTTGTATAAGGACCAATCAAGTGTGCAGGTTTTCAACCCCTAATTTGCATTTAGGTTATTCACTTTTATTGATTCACAACACCCCTCCCCCTTGGGTTCCGTTTGAGGGGAGCTGTGATAAAATCCTCAAGATAGGCAGGCCGTTTGGTCTGCCTGGATGATTTCCGAGGCTCCACCGGGTTTTGTCCAATGTCCGGTTCTGGTGGAGCGTTTGGATGATCATTGTTAAGTTCTATTTCGCTGCACGGCGATTCCGTGCTGCATTCACTGTGGTTGTCTCTGCTGCTGCGTGTTTCTTCGGGGTTTTGCAGTTCGTTTTCCCCGTATTAAAGTTCCCTGAAGACATCAACTCCTCCCCGCTTCACGCCCGGTGCTTCGCTGGGCTGTAGGGCTCCCTTGACCTGCTATTAGTTGTATCAAAGTCAATCCCTCGATACTCCCTCCCCTTGAGTTGTTGAACCGGGAAGTCATGGCCGCTGGGTGGTAATCTCGATCGGAGTTGGTCTATGTGGCGCTTCCACACCCTCCCATCGCCTGTTAGCAGGCGGTAAGATCTAGGCCCGGTGAGGTGGGTAACGGTTGCAGGTATCCATAACGGGTTGCCGGAAAAGTTTTTGGCAAAGATTAAATCGCCTACCTTAAATTCCCGGCATTTGCTGCTGGAGCCGAAAGGTTTTTCTGGTGCGAAAGCGGGTGGAGCCGGTCAAGGTGCGATTGTATTTTCCGCCCATAAGAAGTTCAGCGGGTGTTTTGTTGGTCACGCTGTGGGGCGTGATGTGCTGCAATAAGAGGATTCGATTGATTTTCTCGTCGATGTTGCCAAATTCCATTTTATGCAGGGTCTTTTTCACAAATTGTACCATGCGTTCTGCACGTCCATTCGCCGCAGGGTGCGCGGGCGAGGTCAGCGCATGGCGGATGCCCCGATCAGCCAGATATTGTTCAAAGGGCAATGCAGTGAACTGCGGGCCGTTGTCCGAGACCAACACGTCCGGAAACCCGTGCGTGGCAAATAGTCTGTTTAATTTATTAATAACTGAGTCGGTTGTAGTTGTGTGCATTCGATGAATCTCGAGCCAGTTAGAATAGGCATCGACAGTAATCAGGAAAGTGTGACCTTTGGTAGGCCCCGCAAAGTCAATATGAATACGGGACCACGGTCCCCTCGGTGTTTCCCATTCGGTTGGGCTTGCTTTCGGTGGGGCGTTGCTGACGCCCTGGCAACGTTGGCACGTAGCGACCCAGGCCTCGATTCTTTTGTCGATTCCCGGCCACCAAGCGTAGCTGCGTGCGAGTGATTTCATCCGCACAATGCCCGGATGTCCCTCATGCAATACCGCCAACACAGTCTGTTGCAATTTGCCAGGGATTACGACTCGATTGCCCCACAAGATACAGCCTTTTTGGGAAAACAGCTCGGTTTGGCGGGCTTTGAAGGGCGCCCATTCAGGTGCAATTTGGTCCATTGGCCACCCCCGTTCAACCCAGCGTAGTATGTGTTGCAGAACTGGGTCACGTTTCGTTTCAAAAGCAATGTCTCTAGCCGTCAAGGGTGGTGCCTGTAGAGTTTCAATCTGTAGTGTTGAGAGGGTTGGGGCTGGATCCACAACAGCGTCTGGGAGCGGTGTTCTGCTCAATGCATCGGCGTGGAGAATCGATTTCCGGGCGGTGCTGCAAGGTGTAGTTGTAGGCCACCAGGAATTCAGACCAACGGGTCATTCTGGGGGACAATATATACGGGTTGGTTTATTACCCGCAATGATCCCCAGTAGCGGTTTATGATCAGTGATTATTGTAAACGCACGGCCATAAACATATTCGTGAAATCTTTTAACTGCAGCAACAATAGCTAAAGCTTCTTTGTCCAGCTGACTATAATTTCGCTCAGCTTTAGCTAAGGTTCGCGAAAAACGCGATGGGGGCTTCCGCTCCGTTTGGTAACACGTGGGCCAGAATTGCCCCAACCCCAAAAGGTGATGCATCACACGTGATAGTGAGCGGCAGAGTCTCGTTGTACTGCATAAGTACTGAATCAGAAGTTAGCAATTTCTTTACTTGTTGGAAAGCATGTTGTTCCCGTTGTCCCCAAATCCACGTTGCTTTTTTGTCTAATAGTCTATGCAATGGTTCAGCTACTGTTGCTTTGTGGGGTAAAAACACATTATAGAAATTGATAAGTCCAAGGAACGCCTGTAGGTCTGCCTTGTTCTTAGCAGTGGGTGCCTTTTAATTGCTCGTAATTTGTCTTCGGTGGGATGAATTCCTTGGCTGTCCAGGAGGTATCCCAAAAATTCTACTTTTTGGTACATAAGTGGCATTTATCTTTTTTTACTCTGAGGCCTGCATTTTGGAATCTTCGTAAAACCTCTCTGAGTCGTTTTTCTAGGATGTCTTTGTTAGGTGCGGCGATGAGTACATCGCCGAAATATGGGACAACGCCTTTTATCCCTTGTAACAACCTTTCCATTAAACTCTGGAAGATTCCAGGGGCGACGCTTATTCCGAACTGGAGCCGGTTGCATTTAAATGCGCCCTATGTGTTACGATCGTTTGTGCCTCGGCTGTGGTTGGGTCTACAGGCAATTGTTGATACGCCTGGGCTAAATCTAGTTTGGTGAAAACTTTCCCGCCGCCCAGAGAATGGAGTAAGTGTTGCACTACCGGTACTGGATAAGCACTTTGCTGTAGTGTGTGGTTTAATGTGGCCCGGTAGTCTCCCGCAAATTCTTAGGGACCCATCAGGCTTGATAGGCGTTACTATCGGGTTTCCCAACGGGCGTGGTCGGTGGGTTCCAATACGCCCTGCGCTATCAGCTTATCGAGTTGTTCGTCGATTTTAGGCTTTAAGGCGAACGGCACCCGACGCAGCTTAAGGCGGATGGGTGCTATTTCAGGGTTCAAGTTAAACGAGATTGGGGTCCCCTTATACTTGCCTAGTCCGTTCACGAAAACGCCTTGGAATTCTTGCACGAGTGCTTCCTCCCAATCGACGCTTTCGGCCTTGTGGACTCCGGCCACAGTGATTCCGAGCGGCCTGAACCATTGCAGGCCTAGAAGACTAGGCCTGTCTCGATCCACGACAGTCAGTGGTAGTGCGACGGTGCGGTCCTTGAATGAGACCTGAATCTGCGGGACCCGACGACGGGAATTCCGTTGCCCTGATAGTCTTTGAGTATAACCCTCTGAGGGTTAAGGTCTTGGCGGCGAATCGTTGGAAGGAGCTGTTGGAGCGTTTTCCACGACACCATCAAGAGGGAAGATCCCGAGTCTACCTCCATCACGCAAGGTTTGTTTTCGATGGCGACCTTTACTCGGATTTTCCCGGCATCAAGGGATGTAGCGTGGCCTATGGTGATTGTTTGGTGGGTCTCTTCCCGCCTGGTTTCTTCACGCCTGGTGGAAGTGGTGGACGGCTTGTTTCTGTAGGAGTGGTTCAATTTTTCTCGGTGTATGCCAAGAATCCTGAAGACTGGAATTCGCCTGTCGGGGTTTGGAGTTCTGTTTGCTCCTGCAAACCTTTGCGATGTGACCTCGCCTCCGCAATGGCGGCAAAAGTGCGCCAAGGAATTTGCAGCCGGATCGTGGGTGATTTGCTCCACAGCCGCACACGGTCGAAATGAGTGTTGTGAGGACTGGTTTCTCTCCGCTCAAGTCGGTTGACCTCTTCCTCATCGCTGTCGGACGGGGACTCTAGGTCTTCGTGGTGAGTTGATACCGGTGTCTCTCTGAGCGAGGCGAGGTATCAGTGGCGAGTTTACGTAGCGGTGCGTTGGTGCGGCGCATTTGGGCTGCCGACTTCTTTGTCGCTCTGCTGCCGAGGCTTCTTTAAGGGCATCGGTGAGGCTGATGTCCCCTTAGCCATAATTTTGCTCTGGATAGCGCCGTCTTCTAGGCTCAGAACCAGGTGGTCCCGGAGAGCTTCTTCTAAATTTGCGAATCCGCAGAGGCCTCCCAGGTTTCGGAGGTCCGCGATGTAATTGGCAAGGCTTTCACCTTTCTGTTGGTCCCTCCGGTAATATTCGTGTCTTCTGACGAGGGTTGGCACCGTAGGTGCGTAGTGAGCCCGTAGTAAAGGCTCGAGGACGTCCCAGTCCATCTCTTTTACCTCTGCTGGCCTGGCAAGTGACTTTGCCATCTTAAACACGGTCGGCCTGCAGTGAGTTAGAAAGATAGCTCTTTTTTTTCCCACTGTTGCATTTTTTAGGTTGTTGGTCTCCAGAAACATCTGGAACCTATCCATGTATGACTCCCAGTCTTCGGTTTCTGGGTCGAATGGAGCGGGTGGTACGACACCGCTGGCCATGTTGCCATTGATGGTGCGTGATCAACCACGTGCTCTGTAGGTTGCTCTGTAGGTTTAGTCAGCTCTTCGGTCTCCGCATCCCACCTTCGTCGCCAGTGTTAAGTTTGGAGAATAAGGAGACCAGACATCTGACCAGTGACTTCAACTCTTTAATAATAACAGGAATCAGAATGGAACAGAGCAATGCTATGGGCAGCAGTAACCCTTTTATAGGGTTAGCTGCTGCCTTATTAACCAATGAAAATGTGCAACAGGTTCCAACTACTGACCAATAAGGACAGTCCCAAAAGTGGCCAATCAGGGACTGGTTCTGGCCCAATCCCAAGTTGTTGTATAAGGACCAATCAAGTGTGCAGGTTTTCAACCCCTAATTTGCATTTAGGTTATTCACTTTTATTGATTCACAACAGGGGGAAAATCAAAGAATACCAAAAGGTAGTCAGCATATATTTCCATTGTTTAGGGAAACAGATTTTGATGATCAAGTGGGATGTGCTTTGAAAAATGGGAAATCTAGAACATCCTATTGACCTCAAGTAAAAACTACAGCCAGATCAGGAAGCCACAGATTAAACACAAAAGTTGATGGAACTAGCAGAGATGGCTAAACTGACTTTGATTAAAGAAAAGGAGACCATTAATTTTGTTTCTACTTGGAAATTGTTTTTGGACTTTGTGCTTGAAGTGGGAAAAAAAAAACTTTGATTTTTTTTTAATTTTGCTGATAAGATGGGTTTGGGTGTTATAGAAATACCTAGTCCATATTACTATATAAATATAGAAAGGGGGGCATTTTCATGTTATTACCTTATTCTACAGCACCAAAAGGAGGCAGAGGTCAATGTTTTTTTCCACCTTCTACCCTTCTCTTTCTCTTTTCTTCCCTTATTTTATCTTTGTGTTCATATTTCTTTGTATTTTTGTATTTTATGCTTTGGTAAACTAATAAAATTCTTGAACTTGAAAAAAAAAGAACAAGATGAAACACATAAGCTCTAGATTTACACAGAAGTGAGATGAGGTTGTATATTCTTCCTTATAACTTCCACCTAGTGGAAAATGCTGTTGACCTTCTACCGCTGCACCATAGAGAGTATTTTAACTTACTGCACTTGTGTATGTTTTGCCAATTGCACAGTGGCAGATAGGACAGCACTCCAGAGGGTTAACGTCATTGTCCAGAGGATCATTGGTTGCCCTCTCCCCTCCTTGGAAGAGCTTTATAGCTCCTGCTGAAATTAAGAAAGTTCAAACCATTTTCAAAGATCCATCTCATCCTGGGCACCCTTTTTTTAAACTATTACCATCTGGCAGATGGTACAGAATAATAAAAACAAAGACAAATAGGCTGAAAAACAGCTTCTATCCCAGGGCAGTAGCTCTTTTGAATTCTACTGTATCGTGCAGTGTTAGTGAGGTGTCGGGGGTTTTCAATTCAATGTATAGAATGTGAAGGATGTGTGTTTGTGTTTATTTTCAGTCATAATGTACACTGAAGATGGTATTTAATTTCACTGTAGGAGGTGCAATGACAATAAAGTAAAATGAACTAAACTAAACTAGATGTGAAATATACAGTATATTGAAGGAAAGCACAGTGTACTATAGGTTTAGCTTCATTTTAAAATTAGAGGAAGAAACTATAACAGCCAATGTTATAATGATGACATTTCTCTGATGGCAGCAAATGCAAATGATCTGTAAGGACCAATAATGAAAGTCAAGAAGCACAGTGAAAACATGGGGCTGCAATGAAATATAAAGAAGACCAAGTCCATGTCAACGGGTACAGCAACCAGTCTTAGAACTGGTTTTCATGCTGTAGTTAAGGGAGAATGACCAGGTCATCTTCCATTTGCCATGGCTACAGACGGGGACTCCCAGTAAGCTGTGACTTCATTCAACTATAGTAAAAGAGAGCAGGTGTTTGAAAAACAAACTCCAGAATTGTCCCCCTCCCACCCAATACATATGGCTCTTCGTATATCATGCAGGGTAAATAACAGACTGCCTTTATTATTCTTGACCTTAAATTTCTTTGTCAAACGTATCAATCACACCTCTCTAACCTTTAATGGGAAAGGCTCATGTTGCTTATCACAGCAGTTCATGGATACCCTGCAAGGACATTGCCTACCCCTTTTCTAAATAGGATGAATTTTTATCTCTCTGGTAATATATTTGTCCTTTTTTTATTAAATGGGTGATTGAGACTCTCTCTCTCCCTCCCCCTCTCTGTGTGTGAAAGAGAGAGAGAGAGAGAGAGAGAGAGAGAGAGAGAGAGAGAGAGAGAGAGATGCATTTAATATATTTCATAAAGAGGTCAGATATAGCCAGTAAGGTTAAATGTAAAAGTCAAACAGTATATGGCTGAAATTTATGTGGAAATGGATACGGGTTTGTAGAGCTCTCAGCCTGATTAAATAAAGGGCGCCAGGGGAATCAAATGCAAGGATGTGTATACTCTGATAAATGAAAAGTACTGCATTAGGATGCAGTTTTAGGGTCCAATTTAAAAATATAGTTCATATCCAAGCAGAAGCCTTGAAAATATTGGCAGATGTCTTTATGCTGTTATTTTATTCAAAGAACAAAGTGGATTAAAGATAACAGTAATCCAAATAATGGCACCGCTTCATTATTTTCACTTCTGTTTTATTTCCTTTAAAGAAATTTAATTTGGAGAGAGTATTTCGGGAATGTCCTCTTAAATATAGGAATAGAAAAGGATTTTCTGCCAGAGAGACAAACAGCTTCAGAGCAAGAAGAATAGATCTCTATTGTCCAGCTGAAGTGAATAGGGTCACCGGGAAAAAGAAAAAGAAGGGAAACCAACTTAATCAGAAACTTTCAATGTATACCCAATCTCCTCCTTTTTCAATTAATTCTCTACTCAGACAATTTTGACTTTTATTGGAGCCTTCTGCTGAAGGATAGAAAATTTGTTCCTGCCTCTGTTCCATTTCTTCATTCATCCCCAGAAGATAGTCAAACTGGTATAAAAAACTGTATATACTAATTTTAACCCCTTTTTTCCCCCCCCCCTTTTCCCAAAAAACCCCCCCCCTTAACCCCCCAACCACACCCCTCAAAAAAATACTCCCCCCCCCCCCCCCCCCCCCCCCCCCCCCCCCCCACCCCCCCCCCCCCCCCCCCCCCCCCCCCCCCCCACCCCCCCCCCCCCCCCCCCCCCCCCCCCCCCCCCCCCCCCCCCCCCCGGCCCCCCCCCCCCCCCCCCCCCCCCCCCCCCCCCCCCCCCCCTCCTCCTCTTCTTTTTTTTCTTTCCTTTTCCCTTTTTCTTTTCCTCCTCCTCCTTTCTTTTTCCTTTTTTTTTTTTTTTTTTCCTCCTCTTCCCCCCCCCCCCTCCCCCCCCCCCCTTTCTCTTTTCCTTTCTTCTTTTTTTTTTTTTTTTTTTTCTTTTTTTTTTTTTTTTTTTTTTTTTCCTTTTTCTCCTACATATGTATGAAACCTCGTACTGTATTGAATTCAATCCAAGTCCCTTTTTTAAAAAAAAG
The DNA here is from genome assembly GCF_049901735.1 of Notechis scutatus. NCBI lineage: Eukaryota > Metazoa > Chordata > Lepidosauria > Squamata > Elapidae > Notechis > Notechis scutatus. Next base: position 132,463,881 of record NC_142009.1, on the reverse strand, counting down.
CCTCTTCTTGCAGTTGTGAAGGCAAAGACTATTTTCTATAGAAGTTGAGCTCCTGGTTTACCTTAGCCCTGTCCATCTTTGGGTTGAAAGGCCACTGGATGGAGTACTGTCTTCTCTAGGTAAAGATAAAGGTTCCCTTGCACATACCTGCTAGTCATTTCTGGCTCTAGGGGGCGGTGCTCATCTCCGTTTCTAAGCCGAAGAGCCAGGGCTGTCTGATTATGATTCTGTGGTCATGTGGCTGGCATGACTAAATGCTGAAGGCACACGGAACGCTGTTACCTTCCCACCAAAATGGTCCCTATTTTTCTATTTGCATTTTTACATGCTTTCGAACTGCTAGGTTGGGAGAAGCTGGGGCAAGTAACCGGAGCTCACTCCATCATGTGGCGCTAGGGTTTCGAACCACCGAACTGCCATCCTGAAAGATTGACAAGCTCAGCATCTAAGCCACTGAGCCACCACCTCATTGTCTTCTCTATATACTTAATAGATACAGCTCAATTTTTCCACCATCCTGCAGTTCCTCTTCTTTTTTTGCTTTGTGTAGGGATATTTTTGGGTTAACTCTCTTTCCTAAAATCTATATATCCTTTCCTAAAATCTATATATCCTTTCCTAAAATCTATATAGCCCACTCTTTATATTTATTGATTTACATCCATTTATTTATTTACATTTACATATGAGCTGTGGTTGGCGTAGTGGTTAGAATGCAGTACTGCAGGCTACTTCTGCTGACTGCTGGCTGCCTGCAATTTGGCAGTTCGAATCTCACCAGGCTCAAGGCTGACTCATCCTTCCGAGGTGAGTAAAATGAGGACCCAAATTGTTGGGGACAATATGCTGACTCTCTAAACTGCTTAGAGAGGGCTGTAAAGCACTGTGAAGCGGTTCATAAGTCTAAGTGCTGGTGCTATTGCTATCCCAACTTTGTTTTTTTTTATAAATAACTCAATAACACACACATTATTCCTTCCTCCTCCTATTTTCCCCACAGCAACCCTGTGAGCTGGGTCAGGTTGAGAGAGTGGCTGGCCAGCTTTCATGCCTATAGTGGGACCAGAACTCACAGTCTCCTGGTAATTGACCCAAAGCCACCCAGCCAGTATTTGTGCCTAATGCAAGATTAGAACACATAATCTCCTGGTGATTGGTCCAAAGTCACCCAGCCAACTTTCATGCCTAAGCCAGGACTAGAATTCACTGTCTCCTGACTTCTAGCCTGATAACTTCACCATTTCGCCAAACTGGCTGTCAACTTTTGCATTCTGTGCTGTCACTTACAGATGCCCTCTTGGTGCTCTGTCCCCTTCCAGCCAGTCATTTTCCAATATGAATCTTTGACTAAGACCACCACAGGTGTGGTCCCTGATCACACACAAGAGATAAGTTGACCAAGGAAGATACAGAACCACAGAAGAGATGCAGAATAGACCCCTTTTTTTGTGGAGGGTCTTGGCAAATTCTTTGCATCTGGCACCTCTGCTTTGAAAAAAAGACTTTTTTTTTTTAATTTTGCCACTTTATATTCACTGAAGACTTATAGAATTGTAATGTATGTGAGCAGAGAGGTTTACATGGATTCCAAGATCTGTCTGAAGGAGACAGAGTTACAGAGCTTTCTGGTTTCCCCATTGCCTGATTTTATTTACTTAAAAACAGCAAGAAGCAATTTAGGCCACAATAATCAGATGGTTGCATCTTAAGTTGCCAAGCACCCAAAATGTGATCATGTGAACATAGGTCATAACTAGATTTTTCAAATCCATCATAACTTCAAAAAAATCATTAAGCGAATGTTCATAAGTTGATGATTGCCACAAGTCGTCTTCTTCTTCTTCTTCTTCTTCTTCTTCTTCTTCTTCTTCTTCTTCTTCTTCTTCTTCTTCTTCTTCTTCTTCTTCTTCTTCTTCTTCTTCTTCTTCTTCTTCTTCTTCTTCTTCTTCTTCTTCTCCTTCTCCTTCTCCTTCTCCTTCTCCTTCTCCTTCTCCTTCTCCTTCTCCTTCTCCTTCTTCGATGCATCTATGCATCTATGTCTTTTCTGCCTTTAGGAATCCATCAGCCTGTTTATTTGGATCCCTGGAACCTGAGACCAGATTATGCTGCTAGCAATGCAGATTTACCTTCATGTTTTCCTTCTGATTGTCCCTCTTATTGAGTAAATTTGTTCTTTTGTCTGATTCTCTTTCTCAGGGACAATTGTTTCTGCTCCAGGTCTTGTTGAAGTGTATCATTTATTTGAGTTATTAAATCTTTTCCCTCTTATGTCTGGAGTGCTGTTCTTGTCCTTTTTCTACAGCCATCATTTGAAGCTTGCCCTTGAAGAAGATATACTAGGGGTGACAAGATTGCAGTGTTGCAAAATTTAAGGGACTGCCACAAAAACAAAGGGGGTCAAACTATTTTCCAAAGAATCTGAAGGCAAGACTAAAACTAAGGAATTTTTTTCTAATGGCGAGAGCAATCAACCAATGGAGTTGCTTGCCTTCAGAAGTTGTGGGTGCTCCATCACTGAAGCCTTTCAAAAAGAGATTAGATAAGTCTGAAATGATATGGGGTCTCCTGCCTGAGCAGGGGATTGGACTAGAAGACCTCCAAGGTGTGGTAATATATTTTATTAATCATTTTCTGTAAGGCCTTTGAATAACTAGCAAGAGGTCTAGGGATATAGACATTCTTGGTGGGGGTAGGAGTACCTTTGCTCATGAGTGTCTCATCCTGTTTGATTCTGCAAGTTTAGAAGGAATAGGAAAATAGGTAAAAGTTCAAGGTACATAGTTGTGCTTTCTCATGGGACTTTCCAAACTTTCCCATGAGACTTTCCGTGGCTGTATGATCTCATCCTAGTAAGGTAACATCTGGGACTTTCCAAGATTGTGTGTTCTCATGCTGGTGAAGTAATCTCCTGTTGAGGTCATTGTTTTCTGAATATGCATACTGTATTTTTGCTTGTGTTTTTTCTCAATAAATACTGCTACCTGAGTTCACTCAGGGCTGGCATTTTCTCAGAGACAGTTCCCTGTGTCTCATTTCAAATGTCAATCCACCATAAATGGTGACCCCGACGTGATAGCTTGGAAGGCTATACGTTTCCCGCATCCTATACTCATCGTCATGATCGCCGACTGGGCCCTCATCTTCTTCGCTGGACGAAGATAGATTCTTTTCGTGAGTATGGGGGAGATCTCTCGAAGGCTCAGAAAGAGCACATCAGGGAATTGAGAGGGATCATTGGGAATAGTTTTGGGTTTGGAATTGGCAGTAGGGGTTGTGCTGTAGGAAAGAAAGAAATTGAGGACTTACTACAGTATGTTTGGAAAAATATTAAGTCATATCCGGAGGGAGGTAGTATTAAAGTAGAGTCCTGGAAAAAGATAGGGAAATTTTTGCACGAGGAACCTCGTGCCCCTTCTTCAATTTTGTTAACCTGGAGGGTGATTATGGATGCGTTAGCTACTTATGAACAACCGCTCCTAGCACCCCTGAAGAAGGTTTGCCGCTTTACCATGCGGCACGTTTGTTGCCGCCGACGGCACCTCCAGATAAATCTGGGGAACTGTCCGGCGCTAGAAATACTTTGTCAGAGGATAAGAGTTTACCTTTAAGGGTTCAGGTGGACGCAGTTACTGCAGCTATTCAAGAAGCAAAGAATAGAGGGGAATTATCAGGAGATGATTTGGTGGAGTTTGGAGTAGAAGTTCAACTTAATCCAGTAGAAATTGTCATGGATGCTGCGTTGAATCCGCAGCGGGAGTGGAAGCCTTTACCTCTCAGGATTTTGAGGGAAGTTAAGCAAGCAGCAAAAGAATATGGTGTTAGATCGCCATATACTCAGGCATTGTTAGAAGCAGTTGGTTATGGAAATAAAATGATTCCGGCTGACTGGAAAGCTCTGTTGAATATGATTTAACTCCAGCTCAATATTTGGTGTTAGATCAGAAATGGAGACAGCTGGCAGTCCAGAGGGGAACAGTAAATGTTACCCCAGATCAGCTTTACGGAGCTAGTAATTTTACAACAGTGGAACAACAGAGAGATGGTATGCCTGAGGAAGGGTTCGTTCTTCTCCCACAATTAATTTTTCAAGGCGTAGGGGCTCTCCCTGACGGCGAAGGTGGTGAGAAGACCTTTACTAACATCAAACAAGGGAACAATGAACCCTATGAAAATTTCATTAGCAGACTGAAATTGGCTATTGAAAGACAAATTGATAATCAATTCGCCCAGAAAGAGTTGCTTTTTAAGTTAGCAGTAGAACAAGCTAACACAGATTGCAGAAAGATTTTAAATCCACTTGTAGCAAGTGGAGAGCGAGAAATCATGGATTTGATTAATGCATGTAGGAAGGTTGGGAGTCAGTCTTTTAACATGGAGACTTTAGCTCTGGCTTTACAAACAGGACATGCTCAAAAGGGAATTGTTTCAATTGTGGGAAGCCTGGACATTTTAAAGCGCAATGTCGGGCTCCTGGAGGGGTCAAAGTCAGCAAAATAAGAGATCAATGGGACAGGGTGTTCGTCCTAAATCAGTGTGCCCAAAATGTAAGAAAGGATACCATTGGGCATATCAGATGCTCCTACAGTTTTTACTGATGGAGGGAAAGTTTTTGGTGCTTGTGTTTGGAAAGATAAATCTGGAATTTGGCATACAAAAGTGACTTCAGAGCAGAAGTCTGCCCAGCAGGCAGAACTTGCTGCTGTAGTTTTGGCTTTTCAAAATTTTCACAATCAGGATTTTAATTTAATAGTGGATTCATTGTATGTGTATAATTTGTTACCCTTTGTAGCAGGTTCTTATTTGTCTCCTGGAATATCACCTGATATTTTAAGATTGCTTTTGTTGTTACAAGGATGTTTGGAGCAGCGTGTGAATGTGTGTTTTGTTGCTCACATTCGTAGTCATAGTAATTTGCCTGGAATTTTATCACAAGGTAATGCCAAAGCTGACAGTGCTGTAATCTTCAGTCCTCACTGTCCAGCCATGGGACAGTCATAGTTATTTTCATCAAAACGCTAAAGCATTGGCACAGCAATTCAAACTTACTACTGCAGAAGCTGCTGCCATAATTCAACAATGTCCAACTTGTTCAAAGCAGGGCACCTAATATCCCTATGGGAGTTAACCCCAGAGGGTTGAAACCTTCAATGATTTGGCAAATGGATGTTACTCAATATCCACCATTTGCGCCCTGGAAATATATACATGTGACTGTGGATACTTACTCAGGATTTTTAATGGCTACCCCTCAAAGAGGTGAGATGGTTAAACATGTCATCAATCATTGCATTAAGACTTTTTCAGTTGCTGGTACACCTAAAACTTTAAAAACTGATAATGGTGCGGCTTATCGGAGCACCGTTTTGATCAGTTTTGCAAACAATGGTCCGTGGAACATAAATTTGGGATTCCATACAATTCTACTGGGCAAGCTATTGTAGAATGTCATAATTCCACGCTCAAGACCATGTTGACTAAATTAAATAAAAAGGAGGGAAGCTCCTGGGGCTTCCGCGATTCAAGATCAATTAAATCTAGCTTTATATACTTTAAATTTTTTAAATTTGTCTGGTAACCCCCATAGCGCGGCCAGCAGGCATTTTTCTTCTCCTTCTACAGATGCGGTGAGACCTCGGGTGTTGGTGCGGTTCCTTCCGGATCCAACATGGGTTCCTGCTGAGCTGATAACGTGGGGACGTGGTTATGCAGCAGTTGAACATCTTGGTCAAATTGGGTTCCTGGTCGGTGTGTTCGACCTGATCATTCGCAGGCACCCGTGAAGGAAGTTTCGGAGGAGCAAGATGGTGTACCTGTGGTTCCTGGATTCTCTTGATGCCGATGGCTCGGACGCTGGGCGCTGCCTGAAGACTGGGAAAAGATGACTGCTTACCTGATATTACCAACTTGTATGCAGCAGGTTTCTTTGGGGAACCGGACTAAATTAATCTGCAAACAGCGGTATCCTTTGGTTTTTCCAGCATATTGGTCCTGGCATAAGGATCAAGACATTCTTTACTCGGGACCTGATAAGGATATTATATCTTCAGCCTGTGCAACAACTCTGATCCTGTTTAATGTTTCTGTTTCAGACTATGGACAATATCAGTGTCAATTGGAGTTGCCTAAGTTACCTTATACAGACTCTCTTTCCATTTCGTCTTATGCCTCCACGAACTTCGATACGGAGGCAAAGAGATGTTATAAGATGATTAATGTAGAAATGTCTGAAATTCGTAAAGTTACTTTGCAAAATCGATATGCTTTAGATATTATGTTAGCTGCCCAAGGAGGAGTTTGTGCTTTAATTCATTCACATTGTTGTGTTTTTATACATAATTATGAGCCAAACATTACAAAGACTGTTCAGGACATGGAAGATCGTATTGCTCAGCATCAATCTGGAGCCGATGGGTTTAATGCATCATTCTGGGACAGTCTGTGGTCCTGGCTTCCTGATGGATCATGGTTTCGCTCCTTATTGCAAGGGGTTGTTATTATTATTGCTATATGTATCTTATTATGTTGTTTTATTCAATGTATTCCTAATCTATTACAAATGTGTACCTCAGTCTTCCAGCGTGTGGGATCAGGTCATGAGGGAACTGTGTACTATGCCACTAAAAACACCCCTATCTTTTGAATAAATAAAAAAGGAGGGAATGTGGTAATATATTTTATTAATCATTTTCTGTAAGGCCTTTGAATAACTAGCAAGAGGTCTAGGGATATAGACATTCTTGGTGGGGTAGGAGTACCTTTGCTCATGAGTGTCTCATCCTGTTTGATTCTGCAAGTTTAGAAGGAATAGGAAAATAGGTAAAAGTTCAAGGTACACAGTTGTGCTTTCTCATGGGACTTTCCAAACTTTCCCATGAGACTTTCCGTGGCTGTATGATCTCATCCTAGTAAGGTAACATCTGGGACTTTCCAAGATTGTGTGTTCTCATGCTAGTGAAGTAATCTCCTGTTGAGGTCATTGTTTTCTGAATATGCATACTGTATTTTTGCTTTGTGTTTTTCTCAATAAATACTGCTACCTGAGTTCACTCAGGGCTGGCATTTTCTCAGAGACAGTTCCCTGTGTCTCATTTCAAATGTCAATCCACCATACAAGGTCCCTTCCAATTCTATTATTTTATGCTCTGTCATGCATCAGGAATGCAAACATGCCCCAAATATTGTGGGCCACAAGGCCAAACTCAAGAAGACTCACTTTCAGTTGTGTTACTTTTGGCACCACAGGTAGACAGGCTTACATTTATATTGTTCCCCTCTCAAATCTTCAGGTTAGAGCAACAACACTTTACTCCAGCCATTTTGCTTCTTCATTTTCACTTGAATTAGAATTACGATGCTTTCATTGTCATCTCAATGAACTTCATTATTCTATTAATTTATGATAAATGATCTCAGATCTTTTAAGGAATGGCATGATATCAGTTCATTACATATACATCTGTAATAAGATGTTTTTAGGCTGTCCTATTGTTTTTCATTGTGAGATTTTTTTTTACCCCCTTCCCTTTTAAACTTTTTGCCTTTCCTGTCCTTCCTTTCAGGTTTGTGTTTGAGTCAGTTTTCTATTTCTCCACTTGGAAATCTTAACATGTCTTTTTCTAGAGGCCTCCTTCAGTTTTTATTTCTTAAAGTTGCTCCCCTGTTTGCCTCATTCCTCAATTGTGTCCCAAAACCTTATGGGACCAGATCCATGCAAAATAAATATTTCAAGAAACTGGCTATCCTGTAAATATTCTGTGGCTGAGCTTAATTTTTTTAAAAAAATAAGTAACATATTTGAGATTATTTGTAGAGCATCTAGTCAAGATTTTGACATGAGCATGTGACTATTGAAACCAGGCTTGGTAATGTAAGGGATGTGCAAGTTTCATACTTCTGTTTTATTTGTTGCTCAGTATGGTCTGCTTTATTTAAATGATGTGTTGCTGAATATGTTCAAAGTGCCGGGTGAAGTATCTACCAAGAGATCTGGATCTCTCTAAATCCAGTGACAATCGGATTCATGGGATTTCATGTATTCTGTCCTTTTGAACATGGAACAGCCTCAAAGATGCCCTTCTTACATTTGGGTCTCTTCAATATGTACTCTTAGGGGATACCTAGAGGTGGGGGCTTCTGGGGGTTTGCAGGGGTTTGGGAGAACCCCTAGCTAAGATTCTGCACAGTTGGGAAAACTCCCAAATCCCACTCCTAGCTGGCCCCACCCATTCCTCCCAGGAGTCCCCACATGTCCTGTTTTGAATGCAGGTAAATGCAGGGCATGCATGGAGGCTCAGGGAGAGCAAAAAACGGGCCTCCAGGAAGTTTGGGAAGGCCGAAAATGGGCCCATTTCTGGTTTCCAGAGACCCTTCGGAGCCTGGGCCGTTTTCGCCCTCCCAGAGGCTCGAGGAAAGCCTCCAGAATCTGAGGAGGGGAAAAATGCAAAAATGCCCCCCCCCTCCGCTGTGGTACAGGAGGCTGACTAGGCCGCATCCACCATGGCCATGCCCACCCAGCAACCGGGCAGTGAACCCGTTGCTACAATTTTTGAAGCCAACCCCTGGGGATACCTCTGTCACAGACTTTTTTTGTACATGAATAATTCAACAGTTTTGGCTAGCAGCTCAATGATTCCTGTTTGTGCCAGTTTTGTATATCAAATGCAAATGTAGATCACATAATTTTAGCCCTACAGAAATCCAGACTACATTTCTTTACACATGCAAATACAGACAAACACACACACGCTTTTACGTAGGAAGCTATTTCTGATAATAGTGCTGTTGATTTCTTCTATCAGATTTCACAGTGCTGGAATCCACATGTTAATGAAATTGTGATCATTCATGTAGAGCCCTTAAAGTTGACTCTGTGCATTGGGAAGCCTTTAAAAAACCCTTTATGTTGGTTTCTTGTTAGCATCACAATAAAGAAAGGCTTTGTATTGGAATATTGAATAATTAAATAATGAAATTTTATAATTTAATACAAATGTGAATTAACATTAGAGATATGATTAATGTTATTATTATTTTTTGCACCAGAATATATGATGCTCATACATTTTTATGTATTGATGTGTACATGTAGAATAAAATAAAAAACTTGTTTAAAAAAATAAAAATAAAGAAAGGCTTTGAATTAACTTGACTAAATCGCTACAGGACATCCACTTTTCTGTAAAAATATTTGTGTCTTTGAAGAGTTTGACAAAAGATCTAGCATCTTGGTTGCTAGTGGCTTCGTTGGTTATTTTTTTATTTATTTTGGGCAGGTACTGTTTTATCCATATTTACATAAACAGCAAGGAAATCATCTAGATATGTTTTGGGGCTTTTCTGTATTTTCAGATGTAATTTAAACTATAACTAAAAATATAAATTAAATGACCAGAATTTCTATACAGTATGAATTTAGGTTGACTCAATTTATTAGGGAAAGTCAAGAGCCCCTTTATGATCTTTTACAAGTTCCCAGAGTAATATTTTAGATTTATGCCACTGTTGCTTCCTGTATGTTAGAATTGTTCCTTCTTCAGACCTCTCACCATTGTGATGGAGTGATGGAGAAGATATCCATTTTTGTGTTCCAGATATGGCAGCTGATCAGTCTGATTTCAAATTGGCCAAGAACAAGTCCTCCACAAACAGGTGAACGGAACAGACACATTGTGGGTGATGGAGCCAAAACTATTGCTGCAACAGACTTCATCTACCAATTCTGCAGGTAGTGTGTGCAAAGCTGATCTTGTTTTGCTCAAATGTCAAATGTCAGGAGTCTGTAATTCTCCTCCCACCTAATCTTATGAAAACCTTTGCTTCATTTTTCAAAAGATAGATCAGAATAAAAGAATAAAAGAGTTGAAAGGCACATTGGAGGTCTTAGTTCAGCCACCTGCTCAAGTAGGAGACCCTATACCATCTCAGACAATTGGCCGTGCAATCCCTTCTTAAAAACCTCCAGTGATGGAGCACCCACAACTTCTGAAGACAAACCCTTCACTGTCAAACAGGCCTTCGCTAGAAGATTTGTTCTGTGGTCAACAATCCAGTGAAGAACTCATGGTTGTATATGTGCAACAGAGTACATTTGGTGATAGGCTTAGACTATAACAATTAGGAATCTAGAAATAGTTTCAGATAAATCTTAAATAGCACCATTTCAATGGCTTTCAATGGGAGACTTATTTGTGATTGTCAGTAACATCATCTTCTAAAGGTTTGTTGTTGATTTTTTTTCAAAGTGAAAAAATTAGCAAATGCCTTTATATGCTGAAACTTTTCTGCTGGCTAACTAAAGTAGTGCTGGCTTTTAGAAGGACAGTGAAAACCTAGCTCTTTCCTCATGCACTTGGGCCAAGGTGATTGGAGTTCCCATACAGAATAGTGAGGCCCTGATCACTAATTAATTGTCTCTTGCTTTTAGCAGGCATTGTTTATTCTGTTTTGTCTCTTTGTTCTTCAATGTTTTGGACTGCCCAGATGCAGCTATTGTTTTAGTAGATAGCCATATATATTTCATAACTAGATAAATGATAGAGAGAGATAGAGACATAAATAGAAATACAATGAAAGAGATATTAGATAGATAATAAATTAGATGAGTAGATGATACATAAATGATGAAGATAGAGAAGAGATAGCTAGATAGGCAGGGACATGATAGATAGATAGATAGATAGATAGATAGATAGATAGATAGACAGACAGACAGACAGACAGACAGATAGACAGATCTATAGGGATAGATGGATCGATGGATGGATGATAGATGATAGATATTCATAGTTCAGTTCCCTCAAGGACTCTCAAAGGCCATACCCATGTGGAAGCTCTAGTTTTGGACAGGAATGGCAGGAAAGTCTGTCTCTCATCACAGGACTCCAAAATTTACAGAAAGATCCATGCACCAATGAGAATGTTACCCTCTGGTCTCCATTGGTAGCAGTCCAACTTTATTGCTTCAGCCATTCTGTGGAACAGGGCCTTACCATCTCAATCCAGGTGGCAGTGAGCCAGAGAAAAGCTGGCCTGGTCTTGCTAGAAAGTCTCAGAGGTGGCAGTGACAGTTCTACACATACAAAGAAATTGGAGAAGCAGAGGACAGGTCTTGATGAACAAACAGTTGCTCTTTAGAGTGGGAGCAGAGATAGTTTAAACAGAATTAAGTCTGATTCAACATAATGCTTTTTTTTTCTTCCAGAAACTATAGAATGTGCATGCCTGATGCACTGATGATAACCTTGTTAGCCATGTATAATATCCACACTGAATCTGGAACAGTCGAGTTCTTCTTCTTTTTTTTCCATTTCTTTTTTTCAGAAGCAACACACAGCTCTAGAAGATTATTATATCCTATCTCTCTCTTGCTCTCTCCCTCTCCCTCTCTCTCTCTCTCTCTTTCCCTCTCCCTCTCCCTCCCTCTCTCTCTCTCCAGACCCATTCGGATTGTGATGTGATCCTTAACTACATTTCACCCATTAGATTGCTGTTGTAACTTTTGCAGATCTTTGCTTCCATGGGAAACCATCCTCATGATGGCACATTTGAAATAAACAGTTAATTCAGAGAAAAGGCTTATGAAAAAGTAGCTTCTTATGAAGAGATGTTTCATTGATTCATTAGAGCAAAGCACTCTAGGTTCTCTGTATAATCATTAGAATTATCCCTTGGATTTTTGTTTTGGTTGGCAACCGCCAGGGATGTCAAGTAAAGAATTTTTGGTTAGATTCACAATAAAAAGTATTACTATTTTTGGAGAAGAGCTTGAGCCTGTTACTCTTTCTAAACAGACAAATAAACACGTACAAACATGAGCGTGTTACATTTTTCACTCCCTGACTTATCCCTTAATTGGAGCGCAGTCCTCCTCAGACATAAAGCCCAGGCTTATTGCAATGTTTAACCACCCGTCCACTATGTAGAAAGTTTGATAATATTGTTCTAATTAAACACCATTTATTGACGTTCACCTTCATTAAGCCAAATTAGTTTCCTTGGAAACATGCCAATAAATCAGCAGTTCCAATTAAGCATATTATGCTCAAGCTGAGTATTCTGTCTATCCGGAGCCAATGACATGAATGCTTAGGGTTTCCAGTGAAGCTGGTGACAAAAAAAAAAAAAAGAGGATGGGGTTATGTATTTAGTTGTCACTGTGGGGAGAGTTGCATGTTTTAAGTGCACACTGATCCATTACATTTCCAAATATTATGTACCAAAGTAGCTAAGTGCTAGCCTTTTTTATTTTATTTTATTTTTAAGAGGTTAATGATGGCAAAGCCTTAACCTCTGGTTAATCAGACTTGACTTGAACACATCAATGAGTTCACTCAACCTACTCTAAGGAAACATTTGGCACGTTGACTTGGCTGGTTCCCAGAATTGGCTTGTGTTGCAAGGGATTTTCTGGCAAATGTGGAGACACAGATGTAACTCACTTGGGGGTTTGCATGGGTCCTTTTGAGTTTTATTGACACTGTATATCACAGGCAGCCTATATCTTCTTTATTTCAGCTCCAAGATAATGCAGGCATACGAGTGGAGTTGTGTTGCAAAAATGGGCAGGCATGCCATTCTCCCAGTTTTTCTGTTCTTATATTTGGGGATATAAGAGGGAAAGAAACATAAGAGCTATGAAAGTACATTGTTATCATGCATGTTCTATTTGGTCTTCTCTTTTCTTAATGGAGGGTAGAAAGCTGATCAATTACCCCTTGTAAAACACCTGAATCCAATTCTCCCATAGGTTTCTAAGTTGATAATGTGATGTTCATTTGGAAATCTCTCAATCGCCACAGAGGTAGCACCTATAAGGATTACAGTGAGGCCTGTATAGACTGGGGAAGGTGCAAACCCAGCTGAAAAGGCAGTGGAAAAAAAATGGAGCAATGCTGAGCTTCAGATCATAGAATCTTAAGGGGGGAGAAACTTAAGGATCATCCAGTCCAACTTGGAGCCTGGTTGCATGAAAACCTACAGCAGGAACCATCAGACCATCCCAGACAAATGGTTATCTAATCCAGGGGTCCCCAATGTCTGGTCCATGAACCAACACCGAGCCATGGCATGCCAGAAACCGCGCCATGGAAACAAGCAAAGACCCATCCATGGGATGAAGGGAGCATGTGAAACCACGCCCCCTCCCCTCCAACCTCTCTCCATGGAACCGGTCCCTGGTGCCCAAAAGATTGGGGGCCACTGGTCTAATCTTTTCTTGAAAATCTCTAGGGATGAAGTAGCCATGGCCTCAGAAGGTAGGCTATTCTACTGCTTAATCATTCTCATGGTCATCCCCAAAGTGCTTTTCCAAGGCAACTGGACTTCCTTGGTTTTTCCTTGAAACTGTTTCACTTCTCATCCAAGAAGTTTCTTCACAACAACAACAACAACAACAAAAAGCAGAATCAAAACCAAACCAAAAAAATTACTACTTGCTAGTTGATCCAGTTCACACATTTCTTATTTGTTCCATATGCCATTACTGCCTCTAAAATGCAACAGTGGTTGAAGAGATTGGCAGAATTAACTGTGGTTCCTAGGTCAGTATCCTATTTTTACTGAAAGTTGAAAGAAGTTGATGTACTTAGCATGACATAATTATATGGCCTCTCAAGCTTGAATTTTCTGTCTAGTGGAAGTATTCCTTTAAATAAGCAAATTATTTTTCTTTGATCTTAACAAACAATTTAGCAAAAACATTTTATGCATGTGAGATGGACCATTTAGAGTATATTTAACAATTGCTGTTGCAGATGCAACTCAGGAATTGGAACTTTAATTCATATTGACTTGTCATATTATTGACAAGTTTAGGGATAAAATGATCAGGACTGTTAATATAATTGAATACTGAAGTATATATGTATGTATATGCATATATGTATGTATGTATCAGCCAAGACTTCATCTCTCTCTCTCTCCCCCTCCCTCTTTCTCTTTCTGTCTACCTGTCTATCTATTATCTATCTATCTATCTATCTATCTATCTATCTATCTATCTATCTATCTATCTATCTATCTATCATCTATCTCATCTTTAATACACACACACCAAGACTTCATGCAAACTTTTCAAGTGTGGAGCTGGTTTTTAAAAATTAGTACTGTATAACATTAGAAGAAAACAATCTATACCTGATTTAGCAATGGATTTTAATAAGTGTTATATATTTTTCAGCAAAGAAATAAAAAACAAGTTTCATGACATAGTCTACTTTTCTGGAATTTGTTTGTTTCTAGTTCTACAAATCATTTTTTTATTATCATGATTATTAACTCTGATTGCTAATAATATTGGAAGAAGGTATTTCTTACAATAATTGGTTTCATACACTAAAATGAAGTCTAGCAAATTTTAAAAGAATCTGAAATAACATTAAATTGCTAGTTGGTCCAAAATGTAACTGCACTTCAGTCTATATGTCACTTTTCTTCCTCTGTAGAAAATAATTGTTGCAGTTTGAAAACTTCTGTTTTACGTTCCCTCACTAAAATTCATGTAGTGGATATGTGAGAAAGGCCACTGATTAAATAGGAAACTGCTCTTGCTAATGCTTCATATCACATCTCATAAAAAACGGTATGTTACCTGTGGTGATTAAAACAGCGTGTTCATTGTAACACCGAGTCCTGATAATCTTTTACATTAATCCTAAATTGAAATGGCAGATCAAGGCCAGTAGTTTTCTTCTACCCGTAAGGTAGAAGAAGGTCAGAAGATATTTTGTGAGGTTTTCTTTCTGTCATAAATTGCACTTATATTTCTTTTGCAGACTATTCATTGTACATAAGATTATTTTTGCTACCTTCATTTGAACAGTTAGGAAATTTAGAAACAATTTATGAAATCACAGCACCCCGTTAATAGCTTACTGGTTCCTCAGAGAGATTGATCCTTTATCATAAGTCCTGCTTTGCTATGTTCTTTTCCAAATAAAATGCTGACTAATATTACCCAGGAAAAAAGACGATTTTATTACAATTGTCTTTGTGTGTTTTTACTTTCAGCAATCAGTTCAGAAAAGTGCAAATCCCTGAAGAAAATGGAACCAATTTTCTTCCTGTGGAGTTTGCAAATTTTCTATTAACATTCATTTACTGAAGTTTCACTTTCAAAGGTACTGTATTTGAATATGATAATGTCCTAAAGTGAAAAGCCTGTGAATATTAAAAAGGTCCCCCAGGGTGTGTTTTAGTACCATGTTGACAGAAAAGACACTGTTGAGTGTAGATTGGCAGAAAGAAAGACTTTAGATTTAAAAAAAAAAAAATGTCAAGGAACTAACTGAACATAATATCATGTAGCATTTACCTAATGCAAAAACAAAACCTTCATAAATTAAACACTTTTGCTTCTTTTGCTTCAGGACAGGAAAAGAAAAATAATTAGATAGCACTTTAACTTGCAAGAACATTAATTACCCTAAGCTATATGTGAAACATTGTTGTATGCTGATGAGGAATTAATCTTCTCTACTATGAAATGTTCTAACCTTGCATGAGTGAGCTATGTGTAATTGTTAAATCTGAACAATCTCAGGAGGGGAAAGGTACAATTTCCAAATATTGTGTCCCTGAAAAAAAATCCTTTCTACTAGCATGTCCTTATATTCTCATGAAACATTCATTGCATGATGGGATGTACCTCCACAGCGCTCTTATGGGGAGTGCCCCTGTTTCCAAGGCAACCGTGCTGTTATCTGACTTTCTGTGAAAAATAGTTGCCTTAGAGTGAAGCACTGCGAAGGAGGGAAAATCAGCCTAATTCTTTTGTGCATTGGAGATTGTTTCCTCTTCCTTAGTTAAAGCAGCACAATTTTATTTGCTATTAATTTATTTACTCGTATTTATCGGCGTATAACACGCACAGGCTATATACACGCATCTTCATTTTAAGAGGGAAATTTCACCCCCACTCCCACCCCACGCGCGCTTCAATCCACAGTGTCCCATTCTGCCTGCCTGCCTGCCTGCCTTAGTTTCTGGTTGTTTGGGAGCAGCTTCGCTGAGAATAATAACTATTCGCCTCTTTACTCAGCCGAAGCTGTTCCGATTCAACCATTAACGAAGGCAGGCAGGCAGGCAGAACGGAGCACTGCGGGCGGGCGGGCGGGCGGGGTGGGGAGAAACGGGCGCTTCAGGAAGCTGCGGCGACAGGAAAAGCCCCCCCGCTTCTTTGAAGCAGTTTCTTCCTGTGCTGGTGGAGGAGCGAGAGAGCGACTGAGAGAGCTGACTCCAGAGAGAAGGACAGGCTTCGGGTTGCTTCCTCCCTCCCCTTCTTTCATTTGTGTCCTTGATCCCCAATCCCAGCAGCATTCACGAAAGGCTTCTTAACATTATATCGGGCGTATAACACGCATACATCATTTGCCCCCTATTTTCAGGGGGAAAAAGTGCGTGTTATACGCCGATAAATACGGTATATGTATCCCACCTTTATTATTTTTACAAATAACTCAAGGCCTCGAATCTATCCAACACTTTTTCCACAACAATATCCCTGTGAAGTGAATTGGGCTGAGAAAGAGTGACCAGCCCAAAGTCATTCAACTGGCTTTCATGGATAAGGCAGGACTGGAATATACAGTCTCTTGCTTTCAAGCCTGGTGCCTTAACTACTAGACCAGGGCTGTCAAACACAAGGCCTGTGGGCTGAATCCAACCTGTGATGTGGTCGGATCCAGCCTGTGGAGGCCGTCCTGGAAAATGTAATGGGCCGGCCAGCATTGCTTCAGCCTAGTCTACCAATCTGAAGAGGAAACATCGGATCAGCATGGCTTCGGCCCAGTCTCCCCAATGTAAAGTGTAAACATGCTAGCAGTTTGGGGACTGGTGTCAAGCTGGCCATGCCCACCCAGTCGGCCATGCCCAGTGAGTGGCAGCAAGCTGACCACTCCCACCCAGTTGGCCACACCCACCCAGTTGGCCAACCATAGCTCTGATGTGGCCCTCAATGAAATTGAGTTTGCCACCCCTGCACTAGACCAAATTTGCCACCCAAGAAAAGATTGTTGGGAATGCTTCATCATTTCAGACATTTTATGATCCCTGGTTGGTTGGGAGTTGGGACACACACATGACTGCTGAAAAATAAAAGAAGGACCGATGAAACCTAAAAAAGGAACAATCTACATGGTCTCTGGACCCTCCAGAAGTCATGCTAGAGGCTTTTGTGCAACCTCAGGAGCCTATGAAAATCATGCAAGAATGGGGGTACCTTTGCATGGTTTTCAGAGGCTGCAGAGACTGTGGAAGAGCAATTTCCAAAGCTGCTTCAAGAATGAAGCTCTTGTACTACAATACAATCTTGTGTACTTTTGCAGAATCTCTTTTTAATTGTACTTTACCCTTTGTCTCTAAAAAAATCTGCTTTTTCCCATCTTGTTTCAAGCCTTTATGACTTCTTTTCCCCCTTTCCCTTCCTTTCTTATCCAATCTGGCCTTTTTACCCCCCCTCTCTTAACATCCGCCTTTTTAACCTCCCCTCTCTGTTGTATTCCTCTTTTCTGTTGCTTTCTGACGTTGTATCGATTTTTCACCTTATTTTTCTCTTTCTTGGTTGTTTTTTTAAGTCTTAAATTCTCCATTTTCTTTCTCCTCTTCCTCCCTTCTTTCTTGGCTAAAGTTATTTGTCCATTAAAGATGTCTTCTTCTTCTTGTTGTTGTTGTATTTGCTGATAGGTAGAAATCACCATTTCTAAGAAGTGAAAAACAGATCCAAAAGAGCCCTTGCCTTCTTGTTCCTCTTCTTTTAATTTTTCAAATTCTATTTTTAATTCATCCACAGATAATGCCATTGTAAGGTTTTTTCTTCTTTTTTTTAAAAAAAAACAACCCAAATGTTTTTAATCTTAGAGTAGTTTCCAAAAGTCCAAAAGTCATCAAGCAATCCAAACAAACACAAAATGTTTCATTTAGCACCTTCTTCTCTTTACACTTTCTCCTCCTGGGGCAATATCAATTACAAAGGTCCAAAATATGTTTTTGAAGTCTTATTGCAGTTAATTTCTAATCTTATAAATTCTAAGCCATCTCCTCCAACAAGATCTTAATATAAGTTTTTTCTTTTTTACCTCTCCCTTCCCACTTATAGCAAAAAACTTTTGATTTTTACCTTCTGTGCCAAAGCAGATTTTTCAATGTCCATTTGCTATCTCCGTAAGGATGGAGAGTGAACTTTCCCTTTTCACACTTTCATTCGCCGCTTTCACAGTCTCCTTTGGAAACAATATATCATTCAAAAAAGATTTTTAGTTCCAGGGTATTTAGATATATCTTAGAGTCCCGGTTTAGCCAAAGAACTTTCACTTTCTGACACTTCCTCCTGCACGATCTTGTCCGGCTGAAGGTTTCTTTGTGGAAAGGGCTGAAGGTTCCCCTTTGTGCAAAGGGGAATCACTTGCCATTGCTGACCGCCGCTCCACCGCCTTAGGAAAAAGGAGCCTAGCCAGCTGGGGAAAGGGGTTGCGATATCCCCAGACCCCTGCCCGGATCTCCTCTGTCTTCCGTTACCTCTACGGGGTAACGACAGCCTCCAAACCCGGCTGGATCGGAGGCACTTCAGCAGCGAGCGCAGCAGGAACCGCGCACGATCGCAGATTCCTGCCGCCGCCGAAGCCTGCAACTGGAAGTATTTGAAATAGAAAATTGGAATATTATAAGATCTAATAAAATGTTAAAATATCAAAATGGTTAAGATTTAATGATAGATTTTAATATTTAATAAAATATTAAAGGGAATGTGTAAAATGTCTAAGATTTAATGATAGAGTTTAATTTGCTATTGTTTTAATGTCATTATAAACTTGTCATTTTCTTATTTTCTTATTTTAAAAGGTAGTATCTAAAATGTATTAAGCAGAATCAGAATGGAAATTATATATTTAACTATATTATAGGTTTGTTGTTTTCTTATTTTAAAATGTAGTATGTAGAGTGTACTAAGCAGAATCAGAATGGAAATTATGTATTATTTTAAGTGTTAAATTTTGGGGAAAGATAGAAAGGCATCATACTTCAATTAGTGATTACAGGAGAAATTTTGTGTTAAAGAGAAGAGATAAATAGATAATTGGAAAAGAATGGACAAAAGATACAAGAATAATGATTTAAATTAAGATGAAATAAATAAAATAGAATGAAGAGAGTGAAAAGAGGGGAGAAGTTATATAGAAAATATAGAATGGTAAATAAGATAAGTAATGGTATACAAGATGAGCATGAATTTGATTTAGGTCTGTACAAAAAGATGTAACCTGGGGTTAAGCCACTTTCCAAAAAGAAGTTTTATGTTTCTATGTTTTGTGTTTTGTGTGTTTATGTTTGATTGAGAATTAATAAAACCTTGGAGGAATGTTAGAAGAGAATAATTGTAAACAAGTCAGATGAAAATATAAGTATAATGAATAAAAACATATAAAATAGACAAATATAGAAAAGAAATATAATTGAATAAAAGTAAAGGGAGAAATAATGAGAAATTTGAAAAAGATATGTATGTGTTTATATGGAAATGTGTTAATGCTGCATAAAACAATGTTTTATTTGCCTTGTTAAAATTTATAAGTAGCTTTCAGAAAAGAGGTTTTATGTTCTTATGTTTTATGTTTTGTTTGTCTTTAAAAACTAATAAATTTTGTTTAAAAAAAAAAAAAGAATGAAGCTCTTGTGTGACCCAGAGCTGCTGCAGGTAGACTACAGATATTTGTCAACAGAAAATGAACACCTCTACTTCAGGGCCAGCCTTAATAATGCTGGATGAGGAGCATTGGAGGCGAGAGGGAAAAATAGAAAATTGTTTCTCTTTTTTTGCGGGGAGGGGGGGAGTGAGGGTGTGACACACCAGCAGTCAATTTAGGCCTTTTCCAAATTTTTGACATGCTGAGCCAGTGGTGGGATTCAAATTTTTTTACTACTGGTTCTGTGGGCGTGGCTTGGTGGGAATGGCAGGGGAAGGATACTGTAAAATCTCCAGTCAGAGGTGGGATTGGCCGGTTCTCCGAACTACTCAAAATTTCCGCTACTAGTTCTCCAAAACTGGTCAGAACCAACTGAATACCACCTCTGCACTTGCCATTATTTCCCTAGAGTATTGGAAGATTCTCTTAAACATTTTGGTTGGAGTCAAAACTTCGTGTGCAAAGGGGAATCGCTTGGAATCAGTTCAATGTTTTCATGTAGGTGATTCACTCTGTAAACGTTTGGCAGACTGAAATAATTCAATTGCAAGCAACTGGAATATGCCCAAGTCATCTAGATCTTAAAAAGTTAATTTCAAGATGTAGACCAGGGCCCCCAAATGGAATAGAATCCCATGCAGATGGCAACAACTAGTGTAATATGATCATACTGGCCAAATGCATCAGCTTGGAAGATGTATTCAGTATATACTTTATCTCAGATTTTTGTACGGATGATGATATTGAAAAAGAATAGAACATGACAAAACACATGTAAACATTTAGAGAGTTCTACTATTACTGCAAAGAACAGTCCACTGGGTAATTAGATTCAATCAGCCTTCCCCTCCTCACCATGCATTGATAAATATATTACGCAACTTGGATAATCCTCAGCAAAGTATAGTAAGGAACTAATTCTCAGAAATGGATTAAAAATGCAGTAAACTGAGAAAGAATTGAGGTACTATCTACAAAGGATTGCATTGAGAGTCACTGTGGTGCTGTACATGGAAGGTTGGTCTTGGTTTGGGGCATAGCTGTCCAATCTTTTGGCTTGCCTGGGCTGCATTGAGTGAAGAGGAATTGTCTTGGGCTACATATAAATATATATAATAGAGTTAATGTATATAAAATCACATAATGTTACAAGTTTATGACTTTTGGGGCTGCATTACTAGCTGTCCAGGATTGCATGCCACAGGCCATGGGCTGGACATTCCTGGTCTAGGGAATTCCACATCCATTCAAGCTATTGGAGCCAATAACACACACACTCTCCCCCCTCCCTCTGTCTCTCTGTCTCTGTCTCTGTCTCTCTGTCTCTCTCTCTCAGCCTAATCTATTATACAGAGCTGTAGTAAGAATAAAATGTGGGGTGATTGTATTGCGTGTTATAAATTTAATATAATAATCAACTACATATCTAACTTAATCAAGCTACAAAACAGCCATTTAGACTTCATTTCTACTGAAGTTGTTTGAGCAAATATTGACAAAAACTTAGGGAGAATACATGGTGGACAGAAGGGAAAGTAGTAAGATCAAGAAAAGCAGAATATAGCAGAAGTTTCACCCTAGGATTTGCTCTCACTTTCTTCTCACTTCCTTATGAGTAACATCAATTTGTAGTTGACATAATGATGAGCAGAATTAACAAGGGACCCACCCACCATGTTTAATTCCCTAGAGAGCTACAGTTGCTACCAAAGCTTTTTTTCACTGGTTCACTGCTGCTAAAAGGAAGTCCTTCACAGCACTATGATTGCTATGTGAAGTGTGGTGTTGATTCTATGATCAAGTTGTAGATGAAGAACTGCACTGAACATTTGTTTGGTACCGTCCTGCCATCCTCATTCTTTACACACATAAAATGAGAATTGATATCAAGTTGGCATCAGCCAGACACATAACAATAGCCCTGGCCCAAGAAAATACTTCGAAAGTTCCATGTCTGAAGTAACCAAGTGGATTGATTGATAAGAATCAGTAATAGTTTTAATCAAATGTTACAGTTCAGCTATTTGGGGTTTTGATGCTGCTTTGCTTTAATGTTTTACCATAAATGGTGTTGGAAGGTGCTGGCTTCCAGTTTTCTTCTGGAAGGAAAGCTTGTCTTCTCTCTGAAAAGCCATCATTTTGATTCTATATTATTCAGGCACCAGCTCCGGCTTCATCTATTCTTTTTTGCCCAAATGTATGCTACCACTTTCATAAGGAAAGCTAAGATGTTTTCAATGTTTTTCAAAGTATCTTCATGAGTTGGCTTAGTGCAATCAACTCAGCGGAAAGCATGATCCTACAGTAATCTCCACATCAGAAACTCATTAAAACACTAGATAAGAATCAAGTGTGTCTGGCAGAGTGGAGGACACTATGGAGTGCAAGGACAAAGCCTTTGGATACCATCGCTGCTATTCACAAATTCTCAATAGCAGCTTTGTCTTCCTTTATAGAAATGGTTTCCAAAATTATCCAGCTGAATTTCCCACAGTTCCACCACTCTGTGGCCATTCCTGTGTATGTTATTTCCTCCGCAGCAATTTTAGGCGTTTATTTTCTTCTCACATCACTCGGCTCTGTCCTCCTCTCCCTTGCAGTTGTGTTTCCTTTTAGCACATTAACTTGATCCTTGAAGAGAACTGAGAGTGGGTGGAGGATGCTGGTGTTAGCAAGCACACACCTTAGCACTCATAAGGGCAACACTTGCTAACAATTTGCTCCTGATAGGAGAACAGTGGGCTGTCTGTAATTCCCCAAAGAATCGAGTCCAGTCTGTGGGCCACATGTTTGACACTTCCAAAATAGAGATTTCCTGTCTCTGAATCAGAGGTGGAGGGGAATAGCTCTGTATCTCAGTTGTAATCTCTCTTAGAGGCAAATCGAGACGATTCGTCACTATATAGCACTCGCAATCCATTCAGTAAAACAGATTAGGTACTTTTGCTATGACTTCTCCAGGGACAGGGGAGAGTAAATCCAATCTTTTAAACATAATGAATTTTCCAAAACATGGCTTAAAACTGCCCAAATTGGTCTTTATTAAACATGAAAAATGTTTCAATGAAACTCTTCCCCAGCAGCAATCGTTTAAAAAAGCCAGTGTAGTCATGATAATACAGAACATGTTTTTCATTTAGTATCAGAGGAATAAGAGACTCCTAAATCCTAGCCATCTACTCTATGCGCTTCAAGATCTGGCAATACCTCTTGGGCAAATTCAGATGAATTCTTTAGAGGTTGCACAATATACTCGGCAGCTATCATTTGCCACTATTCTGGGATACATTCTGGATGCATATTTAACTCATATGAATTGTGCTCGGTTGGGATGTTTGCCCAGGTTGTTTGGCAAGCTTTCGCTCCAAATTGAAACAGTGAGGAAACGCTTTGCTCTTGTAGCTGCTGAGCAATGAGGCAATCCTTACATACTGACCAGAGGAGAAAAGGGCTAGAACTCTTTGAACACGAAAGTATGGATTTCAGTATGGCTCTTTCAGTGGAGCTAAAGGTGGGTTTGTGACTTGCCATGAGCTCTGAAAGCATTTCTTGGGCTTGGGATCCAGGTTTCCCAAAGAACAAATATCTCCATTTTATTCCTTAAATATGGAATTCATTAACTAAAGTTCTGTTGCAGGAACAGCTTTCCATAAAAGGGAAGCAGTAGAGGTACAAGACAGATTTCCTGCCCAACAGTGTCCAAGGATTAAATACTCCCTTCTTCCCATTAAAAAAAATAAAATGAGTTGGTTCCTTCACTGTTGGTTTTCAGGACCTGCTTAAAATGGTAACAATTATTCCGAGGAGGAACATCCACAGGGGGATCAAAACAGGCAAGATGACATTGATGGCAGGAACATCAAAAACCCCATCTTGCTATAAGTGCGGGCAGTGTCAACAGATGCACACAAGGGGTTAGGGGTTGGATTGCGATGCTCTTTCCTGTTTTGAGATCTCCCCTCGCAGATGCTGCTGCCTCCAAGTGCCTTCAGCAATTAGTAAATCTCTTACTCAAGTTTGGTATCGGCACTTTAGGGGATTCTCTTGTTTTATTGTAACCTATGTTCTGTATCTATTATTGTGTAGTGATTTGATGGTACGTTGTCTTGAGGCATTTCAGGATAGGAAATAAGGAACACAGGAAAGAAGAGGAAGAGGAGGAGCAGAAATGTTGAAAATTTATAGATAGATAGATAGATAGATAGATAGATAGATAGATAGATAGATAGATAGATAGATAGATAGATTAATAGATAGATCTCAATTACTCAAAAGTCTAGCAGGATAGGCCACCTTAGGGGAATTAGTTTCTTTTCACTTTTCTATTCTAAGATGCATGCACATGTTTACCCAAATACATACACAGGCTGCCAAGGAGGAGTTTATGTTACGATTGCATTGTGACTTCCTGGAAAGGCTCTCTTTAGGACTGAAAGGAATATTAACTAAAGAGGAGGCTTCCTTCCCACTAGCAAAAGATTCGAGCCAGCACCTGCAGTGATGTCAGCTTTATAGCTCACCTGTCACAAGGCCTCTGTCAGATCAAATTGGAGCGCGGAGAATAAACCTGCAATCAATGAGCGCTTCTCCCTGGAGCCGTGGCTGCAGCCACCACACAATGAAGGGTCCTTGTGAAGGCCGGAGAATAACAGCTGGCCAGCAGCTTTTTGGAGAGCCACTCTCACAGCTGGAGAGAAAATAGCCCTAGTAGCATTGGTGCTCCATTATGGAAGCTGAAAAGTCCTTTCAGGGCGGAAGGGAAGCTTCAGCAGCTGTCAAGGAGCTGAAACGTTGAAAGAGTGCACCACACACTCCCCGTACCCAGCCTCACAATGGGTAGAATGCAGAGGCCATGCCACAGGAAATTAAGGCTCCTTTGGGAAATGAGGGCATTGTGGGTTGATGAGTTCCCTTTGAGAAATCAATAAGTCTTTCAGTAAGTCGTGATATCAAGCCCTTTTCTGTGCTCTGGGAGAAGAGAGCCAGCAAGCTCTCTGGCTGACTCTCTTTTATTCACTCCAGAACAGCCTCCAAGAATAGCAGGGATCTTAAAACGTGGTTGACCTGTGCTCAACAGGTTGTAGTATAGAACTACTGATCAGAAGTATTCCTACCTCAGGGAGATGGAGAGCAGGGTTGTGTAGCACAACGTGTTTCTGCTGCTCCCCCTTTCCAAGGGATTAGTTTATTGAAGAGCTGCTCATATGAATCAGCAGAGACTGAGGGACGTTGCCATAAAATACATCATGAAGCAAGCAATTGGGGGTGAGGGAATGTGGAATCTATGAAATGTTATATTGATGTGGCTGAAACATCAGCATTTCTAGTGAGGGGAAAATCTAGTTTTAGTTAAATAACTTGCCAGATTCTTTCGTGGCAACAATAGTGCATTTTTTAAAACTGATGACGTTCCATCATATCTGGGTCAACAGTTAGCATGCATTGCATGATGGAGAAAAATCAAAGGACTTGTAAATCACTTTAGTAAAAGAAAAAAAATTATTTGGCTAACTAGCAAGAATATAGTGATTGAATGGCTGATCCGGAGTTGGAGAGACCCCAGCAATGATGGAATCTCCAACTATCAGTTCGTTTGGCTGTTCCACACAGAAGAAGCAGAGCAAAGCACTATACCTCCTTGTGCTTCTCTACAGGTAGCAAAATGCCTTAGGACAGACTTGGCAGCTCTGAATTACAACCTCCTGTCCTTCTAAATTCTGCAGATTTTCAACAGCAGTTAAAAATAATTCACTAAATCAGATCCTGAGAGTGAATGTAATATGATGGTAGAGGGTTCCGTTAAAGCGTCCATGTAAAAAAAGCATTCACAGCAAGCCAGTTGTGGGATTCAATTTTTTTTACTACCAGTTCTGTGGGCGTGGCTTGGTGGGCATGGCTTGGCTTGGTGGGGGTGGCTTGGTGGGTGTGACAGGGGAAGGTTACTGCAAAATCCCATTCCCTCCCCACCCCACTAACCTGCTTTCCAGTTCCGTTCTCCTGTGCAGGGCAACAAAAGACGACCCAGCCAATCAGCTGGGACTCGGGAGGCAGAGAATAGATGGGGGCGGAGCCAGTCAGAGGTGATATTTGCCGGTTCTCCGAACTACTCAAAATTTCCCCTACCAGTTCTCTAGAACTGATCAGAACCTACTGAACACCACCTCCGTAGCAAGCTGAAATGACCTTCAGTGGTGACAAGGGGAAGAATCAGTTAGAAACCTATGGTCTCATAAACCAAATTGTTGGTATTCACTCATAGCATGACTAGCATGCTGACCAAGTAGAAAGGGATAAATAATTGATATGGATGGGTTTAAAAGCATTCCAACATCATGCTGTTTACATTATTTACATTGTAACTTCCTTTTCCATTATCTTTCTTTTGAAGTGTAGTGGGCCTAGAGAGTATATAAGACATGGCTCTACCTTTACTCAGGATTGTCCAAGAAGGTTGGGCAGATTACTTATCAGATTACATATCACAACAAACCAAACTTGCATTTCTTGCTGTTTCAACTTCTTGGTTCTGGTCCTGCCCTGCTGTGTGAAAGAGAACAAGGACATTCCCTCTTCTGTATGGCACTCTAATCATCTAAATATAGATAACTATGAAGATAAATCAAAATAGTAGCTACCTTTTTCAGCATCTGCATCACACTACTGGCTCGTGTTCACCTTGTGATCTACTAGAGCACCCAAATCCTTGTCACCTGCATTTTCATAAAGCCCTGTTTACCCAAACCCTACCTTTTATTTTCCCCTTCCAGATGGAGGACTTTGTTTTCCTTGTTTCAGATCACCATTCAACCCTGATTATATCTTACTGAGTTTTCATTTACTTTTTTAAAGCGCTAGTCACTTTTCTTCGTTTCGTGTCTTCTGCAAATTTGATAGTCCTTCTCATCCAGGTCTTTAATGTTAAAAAAAAGTGCAATTTTCAGGAGACCACCGGATGCTACTCCACAAACTGATATGGATGCAGTAATGAGAGGGTGAAATCATTTAGCTGTAAATCTATGTAATTATTATATAATGAAGCCAGATTTTGTAAATGAGAATATAATAGACTTTGTCAAATGCTTTGTTGAGGTTAAGGCATACTACATCCACAGCATTACCCCAATCATACTTCTCACAGAAAAAGGAGAGAGTAAAATGTTAGTCCATCATGAATGACTTGTCTCTGAGAAACTCGTGTTGCTTTTCATTAAGGCATAATGACCATAAATAATTACTTCAGAAACTAATCTTCTGAGACCTTGCCCAACATAGAATTGATGGAATTTCCAGGGTTCTTCTTTACTTTGTTGACAGTAAACAACATTTGCCCTTTTCCACTCTCCTGGGACCTCTTCAGCTCTCTAGGAGTTCTGGAAGATTTTAGTTACTAATTATGCAATAAACTCAGCAAATGCCTATAGCAGCCTTTGAACCTTTTGATGTCAGTTGAGCTAAGTCCCACAGACTCTAAAGGCTACAGGTTATTTTATTAAAGTCTTGATTTCTGCTCTTTAGATGGTCATACTCAGACCAGTGTTCTTCTCCTTACAAAAGAAAAGAAAGGGGTGGAATATTTGTCTGATCAAAGACATGATACAGGAATATTAGCTAAGAAATAGACACAACTCCTCATGAAGGCAACTTAAATGGGAACTATTCATTGAAAACAGTGACACTTTAATATGCCTATGAATACCCACCCAATCCCTGAATCATACAAATGACCAAAACTCCAACTGTGTCTCCTAGATACATATTATTCATATAATACATAGTGATGACACTAACATTTTAAGCCTTTAAAATGGTGACCAAAACAAGTACTAAGGGGGGAAAAAATCCAAACTAGATTCATTTCATTTTTTAACTAGAGGCTGGGTAAATATGTATGAAAGCTTGTTAAAACAACTATCCTGGAAAGATTTTTTTGTAAGTATAGATATCTTCTTGAAATTCCAAAGATTATTTTTACTACATTCCAGAATTGGCTGGGAGACCTGTATAGCTGCCAGCTATTAACTTTCTTAAAATTACAGACCATAGTAAAACTATTCAGGTTTGACAGAAATGGAAGCAACATGTTTTTTTTTTAAATTTTCCTTTCAATCTAAGAAGTTTGGTTTTTATTCATTTACATATATTACATTTATTTTAGGTGCTTTATTCATTTACATACATTACATTTTATTTTAGATGCTTTATTCATTTACATATATTACATTCATTTTAGGTATTTTATTCATTTACATACACTACATTTATTTTAGGTGTTTTATTCAAATACATTTTGGAGGGAGCTCCAAGCTGAACAGATGAATGTAGGTAAAACCTGGTGATTTTTTTCTTCTTCCTTGAGTAGTGTTTGATGATAAAAGCAGAAAAGCACAATGTGATATCATTTCACAAAGGCACAATATGGATCATCCATATGGAGCAGAAGTTTATAATGCCGCAAAGAAGCAAAAATAAATAGAACAGATGTACTTGCAAAATCAAGTCTGCATCCACCCTTGGGTACCTGCTTCAAAGTGTTAAACCCATCTAAGTTTTATCAGACTCTCCAAGCCTGGCTGTATTCCACACAGTGTTAGAGACAGCAAACACACAATTTTCCACAACACTCTTTAAGAAAGATGTGATGCACAGAGTATCTCCAAAGATAGTTCAGGAGGAGCGCCTGCAGAATAAGCATTAGCACATACAAGACTTATAATATGAATCCAACTGGAATCTGAAGGTGTTCTAGTAGTGTCAGTATGCTTTGGAGCAGATCCCAGAATCATGCCCCACGTTTACTCAGATGGGAGACTCACACAAAGCACTCCTGCTAGGAAGTTCAACAACAGTATCATTTGGGCTAAGGCAAACCATGTTTATATTGTTTCCAAGAAATTCTGCCTCATTGTGCCCAGGCAAAGACCAAGGACTGCATTTTTCTCTTTACAATTTAATTACAATTAAATAAATAAAAAAACTAAGCTGTAGAAGAGATACAGTGCCTAGTCTTAGAATTGCCAATGCAGAGATCGAATGGTGGAATGCTTCTGTCTTTTAAGGGTTCACTATCTGGACTATAAAGGAATCTGCCATATGCTAGCCCTAGCAATCTAGGCCTGGGAAAAGATATTTATTTATTAAATTTTTAAATGTTAAATTTTTCTGCTACCCATTTCCCTACAAAGTGACTCATATCAGGTGCTGGGATATATCTGTATCAGCAAAGTTCAGAACCATGCAGGCAATAGTTTTCTCTGGAGCATTTTATGGAATTGCAAATTGGACTTTGAAGAAATCAAATTGAAAAGAGTTTTTGAACTTTGGTATTGGAGAGGATTCTTGGAAATACTATGGATAGCCTTCCAAACAAATGGATCATAATGCAAATCAATTCAGAATACAACACAGATAACAGGCTCAAATTACCTTATTTTAGATAGGTGATACAAAGACTCAGCTGGTTTGAGAAGTCCATAATTTGGGGAAAGGTGGAAGAAAAGAAGAGCACGATCATCAGCAAAGTAAATGGACTCAAGTACAGCAGCAACGGGTGCAATGGTGGAAGGCTTGAAGGGCCAGCCCAGGGCGCCTAGGACAACTCGCCATGGCCAATTTGCCACAGCCAACTTGCTCAGTACAACTCGCCACAGGACAAGAGTTCCATTAATATCAAAGAAATGGCGGAATAGAATCATTAAAGAAAGGATGCAAAAGGAGGGACAGACTGAAATGTAAATGACAAAAATTAAAACAATTTTTTAAATTATTTTAAATAATTAAATTGAACTGTTGAATTGTCCTGCGGTGAGTTGTGCTGCAGTGAGTTGTCCAGGGTGAGTTGGCCACAGCAAATTGTCCCATTTTGCAGCTGAGAAGAGATCATTCTGGAAAAGTTCTATCTACCATATATGGTTGCTAACAGTCAACACCAACTTGACGGGATTGATGGAATTCCACCAAACATGGAATCAAAATTTCCAAAACAGTTGTAAGGTCAGAAGTTTAATAGCGGTGCCAGGGGGAGGAGATACTTAGGAAATAATGTCTCAAAAGTGCTTTTTTTTTTTCAAGAGGCAACTAGACTTTCTGGTTTTTCTCTGAAGACATTTTGCTTCTCATCTAAGAAGCTTCTTCAGTTCTGACTGGATGGTGGAGAACCTCCCATTCCCCACCATCCAGTCAGAGCTGAAGAAGCTTCTTAGATGAAAAGCAAAACATCTTCAAAGAAAAACCAGTTGCCTCTTGAAAAAGCATCTCTGGGACAACCATGACCTGGATAACTGAGAACCTCCATAGACCTTTAGGAGACAATGCTTCTGAAAGTGGACATAAAAGGATATGCCTTGATGCTGCAAGTAGAATTGCTTCTGTGTCCAACAGCTGGAAGGTACTGTCAAAGGGTTGTGATTTAGCAGAGTAGCCACCAATCTGTTGCCTTCTTAGAGTGGAGGAGAATAAATAGCATGCCACATCCCACACACTCCAGCTGTCCCCAGCATCCAGAGCTCTGCTACCTGACTAAAAATAACACAAGAAACTTTGCTGATTTTCAAACAAAAGAGTACCAGGGGAAGACTAGTTTCAGAAGACAAGGGAGAGGTAAATAGAATTGTTAAGGGATATCTGGGAACATCTCATAGTAGGAAAGGAAGTGAGGATTTTATTTTAAACTAAAATGCTTTTCAAAGCACAATACTATCCCTTTGAGTGTTAAAAATATTAAATGAAAGGGAACCATTTTATCACCTCTTTCTTCACTTTTTTCCCCTTAAAATTTCATATTTTGTCAGGACAGTATACAGTAGGCAACCCTTGGCTTTTGTGGAAAGAATACCCTGGTTCATGCAGAAATGCAGCCTTTCTGCTACAAACCATTCCCTGCTGATCAATATGCTTTCATTCAGTTTTAGGAGTAGTTTGTCGTGTACCACTGAATCAAAGGATTTACAGAAGTCTATGTAGATTGCGTCTATTGCTTTGCCCTGATCGAGTTGTGTAATCCATATGTTTTTGCAGTGTAAGAGTTGCAGATTACATAACAGATAATCAGAGTTGGAAGGGACTTTGTAGGTCATCTAGTCCAACCCCCCCCGCCCAAGCGGGAGACACTACACCATTTCTGACAAATGGCAGTCCAATATCTTCTTGAAAATCTCAAGTGATGGTGCTCCCACAACTTCTGAGGGCAAGCTGTTCCGTTGGTTGATTGTTCTCACTGTCAGAAACTTTCTCCTTATTTCCAGATTAAATCTCTCCTTGTTCAGTTTCCATCCATTATTCCATGTCTGGCTTACAGGAGCTTTAGAAAATAGCTTGACCCACTCCTCCCTGTGGCTGCCCCTCAAATATTGGAAGACCACTATCATGTCTCCCCTGGCCCTTCTCTTTACTAGACTAGCCAAGCCCAGTTCCTGTAACCGTTCATTGTATGTTTTAGCCTCCAGTCCCCTAATCATCCTGGTTGCTCTTCTCTGTACTTTTTCTAGAGTCTCAACATCTTTTTAATAATGTGGTGACCAAAACTGGATGCAGTACTCTTACGAAGGCTTTATAGAGTGGTATTAGTACTTCCCTTGATCTTGGCTGTATCCCTCTGTTCATACAATTTAGGATTGCATTAGCTTTTTTGGCGGCTGCTGCACACTGCTGGCTCATATTTAGCTGGTTGTTCACTAAGACTCCAAGATCCCTCTCACAGTTACTGCTATTGAGCCTGGTTTCACCCAGTCTATATGTGTACTTTTGGTTTTTCTTGCCTAAGTGTAGGACTTTATTTTTCTCTACATTGAATTTCATTTTATTAGATATGGCCCAGTGTTCTAGTCTGTCAAAATCCATATGGATCTTGAGCCTATCTTCTTGGGTGTTAGCTATTCCTGCCAGCTTAGAATCATCTGCAGATTTGGTAAGTTCCCCTTCTATTCCCTCATCTAAGTCGTTAATGAAGATATTGAAGAGTACTGGGCCTAAGATGGAACCTTGTGGCACCCCACTGCTTACTTCCCTCCATGTAGACTTAGACCCATTAAGGACTACTCGTTGAGTACGGTTTGCCAGCCAGTTGCGAATCCATCTAGTGGTGGTGCTATCTATTCCACCTTTTTCTAGCTTACTAAGAAGTAGGTTGTGGTCTACTTTATCGAATGCCTTGCTGAAATCTAAATATATTATGTCCACAGTATTTTGCTGGTCTACTAATTTAGTCACCGTGTTGAAGAATGAAATAAGATTGGTTTGGCATGATCTGTTTTTATAAACCCATGCTGACTGCTAACTACTTGTTTCTAGATGTTGGCAGATCTGTTTTTTATTATCTTTTCCAGTATCTTCCCGGGTATTGATGTTAGGCTGATTGGTCTATAGTTTCCTGGGTCTGGTTTTCTTTTTCCTTTTTTGAAGATGGGAACCACATCAGCTCTTTTCCAGTCCTCTGGTAGATCCCCGGTGCTCCAGGATTTTTGAAAGATATGGTGCAGTGGTTCTGAGATGACCTCTGCCAGCTCCTTTAAAACTGTGGGATGTAATCCATCAGGCCCCGGTGATTTGTTTTCATCAAGATCAGACAGGTGTTCTCTTACTATTTTATTTTATTTTTTTGCTTATTTTAACTTTTATTTCTGGTCTGTCTTTTACAGTTATGTTTTTGGTGGGCTGAGCTATAGTTTCTTTTTGCATGAAGATGGATGCAAAGAATGAGTTAAGCAGTTCTGCTTTCTCTCTGTTGCCTGTTATTCCTTGCCATCTTCTCTCTTTAGTGGACCGACTGTTTCCTTGATTTTTTTCTTGTTATTTATATGTTGGAAGAAACTTTTTTTATTATCTTTGACTTTTGTTGCAGGTCTTTGTTCGTTCTGAGCCTTTGCTATTCTGACTTCATCTTTGCAGATTCTGGCTATCTGCTGATATTCTGCCTTAGTTGTGTGTCCTTCTTTCCATTTTTTGTACTTGTCCTTTTTTTCTTTCAATTTGCCAGAGAGATCTTTGTGCAGCCATGCTGGTTTCTTCTTGGATTTCTTGTTTTTCTTTCTCAGTGGTATTGTGCTGATCTGGGCTTCTATGATCATACTTTTTAGAGTTTCCCAAGATTCTTGAGTTGTTTTCACCTTTAGGATTTTCATCCATGGAATCTTTCCCAAGTTCTCTCTGAGTTTACTGAAATCAGCTCTTTTAAAATCCAAGACTCTGGTGTTATTATGTTCTGTTGCTTGTGTTTGTGTTATGTTGAATTCTAGTATGACATGGTCACTCTCACCCAAGGTTCCTGCAGTTTCAACTCCCTCTATCACTTCTTCTCTGTTTGTAAGAATTAAGTCCAGTATGGCTGTCCCTCTAGTTTCACCCTCTACCTTTTGGACAACAAAGTTGTCAGCTAGGTTGGTTAGGAACTTATTTGATTTCTCACTTGGTGCAGAATTAGTTTTCCAATTGATATCAGGATAATTGAAGTCTCCCATTACTATTGTTGTGTGTTTACTGCATATGTTTGTTAGTTGGCTGGCAAAAAGGACATCTATATTTTCTGCTTGATTAGGTGGCCTATAATATACACCTATGGCCATGTCATTCTTTCTTGACCCATATGCATTCTAGGAGGTTTTCATTTTTGGTTTCATGCATTTCTGTAGGAATATAGTGGTCCTTTACATACAGTGCAAATCCACCTCCTCTTTTATGGGGTCTGGTTTTTTTTTTAATAGTTTGTATCCTTCTACCAGTATGTTCCAGTCATGGGTTTCATCCCACCAAGTTTCTGTTATTCCAACTATATCATATTTACCTTCATGTATTCGTAGTTTGAGTTTACCCTGTTTGTTCCCCAGACTTTGTGCATTTGTATATAGGCACTTGAGATCTTTATGTCTGACACTGTGTTTATTGTCTACATAACCTGTGTTGTGCCTGCCTGCCCCGTCTTTCTTGCCACCTGTTTGATTAGTGCACATGGTATGGCACTCACTATTAAATGCTTGGTTTTGGCATCAAGGTTGATAATCTTACCTGCACAAATATCTATTTTGCATGCACTGGTATCCTTATTAGTTTTAGGTTGCTGGGGACAGAGATGTTCTGAATCCATTAATTCTCTGTCCCACTGTTCAATTTAAATGTTTATCCAGGAAATCTGTGAATTTAATGCCAAGTAACTCAGTCCCTTTCTTTGATGGATGCAAACCATATCTTTTGTACAGTTTTTCATTGGACCAGCTGCAGACATCATGACTAATAAAACCAAAGCCTTCCCTTTTACATCACTCCTTTAGCCACACATTAAACTCTGCTACATGCTGCCCTTTCCCTTTCCCTTTTCATAGAAAAGATAGGCACATAATGGACTTTGTCCAGTAACTGCTGATAAGAGCTCTCAAAAGGAAGCTCAGATTCTGCTATAATCTGGGAGGATTCCACACATCTATAATTAGATAATAGAAAATGTCCCCCACCAGAGCAACCTATTGCTGATCAAGGCTTCCTAACTACCCAAGGAACACACATAAGGTGCCAGTGGAATCTGGGAAAGATGGAGGGCACAGCAGAATTCATGTTTCTATGCTGGTTGCATTTTATGTCTTTTAACACCAAATCAGTGCTAGAGCCAGTTTGGTTCAGTGGTTAAGGCACCAAACTAGAAATCAGGAGGCTAAGAGTTCTAGTCTTGCCTTAGGCATGGAAGCCAGATGAGTGACTTTAGCCAGTCACTCAGTCTACCACCTCACAGGTTGTTGTTAATATAAATAAAATAAAAGCAAATGAACAACGTGCAAACTTGTTTCCCCCAGCAGCTGGTTTAGTATATTCCCAGACACACCTTTGGAAAACATTGGTATCTTTTCATATTTCCCCCCATAATCTTGCCCTCATTTGAAAAAAGGGGTTATATTGAAATCCCACATTGAAATGGGGTAGCCATTAAAATTTCTGCCTACTCGTCCCAGTGTTTCATCCACTTTTACACTTGGCAAAATCTGGGTTTTCCCAATCAACAGTAGACAAATGTGATAATGGATATTAGCTGAAGCAGGGAGGAAAGAAGAAAAGATGTTGTGGCCCTGTTAGACAGGTTTGTCAGATATGAAAATGATCTCCTCAGTTTATAGCACGTTTTTCAGGAGCTATGTGGCAACAAGGAGAGGAACAAAACTGTTTGCCAGGCAGAAGAAAAGAAAGTAACAGCCAGATTATATTTCCACACTGGGAAACGGAAGCCATGTTGGCTCAGGAATTCTGGGAGTTGAAGTCCATAGGTCATAAGGAGCTATAGATGCTCACCCCTGCTCTGGATGCATAGCTGCAAACAACTTCCTACAATCCTCAAAATATGTTAAAATGCCTTTTGAGGGTGAGGGAGGAACAGGATGACATTTCAGCCCCCTCTCATGCCTACAGTGGTTTTTCCCCACCTCCCCTCAAATGTTTGTAGGTAAACAGCAAACATAGCCCCAAGGAAGATCTCTTTCCTTTCATATCTTT
Source organism: Notechis scutatus (assembly GCF_049901735.1). Taxonomy (NCBI): domain Eukaryota; kingdom Metazoa; phylum Chordata; class Lepidosauria; order Squamata; family Elapidae; genus Notechis; species Notechis scutatus. The sequence continues at coordinate 132,428,740 of NC_142009.1, read as the reverse complement.
CAGTTCATTTAGATTTACCACAAGCTACATGTGAATGATGAGTTCATATATGATATGGTACATTGCATCCCGTTTCTTTTTTATTTCTCTAGCCCAAGGACTGAACGGCTCTGCATGTCTCCACCTTATTAAATATGCATGACTCCGGGTGGGGGACATACATGGCATAACATTCAGTCGCCTTGAGGAACTTCTGAGGTTTTACAATGGAAGATGTGGAAATCCACTTTCGTTTTTAGAGTGTAATTCCTGTGTTGGTAAGCCTCTGCTCTGCAAAATAATTTAGAAGACAAATTGGGGGAAAACATGAAGTACTGTAGAAAACCAACAATCCTGTACCGTAAGATCTACTTCAAAAATTACAGTGTTATTTCATATGCTAAAAAAAAGCTATTGACCCATAGCTCGTGGTATATAGTACATATGGACTACTAATTTTAAGTATAAAAAAGTGAAAAACCTTCAGTAACCTTAAGGTCTCCCTTCCCAAATCCTCTTTCATCCATGGATGCTTGTCCTAGACTGTTCATGGGTGCTGCTTGATGGACAGGAAAACATAGTTGTGATTGTGCCATACAACGTGGCCGCTCAGAGACCATGCAAAACATCAGGCACTCTTCATGGTTGTGGGGGGGAAAAGTGCTTGGGGACAGTGAGGGATACACTGCTTCATTATTAGTGGTGCTTAATGGATTCCTTTCTAGCCAAACTTAATAAACGGTAATGATAGCTCTTTATACGTCTTGATGATTAAAATCACAAAAGTAATTGGATATGATATGAAATGGACTGAAAGCTTGGAAAGAAATAATCTTAGAATAAACACAAGGACCCTTGAAATCTCCTCAGTTGCTCCTGGATGAAGTTACCTGGTTAAGAATGAAGAAATGATCTGCCCAGCATCCCTGCAGACTGTTGGTCCTGCTTTCTCTAATCTTCTGAACTCATGGCGAAGTTGACCTCTCATGGCTGTAATATCATGAAGCACAATGCAGAGGAGAATTGGATTTGTAGTTGAGATTAATAATGAACCAAACAGACACTGCATGGAGATAAAATGTGTTCTTCCACCCTAATGGCTACTGCTGTTATTGGAACACAAAGACCTGGAATCTTGATAACTACAGTTCAAGGAAATTCATATCCATGCCTCCACAATCAGTCAGTCAGTCTGTCTGACTGTCTGTCAGTCAATCAGTCAGTCAGTCTGTCTTATCTATCTATCTATCTATCTATCTATCTATCTATCTATCTATCTATCTATCTATCTATCTCCAGCTTTTATATTATATATACTAAAGATTGTAGTCCATCGTAGTCCAGCAATAAACAATAAACAAACTGGTGCCCTCCAGATAACTTTGGAATATAACTCCCATCACCCCTTATTTGCCATAAATTTGCCATCCAAAACATCTAGCTGCTCACAGTTTTCTTACCTATTGTAAACATGAAAAAAAAAAAAAGAAACTAGTCAGGCAATATCACCAGTGTATTTAGGAGATATAATTACAGCCTGTGCATATTTAGCTAGGAGAAATCTTCACCTAACCTAAGTGATGCATAGATTCCAGTTGCAAGAGCTTTAACTTCAGCTGGCAGAAATGCAGTCTTTGGCTTTTGATTAAGAATCTAGATAATATTGTAATTATTAGTGTCAAGTAGATACTGTATAAGTTAATTGGAAAACTAAAGAACAAGGCTTTGGTTATCAGTCCTCAATTATCCCAGTGAGTTCTGTCCTTCAGTGGTCCTTTGTGTCACTGATATTACCATATGTACCTACATCTATGTCCTACACAGCAAGATTAAGAGAATTTTTAAGCCATCTTACAGACATGCTTCCCCTTCTTGCTGTCTTTCTTGGTAACTTTATGATTATGACTATCTTTATGAAAGATACCTCCTTGGGGCTAAATAGAAGGGGCTAAGCTCTTGTCCTTAGGCAGGCCGAAAGCTACTTTGACATAATTTGCTGCCTCCACTGGAGATTGGGACTTTGCCCAGTGCTGAGAAATGGTGTTGCCTTCATTTATGGTGGAGAGGTAGGCCACACAAAGGACAAGGACAGTTATATATTTCCATAGCTTTGTGGGCTTGCTCTAGGTTTGTGCAAATGTTTTTCTATAAGATGCATTCAAAGAGAGTATCCAACTATCCCAGACAGTCAGATTACTCTTGGACATGGGCTTAAAGCTACTCCAGAGGAGCACAATACCAGAGTAAAATTTGACCAGTGACTAAAGTCAATGGTCTAAACATTGGCTCAAAGCTATCACCTCCCCTGTCCCAGAGCTGATTAAGAAGACTAACTGGTGGATGCTTCCCACCAGCTAGTGATGTTGAGTGAGAAGGAGAGAATCAAAAACCAGGTGATTCCATCAATATGTAACCTTTATTTATTTATTTCTAAAATTTATTTGCTGCCCATCTTACCATAGGGCAATGGTGACTAACCTTTTTGGACTTCTGTGCCAAAAATTGTGCGCATGCTTGCACACTCACGTGCCAACACCCAGAAGGCAGTGTACCCCCACCACACCCCCTACACATGTGTGCGCAATCCCCCACCAGCTAGTGATGCACTGTACCTCACAGCTGATTTTTGGCCAGTTTGAGGCCTTTTTCGGCCTCCCAAAGGCTTGAGGAAAGCTTCTGAAGGCTTCTGCAGGCTTTGCAGGCCGAAAACTGGCCCAGTTTCATCACTTCTGGTATTTTTGGAAAAATAAGAAGTGACGAAATGGGCCCAGTTTTCGGCTTGCAAAGCCTCCAGAAGCCTGCAGAAGCTTTCCTCAAGCCTTTGGGAGGCCTGAAAAAGGCCTCAAACCTGCTGAAAATCAACTGTGAGGTGCACACATGTGCAGTGAGGTAAGTTTGCCTGCAGCTCATGTGTCGGCACGAATGGCTCTATGTGCCACCTGTGGCACACGTGCCATAGGTTCGCCATCATGGCCATAGGGTAATTCTGGACAGCTTACAGTCATAAAAATATGTCTATACATGTACAATTAAAAACATAATTAAAACCAAACATTAAAACCTAAGGACACATGGGTAGAGTTGGGTGTATGTAAAATGGGGGGAGGTGGGATCTGTTGCTCGATCAACCACTTCCACTGTGCTGTTCCCCCATTGGGACCCCAAGCTGACTGGAAAACCACATCTTTAGGCCCTTACAAAAAGATAGGAGAGTTGGGCCTAACCTCACATCAGGAGGCAAGATATTCCAGAGGGCAGGAGCAAAATAGTAGAGAAGGCCCTCCTCCCAGTGGTGGGATTCAAAAATTTTTACTACCAGTTCTGTGGGTGTGGCTTGGTGGGCGTGGCAGGGGAAGGATACTGCAAAATCTCCATTCCCTCCCCACCCCACTAACCTGCTTTCCAGCTCCATTCTCCTGTTCAGGGCAACAAAGAAAGACCCAGCTGGGACTTGGGAGGCAGAGAATAGATGGGTGCAGGGCCAGTCACACGTCTCAAAATTTCCACTACCGGTTCTCCAAACTACTCAAAATTTCCGCTACCAGTTCTCCAGAACTGGTCAGAACCTTTTGAATACCACCTCTGCCTCCTCCAGCCCGAATAATCGGAATAATAAACTCTGTCAGGAAGAGTGATATGGGTCAATCCCAGTGGGATGAAATGGTCACTCAAGCAACCTGGATCCATGTCATGAAGGACTTCACCAACACCTTGAATTATATCTGGAAGCAGACTGATAACCAATGTAGCTCACGGAGCACTCACAGAGAACTTAAGGCTCCCAAAACTCCGTGCACTTCCACCAAGCTGCCCATGCTGCTGTTAACATGAATTTGCCTTGTACATCATAAAGAAGGAAAGCATCATTTATCAATATAGCATCTATGGCAGGATAGATACTATCAATAGGACAGAAAATTTTACAACTCTATATGTTTATCTAGTTCAAGAAATGGTAGACTGTATTTTAATTTGATTCTGAAGAAGAGTTCAACGTTAGCCATGATAATGCTACCAATTTTACAAATGCTAACAACCTTTATATAATATTCTTATAGCTAACAACGGTTCATGTAGCATGTCCATTATACCACTTTATAAACTTAATTTATAGCAATACAACTCCTGTCTCTGCTAATGATACATTACCAGAATGATGGCTGGATGATGCTATAAACATCTAATAATGAAATGCTCACAGTTTTTTTATTTCTATATAAATACATGTCTAGTGTATCCATAGGCTACAATCTCACCCATGAAGTACTACAGCTTATTAAATTAATTGGGACACCTGTAATATTTGATTGTTGAAGCCCATTAATGACACAAGCAGCCTTCTAACTACAAAATGCATATTGTGCATGTGTGTATTCAGTAGCTTCTCAAGAACATTTTTGCATAATGGTTTTATTTGGTAATTTAAGTTGAACAACTATAAGAAAGCAAGCTGTCTTTGCACTCGCTTCCCTTAAAATGCATCCTAAAACTAAAATATACTACACAAACAGCAGGCTGGATTCTTTTATCAAGCTGCCACTTATGCCCGAAGCAGGATGCTTATAGTTCTGTGTATTTTTATTATAGTTGGGTTAAAAAAAAACTTTCAACCTAAGAGACTCAAGCAGCTGTGAATCAATATCATACGGCTGCGATTTCTATGGCAACCAACTTTGGTACTGTGAAAAAATGAAAAGTGTACATGAATGTACATATGGATTTCCTCCCCTGGCATGCTTATTCAGAGTTCTTTGAACTGAGAGAAAGAGAGAGAGAGATTTTCCTAACCGTATACACATCTCAGTAAAATCTCACAGTGATGATGTGATTTAAGGTTGTTGGTGGCATAATGTGGATTTTAAGGGCCTGTCAGACCCTTAACTAAAACCTCTAACTAAAAATTATCCTTGACTCCATTTGTTGAGAAAGGTATAATTTTATTAGAAATCAAGTGCATTGCAGTAACCCATAGCCAGAACTGAGAATTGTGCACCAAAATCCCTAAGTTCAACTTTTCTCTCCCTTAACTGCCTCCCATCGCTGACCCCTCCATGACCAATCAGGTTCAAGCAAGATGTTTTCAGAATAGTCACTTCAAGTGTAAGTTGGTATGTAGCTGCCTTCTCCTCGCATTTGGGTGACCCTGAAGCAGCGTCTCAGGGAGATTCAGAAGTTACTTTCATTTTCCCCCAAGAATTGTCCCTCCCATTCACCCTCCCTAGAGTTTATGGCAGACTGTCATCCCACAATAGCAAAGCATACAAGCAAGCATAAGGTGGCAGCTGACAAGGCCATTCAGATAATGCTGGATATGCAAAAGCCCATTGAAACCAGTACAACTCATTGATGAATTCCATTCCTTTATTTCATGGTCTAGGGTCCTCTTACTATCCTCTTTTCAAAAAAGAATGATAAGGGTTTAAAAAAAATTGTTGTTGTTTTCTCCTTTCTTTCACAAGGTCCAAGATAACTTCTAAAAGAAACCTTTGAAGGCAGTTGGGCAATTCTCTTTCAGCTCATCCTATTTCACAATGTTTTTTAGTGGGGGGCGGGGTTTATATATATGCCACATTGAGCATCTGTACAGCATGCAAATTAAATAAAAAAAAATTCAGGCTACTCAATATGTATTCAGACAGTTTTACCTTTTACTCAGTTTCTCCTTTAATAGGGGAGGCACACAGTCAAGATATTTTTAAGGCTTCCCTATCTCCTCTTCTTCTTCAGTTTGATCAGCAAGACAAGCACAAGCAACCCATATTTTACAATGTCTACAACAGCAAAGCAAGAGATAAGCAGCTGAGTTGCAATGTGTAAAAACCTCCCAAAGCAAAGGGGACCATTTTATGATTTCCCTCCTCCACAACAGAGCAAAACTTTGGACTTCACTTATTCTAGGAGACTCTGGATAGGCCCCCTCTGACTCTTAGAGGCCAAGCATTTTGCTTTTTCAAAGTATTTTAAGTATTGGACTGATGGAAAATGGGCACCCTGTTCTCTAAGGATCAAAAAATATGGCCCTGGTTAACTGACTAGGAACAAATTCTGCCCTAGGAATAAATACAGTCAACATGGAGAGCCATTTACCACCTTGCAGAACTATGCAAAGCCTCCACAACATATGGGAGCAGGTATAAAGTGTTTTTTTAAAAGCACTAAAGCAGCCACATTAAAAGCCGTTCTCTGCTGTTTCCTCATCCAGAGCCACTTCTCTTCTTTTGAAACCTTGAGAAATAGATGTTTCCTACCAGCTTCTTTGTGTAACAATACAACCTCTTTTGAAAGCTCCCACCAAAACCCCAAGTACAAAGAAAGGGTTTTCTATTGTTGCAACTTTACAGATGGGCGAACATGCCTATTTTGATTTTTTTTTTTTCCCCTCCACAGTATTCCATTAATCTATGAAGTTTCTTTCTTTTTTTTCTCAATTTATCATTTTTCTAAATCTAACTGTAATGTTTAGCTTAATGAAGAGAAGGCCCAGGGGAGAAATGGTAGTTCTCTTTCAATACTTGAAGGACTGTCAGAGGGAAGAAGGTGTTGATTTATTCTCCAGAGTACTTGAGGGCAGGACAACATGCAACGGGGTGGAAGCTTGTCAGAGGGAGATTCAATCTGGACATAAGGAGAAGTTTCTTGTCAGTGAGAATGATTAGTCAATGGAGCAACTTCCCTCTCAGAGTTGAGGGTGCTTCCATCAGTGGAGGTCTTCAAAAAAAATATTGGACAGCTATTTGTCTGGGATGCTGTAAGGAGTCCTGCCTTGGGGGGAGGGGTGTTGAACTAGAAGACCTCATGTTTGTTTAAAAATGGGTGAACTGCCTTGCAAAAGTAATAGCAAGGAAAAGGAAAAAAGAGGGGAGTGGAACAGAGTGGAGAGGGGAGGGGAGGAGAAGGGGAAGGGGAAGGGGAAGGAAAAGAATGGAAACTTTCTGAATCCTAATTAAGTTTGAAGATTGTACATGATTCTAAAATACAAAATTAAGTTAGTTTGCCTTTAAATGCAAATTAAATACATTTCTCCCCAGCTTTTACATTGTATGGATAATATGCTGTGTGTTAGGGTTCTTGTGAACTATTTAATTTGTCCTAGCTTTTAAGACTGGAATAAAGTTGTTTTTAACCTAGTATATTCGGTATAAATGAGTCCCATATTTCATTATACTTGCCCATACAAAGTCTATGTCCATAGGCAATCTGCTCATGTGGCAAAAAAAATCATATAGATGTATTAGAAATATATACATACTTGTACTTGAATATTTGCATTAAATATATGTAGAATTATAATTTACAATGACATATCATATTATATTTTCTCTTTCCTCTATGGTATTTCAATTTTGGGGGGATTTTTTTTTCTTTTTGACAATTATTGTTGTGTGTTGCTTTTTTCTTTATGCTATTATTTATTTATTAAATTTATATGCTGCCCATCTCACTGTGAAGCAATTGCAGATGGCTTACAACACCACAAAAGCACAGCATAAAAACAATTAGAATTAGAATGTTAAAAACATGAATCATTTAAAATTAAAACATTCAAAGTTATTACAGGTATAACCATTTGTGTAGTGACCGTTTGAAGTTACAATGCCACTGGAAAAAAGTGACATGACCATTTTTCCCACTTACGACCATTGAACATCCCCATGGTCACATGATCAAAATTTGGGCACTTGGCAACTGGCATGTGTTTATGACAGTTGCAATTCCCAGGGTCATGTGATCGCTATTTGAGACCTTCTCAGCCAGCTTCTGCTAAGCAAAGTCAATGAAGGAAACCAGATTCATTTAAAGACTACATGATTCACTTAACTGCAGTGATTTGCTTGACTACTATGGCGAAAAGGTTGTAAAGTGAGGCAAAACTTAAACCTCACTAAACTCACTGCCCTTGCCTAGCAATAGCAATGTTAGACTAGGCTCAATGGTGGTTGTCAGTTGAGAATTGCCTATAATTGAAAAGCATCAATAAACAAATAAGAGAAAAACCAGACAGCTTTGGGAGCCACAAAAAGGAAAGAAGCTTCTTGACTAGAGGTATCTACAGCTACACCTTTGCAACACCAGCCTGGGTCCCAGGCTGACAATCTTTAAATAATGGTGACCAGAAAAATGCCCACTTCAGCAGCTATAGAGATGGCGTCTTTGAGGTTGAGCATGAATAGTGGGGCGGCCGAGGACCCTGGGAAGCGATTAGACACGGTATCCAAAGGGAGACCAAATGCTTCATCTTACAAAAGTTCCATCTTGCCAAAGGACAGATAAAAATAGCTAGCAGGCTCCTCAGCATGTTAAGCTTCCCTAGCATGAGCAAGGCAGGAGAGAAGCTATGACAGAAGGAGAAAATATGCTTGGGAAAAAGTACATCCATCTAAACTGGACATACTGGCCTAGCCATTCAAAACTCCAGAAGGCTTTTGTTCGAACGGCCTCTTTGGAGAGAGCTGGTGGGTGCAGATGGGGACGTGCTCTCAAAAATCCTTTCAATGGGAAGGTCTTCCTTTTAACCTGTCTTCTTGGCTTCCACCTGAGAAAGACCAAAAGTCCAAGCAGATGCTTTTAAAAGAAGTCTGGACCAAATGAGGAGAATAGCTGAAGCCGAGAATTCAGAAACAGATGGGGAAGGAGAGCAGAAGCTCCCATGATAGCTACCAGCATTGATACTGCCAACTTGCAGGCCATCTGTCCAGCATTTCAAACCACGACAGCGAAAAGAGAAAAAGAACGAGAAAAGGAAAGGAAAGGAAAAGAGAAGAGAAGAGAAAAGAAAAGAAAAGAGAAAAAAGAAAAGAAAGCCAGAATTCAAGGAAAATGAACACCATGGGAGCAATGAGAGACTGCAGGGACTTAAAGCTGAAACTTTAAATAAAATGTTCAAAAAAGGCTTTCCATACCAGCAAAGACTATCAAAAAAACTATTAAGATGTAAACAAAGGCCAAAGCTTTTATTACTTAATTTCAGGTTTTCATATCAGCTCGGCATGTAACGGTTGCTAGCTATTTAATCAAAACTTAATTATATCATCATTGATGCAAAAGGCATAATGTTTGATGATTTGGGTGGGTGGGGGTCACAAGTACTGGAATTTTTGCAGAAAATCTATTTTTGTGATGACTGATGTACAGCTAGTTCCAGTTGCTCTGATACAGTTCCAATTTTCGGTTTTGGTTCAGTTCCTTTAATTCCAGTTGCCCTGATATTCAATTCAATTCAATTATATTCTTTTGGTAAAAGCAATGAGCCTTTTTAAAGCAGAATGAGTTTTTGAATGCAAGGTTTCAAAATCTGCATGTTCTTATAGAAGCATATTTGTGTATGTGTGTGGCTGGGAGCGGGGAGGCATTCCTTTAGGACGTTTTAGCCCCATGTTTCATAAAGTGGCACAAGCAAATTATCCTGCTTCAGAGACATTATGTGAAGACCCAGCTCTCTGGAGAAAGATCTAATGCTGGGAAAGATGGAAGGAAAGAAAAGATGGTGACCATCAGTAGCAACGTGAATGGACTCAGGTACAGTAGTGATGACTGCTCCATTTGAAAACTTGAAAGTCCAGGTTAGGGACAGATGATCATGGAGAAAATCTATCCAAGTAGTTGCTAAGGGTCAACAACAACTTGAGGGTGCATAATCATCATTTTTAAGGTGGAGATCAACCTTCTCACCCCAAAAGCATAGAGCAAGAGACCTTTCCCTCCCTTTCAGTTATTTCTAGACGAGTGCCCAAACTGAAAAAGCCAAAATGACCCCAAAAACATTTTTAAAAAACCATATCCAGAAGTCTGTGTTTTCAGAAGTACCAGAAAAGCTTTAGAAGGAGCAAAATCAGGCCAAGGAAGATTGTATCACTGCAATGGAATGCAGACTGATCATAGACTTTTGAGGGAGAAAAAACTCCTCAAGAGGATCAGGGGATGGAAAGGAGCGTTCCCAATAATCAACATACTATTGGAGGTCTCTTCAGAGCTGATACACATGCTCACTTATGACTTTAATACCATTTATTTCCATTTCCACAGAAATCCCCTATTGCCATTCCCCACCCTATTGCTCCAAAGCTAAAAAAAAGTCTTCTATGAGGGTTGGCAATTAGTCCAAATGATTGCTGAATTAGATTTATTCACCTTCAAGAGGTTTGTGGGTATGGGTGGTGAGCTTACATACTGGTGTAGATGCTATACTAGCTCTTTGTTTTAACATAGTCTCTCCAAATTGAATCACCAGAACCATTTATTTTAAAATTGATTTTCAATCAAACAGTTTACCCTTCCTTCTGAAACTACTTTTTAATACTTTCGTCCACTGTCCATATCAGAGAAAACCTTTATAGATAGGTACTATAAAAAGGATAGACTAGTGAGGTGAAGCTGGACGCCTCCCAAATTTTTAGTTCACGTACAACCTCCAAATCATGAAAATCCATTCATGCTGAGGAGAAATACTTTTAAGAAACACTACATTTTTTAGCAATCATTTGTATCCAGGAGACCTTGATGGCCAATATCACAAATAGAAAATCCAGATTTAAATTCCAATGTAAATGTTGGTTTGATTGTGAATGTATCAAAGCTAATTAGTGGGCAGATGCAGGGCCTACAGGACTGGGAATGGTCATTCATTGTTCAACCCTCTATTGCAGGGGTGTCAAACTCACAATAACACACTGTCATTATATGAAGTATTGCAACTTTTTCTCCCTTCACTAAAATGGGGGGTGGGCATGGCCAGCACATGATGCATCTGGCCTGCAGGCCATGAGTTTGACACCCCTGCTTTATTGGAACCAAAAGCATTTTATATTTTTGCTGAAAAAGAAAAAGCAGGGGACTCAGCTGGCGTAAGTTAGCCCAGACAAAAATTAAAATAAAGAACCTCCGCATTTTAGTACCTTGTAGCCAATGCTTCCCAACATTTCCCTGGGACAGTTAAATTAATGGCACCTGAGGTTTGGATTGAAATACAATGTTCATTTAAGTGAGCCAACTCCTGAGTTAACTTTAGATCATATTTCAGACTGGCCTCCAGCTCGCTCTCTGAAACTTCCAAATGGATGGTCAAGAAAGCTAAAAACTGAATCACAGAACTAATCAATTCAGAGTTCTCACAAATCATCAGGCTCAAATTCTCATATTTATGACTTATTATGCAAAGGTCCAGGTCCCATGAGAAGTCCACAATGCTGGGAAAAGTGGAAGATACAAGGAGGACAACCAGCAAGAAGGTGAATGGAGTCTATTACAATATTGATGGGTGCACCACAGAGAGACCTGAAGGGCCAGGGGTGTCAAACTCACGTCATCATGGTGGCATCACGTGACATGTCAGGAGTTTTTTTCTCCTTTGCTAAACCAGCCTGGGGGGGGGGACAGCACGTGATGCATCCGGCCCGTGGGCCATGAGTTTGACACCACTGATCTAAGTGATAACTAAGAGTGAACACTGAGCTAATAGCATATAATCTATCTCTTAATCAACTACTCAGCTAAGAAAACAGAAAAACAACGAGAGATGATCTGACTCTACCCCGATCTCTAAAGGATAATTCTGGACTGTGAGTTTCAAAACTGGCTTTTTATTGACCCTCAAATGAACACTTTTTCCAGATTCCTGATGAATAAAGCCAATGAATTAAGTGCCAATCTGTAACAAAGAAGAAAAGCTTGTCTCCTAAATAAAAGCAGCAAGCTGCATGCCATATGCCTCCATGGGAAATTAACTGATTGGCTATTCAGGGTACGGTACTGATCAAAGAGCAAGCTGGGTTCAAATTGGGTCAATCAACACTTACTTAAGTGTTAATGTGCTGCACCATCTAGTGGAAAAATATTCTGACTACAGGGATCTCTTTAGTTCAACTTTACTGGTTTTAAGCTAGCATTTGAGTCAATGCTCTGGGTCAGGCTTGCAGTCATTGCAAATTATTTCTTTGATGATAAGATTTTATGATGTTATGAAAACATCTCAATGCAAGTCAAATGTTGACCCTGATTCAAAAAAAGGTGAGCCACCTTTTTATTTACTTTTACATTAATTCCATAATTTTTAAGCTTTGTCCAAATCTGAATTCTATCCATTTCAGCTTGCAAAAGAATTCTTTCTTTTGCTGATGAACCCAACCAGTCCATAATGTAACCAGATAAAACATCCAAATTCTTCACTTATAACCTGGTAGGATAAGACTCATCATCAACTGTGATAAAAGAAACAATACTATTGGTCTTCTCAGTTCGCTTGGTAGTCACAACCATTTCTGGAAGATAACTAATTAAGCTTTTAACTTTTCATTACTTTTCTATACCACATAGTAGGAATAAATAAAAACTCTCATTGATAAGGGCTACAGATCTGTTCAGGCAATTTTTCATTTTGCCTGTAATAAAAATGGCATCTACGGTATGTACCAATGCTATAAACATCTTTACAGCTAAGGATTAGCTTTCTGCTATATGGATCACAAATCTGCAGATTCCAATACTTTTTTTTTAAATTCACCAATCTGTTATCAGTTACTTTCTAGGAAGGGTTACTACATTTGGCTCTATACCTTTTACTGTTTAGAGAGCTTCAGTATAGTTCTGCTTGATCACTCTCTCTCTCTCTCTTTCTCTCTCTCTTTCTCTTTCTCTCTTTCACACTTACTTTAATTCTGTCTGAAAACTTTAGATCTTATTTTTTAATATTGTCATTTTTTTCTCTGCAATAGTATATATCATCTCTGATATTTGACTATAAATAAAATTTACTCATCCCCGTTTCAGAAATTCACCTGAAAATTACTAACAAGTTAAAAAAAGATTCAAAAATAGGAGGGTCACAACATTTAATTAGTTGGAAAGGTAGATCTTGGGTCAAATAAACTAAATTGGATATTCTAATAATGTATCATCAAAAAGAATAAAGGGAGCATTAATAGCTTTTTTTCTAGTTTATCTAATAAAAATGACTGTGACAAGGCCACTGAAAATTGTTGAGACCTTGTCTTTCATATCTAAGGCCAATGCTAACTGGCCAACAATCTTAGCTTTCTCAATCTATTTTCAATCTTCCCCAAGTATCTTCCCCAAATTTAAGGTCTATGCCTGAATATATTGTCAATGCCAAGAGAGGTGCTGCTAAGGTCAACTGACAGACAATTCAAAGAATCATTTCCGTTGGTAAAAAGGAAGATGGCCTTCTATTACAACATTGAGAATCAAGCATTCAGTTAAAATTGTTAGCAGTGAGAGTAAGAAGACTATAGTCATTCCACCAGATTTAGTTATTTTCAAGGGACTGTTTGGAAGTAATCTCTTACTATAATCTAGAAATAATTGACTTTCAAATTCTCCACTGGATCATTGGCACATAAAAACTGTGCTTCTGTTTAGGAACACTATAGTCAATTCCTGAATGGCCAGTATTTCAGAGTTGCCAGGTTTAGACAGAATCTCTATTCTAAATGTCCTTGAACAAATGAACTAGCACTCATTTGCCAGCTGCCATTGGTGACAGGAATTGCATCTGGATTTAGGAAGTGGAAGAGGCTTCCAGTTGAATTATAATCCAGTCTTAGTTGGCAACCAACTAAAGTTTGCTGATTAGATTTTGTTCAATGAAATGATAGAATCCAGAGACCATAGAGTCAATGGAATCACCTTCAAGCTCCAGGTGCAGTGTCTTGTTTGCTGATGCCTCCCAGGAGTATGATTTACTCCTCTTATTGAACCAACGAGGAAAGCATAACAATCCTGAGCTTAAATCCTCCTTTCATGGGAATAAGCAAAATATGGATCTTCAGGTGTTATTGAACCAGCACTGCAGATTTTACACCAGGTAGGAAAGAAAAATCATTTTGGCTATAAGATTGCAGTTTTCTGCTTATACCTGACTCTGGATTTATACCCTGGCTACATTTTATGAGTATGCACACTGCTTTACAGTTGTCAGTACAGACCTCTTGAAATATCCACAGCCTCTCTGCATGTAGAAAATGTGCCCTCTAGATCAGAGGTCTCCAACCTTAGCAATTTTAAGATTTGTGGACTTCAACTCCCAGAACTTTAAGACTTGTGTACTTCAACTCCCAGAACTTTAAGACTTGTGGACTTCAACTCCCAGAACTTTAAGACTTGTGGACTTCAACTCCCAGAATTCTGGGGGTTGAAGTCCACAAGTCTTAAAGTTGCCAAGGTTGGAGACCTCTGCTCTAGATCAGGAGAGAACTGGTGGAAGACACTTGTTACCCTTCCTTCCTGTTTCTTTCTCCATGCCTCACCTCCCAACAATTGACCTTATGTATTATGGTTCATGCTTTACTTGCACTCAAAAAATGTTGCAGTATATTTTACTGCCTTCTCTGCTGTATATTTAGAGACACCCCACTTCTTATATAGACTTAATATAGAATTAATTTTAATTTGACAGTGTCTTTTTTTAAAATTCTTTTGTACATCTGACTTCCATGTCTTCCATACTTTCATATAACATCCAGTAGTGTAAATAATATAAGGGCAGAAGTAGCCCACTGCCTTAGGCTTAGAGACATATATGTCTCCAGTTAAGAGTCCCATCTTTAAAAATATCCAGCTTGGTCATGGTTGGCTGTAGAATCTGTACCATCATCACCTGCCCATATGTTGTGAACCCAGATGTTGCCTCAGGTAGCACAATAAGTGGAAAGGGAGGGAAGGACCGAAAGTGGCTATGGATGAGCATGGGAGACAAGGTAAGTGCATAACGGTTAAATCCGGGAAATGATACAGAAATCACAAATGTGTTGCTGCCATCTAGCTGAGGTGGGTTTAAGCCTGGGCACCAAATTTTAGGAGGTGCCAAAATTGAAAACCCTTCCAAAATACACAGCACAAGCATACAATCTGGTCATCTTTCTCCTTTTGTAGGATGAAAACATCAGATAAAATTAAAACAATGGACTGGACCTTTTGGAAACCATATGCATAAAGCTCAAAAACATGAAGAAAAAAAAGAAACAAGAGAGTGCTTTTTGATATTCATAACACAATTGGAAGAAGAACCAAATTATAGGAGGCTCCAGAATATGACTTTGCTTAGGACCCCAAAATGCCTACAGCCAGCTATGCATCTAGTGGTCATCTATTGTTGTTTTGCAACCCCTCTGGAAACCTTCTTACTGTGCTCCATCATCAGCCCCCATTGATACCATCCCATCATGAGAGTGCCTTGTGATAACATGGCTTCCTCACATGTAGCCATTAGCCCTTTAATTGGAGACTAATTTTGAGGTGAGGTCCCAGACAACAACAACAATAACAGCTTCTTCTTCTTCTTCTTCTTCTTCTTCTTCTTCTTCTTCTTCTTCTTCTTCTTCTTCTTCTTCTTCTTCTTCTTCTTCTTCTTCTTCTTCTTCTTCTTCTTCTTCTTCTTCTTCTTCTTCTTCTTCTCATCCTCCTCCTCCTCCTCCTCCTTCTCCTCCTTCTCTTTCGCTCCTTCTCCTCCCTCTCCTTCTTCTTCTCCTACTTCTCCTTCTGCCTCCTCCTTCTACCTCTGCCTTCCTCTTTCTTCTTCAAAATATGCTCCTATATATTTATCTCTTGTAGGTTGTTCTTTCTTTCTTTCTTTCTTTCTTTCTTTCTTTCTTTCTTTCTTTCTTTCTTTCTTTCTTTCTTTCTTTCTTTCTTTCTTTCTTTCTTTCTTTCTTTTTGCCATTTCATGTGCTTCCTTTTCCAATTCTGGCAGAAAATTTCTCTCATTAATAAACCAGACTTGCTCATTTATCTTCCTGACTGCCTTCTCTCTACCACTCAAACCTTTCTCCCATAGCTCCTATAAGAGTACTTACAGTAAGTGCGTTTACGGTTACATGTCTGTGTTGTTCCAAACTTAATTCCCAGCACAATTCATTTTCTTTCTTTCTTTTTTCCTAAATTGAAATAAGCAAAGAGTCTGCCAATCCACTGAAGTCCATTTTATTCAATCAGTAGCCAAAAGTAAGGATGCTGGACAAATCAGATGTGGTAATTTGCAATTCTCAGATGGATATGTGGATTCAAGCACAGTTGTCCTTTGAACCACATGCCTCTTGGACATTTTATTTGGTTTTATGTGTTTAGGAATGAAAGTTTAAAAAATTAAGAACAAACATGCATACAGATATGTGCATTTTCTGAGAAGATAAAATCACAAAATGAATTTTGAGGAACATATATATACATTAATATGTTTTTGTGCACTTTTGGGGGTGGGGGGGGGAGGAAGGAAATAAATCAGGATAGAACAGATTTAAAACTAAATGCATCCAAAACTGCCACCAACTAGAAATCAGGCAGTGCATCAATTTCCAGCCCTGTTAAAGTGAATGATATAATCTCTAGCATAGCTGGAAAAGATAGGGATAATTGGGATTACAGAGACACTGAATAAACTCATGTAAGCTGAACAGAGCAAGTATATGTTTTCGTTCTGGAGGACAAAAACCCTCCCCAACACTTGTTAATAGAAGAAAATAGAAACATTTTTAATGACTATATGATTTGGAAGTTTTCAGGTTTATTGGAAGTATTGGTATTTGTTGTTTATATTAAGTCTGATTTAAATGCTTTAATGTGAAAGATTTTGTCCATATATTTAAATATATTTTATTGACTTTTATATTACAGTGTGAACTTGTTTCTGATTTATACATATTCCCTCCAAGTTTGTCATCTTGTCCTGTTTGGACTGTGAATTATATTATTGCTATGTAGAGAATATTAACTTACTAGGGGAAAGTATAAATGTCTTTCTTTCTTTTCTGAAATGGGAAAATAGCTAAAAAAACCTCTACCTGGCATGATGTTGTGAACAAACATTATTTATTTTCCACACTCTGTCAAATGCCTTCTTGTATCTTCCTTTTCTTGATTTTTAGTTAGCCCATTAATTTTTAGCCCATGCAAAATAAAGTCTAACATAAAATACTCATTGATTAAATTTACATCCTGATGCCCTGCCAAAAATGGCGTTTAAGGCAGCTAAGAAAAAATCAAAGTAAGAATAGAAACAGAACTGTAATTATATGAATTAATTTGAAACCCACGTGCCTCAACCTCTCCCCCTATCTCCATGTCCATCTCAGAGTGGCTATCCATAAACATCTGCTCAAAGATACCTAAAATCATTCAGAAAGCTAAGAGAATGATCCAAGACATGTTGTTCTTCTCTTGCTCTAGGGATCATTTCTCCAGCAAGTTTAAAGTCTTAAAGTCACATAGAAATGGATTTAGATCAGCAGTGCTAAACCTCTTTATCCATCCCACAAAAGTCTTTCAGAAAGCAAAGAATGGGGATTGTCCAGAAGTTTTCTAATATAATGGGGTACAAGGACATTTTGTTTTAAAAAATAAAGATCTCAATCTTACTTCTTTATGGCGTGAAAAATACACCTTGTTGCAAGGAGGCATTCACCATTACTCTTGCTTTCTCCTGGAGAGGGGGAGGAGGAGGGGAAAGAGGAGGGAGAGGGAGAGAGAGGGAGAGAAAGATAGATAGATTTGCCTTTATTCAGAAGAAGAAAAGTCAGTGATGTGGGAGTTTGTGTTACTTCCCTAAGGATCTTATCCAGGTCCGCCAATTGTTCAAACCTAAATGTATCTACATTAATTGTCAAAACAAGGGCAAAAGTAAATCCAAGTAGACATGGTACTCTACTGGCATTGCCCGTCCCATTTATCTTTCCATACACACACCGCACAGGATATCCTGTAGCCATCTTCTCTTTTTCTTCCCCCTTTCTTTGAATAGGGTCCCTGATCTAAGAACTGCTATCTCAACAATTATGTGATCTGATGGTCACACATCACTATTGGCAGCAGACTATGAAGAAAGTTCTAGGCAGTGCAGGTTCTAACCCTCTTCAGGGAACATGAAATAATGGAGAGAAGGAACAGCTGTGTCAGCCCCATTGTGTTACTCGGCATCATAATGGAAACACAGCTCACCTTATTTTACAGCTTGCTCTTCGACTGTTTAAACATTAAGCTGCCCATTAGATCTAAAGCTCATCTTTTAATGTACCTAGCAGTTAATGAATTTCTCAAGTGAAAACAAAGATGTTAAACAAAAGGTTTAATGAATGTTCTAATTATGGGAACCGGCTTAGCTATATTGGGACAGTTCTGACCTTCTGTCCAACCGGGGAAAGTCCTCTGCCAAAGAAATGTCCCAGAAAACAAAGGTCAGTTTCTATCAAGAGGTCTTTATCCATTTCTGCAATCAACAACTCACGGCCATGCTAGGTCCCACAACTGGAGCTTTTCATTTGCATGACCTTGAAGTCTCTGTTGCTTTGTCCTAGATCAGGCCTCCGGTAGAATGTCATAAAAGCGTGCAAAGCCCTTTGGAGAAAGAAAACAGTTGCTTTCCTATGCAAGCAAAGCCAGAGGGGCAGCATTGAACTCACTGCACATTTTGGAATTAGAAAGGAGGACAGAGCCAGGTTAATTAGCCTTGTAGTTTTAGACATTATTAGACACTTTCACACTGGAACTGCAATGGGAGCACTTTTCTACCACCAGCTTTGTTGGAGGTAGGCTGATTATTTTTAAGAAACATGCTACATGTAACCAAAGCTATGATACATACATATATACATACATACATGCATACATACATATATTTGTTGTTGTTAGTTGTGAAATAATGTCCGACTCATCATAACACCATGGACAACGTTCCTCCAGGGCTTCCTGTCCTCTACCACCCCCCCGGAGTCAGGGGTGGGATTCTACAGGTTCGCACCTATTCGCTAGAACCGGTTGTTAACATTCTAAGCAGTTTGGAGAACCGGTTGTTAGAAGGAATTACTGGCCTAATCCTGTAAGGAAGGCAGGAAGGAAACATTCTGGTGTTGCTTACAGAAACTGCCTCTCCGTTAATCCTTATTACATTCTTGGCAGGACTAGACTTCCTGTCTCAGGAACTTCTCTGGAGTTTTTTTCCCCTTCTTTGCTGGTACTTTGCTTGTGTGGAGTGACCATTCAAAGTTACAATGGCATTGAAAAAAGTGACTTATGACCATTTTTCACACTTACGACTGTTGCAGCATCCCCACAGTCATGAGAGGCCAGGCGAGGAGATACGTGCCTCGATGTGAGTGATACTGAGTTGGCCACGCCCAGCCAATAACATGACCACCAAGCCACGCCCACCAACTAAGCCACGCCCACAGAACCGGTTATAAAAAATTTGAATCCCACCCCTTCCCGGAGTCCATTTAAGCTCATGCCTACTGCTTCAGTGACTCCATCCAGCCACCTCATTCTCTGCCGTCCCCTTCTTCTATTGCCCTCAATCTTTCCCAGCATGAGGCTCTTCTCCAGTGAGTCCTTCCTTCTCACTAGGTGGCCAGAGTATTTGAGTTTCAGCTCCAGGATCTGGCCTTCTAAAGACCAATCAGGGTTGATCTCCTCTAGGAATGACAGGTTTGATCACCTTGTAGTCCAAGGGATTCTCGGTCTTCTCTAGCACCGTATAGATACATACATGCATACATACATACATACATACATACACATACACACACACACACACACACACACACACACACACACACACATATCCTTCTATGATCGGGGCCTTGCTGAGGCGAAGGGGCTTGTGTGGGTAAATGAAATCATGGGCTAAGTCATCGGACATGAGTCTCCCAAGATATTCAGCAAGGATTGCAGGCCCAATTGGCAAAAAAAACCCTCAGGGCTGTATTGGTTGGAAACATCCGGAAGAGGCCTTCATTCTTCAGGTGGGTAGACATTGGCTAAAATGGTGGTCTCACACACCCACACACCCACACATCCACACACATCCACACACCCCTGAGAGCAAGAACATCAAGGCAAATACTGGTAATTCCCAACTTACGACCACAATTGAGCCCAAAATTTCTGTTCTTAAACGAGACATTTGTTAAGTGAATTTTGCGCCATTTGATGACCTTTCTTGCCTCCGTTGTTAAGTGAATCACTGCAGTTGGAATCACATGACCCCAGGATACTGCAACCATCATAAATATGAGTCAGTTGCCAAGCATCTGAATTTTGATCACGTGACCATGGGGATGGTGCCACAGTCATAAGTGTGAAAAATGGTCATAAGTCACTTTTTTCAGTGCTGTTGTAACTTTGAACAGTCACTAAATGAACCATTTTACTGTATAGCTCTGTAACTGATGTTGATTTTCCAGAAAATTTCACTGCTGCTACTTATACTACCCCTAACACTTTTAATGTTGTAAGCTACCTGGAGTCACCCTGTGGCTGAGGTGGGCATCAAATAAATATAAATAATAATAATAATAATAATAATAATAATAATAATAATAATAATAATAATAATAATAATAATAATAATAATAAATTACAGTACAGTGAGGCAGTGATATTCAGGTAGATCACCAGTACCAACTTAGCAAGTGGCTAAGCATTTTTGTGCTTTTCGTTCTGTTTCCTGCTATTGAAGAACTAAGCCTGAGAAGCGCCCTCCAAGGTTGGACTTCTAACCAGGGGTGGTCCCACCACTGGCACAGAGGCTCAGGGAGGGCAAAAAACAGGCCTTCTGGAAGTTTGGGAAGGCCGGAAATGGGCCTGTTTCCGGCTTCCAGGGAGCCTTCGGAGCCCGGGGAGGCCGTTTTCGCCCTCCCGGAAGCTCGAGGAAAGCCTCCGGAGCCAGAAGAAGGCACCCCCACCCCACCATGGTGCAGGAGACTGACTAGGCCAAACCCGCCATGGCCACACCCACCCAGCAACCAGACCGAGAACCCATTGCTAAAATTTTTGAAGCCTACCCCTGCTCCTAACCTATATTTGGTCTTCGGTTGCCAGCTCCTAGATGAGCTGAACGTGCATATGAGGAGGAAAAAAACAAAAAGGGAAGTTGTGAAATATTTTACCAAATATTATTCCTGAAATTAATATATGTATTATCCTGCAGCTCCTGTTTTCTATTGTTCATTTCCAAGAGCTCTGCTTTGTGGCAACATTTTCAGCCCCTCTGCTTCTTTCTATAACAAGGTCATTACGAACATTATACGAAAATAAGTTGAATATTTTTCGCATCTCAGCATGTTTCTGCCTCTGCCAGAAGTTTTGCTTGCCACCTAGTTATGAGTTTTTCAAGAGCCATGGCATGGACGTTTTAGAGCAAAGATTAAGAAGGGTGATGGAGGTGGTGAGGCGGAGGGTGATTTATTATATATGACATGCATTTCAGGTCTCTGCATTCGTGAAGGCCATGCCTGCACGATCTGTAATGCCAGCTTGCACACACCGTGCAAAGACGAATAAATGAATAATTGTTTTGATAATATTAAACAGCATGTGTGATGTCGCAGAGCAACATCTGTTATTAACAGTATAAACAAAAGGAACGGGTTTTTTTTTTTAGAAACTGATTACATGTCATTCCATGGAGTGGAACGATACAGGGTACCCAACACACAGTGTTTTCTGCGATAGCTAAAAACAGGTTTTGTAAGCAGAAGCAAGTTTCATTTGGAAGGAAGTTTTAGCATAAATCCAAGAGAGAGAAAAAGGCAGAATCCAAACTTGTAATGAGTGAAGGACATTTTACAATGTTGATTATATGAAGAAATCATGATATGTTTGGCAATAAAATAGTCCATAATGAATAGGAATAATAGATCGCTTCACTCCTGGGCTTTTTTTTTACTTATAATTTTGATTTGGTCTATCAGTACAGTAATTTCAATCCACTCAAAGTATGATTGACAGAGTCGTGTACATATTTAAATATGGAGTTTCTCTCAACCTGAAAATTTAAATGGCTATTTTGACAAAGTGGTACTACTGACCAAATCATTTAGAAACAACTAAGACACATAAGAGATACATATATTAGATCATTTGAGGTCAACATGGAATTCTTCCTGCTTCCCAACATAGACATTTGACCTCTTTGTATATACAAAAATGAAACAAAGTGAAATCAGTTCTTCCCAGGATCATATATTTCTATAAATCCAAATGGCATGATTGGAAGGAAGTCATACACTCTGGAGACTGGAGTACAGAAAACCTCCTCCAAAGTGGGACCCATTAAAATTAATGGGTGTGATCCAAAATCGCAGCGGTGCTGCCTGATCACTGATCATAGAGAAAGTTATTTCAAAGAAAAGGGCTGTTCTGTGCCCTTTATGTCTGTCGTGAGCAAAAGGCCTTTTTGCCACTAATTTTATGTTGGTAAATTCCTGCCCCCAATTTCTGCACTGTTGTAAGAATGGAGTGGAGAGCAAGCATTTTATGTGTTAACCCCGGAACCTCTTTCATCACCATTCTGATTAATTATTCATATTTATGTTTCATTCATGTGTAGGCTCTTGCTGTATGATTTGCTGACTTTTAATTCCAAAAATGCTTCCTTCCACATCTTCAGTTTTATTGAAGATAATTAATTATATAGCTATATATGCAGAGATGGTATTCAATAGGTTCTGTCTAGTTTTGGAGAACCAGTAGCAGAAATTTTGAGTAGTTTGGAGAACCAGCAAATCCCACCTCTGACTGGCCCCACCCCATCTATTCTCTGCCTCCCGAGTCCCAGCTGATTGGCTGGGTCTTCTTTCGTTGCCCTGCACAGGAGAATGGAGCTGGAAAGCAGGTTAGTGGTGTGGGGAGGGAATGGGATTTTACAGTATCCTTCCCCTGCCATGCCCATCAAGCCACACCACACACACCAAGCCACACCACACCCACTAAGCCATGCCCACAGAACCAGTAGTAAAAAAATTTGAATCCCACCACTGTATATATGTGTATAAAATAAAGTCCTTGGTATACCCCAGCACAAAACTAATCATACACAGCACCATACATGAATGCTGACTGAAATCTATGTTCTTTTGGCTTTCACAACAATGACCACAATGTTCTCAGTGGCAGCACCCAGAATATGTAACACTTTTTTCAAAGAAAATCTATCATCACCCCCTATTCACTTATATTAACAGATGCAGCTGAACATGACATTCAAGACAAGAATGGCTTCAGAACCAAACTGCCTCTTAGTTGCACTACTACTGTATAATTGTCTTGTTTTATGTGTACAGTAGTTAGTTTCAGTACTTATTTCCTTAAGTGTTCTTTTAATATTGCAATTTTTACAAAATAATACTTAGCTTTAAATCATTTATTCATATATTTATTCAAATGTAGAGACTGTTTGCCTCTAGACAATTCTGTGCAACTTATAGTCTAAAATAAAAAAGCAGTAAAAGCAGTAAAAAAAAAACCAGAAAAAGTCTTGAATGTCTAGAACAGGGGTGTCAAACACAAGGCCCGCGGGCCAAATCCGCCCGCCAGACCTCGTCTGATGGCCAGCGGTGCCGCCGCCAGCCTTGCAGCCTCCCCTTTTTTTTCAATGAATTTACTCCGTGCCTGCGGAGTAAATTCATTTTAAAAATGGCTCAAGTTAAAAAAAAAAAATTACTTACCTTCCGGGACCTGGCCCGACTTCTTCCTGCCCCGCACTGCTCCTGGGTGTCGGACGTGACGTCATCACGTGGCGTCCGCCCGACATCTCCAGGGATCAGAGGAGCGCGGACGCCGCGGAGAGGAGCAAGAAGAAAGAAGTAAAAGAAAGAAAGAAGTAAAGGTAAGTAAAGTAAATGGAGGGGCAGATGGCTGGGCACTATAAAAGGGGCAGATGGCTGGGCACTTTAAAAGGGGGCACATGGCTGGGCACTTTAAAGGGGCACATGGCTGGGCACTATAAAAGGGGGCACATGGCTGGGCACTTTAAAAGGGGCAGATGGCTGGGCACATATAAGGCAGGTGGAGCGGTAAATTTTGGATATACTGACCACTTCCATGTCACTTTACAGTGGTATAGGGACCATAAACTACAATCAAATACCCCAAAAATGTCCAAGAAAAGAAAAGTTGATGCAGAGGGAATTACTTACATTATTACAAAAACAGTAATAATTGAATGCAGTGACATTAATTTATGATAATAAAGAGTGGACACATAGACCTACAGATACAACCGGCCCTTTGATGGGGACCAAACTGCTGATGCGGCCCCGATGAATTTGAGTTTGACACCCCTGGTCTAGAAGGACCAACACAATGTCCACAAAAACACCCCCAAACACCAACAGGGATCAGCACTCACCCTTGAAAGAAGGAACAATGAAGGAAGAATGAAATTTTCTGCCAAAATTGGAAAGGGAAGAGTATAAGATGGCAAGAAAGAGAAAGAAAGAAAGAAAGAAAGAAAGAAAGAAAGAAAGAAAGAAAGAAAGGAAGGAAGGAAGGAAGGAAGGAAGGAAGGAAGGAAGGAAGGAAGGAAGGAAGGAAGAAAGAAAGAAAGAAAGAAAGAAAGAAAGAAAGAAAGAAAGAAAGAAAGAAAGAAAGAAAGAAAGAAAGAAAGAAAGAAAGAAAGAAAGAAAGAAAGGAAAAGAAAAGAAAGAAAGAAAGCATAACCCATAAAGGATAAACATTTAGGAGCACATTTTGAAGAAGGAGGAGGGAGAGAAAAGGGGAACGGGAGGAGGAGGAGGAGAAAGAGGAAGAGGAAGAGGAAGAGGAAGAGGAAGAGGAGGAGGAGGAGGAAGAAGAAGAAGAAGAAGAAGAAGAAGAAGAAGAAGAAGAAGAAGAAGAAGAAGAAGAAGAAGAAGAAGAAGAAGAAGAAGAAGAAAACAACAACAACAACAACAACAACAACATTAGCAAATCCTAAAGCCCTAGTCATTATTCTTGACGTTGGTGATCACTGAAAAGCAGCTGAGATCAGTAATCTTTATTTTCAGAGCTATCATAGAATGAAGCAGGAAAATGGAAGAGGTCCAAAGACTTGGTGTTCTTGATCAGAAATTGTGATTTGATGGAATTTTATTTTATTTAGTTTATTTTTGGCCATTGATAATTCCTTCAGAATACATCATTTATGTCAGCCTTCCTCCCTCATGACTAAGATGGGGGTTCTTGTACTTCTGGGAACAAAGCGAACTATGGTGAGATCAGTTGCAAGAGCAATTATAGCTCCCAAACGGGCATGTGTTTGTCTGTGTGAGTAGCATATCTTAATCTTAAGGGGCAGGGAATCCATTCTGCAGTCTGACAAGTTCCCAGGAAGAATTTAAAAGGTGTGGTAGGCCAACATCAGGCCATCCGCATTCTCCAGGACTACATTCTTGATAGCAATTGCAGAGATATCAATCTTGTGACATTGCCAGTGATATTATACGGTTTACTCATTTTCTGAATGTGTCTGAATGCTTTCTATTGTTTGGGGAGCTGAAACAGGGAATTTCTTTTAGAAGCAATGAAGTGCATGGACCCAGAAATGTATTGTCACCAAGGACATATAATCAAGGGTATAATGGAGTGATGTAAAAAAAGAAAAGGAACTCCACAGAGAAGTTCATTTGTCAAGAAGGCAACGTGATTATTTTATTGTCCAGATGTGATACCCAAATGCTGGAACAAATTCTGATGCTTTTTTGTGACTGCCCTTTGGGATTGTGTTAGACTTAGTTATGAAAAAAAAATATTTACCTGATCACCTATGAGAGGGTGAATAAGCTACAGGCAACTAGAGCAAAATCTTCCACACTGTCCCACAAATGAATTTTAGGGTTCAGATGGTAGGGAAGTAAAAAACAAAAACATATGGGTCATTTACATCAAGCCTTCATTTGCAAATCTACAGGTGAAACTCAAAAAATTAGAATATTGTGCAAAAGTTCATTTATTTCAGTAATGCAACTTAAAAGGTAAAACTAATATATAAGATAGACTCATTACATGCAAAGCAAGATAATTCAAGCTGCGATTTGTCATAATTGTGATGATTATGGCTTACAGCTCATGAAACCCCAAATCCACAATCTCAGAAAATTAGAATATTACATGCAATCAATAAAACAAGTATTGTACATAGAACAATATCGGACCTCTGAAAAGTATAAGCATGCATATGTACTCAGTACTTGGTTTGGGCCCCTTTTGCAGCAATTACTGCCTCAATGCAGCATGGCATGGAAGCTATCAGCCTGTGGCACTGCTGAGGTGTTATGGAAGACCAGGATGCTTCAATAGCGGCCTTTAGCTCTTCTGCATTGTTCGGTCTCATGTCTCTCATCCTTCTCTTGGCAAGAGAATCTGTGGGGTTCAGGTCAGGTGAATCAAGCGCAGTAATCCCACAGTCATTGAACCAGGTTTTGGTCCTTTTGGCAGTGTGGGTAGGTGCCAAGTCCTGCTGGAAAATGAAGTCAGCATCCCCATAAAGCTCGTCTATGGAAGGAAGCATGAAGTGCTCCAAAATCTCCTGGTAGATGGCTGCATTGACCCTGGACTTAATGAAGCACAGTGGACCAACACCAGCAGATGACATGACTCCCCAAATCAACACAGACTGTGGGAACTTCACACTAGACTTCAAGCATCTTGCAGTGTGTGCCTCTCCATTCTTCCTCCAGACTCTGGGTCCTCGGTTTCCAAATGAGATGCAAAAGTTGCTCTCATCAGAAAAGGGGACTTTGGATCACTGAGCAACAGACCAGTTCTGTTTTTCTTTAGCCTAGGTAAGACACTTCTGACGTTGTTTGTTGTTCAGGAGCGGCTTGACAAGAGGAATACGACATTTGAAGCCCATGTCCAGGATCTGTCTGTGTGTGGTGGCTCTTGATGCACTGACTCCAGCCTCAGTCCACTCCTTGTGAAAGTCCCCAAAACTTTGGAATGGCCTTTTGCTGACAATCCTCTCCAGGTTGCAGTCATCCCTGCTGTTTGTGCACCTTTTTCTTCCACACTGTTCCCTTCCACATAACTTTCTTTTAATGTGCTTTGATACAACACTTTGGGAACATCCAACTTCTTTTGTAATTACCTTTTGAGGCTTTCCCTCCTTATGGAGGGTGTCAATGATGGTTTTCTGCACAACTGTCAGGTCAGCAATCTTTCCCATGATTGTGATTCCTACTGAACCAGACTGAGAGACCATTTAAAGGCTCAGGAACCCTTTGCAGGTGTTATGGCTTAATTAGCTGATTAGACTGGGACACTTTGAGCCTAGAATATTGAACCTTTTCACAATATTCTAATTTTCTGAGATTGTGGATCTGGGGTTTTCATGAGCTGTAAGCCATAATCATCACAATTATGACAAATCACGGCTTGAACTATCTTGCTTTGCAAGTAATGAGTCTATCTCATATATTAGTTTCACCTTTTAAGTTGCATTAATGAAATAAATGAACTTTTGCACGATATTCTAATTTTTCGAGTTTTACCTGTACAATGCAGGGGTCCTCTACCTCTGTTTTCTTTTGAAGTATTTTACAGGAAAATCACCCATCGACTTCATTCAGTTAATGAGAATTTCTGGACAGCCTGCCTCCTTAGAAGAGCTTAAATTTGGCAGAGAAGGAAGTATGAAAAGGGTTTTGCTCAAGATTTAGGGATTTTTGTGCTCCAAGAGAGAAACCTGACTTCCTTTCAATGTTTTGCTATTCAATGAAAACATCATTGTTTGGAGAACGGTTGGTTCCTCTGCTACTGGAATTGGAATTATTTATTGGAACACAATGGGCCTTTTTCCTAATCGTTCTGGCATCAGTTGTGGCCCAGTTTTCTGAATTTCTTCACAGCACCTTCAAACCTAGCCATGGTCCTACATCTTTTAGTTAAACTGTCCTTCTCATATTGTGCCTATGAGTTTGACCATGAAAAGCTCTTGAATACTTTGATTAGTGAAGAAAGGCTGCTTCTGATATTTTAAGTGGGTAAATGCTAGTATCTGGTTAGTAAAAGATCTGATGCTCTCAAAAGCGCGGTTTAAACATAAGCCTACTTATTTGTACAAGAGAAAAGCACGGTTGGTGTAGTTGTTGTTTTTTATGAAATATTCAAGCAACTAATGAAAAATATAATTATAATCATGGGCGTGCTGCTCAACATGAGTCAGACAGTTATTTGGTTCTGTAAAGAGTTGAGCTTGGGGAAAACAGACATGGAGGAAAGGTATGAGTTTGAATGCAAAAGTATTAGAAGATAGATTACTCTCCCAGACAGAATGAATAGAAAGGAGATGTAAGGAAGAAGAATGGCCATAGGGGCTTTGAACAGAATGAAAAAGAATGATGTGACCTGGAGCCACAAAACTCTGGAGCAAAATGAAAATGTTGTGAGGGAGGGGGAATAAATCACCTTGGAGAATGATTGTTACGAAAATGAGAACAGGTTATTATTCTAAAGTATAAAGCACATAAAGGGAAAAGGATTGTTGCAAAGAATGTTGTGAGTCAGAATGAATGAGATGAAAGGAAGGACGAGATCGAGAAATGTCACGACTGATGAGATCCTCAAAAGAAGAAAGGGGGGAAGTTTAGGGCAAAAGGCCATGTAAGAAGCAGTGTATGAATACTGGAAACAAGTATAGTGAATTGTACTGGGCTATACAATTAGATTTAGCTATGTTTCCTTTTATTTTTTGGTTATTCCAGGTCTTTTAGTTTGTTCCGCTTATTTCTTTCCTGTGCTTTACATAATACTGCTTGCTTTGAAAGGAAACAGTGGTATGTCAACCTACATATATATGATGAGGCTATGTTGTTACACAAAGTGAGTTTGGCAATAGTTTTAAGCATAAAACTAGGAAAAAAAGTATTCCATAGGCCATATGAGCAGAAGGCATCAAGTCAGCCTCATGGGCAAGATCTACAGTGGTACCCTGGTACTCATCATTAATGAGGTACCAAAAACAATGAGTATCAAACATTTTTTTCCCATAGAAAGGAGATAATATAATGAGTCACAAGGCAACCAACACCAACAAGTTCTAGCTTGTGTGTTGAGTATCAAAAAAAGACACAATGAGCCTAATTTTCATGTCAAAATGTACTGAGTACCTAATTTGATTAGTTCCAAACATTTGAGTACCAAGGTACCACAGTATTCATAATTTGTAAATAATAGCAGAAAATGGAACTCCTGTGGTTCTTTGAAAGGAATCCCGAGTATTTTTAGTTGATGTATTCATCAAAATCAACTATGCTTATTTTTCAAATGAAGTGATGAGGAGGAGACAGAAAATCATTTTTCTCTCCCTCCACAAGCTAATAAACTATTGGTGCTCAACTAGGCAGTAAAAGAACACAGTTCTTTCTTTAGTCTTCTTCCAGAAATCAAATGGCTTCTCTCAAAATAGAATATTCTTCCTCAAAATGCTGCTCAAGGATGGACAATAGAAAATAACATGAATTATTTTCTTCTGTGGTGAAAATGATCTTTCTCAGTGTTTGTGAATTTTATCATAAATATCATCCCCACTTAATGATCCTCAGTAGGGATCTTTTAATGATGACTTAATTATCTTGAGTAGGGAGAAGGCCAGGTGAAAACAATTACTGAAACTCATGCAAGGATCTGCCTCACCATGGGCCAGGCCATGAGCCTCTATAGCCAAGGACTCTCCATCTAGGTTGTCAGCAGCCTTCTAATGCTTGAAGTAGTTTTCCTACTATTACGTTGACTTTTATGATCTGACATGGCTCACATCAGGGCCAGGTTTTCAAGTAGTAAGTCAATGTTTGAACTTGTTATACAGGTAGTCCTTGACTTATGGCCATATTTTAGCCTGGAGTTACACTTATAAGTCACGCCATTGTTAAGTGGGTCATCATGTGGCTGATCCAATTTTATGACCTTTTTTTTTTTTGCAGCAACTGTTAAAACAAATGCTGTGGTTGTTAATTGTCCACAATGGGCATTTTTTTGCCAGAAACCAGAACTAAATACCCATTTCTGGCAAAAAGAATCATAAATCGCAATGAGGTGACCACGGGATGCTGCAAATGGCCATAAATGCAGGATGGCTATTGAGTGAGCAAGATATAATCGCGTGACCATGGAGCACTTTGATTACCTAGTCTCTGGAACTTTGAGTCCAGGTTATCAGTACCCTTTTTGGGTCCATTGTAACTTCAACTTGTTGTTAAGTGAACAGTCATAAACCGAGGACTGCCTGTATTTAAATTTACATGGCAGATTTATTAGCATCCTGAGGGGTATACCATATATACTTGCATATGGCATCACGACTTAAGTACAAAGAATGGAGCTTCTATCATGGCTTGTATGTCTATTTTGGAAACAGATGATTACTGATAGTAGCTCAGGAATTACAGTTGAGTCAGTGATCATGTCAACTGGAATTTCTTTCTCCACCTCTATTGTCTTTAATAGAAAGAGCACTTAGACTTATATCCACTTCAGAGTGCTTTACACTCTGAAGCAAACTGCTTCTCTAAACAGTTTACAGAGTCAGCCTATTGCTCCCAACAATCTGGGTCCTCATTTTACCCATCTTGGAAGGATGGAAGGATGGAAGGAAGAGTCAACCTTGAGCTAGTTAATGTGTCATTTCCAAAAGTTATCCCAGGTAATCCCTATATAGGTAGTCCTCAATTTATGATCACAATTCAGCCTGAAATTTCTGTTGCTAAATGATACATTTGTTAAGTGAGTTTTGCCCCATTTTACGACTTTTCTTGCCACAGTTGTTAAGTGAATCAATGCAGTTGGTAAGTTAGTAACACAGTTGTTAAGTGAAACTAGTTTCCCCATTGACTTTGCTCGTCAGAAGATTGCACGTGACCTCTGGACACTGCAACCATCATAAATATGAGTCAGTTGTCAAGCATCTGAATTTTGATCATGTAGGATGCTGCAATAGTTGTGTGAGAAATGGTCATAAGTCCTTTTTTCAGTGATGATGTAACTTTGAACGGTAACTAAATGAATTGTTGTAAGTCAAGGACTACCTGTAATGTAAAAAAGAGATGCAGTTTGTTCTCTGAATTTTCTACTTGGCTTCCTACTCTATCCTCTGGAGTCTAATACAGTTTGTTTGTCTGATGGCAAAATGTCATCATGTTTCACTGCGAGAAGATTGTTCAATTCATTTTAGTAGTTTGTTCCAAACACTTCTCTAATTAGGTTTGAGAAGGTTTAACCTTGAATGTAAGCTCTGACCTAAAAAAAAATATCCCCTGGCATTTAATTTGTTTTGTCTGAACTGTATTGCAATATGTAACTGAAACATTCACAAGGTTTTAGTCCAGTTTATAGATGGTCAAAGTCTGTCTGATGTCACTCTTTTCCTTAAAAAGTCTAAAATTGCTTAGTTAAAAATTGTGTTCCATTTGAATCATTAATTGTTTTGAAATACCTGCTATTGCAAAGAGTTGTCTTAATAATTATGTGGTATTTATTCATGTCTGTTGTTCAAGGAATTGGAAATACCCTTGACCACCTCTGAGCATGTGTATCACACCCAGTAAAATGTTGTGGCCATAAATGGTCCTTCAAAGTCTCTATGAATTCTTTGCCATGGCAAAGCGGGTCCTTCCCATAAAAGAAAGGTGCTGCTTGGGCACAGTACTGTGGTGGCACAGTGGTTAGAATACAGTACTGCAGGCTACTTCTGCTGACTGCTGGCTGCCTGCAATTTGGCAGTTCAAATCTCACCGACTCAAGGTTGACTCTCACCTTTCCAGCCTTCTGAGGTCAGTAAAATGAGGAGCCAGATTGTTGGGGGCAATATGCTGACTCTGTAAACCACTTAGAGAGGGCTGTAAAGCACTGTGAAGTGGTATATAAGTCTAAATGCTACTACTATTTTTGAATATGTTGTCAGTCTGGACAATGTATTACAAGCTGTTTGATTTGTAATTTATTACCACCCATTAAACAAAACAATGAGTGTGTCCTTGTACTGTTTCTGAGATATCCAATAAGTAATTCCTCCAACATTTCAGGTTTTAGCTTGGGTACTATAATGGTTCTGTCAACTACAAGTTTATCATAGTTCTGATAAAACTTTACAAATGACAATCTTGCCATATATTCTGTCTCCCTTGGTTGCTATACAGACTAGAGATAGATCCTTTCTCGTTTCTCTTTTAATTAGATCTCTCCTGGTTTCCCTTTAAATGCTTTAGCTGTGATGGAAGGAAAACATATCAGAAGAATTCCATCAGATATAGATTTTTAATATTATTTACCCTGGAAATAAGAATGAGACATTCCATCCGCATTTTCCTGATTATGTATCCTTTCAAATTATATTTCGTATTTATATCTCTAGTTTACAAACTCAAGACTATTCTCAAGCAGCTGCTGTAAGCAGAATGCCTTTTTGTGAATTGAAGATTGATGGTAGTGGTTGATGGCTAGTGACAAGTAAGTAAATAAACTTTTCTCAGAACTGGCTGAATTGTTGGATTCCCCAAACCAAACACAGATCTTCTCTGTCTATTTGCGCAGAATTTTCTTTGTGAAAGCATATTTGCACTGTTTTATCTACCTCCATTTCCTCCCCATTTGCAGGGATTCAAGGGATGGAGCTTATTTTGAGTATCTCAATAAGGCAGAAATTTATTATGAAAATCTGTCTATCCATCTATCCATCTATCCATCTATCCATCTATCCATCTATCCATCTATCCATCTATCATCTATCATCTATCTATCATCTATCTGTCTGTCTGTCTGTCTGTCTATCTATCTATGTATCTATCTATCTATCTATCTATCTATCTATCTATCTATCTATCTATCTATCTATCTATCTATCTATCTATCTATCTATCTATCATCTCTCTCTCTCTATTTACTTACTAATCTACAGTATCTCTCTCTGCTTCTCTCACCACATTTATATGGCTGCCTATCTATACAAGATGACTCAACAATTAATCCTAAAATGAATCATAGTGTGGTCTTGGTGCATTCATAATTATTTGAATTTTTTCCCCAACAATCATAAAAGCCTTGTGCATCAGTTGTGAGACCGAAACATGCAATCACCAGGTTTAAAGAATTCACATTTGTGGGGTCATCCTTGAAGGTCATCTTCTGCCAATCTTTGGTTTGGTTTCACAAATATGCTTCGTTTTCTTCTGTGAGAATACTGTCATTTAAATGGTACCAGAGACCCGGATAGCCCTATAGCATTGGTCCATGGCTTTTTTAAAGGTAAGAAATGGAATCCCCTTTCCATCTGCAAATAAGCCTCTTCTGCATCTATTTGCTGAAATGTTCCCTCCCCAGCAAGGTTAGCAAAAATGTCTTCATTTCACTTCAAGTTAAGCTGTATCAATTCAGCCTATAAGAGTGGATTTATGATAAGCTTAAAAATCACCGCAGATCCTAACAAATTTGTCCCTTTTAACAAATGTGGCTCATGGCTTATAATCAAAATTTCCCTCAGTTTCCTTCTGCTCCTATTCAGTTTCTGTGTGTTTGTATACAGCATGCAGAATTGGAAATGCTTTGTAAAATTTCCAGGTATTTTCCTGTTAACTCTGTTTTACTTTTGACGTTCTTTTTTTTTTTTTTAATAAAGTTTTATTTGGGTTTTCACACATACAAAATACAAGTAAAACATCTTTTTTGAAAATAGCATGGTCCCGGGTTGAACTTCTTTATACAGACACAAAACTCAATTTCATGCTCCTTTTTGTATTCTATTCCATACCTTATACTATTCTACATTTTCTGTATAGTTTTTCCCCTCTTTTAATTTTCTCAATTTTATTTTGATTATCTCATCTCAATTCAAATCATTATATTTATACTTTTGTCTGTTCTGTTTCAATTTCATATTATCTTTTCTCATTAAACAAATTTTCTCCTGTAGTTACTAATTGAAGTATGACACCTTTATATCTTTTAATTACATCCATTCAACTCTTATTTAAACTTCAATATATACCTTAAGTTTATGACCTTCAATATAATGCATAATGCATAACTTCCAATCGAATTCTGCTTGGTACATTCTTATAATACACACTATATTCTTTAAAAAAAAGAAAGAAAGAAAGATTGTAAATATATGTAATTATAAACCCTCATTCCATTCCAGTTCAGTTCTATCATTAATAATCATTAAAATCTAAACATCTTTAACACTTCTTTTCAATTGAATATCATACTTCCTTAGAGACACATATAATCTCCATAATTAATTTTTCCCTTATTTCTCTTCACATATGTTTTATA
Source organism: Notechis scutatus (assembly GCF_049901735.1). NCBI lineage: Eukaryota > Metazoa > Chordata > Lepidosauria > Squamata > Elapidae > Notechis > Notechis scutatus. The sequence continues at coordinate 132,394,738 of NC_142009.1, read as the reverse complement.
AATCATTAAATATACCTTTTGTTACATTTATTTATTGACAAGCATTCCACTGAATTACAATAGCTATTTTATCAGACATTTTAATCATACATTGTTTCATATTTTCTAAAATTATTTCTGCTTCTAATATTTATTTATTTTATTTATTTATTTATTTGATTTGCCAATTGTTTACAAGATAATAAGTATAAGTGTATACATAGTTGTGAATACATGAAAAGGGTACATATAAGAAAAATAAAAGAGGAATAAGAGAAACAATAGGACAGGGACAGTAGGCACATTGGTGCGCTTATGCATGCCCCCTACAGACCTCTTAGGAAAGGGGTGAGGTCAATAGTAGACAGTCTAAGGTTAAAGTTTTTGGGGTTTGGGGAAGAAACTACAGAGTCGGGTAGAGTATTCCAGACATTGACCACTCTATTGCTGAAGTCGTATTTCCTGCAATCAAGTTTGGTGCGGTTAACTTTGAGTTTGTATCTATTGTGTGCTCTTGTGTTGTTATGGTTGAAGCTGAAGTATTCATTGTCAGGTAGGACATTGCAATGTATGATTTTATATACCATGCTTAAATCAGACCGAAGACGGTGTAATTCAAGGTTTTCTAGTTCTAGAATTTCAAGTCTGGTGGCATAAGGTATTCTACAACGAGTAGAGGAGTGGAGAACTCTTCTTGTGAAATATTTCTGGACTTTCTCAATTGTGCTAATATCAGATACGTAATGTGGGTTCCAGACTGATGAACTGTATTCGAGTATTGGTCTAGCAAATGTTTTGTATGCTCTGGTTAGTAGTGTGATATTACCAGAGAAAAAGCTACGTAGGATTAGGTTAACAACTCTTAATGCCTTTTTGGCTATGTAGTTGCAGTGGGCTCTAGCACTTAGAATAATTAGAGGTGAGTATTCCAAGGTCCTTTACAGAGCTTGGGTCATCAACAAGATCTTGACTATTCAGCTTGTATTTTATTTTCTGATTTTTTTTTGCCAATATGTAAGACAGAGCATTTATTTGTTGAGATTTGAAGTTGCCATTTGTTTGACCATTCTGATACATAGTCAAGATCTTTTTGTAGGGTAGCAGTATTGTCTGTGGTATTGAACAGCTTTACATCATCAGCGAAAAGAACGCAATTGCTCTTAATATGATCACAGAGGTCATTTATGTAGAGTATGAAGAGAGTTGGTCCTAGAACACTGCCTTGGGGGACACCACTATTGACAGGTACAGAATTTGATAGGACGCTCCCAATTTTGACCATTTGTTGTCTGTTTGCCAGGAATGCTTCTATCCAGTTATTCAGTTGTCCAGAGATACCATAGGATTTTATTTTTAGGAGTAGTTTGTCGTGTACCACTGAATCAAAGGCTTTACAGAAGTCTATGTAGATTGCATCTATTGCTTTGCCCTGGTCGAGTTGTGTCGTCCATATGTTTTTGCAGTGTAAGAGTTACAGGATAGTTTTTTTCTGAAACCAAATTGTTTATTGGAGAGTAGGTTGTTTGTCTCTAAGTGGAGGATGATGGATTGGTTAATAATTGATTCCATGACTTTACAGGTGACGCAGCATAAGGAGATTGGTCTGTAATTTTCAACTAGGCTTGGGTCTCCCTTTTTGAAGATGGGGATGACTGTGGCTTGTGACCATAGGTTAGGCAAGGAGCTGGTCCTGAAAGATTTTTCTAATTTTTTTAATTTTTTTAATTTTAATTTTTTTAATATAACCATACTATCTTATGTACCTTTGCAGAATCCCTTTTTCCATTAAGTTTTCACCCATTATCTCTAAATAGGCCCTGTTTCTTTATATTTTGCTTCTGTCCTTTATAACTTCTTTTCCTTTCTTTCTTCCCTCTTATCTTCTCCCTCCCCTTTTTACCCCTTTGTCTCTCTAGTTCTAATTCTCTCTTCTGCATTTCCCTCTTCTGTTGCTTTCTGATTTTATACTTATTTTTCACTCTAATTTTGCGGGGAGTTGTTTTTCCCAATCTTAAACTTTCCATTCTCTTTCTTCCCTTTCCTTTTTTCCCCCCATCTAAGATTACTTGTTCATTAAAGATGGCTTCTTCTTTGTCGCAATCTTCTTGTTCTGCAGGCATTTCTTGTTGTTTCTTATAATTCCAAATCTCCATTTCTAAAAACTGAAATACGAAGCCAAAAGAACCTCTCCCTTCTTGTGCATCTTCTTTGTACTTTTTAAGTTCCATTTTCAGTTCTTCTAAATGTGGAGCCATTTCAAACAGTTTTAAACAACCACCCGATTGATTTTAGTCATTCAAAACAGTAACCAAGAATCCAGAAATTATCAAGTAATCCAGATAGTCCTGAGTTATATCTTCTTATTTCTTTTTCGACTTTTTCTTCCTGGGGTTTTTGTTGCGATATTTCAGTTAGAATGTATCTTTTGGAAGTCTTGTTGAGATTTTGCTGTAAGTTCTTTTTTAATTCCAGGCAGTCTCCTCCCTTCCAGATCCTACCCTTTTATTCTTTTTCTCTCCTTTCCTGTTTTCAAAAGCTTTTAATTATCAAAAATCTTTATTATCCCTTTGACTTTTTATTTTCAGCATTAAATGCCTATTGATGTCAACGTGGATTTTTTTCCAATTTCTTGCTTAAGTCTCTTAGCTGTCAGTATAGGAAAAGGAGAAAACCAAATCTTTTCCCTTTTCTCTCTTCTTCGCAGTTTCAAAATCTTCTTAGGGAACAATGTTATTGTTTTTTAACAGTTTCAGTTCCAGGGTACCTTAGCTGTTGCTTTTGCTGTTTGACCCGGTCAACCAATTTTTTTTCTTCTTATCTTCCTCCTGCACATTCTTTTCCAGTCGAGTTCTTCTTTGTGGTGGCCATTTCTGACCACCGCTGCAACCGCCTTTGGGAAAGGGAGTAATGGCCAGCTGGGGAGGAGAGATGCGGCTCTCCTCAACCCTGCTGGCAGTCTCCCCCCTCTTCATCACCTCTACGGGGTGGCTTAGCCCCGAAACCAGCCGGCTCAGGGCACTCCAGTGGCGAGCACGGATCGAAGCCTCGCAGAGACGAGGTTTCAGTCTGTCGCCGAAGAAGCTCAAACCGGAAGTCCTCACTTTTGATGTTCTTGAGTGTGTCATCATCCACCACCATTTGCAGCTTATTCTCCATGGTCTCCATTGACAAGAAGCGAAGCCTGCAGGTTGTTAATGGAACTCATCAGCAGCTTCCTCAACCAAACAGAATGATGTTCCACCACCTGTTTACCCAATGCATATTAAATGTGCTCTTTATTGTAGTTTATAGTTACAGGTACCAGTTTAGAATGAGAATAAATGTTTTCTCCAGCATGAATTCTGATTGCATTTTTGGTCGCTTTAGTTTATCATCTCTGAAAGGCTGCTCAGAGTCACACTGTGATCCAGGTGATCCAGCAGAACCAATATCCAATTGCATTGATATGGTTTTATTGCTTTTTATATGAATAATGTTGCTGATTTATTTCTCCTTCTACACTATACTTTTCCAGATAGCATACAGCAGGGGTGCCAAATTCCATTTCATTGAAGGCTGCATCAGGGTTGTGTTTGACCTTGGGGGTATGGGATGTGTATGGCTGGGGTGGGCATGGCTTGGGTTGGCGTGGCCAGCTCAACATCACTCATGTTGGGGCACCTGTGGTGGCCAAGTGCTAAGGCAGGACTTCCTTCAGACCCTCCCTCCCGCTCATTATAATCTCCTTCCTTCCTTCCTTCCTTCCTTCCTTCCTTCCTTCCTTCCTTCCTTCCTTTTTTTCTTTTTCCTTCCTTCTTCATTCTCCTTTCTTCTTCCTTCCCCTCTTTCCTTCTTTTTCCTTCCTTGCTCTCTTCCCATCTTTCTTTCTTTTTCTGTCTTTCCTCGTTCCCTTTCTCCTTTCCTGTCCCTTCTTGGATGCTCAAATCCAAAAGGAGAAACATTTCTCCTTTTGTTTTGTTTGGCTTTTAGTTTGTTTTGCTAGCCCTCTGCCAGTGAAAATGGAGCTGGGGAGGGCCCTCCATTTTTGCTGACAGACACCACAGGCCGGTCTTTTGTTGTTTCTAGGGCAGCCCTGTGGGCCAGGTCTAAGAACCATCCAGCCCATGGGCCTTGAGTTTGAGCTAACCCCAGTGTGTCTGTAAGAATTACAACATGCATTGCTGAGCTGAGGTAACTAAGTAATAGCAATAGCACTTAGACTCATATACCACTTCACAGTGCTTTTCAGCCCTCTCTAAGCAGTTTACAGAGTCAGCATATTGCCCCCAACAATCTAGGTCATTTTTCCCACCTCAGAAGGATGGAAGGATGAGTCAACCTTGAGTCTGGTGAGATTCGAACTGCCAAATTGCAGGCAGCTGGCTGCAGCAGAAGTAGCTTGCAGTACTGCACTCTAACCACTGCACCACCGTGGCTCATAATAATACTAAAATCACAGGCATACTTCATCAATTAATCAATAATAAAAAGTAAACAATGCACCAGACTACCATTTTGATCTGAGTTCCTGAAGCAAAAAGTTGTCAGACTTTACAAACAGTGTCTCTTAGCATCAGGCTGATGGTTGCATTCAATGTGCCTAAAATCCAGAAGGCAGTCTTTTCAAGCCATTTGAGATACAGGACAACATGATTCAAACTGGTTTGGAAGATAAAATGGAAGACAGGAACATGGTGTTTAGCAATACATAGAGAAGTCACAACTTTTGCAGACCAGCAAATAAAGAACTAAGTATAATTTGGTTTCTCTTTGAATGCTTGGCCTTTCATCACCCTAGAGAAAAAGGCACCCAGCATATTTGTATCTACTACTTACTTCACATGGAGGGGTTGTTATGGCAGCAAAAAGCAATGATGCCAACCTTCCCCATGTTAATTAATGTGCTATCTTGTGTGAAGTAGCTCTCAGCAAACTAATTCTTTAAAATTCTTGAGAGCAATTGGGGAGGGGAGGAACACAGCACCAAAAAAAAAAAAGCAAAAAAAGGGAAACAGGTGCTGGGCAGATCAAAGAGCACCGGAAGAGCTCTCTAGCAGGTTTGCTAATGGAAAGATAATGGCTTTTATAAGGACAAGGAGAAGAGGGGAATAAAGTGACAGACCTAAGGGTGAATTAAAAGAAGAGAAGAGTCCTTGTAAAATGAAGCCATAAAACAAATCCATTAGCTGTAAACACTGGATAATAATAATCCTGTAAATGGTACTCCACTTCCATTTTGAGCATCATGGTAGGTGAAAGGTGGCAGTCTGCCATAGACAAATAGGCTGCACGTTATATTTTTGCAAACGGTCTTGGAGTAGTCTAGCAAACATACTGACAGCTGTATTTAAAAGGAGCTTCTAGGAAGGGAGGGAGAAAGGAAGATGACTCCTTGTGCAGAATTATGTCTTGAGTGTCTTTGAATTCAAGACTTCAGGTGAATGTGGGAGTGTAGTTCCTATGCTCAGCCAGCATCTCTCTGTCAAGAGTGAGGTGCGCATCACTCTTTTAAAGTTAACATAAAGGCGAGGAAATGGGAAGTATGAGTCATTCACTTTTCCGAGTTCCTCACTTTTGTCTGAAATAGGACATAAATATTCTATTAATTTAGCACTATCACTTAGCTGTTATAAATAAACTTGTCTTTGTCCCTTTCTCACGTCTCACTAATAGTCTTAATACATTAATACTGATCTAACAGAGAAGAACATTTCCTAACCCTGCCTGGATAAAACAGAACTCATTTCTACTATATTCTGGAGCTAAATGTCTGTCTATCTGTCTGTCTATCATCTATAAAAAAATTGGAGACTAGCCATTTTATTCATAGAGTGACTTTTCTTGAAAGCTCAAAGTAGCTTCTGTTTCCAGTAACATTCACTACCCAACCTAAACTTTGTTAGTGTGTTTGCCTGAGAAAGTGTGACTTGCTTAGCAACCCCCTGCAGATCCTGTGATATAATGAGGACCTAAATCTGTGTTTGCTTGGTCCAAATCCAAGTCCTTTACCACTTCAATACTGTATTATGGTTTCTTTTATATACAAAGATTAGCATGAAAATAACCCCTTATCAGAATTAGATCCGCCTCTCATAATGGTTTACTTTTTCTTTAAAATCATTTTTTGTTAATCACTTTTTAAAAAATGTAAATAAACCAATGGAAAGTTGTTGATACAAAGTTATATCAGTAGGTGGACAAAGAGGTTACAAAAATGTATGTTAATGCTCAATATATTATTGATGAAAAATTAACCATCAACCATATCTAAAACTCATTTTTTTGAAGCAGTTCCAAGAATTTCCAATTTTGGAAAAAAATAATCAGCTAAAATAGGAAAATACTGCCAGATGGCCATTGCCTCCACTTACCACAATAAGCTTCAAACTATAGGAAGACTTTGTTCTAAATTAGTATTGTGCAAAGTAGAGAGTGAACATGGTGTTCAGTATTTAAAATTGCTTGGTATCAACAATGAAGATGTTACCAAGCCTGGTAGCGAAATCTCTGCAAGCAAACAACCAAGCTCAGAGAGCACCAAGAACTCCACATCTCAGTATTTTATTTGCTTTCCTTGATATATTTATTTATTTGTTTATTTACTTATTTATAAATCATATTTATATGGATGCCAAAATATGACTCTGGATGGCATACAATAAAACCATAAAATAACAGTATTAAAACAGAATGCCATTAAAAACCTTGAAGTTATTGTTTCAAAAGGCTAAATGAGAACATTAAATGTTATTAACAGCGGAGCCTCCTCAGGCGATCACTGTCCCCTTGCCCTCAGGCCTGTTGACATGACCAAATTTTGAGGGATTTCCAGACAGATGAGAGGGAAAGGACCAATCTCACCTGGGGTGGGGGTGGGGGTAGGGAGGAGATGATGTTCCACAAAGTGAGTGTCATGGCATAAAAGGCCCATGTCCTGGCTCCCACTAGATGTAACTACTTATTAGATGGGAGACACATCTTGCATCTTCTGGCAGATCTGATGGGACAGATAGATGTAATTGGGGAGAGGTGCTACCTCAAATATCTCCCAAAGATTATCTAAATAAGAGGTCTCAAGGACTTCACCTCCCTGAATTCCTCAACCAGTATGGCTGGCTGAGGAAATCTGGAAGTTGAAATCCACAAGTCTTAAAGTCGCCATGGAGACCATCAAAACTGAACTTTTTACTCTGTTGTATTGTGATTCCTCTGATTCTGACTGCTCTCAGTGATTGTTGTCTGTGTCTTGCTGCCTAAGACTTAGCAAGCTGGCTTTGAATTTATTTGATATTTGCTGGATCTGGATTCGCTGCAGATGGTTGGCAACTCACTGGTTTTTTTCACCCCAGTCATCTGTTCTAATGTGAGGGGTTCCATCCAGAGGTGGGTATTCAGCAGGTTCTGACCAGTTGTGGAGAAGCGATAGTGGAAATTTTGAGTAGTTTGGAGAACCGGCAAATACTACTTCTGACTGGCCCTGCCCCCATCTATTCTCTGCCTCCCAAGTCCCAGCTGATCAGCTGGGTCTTCTTTTGTTGCCCTGCACAGGAAAACAGAGCTGGAAAGCAGGTTAGTGGGGTGGGGAGGGAATGGGATTTTGCAGTATCCTTCCCCTGCCACACCCACCAAGTAATGCCCACCAAGCAACGCCATGCCCACCAAGTCACGGCCACAGAAGTGGTAGTATTTTTTTTTTAATCCCACCACTGGTTCTGCCATTGCCCAAGACATCTGGATGATGATGATGATGATGTATGCAAGTTCATTGGTTTTTATTTTCAATCAGACCTTAAGAATTGCCTGCCCCAGGATTGGGAAAAATATTGAAAACTTTCTTAATTATATTACCTTGAGAGTCCATTTTTTGGTTCTGTGACTATTATCTTTACTTGTTTTTCATTCAGGCCTTCTTTCTAAGAATACTCTCATGAAACAGAAAACCTCATTAAGACAGTGATAATACTAAAAATAGAAAGGAGAAAAGAGAATAAACTCAGCATCTGGGGGAAAATCATGATTTGATACGATGAGATAGAACCCTATAACATCAAGGATTCTCCCCCCCCGTCTCTGTTAGTCCCTCTTTTCCATACAGCCATGTTGGAAAGAGAGAAAACTTGTATGGAAGGACAACAATATATTGTAAACCTCTATATACTCTTCCAAAACATGACACCTGCCCTATTCTTGCTCCAAACGACACCCCTCCTTTAAAAAAAAGAAGCATCATATATCCTGAAAATATTCTCCAAAATATTCTTTGTGCAATTCTCAGGTATGATGCATTGCTAAAAGTATGGGTTTCCCCCCCCCCTCTTGAAATAGGCTTTTGATGTATTTCCTTAGTCATAGCCCAGATAATCTTACTGGTACCCTTCCTGGTGTAAATGTTCTATGGCAAGGCCACACAACCACATTGCCAAAAGAGGGCAGAGTCAAAGACCAAAATAAAGTAACCTTCTCAAAATAAGAGTATGGCAGAGGAAGCTTCAAAGCAGAAACTCGTCCATTCACAGTTCAATCTCACAATGTCTTCACAGTTTCAGAGGGTACTGTATAATATGGATGCCCATAATCCAAGGATTACGATGTCACCCTTCAACCTGGGTGGCTCGTACCAGTTTGTGTCCTTGACTGCATTATCCTGCTTTCCTTCTAGACCTGGTCCATTTTCTTCAGACATCTCTCTGAGTTCCCGATTTTAGTCAACCCAATTGGGGAAACCATTTCTGGCCATTTTGAAGCAGCTGCAGCTTTTAAATGTTAACACAGGTTTCATAATTAAAGAGCATGGTAGAACTCAATTCTCTCTCACACACACCGAACCAGGAAAGAAATAAAATCTTGGCTCGTTCCACATGCATGCCTCTGTTCCCTTCATTTCCATCATTGTGACAATCCCAACCTCTCTGGATTTTGCCACTCTGGGTGGCAAAATGGTATGTACGGCTCTTGGTTACCAGATGTGGTTGCCATAGTTTAAAGTAGAATGAAAGTTAATCTACGCATAACAGCTGCTTTGAATATATATCCACCAGTCCTGACCTTGATTTGTAATGTATTTGCCCATTGTTCCCTTCATGGCTTTGTAATATTCATTTATACATGTAAAGAGCAAATGGATATCCTTGTTTTTCAGATTATAGCTTCAAACAGATTGTTATTAGGGTATTTATTATTATAGTTGGTTGCACAGTTAGCCAGATGTTTAGATGAATTTGGCATTTCTGTCCACTTATCAAGTCCTTCTCAAGGATCTGGGGAGGGGGAGGAGGAGGAGGAGGAGGAGGAGGAGGAGGAGGAGGAGGAGGAGGAGGAAGAAGAAGAAGAAGAAGAAGAAGAAGAAGAAGAAGAAGAAGAAGAAGAAGAAGAAGAAGAAGAAGAAGAAGAAGAAGAAGAAGAAGAAGAAGAAGAAGAAGAAGAAGAAGAAGAAAATTTAATTGTTCTGCAGTAATTCTAACTAATCAGATTTCAGATAAGCCTCATTTGCAAGATCAAACTCTATGTGCTTAAAATCACATAGGAGGAAGAATGGAGATAAACTTGATGGTCTTTTAAGAAAAATCATACAGAATCCATCTGCTTGTTCAGTGGTGGGATTCAAAAAATTTCACTACCGGTTCTGTGGGCGTGGCTTGGTGGGCGTGGCAGGGGAAGGATACTGTAAAATCTCCAGTCAGATGTGATATTTGCCAGTTCTCTGAACTACTCAAAATTTCTACTACCGGCTCTCCAGAACTGGTCAGAACCTGCTGAATACCCACCACTGATGCTACTCCTCAGGTTGAAAGCTCTGGGATTCCATTGAAGAACAGCTATTAGAAAAAGAGCTATCTCCTGCTCCTGCATTTCTAACTGTGTGAATCAAAAAAAAGTTTGTATCATAGTGCTGTTAGATGAAAGGATTATCAGGGCAAATAAAATGAATTTTGCATGAAGACAATCCTGTCTAGACATCATGGGTGCTCTTAGTTAACTGATACCAGATCATGAGGGGTCTCTTGGTATTCTCTGAACTTGGATGTTTTCTTGCAGAAGTTTCATTACCAAACTAGGTAAATCATGATGATGATGATATTTAGTTTGGAATGAAATATCTGCAAGAAAACAACCAAGCTCAGAGAGCACCAAGGGCCCTTCATTTCAATCCTGAACTACAGATATTCTCCTTTATTGATACCAAATCATCTAGCAATGAACCATCTTTTGACTTTCTAGTTTCTTATTGAACTTGCTGAAAAGGGCCATGCTCAGTGGCACAGCATTTTATTTATTATCTCAATAATTCAGTGACTGCACAAAGTTTTAAAAAAGAAGTCTATGATTTTGAGGAGACCCAATGATCTGCATTATTAGCACCAAATGCCCAAGAAAATCATATGATACTTTATTACAATTGAAAAGTTAAAGGTAAATATTAGGATTGTGCATGCTTTGTAAGAAGAACTGCTTCAGTTCTTGCATAAACATGAATAGGAGCCCAGCTCTTTGTGCAACTCATGAAAGTCTTCAGAGGTGCTTTAACTCTCCCAATAGATGTATCTGCGGTCTCTAATTCCAAATTCATTTGAAAGCTGGGGAAAGGACACTTTGCTTTCATGAATCGCAGAGAAGTAGTGCTTAGATGAGATGCGAAGCACTTTTTAATTTACTGACAAAACGTTCATAATTTTAGTAAACATACTGCTGTGACTTATTGAGAATCGTATCTTTAAGAACAAACTGTACATTATATGACATGGGAATTATTTTATCGATGATTAGAGGAGAACAATGGAAATTAGAAGGAGATTAGTGAACTACAGAAAATAAGAGAGATGCAAACAATATGATGACTGCTATTGATATGATTATTAGGCTTACTATGGTTAATACTATCACTATATTCTTACTAGAAGATATGTTAAGGGAGAGAAATGATTAGGTTTACTATATACAATATCACGATTGTAAGATCAGAAAGTCAATATTAATGTAATGCATACTGTTGTAAATTTTGATTGTTGTTGCACAGAGATATTTGTACCCAGACGACACACTGTTTAATGGAAGATGGAATGTTTACGTTTTAAAAATAATAAATTTAAAAAGAGAGAGAGAGTGGTATCTTTAAAAGATCCTACACATCCATTGTCTTGGTACACCATCTGATACAATTGAGTTTCACTGACTTCAGTGTCATGCACTTCCAAGTAAACATGTTTAGGATGGCAACCTTGGGCATCGTTTAATCCCTGGACATTTTCAGTTCATTAGTAGCAGCCTCCACAGCCATCTGACAGTTGGCCAGAACTCTGCACTAAACTGGAAGATAATGAGCTTTAGAAACAATCTTAGAGGGATGTGAAGCCTCCAGAGTATCGTTGGATTGTACAAGGGAAAATTGCAAACTGTTTCACAGATCTTTCTGTTTGAGAAGAATGAGGTCTCTGTGGCGCAATTGAACTGATTTGGTTTCAAAGTAGTCACAGATGAAAATCTCTCCTCCCCCCCCCCTTTTCCACCCCAGTCTCTGAGTTTAAAAAGTGAAAATCCAAAGGCAAGAGTATATTATTGCTTCCTTGGAGAACAGCTTAACTTTCCTTGAATTGTGTTGGTTCTCAAAGTAGAAATGTATTTGCATTACTACTCAAGATATCAGATATATGGGCTCCTTGTTTTCAAAAATAAGACAAGATATAAATGGTTGAAATAATAATCATTTAGCAATGACTGGAATATTTGAGAGAAGGGCACCACCGAAACAAACAAAACCAACTTCCTTAACTAAGAAAGAGGTGTACAATTTCTCTTCACTTTACTTTCTAAACCAATTCCCTTCAGTAAAGATGGATATTTTCCTGTCAATTTCAGTTTTAGAAATAATCAAGTTTAGCATATATATCATCTTTCACTCCACTGTCTTGGATAAAAAGAAAGTGATTTCCATGAGGATAGGGTTTTAGGGCAGAAGTCCAAGGCCAATGGAATTAATGTATCAGTTTAATCCTAGGTCTGGTAATTAATTAATAACTTGAATAAAAGGGGGGGGAATCTTATCAACATATCATTAATTAAGGGAAGTTACAAAGGACAACTGATGCTAGATTAATTTCTATTCAGACTTTGCTACAATGAATGCTTTTGTGATTTTTTTCATGATGAAAGGATGAGCTATAAAATGTTTATAAATGTATATGAATAAAGCAAATAAAAGATATTTATTATTATTGATCAAGCTGCAAGACAGGGGAGCAATGTAATGAAGCCCAAGCAAAAGTGCACTTAAGTGGACAACTTGGAAGAAAGAGGAACTTTTTGTGTATTGAAAACTCATAATCTGCCCAATATGTCTCACCCATGAAAATGCCTGATAAATTCCCATCTTGGGGGCTGTTGTCATGGAAGAGTTTCATTTTCCAAAACATACCCAAACAGAAATTCAAACCAAAAGAACAATGAAACCATATTCAAAGGTTATTGTATTAATGTGTTATTTTTTTTTTAAATGTATTGTTTTAAGGTTCCCAGTTGTCTAAAGTTAAAAAAATTCTCCGTTTTGGAGGAAATACATTGAAAAGTATGTGCCCTTATATATAGGCTTAACCTTCCCAATTTCCGTTTATTCCCTGTGTAATCATAACAAACGTAAGGGTGGGGTTCTCCCTTCCCCTATCAGTATTCCATGGTTCTGCTTAGTGCTCTGACAAACTTGCAAACTCAATGATGTGACTGGCCTAAGGAGAGTTAGAACAGGATTAAAGAAAAGCAAGCATAGAAAATATTAAGTCAAGAGTGATGAGTTGATGCCTAAGGGCACCAATCTGGCCACAGATGCATTAACTGACCCCTCCAGTTATAGCTGTCAGTCTGGGCAGCAAAAGACTGAATGACCACTAGATGGCAGCAATGCTAGAGCTTTCTATATAAAAGTTTTCTTTCTTAAAGCTCTCTTGGCTTCCATCTAGCGGCTATCTGGATAGTTACAGCCTAAGCCTGGCCTTTTTGTTTGTTTTTCTTTCTCACATGTCATTGAGGATTTCTTTAAAACAATCTTGTACTTAAATACAATTATATGATCTGTTTATATAGGACTGCTCTTGATGGTTTCTTCCTTTCTTTATTTTATTTCCTCCCCTTATTTTTTATCAAGTTTGATTATTTTTAATTTTTTAAAAATGGGAGATTAGAATGCTGCAAAACAAAGCACTGGTGTCAGAGTGATTTGTAGAATGACCACGAGCATTTCCTGAGCTCCAAAAAGCAAAAACAAAAATATAAAATTGGACAATTCCAGTCTTGTCTTTGTTGAGATTTATGTCCAGCTGCCTTGAAAAAGAGGGGGTTAGAGAGAGTAGTTAGAGACCTCAATGGACTGGTGAGGAGCAGCCATATCAATTTACCTTTTGGTTAATAAGTGCAAGGGGAATGGAAGGCCAAGGCTAATTGGCAGATATTATTTGACTAGAATATTCACAGCATATTGTTCAAATTCTTCAAAAGATCTCAAAGGTGTTTTTTCAAGAGGCAACTGGACTTTCTGGTTTTTCTTTGAAGGTGTTTCACTTCTACTTGGATGAGAAGCGAAACATCTTCAAAGAAAAACCAGAAAGTCCAGTTGGCTCTTGAAAAAGCACCTTTGGGACAACCATGACAGAGATGATTGAGAATCTCCACAGACATTTAACTAGGGCAAAGAGTACCTTTTGTCAGCAGTTGTGTTTTAGTTAGTTAGTTAGTTAGTTAGTTAGTTAGTTAGTTGTTTGATTGATTTTTATCCCATCTTTATTACTTTATTAGTAATTCAAGGTGGCAATCATTCCCTTTCCTCCTCCTATTTTATCCACCGCAACAATCCTATGAGGTGAGTTGGGCTGAGAGAGAGAGAGAGAGAGAGTGACTGGCCCAAAGTTATCCAGCCAGCTTTCATACCTTAGGTGAGACTAGAATTCACCATCTCCTGGTGATTGGCTCAAAGTCACCCAGTCAAGTTTCATGCTTTAGGCAGAACTAGAACTCACCGCCTCCTGGTTTCTAGGCTGGCACCTTTACCAGTATAACAAAATGCCTTTCTCCAAATCTTTCCAAGCAACTTTCTCCAAACCTCTCTTCAAACCTTTCTCTTAACTTTTTCCAAAGAACTTTCCATAATGGTTTTTTTTTTTAGACTTACTTATATTTTCCCTCTGTGCAGAAGTTCAGCTCAGCTCATAGCTAGACCAAATGAATGTAAGCAGCCTGAATTCATCTGTTGCTAGGCAAAAAAAAGCAATTCTTTATCTCACATCTGGCCCTTTCAACAGTCTTGCCTTTGCTGAAGGAATAGGTCTGTTGTGTGTGCAGTTTGGATCGTGCCATGTCTTCTCTCACGCACGTTAGGAAAAATGACAGCTCAAGGACAAAATTGTCTGAAAGGGCTTTTAATAAGTATTAAAGTTTGTACACAAGGAGCAATAACAGTGATTCAACTCGCTCCCCCACCTCATACAGTGATTTAATTGCATGGGTTTGTTTGTTCTGCTTCTTGAAATTAAATCCTTTTAAAATTTTTGAGCTGACTACCTGAATTAGGCCTTGAACCAGGCCAATGACTTTTTTCCCCCCCTCTTCTTTTGGCACCAGCTGGGCTCATGCTTCCGAAACAACTCTGACAGCCAGACGGACTATTCGCCCTGAACATTCAGCCTCACTTGAAAGAGTAAAGGGCAACATTATGATGTCTTTTTTTTTTTAAAAAAAAAAGTTACTTCACAAAAATCTCTCCCCTCCTTCTCTCCCTTTCCAGGGCCAGTTGTGGCCTCTCAGCTTGTGCCAGAGCAGGAGGCAGCCTGTACTTTTAGAGACGAGTAACAAGGGCAGCTTGTGTTTACCGCAATATCTTCCACACCACAGAATGTGAGGTGTTGAATATGGAAATGAGAGCTATGCCAAGGCATGATATTAATAGGGAGTGAGAATTTCATGTTCAAACTGGATGAGGATTTCCCCCCCACCCTTTTTTTTTAATGTTCAGGGCACTTTGCCTTCCTTGTATATGATACCTTCACAGTCTGCTAGCTTCTGAATTTCAACAAAGTTTTGAAAGCTGGGTTTCTATATTCGTATTCCATTCCTTGACAGCCTCCAAATGGGATTCCTCTGTAAAAGTATTGGACAGAAATCCTGCCTGCAGAAAATATTTCTATTTTGGACAGAGCATTAAGCAGAAAAGCTTTGTTATTAAGGGAATATTCTGCCACCACTCGGGGAAAATTACCAGACAGGATAATGCTTTTCATGGAAGAATAAATGCACATTCTGCTTTAGGTCCTAGGGTGAGTTATTATGACCCTTTTAAAGCAGGGGTCTCCAATCTTGGCAACTTTAAGACTTCTGGGAGTTGAAGTCCACAAATCTTAAAGGTGCCAAGGTTGGAGACCCCTGTTTTAAAGGAAGGGTTTTGGGTTTTTTTGGAAAAAAAAAACGTTTAGACCAAGACTATTCATTTTCTGATTGACTTGAGTTTTATTTATATTATAGAATATTGCGGGTTATAATTATAATACAGGATATGATATATCATATCAGGTATTCTTCATTTAGCAGTTGAGACTAGCAAATCATTCATTAAACTATGTAGGAATATCGGAACTATGTGCATCTACTTCCTCAGCAAGCAAATACACACACACACACACACACACACACATCTATCCACGCACATATCAATATATATGCATATGTGTATTTGCTTGCTGATTAAGTTGACCTCCATTTTCCAGGACACCAAAAAAAAAATGTTTTAAAAACCATGCTGTTTTTATCAAGGGATTTCCTTTATTGCTACTGTTCAAATGGTCTAATTACTAACATGAGGCAGAATGTACATTTGGCAGCATTACAGTCACCTAAATACTGAAGTCATAATTATGCCTGAGATTTTGCTATGATGTACAGTACACCCTCTGAAGTTTTTTGCTCAGATCATATAAACCAGAAAGCTGAAGTCGATGCACTTCAGAAGCTGGTATTAATCCAACAAATTCCATCATCTATCGCTACTAAACTAAAATATTTGAATCTTGTGACCTTCCAGTATGAATTCAGAATATGCAGTTGGCCTTCTTTGTGAATGGGGCCTTTCAGCTGAAATTCTGCATAGGGCAAATAAACAATGACAAATTGCTTGCTACTCAAAATGTGTGAACCAGATTGCTTTTCTCTTTCTAGCCTATCAATGTGAGATTGATCCCAGGTCAAACAGACTTAATTGTAACTTTCTATTGGCAAGAAGAGAAAAAAAATGATACTTTCTGTACCCTACTTTCCTGGTACAATAAACTTACCAAATTTGTCACTAATGATGTTACCTAGTTTGGGTAATGAAACAACTGCAAGAAAACAATGAAATCAGAGAGTACCAAGAGCCCCTCACACTAAACTTAAAAAATATCCATGAAGAGCCTACTGTTTGCAAATTGTGATGTAAATCAAAATCATAGTTTGGGAGACATAACAACATGTACAGTGTGTGTGTGTGTGTGTGTGAGAGAGAGAGAGAGAGAGAGAGAGAGGTGGTATTCAGCAGGTTCTGACCAGTTCTGGAGAACCGGTAGCGGAAATTTTGAGTAGTTTGGAGAACCGGCAAATACCACCTCTGACTGGAGATTTTACAGTATCCTTCCCCTGCCACGCCCACCAAGCCATACCCACAGAACCAGTAGGAAAAAAAAATTGAATCCCAACACTGGTGTGTGTACATATCCTACTCTAACCTACAAAGAAGAAAACATGGTTACTTTTGAGAAACTGTCTTTAAAACGTAATCTGTCAAGCACAAAGCTGTAACTACAACAGACATGCCACAGGAAGAAGGCTGATACAATTGCAACTGCGGTTTCCTGATGAAATTAGCAAACACCATTCTAATAGAAACAGAAAATTAATATATAATGGATCATCAGTAAATTGAAATCAATCTTATTATCATATTTTGAATTATTATTGTCTGCTTTCTATTAAGACTCACAGCAGTTTACAGATGATTTCCCATAGTTATACAAGATGGCATGTGCCTTCAAAACATTCCCTGGCACAGCTGTCTCCAATCCAGTGTTTCACCCAAGCATTCAACTTCTGTTTTTATAATTCATACCCAGCGACACTTTGGGCATTGAAGATTACAAAAATGAAGTCCAACACATCTGGAAGGAGTCAGTTTGGAGAAGGCTTTCATTCAGAACCTGAAGGCCAATATCGTAATTGGGTTTAAGAAAGGTAAGACAAATTCATTCAGGATCAGCTGATGTGAAATATCTGCAAATACCTCAAGTGTATTATAGCCTCATATTTAGGCCCCAGTCTTTTCTCTTACACAAACTGGGGCACAACTGTTATGTAATGAATTTTCCACCTTGCCTCCCCTCTTACATTTTCTCTGTCCTATCTGTATGCTTCTATTCAATTCTGCTATTTCCTTGAGACACAAAAAGGGAACAGGGATCAAATTTTATATTTTATCCATTTAGTGAAATATTCCGACTGGAAGTATTCCATTGATCTCCACATTTTACCAGCTTTTCAGTATGAGGTGAAGACTAATTACTTCTCCTGAACTAGCAATTAGGAGTTTTACCCTGCAATTTTTTAATTGCTCCTTTTTTTGTGATCTTGAAGCACTAATGTTTAATACTAATGTTAAACATTGAACATTTTAAAGAAATGTTGTCCTTCTTAAAAGTTTCCAGTGAAAGGTGATATTTTAAAATTGCAGCCAATCTTTGTTACCAGAAACCTTGTCAGGGGGAAAGGGGAAAAATATAAACGGAACAATGCTTTATATATTCTATTAAATGTTATGCCTCTTGACCTTTAATGTTAACTCAATTTCTTTGAGAGCAAAATCCACCAAACTCAATAGGACTTGCATGGTCTCTTTAGATATACTGGAATGACATACTATTCC
The DNA here is from genome assembly GCF_049901735.1 of Notechis scutatus. Lineage (NCBI taxonomy): Eukaryota > Metazoa > Chordata > Lepidosauria > Squamata > Elapidae > Notechis > Notechis scutatus. Next base: position 132,376,857 of record NC_142009.1, on the reverse strand, counting down.
AGAATATTGGATGGGTAGTTTGGAAATAGAGAAACCAAGGGTTAGTTGGCTCAGAGACAAAGTCATGTTTGGATGTAATGTAACCTCTTTCCTAGCAAATAACCTTTTCTAGTGTTTATAGTGGATAATGAGTTTAATGAATACATGATGAATATTCAATTCACCTGAACACGGGTACATGGTAATACAACTGCATGGTAGGATGGACTATGAAAAAAATGTGCCAAAGACAAGAAGAAGGTCAAAGTAGGACTTTTGGAAAAATGTACCAAGCTTTAGGATATAAATACTCATAATTGGGAACTGGCCAAGAACAGATAGACCATTCCCTCCAATTGTTTCCTAAAACTGTAATAATATTTCATGACAAGATTGATGAAAACCAGCTGATCAGAGTCCAATACTTTTTTTGCTATAAAATGAGAAACAAAGAGAAGCTTTGTGTGTATGTCTGTGTAAGTTGATGAACTAAGTGCGTGTCTTTGTATAGTTTGTGTTTCTGCCTGTCTGTGTGTATAATCTGTAAGAACTTCTATTTAGAAATTTTATTGTTCCCTGATACTCCTCACTATTTGGGTAGGTTGGGAAAACTTTCCAAAGTCAAGGGGCTTCAAGACAACTTTAGATAACCTCCTTGCTTGCATTAGTTGAGGAAAGGGGGTTGATTAGTGATGTGTACTTTTAATTAACTGTGCTGCAACTAGGAAATATCTTAAAGGGGCAACAGATCAGGCTTTGACTTAATAAACCCTTGCAATTATTTTACCTTGTGTTGCTTTTTAAAAATTGTGTCTATACAGGACAAAGATCTTGAGAGGGGAAGAAATAAGTCTTCCAGGTTGTATTGTTGTTCTAACAAATTAATTATAGTGAAGAAATATACCCGGGAAACAAAACCATTCTCCTTATTTTAACCATGGATTTCTAAAGCCTTTTTCCCCTTGAGTTTAGTTCACATCTGGCATTCCTGTACCATACCTCTGCTCTAAGGTTTCAAAGTTCTTCACTAGTATCTCTTCAGACTCATAAAAGTAAATAAGTGTACTGACTTTTGACGATCTGCGTCACTGTGATGTGTGATTTATATGCCACGTAAGTTACACACTTCTTTAGGGACAAGTACGTAACTTACCTGCAGGACAAATAATTCACAGTGGATGGAATGACAGCAATATTCGTGAAGATAAAAGTGCATGGAACCAAATCCCTTGGATATCAGTAGGAGTGGCTATGATAATTAGTTCCATTGATGTCATGACTGCATTGTGTCAAGGGAAACAGAAGAGCTTTGATAGTTTTTGCACGTCTTTCAGTGAAAGCAAATCTGTACGCCTGGTGTTTTATTGTAATCTAGTTATTTACTGTTTTAGGATCCATTTCATCCTGGATTTAGGCCTGATTTCAGATTAGAAACTGTCACGGTGGCCCTGTAAGATGACCTCTAATGAAATAAGTACAGCCTTTTAATTCTATTGGGCTTCACACTGAACAGCGTCTACTTTTGTGGATACTAGCCATGATTTCTTTCTGAACTGGATAAATTGGGAATTGGAGATATATTGCTATGCAGAGCTGTACTTCTACCTTAGTAGTGATTTCCAGAGGGCAACGCTGAGGAAATTCTGCTCAATCTCTTTGAAATGATGTTTTAGGGTTCAGCAGGGATCTGTCTCTGTAACGTTTAGTATCTACAGAAAAATTACAGTGTGAAGTGATTCAGAGTCTGGCCTAAGGAACCATCGATAGATCAATAAATGAGCAACAATAAGTTCTTTTTCTCTTTTTCATGAAATGAAAAAGACACTGCGGATCTAAGCAACTATGAATCAGTGCCTAGGTGCTATAGTGGTCTAGTCGAAGTCTAATAACTTAGTTCATACAAAATATAGGTACTGCTAGAGTATGAAGAGAGAATTATCTTACTATGCATGGAGTTCTGGAGGGGATTAGATTCTCCAAAAGTTCCATTTACAAATATGATTATTCAAAGATTAATGTTAACAATCATTTGGAAACCTCAGTCTATCTGAATCAAGATTGTAAAATGGTATTATTAAGATTGTAACAAGGATTGGATGATTTCAGACATTTTGTATACTGTATGTAAACCTGGTCTTCTTTTTTGCCTTCATTGAGTGATGGGTCCCATAATGTGCTCTAATCTGTTTTACTCATGCCTTTATCAAGATTTCTGCCATCTATGCTGCTTGTCTCTTTGTGTAAAAAGGGACACAAAGATGTATCTAAAAATCAGAGCCATCCTAGCACATAGTAGTGATCACACAGAAGCAATTCAACTGATAGCACTCCTATCTGACAGGATCTCAACAGGATCACTAGCACTCAGATCTCCTCCCTCAACTAAGCATTCAGGATTTTTTTGGAATTATAATTACAGGAGATGGGGGTGGATCACCTTAATCATACCAGGAAATCTTACACTGGGATGACAGTGGGATGCCAACCTTTCTCATATTCAATTATCCTCCTCACTCATATCATTGTAGCAATAACAATAGCACTTTGACTTATATGCTGCTTCACTGTGTTTTACAGCCCTCTCAAAGCAGTTAACAGAATCAGCCTATTGCCCCCCAACAATCTGGGTCCTGATTTTATCGAACTCGGAAGGATGGAAGGCTGAGTCCATCTTGAGCCGGTCAGAATCGAACTGCTGGCGATCGGCAGTTAGGAGTCAGTTGCCAAGTGTCGGATTTTGATTACATGGCCATGGGGATGCTGCAACGGTTGTAAGCAGAGGTGGTATTCAGCCAGTACTGCCAGGTTCTGGAGAACCGATAGTGGAAATTTTGAGTAGTTCAGAGAACTGGCAAATACCACCTCTGACTGTATCTATTCTCTGCCTCCCGAGTCCCAGCTGGATCGACTGGGTCTTCTTTTGTTGCCCTGCACAGGAGAATGGAGCTGGAAATCAGGTTAGTGGGGTAGGGAGAGAATGGGATTTCCCCCAGGAGTGGGGTGGGAATGGAGATTTTGCAGTATCCTTCCCCTGCCATGCCCACCAAGCACTGCCCACAGAATCAGTAGTAAAACAAGTTGAATCCCACCACTGCAAGAGATCCCTGCTCTTTCCAGAATTCTCAGCCACAGTGGAATGGCGATCCTTCCACTCCTTTGGAGGGCACCAGCTTGGGGAAGGCTAAGTTCAGAGTTTCACTTGGCACGTTTTAACCATCGAAGAACTAGAATTAGTTCTTGGGGTGTGGGGGGGGGAGGTTGCCTTTGATGTTTCTCTTTTCTTCTAGAAAAAAAATTCCAACTGCTTTCTCAAGCCTGACAAATGTTAATATGTAATCTACAGATTCGAAGAGCCTGGCAGCTACCCAACCACGCACCTGCACTACAGCAAGCAAGCTCCTTTTGCCTTCTTAACAGCTTGTTTTATTTTCAGAATAGCTGGTTGCAGGTTTGGTTTTACTGGATTTTGGTCTTCCCTTCCTTTTCCCTTTCCTTTGTTTTCCTAGTCCAACTTCCTTCCTTCCTTCCTTCCTTCCTTCCTTCCTTCCTTCCTTCCTTCCTTCCTTCCTTCCTTCCTTCCTTCCTTCCTTCCTTCCATAATTTGTACAACCACTCCTTCACCCCCACCAATTGCTGTGGGGGCTTTTGGGGGCTTCTTAGAGCTATTCAGATGCATCTCTTGAGCAGTGTTACAAGACTGGCCCGTGCTGAAGTGAAGGCAGATCCAGCAAAGATGGCGCTGAAGAATGGCAGACACCTGCTTTGCCTGAAGGGTAATGGAAGATTCTGCTCAAGTAAAGCAGAAAGAACATCTGCTTTCAGCTCAGGCCATTCTGACAGCTCCCATTACACCAATAAAACATGAAGTTATCAAAGCCTAAATAAGACCAGACAAAATTTTACCAGTTTCACTCTCTTCCTTTCCCCACCCACTGCTAATTTTTGACTGCAAATGGTTCCATGTCAATATACAGTCAGGTGTGTTTACATGTAATTCATTTGCATAAATACACAGGGCCCCCCAAAGCAAACAAAGGAAATTAATGCCAGCTTGAGAAGAGACTCTTCCACAGCAACTGTTTTTGTTTGAGACAAGCTTCAAAATGAAAGAAAGAGAAATCTAAACTCACCCCCAGAGTAAATCGCCAGAAGTCTTTTCACTCTGTCTTTATTCTAATTTGTTTTTCATTGACAAGTCTGTCTCCAAATTTGTTGGTTTGTGTGTGTGTATGTATATGTGTATGTATGTATATAAAACCAGGTTCCTCAATTTCTGGATGGTCAGCTGGATCAGAGCCATTGGAATCTTAGAGAGGAGGTTGCTCCATAAGGCAACTACCACAACAGAGAAGGAAAAGGCTTTGAGATGGCACTGTTAACAAAAGGAGCCTAGACCAGGTCGACCCTGCCAGATTTCACAAGGTAGATGAAAAACACCAGAGACCAACAAGTCACATGTAATCTTGCCTAGTGACCAACAACCACTTGAATTGCACATGGAACCTTATGAGAAGCCAGTGCAGCTTGAAGAGTGGTGGTATTAAATGGGCCTCTGTACCCAAATACATTCTGTACCAGCTACAGCAGCCTCCAGGCGTTCTTCAAGGGCAGCCCAGTGGTGGTATTCAGCAGGTTCTGACCAGTTCTGGAGAACCGATAGTGGAAATTTTGAGTAGTTCAGAGAACCGGCAAATACCACCTCTGACTGGCCCTGTCCCCATCTATTCTCCCACTGAGTCCCAGCTGTTCGGCTGGGTCTTCTTTGGTTGCCCTGCACAGGAAAACAGAGCTGGAAAGCAGGCTAGTGGGGTGGGGAGGGAACGAGGATTTTGCAGTATCCTTCCCTTGCCATGCCCACCAAGCCACGCTCACTAAGCCACGCCCACAGAACCGGTAGTAAAAAAAAAATTGAATCCCACCACTGGGGCAGCCCCATGTAGAATGCGTTGCAGTAGTCTAACTGAGAGGTGACCAAGACATAAGTGACCATGAACAGAACTTCCTGATCCAGGAATGATGCAATTGGTTCATAAAAGTGATTTGGTTCATGGCTGCCTTATGACAATGGCTGCTACCTGCTTCTTGAGCAGTTTGGGCCAGTGGTTCCCAACCTTTTGGCTTTGCGGGCTGGGGATGGAGAAGAGGGGATGGTTCATGCATGCACTCGCCTGCTGCTTCCACAACCCCAGTGGTGGGATTCAGCCAGTTCGCACCAGTTTGGGAGAACCGGTTGTTAACTTTCTGAGCAGTTTGGTGAACTGGTTGTTGGAAGAAATCATTAGGGCAGAGAACCGGTCATTAAAATATTTGAATCCCACCACCGCACAGCCCTGTTCTGAAAAGGCCATGGCCCAGTACTGGGCAGCGGCCCAAGGATTGGGGAGCACTGGTTTGGGGACCTTGAGGAATTTTGCACCCATGATCAATAACTCCCAGACAGCTCACTAACTAGGTTTGGGGTTGTGCTACCCTATTCATAGACAAAGATGGGACATCTTTGGATTCAGGAGGCTAAATCCTGGAGTCTCCTGCTATACATCCCCATAGGCCTAGCACTACTATGTTATTGCCTGCTCTCTTCCCCCAAACTTTGTCCATCCTCACCCTCCCCTAACTCAAGTAGCCCCAACATACAACCAGACTGCTCATCCCTCCAATTAGCTGACCAGTTCAGATACCCAGGATGCTCTTTCATTGCATTCATCAACTCAAAATCTGGCCATTCAACTTACTTCCACCAACCAGCTATGCATAAGTTAGCCCTACTCTCTCACACTGAGGAGCTGGAGATTCTCAAAGTCTTAACATTTCAATCCAATCTGATGCCCCAAACCTATCTGAGAGTTTACTTAGATTGTCTTGTTGCCAGAACAAGCCAGCAACCCTTATTTGGGGGCAAAAACAGATGATGTCACCCTGCATTCTTCCCCTACTTACAATAAAAGCAATCTTAAGGATCATTTTTCTGCTACAGCTTTAAGGATTCTTTGCGATTCAGCCTTTCAAAGTAGGCCAGGTGAAGATGCAGGGATTCCTGGAAGGCCATTTTTTTTTTTTTTTGTGACAAGGTAGAATAACAAAAGTTTGAAAGCTTCTTGAAAGCCTTCATTGCCCCGTTTTAAGGATAAGGACCAAGAATGGGGCTATTCTGAATTTCATTCTCATGCTTTCCACTTTCCCAGGACTGAGTGAATCTTTTTATCCACCCACTTCCTTCTCAAGGCCAGATCTAAATTCCTTAACAGTGATCCAGCCACTTAAGACAAAAAAAAAAAAATCCCTTTACATCTTTTTCCTATCTTTTAAACCAGATGATCTTCATGTGATAAAGCATTTCAGGCAATAGAATTTCTATTGCCTGGAATGCTTTATCACATGAAGCTCATTTGACCTTGAGTTGGTTTCATTACAGTCCATTTTTCCCACTCTTCTTATTTCCTTTTTTTTAAATGAGTTAATCTTTTCTAAACTTCTAAATCCTGGTGCTTACTTTATTACAAGAAACTAAGAGCTTTCTGTAGCTGTTTGGAAGGCTAGTGAATACAGAAACTGTGTAAATAACTAAAATGTACAGATTGTCTACTCTACTTTATTCTCTACTCTACTTTATTCTCTATTCTATTCTCTACTCTACTCTCTTCTCTACTTTATTCTCTACTCTACTTTATTCTCTATTCTATTCTCTACTCTACTCTCTTCTCTACTCTACTCTATTCTCTACTCTACTCTCTTCTATTCTCTACTCTACTCTCTTCTCTCTTCTCTTCTCTTTCTACTCTCTTCTCTACTTTATTCTCTACTCTATACTATTCTCTATTCTCTACTTTACTATATTCTCTACTCTCTACTCTATTCTCTACTCTCAGCTCTATTCTCTACTCTCTACTACTCTCTACTCTCTACTCTACTTTCTACTTTTTCTACTCTACTCTCTACTCTACTTTCTACTCTCCCTCTACTGATATGACTTGATCCAGCATTCAAATTCTCAGATGTGGAACAGATGACATCACAGGTAGAGAAACTAGGCTTGGTACAATCAGTGGTTTACACAAAGCATGGATGGAGGATTCAAGGCTTCCTTAAGTATTTAGCTTCTTTCAGTCTTGGGAATGCCATATGAAACATTGACTCCAGAAGAGTTGTGTGTAACGGTTACCTTCACAGTGCTAGACCTCTGACCTATGTTTGATTCCAATTTTTGATGTGCACCAGATGTTCCTGGGATTATTAAGCTTAATGAAATTCTATTAAAGAGTAATTCTGTCCTCAGAAAAGGGATGGATTCCAACAAGCAGTGGTGATGCTGCTAAGACAGGGGTCTTCAAACTTGACAGCTTTAAGACTTGTGGACTTCAACTCCCAGAATTCCTCCTCCAGTCATGTTAGCTCAGGAGTGGAAGTCCACAAGTCTTAAATGTGTCAAGTTTGAAGACCCTTGTGTTAAGATGTAGGAAAACTATGAAAACCTCACTTTTCCTTCATATAATACTTCCCAAGAAATGGGAGCAATTCAATTTCTGAGAATGCAAAGTAAACTTTTAGTTCTGGTGAGGAGATTTGGGATATTTTGCGGTCTCAGAGGAAGGCCTCTTCTCTCACTCTGCCTACATGATGGCCCTAGCTGGCCTTTAAATCTTCATTTGAGGGGAGCAAAGGAAGAGGGATTTTGCAACCTCTAAGGCTAGTTTAGCAGCGGCAGAACTGACAGACTTCTATCTTTTGGTTCTCACAGTCCTATTACAATGGCCTATAACAGAGGTGGGGAACAATGGCCCCTTTATGACTTGTGCACTTCAACTCCCAGAATTCCATTCCAACTGGCTCAGGAATTCTGGGAGTTAAGTCCACAAGTCATAAAGGGGGAATTGTTCTCCATCCCTGGCTTATAACAAAACCAGTTCTGGTGAACACCAATGGTGCTTAGAGTGGGACTACAAATTTAGTTAAAGGTATCTCCATATTGATACCTGGGCTTTTCTTGTTTCAAGAAGTTTAATCAAAATGCAGCTAAAAGTCATAAGGCACCATTTCTATCTCCAAAATGCATTTTTAATTAGGAAGGAGAGGGAGTTTAACCCTCGTCTTTCCACCAGCTGTTATTCTATGTAAGGGGTGGGGAAACCCTTCTTTTAAAGCTAATGGTGTTTTGTTTTGGTATTTTTTTACAGGAATTTTTTTCTTCTTCCAGACTATAGCACATCTCATTGGTGATGGTGGTAGTTTCTTCTCCATCTGACTTTATTTCTTTATTTCTCACCTGAATTCTTTCTCATCTTCCCAAGTTTGTGATCCTTTTTAACTTTCATTTTCTAGCAAACATTCACAAGCACTTGATCAATACTTCCTTAGATGTTTGTCTTCACATATTGATTTTGCACCACAGGTGAACTTTTTATTCCCTACTTCAGGCCCTTTGGATTATTGCACTTACTTTAGAGTAGACATGTGTGGGATTTAATTGAATTTCTTACTTCACCTTTTGTCAATTCCTACTTTAACTCTTGATAGCATTTCAATTGTTTTGGCTTTGACCAATTAAATATTCTCCTTTTTAAAATGTACCATTTGACTGTGTTAGTCTGTTGATTAACATATTTGGTGCACTATCGATGTAAAATAATCACAGTGGTGGGATTCAAAAATTTTTTGCTACCGGTTCTGTGAACATGGCTTGGTGGATGTGGCAGGGAAGGATACTATAAAATCTCCAGTCAGAGGTGGGATTTGCTGGTTCTCCGAACTACTCAAAATTTCCGTGACCGGTTCTCCAGAACTGGTCAGAACCTGCTCAATACCCACCTCTGAGTAGTCTGATCATTGATTCCTCTGGATTTGAGGGCTTTTACTATCAAATGGATTCTCCTCAGTGTACGACCACAATTGAGCCTGAAATTTATGTTGTTAAGTGAGAAATTTATTAAGTGAGTTTTGCCCCATTTTACGACTTTTCTTGCCACATTTGTTAAGTGAATCACTGTAGCTGTTAAATTAGTAATATGTTTGTTAAGTGAATCTGGTTTCCTCATTGACTTTGCTGATCAGAAGGTCACAAAAAGACGATCACAGGATTCTGGGACACTTTTATAAATACAACCGTTATAAATGTGAGTCCATTGTCAAGCATCTGAATGTAAATCATATAACCATGGAGCTACTACAATGGTCGTAAGGGTGAAAAACTGTCATAATGGTCACTTTTTTCAGTGATGTTGTAACTTCGAACAGTCACTAAAAGAATTGTTGTAAGACAAGGACTACCTATATTGGTATAAATCAGAGCTATGCTGGCTGGAGAATTCTGGGAGTTGAAGTCCACAAGTCTTAAAGTTGCCAAGTTTGGGGACCCCTGGTATAAATGCTTGCCATAGGCAACATCTAATTGTTGCAATAATATTTCTCTATGATTCTGGAAGGTGGTCCTTTTCTGATACCCACAAATATTCAAAAATCCTGGTGACATGAGAGATCTCTCCTTTTCTGGAGCTTTCTAAAATGACCATATAGTAAATAATTCTGTTTTATGGTCACTCCAGAAAATCACTCGAGAGACCAGTGCAAATGCAGCTGGCTTTTTTGAGTTGTTTTTTTTAAAATAGAAACAAGTATTTTTTTCCCATTTTTAAAATGCTTTTTCAATGGTACCAGATATGGCGATTATTTTACCAAGGCTAACAGTACAATGTGAGAACCTTCTTTGAATTTTCTGCACAACTCTTTTGATCATAAATTCGAAAATGCATAAAAATAAATTAACAAAATCACCACGAGATTTAATGAGATGCTATATAGTTTCAGTCATGAAATCACACAAGATTTCTCCGATTTCACATGAACTATCTTTTTTTTTTTTTTTTTGAAAATTTTATTTGGGTTTTCACAAAAACAAAATACAAATAAAACATCTTTTTTGAAAATAGCATGGTCCCAGGTTATCACTTCTTCATACAGACACAAAACTCAATTTCATGCTCATTTTTATATACTATTCCATATCATATTACCATTTTATATTTTCTACATAGTTTTTCCCCTCTTCTAATTTTCTCAACTTTGTTTTGATTATCTCAATTCAAATCATTATATTTATACTTTTGTCTGTCCTGTTACAATTTCACATTATATTTTCTTATTAAACAAATTTTTCCCTGTAGTTACCAATTAGAGTATGACACCTTTATATCCTTTAATTGTATCCATTCAATCCATTCTGTACCTAATTTTAGCTCAAACAGGGTCTTTTCTCTGTCAGCCCAGAAGCATGCTGGGAAATGTTGTCTTCCCAAAGTATATTTCCCACCTTTAGTTATCCTCTCAATACAGTAAGGACATGGATCACCCGGGTGTTCCTGTTGTTGGAAATTGTTCATTTTTGGATTGGATCTGAACTATGGATTCTCTTCTGGAGTAGAGCTGCTCAGGATCAATATATGCTTTGCATGGAGAAGCACTAAAAATAACTCCTGACATCTTTGGTGGAACTTTATTGCAACTGCACAATTGCAGTTCCTTTATTGCAGCCAGTGCTGAGATAACACCCTGCTTGAACTAAAGATATGGCTCAAACCCTTTCTATAGTGCTTCTGTTTATACTTTCCAAAATCCCAAACCCTTTCAAGGTTATCAACAATTACTGTATTTTTTGCTCTATAAGACACTTTTTTCTCCAGAAGTCATGATGCCGGTCCTTTGGTGAATAACAGCCAGGCTGCGGTAGAGGGGTCCTTTTACAATGCTAAACCCCACTTTTTCTGTCTTTGTCATTGCCCGGCTCTTCTGTCTCTTTTCCACAGTGCAGGAGTCAATAGGCAGAGCTGGCACATGAGAGGACACCTCTCTGTGGTCCTCACAGGCTCTGGTTCAGATTTTTTTTTCTTCTTGTTTTCCTCCTCTAAATCTAGGTGCATTTTATGGAGCGAAAAATATGGTATCTTCCTGTTTGTCAATTCTGAATAATAGAAAATATTATGCCTGAGGTAGCAATAGCACGTAGACTTATATATCACTTCACATTGCTTTATAGCCCTCTCTAAGCGGTTTACAGAGTCAGCATATTTTCCCCAACAATCTGGATCATTTTACCCACCTCGAAAGGATGGAAGGCTGAGTCAACCTTGAGCCTGGTGAGATTTGAACTGCCAAATTGCAGGCAGCCGACAGGCAGCAGAAGCAGCCTGCAGTACTGCACTCTAACCACTGTGCCACTGTGACTCATAATAATTACGCTTTTGTACAATATCAGTTAGGGGCATAGTTGAAGATTCGATACCAAAGGCTGCTTTGCATTAGGGTTAGAGACACAGAAGATTTAAACATTGGTTCAGGCTTCAGCTAAGTCATTCAAGCAAAATTCACCGCTGTATCCCAAACTGCTGGAGGGACTGGAGAAGAAAATTAAAGGCCTTACCTTGTCCCATCCCATTCACACATCACTGTAAAGGAGAAACACGTAAAAGGTGTGACTTCCCAGAAAACACGTGTAGTAGTCTGATAACAAAACCAACCACTTTTTTTTTAAGGCATTTCCTCACAGAAAGCCATCGGCCCTTCAGTCCTTGAAAGACAACAGTTCCTCCTAATGAGGAAACAGCCCACCCACAAATTCTTCAATGCATCGCCAAAAGAAACTGGCTTCACAGCAGTTACGAGTCAATTGCAGCTGAAATGGAGATAAATTGGCTCAGCAGCTGAGTTGATCGTAAAAGGATGGTGGAGGGGTGGAGAACGATCCTGGAGCGAATGGCAGAAACTCTCAGTAATAAGGCAACTTTTTAGGTCTATAGAGATCTGACTCAATATATCTGAAGTACTAAGTTACCAGTTTTGTTTTGTTTTTGTTTTTTTTTAAAAAACACTCCCCCCATAGTTATTGCTGGTTGATCCATATCGCAGTGTTACACAATATGATGTGAAAATGAACATACCAACCATGCAATCTTCCACGAAGCCCACACACACTTTTCATATGTCTGGGTATATATACACTGTGATTTCATTTATCCAATTGGCATGGGGGAAACACAGTTATTTTCAGATAATTAGAAAGAGACACAATGACTGCATAGCTCTGCCTGAATATTGAATACAGAGGGGATGCCCAATGGCATTCGATAACTAAACATTGGATAACCAGTATGGTTTAAGAGAAAATATTGGCTTAGCATTGCTAAATAGCCTGAAGGATTCTTGCTGCCGAAGAGAAAACCACAAAAATGTTCTTTTTCTTAAAACAAGAACTTTTCGGATAAATGGCTGTTTTACAACACTGCAGAAAAACACATTTTGGGGTCAATAAAAATACATTTCTAAAAGAGAAAGACTCCTAACTTGTTAGGAACCTAGCGTGTTAACACCTTGTCCATTTTAATTTAAATGTGTATGAATGCTCACTCATTTCCTTGAGCCCAGGAAGCATTTTAACAAACTCTCAACTATTGAGATCATTTCAGTTTCACAATAAAATGTTGAGACTGATCAGTTTTCTCACTCTTGTTCTGTTTTGTGCATCTGATATGAACTTCAATTTCATTCCTTAATGGATTTTCACACTAAATTCCTGACTCATGATTACAATCGGAGTTTTCCATGAAATCACAGATATGCTCTGACACGAACTGCCTCCTGGCTAGTTCACAGCACGACCTAAGGGCAACCCTTAGAAAGCAATTTCTCTACTTTTAGGTACATTTACATTAGACTGATATAAAAAGAAAAGAAAATATCCAGCTTGGCTGTTTCCCCAGTGAACAACAACAAGAAAAAATGTCTACCACAATGGTTGGGCAATAGAAACAAATAAAAGATTCAGCATTTTACCAAGCCAGCAGCCCAGGATGAAATGGTCATGGAGAGAAGTGATAGACAAATGCCTATACCAGGGCTGTCAAACTCCTGGCCCCATGGGCTGGATGCGTCACACACTGGCCCTACCCACACCTGGTTTAGCAAAGGGGGGGGAGTCCTGATACATCATGTGATGACATTGTGATGCCAGGAGTTTGACACCCCTAGCCTATACAGAGGAAGCCATGCCCACTCACAGCACATCTACCCAATTAAAGCAGCCTCGTCCTCAATCAAAGGAAGTGCAGCACAAAGAACATGCAGCATTGCCTAAGCACGCAGAGCTTGGAAAACTTCCTTCAAAGCAGCTGCACACACCTTGAAAAGACGCTGCTGTCTTTCATGGTTTGGAGAGAGATATTTCATAGATGATCTCCCATATGGGGAACCTTCTCTTTGATGTTGCGGGGAAGAGATGTCTCCTATCCATAAAAACAGAAATTGACATTGTAGCATTACTAGAAAGCTGCATTAAAGCAGTTCTGAAATGCAGAAGCACTCTGCAAAGAATTGCTTACACAATAAAGGTTCATCCGGAATGTACAGCTGTATGAATCAGTCAGATTCCATTTTGAATAATGATTTGGTTTAGAGTTGTGATCTGATTCAAACCGGACTTTTCGTTCAACTCAGAAAGTCACTCCAAAGCATCTGATCCTTTCAATTCAGAGTGCCAAACTGAACAAGAAAAGGGCAGGTGCACAAGTTGTCTCCAATCCATTTGATGTGATGATTCAAACCAGCCTATGAACTGAAGAGGAAAAAAAAATCATATTTGATTAGGAAATTTCACCGATTTGTCTTTTAGACTAGAATATTCACAGGTCTGTTTAATGTTCATGACTGTTGCCATCAAATAGTTGAAGTGAAGAATCTATCTTGGCCCAGGCCACTAGAAGACCTCTGGGATCAAAGATTTAAGGGGTGGCCTATTCCCCATTCCCTGTGCAAGCACAAGGATGAGGAAGTCCAAGGCGAAATACAGACGGTGAGTTCTAGTCCCTCCTTAGGCATGAAAGCTGGCTGGGTGGCCCTGGGCCAGGCACTCTCAGTCCAACTTACCTCACAGAGTTATTGTTCTGGGGAAAATAGGAGGAGGAAGGAGTATTAGGCATATTTGCCACCTTGAGTTACCTATAAAGTAATAGACAAGAGATAATAAATAAATGAAAATATGCATTTTTCCTCCAGGGTAGAGGAAGATAAATGAAGCAGCACACTAAGCTGAGGCCTCAAGGTACATTTGCAGCCTAACAGAGACAGATTAAGCAGAAGCGAAGGGAAGCTAAATAAGTAGAGATTTGGTGTGTGAGGAAGCTTTTTAGCCTCGCCCCTGGGACAGGAACCATATCCCCCGCACCCGGCATTTAAAGCTTATTTTCATAATCTAGGATCTTTCCCAGAGAGCAAATTACTCCTCAGAGAGTAATTCATCAGGTGACGGAGACATGAGTCTTTAAGGGTCACTGAAACCAGCATATTCAAACGCTTTCAAATTGTGTGGGAACTTAATAGCTATGCCTTATTTATATTGTCTAATATTTGTTGCTCTACAGTTGGTGCTTTATCTTCTGGAAAAGGTGTACTTGCTTGGGGTAGGAGGAACTAAATGGCTTGAGTACGTGAGTAAAATCTGTGCTGTAAACCATAGAGTAAATACGAAAATATTTGTCTGTTACTTTTTGAGCTTTTGCAATTTTTCCGATACATCAGTATGAATAAATGCGGAAAAATATCTGTTTCCCATAACAGCTCTCCAATGTAAGCGGGCTGGACTATTACTAATACCAGCAATATTCCTAGCTCACTTAATGCTCTTTTCCAACTGTGTGGACTTGATATCTAATTCATATCAGGGTCTGTTATATCATCTGTTGGCATGTGGGAGCTTAAATATTCTGCACTTTCGGCTTCTGAGGAAAATGTCCCAGAACACTATTTTTGTTTAATGTTCCTTGTTAATGTGTACGCTATTATTTTGGACAAGTTAAATCATAACAACATCTGAATTTCCTAATTTCAGCTGCATTTGTGTTTCATATTAGGCAATTCCTGTGGTTGGCTTTAATTGTTCCATTGTCCTATCTGTTTACCTCACTACATATGGTCTTCTTCATTGCAAGGAATGATCAAATGTATACACAATGCATAGTCAGACATAAACCCACAGCCGCAGAATTTGCCAATGGAAAAAAAATGCTGGTGTCCATTTTATTCCTTGCCATAATTTGCATTGCAGTATAAACCAAATCCCCAGTTAAGGAATGGAATGCCAAAATACATATAATCAAGGCTGATTGCATGCAGTCTGCAATAAAATAATAAAAAAAAATAAAAAGAGAAGAGAAAAATCTTGCACTCTGAATAGATTACCCATACTTTGCAAGTTTTGCCAGTATATTGCCATCACAGCATGAGAAGAAACACTATCCAAATTCTTACCCATTATTTCATTCTCTATCTACATTGTTAATATTCATAATAGGTCAAACTGATGGAAGTTGTAGTCCTGTACATATGAAAGCTACATATTTAGGGAATTTTGAGTTAGAGAAGCAGCCCACTTTATTTTCTAAACTTCCCAGTCGTGTCATTTGGGACACTGAAAACACAGGATGATAAATTATAATAAAATAACTAAAACTATCAGATCCTATATCAAAAAAGTCTCTTTAGGTCTTTCTGAATTGGTAAAAATGAGCTGTGAACAAAATGCACTGGTTATGGCAATATTTCTCAGTCTTGCTGGCTGGAGAATTCTGGGAGGTGAAATCCACACAACTGGAAGAAATGCTGGGTAATGGTGACTCTGAAGGAAGTTCAGAGACAATAAAGAATAATATTTGTAGCACAGGGTTGAAATGATGGGTTATTAGTGCTCTCTGAGCTTGGTTGTTTTCTTGCAGATGTTTCATTACCCAAACTAGGTAACATCATCACTGCACACCAACATCTGCAATTTAAATGTGTACTGCAGGATTATAGAAATATTGTCAGCTGTAATCCCCTGTGAAAATATGAAGCAGGAGCAATATTACTAACAATAGAAATAACATTAGGAAGAAAAATATAATTATTTGATTATTAACTGTACTAAGAGCAAAAGTGATTAAAGCAAAAGTCTTTTTATTTCTTTAAAGGAAGGGGGCGGAAACACCAAAATCCTCAGCAAAGTTTAAACCTGGAGAGTGGAGAATGAGTCCATTCCACAAATGCAGAGTATTTCATTTCCAGAATTCAAACTTCTCTTTTAAATGGTGATGAGTTCAATTTTAAGAGTTTATTTTTAAAGGGCACCACGTATGTAATTCCCAGTGTCTTAAATGGGAACAGGGAAATGTTTGCATTTTATTGTGGCTTGCTGTTAATCCTAATGAACTCAAAAACCCTGGACCAAATGCAACCCAAGCCATCCTTTTCTGAATAATAAATGCAAGATTTCACAGCAGGATTTTCTTCTTTTCATATGTTATGTATTGCTTATCCATTAACATGAAATGGTGGGGCAGTGAACATAATCTTTCCTTTGAGTTGTGCTTGATTCCTGATAGTATTTCTCTTAGTAACACTATCAGTGTGGGTTATGTTTTTGCTTTCTTTAGGTTTATTTTTATTTTTTTAAACTTCCTAATATAGCCTATACATCTGGGATGTCCTGGGGTCTCCTTTCCAAGTACTTACTAATTCCAAATGACCATAGCAACTTGTTTTATTTCACAATGCAGGTGATGTGCTTAATAGTCATATCTTTCTTAAGGAATAATTCCAGGTGGAATTATCTGGAAGTTGAGTTCATGGCATCTGGACTTGTTTTCTTGTTGGTTGGAAACGCTTCGTAAATATGGGCTTGGACAACCTTGAACTACACCGCCTACAGTTAGACTTAAGCGTAGCACACAAAATTATCTGCTACAATGTCCTACCAGTCAATGACTCTACTTCAGCTTCAACCTCAACAATACAAGAGCAACAACAGATACAAGCTCAATTGCTTCAAACTCGATTGCAGAAAGTACGACTTCAGCAACAGAGTGGTCAATGCCTGGAATGCACTACCTGACTCTGTTAACAGTTACATTCTCTAACCCCCATTCCTTTAACCTCAAACTATCCACTATTGACCTCACCCCATTCGTAAGTAGGTCTGTAAGGGGCATACATAAGTGCACCATCGTGCCTCCTGTCCCTGTCCTATTGTCCCCATTTATTCGTACCTATTTCCTGTATTCTTACTCATGTTTATACTTATACCTATTATCTTGTAAGCGATTGACAAATAAATAAATAAAATAAATAAATCTGTCTAGTCAACTTGCTCAGACCAAAGAAGCTACTTGGAAAAACAGCAAAATGTTGCCAATCAACAAGAAAAGAAGTCCAGTTGCCATGACTCAAATTCCAGACTTTCTTAAGGAATAGAAAGTTCTACATTTTGAAATGTCATGATAAAACATTACTTAGCATAAATCTCAGTTGAATTTTGCTGAAATTCTGGGGTTTGGTGTAGTTAGACTAGCCACCCTGTATGTCCATCAGCAAAGTTTTAAAGCCATGGTGGTGCAGTGGTTAGAATGCAGTACTGCAGACTAGTTTTGCTGACCCTGCTCACAGCCAGGAGTTTGATCTTGATCGGCTCAGGGTTGACTCAGTTTCCATCCTTCCGAAGTTGGTAAAATGAGGACGCAGATAGTTAGGGGCAAAATGCTGACTCTGTAAACCACTTAGAGAGGGTTGTAAAGCACTGTGGAGCAGTATATAAGTACTATTGCTATTGCTTTTTAGACCTGCCAAAGCTGGCTTTCCCCCTCCCACAATGGACATGTACAGTGGCCACAGCCCTGGCATTCACATATCGAGACTTAAAGATGAGGAGAAATTCAACACAACCTCCCTCTTCTCAAGCCAGCAAGGACCACTAGCGAAGGAGGGCATTCGTTCTGAAAAAACAGAAGGTAGAAGCAGATGGCATTAATGTGCAGTCTGGAGTATCTGGAATGGAAAGCTACAGTCTGAGTGAAAAGACTTAAGTTTTCCTTCAACTGTTGAAGGCAACGAGGCAACCTCCAACACTTTAGCATGGATCAGAAACTTTCCAAGCAGTATCGTTATTTCCCACAACTTAGCGCTTCTTTTACAACAATGGTTGAGCAGTTTAAGCTACATCTGTGGGGGCTCTTCAGGAATAAAGGTCTCTCAAGCATTTGATACGCACATCTGGAGAAGGACATCAATATTGCTGCTATAATGAAGTGTGTGTGGAGCTGTCTTTGAAGACAGCTCGGGAAAAAAAGTAGCTATATAAAAGCCAATGGCTCAGCTGCTGGCTGCAACTTGCCAGTAAAAATATGCCCCACTGCTGTTAGTCTCTGAGCCTAGTTACGAGCATGGCTGAAAATGCTGGGAAATGTTTAGAAAACCCAACAAGGCTTGAGAGCTGGAGAGGGCAGGCATCAGCACCTGGCAGATCTGAGCATCCGGCAGTTGTCAAGGAGAGTAAGGAAGCGGTGTCTGCTTCATCGGTGCCCTTGCTATTCCCCCCCCCCCCCTCCAGGCACGTTCTCAGCTTTGGCAAGTAGGGAATGCTGGGAGTTGAAGTCCACCCATCTTCAAAAAAGAGCTGCGGTGGCGCAGTGGTTAGAGTGCAGTACTGCAAGCTATCTCCGCTGCCTGCAATTTGGCAGTTTGAATCTCACCAGGTTCAAGGTTGACTCAGCCTTCCATCCTTCTGGGGTGGGTAAAATGAGGACCCACACTGTTGGGGGCAATAGGTTGACTCTGTAAACCACTTAGAGAGGGCTTTAAAAGCACCATGAAGCAGTATATAAGCCTAAGTGCCATTGCTATCTTATACTTGCCAAGGTTGAGGAATATTGATTTACACTGAAGGAAGCAGTCTGCTTTTCTGCTTTTTTTTTTTTTTTTGCATCTAAAAAGAAATTTGATGGAATGAAGTCGAATGTACAGGTAGTCCTTGACTTACAACAGTTCATTCAGTGACCAAAGTTACAACAGGATTGAAAAAAAAATGGCTTATGACCAATTTTCTCACCCACAACCCTTGCAGCATTCCCCGTGATCATGTGATCAAAATTAAGATGCTTCGGAACTGACTCATATTTATGACGGTTCCCGTGTCCTGGGGTCATGTGATCACCTTCTGTGACCTTCTGAGAAGCAAAGTCAATGGGGAAGCCAGATTCACTTAACAACCCTTGTTACTACCTTAACAACCGCAGTGATTCACTTGTGGCAAGAAAGGTCATAAAACGGGGCAAAACTCATTTAACAAACCCTTAACAACAGAAGTGTTGGGCTCAATTGTGGTCATGCATCGAGGACTACCTGTACAACACAGCCAACAGCTTGATTAAGATTGATCCTCCCATCCTTAGGTCATCTTAAGACAGAGTGATCCCTTTGATCTTTTAATATTGTATAGTTGAATTGTTGTTATAGCTAAACAAAAGAAATGTTTTTTTCCCCTAGTGGATTCTGAAGGTAAATATATTCAACAACAGCAATCCAACCCCAAATTTATTAATTTGGTGTAACTCTCTTTGTATTGAGGGGGTGAACTGGTGATGTGTAAATGGTCATTTGTTTGTTCTGCCTTTTTGTGGTCGCGGTTCATGTTAATACTGATTGCTGGTTCTTTTGAAGATTCTTGTAGTGAAAAGCCAGAATCAAATCACAAAATAAATAATTTTGGCAATGATTTAAGATTACTTTTGATTTCTGTTTTGGCAAAATCTGTTTTCCCATCTTTTGTACCATCCCAGTAGAGATGCTGACCACTAACACAAGCACAAGAACCAGAGGTGGGGATTCAGCAGGTTCTGACCAGTTCTGGAGAACCAGTAGCGGAAATTGTGAGTAGTTCGAAGAACCGGCAAATCCCACCTCTGAGTGGAGATTTTACAGTATATCCTTCCCCTGCCACACCCACCAAGCCACAGTACCGGTAGTAAAAAAAAATTGAATTCCACCACTGACAAGAACTAATATTTCAGTTTTCTTTTTGGTGCATGAAGTTGCATCCTTGCAAATTAGAACATGGACATAAAAATCTTTCACGGATCCCATGTTTTTTTTTTATTTCCATTTGGGCAGCAAATTCACCTCGGTTATCACTTTGCAGGAGCTACTTACAACTCTACAGAAGCTGGCGCTCTCAACAGCAAACAAATTCAGAACTTGACTCATTCTCTTTTTTATAGTTTCCAGATTTTATATGAACATGTGCTGCCACCTCTAGATGATTCTGTGAAATTTTGACTTCCCTGTTCAGTTTCTGCAGTAACATGCTTCCTTGTTTGCCTCATTACCTATAAGAGTTAAGTCCTTCTCAAGTGAAAGTAGAACAGCCTTGTAATTGACCTATCAAAAAGAAAGTGGGGGGGAGAAAACCTTATAACGAGACATTATATTGGAGTGCTGACTTTTTAGAAGGAACATGGAATCACTGATCCTGACTGGTAGCAACCAAATGCAAGGCAGGTTTTCTGTATAAAGCCTTTTGATGGTACGGGTGCATTACATTTGGAGGTCAAATTATGCAAGTTCATACTGCTGCAAGAGAAGTGCAGTCTGAGGCCATGTGCTCTTCGCCCCAGTCCTCTCCTATTCCTTGAGTCCCCATCTTAGACACTTTCTGAACATTTACCACCTAAATATAATATTTAAAGTAACAGGAGGGGAAAACTACCAGACTAAGCTTTTAATTTAAATGAAATCAATTCAGGTTTTCGTCCAAGGACTGGAGTGACAGCCCACAATATGCCATTCATGGATCCAACTTGGCCCTCAGTCTCCAAATAGTATTCCCTGTTCTTTTACAGGCACTGGTTTTGCTCTGAGGCAGTGGCAGGCAGTACGTTCAGGTAATTGATTTGAAAGTGTTACAAAAGGGCAGGAGAAGTTTCTATTTCATGCACTGTAATATGTTCGGGTGAAGGACTATATATAACTTTGGGGGAGGAGATTTATAGAATTTATAGAGATCTGCTGACTCTTTGAGAGGGATACACTCCCCGCTATGTAAATGGGATAGAAATTATACAGCCAGTTAATGAACAGCTAGGATCACTCCTGTTTAGCTGGAAATCACAATTAAAACATTAACCCAAATGAAAAGGAAAGCCCAATCTCCCAAACTGCTAACATCAGAAGTTGTGGCAGCTTCATCACTGGAAGCTTTCAAGAAGAGACTGGACTGCCATCTCCTGCTTGGTTGGGGGGTTGGACTGGATGACCTACAAGGTCCTTTCCAACTCTGTTAATCTGTAAAAAAAAAAAAAAAAAGTATACTGTAGCAATCCAGCCTTGATGGACGAGCTTCCTAAAAGGCAGAAGGGAAGAGGCTAATCTCACACCGATGCAGTGCTAGTACAAAGGGGACGGAAAAGACACACCTACGTGGCTCCTGAAGAGGACTGTATTTAATTGAGGAGACACATAGCAAGTCTATCCGATTAGGTTTTATTGGATGGGCAGATGGTACATAGAGAAAGTGACAGATATCCAGCCCCCACCCATGCCAAGCTTTAAAGGGGACAACCAGTACCTTGAACTACACTTGCCAAACTTCTCGACCAGTGCAATTATCAGAACAAAACTGTCACATTGCCTCGAGGTCCACCCGTCATGCTGCATTATGGATCAATTGCACTTCCAAATGCTTCTCAAGGACAGCCCATATGGAGTGCATTGTATTAATCTGGTCGTAAATAATGCCTTCCTCCCCAGGAAAGATCCAAATTGCTGGAGCCAAGTAAAAGTTATTTTAGCTTCAGCTGTGACCTGCTCCTCAAACAGGGCCTGCAAGTAAGATGCCCCCAAATACTACAATTGACAGGGAGCATGTGAACTTTTGGAAACAATTATTGGGAGTATCAATCTCATCAATCAGTATTAATGACTAGAATAAAAAAAATATATCAAATCCGTCTGATTTTTCTAAATGCTGAGCTATACTTTGGGTGGGGCCCCGTTCATAAATGGAGTTCAAGAAAATTGCCTTTAACCCCGAAACAAAAGTTTCACCTTCAAATTGAGGCAAAATTTGGATCCATTGCCATCCATTGGAAAGTGACCTACAATCTAATCCCTTCTGGAAGTGCTGGATTTCAGTTTTCATAATCTTTAGTCAACTTGGTTTGAACAGTATTTCCCAACCTCAGCAACTTTTAAGATGTGTGGACTTGAAATATGTGGAGTTAAAAATGTCTTAGAGCTGATGTTCACACATTTTAAAATTGCTGAAGTTGCTTGTTTAGAACAATGCCTTGAGACCAATAAAAAGCTCCTAAGTTCCAGGTGAGAAAGGATTTGAACCTGGACTTCCCTCTCTTAACTCCAGGCTAAGGTTTGGTAGCTCTTAAGTAATAACTCCTATACTATATCTAATATATTTCTGTCCAAGAAAATACATAGCAGTTGTGTTATTACTATTATTATTTTTTGCTCATTTTTTGGATTTCAACCCTAAATTCACTATACCTAGAGTTAAAATTGGGAGATAGGTACTTAATATATAAAGTAAGGGAAGGAAGGAAGGAAGGAAGGAAGGAAGGAAGGAAGGAAGGAAGGAAGGAAGGAAGGAAGGAAGGAAGGAAGGAAGGAAGGAAGGAAGGAAGGAAGGAAGGAAGGAAGGAAGGAAGGAAGGAAGGAAGACTTTACTTTATTACATTGCTTAATTTTCCTAGCTTGATGTGTATGATTTCTCCATAATCAGAGACCAAGAGAATGCTGCTTGAGAATTATGGAAGCTGGTTCAATATTATTTGAATGCCATTAATTAAGAAAGGCTCTACTCATTTCTCTGCTGCTTAACATAGCTGAAACCTTCCTTTGTTCTGATACATCTTATTGTAGCCACTGACCATATAACCCAAGTGCATCATTAAAATGCCTGCAGCACAGAGGGAAAGGTCTTATTAGACCCAACCCCCTTGTTCCTTTCTACCTCCATTTTCCTCGTTTTTTCCCCCCTTTCATAAAGGTGAAGAGGGAAATCACTTGCATACATTTCATTTCGTTTCATTTCTTTCCTATGCCCAAACGGTGACCAGTTTTCTGTTTTTAATCTTCATTTTAACAAAGAACAGTTGGGCAGCCACCAATGGTGGGAAACACTGCAGTCAACTAACTTGTAAATGAGAAGCAGTGGTAATAAAAATGAATTTGTATATCACCAGGAGTGGAGAGTATGTCTGCCTTGTAAATTTAATTAAACAGCAGGTGCAAAATCAGGTCATGTGGCTTTCATGTGCCCCTTGTGAGAATGACAACTAAACAATGATTCTAATATGAAGACATTTGCATACATTTGCATTGCATTCCATGGAACACTCTGTTATTGTCCCCTTTGCCTTGTGGGCCACTTCTGGCAAGTTGATTATCTGACTAAGTGGCATGGCATCCCTTTCTTAGCCTTTTCCAAAAAGAAGACATGTTTCCATTCTCTGGTAGCTAGGATCCAGAAATGAAATGCTTTTTCGCATGAAATGTAAAACAAGAATCTTATAACCAGACTTTTCAAAATTCAAGAGATCTATTGGAGTTGCCTGGAACAAAATCAAAAGGAAAAAGCTGGAGTAAGATCATGCCGGCAAATCGGGGCAATATCTCCAAATGAAGTGTGATTGTAGAAGTACTCACACATATTTGATCTCTGCTCAGAGAGTGTTGGAATCCTGAGTATGGTTTAAAGAGTTAAGAGTAGTAGACAAGAACCTTACCTAGTGAATATCAGACTTTTGAGTTTTTATTTAGAAGTGCTCCATTGTGAGGTTCTACCTGCTGTTGCTGTCATAAACATCTTCTGATCCATCCTCAACATCTGCTGCTTTCACTCTAGACTTTGCCCAACCTGATGCCCTCCAAAAACATTTGGATTACATTCCACAATTCAGTGGGGCAACAGTGCAGAAAGTTGGTGATTGCTCCATTCTAAGCCTCCCTCCTCTCCTCCTTTCTAATCATGTGATTCCCCCAATGGAGTGTATTGCAGTCACAGATATACATGCAAACACACAGAAATGCACACATTCATAAAGGATCCCATGTATGTTCAAGTTGATCAGACACTCAGGTACAATCACACGTACAAAGGCAACATGTGCATATGGAAAGCTGGAAAGCTAGTACAATTTAGTAATACAAGATCATAAACTTTTTACCTTATTATATGCTATTTATATAATTAACTATATTATATTATATATGACCTGACAATTCCTCTTCAGTCAATGTGGCCCAGGCAAGCCAAAAGGTTGGACACCCATGATCTAGGCCTAAAGCTGAGAAGCTTTATATCCCATAATTTCTTCAAGATCGTGTACAATTGCCCCCACCCTCACTCTACAACACAACCCTGTGAGGAAATTAAAGTGAGAGGTGGTAATTAGATCAAATCAACCAGTGAGTTTTTCCACTTGATGGTGGCCTGGAACTCTTCCTAGTCCACTACCCATCCTTCCTCTCTTGACTTTGTCCCAAATTGCAATGTCCATTTATAGAGGGACTAACAAACTTTTTGCAACTAAATGAGGCCAACTTCAAAAGGCCTGTCTGGTTGGGTTGACACTGGGCTATAGATGTGTTAAGCCAGCAGTAGTCTGAACCATTACTGTCATAAGCAATTTAATTCATTGTTAGGGACACAGCCTTATTTTGTTTTAGAAAAACCTTGTTTTGTTCTAAATCCTAGAGATTCCCCAGTGGGAGGTAGAGGCAGCATGTGGGCCTTTTTTAATTTATCCATTCTTTTCTTCTCTCCATTAGCTTATATGTGCATTATTCTTCATCAACTCCCTGCATGAACAGAGGCATAGAAACTAAATCACATGAAATATTAGTACCACTTTATAAAAATTTAATAAAATCACACCTGGAATACTGCATCCAGTTTTTGTCACCACATTACAAGAAAGATGTTGTGACTTTGGAAAAAGTACAGAGAAGAGCAACTAGGTTGATTAAAGACCTGGAGACTAAAGCATATGAAGAATGGTTGCAGGAAATGGGTCTGGCTACTTTAGAGAAAAGAAGGACAAGGGGTGACACTGTAGCAGTATTCCAGTATTTGAGGGGCTGCCACAAGTTATTTAGCAAAGCACCAGAAGGCAAGACAAGAAACAATGGATGGAAACTAATCAAGGAAAAAAGCAACCTGGAATTAAGGAGAAACTGCCTAACAGTGAGGACAATCAAGCAGTGGAACCACTTTGCCTTCAAAAGTTGTGGGTGCTTCATCACTGGAGGTTTTTAAGAAGAGACTGGACAGCCACTTGTCTCAAATGGTATAGGGTCTCCTGCTTGAGCAGGGGGTTGGACTAGAAGACCTCCAAGGTCCCTTCTAGTTCAATTCTGATTGATGGACTATTAGTATTTTCCATCCTCTTTTATAAAAGGTTTCTCCAACCTGAACAGAAGCTCAGGATTCTGGGACTTCTATTGTTAACAAAGTAGGGAAGTCAGGGTTATGGTGGCTGACCTACATGATAAAATCTATGGATGTTTTCTGGGGAAAGGGGGCAGGGACAACCAGCATGATTTCAGTCCCCCTGACATCCATAAGCAAGTGAGCCGAGTGCATAATATTCAGGATGCCAATAGTAAATTATGCCAGCATAGTAGGTCCATGATTAAAATGACACTATTCTTTCCCGCTGCAACATTAAGGAAGCAGAACACAGTCATTTTGTTTTATTCACATGCCTTTGTGGCAGCTCTTATTTCTCTCCAACAGGCCACAATCCCAATTAATCTCTTTATGGCCAGCTGCAAGAGGTGTTGCAGCGCTGTCGGTGTCACAGGTGAATTCCACACTAGAAGGCCTTCTCTCATTTCATCTGGAGCAAATAGGTGTAAATACTTTATTAATTTAAAACACAGAGACACACACTCACACCAAGTGAAAGCTGTTCCCCACTGATTGATTTTTCAAAAGCTCCCTAGACTGATTCAACTACAGATGTTTGGGAAGTGATTGGATGTAAAGTAGTTTTAATTCATAAAAGCAATAAAAATTTGCTTATTGCCTGAACAGATGAGCTAGCTGAGGGGGCATAATTTGGAGAGTTCTTATTGCAAAAGTTTTTGAAAACAAGTAATGATAGTGCAGAGAAAAAGCCTTATTAGATACAGTCAGTGATTTAAGAGGGAAAGAAAAGCTTTAAAATCTGGGCTGTATAATTTAACTGTACATCAGAGTAAATTGCTTTGCGTTCTCAGACTATCTAACTTTATTCCCAAAGAACACAACACTCTAAAAGACCAAGCTAAATAAATCTATATTTAAAGATGAAGATGGTCCACGCATGTGTGTGAGAACTGAGCTCTGGGAAATTAAAACAAAAGAAAACAACAACAACAACCTTAAAAAAAAAAAAAAAAAAAACCAAAAAAAAAAAAGTGTTTTTAAAAAATTCCCACCCTAATTGGTTTTTAAAAAAAAAAAAAAAATTTATTTAAAAAAAATTTTTTTTTTTTATATTAAAAAATTTTTTTTTTATATTTTAAATTTATTTTATATATTTATTTATTAAAAAAAAAAAAAACATAAAAAACAACAACAAAAAAAAAAAAAAAAAAAAAAAAAAAAAAAAACAAAAAAAAAAAAAAAAAAAAAAAAAAACAACCCCCCCCCCCCCCCAACCCCCCCCCACAACCCCCCCCACCCCCCCCCCCCCCCCCCCCAAACACCCCACCCCCACAAAAACCCCCCCACCCCCCACCCAACCCCCCCCCCCCCCCCCCCCCCCCCCCCCCCCCAATCCCCCCCCCCCCCCCCAACCCCCCCCCCCCCCCCCCCCCCAAACCCCCCCCAACCCAAACACACAAACAAACAACCAAAAAACCCCCAACCCCCACCCCCCCCCAACACCCCCCCCACCTCCCCAACCCCCAACCCACAAAAACCCCCACCCCACAAACCACCAAAACCCTTTAAAAAAACCCCCTTCAATCCCCCCCCAAACCCTTTCTTAAAAATACACCCCACCATATAAAAAAACCCTACCTTCTCACAACCTTCCCCCCCTACCCCCCCCTTTTTTCTTATTAATAATAACATTTAACCTTAATCTATTTTTTCTTCTCTAATCCCCCCCTTTTACTCCCTTTTCCCCCCCCCCCCCCCCAACAACAACAACACAATAAATATTTTGAGAGGGCATTAATAGAGGCCATGAATTGGCCCTTCATGCAGTAATGCATTCCACTTTAGAAGATCATACTTTTTCCAGAATTTCTTTGAAGTCCAAGTTCTGAAAGGAAATGGGTTTATTCTGAAAAGATCTTCATATCCCTGGGGTGGTTTGGAATTTATTTCTTTTTGAATCTGGATGTCGATAGCAAGTTAACAAAGAATAAGATGGCCATTTGAGAATTAGGGAGCTTCCGTTCAGCAGAATTGGCTTGAAGGATTGGATTCATAATTCAGAAATGACCCAATCTGCTCTTAATGGTTCCAGAAAGCCCCATTAAACCTTGGTCTTCTGATCTAGGCCATGATTTGGGAAAATTGGAACTCTGCTTTCAATGCTAATGGAGACAAACTACAAAGAGTTGAAACTTTGGGGGTTCTTTTCAGAAAAAAAGTCAATAAAATTTGTAGGCCAGGCATGCTAGGTGCTTATGAGGAAACATTACAAGATGTCAACTTTCTTAGGAATCGATACATGTTTCTTCATATTCTTTTAAAATCTCTTTTTAAAAAGTGACAGAAAGACTGGTTGTCATCGCAAGTTATATCACATTCTGTCTGAAAACAACTAAATGTATTTAAAATATCTCTAATCAGTAATATTTGTTGACATTCTCAGGGACCTCAGAAAAATGAGCCAAAACTTAATTTTGGTGAAGCCTTGTTGAATCTTCTTTGGCCAGGCTTGTTCTTTTGCAAGCTTCATAATTCTATATTTATTTATTCTCTCTTCCAAGTAACTAAAAGCATAATTGATTTTAATTTACTCAGATCCTAGAATCTCCCACCTCCCTTGGATTGTTTGGTTGGTTGGTTTGGTTTTAATCATATTCCTTTGGTCATTTTCAGATCTTTGGAAAATGAGGCTGATCTTCAAGCAATATTATTTATTTTTATTATAAAATCAGTTCACAATTCAGCTATTTTTTTGTTAAAGAATTATATGACAGATATGATTATATTCAGTTATTTCCT
This sequence comes from Notechis scutatus, assembly GCF_049901735.1. Taxonomy (NCBI): domain Eukaryota; kingdom Metazoa; phylum Chordata; class Lepidosauria; order Squamata; family Elapidae; genus Notechis; species Notechis scutatus. The sequence continues at coordinate 132,348,851 of NC_142009.1, read as the reverse complement.
TTGTCTGCCAAGTTCAGTGTGATTTAAGTGTTTTTTACAGGATTACAAAAATGTGTTGGGTGGGAAGTGACAAATTTAAGAAATAATGTTTGCGTTATTTTCAGTGGACAGTCCTAATCTAAAAGTTGAGACATCTGAGAGCTTTTCTTCACTATTATTCCACTCCCCACAAAAAAAAAAGTATGTCTAATGGGCCAACAGGATAGCTATTTAGAACTGTGGTGGTGCAGTGGTTAGAATGCAGTATTGCAGACTAATTCTGCCAACATCAGCAGTTCAATCCTAACTGGCTCAAGATTGACTCCGCCTTCCATCCTTCTGAGGTCAGTAAAATGAGGACCCAGGTCATTAGAGATAATAGGTTGACTCTGTAAAGTGCTCAGAGAGGGCTGCAAAGCACTGTGAAGTGGTATATACATCTAAGTGCTATTGCTATTGCTATTTTTCCAAGAAAAACCATGACAGCATTGCTATACCACAATGAAACCTTGGAGAAAAAGGAACATCAGTTAACTGTTCTTTCAGAATAATCATGGCACAGCTTTAAAAAGCAGGGTTTTTTTTCTCTTTAAGGAAAGATAGAGAATAAATTTCTCATGTTTTCTTCTGAAGCTCACTCTGGTTTGCTGCTTTTGTTCGCTTCATTAATATGAGAAATAGAAATAGTTAGTTCCAAACAGGAGATTGAATGATGTTAACAATTGTATAGTTCAACACACATCTTCCTGGAATCTACTGTGATATTCCTGTTCAATCAAAATTGGGCCATCAAAACTTCCCGCTATCATATACCAATATATCTTTCAAATGGAAACATATTCTGGAGATGAAACATCTGCCAGAACAGCAGATTGTAACAAAGCAAGAAAAGCTGAATATTAAGAAGAAAAGGGGCAAAGAAAATCACGTGCATTATATAGAATTTTGTTCAGAGAGAAAGTAGAAAAAAAGTGCATATAATGCTAGAATGGAGCCATGTCAAATTCAATAAATCACTGTTGCTCTTGAAACTGGCAATCTGGAAGTTGGAGCCACACATGATTCATAAATACTTCTGGTTTGGCAGCCCCTGGCCCTCCTTCTCCAATCACAATTGTTTAAATTGTGGTTGAAATTATTTCCTGCCATTTTGCAATAGGAAACTAATGGAAGCCCCAATACAGTTTTAATACCATTTAAGGGCCAACTAAACAAAAACATATCAACAGCAGCAGAAGAAGAACACATACATATACAGAAAAAAAAAATACCCCATCCATAGATATGAGAACCTCAGACCCATGGCTGTCATGGCCCCATCCATAGTGGCCCATGTGCCTCTAAAAGCCTGTGCAACTCAAAGGTTGTTATTTCATTTTGTTCAACCTGTTGGTAGGGAAGTCTTGGAGTTTCTGTCCCAATCCATCTGGATAGCAGCAGATCGGGGAAAGCAACAGTAAGTAAAATGAATGTCATCCAGTCCTGTTGAAACCAATGTACACAGGGCTCAGGGTTTCAGAAGAACATGGCAGATAAGAAGATCAAAAGAAGAAGCCAAGAAGCTGACAGTCAGGGACAAGAAACAGGAAGAAAGAATGCCCACTAATCTCTGTAAACCCTTTCTTAACAATATAATTAGGACATAGGGGAGAATTCAGAGTAGAGTAGCAGAATAGCACACAGGTTATACACACATGTACCGTATGGATATACATACACACAATTGCTCTGATGCTGAAAGTTGGAATTTTAAAAAATTGGTTAAAATGCTAGTTGCAACAGACTCTTTTATAAAGAGGGGGGGAGAAAGAAAAAGAAGGAAGGAAGGAAAGGAAGGGAGGGAGGGAGGAAGGGAGGAAGGAAGGAAAGAAAGAAAGGAAGGAAAAGAAAGAAAGAGAGAAAGAAAGAAAGAAAGAAAGAAAGAAAGAAAGAAAGAAAGAAAGAAAGAAAGAAAGAAAGAAAGAAAGAAAGAAAGAAAGAAAGAAAGAAAGAAGAGAGATTGTCCACCATGGGATATAAGGTACTTGTTGAATGTAAATAGTACTTGCAAAACTTCTTTGGCAATCTTTTAGCAGAAAGTTCTTTTTTTAAAAAAAAATTACTATTATATGTACTTTCTCTTTCAGTCTAATATCTTGAATTCATAAATGCACCATGCAACAATGATACTTTTTATTATATGTTACCTGAGCTGAAAATTAAACTGGAGCATGGAGACTGAACAGAAGCCCATTGATAGCTAACCCTCTAATTTCAGGAGGAACGGATCTGGCTCAGGTTTCACAAATCTCAAGCTCCATTTCAGATTAGATCTCTGTTTCATAAGGAAGTCTCTGATTTCTATTCTGTGAGGGGGAAAACCCTTTCTCAACCAGCACTGGCAAAGCTTGCCACTGGCACAGTTTGACTCAGTGAAGGCAACAAGTCTTGTAGCTGACCTGAAGGGATGCAGTTGGATCATCAGTTTGCTCAGCAGAAAACATAATTTTGAAATTGACCTTTTTGAGTGAAAGGGTTAAATTGGGTCCCCTATATTTATGCTGTCTTGAAAACTTGTGTCTCCAATTTGAATTACACCTTTAAAAAAGAAACTAGGAGTAATCCACCATGTCTCAAACTTGTACAACAACCCAGAATTGGTGGAATGCATCAGGCAGTTCTCAGTTATAGAATTTTATAAGCACCATGATGAAGTTCTACTTAATAGCAGTTGTATTCTATGAAGACATACCGTTCTACCTGACAGCATGGTTATTGGAAGAGCTGTATGCTGGACATCTCACAGAAGTAAAGATGAAGGTATGAGCTCATAGTTTTGTTTTGTGGCTGGAGCCAACAAATCAAAGAGCTTGAAATTTGTTGCTTAGATTTCCAGTATATTCAAAAGATGCCAAATCAGTGCATCAGTTCATCTTTGGGAATGGCTGTCCATTTCATAGCAAATTACTCATATAGACTTTGTAGAACCATTTATGGACACAACATTTTAGCTGTCTGAAATGCATGTTCAAAGTGGACAGCAGCCACAAATACTGTACATGGATTGTGTTGGGATAATTCTTTATAAGAACGGGTATTCCAGAAGATTTAGTGAGAAGTGATGGATTACCATTTCTAAATGAGCACTTCAAGATATGTGTGAAAAAGTATAGATTCGGGTATATCGTATTATCACTGAATGTCCCAGTTACAAGCATATTGCCTTCAGAGTATTCAAAGTTTCAAGGGTACTTCTAAAAAAGTCTGGAAAAAAGAATCACACTGAATCTAAAGGCACATTATTAAAAAATGTGTATATTGCAATACAAAGAGCTACTTTGGCATTACTAGGGAAGAAAGTAGGAGATTGTGAATTCAATCCTGTTTTAGTCATGGAACCAGCTGGGTGAACTTGAGCTGTTCTCATTTTCTCAGCCTGGGAAGAAGGCAAGTCAGGCCACTTCTGCACATGTGGTCAAGAAAACTTCAGGTACCACTCCAGACAATTGACAAGAGTCAAGACTGAAGGCACCGAAACAGAACAAACATTACAACAGAGTACACATTACAAATCAGAGTACAACAGAGTACACATTACAAATCAAACACCAGGAGAATACCTTATATTCAAGTGTTCTGGACAAACAGATCAAATAAATTGAGTAATCTGCTCTGGAACATGTCACATTTACCAGCTAAAAGCACAGAAAGAAGATGTGGACCACCTTGATTGGACATGCAACTCTACTACTTGGTTACTACCAAAAGCACTAAGCCCTGAAGTAGTTCCAGAATCAGTGCCTGTTCCATGATTGCTAGTAAACTGAATGTTCCTAGTCTGGATGTCAAATATGATCCTACTCACATATGAAATCCAACATAGTGCTTAAATTTGTAAATATAATAGGGTGTATTGTATTGGGAGATTGATTGATGTGACATGCCTATGATCAGATATATTTAACTATGATAATTGGGACCAAGCTTTCCATCACTAAGTGATTTAGTCATACAGTGTGACACCACATGACTGTGTTGATTAGCAACAGAAAATCCCACTAAGTGAATCATTGCAGGTGAGAACATCATGTGATCACCATTTGTGATTTCCCATTGGGTTTTCCATTGTCTTTGTTTGTTGGAAGCCAGCAAAAAAGGTCATGAATGGCAATCACATATCTGGGAGACACTGAGTCAAGCCAGGTGCCAATCTCCTATATCATGGTCACATGACCACAGGGACCCTGTGACCAACATAATTAGGAAGACCAGCTGTATCTATCACTTGTTCAACACTGCCATAGGGATCACTCATCATTCAATGAATGATCCTTAAGGAGGCCCACTCAGTTGGCCTGCAAGAATATATTGATTCTTTTGGTCTGACTGAGGTCAATTATACATATTTCAATAAAATAAATTTATCTCTATCTCTATCTCTATCTCTATCTCTATCTCTATCTCTATCTCTATCTCTATCTCTATCTCTATCTCTATTCTCTATCTATCTATCTATCTATCTATCTATCTATCTATCTATCTATCTATCTATCTACCGTGTTTTCCCCAAAATACGACCTACTCAGAAAGTAAATCCTAGCTGGATTTTACATGTGCACCCAATATAAGCCCTACCTCCAAAATCAGCCCTAATTAAGACCCTGCCCACTCAAGGGAGCACAGGTAAAAATTAAACTAGGCTGGGGATGGGAGTGGTGGAGCTGCCCTGCTACTTACCTTTGGATAGTTGCAGCCAAGCCTCGCACACCTCGGCCCATTTTTTTGCTGCAGCTGCTAAGGCTTTTCTGAAGGCGTCTGTAGTCAATAACAGAGCTCCAGATTGATCCAGAGCTCTGTTATCGGCTACAGAGGCGTTCAGGAAAGCCTTGCTGGCTTGCCAGATGAAGAAGTTCCTAAAGACCTCTGATAGTGAAAAAGAAACATGCGCAAGTGAAGTGAGTCAGAGGACTACATCCTCCTGAAAATAAGACCTAGTGCCCTTTTTGGTGGGGAAAAATATAATTCAGGGTCTTATTTTGGGGAAACACACACAAACACACACACACAATTTGTATTGTCTGAATGAGATGGGCAGTTCAAAAATGTGAAAATAAAAAAAACCATAATAAAATAATCTTAGAATTAAAGCACAAAGCAAGGATGGCACATGCTTTTTAAGGATGGCACATGCTTTTTAAGGATGGCACATGCTTTTTAAGGATGGCACATGCTTTTTAAGGATGGCACATGCTTTTTAAGGATGGCACATGCTTAGAAGGATGGCACATGCTTTTTAAATCTGACACTAAAAGTGGGCAAAATTAATCTAGTTAGAATTAGAACTGTAGTTTTTATGAATAGTGTTTAGAATAGCGTTTAGATCAGCTAGACCTGACAGTTTCATCTGCACAATATAACTCTTAATTAGCTTTAACCTGGTTAGCTGCATGTGGGCGTATTAGTGCCAGTCTGATTAATTTACCATTCCATGTGTTCTGCAAACCAGGAAAAATGCATTAATTTGATTACCAGGTTGTTTATGTTGTTTATATTATATTACCGGGTTATTTATGATGTGAGGACAGTTTTAGGCACTAATGTACAATCTAGCTGATGTTATTTTGATTATATTTTTCTGATCATTTCTACTTTAAATATGATTTTTTTTTAAAAGTACAAAAATCAATGTTAAGAATTTCAAACTTTCTTTTTCAAATAACAGAATGATGCTGTTCACAGGATGAAAGCAGATTCTGAGTTTTTAAAAATGCTGAGAACTGTGCAGTTAAATTCAGAGAAGTACAAAGACCACAGGTCAACCATGATCTGATCTCTTCTTATTAGCCTGGGCCATTTGGCAAGTGAACTCAGTGTTCCAGTGAGCCAGGCAAAGGAGCAAGGATTCTGGTAGCTGTATTTAAACCAACTGCTTTCTTCATATTATTGAATGGCGAAGAAGAGACCCTATCACTCTGAGGAAATGTGACTGAAATTAAGGGCAATTGATAGAGACCGTGAAACACCTTTTACTCCCTAGAAGAGATACTTCAGGAACATGATACCCCAAAACACAGAGGAAGCCTTTGTTTTGCATTTCTGTCTGAGCATTCATTGGCAGGATCTAGTGCAACAGTATACAGAACTGCAAAATAAAATATGCAAGAATATTTCTACCCCAAGTTCTGCCAGAAGTTTGTTATAAGACCATCTGGGCTGTTTTCATTTATCCAGCTGCATTTCTTGAGTTGTTCCATTTTCAATCAGCCCATCATTCAAAAATGGCAGGGTAATTTTTAACTTCTTCAATTCCACTGAAAACACCGAGTCTGGAACAAGGTACCTGGTTTCAAGTTATGGCTTTTATTTCATGAAAGGAAATGACATATTATAATCCAAGCACTTCCTATTCATTCTCCCATGTTTCTAATCGCCCTTCCCTTTTCCTCTGCTTCTCTTTTTCAGGTTTATGTGAACACAAAAGAGAGATCAACTAAAGATCAGCAAAGAAGGACAAAGGGGCAGCTTCTAGGAGTAAAGATTAAGAGAATTTACAAACAGAAATCCCCAGGGGTGGGCTGCCACTGGTTCTCACTGGTTCAGGCGAACCGGATGTTAATTTTACATCTGGTTCACCCAACCAGTAGTTGCAATGACTGGCTGGCCCCTTCCACCCATCCCACCCCTCCCAGGAGTCTCCATGCAGCCCGTTTTGGATCCCAGGTAAGTGCAGGGCCCTTCTGGCCTTCCGGAAATTCCAGAAGGCTGAAAACAGGTCTGTTTCCGGCCTCTGGAGAGCCTCTGGAGAGCCTCCAGAGCCCAGGGAGGCCATTTTTGCCCTCCTGGAGGCTCAAGGAAAGCCTCCAGAGCCCAGGGAGGGTGAAAACGCCCCCCCCCAATCGTGGTGCAGGAGGCCGACTAGGCCACGCCCACCATGGCCATGCCCACCCAGCAACCGGGCAGAGAACTGTTTGCTAATTTTTTTGAAGCCCACCCCTGGAAATTCCTATTGGTAGATAACTATGATTCAAACTGGCTGCCTGAGTTGCTTCTTGCTATATTATCAGCAAGTTGCAAACTCTTAGTAGTTCATAAACTTGAAGGAAAAAATGCATGGACTAATTCAAGAGACTGGCAGACAAGAATCACCTTCCCAATGCACTAGATTACCCATTGATACGAATACTTAAGTTGAGCTAATCCTTGACCATACCTGAGAACAACAGAATCATTCACAGAGTGTAGACCAAGCCAGGAGACATATCTAGCCTCATTCTCCACTAACAGAAGGAAAGAACCAGGGAAGAATTTAGAAGGAGCAACTAGATGACTACCCCATGATTTCTCCGTGCCTCAGTGCCTTTCACCTCCGATGGGTGCATCTTTCTCTCAGAAGAAGCTAGCCCTGAAAAAGGTAAACACTGAAAAAAGAACATTGGCTATCTGTGGATTTCCAAGCCCAGTTCAACCTGTTGGTGCTTATCTGCCTTTAACAGCCTGGATAAACTCATTGACAAACCTACTTTATGTATATAATGGTCTGGAGTCATGTCAACCATGCCTCTGATACATTCCAGATGCTGGTATGCTATGAATTCATCACATGGCAGCTATGCAATTGTGTTTAAATAATTTGCACTGAACTATACTGAGTTGAAGAGAACTATTTACCTTTTAAATTCCACCTTTTGTAACTTTTCCCATGCCTCATTTGATGACAAAATAGCGCGTGTATTTGTGTAAATGTATTTCATATAAAACTGGGCAATGGCTAAAACAAATTGAGATGAGTCCACTGTGCAAAAATTAAATATCCTTCTTCTAAACTTGTAGAAAGCATGCATTTGGCCACTACAGAAAGAAAAAAACATTTACTGATAGAGAATCATTCAAGAAAAAAACACCAACCAAATAAAAAAGGTAAGCCTGACTCTTTCTCTCTCTTTTCCTTACTTGCCTAAATAAATTTAGAAGGAGAAGAAGGAGAAGGAGATGCCTGTTCAATTAAGTCCAATTCTCAATATTCTATGCACCATCTCTCTCCACATTTTCTGATTTTGTATGGCTTCATTCAATTTTTTAAAGCTCCGACTGGTGCCAGCTTTGATGGTGTCCAGCTACCATGTTCTTTTGATGGCCTCATTTTCTTTTACCATTGACTATTCCAAGCATGGCCACTTTTTCCAGCGTGCTTGATTACAACATGGAACACAAAGTAATAGATTGCATGACATGGCTGGAAAAAAAATAAGGCAGATTTTTGTGATTTTTGTCTTCCAGGGATATCTCGGATTTTATACCCTGGAGTAATTGATTGCTTGTCACTTTTGCTCCACAAAGCTCAACAGCTTTCTCTAACACCACAGTTTGAACAAGTTGGTTTTCTTCCTGTCTAGCTTTTTCATGCTCCAACTTTTACAACCGTAGGAGCTATGGGAAACAGATCTATCCAAGTACTATCAGGCTGATGTCCGTGTTTTTCAGTTCTCAGTTCAGGCTCATCCTTGTTGTGTGACCCAGTGCAATTTGACACTTTATTTCTGAACAGCATTTGTTGTTTTGATCAGTCTGCAATCCTACGAAAGTGAATTCTTGCTCACATTCAATCTCTTCACTGTCAGTTATTATTCTGACATTTTTATCCCTCTCAATGGTCATGAGCTGGCTTTTTTTTCTGTGTTCCAGAAGAGGCCAGATTTCACACTTTCTTCTGTAATCCTTTTGATCAGATCTTTCAGGCTTTTTGGAGCAGAAAAGTGAGATAAAAACACAGTCACACTCTGTTAACTGTGCAAAATTGTGAAAGTGTTCATTTCAGTTTTAGAAGAGCCTATCCTACCACTCATTCCCCACCACACACACACCAATTTTATCCATCTATAGAAGAAAAGTTGCAACAGTGTTAAACACTGTTTAGTCAAAGCAATCTCATAGCATGTGATCAGATTCAATACCTTGAAACAATGGAATCTCCTTTGAATCAAACCATCCCATTAAAACTTAGCAAAATTCTCTTGTTAATATGCTTGATTTACTCAATATGGAGCTTGTTTGTTTATTTGTTTGCTGTTGTTGGAAGAAATATCCATCTGGTTCAGTTCCAAGCCAGGAGAAAGACACTGGAAACATGAAGGCTGATTGGAAAAATGGTTTAATGGTAAAGCAGAAGCACATGGGTGATTCTGGCCAGCTGACCACATGGAGTTGAGAGTGGGTGTATTTGTACCTTCTCTTGGGCTTTGCACTTGAGCTTCCTGTTCCTGTGCAAGAACATGTATTCTATTGGCTGTTGTCAGACTCCCATGGGGCCATGTACAAATCCTAGGAGTGTGTCTGAGGTAAGCTTGGTTGAAGTTTGGCTGATGCAATGAAGGGGTTTTTTGGGCAATTCCTATTGTGGCTGAGGGCTAACTCTACCTTTGTTGGATGTGAGGGCATTGGCTCATGAATAGAGCCAGCCATCTCCTTATCTCCCAAGTGCTGACATCTGCTGGGGGCTATTAAGAAAGGTGTGTGTGTGTGGGGGGGTGTGCTTTCCAAGAGCATATTTCTCCATTTTTCCCTTTAGGGAAATATAATATTCTGTGTTCGTTAATATTTCCTAAAACATTTCATTCTTCTAGGAGAGGGATGGTGCCAACATTCTACACTGTGTTCTGTCTGGTGTTTTTTTTTCCTGAACAGGTTTTTGAGCTGCTTCAGTCTGAGGGACTCTAAATAGCCTTGGGAGCATATGGCCTGCAGCATTCAAAGGTTGCCCACCTCCAGATTTAGTGATACTGCATTTCATTATAGTCTATCTTGAGCTCTTATAGCTTTATCTGTTTCTGGGCCAAGTCTTGCCTATACTCTCTCCCACCATTATTAATCTTTTTGCAATTGTAGATCACTGAAACATGGATCGAAATGTTGCGGTGTAGCCTAATTTTCTAGCACTGGGGCTCCTAATTGTGAAGTTACCATTGTTAGGCCATGCGATGGCGTGTTATGTGCTAACATCAGCAGTATTGATGATGTTACCTAGCTGGGTAGTGAAATGCCTGCAAGTAAACAACCAAATTCAGAGAGCATCAAAAACTTCACAACAGTTCAAGTATCTGAGCTTCAAAAATTCTCTTCTGTTGGGGCTCCTAATTTCCATCCATGGCCTCTTCTTAAGAATCCCAGTCCAATCCTTCCCGTGGTAGAATGCAATCTGGATTCCCAGGAGAGAGGGGCTGCATTCCAGAGGACACAAGGAAAGTGATGTTTCACTAGTTTGCTCAGGAGAACAAGAGTTAAGAAGGCTCCTTCCTGATTTCCGGTCTGCAGCACTTCGGAGCAGACAGGAATCTGCGACTGTGCGCGGTTTCTGCCTGTGTTCACTGCCCGAGTGCCCCGAGCCATTTGGCTTCGGGGCTAAGCCACCTCCGTAGAAGGTGGCAAAGACAGGGGGGTCTGGCAGGGTCGAGAGACATCGCACCTCTCTTCCCTAGCCGGCTAAACCCCCTTTTCCAAAGGCAGCTGAGCGGCGGTCAGCAATGGCCGCCACATAGAAGAGCTCAGCCGGAAAAAGAAAGTGCAGGAGGAGCTGTCAATAAATGAAAGTGATCTTTGCTGACCGGGACAAAGCAACAGTGAAAGTACCCTGGAATTTAAAGCTTATTAAAGATACATTGTTTCCAGAATGTGTCAAGCGGCGAATGGAAGTTAAAGGAAAAACTTTTTGTCTTTTCACTCTCCTTCCGAATGTGACAGCGATAGAACTTTAAGAGAAATCGGAAAACTCGCATTGGAGGTATGGATTTCTGAATATTTAAAGGAAAATCTTTTTGCTGTAAGTGGGAAGGGAGAGGAAAAAAAATTGGAGCAGAATTTAAACAAGGAGGAGACTGCCTAGAATTTTAAAGAGCTATTGAATATTAATAAGACTTCTAAAAGACATATCTTAATTGGAACTTTTTGATCAAACAGCAACCCCAGAAAGAGAAATGGAAGAAAGAAAAAAGTATTAAAAGAAATAGCTTATTTGGATTGTTTGGTGACTTTGGAACTCTTGGGAATTATTTTTGATTAAAAGCACTCGGGTGGTTGTTTTGGAAAAAAATTCTTTCTCTTTACAATGGCATCGCTTGTGGATGAATTAAAAACTGAATATCAAAAATATAAAAAAGAAGAACAAGATGGGAAAGATATTTTGGGCACTCTTTTTCAATTTTTAGAAATGGCGGTATGTACCTATGAAAAATTGACTGCGCAGCAGGACGACTGGGATAAAGAAGAAGCCATCTTTGATGAACAAATGATCCTATTTGGGGAGGAGGAGAAAGAGGAAAAGAAAAGGGGATTTTAAGGCTTGAAAAAACAACCAAAAAAGAGAAAAATGAGGTGAAAGGTGGATACAAGGTTAGAAAACAACAGGAAGGGGGAAAGCAGAAGAAGAAAAGGGAGGAGGAGAGACAAAGGGGTAAAAAGGGCAAGCAGAAGAATAAGCAAGGGAGAAAGGAAGGGATGAGAAGCCTTAATGGTGGGAAGCAAGATTTAAAGAAACAAAATTCATTTAGAGACAATGGGTAAATTTAATTGAAAAAGGGATTCTGTAAGGTACATAAGATTGTGTTTTTATATGTGTATTTAGAATAAAATGTTTAAGATATAAATGAGTATTAATATGTATGATTAGTTTTTTAATGGTATTGATAGTGGTCTTATATACTTATAAATATGTTTTTTGTGTGTGTGTTGTTGCTGTTATTTTTATATAAAATACATTGTGTAATTTTAGAATGTACTAAACAGAATCCCAATATAAGTTAAGTGTTATATTAAGTATTATTAAGTTAGGGGAAAGAGTTAAAGGCGTCATACTCCAATTAGTGTACAAGAGAAGTTAGTTTAAAGAGAAAAGATGAATGGATAGCTGGAAATAGAACAGACAAAGAATGATAAGTATTATGATTTGAACTGAGATGAGATAAATAAAATAAAATTAAGAAAGATAAAAGAGGGAAGAAGCTATATAGAAAATTGAAAATGGTAACAAGATATGGAATGGTATATAAAATGAATATGATTTTTGAATTTCTGTCTGTACGAAGAGTTTTAACCCGGGATCAAGCAACTTTCAGAAAAGATGTTTTATGTTTTTATGTTCTACGTTTTGTTTGTCTGTGTATTGTTCTTGAAAAGCAATGAAATTTTAATTAGCAAGAAATAAAATTTGAATAATAGAATGAAAGGGAGAAATAAAGAGAAGTTGGGATAAGATGTGAAGTTGAACAGATAACGTAAATATATATATTATAATTTGGAATTATTCTGTATGTTCTATTGTTTTTTTCAGAAAAGATCTTTTATGTTATTATGCCTTGTTTGTTTGTGTATTGTGTTGTAAAAACTAATAAAATTTGTTTAAATAAAAAAAAAGGCCCCTTCCTAGCACTTGTCAGGGCATAGCTATAGGGATGCAGACAGTTGCTTTAGTTTGACAAGATTGATGTCAGGCCCCAAGAACCAAGAAAGACACATAAAATTACTTCTAATCAGTTTAATTTATGATTCCTCACTTATACACAGAAAGGAAGGGAATAAATATTTGTGAGAAGCATGCACAAGAATTTGCAATTCTCCTTGCTTTCCCCTGACACTGACTTGGTGTCCCCAAAATGTGTAAAGATTGCAGTTCTCAGAGATCCCATTCCAGCTGTGAGGTTTGGAGATGAGAATAACTTGGGAGAGTAGTAACTTGAAGAAAACTGCAGTAGAGGTTCAGAGTTCACATCCATGGTTGCTTCAGAATTCAGCCAGTCAGTAGCAGTTAGCTCTGGTCAAATTATTAAGCCATTATATTTATGAGCGTATGTATTATTCCACGGTGGCCATAACTGTCAAATCAGTCTGATTAAAAGTGCTCCCATCTGGTTCTCATGAAAATAAATTACCAAAATAATCAGCTGCTTTTTCTTCTCTTCTTATTGAAAGCTGGTTTTAATGGCTGTTGAATGTGTCACCCTCTATTTAACAAAAGGGGCAATGGTGATACAATGATTCTGGGGTTTGGTGAGGGGTTTTTTGTTTTGGTAAATAAATAATGCAAAAAATGAAACCAGGTTCAGAGCAAAATGGTATGTAATAAGGTTTGATACATTTAGAGGTAAAAACCCAAGAGTGTCATAGTGGGAATTGGCCCTTGTAGTAATGCCTAAGAGGAGGGCAATTTGAGCAAACACTTCATTAGGAATGAATAATGAATGAGATCTAATGCGGGGGGGAAAATTCTGCTTGAGACAGACAGGGAATGGAACTGCCAATTATTCACAACTGGTTCAGAGAGAGAAATTTTGTTCAGGTGACATTCCTGCCTGGAACCACTGAGGTTCTTATACATCCAAGGATATGAAGCTGAAAGCCATATTTCATCCTTTTATTAAGTCCATCCTAACCCAAGCTGATGCTCTCCAGATGTGCTAATGACCGTGATAACCAGGGTGATTATGGGATGGGATTATGAGATCCAATACTTCTAGAAGGCACCAGACTGGAAAAGACCAACTTAATCTCGAATGCAATTCAATATCTTTGACTATCCTGGGCAAACTGTTATTGGAGATTAACCTGACCAGATATTTTCTTTGTTCTGAGTTGAAGAATATTTCTGCTGTCAAGTTGTGGCTTGCATAACTAATGGTGACACACTGTAGTCTTTTTATGATTCTCATGCTGACTTTGTAGATTATAAACAATAGGTATTGCTAACAGAAAAGAGTGACCAATAATATATTTCAACATGTTGGATGTTATTGTACTTATTTTTATATTGAATGTAGATCTGGAATTTCTCTAAAACATAAGAACAAACAGTGCTACTTTTCTCATCCCATAACAAGCTTTCTGTGAAGCAGGACAAACTGAGAGCTAACTCCACGTACCCCAATGAGCTTCCATGATTGAAGGTGTACCTCAACCTGGGTCTCTCCAGCGTCAATACAGTACTTTAATCATTACATCAGCATGCCTCACTAGATCTCCAAAAGTAGAAGTTAGAGGAGAAATAAAACTTATCCATTCACATTTATTTCAGTAACTTAAACAAATGGTATCTCTGAATCTCCATTTTTGTCCTGGAAAAAGAGTTCTGGTGGAGATTCTCAGTCATCCAGGAAGTCATGGTTTTCCCCGAGGTGCTTGGGCAACTGGACTTTCTAGTTTTTCTTGGAAGACATTTCGCTTCTCATCCTTACAGAATCATAGAATAACAGGGTTGGAAGGGACCCTGGAGGTCTTCTAGTCCAACCCCCTGCTCACACAGAAGAACCTATACCATTTCAGACAAGTGGCTGTCCAGTCTCTTCTTAAAAACCTCCAGTGATGAAGCACCCACAACTTCTGAAGGCAACCCTTCCCACTGATTAACTGTTCTAACTGACAGGACATTTCTCCTTAGTTCTCTTTTGATTAGTTTCTACCCTATGCTGCTTGTCCTGCCCTCAAGTGCTTTGGAGAATAACAGAATAACAGAGCTGGAAGGGACCCCAGAAGTCTTTTAGTCCAACCCCATTCCACTGGTTAACTGTTCTTACTATCAGGAGATTCCTCCTTAGTTCTAGGTTGTTCAGTTCTAGTTCAGTCAGAGCTGAAGAAGCTTCTTGGATGAGAGGTGAAATGTCTTCAGAGAAAAACAAGAAAGTCCAGTTGCCTCTTAAAAAGGCACCTTTGGGAGTTCTGCTGGAAGACCACTGTAGAACAAGAACATTTGATTAACATTTTACTCATATCTCTGTTACTGATCAAATTAAGAAGAGGTACCTGCATTACTTTGGTAATTACACTTATGTGAATTTCCCCCAAGGGATAATAATATTTTGTAAGGCATATCAAATTACAAGTCACCAGTAAACCCCAAAGGAAAATTTCAGAGCATTGGCATACAACAAAACTCAAACAAAGCTTCCTTTATTTCTTTTGCTGTAATCTGTTTGGTTTTCATACCTGATAAAGCACCCATTATGGATAGAGCCTGGCTAAGCAGGTGCATGATTTGACATTACTTTTTGGGTGTCTGACAGATCATGCTATTCCATCCAAGTCCTGGCACAAGTCATACATGACAGCAACTCATATAGTTTTTCTTCTAGACCCAGGCTGAGTCCAGGCTGCCAAGGCTCCATAAAATCCTCCAGGTCTTTGTAACTGTTAGCTGATCAATCTCTCAATGCTCTTTCCTAAAAAGGAAGGTTGAAGTTAGGACTTTAATTGCTATATAGAAGTGAATCATAGAATCATAGGGCTGGAAGAGAACTTGGAGGTCTTCTAGTCCACCTCCTTCCCCAAAGCAGGAATTCTTACACCATCCCAGACAAATGGTTGTCCAATCTTTGGCTTGTCAAACAGAGGGCAGACTGAGGCCTCTTTCAAAGTTACTGGAAACAAGACTTCTCCAAAGAGGAACTGACTACCAATTGGCTCCAACTTCTTAGGTACTATTTTACACCAACTTATCACAATTTAAAAGACATTGATGCCTTCTTTAAAGCTTTGGATAAGTACAGGAAGACATGCATATTGTTAATGATTTCACACAATAGGCAGAAAAAATAAATTTCTGGATCAGAAATGACTTAAGCAATCACCCTGTGAGCTTTCTACTGGGTTATTGTGATGACCATTACTGGTGAGGATATGGGGGGATTAAATAATTTAATTATCATGAATTAGTCAGTTTCTAAATAACGTAGGTGGTGTGATGACCCAGGGTGGGATAGAAAACAAACACAGAAAACAGGTGAAGCCCCTTTTATTCCTTCACTTTCCTTCCAAGCTCTGAATATTCTTGACAGAAGCCAAAAAACTCCCACACAAACAGTTACAAGAAGAAGGGAAAAAGCAACACAAATCAGGCAAGATAAGGACTGGAGGACGTCCACAGATAACACACACTGGGAAGGATGCCAAGCTCAGAGAGGAATCATAAACTAGAGATATTTCCACGCTTTGTTTCCAGCATTCGCCGGTACGCATGTCCATCCTCTTATTCAGTTGTCACAGCTGCAGCCCATGAAGAGGATCAAGGCCCTCTCCTCCTGAGTAGACCACATCTCTCCCTTATCCTCTCCTCCCTGCATGACCTAGGATGGATAGGGGATGGGCCTGGGTCCTCCTCTGACTGCTCAGCTGGCCTCTGCCCTTCCCCAGCCTCCTCCACAACATCCGGAGCCACACTTCCACTCCCTGTCGGCTGTTCCTCCTCTCCCTCAGAGTCAGTCTCCACCAGGGGCATGACAGGTGGCCTTTTAGAAAAGAAATAATAGAATGCCATTTGTCTATCTCTCCATTTTGTGATTATTATTATTATTATTATTATTATTATTATTATTATTTCAAAGAAAATAGAACAATAGGGTTGGAAAGGACTTTGGAGGTCTTCTAGTCTACCCGCTATTGAAGCAGGGGACCCTATACCATTCTGGACAAATCTCTGTCCAGTCTTCTTGAAAATTTCAAGTAATGGAGAACCCATAACTTCTGGAGATAAGCCCTTCCACTGATTAATTGTTCTTACTGTCAGAAATTTCTCCTTAGTTCTAGATTGGATCTTTCTTTGTTAAGAGAGATATCTTTGTTGGATCTCTCTTCCATCTGTTACTTCTTGTCTTGCGCTCAGGTGCTTTGGAAAATAGGTTGACCTCCTTGTCTCTGTGACAGCCTGTCAAATATTGAAAGACAGCTATCATGTCCTCCCTAGTCCTTCTCTTTGTTAGACTAAACTTACCTAATTCTCTCAATCGTTTATCATACAACTTAATCTTCAAACCCCTTACCATCTTGGTTACTCTTCTCTGCAACTCTTCTCTGGGGCCTCAGAATCTTTTTTTCTATCATGAAGACCAGAATTGTATGCAATATTCCAAATTGTATGCAGCATTCCAAATATGCATATAATGCATGACTTGAATGCATATATCAGTTGTATTTCTCTAGCAGCTCTGTAGCAGATCACCTTCATGTATCTTTAGACCTCAGTAAGTTCTTTAAACTTAAAATATTTTTTTCCAGAACTTTTAGTCTCAAGGCTTCACACATTCTATTGCTAATACCATTTTCTTATTGTCATCTTGCAAGAAGTTGCTCTGGGTAAAAAGTTATTTAGCTAGCTGGCAAGTTTTGTAAATCTGTTTTGTTTTGCTCTTAAATTCAAGCACCCTATCTACGTGCCTTAATATAATACTGCATAAGTAAATAGATTTATGGTTGTGACCACAGATCATAACAATGTAGCATAGAATAAAACAGAATAAAAGAACAGAGGGATAATACAAGTTAGGCAGACGCAATCTCGTAGATGACCCTCACTCTGTCAAGGACCTAGGAGTACTTATCTCAAATGATCTAAGCCACAAAGTTCACTGTAACAGAATTGCCAAAAAGGCTTTAAGAGTTGTTAATCTTATTTTGTGAAGCTTCTTCTCCAGCAACATTGTATTGTTAACTAGGGCATACAAAACCTTTGCCAGACCAATTCTTGAATACAGCTCATCCGTCTGAAACCTGCACTGTATATTGGACATTAACACAATTGGGTGGGTTCAGAGGTATTTCTCGAGAAAAGTACTCCACTCCTCCACTCACAATAGAATTCCCTATGTCTCCATGCTTGAAATTTTGAGCCTAAACAATCTAGAACTGCGCTGCCTGCGGTCCGATCTAAGCATAGTACACAAAATTATCTGTTACAAAGTCTTACCTATCAATGACTTCTTTAGCCTCAATCACAACAATACACAGGCAAACAACCAATACAAACTCAAGGTAAACCGCTCCAAACTCGATTGCAGAAAATACGACTTCAGCAACAGAGCGGTCAATGCTTGGAATGCTCTACCCAACTCTGTTGTTACAGCCTCAACCCCTCACAGCTTCAATCTCAAACTGTCTACTGTGGAACTCGCCCCATTCCTAAGAGGTCCTTAAAGGGGGCATACATAAGCTCACTAGCTTGCCTTACCGTCCCTGTCTTACTGTCCCCATTTATCTGTATTTACTCCCTTTGTTCTTACTTATGTTCATACTTGTTATCTTGTACATGTTTGACAAACAAACAAATAATAATGAAGTAATAAAGTAATAAAAGAAGCATTAGACGTAAGAAGGTTGAAATTAGATAAATCCAGCACAACAGCTAAGAATCTAATTATTTCTATGTTTAAGTGACAGAAAAGCAAAGGTAGCAACGTGACTACTAACAGGTATTATTAATCTGGAGCACAGAGAAATGCTTTTAAAGAATTCACTTGATTTTCTTCTTCTTCAAGTCAGACTTGAAATATTGATTCTTAGCCTATGCCTTGAAATTCTTTTTTCTAACTGGGATAATTAGACCATTTATAAAAAAAACCCTCTAGGTCAGGTACAAATGGATTCATTCATTTAGTTTATCGTTTTACTTTTTTTCAGTGTGGTTCAAAGAAGCTTGTTCCAGATGGGCATTTGAGACCAGAGCAAGATCCAAAATATGGGGATGGGGACATGAAAGGAGATAAAGAAAGATTAAGGTTGGACATTTGTGCTAGACATCTCCAATGGTTCTGCCCTTGGGAGAGGTCCATACAGGTAATACTCAACTCACAAGCCCAACTAGGTTCGAAATTTTTGCTGCTAAGCAAGATGGTTATTAAGTGAAACGTGCCCGATTTTATGACCTTTTTAACTACCATTGTTAAGAGAATCACTGCAGTTGTTAAGCGAAACATGCAGCTGATAGGTTCACCTGGTTTCTCCCCGTTGACTTTGCTTGTTGGAAGATGGCTGGGAAGGTCACAAATGGAGATTATATGACCCCCTGTGATGCTGCAACCATCTTAAATACATGCCAGTTGACAAGCGCTCAAATTTTGATCACATAACCCTGGGGATGCCGCAATAATCATCAATGCAAAAGCCTATTGTGATTCACTTTTTCAATGATGTTATAACTTTGAACAGTCATTAAACAAATACTTGTTAGCCAAGGGCTAATTACATTCTCCATCTATATAGCAGTGGTGGGATTTAATTTTTTTTTACTACCAGTTCTGTGGATGTGGCTTGGTAGGCGTGGCAGGGGAAGGATACTGTAAAATCTCCATTCCCTCCCCACTCCTGGGGGAATTCCCATTCCCTCCCCACCCCACTAACCTGCTTTCCAGCTCCGTTCTCCTGTGCAGGGCAGCAAAAGAAGACCCAGCCGATCAGCTGGGACTCAGGAGGCAGATAATAGATGAGGGCGGGGCCAGTCAGAGGTGGTATTTGCCGGTTCTCTGAACTACTCAAACTTTCCGCTACCGGTTCTCCAGAACTGGTCAGAACCTGCTGAATACCCACCTCTGCTATATAGGATAGCTCCCCTGCATTAATGACCTTCTCTTATTTCTCTTTCTTTGTCTCCTAACTGAAAGATTGGGTGAGCCTAAGGAGGAGTTGATAAAGCAAACTTCCCAATGAACTTCCTTCAAGTTCCTCCAATGGTAGCTGGAACTCCTTATGCTATCTGCCCCATTGCTAGAAATCCATTCTCAGGCCAAAACCCAGCCCGATCATTAGAATATCTAGATTCTCCCTTCTCTTCCAGCCAGCCTTCCTGTTCTTCTCATCCTCTAGTCACCAAAAGTACATCAGAAGTACTGTGCCAACAGAGAGACAGTCCTAGAAAAACACAGGAGGCCATCGATATAGGTATAACAAAACAGGAAAAACAATCTCACAGATTAAAAACAGGCAGAATAATAATAATAATAATAATAATAATAATAATAATAATAATAATAATAATAATAATAATAATAATAAACTATAATAATAATTATTAATCATTAATAATAATAAAAAGGAAGACAAAAGAAATTCCAAAATCTCTCTCTAGATCCCACTTACATTGTGGAGAGTTGAAATGTCAGTACAATTGAAGTCATACTTCCAATATTTCTTGCCAAATGGCTTCTCTGCAACGTTGGCTGTTTTCACTGCCCTAACCCATTAATCAGTACATCTTTTATTTAGAAATAAGGAAGTGTTTATTAACTTTTGCATCTGTTTTTCTGCTGCTAAAGAACTTTCACCCCCTTAGACACATCTATGATGCTTATCAATTTCATCTCCTTTTTGGAGGGAAACAATTAATGCTATAGCTGTTTTTGGTTTTCTCATGTCAGTTTAACAGATGGCACAAACTGTATTTTCAGTCCAAGCCTCAAGTTAATCCTAGCAGTCTCTTTGTCATCTTAAGTGGGCTATTTCCATTGAAGCCCCCACTGGGCCTGAGTTTAAACGTATGGTCTTCCTGACAAGTCTACAGTATACCATTTCCTATCCAGCATTGAAAGAGATGACATGATCTGGTACAGCACCATATAGCTAATGGGTTGATCTTTAAGCTGAAACCTCTTTGCTTTGCCTTAGAGCTTTGCCTAAAAGAGTTCTTGACTTACAAGCAATCACTTGGTGATCGTTCAAAGTTATGACTTGCCTAAAAAATAGGACTTACAACCCAGTTTTGTTGGTTGTCCTCCCTCCCCTGTGGTCACATGACTGCACTTTGGCTGCTTGGCAATCCAACTGCATTTATGTCCTTTTTCAATCTAGGTTTCCCACTCTAAAACCATTTTATGATGGTTTCCCAAAAACCACACTTACCTCTGGTTTTCAACTAAACTGGGCCCATAGTGAACAATGGATTCACACCCCAATCACTGTGTTCCTTTAAACCACCTTTAAACCACTAGCATTCACATTTCTAACCATAGTAATCCACTTAATGACCACTGCAAAAAAATGTAAAAATTATGTTGGTCACATGATCAATTTACAATTGTATCAAATTATTTACTAAATCTGCATTACTATTACTACTACTATTAATCCTCCCATCCTTCCTTTCACACATCTCCTCCCACTTATGACTGTATGACTGCAACCTTGTTGCTTATATCCTAACGATATTTACTGACTGTTTCCTAGTATGCTTTGATTGCTTATTGTAACCTATGTGTATTATTAAGTGTTGTACTTTATGATTCTTGACTTGTGATGAATGTATCTTTTCCTTTATGTACACTGAGAGAATATACACTAGAGACAAATTCCTTGTGTGTCTAATCACACTTGGCTAATAAAGAATTCTGTTCTATTCTATTCTATTCCATTCCATTCCATTCCATTCCATTCTATTCTATTCTATTGTTACAGATGACCCTAATGGGCAGCTCCAATACAATCATGAGGACTACCTATGCTCTGTGACTCATGAAGGTGGTGCTTGCAGTCCATTCCTCTTTCCAACGAATACCTTTGTAATCATAAATCCTTTGTCTTTCTTTGTCTTTGTCTTTGAAACAAGTATTGGCAACAAGGCAGCTCTAAGCATTAAAAAGGAACTCTCGAGGTGCTAATTTGGTCCAGGTTTTCAGTAGAATGAATGTTTTCCTTCATGATTACCAAATCTTGGGTGACTTCCATTATTAATAGTCGATGCACGTTTTTGGGGGTTCTGTGTAATCAGAATGTAGTTCTTTCAGAAGACAGAAAATCTAGAACAATGATCAATTGTTAATGTTCTATTTCCAGAGGTATACCCAGGAGGCATTGACATCTTTAAGTTATGCCTCTCCTCCTGGACAGTCCTGGTTTCGGATTTTGGCCAGAGACAAACGTTGAAATTTCAGATCCATATTGATGTTTCAGATGAACAGCCCAAAATTTTGCATGGAAAAGAAAAGAAGAAGAAGAAGAAAAAAGAAACCTCAGCATCTGATTCGAAGTCATGGTAGTGCTCACAGCAAATCCTTTAAAATGTTGTCTCGAAGGCAGTTGGAATGCTCAGAGATCTGTGTCCTATAAGGAATGTAGTGAAGCCAGATGCCAATATGAGCACAATGTGTTCCACAAGTTGTTTTGAATGCATGCCCCAGGCTCTTGAACACTCGAAACACATGTGAGCAACAGTTTGAGTCTTGGCAGCAGCACAAACATGGCAACAACAGCAGACTTTGGGATAGCTTTGTTCTGAAAAACATTCACTTTCTGTGTATCTCTCAGCTCAATGAATCTAAATAAAATGTTCAGACTCTGAAGATGGTGGCATTCAACGGGTGGTGAACTTTCCATCTTATTTTTTTTAAAATGTGGGTATTTTTATGCTTTGCAATATGTGCCTTTCATCTTTTTGACTGACCATTTTTCTTGGGCAGCTAACAACGTGACATTGAATGTAAAGAAACACCTCTTTCTAGTGACATTACTGTGTTTCCACATTTGGAAATATAACCATATCTAATATGTCTAATGCAATTCATCTCTCTCTGTGTTTCTCCCTGAGAGCTAGGAGGACATAATGGTTAAGATGCTGTACAAAGAGTGGGGAAATCCAAGTTCCAGTCATTCATTGGGCTTCGAAGCTTGCTGGGTGGCTTTGAGTCAGTCACTCTCTCTCTCTCTCTCAGCCCTGGACAAAGTTGTAAGAAAACATCTTCTGTCTACCAAACTCATACTGGACCAGACAGATGAAGGCCTTTTGTTGTATACAGTAACCAACCATTAGTGAAAACGCCTTCATCCTGTTTGTGCATGGGTGCATATGGCTACAGCAAATAAAGAATCTATTTAATAATTGTCTCCTTTTAGGGCCTGAGAGCAATTGAACCCTGGGAAATTAGCCCCTGCACCTCTGTCATATTTTTTTTCTTTAATTTTTTTTAAAAGGAAATAAAAATGAACAAGAACTACCGTAATACAAAGAAAAGAAAAATAAAGAAGCAAAGAAAAAGCCAAAAGTACAAAAAGAAAGAATAAAACAAATAGCTTCCAATTTTCCTTACACGAGTTATAAATACAAATACAAAGTTACCTCTTACGCTATGGTTATAAAAAAAAATTCCTCTGTTTTTCTTTTATCTATTTTTTCTAATCACCGAACCCATAAATCATAAGAGCATATTTTTTTTCTTCTTTATTTAAGTCCATGAGGGGTTTCCAGTCAGCAATAAATGTAAATATTGTCTTTTCTCTAACCAAGAAAGTCACTATAGCCATCTCTGCAAGTTCCATTATCTCTACTCAACTGTCAACTTTGAGGCCAACTTTTCCACTTTTGAGCTTATAAAAACCTCACTGCAATTATCATATATAAAAACAAATGCATGCCTTTTTTTCCATCTGTTTATCCATCAATCCCTTAAAGAAAACGCACTAGCTTCAATTTTGTATTAATCTTCAAAATCCTCAGAATTACCGTGTGTATTTGAATCCAAAATGTTCTAGATTTTTTACATATCCGTTCAACATGATAAAGTTTCCATGTTGTTCACATTTCTGATATAAATTTGAAGTATAGGCAGTTATGTGAACTCCTGGAAGAAAGCATATTGCGCCCTTGTTCCACAAGCTACATTGGTTTGCTTCCAGTTTTAATTCAAGGTGCTGGTCTCAAACAGTGGTGGGATTCAAAAAAATTTACTACTGGTTCTATGAGAGCGCGCTTCATGTGCACATGCATCTAATGTGCACGTACACACACAGCATTCAAGAAGAAGAAGAAGAAGAAGAAGAAGAAGAAGAAGAAGAAGAAGAAGAAGAAGAAGAAGAAGAAGAAGAAGAAGAAGAAGAAGAAGAAGAAGAAGAAGAAGAAGAATCACATTATTAAAGATACTTATGACAAGCGTCAAATGGAAACTGAACCTTAAATGATACAACTGTAACAATGAGCAATAGTGAATATCCAACACTATCAGTAAAACCACTGTGGGAAACAGCATTTAGATAGAATTGGGCATGGAGAAGTCTATTCTAAAACTTCAGAGAAGGAAGAGGAGGAGGAGGAGGAGGAGGAGGAGGAGGAGGAGGAGGAGGAGGAGGAGGAGGAGAGGAGAGGAGAAGGAGAAGAAGGAGAAGGAGAAGGAGAAGGAGAAGGAGAAGGAGAAGAAGGAGAGAAGAAGAAGAAGAAGAAGAAGAAGAAGAAGAAGAAGAAGAAGAAGAAGAAGAAGAAGAAGAAGAAGAAGAAGAAGAAGAAGAAGAAGAAGAAGAAGAAGAAGAAGAAGAAGAAGAAGAAGAAGAAGAAGAAGAAGAAGAACAACTTTATTGTCATTGTACAAGTACAACGAAACTGTGGATGCACCCCAGCAACTGTTTGCAATACAATAAAACCAAATTACTTAAAAATGAAGATAAGAAAAATAGAGTAACCCACGTCTCCATTTGCTATTAGAGAGTACAATATCTACGAATATACACAAAATATACATCCAACACTGACTGTGACACTTTGCCGAGTATAATACACAAGAGATGGATTGTACTGTAATATGTTATTATACATCTGAATGAGGTATTAAGATTTCACATCTTTTCACATCTTAATAAGGTAGTGTTTTTGTGTTTATTTGCGGTTCGGATGACCCAGGGAAAGAAACTATTTGTTAGTCTAGTGGTGTGGGATTTTATTGACCTAAAGCGCCGTCCAGACGGCAGCAGATCAAAAAGATAATTTCCAGGGTGTGAGGGGTCTTCTATGATGGCCTTGATTCTGCTTTGGCAGTGGGACCTGGCTAAGTCTTCCAGGGAGGGCAGAGGGCAACCAATGACCTTTTGAGCTGTGTTTATCACCCTCTGTACAGTTTTCCTGTCCTCAGCTGTGGAGCCTGCATACCACACACCCAGAAAATATGTCAGAGTGCTCTCCACAGAGGCTTTATAGAAAGCCAGCAACAGCTTCTTATCCAGATTGTTCTTCCTGAGAACCCGCAGGAAGTGCAGCCGCTGCTGAGCCTTCTTCACTATGGCCTTGGTGTTAGGGGACCAGGAGATATCAGCTGAAATATGGATGCCAAGGAATCTGATCGTAGGGACAGTCTCCACTCGTTCTCCATTGATGATGGATGGGGCATGGTCCTGTCCATGTTTCCTGAAATCCATAATCAGTTCTTTGGTTTTATGGACATTCAGTGACAGATTGTTCTGTGAACACCAGATAGATAGGTTCTCTACTTCTGCCCTATATGCTGTCTCATCCTCTCCGGAGATGAGACCAATCACGGTCATGTCATCTGCAAACTTTATGATGGTGTTTGTTGCATGGCTTGGTGAGCAGTGAAAGATGTACAAGGCATACAGCAGGGGGCTCAAGACACAAGCCTGGGGGGAACCAGTACTGAGTGTAATAGTGGAAGAAAGGTGGGGGCCAAGTCTAACAGACTGTGGTCTGTTTGTCAGAAAGTTCTTAATCCAGGAGCACGTGGGGGTGGGGACCTGCAGATTATACAATTTGGTTACTAGTATATCTGGGATGATAGCGTTAAACGCAGAGCTGTAGTCCACAAAGAGCATCCTCACATAGTTCTGTTTGTTCTCCAGATAACTCATATACCAATTTCAAGCACTACAGCTTACCTTCTAGGGCAGCCCCGGTAAGTAAAACAGCTGGAATCCACTGTGCCACACAAATCAGCTGAGCTGAAAAATGCAGATATATAGGACAGGATAGGTGGGAGCCAGCTGATCGTCAGAGCTACTGGTTCACTAGAACCGGTCCGAACCAGCAGCATCCCACCACTGGTCTTAACCTTTAAAGCCCTTGAGACTAGGCTATCTAATAGGGCCTCTCCCTACTAATATCAATCTGCCCCATCAGATCTTGCAGAGAAGGCATGCTCCAGGCACCATTAGCTAGAGATTGACATTTGGTTGATGCCAGGAGATGTGCCACTCACCTTATAGAACATCATTTCCTCAAAATTATGGTTATGTGGCCAGGCCTGGGGCTCCCATGGAACTGGATGTCAGCTTTGGAATCCTTATTCATCACTGCCACGTAGCTTGAGAAAGTGGGAGGGAGATGATTGTTATTGAGTAGCTCTAAGTAGACAAAATAGAATTCTTTTGTTATTTCAAGGTCATAGAGTGTGGCGCAGAAACAAAAAGGAACTTATTTTGGGATTGGTTCATGTGATGTGATGATGAAAGAAAGGGGAATGGTTTGTAGTTTGGGACATCGTGGGAAGTCTGGGAAACTTTTACTTTTGAAATTCCACAGATGTGCCAGGTGCTATTCTAATAAAGGTACTTTTGAGATTATGCTTGTCTCGGAGTTACTGATTGGAATGGAGGTTCCCTGGAATGCTGACATTGGAGACTTGTCTTGATGACTCCATTGTTGAGTGGGCAATTTTTAATCTCCCTCAATTTATGGCTGTGTTAGTGGATGTATTTGGGGGGAGGGGAGGTGTATTTAGGGTGGGGTAGGTTATGATTATTTTTATATTTGTAATTTTTTATATATAATTTTGGCTTTATACATAGAATAGAATTTTCTTTATTGTCCACGTGTGATTGCACACCCAAGGAATTTGTCTCCAAAGCAGAAGCTCTCAGTGTGTGTACAAACAACAGTGATAAATATAGATACCATTAGGAGAAGGTAATAGGAAAGATGAGAAGGATAAGAGTAATATCTATTGCCATACGCCACCTTTGCTGAGATGGGCGATTATATAAATTTGATTAATCAAAGAAAATTAATAAATCTAATGGGACCATCAGCGAAGCAGTTGTACATGCTAAAGAAGTGGGAAGATCACCTGGAAGAGTTTTTGAAGAAAAGTGCACTGGACCTTTGGAGAGAGACATTTTGCTTCGCAACACATACACACCTTTTTGTAGGGGGCTGGACTAGAAGACCTCCAAGGTCCCTTCCAGCTCTTTGCTGATTGATTGATTGACTATACCCATTTTCAAGAACTGTGGCAGAAGGGGCCACTTTCTACATGCATAACAGCAGAATTGAAAATGCCATTTGCCACTTCGTATATGGGAGACTGGATTTGAGCTTGAAACCTGAATATAGATCACTGAAATAAAAGCACCGAAAAAGGGGGAAGGTCCGGATTCTGCAGTGACAGTTCCAGTTTGTCTGCCACCTTCAAGGCGGTCCAGCAGAACCTAGAAGAAGCTGCCCACCTCTTGAACCTCCTCTGGAGGGTCTCCTTGACAATGAAAGTGATCCATGCTGCTGCTTACTCGCTTCAGGATGAAATTCTGAAGTCCGAGATCTACAACAGGGGTCTCCAACCTTGGCAGCTTTAAGACTTGTGGACTTCAAAGCTGGCTGAGGAAATCTGGGAGTTGAAGTCCACAAGTCTTAAAGCTGCCAAGGTTGGAGACCCCTGATCTACAAGCTCTGTCGGAAAGTGGTTGAACAAGAGAAGAAGCTCTATAGTATGGCCAGGCGCTTGTATTTGACCAACAAACACAAGGAAAACATGGTGAGGGTCATCATAGATCAGTTGCCGTTAATGCACAATGTTTTTAAAAAGGCCAGAGGAAACCTTGAAGTTCAGCCATCAGACAACGAAGCCACCCCTTCCAGCCTCATCAAGAAGAGGGTTTAAGGGAATATTTCCAGGGGCCTACAATAAAGACCATTTTCCTTTTCCGAAAAAAATAAAATAAATAAAAGCACCATCCATTTTTAATTTGACTCGTGGTCACAAAATTGTGTTACCGAGCTGAGCACTATACTATATAACAGAGGCATGGGGAGGAACACTCTCTGGTGTTGGATCGGAGATTCAGAGAGGGTTAATGCAGTAATTTTGTATCAGACAAGCATGACTGATTTTGTAAGCTATGGAATGTACTGATAAATATACCACGGCCTACCTGTCTGAGCAGAAACAGATGTGCTTGTTAACTTACTAGTCAGATTCACATATCAAAACAATTTAAAAGAAGATGGAACGGCTTTTTAAAATTGAGGGGTGGATATATCTTTTCTCTACATTTGTTTAAAATTACAAATTAGACTGATATAGCCAAAGAATATTTCTTTGCAGTAAGATCAGCTCTGTGCAGTCCCAAGCTGTTAGGTTTAATCAGTTGATTCATAAGGAAGAAAATAAGATAGTGGGATATTTCTTTTAACAGGGTCTCCAAATTCATCACAAAAACTTTTTCACACAATAATTCTTCAATTGTTGAGAATATATTTTTCTGTAATTTCAGCATAATCCTCATTTTAAAACTATGGCCTTGTTACAGATTCAGAAGAAAATTGCTGCTGGAATCAGTTATCCCATGATTTCTACCTAATTCAGTTCTTCAAAATGTATTGTACAGGTACAACTCGCATACCAATTGCCTCATGCAATGACTACAACAATGCTGAAAAAATAAACTTTTGCAACCATTACAGTCAGTTAAAATGTGTTGTCCTGTGCCTGAGCATTTTAATTTTCTTTCCATCTCCATAGAACAGAGGGCTGATCTTCATTGCTCTGCAGCATAGCACTTCCCTAAAAGGTGGTAACACAAGCTAACATGCTCAGCTCTGTGACTTTAATTATCTGGCTGCCTGTAACTGATAAGACTTTAATCACTTTCGCATGGAGCTTGGAGCTGTGAGCATGCTAGGCATGCAGCCCAAACCAGGGCATTGCTTTCAATATGAATTTCCCATTTCTTCTTACTCTCTTGTAATCCTTTTCTCTCCAATGAATGTAAATACAAACAATTCCCATCTTGCTAATTATCCCAGGAGAGAGGTTGGCATTCTAAAGGCCAGGACAATGAGAAAAAAGGGAAGCAGAAATAAAATTGTAAGTGCAGTGGTGGTCACATGATTTTCCATTTAACAGCTATATAACTTAGTGGCCAAATTGCCAATACCAACTGTGGTTTCTAAATGAGGACTGCTAGTTCTAATCTAAGAGTAAGAAAGCAGATAAATTGCCATTCCTGAATTAGTTTTATTAAGATATTGATAGTTTAAGTATATGCCATATAGTGTGGTGGCACCATGGAACCTTGGTGAGGATACTCTTAAAAAAACACTCTTGCAAAAAAATGTATGTAATTTAGCAAGAGCTTTCCATTGTATGTTTATTCCTCATGTGCCTTATAAAACAAGCCCTGTGGGTTGCATCATTTCATCTAGAGTTTTAGTCTTTTGTCTATATTAGTACTTGTAGCAATTAAGGTAAAGGGGACCAAATGAATTCCCTAATTAATACCTGCAGAACAGAGAAGAAGTCATCAGATTTGTCCAATTCCTAAGCTATTGACAAGATATACCATCAGACCATCTTCAAGCATTTTATATTGGAAACCATGTCTTACTCAAAGGTATCCCTGGCTGTGGGTCAATTGAATTATGAATGGTAAGAAGTGCTACCAAGCCTCTCCCAGGTACTGTATTATCTAAATGCCCTGAGTCCTGGAAAAAAAAAGTGACAAAAGACTCCAGACACTTTGAGACTTTGGACGCTAAAGACCTGGGGAAAAAAAGCTGCTCAACTGCTTGGTGCACTCACTGCCATTTTCTGAGGGTTTATAGCAAGCAGGAGGATGATAGTAAGACTTTCTATAACTTTCTTATTGTTTATATTCAATAATATCCTTTTTGTCATTTCACCCAGTTTGAGCCCATTGCCTTTGAATCTTGTGAACGTATTGACTCCCAGCTGGCTACTGATGCCAACAGGACAGGTAACCTTTATAACTGACAGACATGTTTGGAATGTGGGTGCATTTACAAAATGGCTGCCACCAGCCTTACCTATTCAAAATTAGTTGCAGTGGTGCGGAAGACCTCTGATTATGATGCCACGTTTTCCCCTGTCACTTCTTCTATCACCCTAAACTTGTTTTTAATCTTCTTTTCTACAGGCACATGCACTTCCTAACAAAGATCTGAGCTGAGGCCACCCTCCAGTTTTAGTCTTTCCAAACCAACAGAAATCTGGCAAGAAATTACATTGCGGGCATTAAAAACTCTGTCAATCTTCTCAGCACAAGGATAACCCACTGAAGACAGAATACAGAGGGTCAAATTTTTCATGGGAAAAGAAGAAGTTTTGGATTTGAAAACAGCCCCCGTGCAGGTGGGCAGCAGAGGAGGAAAAAAATCCAGGAAAAGAGCATAAATATATACAGGAATGTAACATGAGAGAAGTAGCACCCTGCCGCCACCACCCCACCAAGAGATGCAACACGTTATCTTGCTTGCCAGAAAGATATGAAGTCACGTGTTACGGGACTAGGAGTTGTGTTCTCCAATGCTTTCCCCATCTTGTTAATTTATAAAAAATACCTCTGGAGCCTATGAGAGTTTCACAAACCTTCTTAGAAGTAAAGATTACTTGAGAGACTGCTTTTTTTGGCATAATTGTTTTTGTTTAATTAAACAACAAAAATAACGGTTGGATGCGCCCAGAAGGGTTTTTGGCACCAAGAAAGTGAGGGAATATGGTAGTATCTGATACATTGTCTGTTACTGAGAAGACACTTTAATTAGCTGAATGGAAAAGCTTCTGCTACTTCCAGTGCTATAGGGAAAATAGGGAATCTCTCTGTGAAGAAGAAATGGAAACGTCTGTGCTGTAAAAGATTGGGCTTACTGAGCATATTAATTTAGGTGAAATGTTAAAATACCTAGCATGTCCGTGTGTGTTCTGCCACACACTGAATAAATAATTGAGCATCACTTTGGAGCTTTTATTGTGGAAACACAAGATCAAATCAGAAAGGAAACTTGTACAATTAGAAATACAAGCTATAAACAAGATGTTACAAAGACAGGAAGAACAGCACCAAGGGAAGCCTTCTATCTCATCTGACTTCAGAAATATTCCTGAGAATGAGCACTGAAATTTAAGAATACTTCTCTTTCTTCCCCAACTGAAAGGCACTAAGATCAGATAAAGGCAGCATCCATACTAATGACTTACAGCTGGGGTGTCAAACTGTCGGCCCCCAGGCCAAATGCATCACGTGCAGACCACGCCCATCCCAGCTCCGCAAAGGCAAAAAATGTTGCGATATGTCACATGTCACGTGATGGGATTGAGTTTGACACTTGTGGTTTATAGCATTACAAGTAGTGTTCAACTTACAACCATCCATTTAGGAACCATTCAAAGCTATAACGGTGCTGAAAAAATGTGACTTACAACCCGTCCTCGTGCTTATGACCATCCCAACATCCTTGTGGTCATTTGATCAAAATGTGGGTGCTTGGCAACTGGTATATATTTACAATGGTTGCAGCATCCCAGGACCATGGGATGGTCACTTGCAACCTTCCCAGCTGGTTTCCAATAATTTGGAATTTGATTTGATTAATGACTACGTGATTCATTTAACAACCACAGTAAACAGGGTTATAAAATTGGGCACAACTCACTTAACTACCTTCTTGCTTAGCAATGGAAGTTCCAGTCTCAACTATTGTAAATTGAGGACTGCTTGTATTAAAGTTATACTAAAGTGAAAACATCAATACGATAACATAAGTCATTGTCATCTCCTTTTAATGACGCTATAATACCTTGCAGGGTGGAGTCTGGGCAGCTGAATGGAGGTGAGCGTTTACTGGCCAGATGCCCTTCCTGACGCCAGTGAGGAGTATTTTTTTTTTATTCAGCAGCTATATTCTCAATGTGCCCACAGAGAGAAATATCTGCCTCTACCTAGGATCAAACTCACAGCCTCCTGATTGTGAGCTGAGAGCTCCACCTCTAGGCCACCGCACCACTCAATACTATAACATGATAAGTGATAATGATAATCTCATGATTTTTGCTGGATTTGCTGGAACAAAATTATATTATAGAGTAAAAATGTGTTGAATTTCCTTTGATGTGTCCTTTGAATAATTATAAACATTTTAGTATTGCTAAGGATGTTCTTTAGTCCCTTTAGTGAAAAAAGGGTAGTTAATTAAATTGTGTTAATGCCTTGCCAGATGATTTTAGCATCAACATGATTACTGCCAAAGCCAAATTATGGAGGTGTTTTATTTATTTGTTTGTGTATAATTATAATGCCATAGACCAATCAATTCAAAGATATAAATATGAGCTGCATAAGTACAAACTTCAAAGTTTGATCTCACAAGATAGATCTTACTCTCAAAAGTGTTCCATTTTAGAAAATTAATTCCCCAGACTGTTCATTTATTTGTGGTGTTATAACAAACAAACACTTTGGGATCAGTCTCTAAAAATTTTGTTCTTTGGTGATGTCATGCACAATGATGCCATTTCCTTGAATTTTGTTCCAGGTCAAATCAAAATAGAATTTCAAGATAATTGTTTCTTTCAAGGTATAGGATAGATGGAACCTTGGAGGTTTTTTGAGATAAAGTTACTGCATGGGTGTCAAACTCGATTGTTGTTCTGTCCTCAATACACATTAGTCTGTGTCAGAGGTGGGTATTCAGCAGGTTCGGACCAGTTCTGGAGAACCGGTAGCGGAAATTTTGAGTAGTTCGGAGAACTGGCACATACAACCTCTGACTGGAGATTTTACAGTATCCTTCCCCTGCCATGCCCACCAAGCCACACCATGCCCACAAAACTGGTAGTAAAAAAAAAATTGAATCCCACCACTGGCCTGTGTGCAGCTAAACCCACCTATCCTCCAATAAACAGACTGTGTGCATAGATCTAAATGCTTTATTGAAAGAACAAGAACATGGTGAAACTGGGGAAAATAGGAATACATACAATGAAACCCAAATACAAGATAGACAGTATTGAGTTACACAACAATCAATAAATACAAGCAAGTTAAATTTCACCAGCGATGCTCTGTGTGTGGGATGTGGGTTTGTCCTTGGATGACCATGTGCCACAGAATAAGATGGATTCTTCTTTGTGCTTCTGCTAAAGGAAATGGAGTCTGACTTCCCAGCGTGCACTTATTTCGAGAATGCAGGCTGATGGGTAAAGGGGTGGGCCAGCTTCAAACAATATATTTGCTATTTGTCTCTCCAGCCACTAAATGGGGCAAGACAACAACAGTATATAAAGGTTATGTGCTGGTGCATGACAATCGTGTCACGTGACATCACATGACGTATCAGAATGTTTTTTGCCTTTGGGGAGCTGGGGTGGGCATGGCCTGTGTGTGACACATCTGGCCCATGGGCCACCAGTTTAATACCCCTGCTTGGATCCAGGTAGATTCTTCACACCTTTCTCCAATCAGATGATCACACCTGCTGAAGGTTAGTTCCTAATAGGAGCTATGAGAGCAGAAAATGCATTGACAGGTGATGGCCCTTCTCCTCAGGAATAGTTTACCCCCAGGTGAAGGTGGCTCTTATTTTTGTGACCTTCTAAAAATATAAACTTAGCTTTTTTCAAAAGAACTGATTGTGTACTATCATTGGTTCTAGAATGGTTATTCTTTAATATGTTCAGTTTAGCCTGTATCAATTTTTTACATCTGTTGTAAGAAATCTGATTCGAGAAAAATAATAAGTTATAATAGTTGCATTATTATTATGTTGGTGTAGTTGTTATGAGATGTGTTTTGTGTTTTCTCACTTCCTGCTTCCTGTTCAGTTTGGACATTTGCCTTTCCCATGCTGTCCTCGTCTTGGGTGGATCTTTTTTTTTTTTCCACATTTCAAATAATTACCAAAGCATGTAAATGCAAAGCCATTCTGCTTTCTGTTTAATATCGTTAGATAGTTTTTCATATTTTATCATATTTCAAAATAACAGCTCATACATTTTTTTAAAAAAATACTTCTTGTCAGCAATTTGAATGACAAAGAACGTAATAAAGAATGCCAAAAGCAAAGACGTGTGCAATGCAACATTCCATTTTGCAGAAGGACTTTATGATGTTACATATAACAAAGGAGTATGGTATAACTGACTTATAAAACAATGGCAGTAGAACACATTACACAGCATTTATCAATAGTTAATAGGCCTTTATTCTAACTGAAAGATACTGCAACTGATTTGCACCCTTTTTCATTTGTGGCACAGCCAATCCTGTTTGATCCAAATTCATTTTGGACACAGAGACTTGATTCAAGAGCCCTTTCCCTAGAGTAGGGTGATCTTTCCGATGGTGAAACTCTGCTGTAACAAGGACATAAAAGGTTTGTGTGGGATTCTGCCTGGAAAAAAAAATTAGTATGGATCGGCTCATTAGAAAATGTAATGAAAAGGTTGTATGAAATATGTTAAATCAGCTGCTATAAAATGAAGTTCAAGAAAGGTATATTTGAACTGATGTCCTCGTAGATGATAGTCCTCAGATTACTGTTGGTGGCATGTTTTTAGATTAAGTCATTGGTGAAATTGAACATTCACAAGATGGGCAATGGCGAAAGTAAACTGAATGGCAAGGAAAATAAACAGATGATACCTGAAATAAGTGCAGATCTTGCAAAGCAGAATAGCCAAATTAATACAGCTATGGAACTCAGATTAATGATATTTTTCAAACCCTTGATGACTCCAAGATACTTACAGGCAGTTTTTCTCCCCTTTCTTTCTACAAAGGAAGTTATTTGTATTTTTCCAATAATATTCTGCCTCATGTTAAAAATTAAGACTTTATGTGGAAAAAAAAATCATAATGAGATATATCCCAAAAGGAAATTCTGGTTAATATTTGGATAGTATAGTGCAGGTAGTCCTTTTTCAGCTAGTTGCCTCATTTAGTGTCTGTTCACCTGCACTATACAAGATACTTAACCAGATCTAGAGGCCTTGCAACAATGCAGTAAATGACCACAACATCAACTTCTGGATCAAAACAACAGACAAAAGGGAAGAAAGAGGAACAATAGTGCTCATGAAGATATGTTTTCCAGTCTTTTTACAAGTACAAAAATTCCTGGGGATACTAGGATGGGGGAAAGTTTGATACTTTTTTATATTTTCTAGCCACCTTCCTCTTTAAAGTCTTTCAATCAATATGTCGGCTTCAAGTAGCAATCTCTGAGGGTTCCTATGATTTAAAGATTTCCATTCATTCCATCTATCAGTTTTAAGTTATTGTGATTTGACTTACAAGTTCCAAATTTTTTTTTTTTAAAAAAAATCATCTTCTCCACCCAGCCTGTTAAGAGAATTCTGAACTGATAGAATACAGATAAAATATGAGTATCACTAATAAACAGCAGCTGCACAATATGGGAAGTTGGAACCTTCTACAAAATATCTTTTAAGATGCTTTTGGCAGAGAGTTCAAGATTGCCTTGACCAACACTTTCCCAGATGTACCGGATTATGGGCTCTCTCTGTTTGAAGCTCTCAAGATAATGCTTTACATTCACAACCACACCTGGCTTGAATATTGCAATCAGCTCCATTTTATTTTGATTTTTTTCTCTTTCTCTCTCTCTCTCTTTCTGTCTCACTCTCCATGTGTACCATTTTCCTACCTCGTTCATTTTCATTTCTCCAGCCGCCCTCCACTCCCCCTGCCTTTTTATCACTTAATACATTTTCCTCATTATTGGCATCTGGGCTACGTGCTCCATCACAAACACCAAAAGACCAAATCAAGATGAAAAACAACAACAGCAACAAAAAGCGAGCAAAAATATTCCCATTTCAGATGGAAGAGCAGATGGCGCTCTTGGCACTTCAGAGGGTTTTAAACTGACCCTGTGCACCAAGCCCGAGAAAGACAGACTGTCACCACTGACTGTGAAGCACTAAAGAGACCTGCTTTTCCTATGTAATGTACAATAGCATTTTGTAGCTTCTTCTGCCCAAATGGTGCACTGCAATGAAAATGAGAAATATCCATTCACACCAGACCATGCTAATCCTGAATCCTTGACATAACTGCCCAAAAAATATTTCTTCAGAAGCCTATGTTTGTGTGTGTGAGGATTTGTTGTAGAGTGCAATAAGATTTTCTCCATCCAAAATATCAATGTTCTAGCATATACTAGTAAGCAGTATATTGTCTACAGTTTAACAGTTACTACTAAAAGCTCCGAAGAGCAGGTTCTGGGCTAAGGAGGAGGATGTAGCATATAATATCCAAACTTCATGCCATTCAAACACTGAATAACCTTCATTGAACTTAAGGGGGGTTTCCCCGAAAGAGGCATGAATAGGACTGCAGCTATGGTTCATAGAGCGTACTAAGTAGTTTCCTTGCTTCAGTTGTAGTAAAATAAGAAAAATAAAACTTGTCACAATGTTTTGTAAATCATAATTATGGGAATCCAGCCTTGTGTGATTTATTCAAGAAGCCATGTTAAGCAAATAAGATTATTGCAGACTTCTATCAGCTCAAGG
Organism: Notechis scutatus; assembly: GCF_049901735.1. NCBI lineage: Eukaryota > Metazoa > Chordata > Lepidosauria > Squamata > Elapidae > Notechis > Notechis scutatus. The sequence goes on along the minus strand of NC_142009.1, from coordinate 132,312,837 downwards.
GCCAACAAAAATTGGTTTTATGGAGTATAATGGGTGCTTTAAAACCCTGCAATGCATTCCGATATCTATCTGTCTGTCTATCTATCTATCTATCTATCTATCTATTAATCCATCATCTATTTATATCATATCATATCATATCATATCATATCTATCTATCTATCTATCTATCTATCTATCTATCTATTAATCCATCATCTATTTATATCATATCATATCATATCATATCATATCATATCTATCTATCTATCTATCTATCTATCTATCTATCTATCTATCTATCTATTAATCCATCATCTATTTATATCATATCATATCATATCATATCATATCATATCTATCTATCTATCTATCTATCTATCTATCTATCTATCTATCTAAACTATCTAAACTATCTATTATTTATCTATACATACTGTACATACATACATACATACATACATACATACATACATACATACATACATACATACATACATGGAGTATATTCTTCTGGGGAAGCTCTGGGACAAAAAACTGTCCAGCTCCCAGTGGTAACCTCAACAACAGTTTTTTTTTTTTTCTTTCTAGGTTAATGTAGTCTTAGAACACATCCAAGGTTTCAAGTTTTTGAATAAGATGTATGATAATAATGTATGATACATGATAATTCCAATAGTTTTCAAAAGCAATGTCCTAAAGTTCTACCATTAGATTTGGCAGAGAAGGCATGTTGCGAGTACCATATATTAGGGACATACATTTGTTGGTTGCCAGGAGATGAGCCTTCTCTGCCGTGGTGCCTGCCTTATGGAGTATTCTCCACTCCAAACCTAGACTATTTCCATCCCTCTTAATATTCCAGAAATCCCTCAAGATCTGGTTAGGCTTGGAGGTCTTAGGGAACCAATCATACCTTCAGATGGTACCACTATTGATATATTTACTCTCTCCACGTCTGTGGTTTGCTTGTTTTATTTTAAATATATGGTATTTTAATTTTTAGTAATATTTTGTATTCATATAATTGTTGTTTTTAATTCATTGTTGTATGCTGCCAAGAGTCATTTCTTATGAGATGGGTGACTGTATAAATTTGATAATAACTTTGACAAACAAATAAAAAATAGTTGAAGGTGGTGCTAGTGTTAATTACCCCAAAGTTGATAGGGCACTTGTAATAAGCAGCTGGCAAACAGTCTGGATTGAACATGACAGGGTTAATATTTTTATGTGCGGTTTGATTTCTTTTTTAAGGCAAGTTGTGTATCACCCAATTTACAGAAACCTAAAACCCAGGAAAATTGAGTTCTTATCTTCCTCCCTGTGAGAAAAGTGGTGGAAGGACAGAGAAGGGAATTAAAGATAACAGAGGAGCCACTACGGCAACTGTGGTGTGGTAGATGGTGTGCCACTCACTAATGAGCTCTTCATCCATCATGGATGCTGAAATTATTGAGTTCATGCTGGCAGTGGATGATTCCTTGGCTTTGCTGCCACTTAGGGCTCATTAGACCTGCCTGTTAGGTCAGTTTGCTTAAAAATGTACCACCTCTTCATGGCTCCACAATTAGTTTTGCTATCCAAGTAAAACCTTCTACTTCAGAAGGTGTCAATATCCCTTTCCATCTCTTCAGAGCCTGATAACATCGAAAGCCTGTGCTAATATTTGGGTGATTAATCTGGGAACCCAAGACACAATTCAATGTTCAGTCCAAGTGCTCTCATTGGTTACAAATTACAGACAGTCCAGGAACTACTTTTCAAATTATGCAATATGAACTATCATCAAATAGGAAAAGAGGGCCATCTTTTCAAAATGAAAAATACAGTATTATGCTTATGCTTGTTAAGGCTGTGCTCCTTGTTTACTTGTTCTTTGATGTCCTAGTGACTTTGGGTAACCATAGTATAGAAAACACAAAATAAGAACAATAAAAAATAATTCAGAACAAGGTAACCAACACTCCAACTAAAATCTTTCCAGAATCTCTATGTTTTATGTTGACAAACTAGGGTGCCATATTAACTCTGTATTTGACTTACACATCCTTCTGAGACTTAAGGTGGGTGAACTTTGTTTATCATATGGTATAAATGCAGCCATTGTTATTTGTTGGCTCAGGTGATGGCTTTGATTTGTGGAAAACTCAGGTTTAAACTCTCACATGACAACTGGATTCATGTACCAATCATTTTTTTAGCCCAATCTATCTCAGCAAGCTTTATAAAAACATAGAGATTATCAATGCAATCAGTCAACAAAAGGGCAGTTAGGCATGCCTTTAGGTGATGCATGAACTCAGTCCGAAGTTTGGGATAGAGCCTGCTTTTCCCCAGAATGGAGTTTGTCTGAAGATGCTGTAGGTTTAAGGTTTACAGAGATCAAAAGAGAAGGAAAATCCACAAAGATTTCCTTCTTCCCTATTCCTCCAATGAAAAATTTATATGGGATTAGAACCAGGAAGATTCTGGATGGGGGCCATCATATGCATATCTGAACATTACTCTTGTGTTATGGTTAGAAAATAAGCAGTCAGTATAATGGGATTTAAAATATGCAATCCTTGTTAGAAAAGAACAGACACGTTCAAAGTTTCACTTTCAGTCTCATTTTGTGCCACTTTCTTTGGCAAAGTTATGGAAATTTAACACACAATGTTCCTAAAATGCCAACAATACTTTTCCCCCCCTTCATCCTGTTTATTTGTTTTCATTAAGTTTGTTCCCTGTGGCTGGGAATATGATTCTTTTTTTTTCTTTTTGCATATTGCCATTCAGACCAGCTGCTGTAAAATTGCTATAAAAATACTCCCCATACAGATCTTGACCGTAGATCACTGCACCTAGACCCAGCTGCAGATGGATGGAGCAGCTGGTCCAAAGAGGTGCTGTTACTCTCTCCCCTTGTGTGAATGCTCTCATACACACACCATGCACCCCCCCCACACACACACACAAACACACACACACACACAGGCTTGTGTTGCATGAAGCAGCCCAGTTGTTTCCTACCCTCAATTCCTGTTCCAGCACAGCTTTAGGAAGTAATGAGCCAATGAATAGAAAAGAAGAAAAGAAAGCAGACTGAGAAGAATCCCTTTGGTGTATATTTAACAAACAATTCACAAATACTTTTTGACTGTGCAGTAATGTTATTTGGACTTTAAGAGAGAAACTAATGCCTTTTGCAAAGAATTAAGATGACTAACACTTAAGAATCAACTGTTATGTGATGCGGCTTTGTATGAAAGGGAAAGGAAAGATATTACTTTCTCTGTCCTTCGTGTACTTTCTCTTTGCACTTCTGTTTTTACCTCTTTTTTCAATATTTCACTGTCATGGGTTCTCTTTAAACTATACCCAATTTGATTGACTCAGTCTCAAAAGATCCATCAAAAGCACTGGACCTTAGAACAATTGGGTTAAATAATAAAGGTTAGGGAGACATTTTATTTTGAAAAATCCAAGCTTCAAAAGCAAAATATATAAACATATATGTGAGGTCTTTCTGTCTATTGTCTTATACTACTTATCTATTTCTATTTATACTATACAATGTTCGTTATGCTATATTCTATTATACTGTACTCTAGACTATTATCTGTATTTTTGTGCTATAGTGTACCGTTTCTACTTCTAGTATACTATTACAATTGCTACTATTCTACTATTACCAGTATGCAAGAGTGTTTTATTCTTACAGACCCTAGTCATCTTTAAATTCTCTATCTCAGGGACTGTTATTCTCTTCTTTATTAATGGGCCACAGTGGCACAGTGGCACAGTGGCAGTGGCACCTCCACAGCATTGGGCCAGGCTTGGCTTAGCCTCCTCTTTTTCTTTTATATTCTTTCATCTCTGGAAAGAAACCCCCCCTTTTTTTCCTTTGCTGTTCTGATTATAAAACAGAGAGAGAGGAGGTAAGGGAGGGAGGGAGGGAGGGAGAGAGACTGGGGAGAGAGAGATTGAAGAGAGAGGGAGGGATGGAAAGAGAGACTGGAGAGAGAGAGAAAGAGGGAGGGAGATGGAGATGAGGCGATGGGGAGAGAGGGAGAAGGAGAGAGGGAGAGAGGGAGGGAGGGGAGGGGAGAGGGGGGAAGGAGAGAGGGAGGGGGAGGGGAGGGGAGAGAGAGAGAACTTTAAACTGCCTGGCTGACACTGGAGGGAAGACTCAAATAAGGGGCAAAGGGTGGCATAGGTACTTGCCATTTTCTCAGCAGCCTGCTCTTCCCCACTCCTTCAATTGAATTGGTCTGTTACTTCAGTAAGGTCCCATCAGTTCAACACTCTGTTATTGCTCCTCAGAATATTTTCTCTCTCTTTTTTTTTTTCTTAGTTGGAAACTTTCAACTTTTGGAGTTTTATGTCTGAAGTACAGTAATATGGTTCATCCACAGATTTGTTTTTAAGACATGAGGTAATACAGTTCATCCTACAGATTCCCATAGAAGGACAGAATTCAGCAAGCTTCGGTGCCATGGTGATCAAACAGAGCAAAGTTGTCAGAGAAAAACACTCAAGTTGCTCTCAGGCGTCTTGTTGACATCAGAGAAAACACAGGTCCCCGGGGCCTTGAGGCAGACAGTCTTTTATCATATATTTTTCCAAAACTGGCATTTGTCTAGCTGCAAGGGAGTTTCCTTCAAGCTCACTATTCATTCTACTCCTAAGTCTCCATGATAAAATAGCCTGAATTGCATTAATTTTATGTACAACACATTCCACTAAAGAGCCCAATTCTATATACATGGTTTTCTGTCCATATACCTTTCTACCTTTAGGTAGAAAGAAAAAAAAGCAAAACAAAACACTTGTACAAGGTGAATTTGTTCCTGAATTTGCCGAATAAGGCACTCTTGCCTGAAGCAATCTTTTGTGACGCTATGTTATTTATGTAATTCAGTTATATCTTGTATCATCTGCCTTTTTTTTTTTTTTTTTAGAACATTTGATGATTAGGCATTAGAACTGTCACTCAAAGGTTAGTATACTAAGGCACCACTTTCTGGTACATATTCTAAAGGTGTGAGGCTGAAGACTTTTGGGAGAGGTGGATAAAGGCTGGATCTGAGTAATGCTTGAACACTTCACCTGAGGATACCTTCCAACTATCAGAGTGACTGGTTTGAGAATAAATTTCTTTTGTCAGGAAGGCAACTATCACTAGCTTACAAATATTTTGTACAATATACATTACTAGGAGTCATGTTGCTGTGAAAGTTGAAATAAGACCTCAAGGAAATTAACTCAAGTTGTAATCTTAAGGGGACTGGTTTACAACCCTTGGAATTTGATGGATTACACAAATTTTATTTAAAAATATATAATATTATTAAAAAAAACTGCAAGCCACTCTATATTTAAGCCACTCTATATGTAGCTTGTATTCTATCAAACCACATCACTTCACTTCATCTATTTTTGTTATTATAAAAATTGAATATATAAGCCATATTAATTTTTTAAAAGGAAAAAAATAGATGAAGTGAGGTGAACAAAAGCCACATATAGAGTGGTTTGTATATATATTATTATGTAAAATTACAAAAGTTGAGATTGTATGTGATTACCTTATTCTACTGTGCCAAAAAGAGTCAATGCTCTTCTTTTTCTTCTAATAATAAAATATTAGAACTATTAAATAAAATATTTCAACTAATAAACTATGAAACTTTTAAAAATGATAGCACTGGGAAAAGACTGAATAGTGGTACATTATTTAAGGTTGATTTGGCATTGGGTTTTTGTGGATTTTAATATTTTAATATGTTTAGTTTTAAGTTTCAATTTGATTTTATATGTTTTTTAACTTTTGATTGAGAGCTACCTAGAGTTGCCGTTTAAATATTTTTTTAAAAAGGAAGGAAGGAAGGAAGGAAGGAAGGAAGGAAGGAAGGAAGGAACACCCAGATGAAAAGCAGAGACTAGATAAGAAAAACTAAAGATAACATTATATGCTATATAAAACTGAGTAAGAATTTCAAAGAAACACTAGATATAAAAGTGATCAAAACTATTATTAAGATTGAATCAAGAAATATATCCAGTAAACTGCTGTAAATTGTGAATCTTATTTGTAATTCTTATAATAAGAATTACAAATAAGATTTACAATTTACAGCAGTTTACCTGATCTAAAAAGTTTTATCTTTACCTAACAAGAGAGACAAGATATCTTATATTAAAATGTCCTTCCTTCCTTCCTTCCTTCCTCCTCCCTCCCTCCCTCCCTCCCTCCCTTCCATCCTTCCTTCCTTCCTTCCTTCCTTCCTTCCTTCCTTCCTTCCTTCCTTCCTTCCTTCCTTTCTTCCTGAAATGCCCATTTCAATAAGAGAACAGGTTTTCAAGGTCTTGCGAAAGGCCAACAGGCTCAGAAAGATGTTTTAATTATCCTGGGGGAATCACGATAGAAAAGACTCTCTTCATGGGTCCAGTCTGATGGCATTCCATAACGGACAGAAACCAAGCATTATATTAAGAGAAATCGGAATTTTGGAGATAATACAAGTCTGAGAATGTTAATCTAACTTTTGCTTTCTTTATCTACTGTATATGAGCTTCAATTGATTGAAGCCATGATAGATAATGGGGTCAATATTTATAGTTCCATTTGTTGTTGACCGTAGTATATGGAAGATTGTGACTCACTATGGAAGAGGAATTAATGATAAACATATGAAATAATGAATAAAATGAAAGAAAAATGGATGACATTTGGCTGGTCATGTGGAATTACATGCATGGATGTGAAGTCATGAGTTCAACTATGAACAAAAGGGCTAATGTGCATGTCAAAAACAAAAATAGTTGCATGTGTTTGAAACCAAGGATTCACAGGTTGTTGATAATTGTATGTTTTATGATGCAGTACATTACAGTGATGGAAAAACCAGGGATAAGTTTTTGGGACAATTGGGACAATTACACAACATTCTGAATTGATGCAGTCCAGTGAAAGGGAACAGATTCTGTTAGGTGAAATGGGTGTGAACATTAAAAGTTGTTCAACTATTTGAAAACCCAAGGAGGAATTAGAATGGCAATTATTGGGTAAGTGTTTGCTTAGAAAAAGGCCTCTTTGCTTTGACCTTGTAAGTCCTTTGATGTGCACACACGGGAAAGGAATTAATCAAAAACTCTGATGATTTAATTGTGATGAAAGAGAGAATTATGCAAAGGTACAAAGCTGGTGAAAGAAAATGGTATAGAACGTTAGTTATTAGATTCAAAAGAGAGGACATGGAAGAAAAGGAAATAAGTGCAAGAATCTAGAGGGAAAGTAAAATTAGTTCAGCAAGATAACATGCAATCCATATATGAAAACATATTAGATGACTCTACCAACAGAATGTATGCAAAAAGGGACATACTGAAAGACTACAGTAAAAACTACTTTTAACAGAGTGGAATAAATATGCTACAAAAATGAAGCTATTCTCCTTAAGTCCTGCTACAGTTCTTCATCCTGGGGATAATGAGATAATTCCAAGAAGGATTTCTATGGATATTCTCAGTCATCCAGGTCATGGTTGTCCCAAATATGCTTTTTCAAGAGGCAACTGGACTTTATGGTTTTTCTTTGAAGACATTTCGCTTCTCAAGGATATGACATAATCTATTTCCAGTCTACAACACAGTCCTTTCAATAGTTCCAAGAAGGCTCCACACTCATTTGCACTACTCAGGTGACCCTAATGATACAAATAACCCTCCAGGTGCCCTTAACGACTCAACTCTAAAAGAATGCAAATGACCAGCTGTCTGCAAGGAGAATAAATCCTTCCAGTCCTCCCACCCAGCCAGAACTGAAGAAGTTTCTTGGATGAGAAGTGAAACATCTTCAAAGAAAATCCAGAATGTCCAGTTGCCTCTTGAAAAAGCATCTTTGAAACAATCATGAGCTCCATGCAGTCAATAGTTGTTCTAGAGAGTTGAAAACTAGGTCCTGTAGGGACTTATGGTAGATTTATTATTATCCACAGTGACATGCTCACATACCTCCACCCCATGATCTCTTGTGGTCAATCTGTTCTCTAATCCTAACCACTAATTCTTAGTAAGATGTGGCAAATGTTAGCACCTGATCAATCTTAACTAATCTCAGAAGGTATGTAGGCCCAAACCTGGTTAGTACTTGGATGGATGCCCCTACTATTTTTTTATTGTTATACTACCAGGAGGAAGTTAAAAATATCAAGAAAACAGCAATGGCAAACCATGTTATAATACTGCAAACAAAATCATACAGTTGCTGTCGCTAGGTGTTAAATATTACTTATGGATATTTTCACTTTTTACACCTATCAGAAATATTTATTTAGTTTGCATTTACAAAATCCACACTTCTCAAGCCATACAGAAAATCAAAACTATTCCACATTTGAAATTCCATTTCTTTCCTAAATGTTTAGTGCAGGGTCAATAGGGATGAGTCTGTACAAAAATACATGTATTCATGGAACAATTTATGCACTGCATTATGTGATAGGAAGTACTAATAACAGGAAAGTTTGTTACTACATTGGGCAAAAATGCAGCGAATGTTCATATATTGGGAGCAAATTTGTTCACACAAATTTTAAAAATACATGCTCGGTTTTGCCAAGGTGAGCTTGCTACTGTTGCAGAAGTAAGGCAGCATCACCAGGCTCTCTTGGAAATGCCTAAGATATCAGGGATAATACCCTAATATTCTTTGAAATTACAATTGAATGGTTCAAGGTTTGGCTTTTTTAAGTAGATGGGTCTATGCCTATCAAGTGATGGTAAGTCAGCTTATGCGTGGTTCTTTCTTTCTTTCCTGTTTTGTATACTTTTACTATATTAAAAAAAAAGATATTTTTTCTCATTTCTTGCTGTTTCCTTCTTACCTTTCTCTTCTATTGTACCTTCATCCCATATTGCATCACTGAGCCAAACATTGAAAACACCAAAAACATTGAAAATTAGAAACAAAAAAATAATAATTCCGCAAAAGCAGGGAGACAATTTTCTGTGATCTATCACTGCACTGATTCCTTTAGCCTAAAATAACCTTTCAGGTCTTTAAGACAGTGAGTGGGAAACAGAAAGGGAGAGAGAAAGAGAGAAAGAGAGAGTTGATCCAACATAACATGTAAAAATTATGTGAGAGAAACTTTCCTTATTACTATATCAGAATGTACAACATACTTTTGTGTAACAAACTGCTCTTAAATACAAGGCCAATAAAACCAGCAAACAAAGCATCCCACTTTGTACTTCCAAAATCATCCCCCTTAAGAAAAACGTGGGATCTCTGATTACATGAAATTCATTCACACCAGAACTATTAACAGAAATCCTGTCTGGCTAACCTCACCTCCCAGACAACAGGCTGCCTGCCGGCTGCAGGCTGGTTTATTTATTTTTATTTTTATTTATTTGATTTGTCAATTGTTTACAAGATAATAAGTACAAGTGTATACATAGTTGTGAATATATGAAATGGGTACATATAAGAAAAATAAAAGAATAAGAGAAACAATAGGACAGGGGACGGTAGGCACGTTGGTGCGCTTTATGCACGCCCCTACAGACCTCTTAGGAAAGGGGTGAGGTCAATAGTAGACAGTCTAAGGTTAAAGTTTTTGGGGTTTGGGGAAGAGACTACAGAGTCGGGTAGAGTATTCCAGACATTGACCACTCTATTGCTGAAGTCGTATTTCCTGCAATCAAGTTTGGTGCGGTTTACTTTGAGTTTGTATCTGTTGTGTGCTCTTGTGTTGTTATGGTTAAAGCTGAAGTATTCATTGACAGGTAGGACATTGCAATGTATGATTTTATATACCATGCTTAAGTCGGACCGAAGACGGCGTAATTCGAGGTTTTCTAGTTTTAGAATTTCGAGTCTGGTGGCGTAAGGTATTCTATAACGGGTAGAAGAGTGGAGAACTCTTCTTGTGAAATACTTCTGGACTTTCTCAATTGTGTTAATATCACATACGTGATAAGGATTCCAGACTGATGAACTGTATTCGAGTATTGGTCTAGCAAATGTTTTGTATGCTCTGGTTAGTAGTGAGATATTACCAGAGAAAAGCAACGTAGGATTAGGTTAACAACTCTTAATGCCTTTTTGGCTATGTAGTTGCAGTGAGCCCTAGCACTTAGATCATTAGAGGTGAGTATTCCCAGGTCCTTTACAGAGCTTGGGTCATCAACAAGATCTTGACTATTCAGCTTGTATTTTATTTTCTGATTTTTTTACCAATATGTAAGACAGAGCATTTATTTGTTGAGATTTGGAGTTGCCATATGTTAGACCATTCAGATACATAGTCTAGATCTTTTTGAAGGGTAGTAGTATTGTCTGTGGTATTGAACAGCTTTACATCATCAGCGAAGAGAACGCAATTGCTCTTGATATGATCACAAAGGTCGCTTATGTAGATTATGAAGAGAGTTGGTCCTAGAACACTGCCTTGGGGAACACCACTATTGACAGGTACTGGATTTGATAGGGCGTTCCCAATTTTGACCATTTGTTGTCTGTTTGACAGGAATGCTTCTATCCAGTTATTCAGTTGTCCAGAGATACCATAAGATTTTATTTTTAGGAGTAGTTTGTCGTGGTACCACTGAATCAAAGGCTTTGCAGAAGTCTATGTAGATTGCGTCTATTGCTTTGCCCTGGTCGAGTTGTGTAGTCCATATGTTTTTGCAGTGTAAGAGTTGCAGATTACAGGATAGTTTTTTTCTGAAACCAAATTGTTTATTGGAGAGTAGGTTGTTTGTCTCTAAATGGAGGATGATGGATTGGTTAATAATTGGTCTTCTGCGAAACATACAACAACTAGGCAATAACAGGGGAGAAAAAGGGATTGATTGGGCCTACACCTCTAAGAAAACAGATATTATGGTCACTTCCCACACCGTCCTTTTTTTTTTTTTCCAGACTGCGCACTAAAATATTTGGATTAGAATTAGAATGTGGATCTTAAGAACAATTGTGCACTAAAATGTATACAAAGTATGTATCTTAGGAAAAAGTGAGGCTCGGGTTTCATATTTCTTTTTTCCCTTTTATTCTATGCAATATAATGTGGAAATGAGCCAGAGCAGATGAATAATAAATATCTACCAAAGTGAATTGTATTGGAAGGAGGCTGATCTATCCACCCCTAATTTAGCCCATGCCTTTTCTGATACACTGTATTGCTTTTTAAATTCCACTATTTCTTTCATTGGGAGGTTTATCAATAATTTATTGTAGTCCCTGTGGGTGGAGAGCCTTATTTAAGCTCAGAATCTAAGAATAGTCTAAACTAACTTATTCTTGGAAAGAAGATTACCAGAATCTAAAAGCTAAGATGACATAAACGTTGAAAAAAAAAAACCACCCTGAAAGAAATCAATGAGGGGGGGGGGAAGCAACTGGAGAACTCTTTATAATGCCAAAGAGGCTGGCCTAGAAACCAGGTGAGCTCCAGACCTCCCTTAGGCATGAAAGCTGCTGGGTGACTTTGAACCAGTCTACATGACCATAGGTGGTATGCTCCTGGTTTGCACCGGTTCTAGTGATCCGGTAGCACTGCTCAGCAGTTGGCCCTGCCCACCCACCCCTGCCTTTTCCTGTCCTATATTTCCTTTGTTTGCTGCTCAGCTGATAGGTGCAGAGCAGCTTGCCGCACCTCAGCTGTTTTACTTACCAGCGCTGACAGTAAGGTAAGTTTTCATGCTTAAAATCTCCTGTTTTAGAATGTTCTCCATGTGTCCACAGAACTGGTAGTAAAATATTTTGAATTCCACCACTGTACATGACCCATCTCACAGGGTTGTGGTTGTTGTGGGAAAAACAGGATGTAGGAGCATTAGGTGTTTGCCACCAGGCATGATAAAAATCTAATGATTGTAATAATAATGTTAAGCCAAGTTCCTGTGGTTGCCAAGAAAATATATGGACATCACACACAATCCTTTCCTGTAGGTTAAGTTCAGGGGTGGGATTCAAATTTTTAAACAACCGGTTCTGTGGGTGTGGCTTAGGTGGTGGGTGTGGCTTGGTGGTCATGTGACTGGGTGGTCATATTATTGGCTGGATGTGGCCAACTCAATATCACTCACATCAAGGCACGTATCTTCTCACCTGGCCTCTCAAGACTGTGGAGATGCTGCAACAGTCGTAAGTGTGAAAAATGGTCATAAGTTACTTTTTTCAGTGCCATTTTAACTTTGAATGGTCACTCCACACAAGCAAAGGAGGGGGAAAAAAAACTCCAGAGAAGTTCCTGAGACAGGAAGTCTAGTCCTGCCAAGAATGTAATAAGGGTTAACGGAGAGGCTGTTTCTGTAGGCAACACCAGAATGTTTCCTTCCTGCCTTCCTTACAGGATTAGGCCAGTAATTTCTTCTAACAACCGGTTCTCCGAACTGCTTAGAATGTTAACAACCAGTTTTAGCAAATAGGTGCAAACAGGTAGAATCCCACCCCTCATTAAGTTCATGTAATGTTACCTTACAGAGTGGGTTGGGGTTAAGGATGCCCTACATGAATATTGTTGAGCGAATAGTTGAATGAGGGCATGCCCAGTTTAAATCTAGCACATTAATTAATGCATTATATTACATCAATCATTAATAACATAGTAAATTATTTGATGAAAATTAATAATTAATTTGAAAATAATTACATTGCATGGATCATTAAAGAGGTATTTCATGAATGTTTAGGAATGTGTTGTGAGTTGGAATTATGGGAACTATAGTCAAAAAACGTTCAGAGAGCATCTGGCTAGGGGGGAAAAAAACATTGCTTGCTCTGATTGCTCCGAAATGCATGAAAAAGTTCTATGCTGCCACCTCCTGGCCAAATTGTATTGATACAGCACTACTATGTACACAGTACTGAGTTAATATTTCTATTGTAATATCTTTCTAAACAAAAGTTGGCTGACTGATTCAGGTGTTCTTTGCAGATATAGGAGCCTAAGGTTCAAAAAGCTCCTTACACAAAAGGATTTCCTTCAATAATAATAAATTAGAGAAGAAGTAAAGGAAGAAAGTTTGCTTTCTGGTGTACCTGAATCTAGAACCCAATTATGAGTTCTGGCATCTCTGATTCTATTGCTTATTTATTTCTATTTCTATTTTATATCACTCAATCTGTTGCAGGGTATCCCTCAGTTCCTAAATTATTTGGAACTTTTTCTTTCTTTCTTTCTTTCTTTCTTTCTTTCTTTCTTTCTTTCTTTCTTTCTTTCTTTCTTTCTTTCTTTCTTTCTTTCTCTCTCTCTCTCTCTCTCTCCCTCTCTCTCTTTCTTTCTTCCTCCCTCCCCCCTTCTCTCTCTCTTTTTCCTCTCCTTCCGACCTTCCTTCCTGTTTCTTCCCCTTATAAAGAAAAGGAACAATGAGATTCAGAATCTGCTAGATCCAAAACCTGCTTTAATCTGCTGTGACTTTATTTTTATTTATTTATTTGATTTGTCAATCGCTTACAAGATAATAGGTATAAGTAAAAACATAGTTATGAATATATGAAATGGATACATATAAGAAAAATAAAAAGAAACAATAGGATAGGGACGGTAGGCATGTTGGTGCGCTTATGTACAGACCTCTTAGGAAAGGGGTGAGGTCAATAGTAGACCGTCTAAGGTTAAAGTTTTGGGGGTTTGGGGAAGAAACCACAGAGTTAGGTAGAGTATTCCAGACATTGACCACTGTTGCTGAAGTTGTATTTCCTGCAATCAAGTTTGGTGCGGTTTACCTTGAGTTTTTATCTATTGTTTGCTCTTGTATTGTTATGGTTGAAGCTGAAGTATTAATTGACAGGTAGGACATTGCAATGTATGATTTTATATACTATACTTAGATTGGACCGAAGGCGGTGTAGTTCTAGTTTTTCTAGGTCTAGAATTTTGAGTCTGGTGGCATAAGGTGCAATGAATAGAGGAGTGGAGAACTCTTCTTGTGAAATGTTTCTGGACTTTCTCAACTGTGTTAATATCAGATACGTAATGCGGGTTCTAGACTGATGAGCTGTATTCAAATATTGGTCTAGCAAATGTTTTGTATGCTCTAGTTAGTATTACTTATTACTGGAATAATATATAATAATTAATTATTACTGGAAATCTCCTTTGTTCACCAGAACATTGGTGGAGCAACCATGGAGGTAGAATTTCCTACTGTGGATTGACAGGGCTCATCCACAGTGTGGGCTTAACTGTTCTTGAAATCCATCCAAGAGTCTATAGCCTAAAAATCACAAAATCCATATTAATGGCACTGTAATGGGATACATCAGGCACCACTTTGCCAAAATCAAGCTATTTGACTTTGTTATAACCTAAATTTGCACTGAGTTAGGTTTATAAACATTATAAAATAATAGCAGCAACATACAAAGTTATTATTTGAAAAGAAATCTTAAAACAGCGCATAGGTTAAAGAATGGAGTTTAAAAGGCTTTGAGAAACTTTATAAAAATATATTTACTTATTGCTGCATTGACATTGAGATGGATTTCAGCATAACTCTTTGGGAAAGTTATTGCATAAATAAATAAATAAAAAATGAGGAAAACCAAAGAGCCATTGCAGTAATATTGACTCCCTAAAGGAAAAATAAATTTAGGTGAGCATGAAAGGTAGGTCTTTGGCTACTTTCATAATAAAGTATTTCTGATGTTTGACAAGGATATTTTCCTCATTGGCAAGTGGAACATATTACAAGCAAATATTATCTTCCCACAACTGAAGCCTGACTAAAAGGAAACTGTGTGTATATTTATGTTAAGGTGGGCAAGGTACTCAGAGACCCAGCACCAACATGGGCACAAACTTCAGCCCAGGCTTGATATCAAACTGAAAAAGGCTGGGCCAACTACTGGTTTCACTTCAGGGAGCACAAGCAGGGATAAAGGTTGCCTGGTTTTTCTTTTGATTGTAGCCAGGCACAAATTTATCCCTTACCATCAACTCTACTGGCCAGCTGAGGGATCTCAGAAGGCTGCTTACCTTTGGAAGGGGGCAGGGAAAGAGCTTTTAGGCAACCAAAAAGCAACGACCCAATAAACCATTCCCTCACCCATTTCATTTCCTACACAAAATACAGGGCCTGATATTCAGGGATCTTGGAGTCCTAGTGGACAATCATTTAAATATGAGCCAGCGGTGTGTTGCAGCTGCCCAAAAAGCCATCACAGGCTGCGTAAACAGAGGGATAGAATCAAGATCATGTGAAGTGTTAATATCACTGTATAATGCCTTGGTAAGGACACACTGGGAATACTGCATCCACTTTTGGTCGCCACAATGTAAAAAAAGATGTGGAGACTCCAGAAAGAGTGCAGAGAAGAGCAACGAAGATGATTAGGGGACTGGAGGCTAAAACATATGAAGAACGGTTGCAGGAACTGGCTATGTCTAGTTTAATGAAAAGAAGGACTAGTGGAGACAGGATAGCAGTGTTCCAATGTCTCAGGGCTGCCACAAAGAAGAGGGAGTCAAGCTATTCTCCAAAGCACCTGAGGACAAGAAGCAATGGGTGGAAACTAATCAAGGAGAGAAGCAACTTAGAACTAAGGAGAAATTTCCTGACAGTTAAAACAATTAATCAGTGGAACGACTTGCCTGCAGAAGTTGTAAATGCTGCAACACTGAAAGTTTTTAAGAAGAGATTGGACAACCATTTGCCTGAAGTGGTGTAGGGTTTCCTGCCTAAGCAGGGGGTTGGACTAGAAGACCTCCAATGTCCCTTCCAACTCTGTTATTCTATTCTATTCATGTCTAAAGGGAGTGTCTTCAATATCCAAGGATCCTCACTAGTTATACAGAAACCTGCAAAATGGAGTTAGTGGAGATAGCAGTGATGTCTTAGGCTACTACACATGACATCACTCCCCTCTCTACATACTATGTATATGCATGTAACAGAGTGGTTAGAGAGTTTAATAAATACAGACAGGTCCGAGTTAAAAGCTTCACTTAGCTCCTAAATTCCCTAGGAATTTCATTTTAATCCCTATCTCTCAGCTTTGCTTAGTTCACAAACATATGAGATGCACATTTGGGGAAGACATGGAAGAGGATACCAAATGTAAGAAGGCAACAGTTAATAGTGTTGTGCAAGAAGAACTTGCTGCCTAGAGTCACCCCAAACAATGAGGTTATAAATTATGAAGGGTCCCTCTGCTCTCTCAGCTTTGTTGTTTTCTTGCAGACATTTCACTACCCAAACTAGGTAACATCATTAGTATGAATGAAGGCAAATATATGTGGCCCAGGATAATGTTGCAGGATCCATTCTCTATCAGTTAGGCACTCCAGCATGAACCAAACACTTAGAAGACAAAAACTCTGGTCCCAGTCACCAACCAGATAGATAGATGATAGATAGAAAGAAAGAAAATGGATGGATGGATGGATGGATGGATGGATAGATGGATGGATTTATGGATTGATGCATAGATGGATTGATGGATAGATGGATGGATGGATGGATGGATGGATGGATGGTAGATAGATAGATGTGTGTAAGTGAGAGATGATAGATAGATAGATAGATAGATAGATAGATAGATAGATAGATAGATAGATAGATAGATAGATAGAAAGGCAGGAAGGCATAGATAGATAGATAGATAGATAGATAGATAGATAGATAGATAGATAGATAGATAGATAGATAGATAGATAGATAGATAGATAGATAAGAGGAAGAGGAGAGGAGAGGGAGAGGGAGAGAGAGAGAGAGAGAGAGAGAGAGAGAGAGAGAGAGAGAGAGAGAGAGAGAGAGAGAGAGAGAGTTGGGTTTTGCTACAAAAAGAATAAGTTCCTTGACTGGGATATTTAATTAACTGTTCTCCATCTTTACAACACAGAATTAGAAATAAGTAGGATTACACTGCATATTTATCGATTGTACCTTACAGTGATTGCTTCAAAAGACTGATCCCCCATCAACTCAATGAAACACTTTCTTTTAAAAAAAAGTATCTTATTTTGGCAAATTAAAAAAATGAAGAATTCTTCATATGAGCAAGTGGTCTCCATACTACTAGTCTGGGAATATTTATTTTTTCTGAGAAGCTAAAAAAAAAACCACCTGTGGAGGGGTATAAAGCATTTCAGAGTTGAAATTGCAATATATCCATGACTAATTGTGATTCACATGTCTACATATTTATAGACTGTACTTTTAGGTGATTTTCAGTCAAATTCCTGCAGAAGGCATTTTTGAACCTCTGCACATTTTATATATCAAAACCACCTGGACAGATTCGTGACAATCAAAATTGCATTCTTTAAATCATTCTAATACCTATCATGAAGGTAATAAATTATGTCTGGATGCACATCACATTGAACGGCAAAATACAGAAAAGAAAAATTTGGATTTACAGTTGTCTGATACATAGTCACATAACTACCATAAAATCTAGAAAAAAAAATTTAGAAATAGAGATTTGAATTTCACAATGAGCTGTAGTTTACATACCTGGCCATTTTAGTCTTAGAAAAAGACAAAACTACAATTATCGTACCTTTGGTTTCACAATAGTGTTGGAATCAGTTTTTATTTCAAGAAAATGTATGAATAACATGTATTACTTCAAGAATGATGATAGTCATCCTTACCAATAGTATATTTGTATGATAGATTATGTTCCATATATGTTTTGCTACTGAGAGAAAGTGCTTGGATCAATACAAAGCACATGTATAAAGGCGGCTGTATCTTGAGCCAACCATAGATCATAGAAGAAGAAATATTGAGCATACTTGACATCTGTACAAGACTACCATCATTTTACAGATGTTTATGATTACAGTGTGCAATCTCTGAAAAATATTTTTAAGTCTTCTGCAATGTGTTTTGCAATACTCTATAATAGCTTCCAGTGGGATGTCTGTTCATCAAAATTGCTTTTGTATGGCTTTTGAGCTGTCCTATAAACAACTATAAAACAGGAGATGGATTGTTCAATATCTTGGGGAATGCAAAACAATCACTAAGTTGAGTTTTGTAAGTCATTGCTTCTCATAGTAGCTTACTCTTGCAGATTGGAGAATTGGGATAAATAGATCTCAAAGTTTCTCATCTGGGACAGGAAGGGAAAAGAACTTACCTATCTAGCTGGAGTTTTCTTCTGCTGTCAGTTCAGCTCTAAGAAACCACAGAAAAAATGGGCTTTGGGTTCATGAGACTGTATAATCTTACACAAGAGTTTGTTTTCAAGCAATATAGTCAGATGAGCCAGATATGATAAAAATTGTCTAGGTAAATGAAAAAAGCATGTAGAATAAAGGCAGATAACAATCAAGTACACAGATCATCAATTATAAACAAAATTGGTAACATTAGTCTGAATGATAATTACCTGCTGGAGTAGAAGTAGTTTTGAAATACATGCAGAGTTTATTGCAAAAAAAAATTATATAATGCAACAGTTTGTGGTATTCTGCTTAGATATTGTTAGGTAAGCTTATCTTTCTGACAAGAATTTGAGATAAGGGAAAAATTAGTTTCTTCTCTTAGTTTTATTTATTTAGGTGTGCGTTTATTTCATGCACTAGTTTGTTGAGTGCTGTCAGCTGTAGTCACACTATGTATAGCACTGAAGCCTACTTTTCACAGCTCTCATTACTAATAATAATGGTTACCTTTATTCCATTTTGCATAATCATGTAAATGGAGCTGCCCACAAAATCATGGTTTGTTTCTGAATATTCTATGTATATCCCTTTGAAGTGACCAGATTTTGGGGTGAGTAGATTTTCTTGTTTAGCTGAGTTTGACCTTAATTCATTAAGGATTGATTCTGGTCTAAGAATTTTGGGAAATTATTGTCCTCCGAGATAAAATTGGTCTGACAAAACCTTTGCTAGACCAATTCTCAAATACAGGTCATCCGCCTGGAATCCACACTATATATCAGACATTAACACGATTGAGTAGGTCCAGAGGTATTTCATGAGAAGAGTACTCCACTCCTCTAATCACAGTGGAATCCCTTATGCCACCAGGCTTGAAATCCTGGGCTCGGACACTCTGGAACTACACCACCTGCAATCCGATCTAAGCATAGCACATAAAATGGTCTGTGAATGAATGGAATGTAATATTATTGGTATCAATAAAAAGATAAATTTATAATGATTGCTGTGGTACCATTCTGCAATAAGAGCCTTGGTGGTACAGTGCTTAGAGTGCACTACTGCAGGCTACTTCTGCTGGCTACCTGCAATTTGGCAGTTCGAATCTCACCAGGCTCAAGGTTGACTCAGCCTTCCATCCTTTCAAGGTGGGTAAAATGAGGGCCCAGATTATTCGGGGCAATATGCTGACTCTATAAACCACTTAGAGAGGCCTATAAAAGCACCGTGAAGTGGTATATAAGTCTAAGTGCTAGTGCTAGTGCTATTCTCATTTCTATATCACATTTTGCAGAAAAGTTAAGGAGCATAATCACATATCCCCTTGTAATTATGAATTATTTTGATGCAATTTTGACCTGAAGCTGTATCTTGGAAACTGGAGCCAATTAATAGTCAGGACTTAATTTTCTTTTATTAGTGATCAATTCTGGTAAAATTAAGCTGCTTTTATTTCCGAGGCATTCTCCTTGTAGGCCAGTGTTCTCTTTGGCCCAGAAGCAGTTTTATAGTATTGCTGTTTCTGGTGATAAGCAGCACAAAGTACTCTCCATTTTTCCCAAACCAGGAAATCAAAAAGGAATCAAAACACTCTGGAAAATATGAACGCATGGAGAACTAAATCATTGTTTATATTTACTTCTGAGATAACCCAGTTTAAATCTCTATGTGCTTTTAATAAATGGATACTTGCACTACCTCTTCATGCAGGGCACTTTTGTCTTCCAAATACTTTCAGTAATATGATTGGAATGAATACAAATCTTAAAATAGTTGTGTTATGGATTAGTTTTGCTTTAATTATAAGCCATTTTATATTTATTATTTAAACTAAAATATATATTTATTATTATGTATTATTTTCATAAATAACTCAAGGCTGCAAACATAGCTAATAGTTTTTCCTACTCCTATTTTCCCCACAACAATAAACCTGTGAGGTCGATTGAGCTAAGAGAGTGACTGGTCCAAAGTCACCCAGCTGGCTTTCATGCCTAAGGCAGGACTAGAACTCACACAAGCCATAATGGGCAACCTTCAAAAATCATGGTTGTCTCTTTGCTTTTTTCTGTGTATTGATACAATTTCTAGTGTGTGTCACTGAAAAGTTACAAAATGAAAAACTGACTGTTTGGATCGTACCTGTTAGGTATAACATTGATACCAAATATGGTTTGGGTGAATAAATATATAAAACTTAGATATCATGGTTTAAGTGCTTATCACTTTAAGCACAATGCAGCAGGCAATTAGCCGATTAAGGGTGCGGTTAGAAGTTACAATATAAGGAAGCATTAGAAGCTGGAAAGCTTACTGTCTGTAACTGTGAGTTACTGTAACTGTGTGCTGCTGCGACTAACTGTGTCTTGCTGTGACTAACTGTGATTACTGACTGTGAGTGCCTGTGACTGAACTGTTATTGAATGCTACTGTTTGCTGATTTACTGCGTAATTCTACTGAATATCCAGCGTTTGTTTCTCTGGAGAGTGAAACCGGAGGAGGAGAAGATATCTTTATCGGCTGATAAAGATATTGCAAGGACTCTTAACTTGGACTATACTAGTGAGTCTTACTGGATGGAAATACTGTGAATGACTTAATGGACTGAATGACAATGCTTAAACTCTAACTGGATTAAAAACTATTTAAACTACAAACAGTGTTTGTATTCAGTGTGTGTATACTCTGGGGCCCTTCCACTCTCGTTTGGCTTCCTGGCTTGACTACTGCTGCAATACTCTTCTAGGGGTTAATTCCCAAACCCGAACATTGGTTATGAGCCAACCAGGATATAGCAGAGAGAGTTGGTGTGAGTTGCACATTACTGTAAAAAACAAACTGTTTTAATTAGTTTAAAATAGTCAAAATATCTGAAGAGTAATGGCACAAGTAAATTTGTCACAACTGTCCATGATATCCAGGCTGGATGGAACAAACTATGTTTCATGGTCAATGAAATGTAGTTTACTTCTACGCAGAGAAGGTTTGTGGACATTATAGCAAACCCACCAGATGTGAGTAGATGGGATCCTGCTGATGATGATGATAAAGAAAAGTTACAAGACTTTAAACTAAAGAATGAGCAGGCTTTATGCATCGTAGGACTGACTCTCTGTGATCAGCAGCTTGTCCATATTCGTGGAGAAGAAAATGCTGCAAACTGCTGGGAGAACCTCAGGAAGATTTATGTTCGGGACAGTGTAGGAGCACATATAAATCTTACACGGAAGCTTTTTCGAACGCATCTTCAGAGGAATGGAGATATGTTAGTTCATTTAAACTGTATGAAGAGCATTTTTCAAGAATTGCAAGAAAAAGAGCTTATATTTAATGAACTGCAACAAGTCTACATAATATTATCTTCATTAGATCAAAGCTATGATGACTATGTGACTTCGTTAGAGGTATTGCCAAAAGAAAGCCTCTCATTAACCGAGATTACAGGCAGGCTATTAGAAGAAGCCAGAAGAAGGCGTGAGCGTGACGAGCTAAGAGAAGATAAGAAAGAAGAGAAATTATCTTCAAAGCTTGAAAGAAACCAGCAAAGCAAAGTACAGCACCTGGAAGAAGAGAATTTATCTTCAACAGCATACACAATTAAAAAGTGTTTTAATTGTGGAGGCAGAGGACATTTGGCAAGATTCTGCAAAAAGAGAAAAAGCCAGAATGTAAAAAAGCCAAAGAAAGCATTTGAACTAGCCACGTTTAGCAACTCTGATGTGAAGAATAATTTATGGGTGGTTGACAGTGGCGCATCCCACTGCATCACAAGAGATAAGACAAAATTTATAAAAATGTCTACAAGTTCTCAACATATATCACTTGCCAATGGCTGGAACCTGAAAGCGAAAGGTCAAGGTTTTGCACGTTGTCCGTACATAAACCAGGATATAAAATGTTGTATGTACCGCAACTAAAGTTTAATTTGCTTTCAGTAAGGGTATTAGATAAATTAGGTTATGTAATTACTTTTAAAGATAATAATTGCATAATTGAAAAAGATAACAAAAGGGTAACTGCAGCTTTAAATGGAACATTATATGTATTAGATAATAGTAAGAAAGGGGAGGCTCAAACTGTATTTAATAATATAAAACCTCATGAAGAATGTATCCATTTATTGCATAGGCGTTGGGGCATGTAAATTTTAAAATGCTAAAACGTACAGTTGAGTTATCTGAAGGAATAAGGTTAAAACCTTGTGATAAATATTTGCGTTGTAATGTTTGCTGTGAAGATAAGAGCAAAGTATTGCCTGCAAATAGGCTAAATGGTTTCAAAACAAAAGAACCTTTAGAAGTAGTATTTGCAGACATAATAGGTCCAAAGAAACCCAGTATGGGGGTGCTAGATATATACTGAGCATTATGGACCATTATTCTAGATATGGGTTTTGCTATTTAATGAAAAGCAAAACTGAAACATATCAACATTTTTTCAATTGGCTTAGGTTTGCTGAAAGAAAGTCTAAACGACAACTGATAACCCTGGTGACAGATAATGGTACGGAATTTATTAATAACAAATTCCAGAACAGACTTAAGGTAGCTGGAATAGAGCATAAGAAGTCTGCTCCATACAGGCCAGAACATAACGCTTTTATTGAAAGAAGAGGCCAAACACTACAGGCAATGGTTAGAACAATGTTAAATGATTCTGGGTTACCTGATTCTTTGGGGGGGAGGCTACAATGTGTGCTAATAACATATTGAACAACGTTGTTAATACAACAACAGGTGAAATTCCATTTACCAGGTGGCATGGCAGGAAACCTGATCTAAGTTACCTGCACACATTTGGTGCACCAGCATGGGTGCATATTCCTGCACAACTCAGGAAAAAGGGCAACATAGAGCTAAAAGATTTTTCTTCGTTGGTTATCAGGCAAACCATAGGGCATATAGATTTTGGGAGAAAGGCACATCTAAAGTGTTATGTAGTGCTAGTGCCCAATTTCTAGAACATGAAGGATGGGAGAAATTAGAACAGGATGCCAATAAAGATGTAATTATTGAATCCTATAGAAATCCCATTAGTTATCCCTGTAACTTTAAAAATAAAGTAAAGAGACAAATACAGGATGAGATAGTGCCCATAAAGGAAGAAACAGATTCAATAGCTGAACAGGATGAGGAAGATGAACAGGTAGTAGTTCAACAAAGTCCTCCTGTAAGCCCTGTAATTCCCAGAAGAACTACACGTGTATCTAGACCGCCTGATAGGTACCAGGCTAACACAGTGTGCCAGATTAATCAAGTTCCTAATTCTGTAGAAGAAATTAAAAAGTATCCTAATAAGGAAAAAGAAAAATGGTATGCAGCAATGAATAAGGAACTGAATTCATTAAGAGATATGAAGGTGTATGAAAATGCCAAATTACCTGTAGGAAAGAAATCCATTGGCTGCAAATGGATATTTAAGGTAAAAACAGATAAAGATGGTAATTTAATCCATAAGGCAAGGTTAGTAGCCCAAGGTTTTAGGCAGAATGCCAATGACTACGATGAGGTGTTTGCACCTAGTCTTAAGGCAGCAACCTTGAGGGCAGCTTTAGTGTGGGCAGCTAGTAAAACTATATAGTTAACCATTTAGATGTGGAAACTGCTTACTTGCACGCCCCATTAAAACATACTATTTATATGAAAAAACCTGTTGGTATTAAAAGTGAAAATAAGGATAATAATGATTGTTGGTTGTTAAAGAAAAGTCTTTATGGTCTTAAACAATCAGGCTATGAATGGAACCAGTATATTGTAAAGGAACTAGACAATATAGGATTTAAAGCTGGTTTAGCCGATCCATGTCTGTTTAAGAGGGAGACAAATGGGAAAGTATCATTATTATTACTATTCACAGATGATATTGCTTTGATAACTGAAACTAATGATGAAGCAAATAAAATAATAGCATCATTAGGAAAGAGAATAAAGATCAAGCAATTAGGGGAGATAAAGAAGTATCTCGGTTTGAATATTAAGAAAACACGGAAAGGTTTTAAGATATCTCAGGAAGATAAGATAAGCAAATTGCTAAAAGATTACAAGATGGAGCTTTGTAAGCGGCTAAGACTCCAATGAGTCAGGAGTTTAGCAACACTGATGAACAAAGCCCTGAGTTTGATAAGGTGATTTATCAATCTTTAATTGGTAGTTTGAGTTATATTAGTAATTGGTCTAGACCAGATATATCGTACTGCGTGAATCAGTTGGCTAGATTCAATTCTGCACCATGTGAAAGACACTGGATTGCAGCTAAGAGGATATTAAGATATCTTAAAAAGACAATGAATTATTCATTGTATTTAGAACCAAAGGGTGATATAATTTTGAGTGCTTATGCAGATGCTAGCTTTGCATCAGAAAGAGACACTAGAAAGTCGACTTCAGGAACAGCCATAATGCTGGGTAAGACATTAATAGGCTGGAAGTCAATAAGACAACAGCATATAAGTTTGTCTACTATGGAGGCAGAATTCTCCTGTTTATCATTGTTATGTACAGAATTAATAATGTATAAACAAATGTTAATTGATATAGGTATAACTGTAGATTATCCTATAATTATACATGAAGATAATCAGGCAGCAATTCAAATGGCCACAAATATTGGAGTAAAAACAAGGAGCAAGCATACAGATCTAAGATACCTAAACGTGAGACAATCTGTAAGAAGTAAGATGATTCAGCTAGAGTACTGTATGTCGGAGGACAATTTAGCTGATAATTTTACTAAAGCCCAAGGTGCCAGTAAGCACCAGGAGAGTTGTGAAAAATATGGGATTAGATTGTAAAGGTATTATATATTTATTTCACCCAAAAGGGGAGTATGTTAGGTATAACATTGATACCAAATATGGTTTGGGTGAATAAATATATAAAACTTAGATATCATGGTTTAAGTGCTTATCACTTTAAGCACAATGCAGCAGGCAATTAGCCGATTAAGGGTGCGGTTAGAAGTTACAATATAAGGAAGCATTAGAAGCTGGAAAGCTTACTGTCTGTAACTGTGAGTTTACTGACTGTAACTGTAACTGTGTGCTGCTGCGACTAACTGTGTCTTGCTGTGACTAACTGTGATTACTGACTGTGAGTGCCTGTGACTGAACTGTTATTGAATGCTACTGTTTGCTGATTTACTGCGTAATTCTACTGAATATCCAGCGTTTGTTTCTCTGGAGAGTGAAACCGGAGGAGGAGAAGATATCTTTATCGGCTGATAAAGATATTGCAAGGACTCTTAACTTGGACTATACTAGTGAGTCTTACTGGATGGAAATACTGTGAATGACTTAATGGACTGAATGACAATGCTTAAACTCTAACTGGATTAAAAACTATTTAAACTACAAACAGTGTTTGTATTCAGTGTGTGTATACTCTGGGGCCCTTCCACTCTCGTTTGGCTTCCTGGCTTGACTACTGCTGCAATACTCTTCTAGGGGTTAATTCCCAAACCCGAACAGTACCAACTCCCATCAGAGATACTCCCTGAATGGGGGGACTACCATGAAGCTTTGTGGTAGATGATGACTGCTTGCCACCATAATAAGAAGGTAGGCCTCAGTGCCCTTTCCCACATTACTATTGTGGATAGGAGCTCTACTGGTGGCAAGAAATGCAGATCTGATGAAGGCACTACACTTGGCTCCTCTTGATCACTATTGCAAATGTCCAACCTGATCTGGGTCTTCTAATATTCTTTTAATGGCCCAAGAAGGCCACACTCTTGGATAGCTCAAGTATTATTATTAAGCTAAGTTGAGATTTGCCTCAATGCACTGCTCCTACTATTTGTCCAGAGCAGGACCAAAGGTCATGCTAACTAGCCTATTCATCTCAACAGTAACAAAATGGGCTTTTATGTATGGGTAAGAAAGATTATCTGTGCCCATGGCTTCCAAATCAGGAGTTGCTAAACATATATATTGCAACCATGTGTGAACAATTGGTATTTCAAAGATCTAAGGGTTTTTTTTTTACTTGCCTATTACATGGCTAATACCCCTTCCCCATTTCTTTGAGGAGAATGCAATATATTGTAAGTATGCCTGTAGCTATATAAAAGAGAAGAAATGAAATGAATTATGCACACATAAGAGAGGGTTTTTTAAAAAAAATCTAAAGAACATATACAGGAGATCATCATAAATTCAGTTTATAGTCTCTTTAGTCCACCTGAAAAGTCTTCTTTTCTCTTGCTCGTGCGCTCTTTGAGACAATGGCAGCTTAGCAATAGTTCAAATTCTGACAAACAAGCTGTCTTTGACAGATATTTGTTTCTCTCCCTTGAGGATACATCAGGCAGCAGTTTTTCCGTAGCTTTATTTTAGTGAGAAAAGCCTTTGCATGAGTGCTATTAGAATACACAGGTGCTTGTAGTTTTTATGACTCTGGTGTGGGAGTTCACATAATTAAATGTAATCTTCTTCCTGTAGATAACTGGAGGAAAATACATTTCTAAAAACTTACAGATACTCCAAAACAGCTCTGCATAAAAATAACCAGCAGATATTTGAGCAGCTATGTGCCAAGCCCATGGGAGGAATTCCATCATTCTGTTTGACCAGTGCTAAGCGATAGATTTCCATGGAAAATCAAATGGTCAAGTTGAATGAAACAAAATTCCACTTATGTTTTAATCATTCCTACTTTCCTTTCTCAATACAGTCCAGCCTCATATATTTTCACACAAGGACATATTTCTGGCAGATGAGTGGCCTAATGGATTTAATAATCTTCATTAGTGCCATGCAGAAAAATTATTATCCTACTTTTTTTCTCTACTCTATGATAAAAGAGAATTGCTTTTCATGATTTGTCCTCCCCAAGAGAGGATTATGCTGTCAATTATCTTGCCAAGTTCTTGCATATTTAGGGATGAGGTGGTCAATGGGGTTGTATGAATGCCCTGTCCTATATTTACAATAACCAGGGAGCTCTGGTGGTGCATTGGTTAGAATTCAGTGTTATAGGAAAATTCTGTCCTAGAGTTCAGTCCTGATGTGGTTCAAAGTTGACTCAGCCTTCCATCCTTCCAGGGGGAGGGGGGGTAAAATGAGAAAAAATGAGGACCCAGATTGTTGGGGACAAGAGGCTGACATTGTAAACTGCTCAGAGAGTCTGCTCAGCAGTCTACTCAGAAAGCACTATGAAATGTTATATAAGTCTATGTGCAATCTCGCCAAACGTTTGAGTTTTTCTGACTCCTACAGTTCAATTAAATCTCAAGGAGAGACATAATGAGAGTGTTCTATCCATGGGTTTACTTAGAAGGTGAAGTTTAAGTAGACAAAAATGTCCAGAGAGGTGAAAATACATGTAACAGAAAGCAAGAACACCAACAGTAACATTTGCTACTACCTCCTACAGTAAATTCAAAAATACATTGGAAGGAATGTGAAAAAAATTATCTAGGCTACTTAGCTCAAGTAGCGAAAGATAGAAAAACAGAAGACAAGAAAATGCTTAAACAGTTGCAAGGCAAATACAATGCGGTTGATAGATTTTATGAACTTATGAATTTGATGTAGAATATTGTCCTTCATGAGACTTGCACAATCAACCATTATTGATATATTTTTGGCTTGAATATTATTTAGTTGTTCATAACAATGGAGAAGAAAAAGTGAAATTCTTTTATCAAAGAATTATAGATTTAGAAGACTCTACAGTGCTTGTTAAAAGATATATAAAAAAGATATATAAAAACTATTTATATAGTAGATATTAGCATGACAAGCCAAATGTTCATAGTTCTATTTGGAAATGCATTTCTCCTCATTACATATTTGATATAAACACTAGCACCATCTATGGCATGTTAAGTCATTTTTCTTTGGTCTTAATAGAGTTATATTTGACCCTGCAAGCACTTCTAAAAGTCACCATGTATTATTTCAATTACTTTATTTATGTTAGCTATAGTAAGAACTGGCTGTGCTGCCTTTGGGGGTTGATGTAAGTCACTGAGATCCTCATTTTAGTTAGCTCACAGAATCCTTTTTCTTGGCCATGCTTGCTAGAAGCTGGTAGGAATTAAAGTCCAACACATCAAGGGACCTGTTCACTTTGCAGAATGGGGCATTTTCCCTTAGTCCCAAAGTCTTGCAGAGGTGGACATTGACTTCCAGCTTTTCACTGGAGGACTTTTAGAGAAGCAATTGCAGTTTCAAGAGGATGATGAAGATCCATATTATGGATAAATGGGATAAATTAAAAGATTAATCTTTTCAATTGAACTCTTCTCCAAATTTCATAACCCCACTTCCTGGCAAGCATTCTTTGAGAATGGAAGGGGTGGGTGGGAATTGAACCTATGCACAATATACTTATTCAGGAGCCTTTGACATCTGACTGTATAGGTTCAAATCAGGTCACAGATGGATAGAATGAATGGAAAGTATTCAGGGTCTCATTTCTATTCTTTACCTTCAGGATAACAGCAGGGATTCAAAACAGCTTGTTCCTCTGCCATATTCCCCACTTTACAAGAGGGTTAAAAAGCATTTCTGTTGTTTCTGGAGAGATCACCATCAACGGCAAGCTAAAATAGCTTTCTGCCACCTCTCTAATTTCAGATTTGCCATCATGAGCTGAGCTTTCATTTGCGTTTTAATTCCAACGTTCAAACTCAGCTTCCGATGTAACAACTTTTATATTTATTTTTATTGTTGCTGCACAGGAATGTGAAACTAACACAGGAGAAAGACAAAACAACAGTTGCAAATTCAGCACAATGAAGAAAATCCAATTATCGTGTCTAAATTTGTTCAAGTTATTCAGAAACTTCACATTTCAAAAAAGGTACAAATTGTCATGATCAAACCCAACTGTCTCTTGGCTACAAATTCTTGTCAGACAAAATAAATTTTAAAATGTACAAGTCTAGATATACATTTATCAATGTATATCAACATGTACAAATCTACTATTACAATTTTACTGTACTGTGATTTTCAATCTGGCAGCACTAGTATGACTAAGAATAAGTATTTGGTCCAAAAGGTTTATAGTAGGTATTCTGTCTTTCCCTTCTGAGTGAATGTTTTCCCCCAGTAAGTAAAAAGTAAGAAACCCTGTGTGTGAGGACTCACATCTCCCCAGAAGCCTTGGTGAATAAGAATGATGTGGTGGCTCAGTGGCTAAGATGCTGAGCTTGTTGATCAGAAAGGTCAGCAGTTCGGCAGTTCGAATCCCTAGCACCGTGTAACAGAGTGAGCTTCTGTTACTTGCCCCAGCTTCTGCCAACCTAGCAGTTCGAAAGCATGTAAAAATGCGAGCAGAAAAATAGGGACCACTTTGATGGGAAGGTAATAGTGTTCTGTGCGCCTTCGACATTTAGTCATGCTGGCCACATGATCATGGAGACGTCTTCGGACAGTGCTGGCTCTTCGGCTTTGTAAC
The DNA here is from genome assembly GCF_049901735.1 of Notechis scutatus. Lineage (NCBI taxonomy): Eukaryota > Metazoa > Chordata > Lepidosauria > Squamata > Elapidae > Notechis > Notechis scutatus. Next base: position 132,283,330 of record NC_142009.1, on the reverse strand, counting down.
GGAGATGAGCACCGCGCCCCTAGAGCCGGAAACTACTAGCATATATGTGCGAGGGAAACCTTTACCTTATGATAAAAGCCTTCTCTGGACCACTCCAACTTTTCTGGTATTCTAATATGGGAAGTTCAGCAGAATGGCAATGAGAAAAAAGAGGTCTTCAGCTCTTCTGAGGCCTTTTTTTTAAAAATCCTACCTTGCAAACAAATGGAGCAAAATTGTTCAGTGCAGCCAAATGGCTCTCTTAAAGTTCGCCTTTGATTTGGATTTTTTGAAGTCAAGATTTCCAGCATCCTGTCTGTCTGTCTCTCTGTCTGCCTCAGGGATCAGAGCTCTTTTCCAGCCTTTCATAAGCAAGAGGTCCCTCTTAAAATCATTAGTACCTCACATATAAAAGAGCATATGGCAATCACTAAGAACAAAGCATCTAGAAAACTGTCTCACATCAAAACAGAATGTTAGAAATTCTTCTAAAAAGTCTCAAACCAAACTAGCCTTTAGGAGCTGTAACTGAAGCCCCACAGAAGGTGACACTGCCATTTGCCTAAATTTCTATATTGTCAAATAGCAAAATTTTTCGCCATTTTCACATACTACAGATATATGCTGAAACTTTAACTCCCAGAATTCCAAGGCCAAACTGGGTGGTAACTTAAAGAGCTACTCTTAAAATGAATTTCACTAATAAGACATCAAATAAAAATGATTACTAAACAGCATGGAAGGGAGGGGGGAATCATGGATGGGTGACCCAAAAACGGAAAGTAAATACATAGGTGCTTCTAACTGAATGAAAAAAATTAAAGCAATTACAGCTATAATAATAATAATAATAATAATAATAATAATAATAATAATAATAATAATAATAATAATTGGACCAGGGGGAGGAAGGGTGAAAAGAAGTGACCAGAAGGGTTGAGGGGGAGAAGAGGGAAAATGTTCTCATGAGCGACACTTTCCATGTTTGTTGTGCAGCTGGGTAGCACCTGCCTAACATTTATACCGGATAGCTTTTATTCATTTCATGGGATAGTCATCAAAAACATAGTTGAGAGATGGAGAAAATTCCAAGTATGTGTCATCACTTTCCTGGCTGGTGCAGCTGTTTCCTTAGGCACACAATGATGTTGTGTCATGAAGGAAACACACTGTCACTGCGGAGGACGCATAACACATTTGGTTTTATTGAGCCACTCTACAATAATGAAGGGAAATAATAGGCCCCAATATACTGTTCATTCAGTGGCAATGAGCTCTCACTTCAGCCTCTCAAAAACCCAGCAAGGAAGCAAACAACCACACACCAGCATAACCCATACAGAGAGAAAGAGAGAGAGAGAGAAAGAGAGAGAGAGAGAGAGTGTGTAAGAGTAGAAATCATTCCAAATCACTTTCCTTCTGGACAAGGTGCCCACTAAAAGCTCTTTCCTAGGATTTGCTGATGCAGCAGACATTTTGCAGCTGACCTCTGCCACAGAATTCAGTGTCGGTATCGATATTGCTCTTCACATCTTTTATACATTTGGACTCTGATCCTGGGGATCCTTCATGAGAACATGGGCAAATTATCTGCAAATAAATATAGAACAGGTCTTTCGTAATCTCACGAAACTGCGAGGTTTGAGAACAATGAATATAGCAGTACACAGATTCTTTTTGGTGCCATTGGAAATAGACTCAGGTTTTTTTTTATGCTGTTCTACTTTTAAGCAGAATGGAGCAGATGTTTGGGTGGAGTTTAAATAGTTGGGAGAATGAGACAAGTTGGGATTCAGTGAAGCTCCATTCTTCTTGAGATATTCGATCCAGGCTGTCAGCTCTGCTGCCATGGAAGCTAGTTTGAAGGTGAAGCTGGAAATCTAAGGACCTGCTGAAAATGCTGATGACTGTACACTCCTTCCCATTGCAAACAAAAAACAGAAAACCCTACACATAGACCTTGCTTCTTATTTTTGTATCTCCCATCTCATATTAGCCTTACAGCAAAATAAGAGCACCAAACTAAAAGAAGCATGAAAATTTCATTCAGTTTCTTTTTGATAAGAACTTTCCAAGATACACATTTTATAATGGGATATTAAGAGTTTGATCATTTTTATTTTGTTTTCTTCTCTTTGTGTGTGTGTGTGTGTGTGTGTGTGTGTGCGCGCGCGTGTGTGAAAATGCACATGTCTATAGTGTTATGGATGAATATAGCTTCTTGATGTTTATAATATTTGGCCCTGGGTGTAAAGGTTCATTCTCCGAGCTTGTGGGTTGGTTTCCAAACATTTCATTACTAGGCTAAGTAGCATCTTCAGCAGAGTTTAGGAGGTGTCAGTGTCAATGTTCTGTTTATAAGGGCTTTGTGTGTGGGTGTGTCAAATGAGGGTTTTGTGATGGGTCAACTGTGAATCATCAGTGAGTCTTGTGATGGGTTTTGTGATAAGGAGATTAACTCAGATGAGGGTCATTGGGAAGTGAACTGCTGGTGGGGGAGAATTGCATGGATTGGTTGTGGGTTGGTGCTGTCTCTGCTTGGTTATGTGGTTAATTTGGATTCTGAAGGGTTCATAAGCTGGTTGTAGATCAATATGTCTGTTGACGGAATTGCAGGTGGAGTGCCAGGCTTTGATGAACCCATGAGCGTGGTGGGTGGTAGCATGGCCAGTGATTTTTGTGTTGCTCCAATCAAACTGGTGCTGTTTGGTGTCATTGTGGGTAGAGATTAATGATTTGGGATCATGGCATTTGACTGTCAGCCGGTGTGCCTGGATCCTGGTTTTTAATTGACGTGATTTGTCCCGCGTAGAATTGGTTGCACTGGTTACAGTTGATTTTATAAATTACATTGATTCTTTCATCCGTCTGTATTTTATCTTTGGTTCTGGATAATCCATGGTGGAGTGTGGCTGTGGGTTTGTGGGCTATTGTTATTCTTAAGGGTTGGAGGATTCTGGCTGTCATTTCCCAACCCCTTTCTTTGTACAGTAGGGTTAGTTTTGCACCTATTGAATTTAATTGGCACAGACAGGGTTCTTTTTGTTTTTAATTGCTGTGCTTGTTTCCCATTCTGTCCTTTTTTTCCCTCTTTTTTCCGAGTTAGTAAAATTAGCATATTTCTTTTTTTAAAAAAAAAATAGAAAAAGTGGAATGGAATGTGGGAGAAAATAAATCGGAGATATTTGTCCATTGCTATGATGTTATGGGGACTTGAAGAGGATGTATAAATAGACACGACAAGTGATTCCAGGCTAAAGTGAGAAAGTTGCCTTTGAAATCAAGCTTTCAAGAATGGATCTCTCTCCTGTCCCCTTTCAAATCCTCTCATTGGGATCTCTTTGAGAATGGATGCTTTTTAAAGAGTGAGTTTTGTGTCTTTTTCTATTGTCATATTATGAGAGAGAGAGATGGAGGAAGGGAGGGAGAGAAAGAGAGAGAGAATAGATAGAGATAATGATTTGCAATCATCTGCTGTAAAACAAATCCCTGTTAAAAGGGCACCACAACTTCTGGGGCAAATGAAACATATAAAGGATAGAGTGTGCTTGTCAAAGATCATAATGGACCTTTGTAGCAGAGCTGGGAAGCAAAGCCAGATGTCCATAGTCTTGGATTTCCTGTACATCAATGAACACATTGAGGTTTAAAAATAAGGCAATGAAGAAGGGAAAACTGCCATCTCTAGATCCTTAGGGGGACAATTGTAGGTTTTAATGTGCTGCATGATGTTTATGGAAAGAAAAGCTATCCCTGTTGTAAATCCGCCTGTCATAGCTCTTATGCATGGATGAGTTCAAAAGAAAGAGGTAGACTGACAACAGCAATAAATATAAAGTCATTTTAATTCAGTTTGCAGGGGAAAATCTATACATCCAATCATAAGTGTGCTATCATTCCTTAGTTCTATGTGTGAGAGAGAAAAAGAGAAAAGGAGAAATAATTTTTTTAAAATTGCTCTTGTGTGCTGTATCAGCATTTCACTTTCAACAACACTACATTATGGAATTATAGAACTATAATGTGAGCTCTATACTGGCTTTTAACATAAAGTAGTACAGGGTTTATTTGCTGCCCTACAATTAAAAAAAAAGCTTCATTCAATTTGGTAGGGAAAAAAAGTCTTTCAAATTATCATGGTTCTTCCCCCTCCCCTTGAGGAATTTTGGAAATGTTTGGAGAGTTTTAGAGAACTTTATTTGAGTGGGATGGAAATGTTCCTCCAGTTATTAGGACACAAGGTGGCTCAGCTGTGCATGTGCGATAAAGCCCATACTTTGGTTGCACAATAATCTCTCCAATGGTCAGCAGCCCTCTTGACTTCTTTGCTTTAATTGATTTCCAAGGAAAACACTGAGAAACAAACATTTTTTATATAACCATTTGTATTAAGGTTTTAAAATACAAAGATAAAAATGAATACTAAGAAAAATATATAAAAAAGAAAAAGACAACGTGCAGAGAAAAAAAAGAGGTGGAGGAAAAAATATTAGGAAAAAAGATTTATTAGGAAAAAAGACACAATACAGAAGCCTGATGATGGCAGATGAGATTCTGCTGAAACGTTGCTACAACTTTAAAAGAACTACAATGACGTGGGAAAATACCCAACCAAGCCGAACACCATACATGTAAGTACCCAAAACTTAAGAAAATTATATATATATATATATATATATATATATATATATATATATATATATATATATATATATATATATATATATATATATATACACATGTAGATATACAGATATATAAAACTGACTTTGCTTTTCCTCAAGACAGGTGGAAATTATTTCAGTAACTTATCACTTTATTTAACATTTCAACCAAAGTTTCGAAGGTGCTTTTTCAAGAGGCAACTGGACTTTCTGGTTTTTCTTTGAAGATGTTTCACTTCTCATCCAAGAAGCTTCTTCAGCTCTGTAGTTCCCACATTTATCTTGGATGAAACACCTTCAAAGAAAAACCTCAGAAAGTCCAGTTGCCTCTTGAAAAAAGCACCTTTGGAACAACCATCACCTGGATGATTGAGAATCTCCATAGACACTTAGCTATCCCTTTCAACCGAAGATCTTTTCAACCAGATCTCATATTTGAAAAGTAGGACTTCATTAGATCAGAAACTAGTTCAGCTAGGGAAGATTGCTAGTGAGGTGTTCAATGGAAAGAAAAACACACAAAAGCTTAATAATTCCAACAAAAGAAATTCTAAAGCACTTTCATACTGAATATGAACTTTCATAAGTTCAGCAATTAAAAGATACTTCTAGGGGAGAAGAACATTGTCAGATATCAGCCCAGTATTCAGAAGAAAGAAAATGACCTGGAGGCAGCTATATGTTGTCTATCCCACTCTGTAACAAATAGTATGACTTCCCTCACAAGCTGACATGCCCTTGGATACCATCTATATATCAAGGCAATTTAGGTAACTCTCCAATAAAGATTGAGGTTCCAAGGTTGGTAAAATGAGGACTCAAATTGTTGGGGGCAATTTGCTAACTCTGTAAACCACTTAGAGAAGACTATAAAGCACTGTGAAGCAGTATATAAATCTAAGGGCTATTGCTATTATTTATAAGGCATATATCAAGTATGGAAGCAGTTACGTAATGCTGAATGAAGAAAGAAAAAGGAATGGAAAGAAGATTACCCTATAGGAATTTCTGAGAAACTCCATATTCCAAACTTTAGTGTAATTTTTCGACGCTCAGTTGTGGTTTAGCTTTGTGTCCTTGACGCAAACTCTGAAATCAAGGTACCCAAGTGGTTATTTGGGCAAGCATTGTGTGTGGCGTGTGTGTTTGTGTGTGTGTGGTGTGTGTGTGTGTTTCCAAGCAGAATGGATGTGGCCTAGCAAGTTGAACAAACCCAGGTAATGGTGCTATATATAGTACATGTACAAACTCAGAATTCAGTAACTAGGTTTAACTTGTTCTGTAATGCAGTACATCCCTATCAATTTTTATATACATCTGTGCATATGCATATCCAATTTATTTTTCAACAAATGTTACTTTAATTTTTGCAATATTCTTATTTTAATATTCAAAGGATGAAAATGCCATGGTTCGTATTCCAAATATGGTTTTATATAAAAAGAAAAAAAAATCTTCACCAAAAAGGTTTTCCTGTGTTTATGTTTTTCTCCAGCCAAAACAAGTATTTTCTGTTCATATGAATTCTTGTATCTTAAACAAAAAAAACCAGAAAGATTTTTCATGATTAAATATATTCCTGGTTATATATATTTTATTATCACGCTTTTAGCGGGAAATAAATGCTATTGTATAAATTGCACCTATGTTATGCCTGTATTCTTTTCATGGTGCAATCCAGTTGGACGAATGTTTTATACCCAAGGTACAACTTGTAGAAGAAAATAGCTTATATAATAAATATAGGTATAATTTTGGTTTGTTCCTCCAACAGATATGTCAGGTGTCTTTTGCTTCTCCCTCCCGCAATATGTTAATTTGGCTCCTGTATTGACAATAAAAAAGAAAGAAAGAGTGAAAATGAAAATGCAGCTGACATGCTTTTCCTTTGAAACTTCCCACTTCAATGAGCAGGTCCTGTTCTGCTTCTTTTGTGAGGAAAACTTAAGATCCAGCTGGTTCATAAAGCCAATGGAGCAGGGAGCATTCTCAGAACGGATAAGATGTGCCTCGGCATGGTTGCCCCTGGCTACTGGCCCTCCAGAGTAAGCATTGTAAGGTTGGATAATTATCCTCACTCACCCAGAGTCCCTGAGAAGCAGAAGAGAAGCAGAAAAGCACACCTGGAAGAGAGGGCCTTGCCAATCATACAATCAGACAGAGGCTATTTTGGCTTTGATCTCACCCTGCAGCCCTGAAGCAAGAAGCATTCGGTGTGCTCAGAGGAGATTGTCTCAAGCATCACAGCAGCGTGGTGTGATTTTGAAAGGCTATCTCCCTCCCTCCACACCTTCTTCTCTGAAAAGACAAGCGGAAAAAAGATTTCCTCCTTCTACACATTGATCTGAAATAATTATGCTTCCTCCCCCCCACAAAAAAGCCTTAAATCTGACAGTCTTTTGTGAAGCATTCACAGGATGGATCTTAGAAAGGAACAAAAGGGGACATTTTTTGATCCCTTGTTTCATCCAAGAAAAATCTCTCTCTCTCTCTCTCTCTCTCTCTCTCCTATCTGTTTAGCTATCTGTCACTATAACTATTTCTCGATCTCTGTATCTTATTGTATGTCTGTATGTTGCACAAGGTTGTTTTCTATCTGATACATGCCATGCTATCTCTTCCAATGGCTGATGCTTTATATAAAATTTACCTATATTAATATGCACGTCTGACAAACTCCAGTACTTTATATGGCTCAACAGTGCCCTCAAGAGCATTTATTAAGTTGAGCCCCAACTGGGAAATCTGAATAAATCAGAATTCATCTTTTCTTTCCCAATATTCTACTCCAGCAATCATTTTATACGATGCCTTTACTGGTTTCAAACAAAAACAAAAGCCAGCTAAAACAGTTATCATTCAACAAAGAGCCTTAGGTAACTTAGGGTTCATCAATCTGATTTACTACTTAGGTATCTTATATCAGAGGGAGATGGAAATAACTGTCTCCACTGTAGAACTGTGAAAAAAGCACGGTTTTGTTTTAGAAAAACCAAGAAGAAAATGAATAGCATTGAAACAGGAAGCTAAGAAGCTTTCTCTTAAGTAATGTTCTCTATACAGGTTTTAAAACCCATGATCCTATTAAAACAAGTAATATATAATTAGGTTAATTGTTGTTTTTGCTTGGAACTCTGTATGATTGTTGTCTTCTTTTTTGCTTTGTTTTTCCTCCCCACCCCCTACATTTCTTTTAATATTTACATATTTGTCTATATGTAATAGAGGACTTCTCATCAAAACTTGCATTATATGCAACACTACCCAGTTCAACAACAACAACAAAAAAATCTTTCCAGACCTGCCCAAGGTTGCTAAGCTTCATATTCAGTAAAACTCCCTGTTGGGAAGATAAAAATAGAAAGAATTGTTCTTCTGAACAATTGAAAGAAGGGATCCACATGAAGACAATGTCCCTAATTTAAGCAGGAACGTGCAATGTTTTTCTTCTGCAACTTTATAACATCACCTTTGTCTCATCACTTCCATCTTATGATTCTTGACTCCTGACGAATGTATCTTTTTTTTACGTATACTGAGAGCATTTGTACCAAGACAAATTCCTTGTGTGTCCAAACACACTTGGCCAATAAAGAATTCTATTCCATTCTAAGTGTCCTTAGTTGTTTTAAAGTAGTGTTTTCCTACTTCTGATGCTATTTTGGAGAAGGATACAATTTAGGGTGCTTCACTAACAAACACAGACAAGAGTTGGGATCTGCCCAGCTCCTATTAGCCCCTTTAGATGAATGCAAGCATGCCTCCTCTTTGGTCACTATGGATTGTTCTTTGTGGACCTTTTAGCTAGAGTTGCAACCTGCAGGAGAGGCTAGAAACTAGAACAAGAGTCTCTAAACATGGCAACTTTAAGACTTGTGGATTTCAACTCCCAGAATTGCCCTGCCAGCATGACTACTGAGGAATTCTGGGAGTTGAAGTCCACAAATCTTAAAGTTGCCAAGTTTGGAGAGCCCTGAACTAGAAGACTATGAATTCTATTTCTGCCTTAGCCATGAAAGCTAGCTGGGTGACCTTGAGCCGGTCACTCTCTCTCAACCCAACCCACCTCATAAAGTTGCTCTTGTGGGGGAAATAGAAGGAGGGTGGTTTATAACAAACTAACATCTATCTTCTATATAGACATTTGACTGGTATTTTCCAAAGCAATTGTCTGATTGTTCAGAGGATCTTAGGTGCTTGTGTGAAAAATGCTAGATTTATCTTTTTTTAAAAAAAAAATGTTTAAAAACATATAGTATTGCAAGAGGGTCAGTTTAAACCTGGAAAGAGTTGAATTCTGTCAGCTAAGTGTTGCCAGTCCTGTCATCATAGAGGAAAATTTTTCCACTGCTTCTGCCAACAAAGGGTTTCATGTGGCTGTTTCCTTATTCTTGTTCCAGCTTTGGTGGTATTAAATGCTGTGGTGATGACAGCTGTCTGTTGACTGTCTATTTCCAGGTGCTGCCGACTACAAGGCCAGAACTAGTGAAGGACAAAGTGTACCTCCTTATCAATATATCTGCTTTACCTTCACCCCTTCTCTGTCCTTGTTACTTGTCGGCTGGCCTATGTTTTAAACATGGATTTAAATTCTTTCAGAAGAGTGGAAATTCTCTTCTTCCCGTTCTCAGAAATAGCCTGATAAGCAGAGGTGCAGACAACTGGTTGGATTGAACAGGAACATCCCCTCCTACCTCACCCAGCACCCTGTTCTGCGCCTGCAACCAGTTGGGCACCTGGATGGGCGGCTGAAGCTGCTATTCTAGGATGCCGGCACCCCAGGTAAATGATTGTTTGCCTGGCAACAGGTGGGAGGGGAAAGGAAGCTAGGAAACATCTTTTCCTTGAAGTGCCCATTATGGCTGTGTAAAGTTAACAGTGTAACAATAACAGCCTAGTTCAGTGTTTCCCAATCTTGGCCACTTGTGTAGACTTCGATTCCCAGAATTCCCTAGCCAGCCATGCTGGGGAATTCTGGGAGTCGAAGTCCACATATCTTCAAAAGGCCAAGGCCGGGAAAACACTGGCCTAGTTTTTATGGCAAGAATGGGCAATGAGAGTCAGCACGATTTCTGCTGCCATCCTTTTCTGCTAGCTCAAGAACTGGTGAATAGCTCTTGAACCCAGCCGCAGGAAAGAGCCCTCAGAGCAGAGGTGGTATTCAGCAGGTTCTGACCAGTTCTGGAGAACCGGTAGTGGAAATATTGAGTAGTTTGGAGAACCGGTAGTGGGAATTTTGAGTAGTTTGGAATACCATCTTTGACTGGCCCCACCCCCATCTATTCTGTGCCTCCCAAGTCCAAGCTGATCGGCTGGGTCTTCTTTTGTTGCCCTGCACAGGAGAATGGAGCTGGAAAGCAGGTTAGTGAGGTGGGGGAGAGAATGGTGATTTTACAGTATACTTCCCCCTGGAATGAGTGGGAATGGAGATTTTGTAGTATCCTTCCCCAGCCATGGCCATCAAGCCACATCCACCAAGCCACACCACGCCCACAGAACAAAAAAAATTGAATCCTACCACTGCCTCAGAGTATAGAATCTGTACATGATATGACATGAAATAAGTAGGTGTCAGCATCCTGATTTAACACTGGGGGGCTGTATTCACTTGAGCAGAGTGAGAAATTCCTGTTTTACTCTGAGCCTTACGTTCAACGGTTCAGTTTTTGAAATGATATTGACATTCTTTTCCCTCAAGTTCTTCCCTAGCTGTCCTAACTTTTCCTTGTCTGAGGCATGCTTTGCATTGCAGACAGAGGCAGAAAGTGAAATACGAGAGAGAATAAACGGGGGGATGTAGCCAGAAAGACCTTGGAGAGGTCTTATGCTTGCCAAAAACATGTTCATGCTGACAGTGTGATCATCCACTCCCCGTATGCTAATAAAATGCCAGCTCAGCCTGTGGAAATGTTCAGGAAGAGATAAGCGCTGGTGATAATTCTTAGAGAGAGACACCAGACAGAAAGAATTATTATCAGCACAACCTGAAGCGCAAGGCTATCGTCAAAGCCCTCATCTTGATGCTCAAACTGAATCCATGATATATATATATTTTTACATTTAACTTGATTCATTGCTCCCAAACTATTCAAGAGTAGCCAGAACTCAAAGAACAAAGGGCTGAAGGCACTCTTCTTCCATGTACAAGATTACAGCCACATGGCTTTCTTTTGTATCACCAGATTGAGCTATTGGCACAGACCCACAGATAGGATTAGGCAGGAGATAGAGGTATATCAACGACCATCAATATAAGCTTCAGAAAATCCCACCCCCCACTCAAAAATGTGTGTTGCATGTTTTGCACATTTGGATTTCATCCCGAGGGGGATTGGGTGTGTGTGTGTGCAGAGAGAAAGAACTTCATCGGTTTTGCTACGGGAGATTAATACAGCCGTCCCTCTGGGAAAATGTTAAAGGGAAAGAAGTAGAGAACATGGAAACGGATACAGATGAACAGGCCTTAAAAACACTTATCTTGGTTTAACATGGAAAGAGTGGTTTTTATTCATCAACGCACAAGACAAATCCTAGGTCTACAAGGTTTGAGGATGGGAATGTTTTCACTCTCTCTCTCTCTCTTCCCATTCTGCTTTCTCTTACTGTGTTCCAGATGCTCTCCCCAAAGAGCAAATGGATGAACTCGGATTCAGAGCAAGAGTCCTACCAATGCTGAGGACCCCTGACATGAGAAGCCGAGGCATAAAGTCAGAGAACTGTACAGGTAGTCCTCAACTTACGACCACAATTGAGCCCAACATTTCTGCTGCTAAGTGAGGCATTTGTTAAGGGAGTTTTGTTCCATTTTTACGACCTTTCTTGCCGTAGTTCCCAAGTGCATCATTGCAGTTGTTGCAGTTGACTTGGCTTGTCAAAAGGTCGCAAAAAATGTGATGACATGACCCCAGGGCACTGCAACCATCATAAATATGAGTCAGTTGCCCAGTGTTTCACTTTCGATCATCTGACCATGGGATGCTGCAAGTCATAGAGTGAAAAATGGTCATCAGTCACTTTTTTTCAGTGCCATTGTTACTTTGAAAGGTCATTTAATAAACTATTGTAAGTTGAGGACTACCTGTATTACACGAGGCACAAAATGTTACTTGCACTGTAGAAAAACAAACTATTTCTACCTCAGTTGGGGCCATTATGTACTAAGAATAAGGAATCAGAATAAAGGAGAGGGGAAACAAACCAACACCCCCCCCCCAAAAAAAAAAAAAAAAAAAAAAAAAAAAAAAAAAAAAAAAAATAAAAAAAAAAAAAAAAAAAAAAAAAAAAATTAAAATTACCCCCCCCCCGGTCCCCCCCCCCATCCCCTGCCCCCTTGTTGAAAAAATAAATCAAATAAAATAAAAAAAAAAAAAAAAAAAAAAAAAAGAAAATTCCCCCCCCCCCGCCCCCCCCCCCCCCCCCCAAGTTTAAATAATACACAAAAAAAAAAAAAAAAAGAAACCAATAAAAGAAAATCTTTTTTTTTTTTTTTATTATTTTTTTTTAAAAAAAAAAAAAAAACACCAAAAAAAAAAAAACAGAGAAACTCCTGGCATCTCCCAGTGCAACATATCTCCCACACAGCCTCACCATAATCCAAGGTTGGTGGGAAAATCCAGGTTTTCAAGGATTTAGTGGTCTGCCATATCTCATGGGGAGAATGCCCTAAAGCAGGGGTGTCAAACTCGTATCACAACTTTTTCTCCCTTCGCTAAACCGGGGGCGGGCATGGCCAGCGCATGACACCTCCAGCCCATGGGCTTCAAGTTGACAACCCAACCCTAAAGGAAAGAGGCTGCTATTGCCTAGATCCCACTAGATGGCAACATGTAAGGGATCTTGAGAGTTCCAGCTAGTGAAAAGGTAAACTCCTTCAAGGATAACCAGTCCTGAAAATAATCTGGCCCTGTGCCAGATCATTTTTTTCCCCTCTGTATAGTTAAGCAACCTAAGTAACGCCTAACTGGTTCTCTGAATCAGCTGCCCAGTGCCAAATCAAAGAGCCATGGAAGAAAGTCATGAGAAATCAGAGGAGAAAGATGTACTATAGCAACCCAAGCCCACCAATAGGAGCTCCATAGATCCCCGGCCATTCCATGTTATTACCCTGGTTACTCCCAAAGCACCATAAGAAGTCTATCAATCAAGTTTTGTGCCAGGAGAAAGCGGGGGTGGGTGGATGGGTAATGGAGAGACCATTTAAACATCAGATCAGATTGCGGGGGAGATGAAGCTAGGAGCTTCAGTTAAGATGGGAGGATGAGACCAAGGCTGCATTAACAGGGACCTATCCTTAAAAAAAAGCTAAGCCGGGCAGCCCACCCTCTGGGAATTTGCTCTCTGGAGCTATGACTCCAAACCCTCCTTGCATTTTGCAAGTCTCTTTCAAAGTGGGTTTTGACTTATTGTGACTGCAGGCAACTATCAGCTGTTCTGTGATGTGCTGTGGTGTGGCATGGCATGGTATTTAATTGAGAGTGATATTAGTGTTCTTGTTTATTCTTTTATTATGCACTAACAAGAATCTGTTAATTGTGTTGGGGGGGTGCATATGTGGATCTTTGCTTTAATTTTGATTGCCAAAGGCAGTAATGAAAATATTCATCCGTTCAAGTTTATTTTATATATAGCTTTTAAATTAGTTTTTATATTACATTCTAATTAGTGGCTGGCTGGATTTTGTTTTAAACTATAACTTGTGCCTGCTTGAAAAACAATGAATAGGAACAGAGGAGATAATGGTTTGGCACTTCCCCTCAAAATATTTGGTTTCAATTTTTTTTAAATCTTATATTTATGTTTTGATTTCTTTTCTTAAGCTACAGGAACAACAGAAAGCATTTTGCTATATTTTGTTTTGTTGCTTTCTGTAAAAGATTAGCACAAGTAGTCTTGGGAAAAAGTTTTACATTACTATTATTTAGCATATAAAACACTATTATCTAGTAAAGAAAATATATATCCATAATGCACCCAATCACCATCACTGATCACTCTTACAAATGTATTGTTTTATGTACTGGTACTATGCCTATATTTGCATGTTGCTTGTTAAATATTTCAGTAGGAAAGCTATTTAATATCCTTTTATATTGTGTGCAAAGGCTGCACCCTGCTGGTTTTTAATAAAATAAATGGAAGTATGAGGGATGCTTTTTTTTTAAGCTGCTTGTTAAAAAAAATAGAATATATAGTATAATTAAAGAAAAATTCAGTTGAGATCGTAGCTATTCAGATTACAAAATAAATTATAAATAACTAAATTTATTGAAGAATTAAATACATACAAAAAGGCCTTTGGTTGGAAATGTTAGTGTATCAGTTCCCATTCCGAATATTTATGTGACCCATCTCCTGTCAGATTGAAATAATAACTGAGAATTGTTAGCGGAACTGATTCGATTTTAACAGTATTGATTTATTTCTGCCTTAATTTTAATTGTGTTTTTATGCCTAAGATTTTCTAATTTGGTAATGTTAATGATTGTAAACTTTCCTTATATAAATACTGTAAGCAAGTTATAAATTTCATAAAGAAACTGCAAAAAAACAACACCTGCACTGATATTGCAGGGAAGATACCCAGTGTAGTAATCCTTTTTTTCTTTTCTTTTTAAAAAGAGTTTGGAACAATAGCTGACTGAAAACTGACAAACGCCTGAGCCAGAAGTAAATGCAGAACAGGCCGATGCAATGTTTGGCTGCATCAACAGAAATGTGACTTCTGTTCCTGCTTTGGTCAGATCTTGTTTTGAGTACTCCGTCCGTTTCTAGCCTTACACTTTAATTTGGAGAAACTGAAAACCGATTCAGCAACTGGATATGATCAGAGGACTAGAACTTAAGGGAAGTTGAAGGAGTCTTAAGGGGGAAACAAAAAACAGGAAAGGAATATGATTTCCACACTCAAATGTGAAAGTTGTATGAGATGAAGATCTCCTCTCTCTCAGTCCAGAGTATAGAACTCAGAATAAAGGGTTTAAGTTACATGAAGAGAGATCCCCATGGAATGCTAGCAAAAGCTAAGAACAATTCAACAATGGAACCAGTGACCCACAAGACAGTGGACTCCCCTTGGTTGGATGTATAGATAGTCCTCAAGATATGACCTATGTACCTGCCTGGCTGCCAAGATCTACAGGGCAGGTCCCTGAATATCGCCCCTGACAAAATCTCAGCTAACAGAGCAAGTCCTCCTTTCGTAATTGGGACTGTCAACCTGGTCGTTAAGCAAATAATTGAGTTGTTTTGTTTTTACGAATTTAATCATTCAAAACTGAAATGCCACCAAACACTGTAGATCATACTGGCCAATGAATGTAGATCATTCCTTCCTCTTATTAGAGAGCAGTGGTGGCAAATAATAATTATCCTCTTTCACTCCTTTTAATAATTGTCATTTTACAACTGACAGTAGAAATATGGTGGCTGCTGATCGCCAAATATGCTTGGTGCCTATGAAACAGTTCTTCTGTCCTCCGTTAAAAAGTTATTGCTCTGACTTGTGAGAGGAAATGCTACAGAAATGTGCACATTAATTAAGACCCTTGTACCTTTATCTGAGGTAACAAAAGACAGGACTGGTGTTTATTTCCACTATGAATTTCTTCCCTGCATATCCAAGCAAGCAAATACACAGAATTTCATGCATGCAAGCTGATGTCACACAGTTTATTTCCTCAGAAAACCAACTGGAAGGCTGAGGACTGTGCAGGAAGTGCTCATTTCAGTTGGAGAGAAGTAATATATTAGGCTGGCCAGGGAAACCTTCACTCTTGCTCCCTATGGTTGGGTAGATTAGAAGCAACAGCAAGGACCCAAACTTTATTGCTAAACCATGCTTGATATTTTTCCCAGAAGCGAGCAGACAAAGTGTAGTTTGTGATAGAAGGTCAAGCTACAATGGAATAAATTGATAGCTTTCTGGTTTGTGAGCTTTTTCTGGCAACAGAATGATTACTTCTCCCCATCTTAGAAAGCTATCGGTGGCCTTATGCCCGTTGAATCGTATCATTTTGGGCAAGATAAGATGCTGAGAAGCTAGAGAAGGTAGCAGAAAGTGAGAGTGGAATCACTATAGCTTTTGAGGCTTCTATAAACAGGGAACACTGTCCCTTACCAATGACGTCACTATCCCTTAAAAGTATGAAGTGACATCACTGGCCATCACCACTTGACCAGGGAAAGTAATGGTAACTCTGGTTGCACATAGGAAAACGGCTCCACAGCAGACTAAGACAAAGGCAGGGGGAAAAACCCAAACAGACAGAAGAGAGATTCATTTAAAATATCTATTGAAATTACAAATAAAACTCTTTGATATGATTCCAAAGTACAAAACAACATTCAAAGGCATTCAACAGCTCTTTTATACATCACAGTGTTAGTGGCACAAAATGCAGTTACATTTCAAATACAGGAACAAAATGTATTTCTTTTACTGTAGTCAACATCATTTATCAATATGCAGGACTCTTCCATGCTTCTCTATACAAGGTTTTTTTTTTTTAAAAAAAAATAATGGTTCAATGAGCAGGGATGATTCAGTTGTATGGCACATACCTGGACCTAATGTTTTTGGACTCCAATAAGACAGGATTACATGTCTAACAAAGCAGGAACCAGCAGGGGACTTTAGACACAAAAGATGAGTTTTGTCATTTGCAGAAGTGCATTAGCAAGCATGATGGCTAACAATCCCTTAATGCCACTATTTCCATTACACTGTGTTTTCCTAGGACAAAACCCTTTGTAAAACTAGTTTGCAGGGTGTTTTGCATACGCACAAATTTACAATGGCTCTCAAATTTGCTCATGCTTCACCTTTGGAGGACCCTGGCATTCCTGCAAAATGATTGAAAGATGAGCTACTGCAAATACCTTTTGTTTCTTTACATCAGGGCTGAAAAGTTAGTTGCAATTGCCTTTATGAGCTTGTGCTTCATCGTTTTGGCCTCACTGCAGGAAGGAATGGATGCCTACCACTCCTTGGTTTGCTTAGGTTGCCTAAAATAATTCTTTTAAAATTTATACTGAATGTCAAGAACGTGGATGAGGTGCAAAAGTTCTAGTCAGGATTACAATAAGAATATTCCATCTCTCCGATGCCCACTATTAGTTTGAAAGGATTGCTGTATCTTGGATGCCAATTATGGCTAGGTTTTTCCACTGGTGTCAGAGATAAATGTTGCTCCTTACTCTGCTAATCATCTAAAAGTTGATAAATGGGAAAACTAGGAGAAGTGATTTCATTTTTGTTAAAAGAGAGAGAGAGAGAGAAAAAAAATTAAAGCAATGCAGCCAACGGATTAATTTTCTGTTATGGGAGAACAGCTGTGATCAGATTTGCATTAGATAACAAGTACAAACCCTCAGCCCAATGGTTATGTCCTTATTATGCCACAAAATAGTTTCTCTTTCAATTGGCTTACATATTCATGGAAGATTTTCTCATTTTCGGGTTTCATTTTGTTACAGAACATTTGGAGCTAATACTTTCTCCTAATTTAATATCTACATTTTACCATTTTCACTCCAAACAAAATAACCAATGGTGAGTTATCAACTGTAGCCATATGGCCATTTTATGGTCCTTCAGAATATGAAAAGATTAGTCAAAAATATAAGATGGAAAAGGAGATATTTAAAAACAATGTTTGCTGTCACAATACCTTACGTCACAAAATAGAAGTAGTTGTTTTTTTATAAATGAATTAAATACACTTTTTGAACAGCTTTTAGAGTATGTATTATCACTGCAGACTTTAAATAATTGAAGCAAAATGGAAGGGAGAAAACAGAACCTTTCTGAATTTAGATGGGACTATAACATCTATATTATGCTTCTACACCCAGGCACAGCTTAATGAACTGAGCTGAAAGGACATAAGGTGTCTCTCTCTCTGGTTGATCATCAGTACCTGCTGGACATTGGAAAAGATGGGGGGACATCTACACTTCCCCCATATACCTCTCCAACTCATGCCTTGAACTCTCAGGCTCTAAGGAAGATGGACCTCAGGGTGAACAAAATATACAAGGGATGTTTCCTGTCATGGAATGGCCTGATTCCTTAAAGAGGAAAACCAGTTCTGCTTTTTTGTGGTTTGTAAAGCAGAGTCCAAGTGGGAAATGACAGTGATTGTTATGTCTTCAGGTTATCACCTGCTGCCAAAAGAGAAATCATGAGCCTTCCTGAAATTTAGAACATTTAGAACATGCTTGGCTTCTACGAAATATTTTTTCCTAGATATGCAAAAGGATACCAGATTAGAGGCAGCTCTATTTACATGTAGCAAATAGGTAATAAACAATAGGTAGAAACAAATCTAGGTAGGAAACAAAAGGCACAGTTGGACGAGGCTGGCAATCAGGGCATGGTACGTACCCCTATTTTCCTCAACTTGGCATCTCCCAAAGTGGCATATCCTATTGGCCAGCCTGTCCCCAATCATCCCAGCCCCTTTTCTTTCTTCTCTCCCCTGCTATTTTTCAACTGCCAGGGTGCCAACTCCCAGCATGGTATATTCCTGTTCTAACATATTTTGTCGGTGAAATCTGAAGTCCTCCAAACTGAGATCTGTTAATGAGATCTGGATTTAGTATCACCTTGATGTTTAAAAGAGTCTTGATTATATAACAGTTCTGGGTGATATAACTCAACCATAAAACACTGAAATCCTCCCTCCCAACCCTCAAAACAAATTTAAATTAAAAAAAAAAATCAAAATGCAGACACATCCACCTATTTTGCTTATATATAGATTTACAAATATTAGCAGGCAGAAATGGCACCTTCTTGTCTTGAAAATCTAAGGCCTGGGGCACCCCTCTGGGTGCCATTACTTTGTGTGAGGAAGATGGGCAGTGGTGAGGAGACAAGAATGCTTAGACATTTTCCAATTGCAAATATTAAGAAATTGATTTTAATAAACGGATATTGGAAGTCACATCTAAAATGAACGTATTATAATTGGTAATGGGCTTGCAAAAAAACCGCCTTTGCCAAGGGTAAGAACCTCTCTCAGTTTAATGCGAGCAGATATATGAAGATTTTCATCTGGGTGGTGTCACTCAGTTCCAGAGAAGGTTGTCCCCCAGAGAAGAAGGAATGACTCATATCATTGTTGCACACACTTCCAATGTTCAGCTTGTCTTTGGCCAGTCCTTAAACTGTTACCCATAATCTGACCGGTGGACAGGGAACTCTGGTATGAGTAGTTCCAGGAATTCTGGTGCCTCACTTCTCACTCAAAGTGGAATAAGGCAAGATGCTAACAAGATTAAGTGCAAAAGGGGAGAGCGGGAATAGGAAACGGACAGCGATGATGAGTAGGTCCCTTCTTCATTCTCTCTATGTAGGCAGAGGGTCATCGTCTCCTTTACTACACTTGCATTTGCAGCAGAGGACGAATGGAGTAGCGAGCAGAAGAAAGGGCGATGCCACTAGTAACAGCAGGCCAAATCCTGCAAAAATCCCCACGACCTGCATTAGGAAAAGCAAAAAAAAGAAAAGAAACACGGGGTGAAAAACGTTCTTCCATTCTGCTTAACAGGATGAGAATTGCTAGGGCCCTATTAACTGTCCGGCCCGCGGTGTTTTCATCTTCTGGTTGAGGAACACATAAGAACAAGAGCTAAACGGAAAAGCTGGCTTCCAACTGGTGGCTGCTCTCATTTCTTCCTCTGTCACTGAAGGCAGAGACGGAGGAAGGCTAACCGTATGTAGGAAAGGAAGCTTTTGGGCAAGGGGAAACAATTCTATGTAAGATTCAGACACACCGTCAGTAGAAGACCAAGTGCAAGAAGGAAGACTGGAAAATGTTTTGAGATTCCTCTACACAAGAAAAAACATTGAAGAATGTAACCTACCGACTCTCTCTCCCCTTCCCTTTCATTATTCCCTTTTTAAACAGAAGTTGTTTTCACTAGTTATGCGCATTTCCAGGGCTCTCCCAAATCCCTGGAGCTCTTTGTGGACGAATGAAAAGGCATTTGGGAATCCACACTGACAACCCAACTGGCCCTTTAGGCCTAAGAGCTTTGGAGAGTTCTGCTGTTCCAGATGACCCTCAATGGCTTCTCCATCAATGCAAAAGACTGCATCAAACAGCACTTATTAATTCTGCAGCCAATAAATGCTCCTTCTACTGAAGGAGAAGTATATAGCGATTCTAGCACTAAGGCTAGGGATGGGTAGGGTCCCTCAGAATGGAGACATGTTTGGGGTCACCATCGGATCTAACAAGGCACAAAGTGCAAGGGCTGAGATCCCAGGAGGGGTAGAGAATGGAACTCTGTTCGGAACTAGCCTGGTTTAACCAATTCTGCATCCTACGGAATCAGGGGCTTGGCATTAAAATGAAGCCTAGTTATCCCATCTTTCAATATACTGAAAATGTTTAAAATGTTTCTTGGTCCCGATTGCAAGTGTGAAACAGAGGTAATAGTTCCTACTGAAACTGATACATAAAAACATTCTTCTATCTCAGGCTGGTGGAAGAGACCCCTTGCAAATACAACGCAAATGCTTACCTCTATTTATTTTAACATGGATATCCCACCTTTCTTCTAGTAACTTAAAGCTCTATAGATGGGATGATCGCTCATTTTGATTGGGATGGCGTAACGACTCCTGCCTTGGGCAAGGGGTTGGACTGGAAGACCTCCAAGGTCCCTTCCAGCCCTATGACTCTATGATCTTAGAACAGCTGGAGCTAGCTCTATGACTAAGTAAGGCCTTAAAGCTGGGTCTCATCAATCCATCATCACTGGACCCAGCCTTGGTAGTTTGTGTCAATTCTCAAATTTGTTGAATTTCAATTCCCAAATTCTTAGCTTAAAGTGTTCCACTGGCCATGCTAGATGAGAAGTCTGGGAGTTGTATTCTGGCATATCGTAAAGTATCACATTGCAGAAAATTGTCTTTCTTATTCAGTCTTGACTTTTTGCAGAGAAACCTAGACACCTAAAAAATGTGGGCAACAACAGAAATTTACATTCTGTGGTAAGGACTAAAGCATTGCAGGGCAAATTTGCCATTAGGCAGAGTAAAGGCAGTAGAAATAGAAAGGAGTGGCAGGGATCGGTGTGAAGATCATCCCTTAGCTCTGGAGTATTTTAGCTTAAGTTGATTCTGTGTGGTTGAACTAAAGCATCAACAGGAGATTTTGAATTTGGAAAGATTTTATAAAATATGAATCTCATACTTAATGCAGGACTCAAACCTTCTGCTGACCTCACCAAGAGCTTCTTAAGCAGAAGAATGGAAAGTAAAATTCTCCTGATTTTACAAGAGACAACCTAAAGGTTAGCAAAGCAGAGATAGCGCTCAAACAGATTTCCCCATAGCTGCTGAAAGACTGTAGACATATTTATTTTAAAGTCTATTCTCAGATTTTTTTTTTCTTTCTTAAGGAAAAATTAAATCTATGTTAACTACTTAACAATATTTAGAGTTTATTATTTTTCATCAAGGGAGTGAGAGTCCCTTTTTTTGCCACCAGGTGGCAGGGTTGAACAACATTCACTTTGGGAGATTTAAAACGCGTTATGTAACTGCATACTTGGAAGTCCTATGTGGTTGCAAAAATCCACATTATTTTAATTTTTTTAAAAATTCATTTTACAGAGGGGTGAATTTATGACTGTTTCACTTCATGAAAAATATTGTGGCTTCCTCCTTCACAGCTGGCTATGTTACATTATCCATTATAACTCTAACGGCCCTCCCTCTCCCTTAGGCTGTTGCAATGCTTCCAGGAGTATTTTAATTCCTTTCCAAAAAAAAAAAGGAACCGGAGCACAAACCTAACCACTTCTCCTCTCTGATCCTAACTGTGAAGGAAGATGGTAAGGAATGTTGAAATATTCCCTGGAAGCTCCCAGCTAACTCTCCTTGGCAGAGGAGCAGCAGAATTCAGGCAGGTGGAACAGAATCACCACGGCCATCTCTTAGAAAGTTCCGAAATGGATTATGCTTGAAAGAAGCCAACTTTGAATCCCAGGGAGTTAGAAGTGCTCCTCTAGAAAGTCCTTATAAGGAGAAAGGACAAAGACCTTCCAGGGGAAGAAGCCCAAGGAAAACATTCCTTAACTCTTTCTGTCCTGGAGGAGATGGTCTCTTCCCATCCTCTCTACTTTATGTTAAGATTGTCCACTGTGATTCTTTGGGCTTTCGAGTCAGTGTTGTTTCCTAGTTGACTGCCTGGATTAAACTCTGGAAGTTTTCCTGAAAGGCTTTTTTTAGAAGTGGTTTTCCATTGCCTCCCTCCTAGGGCTGAGAGGGAGTGACTGGCCCAGGGTTATCCATCTGGCTGTGTGCCTAAGGTAGGACTGGAATCCACAGTCTCCCAGTTTTCTAGCCTGGTGCCTTCACCACTGCACAAATGGCTCTTGTGATTCTTTGCACCTTGCATCAAAGTTTATCAACAACAAAACAGACTGTAGAAAAGTAGCTAGCTAACAACTTTTTTTTTTTTAAAAAAAAAATCCTATTTCCTATTTTGTTTGACTCATTTCTTGTATGAGCAATTACTCCATAACTATGGAATTGTTTCATAATTTTCTGAGCCACAATTCTTTGAATTCATTTAAACTCTGCATAGTAAAGATAGAGAAACACCTACCTGTGTTCTGTGCCAAATAACCGATGCCCTAGAATGACCTAACTTGTTTCGGCAAGGTCCTTTATCATAATGTATAAGGAGAAAGTCATCCTAGAAAAGAATAGAAAAAAACTTTTTTTGGAGGCGCTGGATGCTGAATCTTGGCAAACATTCATATTGCTTCTCCTAAACAAGGCTGGCAATATTCTCGTCTGCTCTCATTAGTGGGAAGGTAACAGTGTTCCATGCGCCTTCGGCGTTTAATCATGCTGGCCACATGACCACAGAGATATCTTCGGATAGCGCTGGCTCTTCGGCTTTGTAACGGAGATGAGCAGTGCCCCCTAGAGCTGGAAACGACTAGCACGTATGTGCGAGGGGAACCTTTACATTTATAGTATGTGCAAATCCCAAATGTGAGCTTTTCAACTAATGGTGTCTTTCTGAAATGGTATCACATACCATAAATTCCTTGTGTGTCCAATCACACTTGGCCAATAAAGAATTGAATTCTATTCTATTCTATTCTATTCTATTCTATTCTATTCTATTCTATTCTATTCTATTCTATTCTATTCTATTCCAATGAATATGTACGCAACAAATTGTTATTTCTACAAATTTAACATAAAAATAAAGAATTTAATATTTAAATTGTTAACTTATCAATGTGGGTCTATTCATTTGTACAATTTTGGAATGTCCTATAAGATGGCATTTAAAAGGTCTATTTTTGGGGACCCAGGATTGCAGTAGCTTTAATGAACAATAACATTCTCATCTTAAAAAGAAAACTTACATCAAGTGATTCCAGACAATACCAGCAGAAGGCGTGCTTACAATTTTTACACATCATTTGAGCACAGCCTTCATCCCTTTCAATATAAACTTTGCATTTTGGGCAGCGCTTGATTGGAGCATCATCTTCTTCCATTTTATAAACAGAGCTGGAAGAAACAGATTGATTACATTAGGGAACAAATACTTTTTCAGTACGTGTCGCTTTCAAATTGAAATTATTTCTGTGTGGCCCAAAGATGAAGACCCCAGCCTCCCACTCAGAAGGTTGAGAGCTCAATCCTAGTTACTGGCAGATGTTTCTCTCTCCTAGGGCGCTAAGAACAAATATTTGTTCTGAACTCCATGTAGGCATCAGGAAGGGCATCCAGTCAGTAAACGCTCAGCTCTATCAAGTCACCCCAACTCTACCCCGAATAGGAACTACAGGGTCATAAAAAGGGAATATATGATGTGACCATATTCAAGAGAGATTCTAAGACCATCTTTTGCTTCTGTTATTCAGTCTAACTGGATAATGCTAAAAAAAACAACAACCCAACATCTACAGGCATTCTCTATTTTTTGTTGGAATGACAAAAGCAGTAACACAGGGCAAGCTTTTCATTTTTGGAGCACGTGCATGATGCTACATTGCTTATAAAAGAAGGGGGGATTTGCATTGCAACATCATGATGTTGCTTGTCGCTTGCATCACTCTGAGCTCTATGTCCTCTGCTGTGGTTGTTACTGATACGAAGGTTTTTAAAAAATCCAGTCAACTAACAACATGCCGCCTGAGACAATAGCGACGAAACCAGCTTTGCGAAAGCTGAGTGAAAAAGCTGCTGGTAATGTGTTAGGAATAGAGGCGCCTCGCTCAGTAGCTCTGTACCTTGTTTCCCCTGGAAGGAAGCTGACTGGCATATTCTCCTGGCATCCTTGTCCTGGATGCCAGTTAGATTTGCATGCTGAGCAGAACTCTATGTCACAGACTTTGCATTGCACCAACTGGGGGCTCTGAGGTCCTGATTCCTGAAGCTGGCAAACTGCTTGGCAGGAAGAAGATGGGCACCAAGTCCGACAAGGATCCAAAAGGATTTCTGTTAAGGAAATTAGGCACAGTTGAGAAAAGCTATAGATTAACAGCAGAATTAATAAACTTAATCCCTACGGAAGGCTGGGATAATAGATTAGGTATCCATAATCTGGCATGAATTGCAGTTGTTTATACTCCAGTGACAACGGTGAAGACTTGGAAATGATCTTGAGTTATGGAACACAATGAGGAATGTCCAGTGTCTGATAACGCTGCATTCTAAAGCTTTCACTAATATAGAATATGCAGGGAACAATGCAAACATTTTATTTTCAAATAAAATGGGAAAGCAAAGAAAACATGAGCTATTCCTGCCTCTGTTCCCTCCCCACAGTGTTTTGCAACACCCCAGTAATTTCTTGGAAGAGGAATCCAAACTTAACAGAATTTGGCTTCCCATTAATAAAATAATGCTACATATACTAAAAACCCTTCCCACACCATCCTCACAAAGGAAAAACAAAGTGCTTAATCACCTTATCCCCAGGAGTCCTTGGTGAGAAACAGAATAATTGAAAAACTCTGTGCAACGCCTCTCTCCTCGTAGCCATGAAAACATGGCTTGAACCTAGTTTATAATCTCGACTTTTATAATACAATATCAAAGACAGTATAATGATCCCTCATATAGGTCTTCTTTGCCATGTCTGTGGGGTAACTTTGTTTTAACATTTTTTTAATCTCCCCCCAAATTAGAGGCAATCAAGTTTTACATGAAATGCAAGTGAGTTTGGTATAGTGGTTAAGGCATAGGAACAAAACTCAGGACATTGTGAGTTGTAGTCTGCCTTAGCTACTGTATGAAAGATGCCTGGGTGACTGTGGACCAGCCACGCTCTCTCAGGCAGGATGTAAGTCTAATGAAAAATAAAATAAAATAAAAATCACCTCAAAGCACTCCGCCTTATTTACATAACAATAAACTGAGATCTTCCAGAAAACACTGAACAAAGCGGAATAAAATAAATAGATTTTTTTTTTTTTTAAATGGAACCAAATTATTTTCATAGTTTGGGGCGAACTATGGATTCTAGATTGTAGCCGCATACAATACCTCTTTCAAATTGTAGTTTTTTGTATCTCTGCATGATTTCTGATGCAACCATACACTCAATCTGTTGAGGAGAGAGGAAGAGAAAAATAACACAGCTATGCCATAAAAAGGTTATCGGATAAAAAGGAACATAATAAAAATCATTAATTTTAATTAGAAGTGAGTGTGACTATAATGTAAGGTAAAGATGAAGACGGAACGTACTTCATTTTCTTGTAAATGCCCTCGTTTTGGGCAAGTAGCATCAGGACAGCTAATTGCTGTTTCAAGGCCTTCCTTGATCAAAAGCTCCACATACTGTTTCAGGCACTGTGAAAAGTCAAGGGAAATAATTATAAATGCCACACAGTGACTGGAAGATATACAGATCATTGAATACTTTTTCCAGATAATGAAATCAACATAAGCCTTAGGAGTTAATTCACAGGAGTAGCCTAATTACATTTGAGCCCTTTTCATCTGCAAAATGCTTTCCAATAACTCGTTGTTAACAAAGGTACAAGGTTTACTGAGTGAAGGCTCCACTCAGCAGGTAAGCCTAAGGAACTTGAATGCTTCCCGTTTGGATATCATCATGGCCAACCCATAATTTGAAGTCAGAAATACTCATTATTTCCATGTCAAAAATGAGTTCCTTCTCAGTTTCTTGTTTTAGATTAGTTTTCTGCAGTTTTTAGAGTGAGACAAATAGTTTTTAATCTCTAAGTTTGTTTTCGATAGAAGATTAAAAGATGACACCCACTGCAAATAACTTTAGCATGAATTTGATAATGAAAAATACGAATATTGAATGTGATTAATATTAGCCCTTATTAGATAAATAAACCACCACAAGAGGTTTTTTGTTTGTTTACTAAGCAATGTGTTTTTCTTCCTTTTCTTCCTGCTCCAAACTGTTAGAAACTTTTCTAAGATGTGCTTAATAACCACTGAGTTGCTACCATAGGTTTAAGTATCTCTTGTACAGTCCTTGGTTAACAGTGGTAATTGGGACTGGAATTTCCGTCACTAAGAGATATGTTCCCAAAGCATGATTCCCATGGCTGCATCACTTAGCATCAGCAACCCCAACATTTCCATTGCCATCATTAAGCAAGGCCCAAGCAGCTTGAAGGGAGAGTGGGGGTCTTTTGCTGGGCAGGAAAGGGTGAGTGGGTGGGTCAGGAGGCACAGCGCAAATGTGCTGGAGGTGGCTGTTGCCAGAAAGGGGGTGAGCAAGGTACCAGAGTGACTCATGACCTTCTTTGCCAGTTTCCCCACTGATGTTACTTGTGGGAAACCAACAGGAAAAGTTGCAGATGGCAACCATACAACAATAGGATGCTGCAACCATCGCAAGTGTGAGCCAATAATCAAGCATCCAGATTGCGATCACATGACAGGGGGGTTGCTAGAACAAGCATCAGCACATGATCTAATCAGCAGAAATTCACCCAAATTATAGGGCTGATATTGATATTGTTCTTTGATATCAGTTTTTTTGAATGGGAATTTAGGATAATTGAATACTGATGGTTATACAAGAAATGAAAGGCATAGTAATCTGTGTTTACCTTAAGATTCAGTTCTCGGAAAGCAAGCTAAATCCTATCCTCAAACAAGCAAATTCATATATAGCAAAATCTAACCACAAAAGTGCTAGGATGTGCCGTTCCTGGACTGACTCCTTTGTCATCCTAAGATTCGCACATCAGTTTAGTGGAAGAACATTCCCTTGGGTAAACATCAAAACATTTTTTTCCAAGAATATTTTTTTACATAGTTTGGTCCACCTTTCTTTCAAGGAGCTTAGGAAAATGTGAGATATTATTCTCACAACAAAGTTATGATTTCGGATTTAACACTGTGAGTGGCCCAAAGTCACTCAGTGATTTTCATGTCTGAATCCTAGTCCAGCTATGATACCCACTGTTTTGCCAACTTTTTTGAAGTTTGACGTATTTTTCTTATCAAGCAGACATTTTTCAAGAACTTTTTCTTTCCTTCTTCCTTCCTTCTTTCCCTTTTCTGCTTCCTTTCCCCTTCCTTTTCCAAACCCCAATTTTCCTTCCTTCCTTCCTTCCTTCCTTCCTTCCTTCCTTCCTTCCTTCCTTCCTTCCTTCCTTCCTTCCTTCCTTCCTTCCTTCCTTCCTTTCCTTCCTTTCCTTCCTTCCTTCCTTCCCCAAACCACAATTGGAACAATTTGTTCTGGTCCACATTGATGCGGCTTTCCTCTTCTTGTCTTTGCTTGAAGAAGAAGAGTTGCATGCAAATACGATAATGCCACCTACTAGCAGAATTAGTCCAACAGCAAAATTTGGCCTACTGTGTTATCATCTAGTTATTAGCTGTTCAGTACTTCAAAGAAAACCATAAAGGTCGCCAGAAACAGCATGGTCTTACATGGTCCAAGTTCCTTGTAGGCAGTATAATATCAAACATACTGTTCCTGCAGCTCATAAATGTCACTTGTTTCCTTACTTTCCTTCTGAATAGAAAAAGATGGGCAAAAACTTGGAGAAAGAAGCAGTTGTCGTCCTCTGATTGTGTGCTAGGAAAGAGAACATGGCTGCAGAATCACATATTGACTGAGGACGATAATGACTAATTTAAGGAGAGCCATACTATATTATGGCATCTTATCTTGACAGATGGGAGTTTGCTCCAGATGCATTTCACAAGCAGAATTTTGAAGAAATTGCTTGTTACAATTATGAATTAAACCAAAATGTGAAATATGCTTCCATTCTGTGAAATACATGACTGAATGGATCATCTTTTTTTTTAAGAGCTGCATTTAGTAAATATTTAATTTGCAAACTTTCAATGGATTCCCATTTCCCCATTCGTGCCAATGAAACCGCCACACGTGTGCCATACATTTGCTATTCTCCTAATAGGAAATGAACTTGTACATCTCCTGGATTTCTGTAATGTCTTCTTCTGACTGGGAATGACTGTCTTGTGCACAGAATGTGCAATTCATTGTTTAGGAGCCAGATGGGATCTAATGATAATTAATTCCCAGAGTATGACACCTATGTAATTATTACACCTAGATGGTAAAAGTTTTCTGTTTATATTGTAACATCCTATGAGATATTCATTTATAAAAGTTAAGAATGTTGAAATACTTCTGATTAAACAGTGTATTGCCTGATGAGGATATTTCTTTGTGATTAAATATTATAGTACACATGAGTTCTCATAAAAATATTATTTGATTATTCAAGATCAGTAATAAAATAGTAATCTTAAAACATTACACACACATACACATTAATATGGTCTATTGTTATAGAAATTAAATCTCTATGATGCTTTTGGTGATGCTGAAACTTCAGGCGCCTCAATATGTGCTGCAAAAATTGCCAATTTGAAGGCTCATATGCAAATTGTATGTATAACAGGGTGAGAATCAAGAACAAAACCAGTAGCTGCTATCTTAGTCAAGAGGTCAAAGAATGGATTAGGAGTACATGTTTTCTATCACTTGTAAGCATGAATTTACAAGTCACAAATCCAAAGAAGGGAGAAACAAAGTTGAAACTGATAAAGTTAAAAGAACTCAGTCCACCTTCTCTTTATTTTCCTCTATATCATAATAGTACAGCTCAGCACAGTCAGAAAACCCCAAAATTCTGTCTAACCCCATAGCAGACAGGCATTGTTTCATTATTGCAACCTCAGTATTATGCAAATCATGGTACTGGCTGGCCAGAAGAAATTTCTTGCAAGCGTCACCATGTGATCTAATGCAGTGGTGTAATCTGTAGGGGATGGATGGCAGAAGAGTTTTTCTCTTCTTACAAGAGCTCTACTGGATCTCAAACTGGATCAGTTGATCAGCTTTATTGTCTGTTTAACTGAATATCATTTTCTGGGTGGAAATGCACTTGTTAAAAGTAAAATATTTGACGGCTTTCAAGAAACAACTTGGATGTAGATAGAGATATAAATGGTTGAGAAACTAGACAGAATTATGGGCAAGTCTTTCGGGCTGTTTCTGATAGTGTTGCTGAAGATATTTAGAAAATATGCTTCTCAACTTTTAAGCTGTATTTGAACTCACTCAAGGATGTCTGAACCTGATTTAATCTTATAATTTTAGGTAAGGGCAAAAGATAAACTATCCATGTTGGCCCCATTCTTCCATCATGACCTTTTAGCTCTATTCTTGTCAACTGGCATTGTTTTAATCTAAAACAATGTGGCTTACACAATAAGCATAGCAGCTCTAGAGCAAATGTGCACAATGTGTAATACTTATTTGGATCCCTAAACCTCTAAAAATATAACCATCAAATTGTAAGCTACAATTTGAAAGAAAGGAAAAATAAATACGGTCTATTTTTATCAAATCACTGTTTTTCATTCATTTCACTGAATTAATTGTAATTTAATGTTCAGTCCAGTTTAGGATTCTTGCTGTTGTTTCAACCCTGTTCACTTTTTTGAAAACACCACACATGCACCATGCCAACCCCCTGGATATGCATTCCACTATAAAACCAAATCGCCTCTTGGCTTGGAAAAGATTGCTTACCCTTGCTCTAAGTTGTAAATCAGAATAAGCCTGGAGCAGGCGGAGAGATAAATCATAAGAGAAAACCTAGGAGCCAAGAATAGCCTGTGCTCTGCAGACAATCCACCCCCTCCCCCATTTCCATTCATGACCATTAGGGAATAGCAAAAAAGCAAGGTTGTGTATGTTAATTGTTTAGGAGTACATTAATTGATCAAACATGTATGATAATTATTATCCTCTGAAAAGACTGCTTCTTGCAAATGCTCATGAATTTTAATTCCTAA
Source organism: Notechis scutatus (assembly GCF_049901735.1). Classification (NCBI taxonomy): domain Eukaryota; kingdom Metazoa; phylum Chordata; class Lepidosauria; order Squamata; family Elapidae; genus Notechis; species Notechis scutatus. The sequence goes on along the minus strand of NC_142009.1, from coordinate 132,253,363 downwards.
TCTCAAAGTGATTCATGTCCTCTAAAGTAGCATCTGAATCTGACAGTAAACATCAAAAATGATCCACTATATTGCACCAGAATAAAGTTAACCACAATCTACTTCCTGTCCCAAAGTGACAATATTGTGCCAATGTGAGAATTAGACTATTCTTTAAGGGGTTTTTATAATGGCTGTCCAAGTATTGCTAAGAGAGTGAAAAAAAATTATATTTGTCTGCCTTCACAAAGTAAAGCAGCCTTGAAAGCTTCACACACACTGTAGTTCTCATTCCATGGTCTTAGTAACATAACTGCATTGAATAACTCTCACACGCATACATGCAGTTCTATACAAAGTTAGTAGAAAAAAAAATCCTAATTATCTCAATTTTAAAAATGTGCTTCACAGATGTTTCTGCATCACTGTGTCGAGATAGAATCAACTTCCAGAATCCTGTTTTAGTGGTCATTGTTATATCTGTTATTTTAACACACTCTCTCTAATGGAGATGGGGGTGTGTGGGGGTGAGATTGGGATGCTCTAGGTGCAAATCAGTGCCACTTCCAGTCACCATTCATGGTTTGTTTTCCAAAGGCCAGGTGAGATTGTAGTGTTTATTTTTGATTGGAATAATCCATAAAGAGGATTTATTTACAATTACCAGAAGTATCCTTTGCACTAAATTTATGCAGCACAGCATTAAAAAACAATTCAGCTATTTGGGCTGACAGCAGATGGTAGATCGAAAAAAAGAAAACAGAGGACAACCAGTTTGTGATTGTTTGTGTAATATGGAGACAAAAGCATACAGTATGTCTGGCTACATATGGTCACTCTACAGCAATTTTCTTATAGGATCACTGATTGCATTGCGTAGCAATCAATGCAAATGAGATCTTATGCAATTTGTCAAACTTGGCACCCTGACATTCCACCTGTGCTTAAATTGTACTAAACACATAAACAGATTGATTATCACTGCAGTTGTCTAAAGCCAAAAGATTTACAGAAACAGGAAGAGTCAAGAGAAAATATGCCTAGCATAATTCTTATTTTCATTGCTAATATCTGGAAAATACTTCAAAATATTTGGGGGGATGGTGGAGAGAGACTGACTGATTCAATGCAAATCCTGCATGGTTGCCTAGGCAACACCAGAATGCTTTCTTGCCTTCCGCTGCTGAGTCTGCAGCAAATAAAAGGTCATTTGACTATGCCAGGGGCAACGGCAGATATGAACCTAGTTAGAAGCTGCTAGAGGAATAGCATCCCATAACTATCCCTGAATATTCAGCTGCCATTTGTTTTATCTAAGTACTTTTGGAAGAGGGGGAAAATGGCTGCCTGGCTAGCCCAATGCAGTGTTTCTCGATCTTGGCAGCTTTAAGAGGCGTAGGGAATTCTGGGAGTTGAAGTCCAAGCTTCTTAAAACTGTCAAGGTTGAGAGACACTGGCCTGCTTTGTGGATCCCTTGTCAGGTGAGGGCAAAGATTCTGTGCTTGAAACCAATTAGTTACTTCCCCTATAAATAATACTGAATCCTTTAATTGGATGGATGCAGTTCAACCCCTCCCCCGCATATTTTCCCACCATTGCGGCTCTCAATACATTTTGTGTGTTTAATTCAGATGGATTTTCTGTTCTCTGGCATGTCATTCTTTGAAATCCAGATGTCAGAGCTCCAGGCAGTTGTTTAACAGATTGTCTTTTGCTTCTCTGCCTAAGAAGATCATGTAATGTGCTCTATCTTCTTTATTGTTCTTTCACACGCGTGGGCATATTTAACTAAGACAGGCATGCAGGTTAATTAATACCACCCCCCAAATCAATGAATAAATAATATTTTTTAAAAAAATAACAGGCTTTCAAAAATGCAAGTTCACATGAACATCTTGAATGGGCACTTAATGTCATCCCTGTCCCTATCTATCTCATCACCTTTCTTGAAAAAACCTCAAGAAAGTGGGAATAGGAGGTTGCATCTTTCCAACTTCCCTATGAGATCACTGACGGAGAATGAGCTTATGCCTCACAGTATGGTTGAATAGGGAACTAAATTTTTCCATTCAACATTCATTGCTTTTGCATAACTTTACATTTTTATACCACTCATCTTCTAAAGAACTGTGATGTTACATTGCCTCCCTCCAGTAACTCTATGAAGTCTACTATGCTAAGAGGTCAAGGCTAGGTGACTCAAGTTCACTCATTAAAATTTTTCATTAATTTGGAGGAACTGATTCAAGTCTCTTATGATTCCAAGCAGGGAGAGAAAATCTTTTTGTAGCTTTTTCCTTTGACCTGGAGGAGGGGGGAAATGTCATCTTCAAAAGTTAGTCAACTAGAAACTTGTGCAACAAAATGGAGGACATTAGGACTTGACAAGCTTTAACTCCACCTGACTAGTTTAGAGGACAGTCTACAGTCTAGCCCCGTGATGGCAAACCAGAGGTGGCATGCAGACCCCTCTCTGCGGGCCTGTGAGCCATCGCCCCAGCTCAGCTCTGCTGCGCATGTGTGTGCGTGCCTCCCGCCGGTCAGCTGGTCTCGTCTCTGCCGTGCATGCATGGGGGGGTGGGGCGCATGCAGGGGACACGTATGCATGTGTGGGGAGGGCGGGGTGCATGCATGGGGATGGGGTGCATGCACGGGGGACCCGTGCACATTGCATTTGGGGGGTTTGCACGCGCGCTTTGGGCACTCGGTGCTGAAAAGGTTAGCCATCACCGTCTAGCCATTTAAGTCCTAGCCAGGATCTATTGGAAGTCAGACAAACACCTATAGCTTGTAAAGATCCGGGCGTCATCCGTTTTGTTAGTCGGCTAACTTTTGAAGATGTTTTTCCCCCCCCTCCGATTCAAGGGAAAAAGCTGCAGAAAGATTTTCTCTCCTTGCTTGGCTCCTCTACTCTTCAGCCTGGAATCAGGATAAGGGATAAAGATTAGACAGCAGAGGGGGAAAGGTTTAGTTTTAGCACCTAATTGAGTGGGGTGGGGGGGGAATCAATAAATCTGTCCCTCCCACTTGTTGTTTTTTTTAAAATTTTGTTTGTTGAACGAATGTGGCTTTCTACGGGAGAGAGGGAGGAGGATAAGCAAGGAAAAGGTTTTCGGAAGCTCCTCCTGAAGCTGTCACCTTTTACGCAGGGCTGGAAGCTTCCCAATGGCCAGCTGATCGGCAACCAGCCAACTGGTGCAGAAACCTCTGAAAGGCTTTTATTTTGCCCCAGAAAGGCAAGGTTCCCCTTGGCAGGAGGAAGGGCAGGGGCAGAATTAGGAAAGACCTTGTTTCTCACTGGCGAGACAGTCATCTGTGCAATGGCTGGCATGCGAGACACTCAAGGGACAGGAAATGGAGCATGGGATACCTCAGGGTGAGGGAGGCCTCAAGAAGCCTGAAGCAGATGGGCTTGTGCCTGCACTAGGCCTCCCAGGGATCTCCCCGCCCCTGAGCTCAACTTAATGACCCATGCATTCGTTTAACGCACGTGTGTCAAACTCGATCGCGTCACATGACGTATCGTGACGTATCATGATGTGTTTTTGCCCACCCCGGCTTGGCCTGCATGTGACGCATCCGGTCCATGGGCCACCAGTTTGATAGGCCTGGTTTAGCAAATGCACTGGAGAAATCAGGGGTGGCTGGTTATTACTTGAGGCAGTTCATTTAATATGGTCTCAAATTCCGACCTTAATCGGCAGGTTCCATTACAGTCATAACTTGAGAACTACAACCATTTATGTAGCTCATGGTTGAACTGTGGAGTCCTCGGTGCTCTTTCAGCTTGGTCTGCAAACAAACAACCAAGCTGAGAGAGCACCAAAGATTACACAACGATTAACAATATCTCACAGGGACATCTAACCTGGTGAACAGCCAGGTCTTAAGGGGCTTCTGAAAGGTTATCGTGGATGAAGCCAATCTAATCTTGGGAGGAATGATGTTCCAAAGGGTAGGTGAAATGAGAGAAAAGGTTTAAGGCCTCGTTTAAGGAAGATATTTCCTGGCAAAGCACTGAAAACTATGTGATATTATAACTGGTATTCTTCCAGATTTAGAAAAGCCTAGAATTAAACATTGGTATCTGATCCAGGAAGCTTTCAGTATTAGATTTGGGAGAATGACGTATTTTCTGGAGGTACATAGTAACAAGCTTTTCTTGTTTATAGTAAGTAATGACTTTTGATTGTTTAACTTATTATCTAACCTTTAAAATTAAAGGGTAAACATTCTCAAATTAGCATGAGATGCATAATTTAATGACATCTACCTTAACTAATATTTTGTTCCTCTTATCCAATGCACTTTTTAAATTGTACACGCTTTCAAAGATAACATTTCTCGCATGATATTTTTAAGAGAATGAAAAGAACAACATCTAGACAAAAATAAAATCCATTAAGAGACAAAACCCTTCACTGAGACGACTCTGTGGGATCATATTTTCCAGATTTCATTTCCTTAGGTTGTACAACTAAAGAAAAAATTGTGCTGACTTTGGTGGGCAATGAAAGAAAATGAAGAAACTAAGCTTACAGTGCGTTTAATGCAACTGTAAATTTAAAATATCTCTCTCAAACAATGCCCCAAAGAGGAAAACATGGCCCCAATATTGCCTCCCACCTTTCTCTGATTTCTTAATTCTACTGCCAAACCTGCTTCGATCTTCAGGAGCTTAAAAAATAAAGCAGCAATAACAATGAAATATGTTATCTTCCCCAGCTGTAGAAATCGCCCTTCCTTGTTCTAATCACTACCCGTTTTTAAAAGCCAAGGCGTGTAATTGTACAAACTGCTTAGGTAATACTGCCAAAGAGTATTGAAACGTTTTCCAGGATAAATATTTTTATTTCAATCCTATCTTCCCAGTGTAGACTTAATAAATAAACCTGACCAAGACAAAGCTTTGGGCCCTCCTTAGATAGAATCCTCATTCTCTTTTCTAATTTGTTTGCCTAGAGATGAACAAAAGTATACACAGGAAATACATAGCACTTCTTCTATTTGTCTAAAAATGTATACCTCTGTGTGCGCTCATCATAAATGCGGCTCCTCCATTTATAGTACAGATAGTCCTCGACTTAAAACTATCCATTTAGTGACCATTCGAAGGCACTGAAAAGAGTGACGTGACCATTTTTCACACTTATGACCATTTGCAGCATCCTCGTGGTCACGTGATCAAAATTCAGAGAACGGCCTATGCACAATATTGGAAGAATTAAAATACACCACCAGAAAGAGATTGTGCAGAACTGGATAGACTAACTCTAGAACTGAAAAATAAGGGGGAATCAGAATATTATGATACTTGGAATAAGTTTACCAATGTTGCAGAAGAGAGGGGAAGGTCGGAACAAAAATAGTTAGGATAAATGGACCTAGATTGTGAATATTGTACTAATAATATGAATGTTAATGGTTTAGTAATATCTTTGTATGTACGGCAGAATGATGCCAGAACGGTTGCACTACATTTGTTATTTATAGTTGTAAACAATAAAAATATATTTATGATAGTTGCGGTGTTCTGGGGTCATGCGATCCCCTTTTGTGACCTGATAAGCAAAGTCAATGGAGAAGCAAGATTCACTTAACAACTAGGTTACTAATTTAACAATTGCAGTGATTCACTTAACAAATGTGGCAAGGAAAGTCGTAAAATAGGGCAAAAACTAACTTAAAAAATGTCTCGCTTAGCAACATGAATTCTGGGCTCAATTGTGGTTGTAGATCGAGGACTACCTGTACTACAATCTTGCCTGCAGATATACAAACTTGACTCTTGATGACTGTTCAGATGGATGGGGGCACAGAATTCGTTGACGTTTACTAACCAGTGTACAGAAGATGCATTGGCATTGTGCTATTGTTGTCATCTGCTCTACAGGATACTCCCCAAGGCAGAGTTTACACAAAACAAGAGGATCAAGCACCAAGTCCCAAGTAGGTCTGTATCTGGCTGTAGTCATTGCAGAATAATCTGAAAAGGGAAGGGAACAGTATATCAGTTTTTTAAAAACTCTCAAAAATTTCACGCTTCTTTTATTCTGAATATACCGTATTTGCCGGCGTATAAGATGACTTTTTGCCCGAAAAACATGCCTCCAAGTGGGGGGTCGTCTTATACGCCGGTATATCCACTGCCGGCTTCGGATGCTTGTTGGGCAGCGAAGGCGCCTCTGGCTTCCTGGATCCCCTGCGTCGCTTCCACTTCATCCGCTCGCCTCGCTCCGCTCGAGGCTGCAGCCTTCCTGCTCTTCCCACGGCCCCTGGCACTCTGCCCTGCCGCTGCAGCCCGGGGATTTCTGGAGGGGCGTTTCCGGTGGTGGTGGGGGTCGTCTTATACGCCGGGTCGTCTTATACGCCCGGCAAATACGGTAGTAAAATGTTGTCCAAACAATTTTTCAAGCAGACATGAGCAGAATGAAGTTCACAGTCAACTTCCTTTTATTTGTCACTCTGAGTTTCCTGACTTTGTACTGCCCCCTTTTTTTAAAAAAAGGCAAAGTATACTTTGATAAATTTAACACACATATTTTATTATTTCCCATCAGTCCTAAAATGTAATTGTTGCTGTTGATGTCAGTTTGTGGGCTTTGGTCTGGGCCTGTCCTATAGGATGACTAACTTTATTCAACACTGGGAAAGCTGGACCAAATGAATAAATTGCCCTAAATATATCTATTCACAAATCAATGGATGAAGTCAAGGGGAAACATACTTATTGCTTACTCTAAATGCCAGTTTCGTATCCTGGTTGTGCACCTGAAGTGTTTTAACCAATCAGAATATTAATCACATCCATCCCAACACCATGAAGACCATCAATATTTCTGTTTTAAATAGCATTTTGGATGTAAGCATTCAAAGAAGCTCCAGTGCCTTTTTTCATATCACTCCAAGCATTACCCAATCACTTTTGTGATTCCTCTACTTGCTAAGAACTATTATTCAATTCTTGGCCACCAAGAGGTATGGGGCTTGTTTTTTCATTACCATTGGCAACAACTAGATAGAAAACAAGAAAGGCGGGGAAGGTCAAGCAATCTTATTTTCTGGGGGTGTTGTGGCTCATTTCTTCTTGAATTTTGTTCCAAAGAAAAAAGGAAATAAAAAGTCATTGAAGAGATACTACGCTTCAACTTGAAAATCCACTGTGATTATGTGAAGTTCTACAAAAGTGTGTTGTGTTTGTACAGGAAGGAGGAGAGGGATAGGGAGGGAAGAGAGAGAGGAACAGGGAATAATTATATGTATATTAAACCACAAGTTCTTAGTTTTCTCCTTCTCCTACTCCATAGTTATAGGCCTTAATTATCTGAGTTTGAGTTAAGGAGACACTAAAGTGCTAGCAAAAAGTATAGCAAGGATAACCATGGTGGAAATAAAGTAAACTTGGAGCTTTAAATGGGATATTGTATACATCTATTTGTCTTCTATTCATTCTTGACCTTATCCCTTTCCATTTTACATTTCTTAAGTAATCTATTCCTACTGCACTTCAGTTTATTTGTATATGGTGATCTTTTGCTTCTTTTTCAACTATTCTAGGCAATAGACTATGTTCTATCTACAACTTTTCTTCCAAAATATGAAGGTCTTAAAATGTTCCTATTTCCTCTTATAGCGAGATTATGTTTTCTAACAGGTCCTCATTTTTTCAACATTATGAAACCCCACATGTAAAATACATTTCTGTATTACAAAATCATACTGGAAACTGCGAATGCAATTTCTACTCAAATAATTACCCTTCATTAGAGGGTGAGTTACTGTAGTATTACCCAGTATGGTATGCTTATTAATGCTGAACTAGATGGTTTCCCATTGAGTCACTGAGATTAATGGGCAACTTTCCCCTTGAAAAACATTGATATGGGAGTCAGATCACCAATTAACAAGTCTTATATTACAGAAATATAGGGCCTGAAAGTCTGCTAGGCCATCCCCCTGCCAGGGCAAGAAACCTCAGATCATCCTATTTTTTTTTAATTTATTTTTTTGTATAAAACCCTCCTGTGATGGAGTACCCATGGCTTCAAGAGGCAGGTTGTTCCACGGCTTAAGAATTATCACAATCAGGAAATTCCTTATTTTGAATTTGGATCTCTCTCGGTTAAGCTTCTATCCATTGGTTCTTGTTCTACCCTTGGGCACTATAGAGAATAAATCCACCTCCATTTCCCCATGACAGGGGTCTCCAACCCCAGGTTCGTAGACTGGCATCGGGCCGTGCGCAGCATGCCAGCAACTGGGCCGCACAAACAAGTGAAGCTCCAGCCGCAGGATGCAAGCAGCATGCAAAACCACACCCCCTCTGGTCCAGAGTAACCGGTCCGTGGTGCCCAAAAGGTTGGGCGCCACCACTGCCTTATGACATTCCCTCAAGCACCAGAGGATTGCTAGTCTTTTCTTCTTCAGGCTAAGTATGCTTTTACTTTTAACTGATCTTCATAGGATTTAACCTCCAAGCCCCTTATATCTTAAAGGAGAATGTGGCTACTTTATACATATGTAATTTTACAACTTATGGGATGCCACTGTATTTTCTATTTCATTACTATTACAGCTAAGCATAAAATGCACATAGGTTGCCGAAGAAAGGATATTTGTTGTTTGTCGGTAAGAAAAAAAATAGGTAACAAAGAAATCTGTATACCTGACAATAGCCAAGAGGTAATGGAACACAACAGTAATTTCAAATCTAGCGTTGTGTTATTTCCTGCTAAAAGTACTACAGCCTTAGCTTTGTGCATTGCCATGTAACTGCTAAGGGCAGAGATTTTTTACTAAGAAAAAGAAGACTTGCCTTTTCCTTTTTCTATTGTCAAGGAAGGTCCATAAGGAAGTAGCAAAACAAAGCAAAAATTGATTTATGTCTTTCTCATATTTTCAAGACAGTGAGAAAAGCAAGGAACACTGTGTGGGCTTGTACTTGGAATTTTAAAATTATTTAAGAGCTGATTCATTTCTTCTTGCTTGCTTGTCCACTCAAATCAATAATCTAGCTCTGAGGACCGCTCCTTTTTTATAAGCAGAAGTTAATCTACTCTGCTATTACTCTGGCCTTTTGAACAGCTAGCTGTCCCTGGCTGCATATCCGAAGATAACTACTAACTAAACTAAATGTTGCAGGTATGCTACTCTAAAACCCGTTTTTCTGTTGTTAATTATAAATAGAGAATCCTGCAAAGGATGATCAAGAAAGTATCACAAGTAGTTTCAAGGAAAAACAAATGACAGGACAGTTAAACCAGGGGTCCCCAAACCTGGCAACTTTAAGACTTGTGCACTTCAACTCCCAGAATTCTGGGAGTTGAAAGTCTTAAAGTTGCCAAGTTTGGAGACCTCCGAGTTAAACCTTCAATTAAGACACTCTGTTCTCTTTCCTACTGCAAGCTATCCCCTTCCAGAGAAGTTTTGCAAAAGAGAAACAGCGTTTGAGTTAACTTTACACATGGCTGTCATTTTTATAATTAATGTGAGCCATCCCAGGGACAGTGGCTTTTTTAAAAAGGAGATAGAAACATAGAAAAGTGATACATAAATATTCCAATAATTCCCAAAATCAATGTAGAACTGCATGTCCTTAGAAATTAAATAGTAAAGTAAATTACCACTAGATTAATACTGCTATGCAAAAAGGGTGATTCAATAACATTTCTGATGCAAATTTGTGGTAAGCATTTCAGAACTTTAGAATATAAATATTGTACTCTTTGTCTCTAGAATTAAACAACTGGTTCCTTATTTGGGAAAAGTTCAACCAAATCCACTTGCTGGTTATACTTCATGAGTAACTAATATATAAGTTCTACATGTTTATTTTTTCAGTCGCTGAATAAGAAAATATTGTTCAAGAGAGAAAATAGACTTCAGTATCTGTATTTATAGACATATAAATTCAAGATTCAAAGTAGTTATCTATGTTGCATTACTAAGATTAAATAAATGAATTAAACTGAGGAAACATTAAGCCACTAACTCATAATCTACAAACTCATATAGGGGAATTAAACTCATATAGGGGAATTAAAAACAGGAAAGTAGATGGCCTTTAATAAGCATATCCTCAGTAACAGTGTATATGCCTCCATCCCAGGCCTTTATTTACTGGAATATTGTGACTGTAATTCTATGCTTAATTAATTGGGAATAAGATTCTTTAGTGAAATGTCAAGTATCTGCCAATTAAGGCATCCATAGTGATAGTCAAAGACAACAATGGGAGACATAAGTAGGAAATGGTATCTCACCCCCTTTTAACATGCACTGCACATATCACACATATATAAAATGAGACAAATATATAAAAAGAGGCAAATCTTCCATCTTCTGTTTGTGCCACTATTTGATGCTGTTGACCATTACTATAGCTAAATTAACTAATGTGGGTGGAATTAATAGATAGATAGATAGATAGATAGATAGATAGATAGATAGATAGATACCCTGTTTCTCCACGATACAGCCTCCACCAATAGGAAGGCCCAGCATGATTTCTAGGCATGAGGTGAAATTAAACCCTACCCCAAAATTTGGCCTATTTAATCCATGCGTTTCCCACCATTTCTCACATGTTCGTTAAAACTCAGGTAAGAAACGAGGGAGGGGGAAAACTTCTTTTAGGAGCACCCTGCACATAGAATACCCCAACTACTACCTATAGAACATTGGTCAATGAGCTCACGAGGCAGAGTCACCATAGATACTCCCTCACCACAGCTGTTTCTTTGGCGATGGAGCTCCCGAGGCAGAGATCGGCAGAAGCAGCCTCAGATGCCACGAACCGCTTCTACCAGCCGATAGAAGTGAGAAACACGGTAGATAGATAGATAGAAACAGATAGAATAAATTGTAGTCTGTTCATGTTTCTCTCTCCCTATTTTTGCTTGCCTTTTGTCTCATTTTTCGCTAGTTATTTTTTTTAATGCTTGCTGATCTTTATTGAATCAACAGAGCTATATTTTTTGTTAGCTGAAATAAGTAGCATGTTTGCATGCTTTGATCAGCATGCATATAGATAGATAGATAGAGATAGATAGATAGATAGAGAGAGAGAGAGAGAGAAAGAGAGAGAGAGAGAGATTATAGACTGGGAGTGTGTCAGGTGCAAATAAAACTGGAAATTACTCCCAGTAATTTTCCAACATGTCTAAAATGCTGCATTTACAGAGCTTCTGCTGCTTCAAATTACTTCAAGCTCTGATTCCAATGGCCTATTTACCTGGGAAAGTCCAAGCAAAGGTCCTTCTGCTTTCAGGTGCAAGGTTCTTTAGTGTCACAGTTTGGGATGCTTAAATGAACTCTAGTTTTTGCCACTCCATTTTCCAACAATAGTTATTTGAAACATTTCTAATTTAATAAACTCATAATATTTGTAGCTACTGTATTCTTCAAGTTTTATAATTTGGAAATTATGCATAAATTGCTACAGTCTGATTCTTTTAACACAACATTACTTGGGTCTGGATTAAAAGTTACCCTATTAAATGCAAATGTTTCAGTTATACCAATTTAAACAAAGTACAGAACAAATGGGGCTTAAGCCCAAATTATTTCCTCCAAATAAAAAACACATGAGATGGAAAAATGCAACCATGGAAAAACAATGTCTACTGAAGGACTCTGTGATATGAGAAGGTATCTCACAAAACATTGATAAGCCCATAGCAAAGGGGGGGGGGGAAAACATCCATGAGGGTATTCTGAACAAACTCAAAAAGAAACTATTCATGGTATCTCATCTGGAAGGAAAATCATAGCAGACCAAACTGTTTCCCAAAAATCAATCCACCAAAATTACTATATTTGGTCATTTAAATTGCCATCCATTAACATCTAGATAGCCACCTCAGAAGGGGGCGAAGGTGAAATGCCTCATCCACCTGAGAATCCCCACATGAACATGGCCATCTTCAGGGGGAGCAAATTGTGACAATATCACAGTAATGCTGCAACTTTCATAATCTTATCAGAACCTGGGCCTCAAGACTACATAATGACATCATATGTGTGGTGTCACTGCATATATGTCATCATTTTGGTGTCACTGGGTTCGCTGCAGATGATGCTAAATTCTGGTCAGACCCTTCCTGACAGTTTAACAATGTGTGGACAAAAATCATATCTACTCTATATTCAGGGTAGCTTTATTGATATTGATGGGACTAAGTTTTAAGCATGCTTTAAACTGCAGCATGCTTTAAACTACACTTGTAATATCAAGTTTAGTTACTTTTGCTGAGTACCTCTTCTTCAAGTAAACAAAAAAGTCCAAACTCCTCAAAAGTCAGATGACTTATCCTTCTTCTAGTACCACACCTATGTCCAAACAGAATTAAAACACTTAGAAGTATCAGAAGTGGCAGGGCTTTTATAGGTTTGTGCACACAAGCTACAAAAATATCACACAGATATTTCATGAGAATGGCCAGGAATCATGTGCCTAGAGTCATGCCTACATCTTGAAACTCTGCCCAACTTCAGTTCATTTGCTCAAATTTCCCTTTGGGTAGTGTGCCCACTGGCATCGGTACTGGATGCACCAAAAGGACAACATATGCCACCGTGTGTTGGCCATGCTCTGCAAAGCAGGACACGTTGTCCTGCCAAGAAACTATTCTGGGAAGAATTTTCCTTTAAGGCTGTTTTACCTTTGCTAGCCTACCTATGTGAATGGTAATAATATTTGGGACTGAGGGAACAGCGCCAACACAGGGCCTGCCTTAGTAAGCCACACTGCTTATTACAAAGCACGTGTTTGTGCGTTTCATAGTTCTGCATTCCAAAGAATGAAGGGCCTGTGGTAGACCATCAAATAAAATCCTCCTTTGACCATGTCCCGATGTGACATCCAACATGCCCGTACTTGAGCCTCAGCTAGCCACAGGTTTTTATTTTAACTAGAAAACAGATTGTGTTACTATTATTACTTCTTTCTGATTCCATCACCTGACGGTTTGGGGGAGGGGAGAAGGTAAAAATACTCAGTTATTTTAGTTGTTTACCATTCAATCCTATTCAGTTCAATTTGGAAGAGCATAAAGGACCACAACTCTAAAATATCAACAGCTGGCATCCTTTTTTTCCCCCTTCCAAGAAATTTTTTTTTGTTGAATTTCTAGTTATTTCAGAACCTTAACCTTGGGTAAGCTAGGCCAATTAAGGTTTAATCTTAAATAATGGTAGCAATTGTATAGGATAAAAACATGCAGGAAAAATTCTACTTGCCTGCTAAAAAAACAAAGAGACTGATTCTGACAAATGTTTTTATGTCTCACAGTTGTAGGTTTAGGCTTATTAGCTACTGTGAATGCTACGTGCATGGAAGGGATCAGAGCAGTATGTGTGGACTTCCAACCCTCAGAATTCCTCAGCCAGGGTGAAAAGCACTGGGTTAAATAAATGTATTCATGCAGCTGGGAGCCAATAAAAATTAACAAATCTGGTCTTTTCTGGCCTCACCATAGCCATCTTGGTGAGCGCCTAGAAGAAGTTGGCTTCAAGCCCCCTTCACGCACAAACACACACACACACCCAACAGATTTTGGAAAGGTTACAGTAACTGTAAATAAGGCCTGATTCAGGTACTATTTTGAAGCCTGCTTTCTAAAAAAGACCGTCAGGGCCTTCCTTTAAATATTTGCCTTTTTCTAACATACATAAAACAGGAGTGGTTTTCAGTCAGCAGGTATTACTTTAGGAAGAAGGAAGATTAAAACCTTTTAAATAAGCATTTCATTTGAAATTATTAAGAGGCCACGGCTTCAACAAAACCAAGAAGCGCATTCTAAAATACAGCGTTTTAGGTGGTCATTTAAAACTCAAAACTCAGTTTATGCTCTCCGAGGTCAATCTAAACCAAAACCCACAATGCCCTGCCCTCTCTTCTGAGAAAACCACAGGTGGAGAAAGATCCCAGTAAGCCCTTTGAGTCATGTGGTAAAACAATTTCAGTTCTGGGGGTATACTCAACTATTTAAAGCAATCACGTTTTGCCAAAAATGAATCTTTTTCTGGGGCACACTCTTTCATTATTGCCTTTTCCTATTTACTTTAATGACTACTGTTTCCTTAAGGACAGCCTTAGGGCACAGAATTATCATCCCCAATGTAAAAATAGACCTTGGCTTCCAAGAGGGCACCACCTCAAGTTTTCTGTTTCTAAAACCGTACAACCTAAATTACATTGGGCTGCTTAAGTTAGCATTTTCAAGTTTCCTCTCTCCCTGCAAACATTCTCACTAAAAGGCACCAATAGGTCAACGAGAACAAGGGTGGTAGCTTTGGGAGACCACTGTCTCAGCTCTGCCAGTAACCAACAAGTATGATCAATGCTATCTCACTATTATGTCCCAGTCTAAACCCTGTCCAAAAAGGGACCAGATAATCCGTTTCTTCTGAAGCCACAGCCTGATTACTCTTTCCCTAAAACCTGATGAAAAATGTTAAGGGTTGTCAGGGCGAGCAATGAAAATTGTCCATGGCTATTGGGTTATTCAAGACAGGCAGGAGCATCCTCTCTGATAAGGAGGCTATCCTACTGTTCATTCTCATATTGTTCTCTACAGCAGTGGCTTCCAACCTGTTGGGCACCAGGGACCGGTTCCATGGAGAGAGGTTTTTCTGCTGCCTGAAGGGTATGTGGTTTCGTATGATGCCTGCATCCAGAGGATGCGGCTTTACTTGTTTGCATGGCCCGCTTGTTGGCATGCCACAGACTGGTGCCTGTCCATGGACCAGAGGTTGGGGCCCTCTGCTCCACAGAATCCAAGCCATTGGATAACTAGAATATTCCTCAAAACAGCCTTACAAGTGATTCTATAGCTCTTCCTTCTCCAATAAGGACTGAGTCGCTTTTGGCCAGGGCCACAAGCTGCTTGTCTGAGGACACAATAAAATGAGAGAAATAGCTCCATTTCATTCCTCTTATCACCACCATATAATCCTTAATATAGGCTTTCTTTTTAATCACTGGCTTTCTCTAATGGAATTCTAGGTGTCCTTCAAATGTTTCATCTTCCTGGAGCTCCTTGGAAACCCAAGAAGCAGTCCAAACATTGCCCAAGTGACTAGTGGAGTCCAAACAGAACAGTCTGTAAATCTGCTGCCATATCCCCCACCACACTAGGCTAAAAATGCACTGGACTGCAAGCTTCACCATGCTGGCTTGGTCTGTAAAGCTTGCTGTGTTGGTCTCTGCATCAGCTTCTCATCTACCATTTGCTGCTCCTCAGCCTCTGCTCACATGAGTTACAGTCCACTTCCAAATGGCTAGGATCAGATTTTCCAGCACTCCCTACGCTTCCACTGCTCTTTCTCTTTTTATTCTGCCACCCTCCAAACCTCCAACAAAATTCACAATTGCAAACCCTCCACAAACATTCAACACTTTTGGACGCCCTCTGGTGAGGGGATTTTGAGGAGTGGCAAAAATAGCAATGGGGAAAGGATCTCAGTGTCTTCTACTTAAAATAGCGTAAATAAATTTGTTTTTAGGTGTGTTAGAAGGTTGAGAGTTCAGAACATGAAATCTGGTAAGGAATTAATATAAATGCAAGTAAACAGGCCTGCTTAAACATTCCCTGAGTTGAAATACAATATGCAAGGTGAATCTACAGATTGAATCTTATATTGAATCTTGTGCTTATATGTGGGTTGTAGGTAAGCAGAAGCAGGCATTTATTTATAGAAGCCTTAAGAATTTCCTAGAGATGGAAACAAAGATACACTTAAATTGGAGGGATTCTGCATATACCGAGGCTATTATAAAAGAGTTTCTGGTGACATGCATCAGCGCCCTCTTCCCTTTCTATCCAACATGTGGCAACCTGCCCCTCTCACGTGCTTTAAGGAGAACGACAAGTTCTTGTGCAAAACGGTCTTGTTCTGCCTGGTCCTGAATATCATGCGGATCTTCTTCTGAAAGCTGTCCCAACTTCTAGTGCATGAAATGTAGCCCAGCAAGCACCAGTCTTCAAAAATCAAAGAAAAAGTAGATAAGAAGACGTCGCCTTTCCTGCTCTCAGTGAAATCCACTTCACATAGTTATTCTCAACATGCCGCCTTTCTCCACCACATTTCAACCTTTTATCTGTCTTTTCACCAGCCTTCAGGAGGCAAAGAAGGAACTAACATTTAGTTGGTTTACCAAACAAGCTTGCCTTATTGTAAAATGAAGAAACAAGTCAGGCACCTCCATGCAGCTAAAATATTTATTTATTTATTGACCACCCAACCTGCAAAACCTGAGTTTAGGCAGCCCACAATGGGTTAGAAACATAAAAACAAAGGAACTAAAAAAAACACAAAATACAACAAACATCTAGAATAACCACGGTTAACCATCACATCTTCCTTACATAGTCTTTCTTTTCTGAACTGGCTCAGTCAAAGCTTTGGCTCAATGCCTAGGATAAGAATCAGGTTGTCAGGCTTTATGGAAAGTTTAATTGAGGCAGGGCCATCTGAATCTTGGGGGAATGCTGTTCCATAGAACAGGTGCTACAAAAGGGAAAGCATACTTCTGAATCTGGCCAGGTTACCTTGTTTTGTAGAAGGAACTAACACATGACTAGTTTGCTGGATCTCATGGGGCAATTTGAGTTAATGGGAAACAGATGGTCCCACAAGTAAGCTGGCTCTAGGCCATTTAGTGCTTTATAGACAATAGTCGGTATCTTGAATTCTACCTGGAAACTTACTGTAAGCCAAAGTAGTAGTGTTACATGAATGTAACAAAGTGCATCAATAGCTGACCAGTTGTAGCTTCTAGGTGCTCTTCAAGGGCAGTCCCTTGCATACTGCATTCCTACAGTCTAACTGAGAGGTGACCAAGTCATCAATGACTGCGAGTTGGAACCCCCAAAACCAGCAATAGGCACAATTAGCACATAAGATATCCCTATGAAAATAAATTCTTGCCCACAGCTGCCATTCGTGTTTAACAGGAATTGAGAGTCCAATAAGACCCCCAAGAGCATTTAGAGGGAACTTCTTTCACTGATGGGTGAAGGATGAGCTTCTGAGATTTTTTCTGTAGCAGGGGATTGATTCGAAAGAGATTTGGTTGGAGAGAAAGTTTAGAGGGGGAAAAAAGGGGGGGGGAACCCTGACTATTTCCCACAATAATTGCCATATGGAAAACTTTACGCTACTATAAAACTTTTTTGTTTAGTTAAAATACACTACTGAATAACATCACTTTAAAAATAGTATATCTCATATCTTTATCCCGCTCCTTGACCAGCCCATAATTTGCATTATTCCAGAAAGGTACAGGAAAAGAAAGCAAATATTTGAACAATGCTGTTTAGAGCTAGATTAAATAAAATCTCCCTCAAGATGAGCTCAGTTCCTATGGTAGTTATATCCATAATTTTCTCAGAAACAATAATGAAGTGGTTTGTCACTCTAAATTCTCCGCGTTATAATTTTAAAAAGAATAAAGAATTAAAATGTCATGTTACTTTCATGTTAATACATATTTTATCATTATATCCATACAGCAAACAATAGTTGAACCAGCTACAATTAGACAGATAGGGCCAAAATGAATCAGAGAAACCATTTCAGCAGAATATTCCAGAAAGAGAGCTCTTTCAAAATTAAAGTATTAAAAATATTGTTAATGCTACACTGAGAGTCTCTTTGGATTGAATATAAATGGAACTAGATGAAAAAATAAGTAATTTAAACTATAAACGTATCCTAGTATGTGGGAAAGTTTTTCAATTACAAAACAACATAATTAAAGTCAGGGAAAAAATTCATGGAAAAAAGTCATCACTAAAATTCAATCTTTTTTCTGCAACCTTCAGGGTTGGGTTTTCTTTTTTTTCTTTTTCTTTTTTGGATAGCATTCCTCCAAATGACGTTTTGCTTAATACAAGTCCAATCATTTGTAATAAAACCAACATTATTTCAGTTAATCTTCCCCCACCCCCGCCAAAAAAAGAATTATGTACATCCAAGTCAGCAGTGGACAATCGATTACCAAACCAGATTAATATATGATCAATTATAAGTCACTCAATCCTATATTGCTATTTACTGTATTTTTAAACTGAAGAGTCATCCTGAAAATGATATTATATTCCTTTTGTTTCTAAAATACATACCTTGTTCTTATACACTTTATGTCACTAAACTATATCACTACATTTAGAAAAAAAAGATGAATTGGACGTTCCAATTAACATATGATTCTTTAGGAAGTGAAGTGGAAATACTTTAGCATCATTAACGACAGTACTTATACACAAGACAAGCAAGCACTGAAACAAAGTGTAAAATCTGATTCTAAAACTTTAAGAGTTGTTGTCTAAACAGAAATTACTGTGCTATGTCTTCATACCAACCATATAACTCTTCCTGGGTTTTTTTAATCAGTGAGAGACCTGATGAAGGCAGTTCTAAATGTGTTCATTCTACAGAGCACAATTAAAATCTACTTTAGCTTTCACCAAAGTGATAGATTTCTTCCTTCCCTTTAGAGGCAATTTAGGGGGGAAAGCCGACCTGTGTAGGCAAGGTTATGGTTATACTAGTAGGAAACTGTTACTGCAGTTATTCTTCCCGTATTGCAAGAAATGGCTTCCCTTTTCTAGATGCAACTATAATACCAGAAACTGACTTGTATGAGGTGCATCCTTTCACTGAATGTATAGGTCTAAGGACATTAATGAAAAGTATGAGGTGCAAAAGGCATTTTTCCCCAATGGATGGCATTTTTTTTTCCTTTTAGATATCAATGTTATATTATAAATCACATCTGAAATTTTCCTGTCCCCAAATTAGCTTAGTATGGCCTGGTGAAGGTCACACCTGAAATGGGATAGGCGCTAAGCAATGTCAATGAGTCACTGCAGATTATGTCTTAACCCAGGCTATTAGTTTGCTTGCTTGCATATTGTCACATATGTATAGCTATCCATCTCATTGAATACACTGGACATTGTGCACAATAAAAAAATCCAAATACTGATGATAGTTGTTGGTGATGCACTGTTGATAATATCTAGTTGGGTAATGAAATGTCTGTATAAAATGATCAAGCTAAGAGAGCAACAAGGATCCCACAATCCAAATACAACTGCTTTAAAAGTAAAAAAAAAAAAAGTGCACTAAGTTTTGGGGAGAGCCTAGCCCAGGTACAGCAGATTTATATAGGGCAAATGGACTGGGTGGGGGGCAGAAGTAATATCCCTGATTCATTTTCTCTTATTGTGTAGGGATTATAAATGATTAGTTATTTTGAGTGCTTTTGAGAAACTTCAGAAAGTTGCATTGTCGTATGTGGTGTTTCAGTGATTCATTGAGCTCATATTCTTAAATTAAAAAAAGCTTGAGGATGAATGGAGAAATCTATATGTTAATCAATAAATCACTGAACTGAGACTGGATTCCAAAGGAGGAGTTGTGATTGTTGTCCAAACTCTCATCTGAAGAATATCATTTTTTTTTCATCAATCAGGCTGAACTCTAACAGCCAAATATTAAGTATTTTTCACATATTTGATATTAGCTTGATTAGGCTACAGGGGACAAGAACCATCATTTTAATTCAACCTGTTGCACACTTATTCTGTGCAAGTCAATTCAATACAGCCAAACTGAAATCCAAAAAGTCAAATTTCCATCTGGAAATTCATTCAGGCATCATCCCAGCTAATTAGAAATAAAGAGTCAGAAAAAGCTGTAATTTTCTAAGAACAGAGTTTGAAAATTACTGGTCTAAGAAAGGAATAATTAGCAAAATATCAGCACTGTTCGATTTGTATTATATAAGATTACACAATACATAAAAGCTCTCTCAGCTGGTAGCAAAAATTTAGCAATTTGCTTCATTAATTCATTTTGTGGATAGCAACACATTTAGTGATATTTTAAAAAGGGAACAGATTTCTGGTGAAAAACTAAAATATTATGCTGACAGAACATAACAAAGCAATTATATTTTTACATGAAAAATGTATCTGCTAAGAGATAAAGGCTAAAACAAATGTGCCTAAGGACAGCCCTGTTGGATCAGGTCAGGGCCCATTTTGAACTGGCATTTTGCTTTTCATTGGGGCCAACCAGCAGCGTTAAGGTTGCTTCAGGGGTGGGATTCTACCTGTTCTGCCCACCTCTGTAGAACCGGTAGTTCTGAAGAGCAGCAGACATAGAACCGGTTCTATGTCTGCTGGCTCACCCACCTGCCCAGGCTCTTACCTGACCTTTATTTCCTGCTTTTTCAACCATAGCTACTTTGCGCGACACAGCTGTGGTTGAAAAAGCAGGAAAAAAGGGCTTTTCCAACCGCTGTGCACTTGCACGCAGCACTGCTCAACTGTCCGGGAAGCTCAGCAGGTTGTAAATTGCACTCATGAGACTCACGCGTATGTGCGCACAACGCAGAGCAACAGAACCGGTAGTTATACCGGTCGGATCTCATCGCTGGGTTGCTTGCAAGAAGGCAAGGGAGACAAACACTCTTCTCAATCCTGAACACTGAATCTTTGAGCCAATTAAACCTGTGATAGACCTATATTCTCCCTGACTTTATTCAATCTCCTTTCAAAGGCAATCAAGACAATAGCTATCACTTCACATTGTAATGAATATTGCAAATTAATATTTTGCTTGCTTTTGTCTGTTTTAAAACTTTTCCTAATAAACATCATTGGACAGTTACCAGCCCTAAATTTTTGAGAAAGAAAATATCTCATTACTTTCTCATCACTTCCTCTGCATTATGCATGGTTTTATACATTTTAATTATCCCCTCCTCACTCCTTGCCTTTTTCCAAAGCTAAAGAGTCCCAAATGTTCTGGCCTGTACTCACAGGAATATTGTTTGGAGCCTCTGATCATTTTAGTGATCTTTTATGCTTATTGCCATAACAAAGATTTGATTGAATTTGTTGTCCTCTTCTACAATTTTTCAACTCTATTACAATATATACACAAATCTTTGGTCAAATTTTAGATTTTGACCTAAAATTTCCCAGGATTCCTTTTTAAAAACTTGTCACATTAGCTACTTTTCAGGACACTGGGACTAAACCTGAATACTGTACCCTTTACATATTATTGCTTGAATATTAATAATTGCTAGCAATAATAATTGCTAGAATTTCACACTTTTATGAATTTGGGGATGGATGCCCCAATTTATTATTATAGTTTTTCAAGATATGCTTTCTGTTATTTCAGTTTCCTTTCTCTCATAAGGAAAATCAGACCCGGTCCAAATATCTATCTTGTATCTTGTATAGTGGGGAAGATTTAAAGTCAAATGCAGAATTCAAAGAATTCATTAAGTTTTTCAACAAATTTCCCAATTTGAACTACAATTCCAATGTCCATCCCCCTTCAACATTTCTTTCACTCCTTTGTCCATTTCTTGAAGTGAGATTTCTTTTCTTTCACAGCTTCCTTAACACTATTAGAAAGCCATGCCAGCCTCATCCCTGACTTAACTAAGCTTTTCTTATATCCTAACTGAACATCAATTATTGTAATAACCTCCAGGCATTATGAGGAGAATTGGCATTTTGCTATTTCCTTTCAGCATAAAAAAAAAAAAAAAAAAGCAGGCCTGGTGGTTTTTAGGAATATCCCTTTTGCTTAAATTACTATATTGAGCTCAGCTGGTAGTTTACATCTCATACCAGATCTCATTCACTCCATGGGATTAAGTATAGAGTTACTTCTCCATAGTCAGTTCTTCCAAAACTGTTCAGAATAGGCATCTGTTGCTAATCATGAGATAGTTAAAATGAAGAAAGTTGTCATGATGTCAGGCACAAATATTTAAGGAGTGGAATTGGCATTGCGATGCATGTTTTGTGATTTGTCCACCCACCCACTGTGACACATATGGCTCTAAACACAGTCATTTATGATATCTAGTAATTTGGTTTCTTTTGCTTTAATCAGAATAAATTTGAACATATCCAGACTATGTGACAACATTGCAACGATCTCTCTTTTGTATGCCTTTCTCTTTTTGTATGCCTTCCTGATTTGACCCATTATTTCAAAAGGGAGATTCCATACTTTATTTCAAAATTTCTTGGATGTAGGAAGCAGTATAAAGTACTGTGGATTAAATAAATTCCAGTAAAATGTAGAACTGATAATCACTGCTGTGTTGATCTCTGAGATTATTTTCTACAAAGCACTTTTATCCTATTGAGCCAAATTAAAACAGTATTGGATGGAATACAGTCTACAATTTGTTAAGCAACAGCTTCATTATTTCTCTCAGAGCTGTTAAATTTTTATTGAATATGCAATCATGGCAAATATAGATTTAAAATAGGTGGATCTGTTGCGGTTACAATTTGGTTCTGATACACTGTCCCAGTGTAGCAAACACTGATTTGCACAGAAAATAAAACATGTGGTAGAGATGTTGCAGGACTGCAACTTTCCAACAACCACTGAGGAGGTAAAATGACTGATTCTGCACTTATTTAAAGCAATCCTTTGCAAGCAAGTAGTTATATATCACAGGAGAGTTCCAATTTAACTTTCTTTCTTTCCCTTTTTTGTAGGTACACAATAAAGAACAGTCTCAATAAATTATCTTCTACCTTCACAGTTATATAATAGTTATAAACAGTTTATCATATGACCACAGCTTACGGAGAATACACTGTGTCAAATTTTCTGGCCAAGAAAACATGGCATTCAACTTGCTCCTAGAAAAAACTTCTATGTTATTTTATAGCACAGTCCTATGCCTACTCAGAAGTCCCGCCATGTTCAATTTTGTTCACTTCCAGAAATACAACAGGACTAAGTTCAAATTATTATTAGGCACATTCAAATGGCTCAGTGCTACAAAAAGAAATATGTCTGGATAACTGCAATGCCAATGTCCCAAAGTTAGCAATGCTATATTAGATGCTGCAGAAACTTGGGGACAGAGGGACAGATGGTAATAACTGCAACTATTTAGTTAATTTACTTAATCAGCTTGTAAATAAAAATGGTGCAAACATGCAGGGATTTCTAGATGGCACAAATATTTGGCACTTGTCTACTCGCTATTATGAGAATCCGCTCCTATTTCAGAGCAAAAAGTAATTTAGCTCAGCAAAAAGATTCCCCAATGCACAACCCTGGCATGTTATTTTTGTTCTTCTTTTAAGAGTTCAGCACTATATGGCAAGCTACAGGGGTGCCTCTACCACTACAGTCTCTTAGCACTCAATAAACCTGTTGTGTCTTGGCCCAGAGGAGGCCACTGACTTGAAAACTCCTCAGAGTAAGCACTGAGTCTGCCTGGATACTTTCAGTGAAACAGTCTTAATGTCTTACAACTGCTCCAGAATTTATATCCTCAATACCTAGGGAGATCTTTCTCCTTTCCAATTTCAGTAAAACTTGCAGTGCTTGGTCAGTTGTGTGAGGGAAAACAATCAGCTCTGAATGATCAATTCATTGTTTCCATTATCTCTCTCTCTTTTTTTTCCCCTGTCTCGATCTCTCTCTCTTTCCAAGCTACATCTCAAATTGGGCTTGGTTATTGAGTCTTTTTTTTAAAAGAGAAGTAGCATGGATGGGATCAGTTTTCCTTATGACTATTCTGTGGCCTCTCGGGCAACAGGAAAATAAAACCTTACCAGAGTCACAGCTTGAGCACAGCCATTCAGAGGTTTGTCTTAAGTGCATGTTTTTCTTAAAGGCTTTCTATTTATATAACAAATCAAATCTTTACATTCAATTTAAAACCCGTGGATTTTCAGATTTACATTAGGTGCTAAAATTCTTACCGGCCCTGAAAGAAGTTATTCTAAAGTAAAACTAACTTCGTTATGCAAGTCATTGTCAGAAGATCCACTCTCTTTTCCAAGAGAGCGCAGAAAGGAAGAGTGAAAGTCTAATATTTGTATTCTTTACCCTGCCCTAAAACTGAGTTCTTACTCCAAGGAAGGGGGAAACCTAGCCACAGATTAAGAATACAAGGACAGTATTTTCATTTTGTATTCTGATAAGAATTGATAAAATGTACTCTTATCAATTGGGTAATGCAATGAGAATACAGGTTTTTTTTAATTTTTGTGTTTTATCAGTGTTTTGTTTTGACACTCTGAGAAGGCAATAAAAGCAAAGAATTAATGCTGTTTCACTGCTCTTACCGCCACGAACTACTCCTCAATGGTGCCATAAGTCATGTCCAGTTGGAGTCATCCTTCATCTTCCTACAGCGGCAACCCTTTTCAAAACCCATGATTTCACATGAACTTTTGCAAAACAGTAGGCAAGAAGCCTGAATTACAAATGCGCATAATAAGTATGTATAATTGCAATAGAATGGTATAATAGTTGGTAAATTCCTCCTCGGGATGAGCTTCAGCATAGACCATCCTAAAACTGTGCTGTATGTTAGCCAAAGCTGGGGAAACATCTGTAGCCAGCAGCTGCCAAAGCGATATGCAAATTTTGTTCTACATTTATTGTACATTACCATGTCTTGCTCTATTGTCTTGCCTGTATTTTCTGCCTATATTAAGTTTTACATTTAACATTATTTTTGGTATTTGCTTTACTTAATAAATCCTTTTGGCTTCTCTCTCATTTGCGTGTTCATTGCATTTGAAATCTACAAACTTCCTGCCCACATTTTAATGTGGCAAAACAATGACAGAAAGCCAAACACAATATTAAAAGAAAACCAGAAGCACCTTGATCTGGAAAAGGAGAGGAATATTCATATTTAAAAAATGAAAAAAATGGAAGAATTCTTGGCCAGTTCTGATTTTTCAATCATTTTATTCAATAGCCTAATACAAGCATATCTATTTCAGACAGTGAACCCGTTAAACAAAGAGAGGTTTGATGTTATTATCTCATTCTACTGCACCAAAGGGAGTCGGAAGTCAACATCTTTCTTTTTTCCCTTTTCCCTTCTCTTTTTCCCCTCTTATTTTCCTAATGTTTTCTTTGTATTTTTTATATTTCATATTATAAAACTAATTAAAAGTAGATAAAGAGAACTGATGAGGAAGTGCTCTCCTCCTAGGCTCAGACAAAGAGTGAATGGAAATTAACCTGCATGATTATTGATGACATATCATTTTGCCTATATCTCATCAACTGTGTTTGACTACTCCATATGCTTATCACACACAAGGTATACAAGTCAGAACTGCAAAATAAAATTCTGTAGAGCGGTGGCCAGTTCAGATACAGAGAAGAAGCTGCTTGAAATGGCCTGGGCAAAAACAAGCCTCAAGGGGAGCATGGATGAGAAACATTCAAGTCAACTGGAGGCCGCAAAAGATAAGGGGCTGGCTCTAGGTCCTTCTCCCAGCCCTAGAGCATGTAGGGTATGTAGGGCTCTGGGTAGAGGAGATCTGGAGGGCTTTGAACATAATAAGCGCACTCCATTGAAGAGCCAGAAGGTCTCTGTTGGGGGAAACTGCTCCATTTGCTAGAACTCTGTGCATTTGCCTCCTGAACATGATGCCTGAGAAAGGTTTTCTTCTTAGAACCCAGACAGCTGATAATCCACATTTGGACTCCTGAAGTTTTAGACCATGGCCTCTGTGTGTTTCTGTGCACATTCCCCACCAACACACCCACCCCAGGCTACTTTGGACTCTGACTATTTGGAGCTCATTACATGTGGACTATCTAGGGATTTGGTGCTTTGCTGCTCTGTATGTTTCCACACAGGCCCTATCTACCACCGCTTGTATTTATTAAATCCTAAGTAAAGCTTCTTGTAATTCTCATCATTGTATGTCTGACCTGGGACAGGACAAATATTCATTTTCTGATTAAAATATTCCCTATTAGACTATTCCAATCAATATTTGGACAAGATAAATCCTAAATCTGCAAATGGAAATTGAGTTTAATTAAAATCCAGTTACTTAACACCCAAGTTAATCCAAAATGCAAAGATGAAATTGGGTGAAATACATATTAGAAAAGATGATTTATCAATGCTAGTATTGTAGTTTAACTCTTGGTTAATGCCATTTCCTCAATTTGTATATTATAACTGAGATATCATAGATAGTGCTTCCATCAAAGAAGTTGGTAGTCTCATAAGAAAAAGCATGCCTAATCTAGCAATCAATGATATAAAGTAAAAATGTATTACAAGTTTATAAGTTATTCTTCAATATAAATGAAAAAAATACTGCTAAAAATACTGATAGATGGGAGAAGCAGAAAAAAGTGTACTTTAAAAAATAAATATTCTGATAGATAAAATTCCAACATATATATGCAGTTTGCTCTGTGTGAAAATATTGAATAAGGATGTATTCAGGGTTAATACAGGATCAAAAATAAGAAACATGATCAAAGTGTTAAATTATATTCAAAACTGTGAACTGGAATTCTTTCACTAATATGTAAAGTGGCTGGAAAAAATATTTAGCACCCCAGACGCTTTAGACACTTTGCAAGAAATCATTTAAGTGGCTTCATTTACAAGCCTTTGGAATATTTTGTCAAAGCTTCTTTTGAAGATAACTCTCTAATTCAGGGGTCGCCAACCTTTTGGATCTCAGGGACCACCAAACTCATACTTTTAAATCCCGAGGACCACTAATATGATTTTTTTTAAAAAGCTAATATATTTAATATATATATGGCATTCAGCTTTGTTCGGGTATTTTCCCACGTCATAGTAGTTGTGCTTTTAAAGTTGTGGCGACGTTTCGGCAGAATCTCATCTGCCATCATCAGGCTTCTGTATAGTGTTCATCTGTGAGTCAGGCTTTTACAGTGGTTTCAGATTTGAATTTGGGGCAGCCTATTGTTGTGCCAGAATGGTTTTTTCTTCATCCTGATTGGTTGAGAGTCTTGGTCTGTGTTTATTGGTTCTGCTTGATTGGTGTTTCTAATATCTTCTGTCTGTTTTTTTGGCTCTTTTTGTATCTTGATTGGCTGGCAACATTGTGTTACTTTATTGGAGGCCTTTAGTGCAGCTTGGCTCCGGGTAAATGGACAGCTATCATTAGTTAGGAAGCTAGGTTTCATCACATTCGTGATTTTTAAAGCTAATATATTTAATATAATTTTTAACGACCCAGGAGATATATATTATATAGATCCAGGATATATATATAAATATATATATAGCCCATTATACCAATATCAACTCCATCAACCAATCAAGAGGCTTTGCAGCACAGCCAACCAGCCACACACCATCCCCACCACTTGTATATATAGAGATGGCAGCTCCGGCACACTGCTTGCACTGGCACTGAAGTCCAAGCACCAGCCTGAAGATTCAGGCTCTGTCTTCAGATCTGTGCTTCTCAGAGGAGAAAACCGAAACCAAAGATCCACATACAAATACCCGAGAACCTCAGAAAACACTATATATATGACAGAATATATTAGACACACCAATCAAGCAGAATACAGCAAACGAGACCAATAAACACAGATCAAGACTCCCAACCAATCAGGATGAAGAAAATACATTCTGGCACAGCAATAGGCTGCCCCAAATTCAAATCTGAAACCACAAAGTCACTCACAGACGGACACACACACAGCCTGATGATGGCAGATGAGATAGCTGAAAGATGCTACAACTTAAAAGTTTAACTACAATGACGGGGAAAATCCAAACTAACATTCCAGGCTGGAAGCCTGCCCCCCACCTGGCACCTTCCAAAGAGACAGATGAGCAGGCGGGGTGTATGTGTGGGTCTCTGAGCTGAGAGGCTTTGGGGCAACTGCCGCTAGGAGAAGCAGAGGCAGAAAGGGGGCTTTGCTCTCCTTGGGGGGCAGTGCCCCTTGGTTGCCACTCCAGGGGCTTCTCAGCAGGCATCTGCCTGCAGAAGGACTGCCACTCTTGGTGATTAATTGGGGGAGGGGAGGGGGAGAAAGTGGGAGCTCCTTTCAGATCCCAGGTGGAGGATTCAGAGGCTCAGATCTGCAGCCGAGGAAAAGCGGGGGGAGGGCTCTTCCAGTGTCACCTGGAGTCAGGCAAGGAAAAGTGTCCCTGCAGGCACTTCGCTCACTTTAGCACTTTGCTGCCAAACCCAGCCACAGCCAGTGATTATTTGGGGGTGGGGGGGGGAGGAGAAAGCATCTCTCGCATTACCAGGGGAGGAAAGGAGACGAAACAAAGCTCACTCTTTCACTGAGACCTACAAAACGCCAATCTACCGTGTTCCAGGAGTTCTTCAAAATCATCAAACGCTCCCACTTGCAGTTCCCGTGCCTCCCGGCTCAGGTCCCTGAGATGCACGCTCCCACACACGGTAGCGGCGGCAACAACAGTCCCCTCCCCCAGCGCCCGCTGTCAGCTCTCCCCATTAGTTCTCTAGCTTTGAATTGCTCCCGGCTCTCTCTCTTTCCTCCCCCCCCCCCATGTGCAGGCAGGAAAGGAAAAGGAGACGGAGCCATGCGCAGCTTTCCGCTTTTCCAGGCCTTGCTGCCTCTCCCAACATCGAAGCCTTGGAAACGCAGGGAAAGCTGCCACAGCGGTAGCGCCCTGAGTTGCTTGCTTCTCCACTACTGCCTCCTCCTCCTCCAGCACCCCTTCCTTCTCTGGGTAGGGCGATTCTTAACTAATTGAGCATGCTAAGGCAACTCAGGGTGCTACCGCTGTGGCGGCTTTGCCTGCATTTCCGAGGCTTCGATGTTGGGAGAGGCAGCAAGGGCTGGAAAAGGGGAGAGCTGTGCACGGCTCCGTCTCCCTTTCCTTTCCTGCCTGCACGTGGGGAGGAAAGAGAGGGAGACAGGAGCAATTCAAAGCTAGAGAACTAATGGGGAAGAGCTGACAGCAGGCGCTGGGGGAGGGGACTGCTGTTGCTGCCGGCGCCAGCTGATTGGCACGTGCATCTCAGGGACCTGACTCCGGGGTCCCTCGGAGAGCCGGGAGGCACAAGAACTGCGCGGCCCAGATTAATTGCTTTTGGGGGCCATTTCTTCTGCGGCCCACCAAAATTTTCCCATGGCCCACTAGTGGGCCGCGGCCCACCGGTTGGCTACCGCTGCTCTAATTTGAGTTGTAGCTAAAATGTACTTCTCAACACTATAAGATCTGATTTGTGAGAAGTATTTTAAGTGAAATACCATCTTGAAATAAGATGTGAGGTTTATATTGGAATGAATTATATGAACCACTGAAGTTCAGTAGCCTGAATTGCCTTTTTAAAGCTAATGGTTAAGTTCCCCAATCAGTCATCTCAATAATAGCCTGGATTAGGATGACAAGTTCAATCTAACAGTATGGTTTAGTATGATATATAAATGTCCCTAATGTTTTAGCTACATAACAAATTATTATTATTATTTTCTTCTGTTCAAATGTGTCTGATTCTCGAAAACTGCCTGGACTTCGCAAGGTTTTTCAAAAGCGGTTTGCAACTGCCTCCTTCCTAGGGCTAAGAAAGAGTGGGGGCAGTGTAGACTAGTCTCCTTGTGGTGAACCCTGGGCAACATGTCTTTGTTACAACTAAATAGTCTATACCAGGGGTCTCCAACCTGATCAACTTTAAGACTTGTGGACTTCAACTCCCAGAATTCCTCAGTCAGACAATTCTGGGAGTTGAAGTCCAGAAGTCTTAAAGTTGCCAAGATTGGAGACCCCTGGTATATACATTCTGGGTTGCTTGACCTCACAAGGATCTCCCAGCAAGAAGTAGCACAAGTACTCAAAATACAAACAACAGTTATTGTTATATTCTGTACGCCATATTCAATACATACATACATAAATACATGCATGCATGGCTAAGAGTGACTGGCCCAAAAGCATCCAACAGACTTTCATGTCTCAGGTGGGACTTGAATTCACAATCTCTTGGTTTCTAGTCTTAACCCCAATACCAAACTGGCCCTCAACATATTAGTACCATTAATTAAATGTATAATTTGAATGGATATATCAACAAAATATGCTAAACTAATACGTGGTTGGCTTTTTCTGACCAATGTATAATGCAAACCCAATCAATGTTGTTGATGTGCTATTCAAAAGTATTATGTGAACCCAAGCAATAATTATTATAATTGCTGTAGTGGCTAAGGCCTCAGGCAGAGACCAGGAGACTTAAGAGTACTAGTCCCGCTTTAGGCCTAAAGTCAGCTAGGTAACTTTAGGCCAGTCACTTTCCCTCAGGCCTGGGAAGGAGGCAGTGGCAAACCATTTCTGAAATACCTTGCCAAGAAAACTGAACAGACTTGTCCAGTCACCAGGGGTCAAAAAATGACTCAAGGCGCAAAACAAAGATAAATTTATTTAGGGCTAAATCACTAAAAACTGTAGTAAATAAGTTTAATCTTTCCTCTTGTCACATTCATTCTTTGAATAAACAGTGTAAAACCACAGGACAGTTACTCAAGTAGAGCATCTGTCTTCACTGATTTCAAAGAAAGGCCATGCACAGTCATACCACCCGGAAATCCCTGGGTTGCAGCCTAGATGGGAAAGTTAAGTCCTTCGTGTCTATCTATCCATCCATCCACCCCATTTTGGAAACAAAGCATTTCTCTATGTTGCCAAGAAAATAACTTGGACATAGCCATGAAAACATCAAAACAAGTTCACCCGGAAGAAAATGTTACTGAAAATTATTTCATTAGTATTGGTTTTAAAGATTTGGTTACAAAGATTTTATGAAAAACTGACATGCCTGGACAGATCTGAAAATTCTTAAAATTTAGCTTCATAGTTAGATCATAGTTAGATCATAGTTAGATCTGGACAGATCTGAAAATTCTAAAATTTAGCTTCATAGTTACAAAAATTATTTACAAATGTTTTATAGAAATGGAAGCCATTTTCTTTTCCAGGAATATATATAACAGGCTTCTAATTACACCCTGCCTTGCCTTTGAGGTCATTCTAAAGATGTTTGAAAAGTTTTTTGCTTTGGACATTTAGAGCCTAGATCACACTGTTGGCTGCTGCGCTAAAGGCACATCTGCAGAAATCAATCTGAAGAATTACCAACTCCAATCTTTTAAATGACTCCTCCCCTAGCCCCTGCAACAAATAAGGCTCTGGTTGCTGGTTCAGAGTAGGAGCCCGAATATCTGTGTTTTTTCTGTTCCCATTGCCTCCAAGCAAATGTACCTTGTCTCTCCATGTTAAGTTGTCATCATCTTGATCTGGTTCACATGCACTGCTAAACAATCACAATTGACCATTAAATTCGTGTAATGCAGTGAACCAAAACCAAGGCAGTTATTTTATATCCTGCCTGTTTACTGTTTGTATAACAGCTCAAGGCAGTGAACATATCTAATATTCCTTCGTCTGCCTATTTTCCCCAAACATCAATCTGTGAGGTGAGTTGGACTGAGAGAGTGATTGGCCCAATGTCACCCAATCAACTTTCATGCCTCAGACAGACAACTCAATCTCCCAGACAACTCTTCTAGCCTGGTCCCTTAACCATTAGACCAGGGGTGTCAAACTTACGTCAGCACGATGGTGTCATGTGACGTACTGGGACTTTTTTCCCCTTTGCTAAACTGGGCATGGGTTTGGCCAGTGTGTGACACATCCGCCCCGGAGAAGTTTGACAGCCCTGCATAAGACTAAATTGGCAGTCTTATCATTTAGGTAGGCTGACAACATAAAGAAATAGGTGGATGTTTCTGATTAACAGGCTTATAAACCTTTTATGCTTGTATTTTTTTCCCAACTTAATGAGAATATAACCAGAATCCTGCCTAATGTGTGTCTAAAGTCAAATAGGTAAAACTATATAACAGTTTTTCTGGTTTTTTTTTAACCTGTTGCCTTTGAAATAACTCTTCCAAAGGAGGTTTGGTGGTTGAATGCTTTATTTCTCTACCATTGGTTTCTCTGTATTGGATAGGTACAGAATTTCAGCTGCCATACAGCTCTTCAAGCCGTTCATCTGTTCATGGCAGAGTGGAATTTGGTAAGAGAGAGAGATCCATCTCTTTGCTTGGATGGAAGCCAAAAGGCAAACATCCTACTCAGCATTTCGGAAACCTCAAAACTCCTCCTTTTCTGCAGCTGAGGCAAGGAGATTTGGGGGTTGGAGAAAAAAGGGACATTAGAAAACACGACATCCTTTTCTGTATTCCAGTCTTCTCTTGCAGTTTGCTGGAAGAGCTGTCTTTCCTCCACGCAGATTTCAGAATTTAGATACAAAAACTGGAAGGTTTCGCAAGCAGAAAGGGTTATTTCCTTCCTCCTGCCTGCAGCCTCTGCATAGCAGAGAAGTAAGTGGTAGCTGCCCTCTGAGGTTGAAGCAGAGTGTGCAGTTTGGCCCTGACAAAACAGCTTTCATTTGCTAAGAAAGATGGGATGACTCAAGCACATAAATAATATCTCTGAGATTAAAAACCCAGGCCTTCCTGTCAAACATGAGAAATAAAGAAAAAAATCCAGCTGCTTCTGTACTGCTGTGACCAAGGAGACAACTATCATAGAACATTCTTAATCATGAAGGATTCTCTATCTGTGATATGACTGATAATTTTATTGAACATTACATGGATAGCAAAAAGGCAATAATGTCCTCACATCTTTTTTTTTAAATTACTTGAGGAATTGGGAAGAAAAAGCTTATTTGTTCTTTATTTGAATGATTGAAGCACCAGGTCAAATATCCTTCAAACACCGGGTAGTCTGCTTGTATAGCTACTGCCAAGTGTGAGAACAGAAATCTTAATCCCAGCAAATCATCACCTCTTCGTATTACTGACCTGAACATACCCCAGCTATTTTTAGATTGTGAAGTCTTGGAATCAGAAAATGGCTTTCACTTGGCATAAGCAAATGTTTCCTCATCACTGGATGAAAACAATGTTAAAAATCCTCAATGTAACGCTCACTACTCATTTTTAGCATAGGGAATCTTATGGTTTTTAAATCCCCACTCTCACTCCAAAACTACAAAACGTACCAACTGCAGGTTAGCATCAGAATCCAATAGCAATTCACATGCTCCCTTGGTGCCCTATTTTCATGAACAATGCTAATGGGCAGATTTACATTGGTAGAGTGTGCCTTCTCTGCAAAGTTTAATTTTACTCTCTCTCCTTTCTCATTTGTTTGCTTGCCTGCCAGCTATTAATATACCAAAGCTATCCAATTCAGTTAGTTGTGTTTCAGTTAATGTTTTTGAGGGTTAGAAACTTTTCAGTGTACTTGCCAGTCTACCTAACCAGCTTTAGGAGAACAATGAAATTCAAGGTGATAAGGAAACTTACAAGGTGGCAGTGAGAACTAACCAGCTTTTCCAAGTGACAAACTTTGGGTGGAACACTAAACAGGTTTCCAGATGCCTTACTTAATTCAAGGAGGATATGACCATATTCCTGAGGTACAATAATAAACCCTGAAAAATAAACATCTGAAATACAGCATTACTCCAACAATGATGCCATTAAAATATGTGTGAATGTCTGTAAGTAATATATATTTGTCACAAAATAGAAAGTAGAAGGGCACTGCTTTTACTCTGCCATAGGAGCGTGATTAATTTGGAAAACAGTTCAAGAACACAAGCAAACAGGGCCCATCCCATACTGTGGGAGAGAAACCAAAAGTGATGAACATTTGTATATGAAATGAAATGAAATACTTTTCCATAGCATAGAAATGATGGCAAAGGGAGAATAGAATCCATGGAGCACCACCAACAGAATGACTGCATTTATTGTAACCAAATCAAGGGGCAATTCCTTGGATAAACTTGTCTGGGCTTGGAAGCTGAGCAGGAGCAAGCCTGCTAGTACTCAGATGGGAGATTACCAAGGAATTTTTGGGTTGCTACCCTAGGACATCCAAAGTCATCCCCAGGGAAAAGCAATGGCAAACCACTTCTATACTTTTGCTAAGAAAACTGCGTTTGAACATGTCTGCAATCTGGAGTTGAACAAAATTCGAAATGACTTTTTTACACGATTGTCATTCCTAAATTAAATATGTGAGGGACGATTTGTTTAGTGAAACTCAAAATACTGCAGCAGAAAGAAAAATCTGAAGGGCTAAGTACAAACAGAAAGGAAGCCTCGCCAATCGCCCAGGAGGAGATCCAGAAGGGGTTGACCTGGAAGAGGCTTCTTATATTGCTAACATCTCACAGCAAGTGGATCATTTACCTTAATTTATATCAGAACTAAACATGGATGGCCCCTGATAAGTACTTGAAAGGGGACCAAACACTGTTGAGATTTTTTTTAAAAACCACCCAAAATTGATGGCAATAGAATGGCACCCATTCTATTGCCATGAAAACTACACGGGTACCATTTGTCAGGAATCAGTTTTGAACAGAGGAAATCTTTACCTTTTTACCAACACCTTAGAAATACCTGGAAGAAGAAATCCACCAGCACAATCCAAATGACCTCACCAGCACAGAGACTAGAACAGAATCCTACAGAATCCATAAGATGGAAGTCACAGATCTCAACAACTCACATTCAGCATCACTGTACGGACTAACATCTTAAGGGGAAATTATTGCAAAATGGCCCAGAAAAATAACATGGCGTATGGTCGGGCTTTTAATTTTTCTTTTCTCTCTGGAACAAATATTTTTAAAAACCCATTATACACACAATTGGAAACATGTTGTCTGATCCATCTGAAAGCAAAGTGGAGAATGGCTTTGTATTTAGCCAGAGTTCTATTATATTTTATACATTAAAGGCTTCCAGGCACATTTGGAAAACAGAGATAAATCATTTCAACTCCGACAAATGTACACTCAGAGATAATTGTAATTTAAAAACTGCAGGCAAATCTTTTTCCTCTGTTTTGAAATTGTAGGCAACTTGAGTTATTATACTTTAGAACAGCTTACAATTGGTTAAGTTTTTAAAACTATTAAGAGTTTTGGAATGCTTAGAATTGTGAAATCTTACTGTATTAAATCAAAACATTTCCTGATTTCACAATTTGGTTTAGATATTTAAAAGTCCCAAACTGTCAGTTTTAGGATGCATTCTGGATTATTCTAACTGTACAGTATTTTTAAATAAACAAATATTCTAAAGTAATGCACTAGACTAGATGTTAATTGATTGTAAGAACACTGGAATAAAGAGACAGAATATTCATTTATTAATATATTAGTAGACAATGTTCTTAAACATTATTAAGTATATGTTTTATGAATGCAAAATGAATTCTTAAAAATGTTCAGTAAAGTTTTTTTTTTATTTTTACTGGACATTCTGGACTGAAAATGTTTTAAAAGAATGGTTAATTATTATATTGAAAATGTAAAGTAATAAAGATGAATGTGACTGCATTTTTAAATTATGCATCCGAAACTTGGAATTTATCACTCTATGAAAAATGATGCAATTATCAACCGGTGATGGAAAGACAACAAAAAAAGATTGTTGGAAAGATAGGTCCCAGATTTATAGTCCTGGATCACCACCAGTTTATGAACTGGCTCTCTATCAATGTAATAGAAAGACTGATCAATATTATTCCATTTAGCCAAGAGTTAATCGTATGCTTAGGGGTAAATAATCATATCTGAATGTAATATCATTTCCCTTTTTTTG
The DNA here is from genome assembly GCF_049901735.1 of Notechis scutatus. Classification (NCBI taxonomy): domain Eukaryota; kingdom Metazoa; phylum Chordata; class Lepidosauria; order Squamata; family Elapidae; genus Notechis; species Notechis scutatus. The sequence continues at coordinate 132,217,885 of NC_142009.1, read as the reverse complement.
TGTGTACACTTTATGACAGCTTTTTTTTAAAAAAATTCTCTACAAAACAAAAAATATAAGAAAAATACAATCCCCCAAAATATGGTTAATAGTACCAAATACCACCAAAAATCAAAATTCTGCATGACAAAGCAAGAAATCAAATTGAAAATCATGTGTAACAAGGCTTGCAGCACTGGTAACCTCAATTAGATCTTAAGAGATGTCCCAGCCCTCACCAACTCTTTGGTTAAAATCTCACACAGATTAGAGTAAATTAATTTTCAATGTGTTTCTTCATGACCCAGATGCGAGTCTTGTTCTCACTTAACTGTAATGTCAGACACAAGGTGCTGACAAGCTCTTGACCTCCAGATTTTGCTCTTTGAGATTGGGTAATTTAAGATCTGCTCTTTATTTAGAGCCAACCAGTGATGGATGCTTTCCCCTTGTTATGATTTGAATAACAACTACCAATACAGGGATATTTCAGGAAAGCAATAATTCACCAGGCAAACAACTAGGATTGAAAAATGTAAAGTAAATATGTAGGAATAAAACATGGTTTGCTCCAACCCTGACCCTGATTCTGTTTACTTTGTAACATGGCTATTTTGTTCTTAAAATATTACACTCCTGGCAAATTATGCGAATGACATTTGTATTTTCCCTTGCCAATGGTCACAGGAACTGACCACCACAGTATATAGCAGTTCTCAGTTGGTGATCAAAATCTCTGTTAGATTTTATATTTTCATTGAAATCAAATTATATTTAAGTTTTGCATAACACAATAGTGAGTGTATCCTTTTGTGCCAGACATGTGACTATGCACAAGGTTTTCTGGTCTTCTCTCACTGAAACACGTCATCAGCACCTAACTTAATAAAATGTTCCGGGACACTTCAGAATCCATTCATCCCATGGTAATAATAAGGAACAGCCCAAGTGTACACTACTGGATAAAAGATCACACATAGCAAAATGTCATATTTTAAAAATCAATACTATTTGGACACACTAGGTATAAAATACTTAAAAGAATTACTCATACTGGCCAGAAGAGTTGATACAAAGAAAGGTAGTTGCATGAAAACTATAAAATGGAAATTCCCATAGTATTTCTTTACACGTTTACTACCATATTTACAATGCTTTCCTAAATTGTGTTGACATGCCAAATTTCTACTGGAAATGTGGAGGAATTACTGAAACTGAAAGTGTAAGATACTCCTGACTCATATTTCCCCCCTCCTTTATAACATCTGAAAGCAAAGAAAGCAATTTATCCATAATCTCCGTAACCTAACTGATGTGTATCTCCTTTTGTTTTTCCCAGTCCTTTGAACAACTAACACAGAAATTTGGCATTTCAACATAGGCTAGGAAAGTATTCTAGACATGGCAGTAAACGCGCAAAATTGCATTTCACATCTTGTGGGCTCGTGAAGAGACAAGGTGTGCTTGTTTCCCTACTACCTAAAAAAAAACCTCTGACCATAATAAAGAATGCTCCCATATTCTATCTGCTTATTCCTTTCTCTACTCCTAGAGTTACAAGCGAAGACTGTGATGCATTCTCAGCATGAGGAAGGTTTGATGTCCTCAGTAGCAGGGTGGGAGAGTTAATGAACTGTTGATTTACAATAACTATGATTAGGCTGATGTGCTCATGGACAAAGCTTTGGTCCCAGGTTTCTGAGAAGGTACAGGCCCAGTTGAGTCACAGTTCCCAATAGCAGTAGCAATACCACTTAATATACCTCTTCATAGTATATTACAGCCCTCTCTAAGTGGTTTATAGAGTCAGGACATTGTCCCCAACAATCTAGGTTCTCATTCTACTGACCTCAGGAGGATGGAAAAATGAGCTGGTCAAGATCGAACTGCTGGCAGTCGGCAGTCAGCAGAATTAGCCTGCAATACTGCATTCTAACCATGCGCCATCACGGCTCCATACTTGAAACCTGCAAGAAGGGAAGCTTTGGTTGACAGGATACAGCTTCTATTCTTTTCCCAATAATCTGGGAGTTGGTATACCTCACATTCCATCAGCCTGGGGCCTCCCTGAATTTATTGGAGACTGCCAGCCTCTCTCGGCCATCCGCATTCGAGATTGCTCTCACAAGGGAAGGGGAAGGGCAAGTAGGCAAAAGCCAGCTCAGAAATCTGTTCATTTGGATGGACTCTCTTTCTTTTGCACAGTAACATCACCAAGAGAAGCCCTGTGGGAAAGAGCCTAGAAATGTATTTGATTTAAAATATTAAAGAAAGAAAGATTGCTAGAAATATTTACAGCAATTGCCAGTGGTAGATAAAATCAGTCGCTTGAGATTTCTCATCTCTCAACATATATGTGAGTGTGGGTATAACTGCCAAACACCACATTCTAAAAAAGGGCAGCACTAGGACAAAAAATATATATATTAATTGAATTAATAACTGTAGATAAAAAATAGGATATATCACTGTCTTAGAACATTACAGTAATTGTACATACTAACCATTTTCTTATCTACATGGAAATGTCTTAGTTCACACTCTTCTTCCAACAGAAACAGGCAAAAGACAAAAATATTATTTATTTAAATTTGTTACACTTACCCACTCTAGCATAGGTTACTCCTACACCCATCATTGAGTTTGGAATTATAGCTGTCATTATGCAGGCCATCACATGATAGCACATAATTTTACCATCTTTTTTGTGGTGGTGGTTAAGTTTTGATTTCCAATAAAACAAACGAACAAACACTGTCACAGTCATGTGATCGTGGTACATTGCAAATGGCCATAAATGCCAAGCACTCAAACTGCGATCACATGATCATGGGGGGGGGGGCAGCTATCAGAACTCCAACACTAGGTCATAAGTAGTTCTGGAGACATCCACTGTAACCTCAAACAGTCGCTACGGAATTGATTGTAAATCGAGGAATACCTGTAGATTCTGATTGAGTGGGGAAAGAGAAGTAAAGAAAAATAAAGAAATGGTGTTTTCAGAGACAGTCATAATTCACTAAATTAGCAGTTCCTCTGAATTGTAGCCATTCTTCAATGGCATTGATAGCATACCGTTTTCTCCATCTTGTATTCCAGTAATAAAGCTTCCCCTACTCTGGAAAATTCATTTAGTGCTGCCAGGCAAACAACCACGTCACATCTCGAGTGGGGAATAACTTTTAGAATTTACATTACAAGGGGAGCTTTGTGACTTCTAGTGTAATTATATTATCAAGCAATTACACAGACACTATATATTATCAACACAGCAATGTTTACCCTGCTCCCTAATTCTATTTACAGTGCCTTTATTTACAATGGCTTCCAATATTTGTAAATCATCTGGCGAGGGTTATTCTCCTGAAAGATATTACATGGATAACTGTCACTAATAATTGATACAAATAATTGTCACTAATAAATGATATAAATAACCATCACTAATAAATGATATAAATAATATTCAAGGAGAGACAGTTTTGTGTAGTGGTTAAGGCACCAGGCTAAAAACTGGGAGATTGTGAATTGCCATCTTAGGCATCATGAAGCCAGCTGGATGACCTTGGGCCAGTCACTCCCCCTCAGTCCTAAAATGGAAGCAGTGGCAAACCACTTCTGAAAAACCTTGCCAACAAAACTGCAGGGACTTGGCCAGGAGTCACACAGAGACAAATAATAGTCAGTCAAGAGAACCTTAGGAAAAGGGACAACACAGAGGGCACTGGGACAACTGCAGCTCAAGCCTCAAGCCTACCTGGGCTGATTGCAAGGTGGACTGCAAGAGCACTACCTCCTTTGTATGGCTTGTTTAGGCCATATGAGTGACTCTGGAAATTAAGATGTGCAAGAAAAAAAAGCATTGATGAGGATATTCTTTCTGCATTCCAGAGGTGGGAAACTATGGCCCCTTTATGACTTGTGGACTTCAACTCCCAGAATTCTCAGGAATTCTGGGAGTTGAAGTCCACAAGTCATAAAGGGGCCATAGTTCCCCAGCCCTGCTGTATACAAATATAACCTTGAAGGGACTGAAAGCCGAACAGTTAGGCCTTCATGCTTTCCCATACGAAGCACTAGGCAAACGCCGTTCCTTCTTCTTGAATAATGATTCTCAAATTACGCCGTCCCCTGTTGTGTGTTAATGCTGAATCACAGGAAACTCTCAGAAGACATTCATGTGCCAGAAACCGAGACATGAATAGGTCAAATAACAATAGCTTGGGAACAGAGCAGATTATAATGGGGTCTATGCCAAAACTAAAAAAAGGGAATTATCTATCATTTTTTATGACCAGGCCAAATAAGTTACTGTACTATTCCTCAGTCAAATTTCCAGCCTCTTAACAGCTTTGCTAATCTGGGAATGCCCAAGAAGGGCAGGGTCTGTGCGTGGCCTGAAAGAAATTCATTTTCCTGGGAAAAGTAATTCACATTACAACTCTGAGGCTTACCACACAAGTTTGTTTACACAGAGCCAAGAATTTCTGGATCAAATCCCGATGGTTCCTGGCACTGTGATTATAAAGGACAATCCAGCAGAGCAGTCTAACCAAAGTTTTCCAAATCCATACACTGAAGAAGAACCAGAATGTCTTGACTGAAAAATATTAAAATCCATTGGCCAGTGCCTTTCATTAAAGAAATAATCAAATACATATATATGGTTGCAGCCAAGTAATGAAGAGAAGCAGCGGCATCAGCAGAAACCAAGGTGATGACAAGTTTACATCATCACACACCCCATTTATAGATTTGTAAGACATCATCAAATATTTCTTCATTTGCTCACCCATGCTTTCTCAACACCCATGGAGAACAAAACTGGAAAAGGGACTATACATGCATCGTAAGACTGATTCAACCATGTATGTTTAGCATTTAGTAGCTCAAACATCAAATTATTGTTCCTATCAGCCTTTTCCAATCTCGATACCTTTCAATGGGGAATTTTGAGAGTTAAACCTTGAAGGAGCCCCATTTGAAACGGAATCCCATTGTGGAAGGCAAGAAAGTCTGATCATCACTAATGTAAGTCCTTGACTTTCAGCCATATTTGGGGCCATTGCTAAACAAGGTAGTTGTTAAGTGAGTTGCATCTGATTTTATGACCTTTTTCCCATGGTTGTTAAGTGAATCATGCGGCCATTAAGGGAAATAGGCTTCTCCCGCTGACTCTGCTTGTTGAAAGCCAGCTGGGAAGGTTGCAAATGGCGATCACATGACCCTGGGACATTGCAACAGTTGTAAATACTTGCCACTTGTCAAGTGCCTGAATTTAGATCATGTGACCTTGACGATGCTGTGATGGTTCTAAGCGTGAGGACTGATTATAAGTCACTTGTTTCAGTGCCATTGTAAGTTCAAACAGTTGCTAAAGGAATGGCTGTAAGTCGAGGACTACCTGTTAGCTGATTTTCAATGGAATGAGTTCACAGAATTAGCAGCCATCTTACGAGAGATTCAAAGAAAAATTAAGAGATGTATGTAAATCATATGTGGGACAAGCTTCCTATGAGAATTTTCCAGCTTCAGCTCAGGAAGCTCCAGCACATATAACATTCATAAAGTTGGAGCAAAGACAAAATGCAAAACCTCAATTTTTGGAAAATAGCTTTGTTTGTAGCTCATATCCTCCTATGTTTCCAAATCTGTGCCATCTGGTCCTTGTTCCCAAATATGGTTTAATTTTTAAAGTTCAAATCAGGCTGGGAGTCTCATTCCCCAAAAGTCCAGACCTGAAAAGGATGCAACATTCTGATATCACTCCTCAAAACTCAGCAGAGTTGCTAATGTCGCTGCCTTTTCCTTCCTTTAAAATCCTTTGTGGAGAACAGCACAGTGATTATATAAGGAAACAAATCTTATCCGAGGCAAAAATTTGTGATGCTTAATGGTATAGTGATGCTATTTGTGGTTATGCTTTTTCTAAAGATGACCAGAACAAACTGCACCAAAGAACCTAAATAGAAAAAAAAAAAGGCTGTTTATATTCTTATTTAAAAACATATTGAGGATTATACTACGGTTTTCTATACTGCAGGATCTGACAATGAATACTATCTGAAGCAATTATTTTAGGACAATCCAAGAACATCTTAGATACATGGTGGTGCAAAGTATTATTTGAAAAGGTACTTCAAAGTATTCCCCTTGTAAAGGAAAAAGCCCAGAGCCGCCAGAAGATACAAAATTTATTCCACTTGGAACAATATAGCAGCATGAGTAAAACAGTAGATCAGTGTATTCAGAAGCATAAATCTGCCCTCCCTCCTGCGTTGCAGAGCCTGGCCTTCACACATAATAATCAATCTGGAAGCACAGATAGCTGAAACAAAGATAGATGGCTGTTTTATTTCACACGGAATTGAATTCAGCTCATAGAGCAATCTGAGACAAATGGATAATCAGTTGCAAAATAAAAAAAAAAGGGTACAACATAAACCTCAAACAAATTTCCCTCTTCAGAACTCAAAGGAAGAGGGAAGCAATTTACAAGCTTACACTGCAAAGTAGGGTTCCTCCTCAGCCTTTCAACACACTGCCACATGCAGGGAATTCTTACACCTTAGTTTGCATAACTGACTCAGACAGCTATAAGTTAATACCACCAGCAGTTTTCACCCTGGGGGCAGGCATGGAGAGAGTCAGTCTTCACAAGAGACATTTTTCTCTTAAAGTCGGGTTGAAGCCTTTTGACTTTTTCTAATGGAAGCAAGAGGACATCTGATGACATGATGAGGTCACTGGAAGGAGACGGCCCTTTGGGGAGGGAACAGGTGAAAACAGGAGCAGGACTTTGAGAGGCAAAGAATTCCCATCCCAATCCTTAGCATCCTCCAAGCCTAGGGGGGAAAAAAGCCCCCATATAGATAGTCCTTGATTTACAACCATATTTGAGCCTGGAATTATGGCTGCAAGTCATGTCAGTCGTTATCACGTGACCATGCCCGATTTTATGACTTTTTGTGGCTGGTTGTTCAACATTATCACCATGGTCATTAAGAAAATCCACAGTCGTTAGGAGAACGCCAAGGTCATTAAACAAACCCATTGTCCGGAAATTCACTTTGCTGGAAATTGGAAGTAAATGTCAGTTTCCAGCAAAATGCATCATAAATCATGGACACGTAACCTGCCAAGCCCCGAAAATGAAATCATCGGACCATGTTGGGGTGGGGTGGGGTTGGAATTTGAATCATCTGTACCTTTGTTTGGGTTCATTGTAATTTCAGAGAGCAATTTCTAAACAACTAGTGGTACATCAAGAACTACCTGTGTCAATGTTTTTCATAATCTTAATCATAGGTGATAAATACAGGTGGTTCATTCACAAGGAGTTTTCTGATCTTAATTCCATCCTTAATTCTGACTTCAGGAAAAACAACAACAATAACCACTGAAAATTAGTAGTTCTGCAGCCAGGTTTCAGCAATGGGAACTCAAAAGGCCTGGACCACAGTAGTCTGTGCCCTATCCATCTCTGTCCCAAATGCATCTGATGTTAATATCTGAATACACCTGGAGCCTTAGCAATATTATGGCGAAGTCTTCTCTTTTTAATGAGATAGTCCAGATAGTATTGGCCTTACACCTTACACTCAGTTGCAAAAAATGAGATCAGGATTGGATGACATTTTCACTGGATATTTTCAAGAATCGTATGAACCTGCCCTAAACTTGATCTGCTTCTGCCATACTCTTTCAAGGTTAGATTTATATTTCGATTAACAGAGTTGGAAGGGACCTTGTAGGTCATCTAGTCCAACCCTCCACCCAAACAGGAGACCCTACACCATTTCTGACAAATGGCAGTCTAATCTCTCCTTGAAAGTCTTAAGTGATAATGCTCCCACAACTTCCAAGGGCAAGCTGTTCCATTGGTTGATTGTTCTCACTGTCAGAAAGTTTCTCCTTATTTCTAGGTTAAATCGCTCCTTGTTCAGTTTCCATCCATCGTTCCTTGTCTGGCCTACAGGCGCTTTAGAAAATAGCTTGACCCCTTCCTCTCTGTGGCAGCCCCTCAAAGGAGCGGCAATCTCTTTCTCCTCTCCCACTGGGATGTTTATGTGGATAAACATAGAACATAAAAACAAGAACAACAGTATGGTGATCATACAGCTATAAATTAACTAATCTAAGATGAAGCTGTATACAGAAGAATACCTGAAACATGTGTGATAATTAGTGTGGAGAAACCTTGGCCCTATCCCTCCATCTCATTTTTGTTACTCCTTCCTTTGTTCCTCATTGGGTTGCTGTTGTATTTGTGTGTGAGGAAATGAGTGTTAGATATTTGCAGCGAAGAGCTTCTCATACAATTTGCCATCTGAGGGTTGTTGTTTTTTTTTTTTTTTAATTCCAGCTCACAATTCTCAACATTTTATGTCAGCAGTTTCAATGTAATTAGATGGCCAGATGTGGTCCCAACATGGAACTTCATTATGGAGATGCATACTTGGGGATGTGAGGGCCTCTTGCCATTCAAAAGTACAAAATGTGCATTTGTGGGTTAGTGCACTAAATCTAAAGATATAATTTACCAAGCCCACAGTCCCACTTTGAAATAAAAAAGGGGGGGAGGGATAAACTATACACTATAAATAGTTAGTGAATCAGCAGCCATGTGAAGAGCAATTATTGTTTTTTTTTCCCCAACGAAGATTGCTAACTTTTTTTCCTGGCAGACTCCTGTGCCCTTACCGCCTACCTGGCATGCAGAAATGAAGCAGATGGAGCGTTATCCATAGGTTTTCTCCCATGCCTAAAACTGAAAAAATGCTGCCTTTCAGGCAGCTGTTAAAAGCAAAGCAATCTGCCAAAAAGAACTGGAAGTTCTTCTCTCGGATTACAGGATGCCTTGTATCTAAGAATTGTTTCATCTCCCACACTGCAATATATAAATATCTCAATATTTTTCAGAGAGACGCTGTAGTAATTCTGTATGTCAAAGGAGCCCAGGCAATTCTCTACAAAGTTTCCTTCTTGCAGAGATTTAGCTCTATTGTGCTGTAAATATTTCCAACAGTGCACCTTCGTATTTGTAACAAAGGAAAAGGAAGAAATCTAACTACTTTTAGCAGCAAAAAGGGAAAATGGTTCATACATAATAAGCCTATGACTTAGAGCTACTAAGAGAACAGCGGAGAACTGGAGGAAGAATGTTTAAAGAACATTAAGGCTCCAAACTCCAAATGACAGAACCATAGAGTTAAAGATAAAAGTTTGTTGGAATAAAAGAGAGTCTTATAATAAAACTAGATTTTTAAAAACAGCTTGGGGTAACCCAAAACATTGATCAAATGCAAACTATATATAAACCAAGGTGAAAAAAGACCCAAAGGGAAGGTGGTGAATTAGATTGCAAGTACTCATGCCACTTTAACTACCAGCCAGACACATTTCTGAATTTCACTTTCATTCATCTAAGTCAGTGGCCCCCAACCTTTTGGGCACCAGGGACTGGTTCCATGGAGAAAGTTTTTCCGTAGACCAGAGGGGGCGTGGTTTTCCATCCTGCCTGCATCCCGCAGATGGGGCTTCGCTTGTTCCCATGGACCGATTTGCTGACATGCCATGGACTGGGACCAGTCCACAGACTAGGAGTTGGGGATCCCTGATCTAAGATATGGAATCTACATTTGCACAAGGAACAGACTGCTGTTCTGGGTCACATGCAAAGTCAGGAGCTTTCTGTTAAAAAGATTTTGCCTTTGAAAAGACCAGCGGAGAATCCCAGGAGAAAAGGAACCAGAAGCTATATGCTGAGGTTGGGAAAAGGAAAGAATCTCTTTAGTCTCTGTTAAAAATAAGGAACCAGAAAAAACTGGATGGAGAAGCTTGGGGGGAAATGCTCATGAAAGGAAGTAGGAACTCTTCTTGCAAGGAATCAAGTCTTTCTACAGCACAGGTAACATTTTTAGATGATCTAGAAATAATGGATAATGTTGCTTTTTAACAATGTTCCTTGCTATTGATCCTATACAAGCCATCTTTCTATGCAAACTGGCACCTTCTCGTGTCAGAGTTGCTTTTATATTAGTGGCAGGTCTATCGTCCTTTGAACTACTAAAAGTTTTATGTTCTCCTGTATATTCTTTTTAATTAGGTATTCTTTTCAGATGTCTGTGTTTTGAACCGTTCTGTATTCTTATCCCCTCTTACACACCCAACTAACTGTACCCAGACAACACATTATTCGATTGAAATGGAATTTTTATATATTATACTAATAAAACAAATAAAACTTTTTTTAAAGGTTAAAAAGAAGCCACCATATTCTCCCTTTTCTTTTTTCTTTTTTCTTTTAAATGAAGTTTGATTCTCTTTATTTCTTGTGATATTGGTCTCATCCTACATGGGAGAAGGGGTTGATTTTCATAATCACATGCTTCAATGCTACAAGGTCAAGAAATGTTTGTGCTAAAGAATTTTCCTTTCATCATCCCCCCCCCTTTTTTTTTTAACCTAAGAAACACATACTGTGAGTGCTAGAGTTGGAAGGGATGACATCAGGTAAAGACATACCTAGGAAATAGATAGTGGCAACACTAATGCTGCACCCAAAGTAAACAGTAGAGCTGCAGGGAGGGTAGAGAGCTTCTGGGAGGCAAGACCACCAGCCTTTCACACTATGGGTTTGATTTTGCCAGTGCAAAGAGTAATACTGCAGTAATACTGGCAAATGCAGATTAAATGGCAATATCTAAAAGAGTTTTCACATATCCTGTCTTATGTTGGCTTGTAGATTCTTGAAAGGTCTTTATATTGCAAAAAGTAGGAAGATGGAACAATATGTTTCTAAACGGCCTAATTTTAAAAGTATATTAAAAGTCTGAGCTTGTTCTATATTAATTTTATATGAATTGTTTAGATAATTATTTACATTCAGTTCATTTTAACCATATTTGTATGTATGTATGCATGCACACACTCATGTGTATTATTGTAATATCATTGTTGTATTGTTATTTTGGTTGTTGTATGTTTGTTTTATATATTTATGTTGTTATATTTCACCAAATAAAGAAAGCATTTAAAAGCAAAGGTTGTGTTCTTCAGGATAAGCCATACAACTAACAGTACAACATTATGCAAGTTTACTTAGTAACATGTCTCTTTCATTTCCATGAAATTGATCCCCAAGAAAGTTTGTTTAAGGTTGAAGCCTAGTTTACCAAGCATAGTTACTCAGACATTAAGCCTCCAAGTCTCATGTAGTTCAAACATGAAGTAATATGTAGACTTTACTCCAGCATACAGTTAGCATATTTAACCTCATTTAAATCACAGCCTGTCAGTTCCCAGTGCCATTTAAAACATACTTTTGTCTCTCAAATTTGATCTTGTGATTCTTACCACTGAACATTTCATGTGAAGAAACCTACATAACCAAAACTGCAGGCTCAGCACTGATACCATCAAAGCATAACATAGGATGGATTTTTTTTTTTTCAGATGTTCCCTTCCTAACTATCTCCTGGCAATTTCCCTGCAGCCAACCATGAGTGTCTCCTTGCTTGATTTGTAAGCTGTTTCAGCAAGGCTGCCTTTAAAATATGTATGAACCTATTCATACTGAAGAATTAGAGGGACTAGAGATTAGTTAATCTTTGCATTAGAGGACTCACGGTTTTCAAAGAACATTCAAGGCACTGCCACATACCGTGTTTCTCATATAATAAGGCCGGGTCTTATTTTTTTTTTGAGCTCTGGAAAAATGGCTAGGTCGTCTTTTCGGGGGTGACTTAATTCCCCCCCTTGCATCTTTGGGTGGGCAGCGATGGCTTGGATGTTGACCTCGGCGTTGGTGGGGCACTTCATATCGGGTCAACGCAGGCTGCACCATATCCAGGTGTGCAACAAAAGTACTTCCTAATGGCAAGCCCCCACCATTCCCCCCATTTCGCATGTTTTAATATAGGCCTTAATTTGGGGGAGGCGCTTAATTTCATTTCATGCCTATAAAACATGCTGGGACTTCCTATTGGGGGAGGCCGTATTGTTGGAGAAACAGGGTATTTAATAGCCGGGAAGGAGCAGGATGTAGTATACAGTTCTCCCCAAGATTCTTTCTAGGCTAAGTTTAGATTCTTATCCTCTTCAGCCATCATTTCAGGAACAAGCTGGGCAATCACCACCCAGTTAATTCAAATAACTGATAGAGAAAAGTGGGAGGGAAAGTGATTCTAACTCAACTATCTCCCCTATTATCACAGAAATTTTTAAAAGAATTTATAAGAAGGAAAAGAAAAAAAAAAGATGCCAAAATATCCCCCCAAAGCACATATGATTTCACAGAACCAGAGTCACACCTCTTTAAAAAGGTTTGGCATAAATCAAACTATGATAGTGGAATCTATTTATGAATCCAGACAACTTTTACTAAATGACCCCTCCTTATACAGCCATGTAGGTTGATCATTTTTTCTTTCTCTACCCCTTCAACTTGTCTTGCCAAAAACTGACAGCTGCTTCAGCAAGTACAACTGAAGATTTCTAGTGGGAGGGAGCATTCCTGGGGAGCCATGTTCACCTTTATTTCATCCATCCATCCACCTGTCCACAGTGGTGGGATTCAAATTGTTTTACTACCGGTTCTGTGGGCGTGGCTTGGTGGGCGTGGCAGGGGAAGGATACTGTAAAATCTCCAGTCAGAGGTGGTATTGGCCGGTTCTCCAAACTACTCAACATTTCCGCTACTGGTTCTCCAGAACTGGTCAGAACCTTCTGAATGCCACCTCTGGTCCACACCCACCCCAAGCTCTCCTTTAACCAGAGGTCAGGGAATAGGAACTGGTGGCCTATAGTTATTCCTAAATAACAAATCTGAACAGTACACCAATGTGATCAATGTGAAGGATACTAACAGAGGATTTAGAGCAGTGCTTCTCAACCTTAGCCACAAAAATCAAAACTTCCATTTCCTCCATCAATATGAACCCAGCCAACATGAATAACAAAATACTATCAACATTAGCAAAGTCAGAAAATCTACAACAGGAGGTTTCCTGCCATTATAACTCTTACTCCAATCTCAATGTCTTGAAAGTTAATTAAATATTTTTTTTCTTTCTATTCCCTTAGCTCTCCCCAAACAATCAAGTATACCCAAGATTTATCAAACCTAGTATCTTTTTTATTCCCTACAAAATCTGTTGATAGAGGGGATTAAATTAGGAGATCGCTCTTGCCGATTCTTCCCAGCAAAGAGGTGCCAAAACAGTCCAAGAATTAAAGTAAAGGAGGCTGTAGATGCTGGCAGCTGTATGCTCCATCCTCATGTTGTCTCTACTCACCTCCATTGCTCATTCTAGAAATGGGTTGAAAAATATTTTATTTTAAAACACATGATATTAGGTTGGCAGCCAAATGGAGTTATGCCATTAATTGCAAGAAAAAAGGCCCAAAATTGCATTAAAGTGTCTATGTGTACATATGTGCTAATACAAATAGTCTTCACTTAACAACTCTCCTCTTTAACAACTGTTTAATTTACAACAGTTACTTAACTTTAAAGTCACATTTACGACCATCACAGTGTCCCAAAGTTACATGAGATTCAGGCCCTTTACAACTGGCACACACTTATGACCGTCACAGATCCCACACTCACATTAACCACCATTTGCATGCTTCACTGCTGACAAGCAAAGACAACGGAGAAGCCAGCAATAAAAATTGCAAGTCGCAGTCAACTGATGTCTCTTTCAGCAACCGCATCGCTTAACGATGGATATGCCAGTCCCAATTTTAAGCATGCACACGTACATACCTGTACACACGTAAGAGTGAGAATGGACACACCACACCATTCTATAATACAGTTCTTTTGTAACTTATATAACTTATTTAGTTCTGATTCATAACACAGGCCAAACCGTGCAAGCTATCCCAAACGCTGATTCTGGCCATCTGTGATCTTGGCACTAATTTGAGAGCAAATCTCTCTGAATTCCAGGGAAGTTGCTTTCCTCAGGGAATTCAGCAAATGTTAGCACAGCACCCCGTCCATCTCCCCCCCCCCCTTTTTTTTTTTCTGTCTTCATAAATAGAGAAGCCTCAAAGGAAAATGCTGCTGACAAGCACTAATAAGGCCCTTCAGTGGGAGTTTGGGGAGGATGCCGTTCTCCATCATCCTAACAGAATAAAGGACCGGGCAAACTCCTCACCGTAAATGCCTCCAATACGACGACCCGCCCCGCCCCCCGCCCCCCCACTCCCGTGTCCAGGTTAGCGGGACTCCCCTTTACTACCGCTTAAGACTCCAGCTACATCGTGTTTACGGACGGTCCTTGTAAGAGGCGAGCTCGCTCTACGGATGACAGTTGAGCAAAGCTCGCCTACAGCGCAGCCGCCTTCGCAAATCAACGCCGCGCCCGGGGGGCGAGCGCTCCTTTTCATCGCCGGCCGGGCAAAACCCTTCGCCGGAGAGGAGGGCGGCCTACCCAGAGGAAGCGCCCGAGGGATGCCCACCCGCAAGGAGCTCCAACGAGCCCGGCGACGCCTCACCCTTCTCCTCCTGCTGTTGCTGCTGCTGCTGCTGCCGCCGCCGTCCTCGGAAAGAGAAAAGCCCGCCGCCTCGGCCGTTTCTGCCCAGCGGGCGCCTCCTGCGCTCGACAGCCCCCGCCGGGTTTTGCATGGACCACGCGAGGTGCGCCGCCCGCTCCTCAGGGGCGCGAGCAGCCTGGCCGGAGGGTGGGCGCCTCGCGCATTCTGTTGCTGCTTTGCTGCCGCCCAAGGCTGGTTCTGCGCGCTTCCCTCGCCCGCTTGGCGGCCGGCTGCTTTCTGCTCGCCTTGCCCCCACCCTCCTTCTGTCCCTTGAGGAAGGAAGGGGGGGGAGGGAGGGAGGGAGGAGGAGGGAAAGGGAAAAGCTAATCTGAGCACAAGGGCGCCATTAAGCCTCTGTGGCTTTGCAGCCGGAGCGGGGCTGCTTTGAAGCGACCGCTAAATTGGGTGCGCCGCGGGTGTCCCCCGCGCGCCCCCTGCCGGCTCGCGGGGCACAAGACAAAAGGGGCAGAGCCTTTTTCCCTCAGGGTTCGGATCGCTATGGCCTGAGAGGAAGGCTTAGCTCCCCGTGGCTTCAAAATCTAAAGGACTGATTTGGACGAAACTCGACAGTCCTTTTTCCTGCGCCTTGTTGATAAAAACAGGATCGCCCATGTCCGACGACGGATATGGCGCAAGAAGAAGAAAGGTTGGGGCGGAGGGCGTTGATGAACAACTCGCTTTTTCTGGCTCCTTTGGATGCTAGCACTCCGTGATCAATCAATCAGTCAATCAGAACAGAGTTGGAAAGGGACCTTGGAGGTCTTCTAGTCCAACCTCCTGCTCAAGCCTATACCATTTCAGACAAGTGGCTGTCCAGTCTCTTCTTAAAAACCTCCAGTGATGAAGCACCCACAACATCTGAAGGCGAACTGTTCCACTGGTTAATTGTCCTCACAGTTAGTAAGTTTCTCCTTAATTCCAGGTTGCTTCTCTCCTTAATTAGTTTCCACTCATTGATTCTTATCTTTCCCTTTGGTGATTTGGAAAATAAGTTGACACCACCCCACTCCTCTTTATGGCAACATCTCAAATACTAGAATGCTGCTATCATGTCACCCTAGTCCTTTTCTCTAGACTGGCCATGCACAGGGAAATAAAAGCTTCCTTCTGAACCAATCCCTTGTCTTTGGCAGCAGACAAGGTTTTGCCCTGGAAAAATGTATGGTCCTTGCTCCCTGGCTCAGCCATGGGATTTTAAGAGAATTTTCATTGGAAAATGTAAAGCAAAAGGTGGATTGATTATTTTCCTCTTCTAATACTTTTCTCTTCCTTTTTTAAAAAAATCCAGACTGTCCCAATCATTAACCAGAGCACTAAATTGTAACCTAAAATGGCAAATGCTAGAAGACAAGGCATAGTTGAACTGTAAAATTTAACACTCAGCCATCTCTACATTGTCCCGCATCCAAAGTACAAAGACAAGCACAGTTGTTGCCTCGTGACTAAGGTAAATTAAAACTCAGGTAAATCAGGGCAATTCCCATTCCTGCCCACTCAAGGGCTGGAGGAATGCTTTTAAATGGTAGCCATCTGAATGTATCCTAGTTAGTTTTATAAGAGGATTCATCAGATTCATCTTTATTAATCTTCAAAGTCACCCTCCAATGTTGGCATTTGAACTTGGCCACAGCGTGATCAATGGACTCTGCAGAGGGTGTCAAGAGGGGACAGGGGTAGACAGGAAAGAGAAATGGCACAAACTTCCTTTGGACACAGTTTTGCCTCTTTTATAGGGACGCGGTGGCTCAGTGGATAAGACGCTGAGCTTGTCGATCAGAAAGGTCGTCAGTTCGGCGGTTCCAATCTCTAGCACCGCATAACGGAGTGAGCTCCCATTACTTGTCCCAGCTTCTGCCAACCTAGAAGTTCTAAAGCATGTAAAAATGCAAGTAGAAAAATAGGGACCACCTTTGGTGGGAAAGTAACAGCGTTCTGTGCGCCTTCGGCGTTTAGTCATTGCAGCCACATGATCAATCATCAGCTTTGTAACGGAGATGAGCACCGCCCCGTAGAGCCAGAAATGACTAGCACATGAGTGTGAAGGGAACCTTTACCTTTACCTTAGTATGTTCATTGTGATATCACACATACCAAAAGGATGAAGCTTGCATCGGGACAGTGTGATGCTGCAGTCCTCATTTTGATTAAAGCATTGGGTCCTTCAGACATCTCAGTATGTAAGACGGAATGTTAAATGTGATGAAATCTTTACTTGATCTTTAAAATAGGGAACCTGAATATCTGTACGGAACATGTAGTCCGATTTACAACCCTTCATTTAGCAATGGTTCAAAGTTACGATTGCACATAAAAAAGTGACTTACAACCAGTCATTGCATTTAATAGCTATCACAGCATCCCCAGCGGTGGTGGGATTCAAAATTTTTTACTACAGGTTCTGTGGGCGTGGCTTGGGCATGGCATGGCTTGGTGGGCGTGGCAGGGGAAGGATACTGTAAAATCCCCATTCCCTCTCCACCCCACTAACCTGCTTTCCAGATCTGTTCTCCTGTGCAGGGCAACCAAAGAAGACCCAGCCGATCATCTGGGACTTGGGAGGCAGAGAATAGATGGGGACGGGGCTAGAACTGGTCAGAACCTGCTAAATACTATCTCTGATCCCCAGGTCATGTGATCAGAATTTGGGTTCTTGGCAACTGGCAAGTATTTATGACAATTACAGCAATCCAGGGTCACATGTTCACCATTTGTGATCTTCCCAGCTGACTTCCAACAAGGAAAATCAGGAGGAAGGCAGACGGTGCAACTTAATAACTAGGATGATTCTCTTAACAACCGTGGCAAAAAAGGTCACAAAATTGAGCACAATTCACTTAACTGCCATACAGTATTTAGCAATGGAAGTTCCAGTCTCAATTGTAGTTGTAAGCTGAGGACTACTTATATATGCCTTTTGACTGGTAGTGTTAAGAACTTTCTGTCTCTATGGAAGTGTCAGTGTTAAATTAGAACTGGAACTCTTGTCAGCTCTCATGGCCACAGCTCCCAGAATTCCTGTGCCTCATAATTCTACAAGACCTAAATACATTCATTTGCCGATTGCCAAAATTATAGGTGAATAGCAACTAGCATTGTAACTGGCACATCGCCGGATGTGGTTATGGAATAGCATTCAGATTGCTTGCCTTCATAATTGCTTCTGGACTTCTTCCTTGAAATTGAAAAAAATAAAATAAAACTGACTTTATAGTCATGTGGAAAAAAAGTACATCCTCTGTGAGTTCTGTAGTTTTATATATCAGGACAGAGTAAGAATCATCCTGTCCTTAGCAGTTCTTAAAAGTAGGTAAATGCAACTTCATTTGAACAACAACACATGACATATTACACCATGTCATTTATTTTACAAAAAGAAAGCCCAAATGGAGAAGCCATGTGTGGAAAAACCAAGTACACCTTATGATTCAATAGCTTGTAGAGCCACCTTTAGCAGCAATAATTTGAAGTAATCCTTTTTTGTATGATATTATCAATCTCTCACATCTCTGGATGGATTTTGGCCCACTCACTCTTACAACATTGCTTCAGTTCGTTGAGGTTTGTGGGCATTTATGCACTAACTCTCCTGAGATCCCACCACAGCATTTTAGTTGGATTGACTTTGACTGGGTCATTGCAACACCTTGATTTATTTTTTTCAGCCATTCAGTTGTAGATTTGCTGGTGTGCTTGGGGTCATTGTCCTGTTGCATGACCCAATGTCAGCCGCACTTTAGCTGTTGGACAGGTGGCCTCACATTTGACTCTAGAACACTTTGCTATACAGTAGAGTTCATGGTTGACTCAATGACTGCAAGGGCCCAAGTACTGTGGTTGCAAACAAGCCCAAATCGTCACCCCTTCATCACCATGCTTGATGGTTGGTATGAGATGTTGGTGCTAATATGCTGTGTTCGGTTTTCATCATATGTGGCACTGATCATTATGGCCAAACATCTCCACTTTGGTCTTGTCTGTCAGAGGACAGTGTTCTAGAAGTCTTGTGATCAATCAGAATAGAGCTGGAAGGGACTTTGGAGGTCTTCTAGTCCAGCCCTCTGCTCATGCAGTAGACTCTAAACCAGGGGTGGGCAAACTACGGCCCGCGGGCCACATCCGGCCCGTTGGTCTGTCCAATGCGGCCCGCCCCTGAAAAAAAATCGCTGCCATTGGTCTGTCCAATCCGGCCCGCCCCTGAAAAAAAATCGCTGGGCGTGGCGTATTGCCCTGTGCCGCGTGGCCCCCAAAGCTGCAAAACAGTGCGGAGTGATCTAGGGGTAAGAAAGAAAAGAAATTTGCAAAGGCCTCAGCTGGGAGTTCGAAATCACCTTCGAGTGCTACCTCTCCGAAGGTGAGTCCCCGCCGATCCCCCCTTTTTTTCCGGGGCTTCCAGGCTTAAACTTTGCAAAGGCAAAGCTTGCAGGCTGGAGCGTCTTCCTGCCGAGGAGCGGGAAGGGTTCCACCCGACGGGCGGGGCGGGCTGCTTGGAGCCACCTAAAGCTAGGCCGCTGCTGGTAGAGCCTTGCCCTGCCTTGGTGCCCCATTTCCCGGCTCGGCGGTCCTGCTCGGGCGGCACTTTAAAAGCCTGCTCCCAGCACCTGAGCAACTTCCCAGCAACTTTCCACTTCGTTTTAACTCGCGGGCGCTCGCGCCTGGCCCCGAGCCGCGGCGGGCGGAGGGGAAGCCCGGCGGGCAGGCGGGCTGCTTGGAGGAGGCGACCCGGCGGTGCTCCAGGCTTCACCTCCGCCGTGCGGCTCGGGCGAGGCGCGAGCGCCCGCGAGTTAAAACGAAGCCGAAAGTTGCTGGGAAGTTGCTCGATTTCGGGCTTCAGGCTTAAACTTTGCAAAGGCAAAGTTTGCAGGCTGGAGCATCTTCCCGCCGAGGAGCGGGAAGGGTTCCGCCCGGCAGGCGGGGCGGGCTGCTTGGAGCGGGCTGCCATGTGGCTCGGGCGAGGCGAGCACCCGAGACTTAAAACGAAGCCGAAAGTTGCTGGGAAGTTGCTCGGATTTCCGGGGCTTCCTGGCTTAAACTTTGCAAAGGCAAAGTTTGCAGGCTGGAGCGTCTTCCCGCCGAGGAGCGGGAAGGGTTCCGCCCGGCAGGCGGGCGGGATGCTTGGAGCAGGCTGCCGTGCGGCTCGGGGCAGGCGCGAGCGCCCGCGAGTTAAAACGAAGCCGAAAGTTGCTGGGAAGTTGCTCGGATTTCCAGGGCTTCCAGGCTTAAACTTTGCTCGGGCGGCACTTTAAAAGCCTGCTCCCAGCACCGAGCAACTTCCCAGCAACTTTCGGCTTCCTTTTAACTCGCAGGCGCCGCGCCTGGCCCCGAGCCGCACGGCGGAAGGGAAGCCCGGCGGGCGGGCGGGCAGGCTGCTTGGAGGAGGCTCCGGGCTTCCCCTCCGCCAGGCACGAGCGCCTGTGAGTTAAAAGGAAGCCGAAAGTTGCTGGGAAGTTGCTTGGGTTTCCGGGGTTTCCAGGCTTAAACTTTGCAAAGGCAAAGTTTGCAGGCTGGAGCGTCTTCCCGCCGAGGAGCAGGAAGGGTTCCACCCGGCGAGCGGGCGGGCTGCTTAAACTTTGCTCGGGTGGCACTTTAAAAGCCTGCTCCCAGCACCCGAGCAACTTCCCAGCAACTTTCGGCTTCCTTTAACTCGCGGGCGCTCGCGCCTGGCCTCAAGCCGCCGGGCGGAGGGAAGCCCGGCGGGCGGGCGGGCGGGCGGGCTGCTTGGAGGAGGCTCCGGGCTTCCCTCCGCCAGGCACGAGCGCCTGCGAGTTAAAAGGAAGCCGAAAGTTGCTGGGAAGTTGCTTGGGTTTCCGGGCTTCCAGGCTTAAACTTTGCAAAGGCAAAGTTTGCAGGCTAGAGCGTCTTCCCGCCGAGGAGCAGGAAGGATTCGCCCAGCGGGTGGGCGGGCTGCTTAAACTTTGCTCGGGCGGCACTTTAAAAGCCTGCTCCCAGCACCCGAGCAACTTCCCAGCAACTTTCGGCTTCCTTTTAAGTCGCGGGCGCTCGTGCCTGGCCCCGAGCCGCGCGGCAGAGGAAGCCCGGTGGGCGGGCAGGCTGCTTGGAGGAGGCGACCGGCGGTGCTCCGGCAGAAGCAACAGGCAGTTTCGCCCGGGCTCCGCTCAGGTGTCCGGCTGGGGCTGTCAGGAGTTGCTACCGCCGGCGGAGCTCCGTGCGGCTCAAGTCCCGCATTGCCTTGGGAAGGAAAAGGCAAAACCAGGAGCCGCTGAGCCTGAGCCTCCGGTGCCGCTGCTCCCGTTGCAAAGCACCGCCGCAGCTCTTCCTTTTTGCCTTTCCCTTCCCGAGGCAACGTGGGACTGGAGCCGCGCGGAGCCGCGCCGGCGGTAGCAACTCCTGACTCAGGGGGCCTCCGAGGGGAGGGGAAGGAGGAGAAGAGGGGGGGAAGGGGGGGCGATTCCCAAAAAATCTTGTGCTGACCCGGCCCGTCTGTCAAATTTTAAAAGTCAATGCGGCCCCCGAGCCAAAAAGTTTGCCCACCCCTGCTCTAAACTATTTCAGACAGGTGACTGTCCAGTCTTTTCTTAAAAACCTCCAGTGATGAATCACACACAACTTCTGGGGGCAAGCAGTTCCACTGGTTAATTGTTCTCACTGTTGGAAGTTTTTCCTTAATTCCATGTTGCTTCTCTCCTTTATTAGTTTCCTTCCATTGTTTCTTGCCTTGCCTTCTGATGCTTTGGAAAATAAATTGACCCCCTTATCTTTATGGCAGCCCCTCAAATACAAAAATACTGCTATCATATCACCCCTAGATCTTCTTTTCTCTAGATAAACCATACCCAATTCAAGCAGCCATTCTTCATACGTTTTAGTCTCCAGGGCTTTAATCGTCTTAGTTGCTCTTCTTCGCAATTTTTCCAAAGTCTCAACATCTTTTTTGTAATGTGGTGACCAAAACTGGATGCGATATTCCAAGTATGATCTTACTAAGGATTTATAAAGTGGTACTAACACTTCACATGATTTTGATTCTGTGCCTCTGTTTATACAACCAAGGATTATACTAGCTTTTTTGGTTGCTGCCACACACTGCTAGCTCATATTTAAGTGATCATCCACTAGGACTCCAAGGTCCCTCTCACAGTTACTGTTTTAGAACCAGGTTTCACCTAATCTGCATTTGTACCTTTGGTTTTCCTTCCTAGGTGTGAAACATTTGCATATTACATTTGTTTGGGTGAATGGTGCTGTCATGAACTTTAACATATAACATGCTAACTGATGCCTGTAAAGTCTGAGCTGTAACTCTTGGATTTTTTGCAATTTCTCTCAGCATTCTACAGTCTGAGTATGTTGAGATTTCCACTCCTAGGAAAGTTGGCAACTGTGTTGAATGTTTTCCACTTGTTAATAATCTTCCTCACTCTAGAATGATGGGCTTTAAATTGTTTAGAAATGGCCTTATAGCCCTTCCCAGGCACCAACAATTGCTTCTCTAAGATTATTGTTGATGTCTTTATTCTTTGGCATTGTGTTAACACACACTTCATTGCTGGAGACCAGCAAACGCCTAAAACTTTTACTTTTATAGAGTAGTCATACTTGCTGATGATCAATTGATCAAGGATGCTTGATTAGCAGTACCTGTTAGCTACCTAGTCTCTTCATACTTATGGAAGCAGTAAAGATGCACTAAGATTTTCACACACGGCTTCTCCATTTTAACATTTTTTTTGTCCAATAAATGATGACATGGTATAATGTGTCATGTGTTGTTGTTCATCACAGGTTGTATTTGCCTACTATTAAGAACTGCTAAGGACCAGATGATTTTTACTATGTTCTGTGGTTTTATATACATAAAATCACAGAACTCAAAGAAGATGCACTTACTTTTTCACATGACTGTAGGTTTTGACGTTTAAAATGATTTTGTCATTATAAAAAATGCCTTGAAATGTTGTGAAATGTAAAGCAAAAGATGGATGTTGTATTATTTTTGTAATATATTGCGCTGAAGAAAGTCAAATCATTACTGTTTTCTCTTTTTGCACTTTTCTTTTTCTCTTTTTCTAACTTTTGTTTCTTCTATATTTTTTATCTTATGAAGGAACTTACTAAAAAGTATTAATCGGAATGCTTGCATTCGTGCATAGTGATTGCTCTGAGGTTTTAAGTCATGAAGGTGATGTGGTTTGGGTGTGGACTTTCAGGCTTTATTTAAACGTTGTATCTGAAGAAGGGCAATTTTTACTAAACTGCTATGGGATGAAGCTCCATAATTGATTCTGTGGTATTTTACATATCTGGGGGGAGATACAGTTATGCAAGAAATCTACATGCATGAAATGGAAGAATGCTGGGTGCATTTTAGTCCCACTGGAGTTGAATGTGATTATGGTTAGTGTAATAAAAATAGAGATAAAGAGAACTACAACTTACGAAGCCTTTTCAGTTATTTTTTCCTCAGTGGTGTACAGTACTAAATCTTTTTATAGAAACTGTGGCTTTGGTCTAAATTTGTGCCTGGCAGCTGTACATGGTTATCAAAAACAGCTTAAATGCCATATTTCAAACATTACTATGCTATTTAAGGGTAAATAAAATTACTGGTGATTATAAGGATCATAGTCAAGTTAGGTTTGAACACTTGAATAAATATTCAATCAATTAATGTTGAACATTGTTGAACTACCCCCCTCTCCACCAAAAAAGCTTAAAGCTGTAATTAAAGAGATAATTCATACATTTGTGTTTATTACATTTGTGTTTTTTACAGTAAGCTGCAGGTCTGGACAGTTTGTGACAGTTTGTTGCTGACTTATAATTCCCATCAGCCACTGCCAGCATTAGCTGGATAGCAGCTAATAGTCTTTTCACTGTTAGGAAAGTATGAGAAATCATGTTGGTTTATATTTTAATGCAAGTAGTTCTAATTGCTCAAATCAGAATGTGAAATGCAGTTACCCTCCCCCCCCCCCAGTTTTATAATTTTAATCACAAAAAACGCATAAGTGACAGCAGTGGTTTTCAACCTCAGCAACTTTAAGCTATGTAGACTTCAACTCTCAAAATTCCCCAGCTAGCCATGCTTAAAGTCGCTGAGGTTGAAAAACACTGCACTATGGGAATCTGCCCCTGTCCCTTCCAAGATAGATAGGCTGATATTAAGAGGGGGGCGATTCGTGTATGTGTGCATTGGGGTATTTGGGAATCCAAGCAAGTTCTGAACAGCAGTAAGAATTACACAGTGTATGGTTATCTTTTAACCATTTTCTATTGTTGGAAGAAATATCCGTCTGGTTCAGTTCCAAATGGGGAGAAAGACACTGGAAACATGGAGGCTGATTGGAAAGATGGTTTAATGGAGCAGAACCATCAAGCACATGGTTCTGGTGCAGTTGAACACATGGAGTGGAAAGTGAGGGTTATTTATACCAGTGGGCCGGGGACCACTGGTGGTCCGCAAGAAAATTGTGGTGGTCCGCAGAGAAATGTCACCCCCAAAGCACCACCACCCGAAAGCAATTAATCCAGGCTGTGCGGGAACACAAGGCTGCGCTGCCCACATGGCCCGCAGGAACACAAGGCTTGCGTCACTTGCATTGCGAACAACACAAGGTAGTGAGGCGAGGGGGGAAAGGGTGGGGGGGAACTCGCCCCACTCATCCCAAGTGCCTGGCCTGTCCACCGGGCTGCTTCTTTCTGTTTCTTTCTTCTGCTTTTGGCTGTACGCAAGGAAAGCAGCAAAAGTCTTTCTTCCTCTCCCCCAAACTCTTCCAGAAAGGAGTCTTTGGGACCCTGCAAGGCATCCTGCTCCAAGAGGCTGCGCCGGCAAAGACTCATTTCTGGCAAAGTTTGTGGGAGAGAAAGAAAGACTTCTGCTGCTTTCCTTGCATGAATCCAAAACTCTCTCTCTCCTGAGAACGGAGCTGGAGATGGTATCCTGTGATCCCAAATAAATAATGATAAATCGGTAGGAAAACGGGGTGGGGAATTTTCCTGCAGATTTTTTTTTTTTTTGAGATTTTCCCAGGGTCTCTGGTCCGCGGGATTTAAAATTATGAGTTTGGTGGTCCCTGAGGTCCAAAAGGTTGGCAACCCCTGATTTATACCCTCTCTTGGGCCTTGCTCTTGAGCTTCCTGTTCCTGTGGCAAGGGTATGTATTCTATTGGCTGCTGTCAGACTCCCATGGGACTGGGGGCAGGGAGCTGAAGCTCTGAGTTTCTATCTTTAGAAATGTGTTTCTCCTTTAGGGAAAATATAATATTCTGCCTTTTTAATATTTCCTAAAATATTTCATTCTTCCAAGAGGGGCGGGCATTAACTTTCTATACTATATATTTATCAGTCAGAAGAACGTATTCTCATCTGATCCTCCAAAACACGGATGTCAAAATCAATTGCATCACATGATGTCATGTGATATATCGCAACATTTTTTGCCTTTGTGGAGCTGGGGTAGGCGTGGCCTGCATGTGATATATCCAGTCTGCGGGCTGCTAGTTTGACACATCTGCTCCAAAACAATTTAGCGGGCTGAGAAGGATTAAGATTAATAGATGTTAAGGTAAGATAACCTTTATTATCATTTTTTACTGTGAGCACACTGGGCCACATTAAAAATGAAATTCTGTTGCCTGCTCTCAAAACAAAGTATATATCTACCCATACACGTACATAACACACGCATACACATTATATATACCCTGTGGAGCCTATTCAAGGGTCGCTTATATTCTATGTCCTAGATAGAAGGAAAAGCGGTGGCTCAATGGCTAAGATGCTGAGCTTGTCGATCGGAAAGGTCGGCAGTTTGGCGGTTCGAATCCCTAGCACCACGTAACAGTGTGAGCTCCCATTATATTTGTCTCAGCTTCTGCCAACCTAGCAGTTCGAAAGCATGTAAAAGTGCAAGTAGAAAAATAGGGACCACCTTGGTGGGAAGGTAACAGTGTTCCACGCGTCTTTGGCGTTTAGTCACGCCAGCCACATGAGCATGGAGATGTCTTCAGACAGCACTGGCTCTTCGGCTTTGTAATGGAGATGAGCACTGCCCCCTAGAGCCAGAAACGACTAGCACGTATGTGCGAGGGGAACCTTTACCTTTACCTAGATCAGGGGTGTCCAACCTTGGCAACTTTAAGACTTGTGGACTTCAACTCCCAGAATTCCTCAGCCAGCAAAGCTGGCTGAGGAATTCTGGGAGTTGAAGTCCACAAGTCTTAAAGTTGCCAAGGTTGGACACCCCTGACCTAGATAGAAGGAAGTAAACTACCAATCATCTTTTCTGCCATCCTCACCACTCTCTTGGTAATGCTTCCAAACAGTAATGCAATATGACAGGATGCTCTCAATCATCCCTCTATAGAGGAACAGGGAAGGAAGATGTACTCTTATCGTGCGATGCAAAAAAAATGCAGGCCCTGTTGTGCTTGCTTCACCAGTGTCTCACTTTTGAGTGACCAAGCTAGCCTATTTATTAGCTGCAAACCTAGAAACGTGACGCTGCTAACCACCTCCACAGTTGAATCATGAATACACAGAAGTGTGGCTGTGCTTGAATTTTCTGAAATCAGTAATGTTCTCTCTCTACTCTCTAATAGGCAAAAGATTTGTTAGCGCAGTAACCAAAATTATTAAAAGATAGACATGGAAGGAAAGATTTTTCAGCCTAAAAAAGGGGGTAAGAGAACCAATTCGGGGTTGTGGTTAAGGTGCTGGCCTAGAAAACAGGAGATTGTGAGTTCTAGTCCTGCCTTAGGCAAGAAAGTCAGCTGACGAATTTGGGCCAGTCAATCTCTCAGCCCAATCCACCTTATAGGTTGTGGGAACAATAGAAGGAAGGAGAATTAGGTATGTTTGCTGCCTGAGGTTATATATAAAGACAGTTGGTATAATTATCTAATAACAGTACGACTTCTAATATTTTAAGCATCAGAGTCTAGGGCATATTGCTTCATTTCTGAAATGGGACACTTTTTCCCTCTGTGAGACTAAATATTAAATTGATAGACCACATTTACAACAATATAAATCAATATAAAGAAGTCTTTTTTTCCTTCCAAATAGAGATCAAACATTTAACTTGACCAAAAAATATGTAAGAAAGTCAGTTGGATGTAGAGGTTAAAGTATCAGGCTAGAAACCCAGGAGACTTTAAGTTCTAGTCCTGCTTAGGCATGAAAGCTGGCCGGGTGACTTTGAGCCAGTCACTCTTCCATCAGCCCTGGGAAGCAGGCAAGGGCAAACCATTTCTGAAAATCTTGCCAAAAAAAACTGTGGAGTAGTCCAGGCACTTTCCAGGAATCAACACCAACTCACAAGGCAGGTACAAAAAAAACATTACCTTATAAATTCCTGTAAAAGATTGAAGTATTTTTGTTCAACCATATTAGCATATAGTATTACTAGTAAATAATTGTTGCAATCGTTATACTTCAAAGAATAGGGTAAACTGGAATTCTCAAATTTTACTATCTCCTACTAGCTTTGAAAATAATGTAACCCCACCCCCACCCCCGAATGCAGTCAGGATAAATATGAATGTTCCTTTCAGTCAAGTTTGATTTTTGGTGACATTCCCATAGCTTTTTTTTCCTGCAAAAAATGGAACTCATTTACCATTGCCAGGACTGTCTTTTGCTAGGAATTTTGTTGACTTTTCTGTCTAGACTGAAGTTCTGGCTTTTCCTGCTCATCTCCCATCCAAGTTCTAATCAGTCCAACCCTGTGTAATTTTTCTAAGATCAGCTAAGTAAATGATAGGAAATTACTTTTTTTTTTCTTTTTTGTTGGTGGTGGGTATGCATTAGGCACAGCAGCTGGAACTAGAAAGGGTTCTTTCTTTTGCTGGTGGAGACCCTCAAATAGATCGAAAAGAGACATTAGATGCAGGTAAGAGAGAGAGACACCACCATACCCTTATATACACATTGCCAAAGCAGCATTTTGCATAGCAACAGAATTATCTCCACAAAAACAGCAATATGGGGATAAGCAAACAAGAGGCAGATTTTAAACCTGTGTTAAGAAATGAACTTCTGTATTACCAATGAACTGATCAGTTGAATTCTAGCATCCTGAAAGAAAGAAATCTATGAATATAGACCGAATGAATAAATCAGTTTGAATGAATGAGTGAATGAATCAGTTTGCAGGAAAAATTACTCGAATGACGTACTTTTGAAGTCATGTTTATTGAATTTATATAGCTACCATACACTGTATGATTCTCAGGAGCTCGCAAAGTGTTAAAAACGATACAAAAACACCAAAAATATATATAAAACAATGAAAACAATATGAACCATAAAACAATATCACAAAATAAAATATATCTTTTATTTTTCACAGATTATTCCAAAGATGTATTGACCATCATTAGTCATAAGTAAATTATGTTAAACGATAGGAGTTAAAATCAGGACTTCTTGGAACACTCTCATTTCACTTCCAGAGTTGGCAAATGAAGTTGCAGAAGCCAGTGCTACACTTTTACATAGTATTTTGAGGTAAAAAAACAAAACACACACACACACACACACACACAAAAGGTCTAAAATTGGCTTTTTGCAGTATTGCAAACAAAACTCACATTCCATACCCACAAACAAAAGTACCTTAGAAAAATGCAAATAATACATATCCCGGGTAGCCCTACTCACATCTCTTTTATCTTCCTACTCTTTTGCTTCTCCAATAAACATTAAAGGCAGCTTTGGGTTACCTGAAAATTGCTAACTTCGTTTGAAAATTTTATTGATTTCATTTTCAGTAATGCACTTGTGATAACCATGGCAACTTAAGAGTTCTGCTGTACCTTCTGTTTGCTGATAATTTGTCCCAAAATCTTAGTTTAATTATCCTGAGCTTACATATGTAAATTGGTATCCATGCTTTCATGTGTTGGGAAAAAAACAATTACAATCTCTTTTTTTCTTTTTATATAGACACATACTAAGCATTAAATATGTTAAAATTCATCTCTGCAATTCTATAACATGGCAGCAGCAATCATCTTGCAGATCGGACTGTTTCCCAGTATTCCATGTTTGACTATTGGACAAGTGTCTTTCTAAAGCCAGCATGTTCTATGCTGGTACAATTCATTGTTTGTGCACAAAACATCACTCTTTTTTTTTTTTCCATAAAGCAACACTGACGTAGCACCATCCACCCATGGTAGCTAAAATGCAGGACAGTTTCTTTAAAAAAAACTATTGAGCATCTTTCTCTGAAGAGAAGAGTAAAATGAGTACAGTTTGTGCTTGCAGATGTTTCTAGCAGATAACAAGTTGGATCACCACTGCAGTGCCATATCTGCTTTGCTCCAGACATATTTGCCTCCTCGCTTCAAAAACATATTTTCATCAAAGCCACTGCATTGTATAGCACTTTTTACTCCTACATCCAGGATTGACCGAGAAGGCTCTTTCCGGCCATTTATGCAGTTGAGAAAACGCATCTGGGAAAAACGCAAAGAAAAGAATTATAGCAGAAGAGAATTAACATCTGGGTTCAGCTGTTCTGCCAAACAACCAAATCGCTTGAAGTTAGTGCCTAACTCCAATCCTGCAAATGACTTCACATAATTATATACATGTAAATGCTATTAATAATTAAGGCTCTGAATGATACCAAAAACCATAATGTATTTTGTTTTAAGCTCATGTGTAAAGATTTCACAAGTAACAGATCATAATTGCGAAACAACAAAAACAGCAACACAGACCAAACTGTCTGAAAAGTCTTTCCAGAAACCTTCTATACTGAAATTTAGAGGAGTCTATAGTTTCCCAGGCCAAAATACATATGTTTGTAGGTATCAATCAATTTGGTCTTGGCAAAAACTAATACCTCAGTCACAATGTTGACTGCACAAATCGTGATCTCAAGACAAACTGCAAAAATGATTAAAAGAAGAGTTTCACCTGGAGATACAGACTCCCACCAAAACAGTGGAGTTAGGCTGAATCAATGTATACTCCAGAATTGTAGAAAGAAATGGATTTATTTGAACTTCAGAATTTGCTTCAACCTAGCAGTTCCTTGTAACCAGGAATTAAAGATGGCTATCAAAGGACTCAGAGAAATCCTTAGATAAGTAGTATCTCGATATTGTACCAATTGTCTGAATGTTTCCCTTTTCCCCTTTTCTTTTGGCTTATTTATCTCAACATCTCAATTAAAGTGCCTGAGTTTTAAGTATGACCATAAAATGTAAAGTTGTACTGCACATATGTGCACTGCTCTACTTTTGTAAACACTATAGAATGCACTTTTATTGTGGGCTGCACTGAATGCAATGGATTTTTTATTTAATGGACTTGGGGGGGTGATAGTAGGAAAAGAATCTATTTTAAATTAAAGAATATATTGAGGGGTCCTTGGTGCTCTCTGACATTGGTTGTTTTCTTGCAGATATTTCATTAAAAGATTAGGTAAAATCATCAGTGCTAGAAAATAACTACCCAACCTAGATAATATCATCAGTGCTAGACTAGTGCTGATGATATTATCTAGCTTGGGTAATGAAATGTCTACAGGAAAACAACCAAGCTCAGAGATCACCAAGGATCCCTAATTTCAACCCTGAGCTACACATTTTCTCCTTTATTGAAAGAATATGTTATTCACAGCAACACTATCGTACAAGTGATGTAAACGACATTATTGCATCACATTTATGACCTTGCCCAAATGATATAAAATGATGTAAACACAATGGAAATTTTCATCTGTTGTATCCAAAATGTATGGCTCTACAGTCCATCAAATCAGGTTTTCACCATACAAGGGAGACTTATACCTGAAAACTAATATTTTATTAGTTCTGTTTATAATACTAAACTGTGATATGCTTCACTGAGTTCAGGGGATTTTACTTCCAAGAAGTATAAGTTGCGATCCCCCGACGGCAAGGACTGAAATAAAGCTTTTGATTTCAGAAACAGGAAAAATATTTTCAAAATATAGAGCAAATAAAATGACAAACCAAATGACTTACATATTCATCCAGAATTAAGTAGGAATCTCTCATCTGTGAAAAGATGGAAAAGCAACAACTTTAATTTATCATAATGTGTAACTATATATTTAGATATATTTAGAGAGCGACGCATAAAAGCCAGCTGGATGACTTCGTCAGTCTCTCCTAGCCCAACCTACCTCACAGGTAGAAGAAAATAGGAGAATGGTGTGCAGGATGTGTTTGCCGTCTTGCATTATTTATAAAGTAATAAAGGTGGGATAAAAATGTAATGCATAAATTTAAAAAAATAGCAGATTTCATTTACAGGTAGTCCTCAACTTATGACTACAATTGAGCCCAAAATTTCTGTTGTTAAGACATTTGTTAAGTGAGATTTGCCCCATTTTATGACCTTTCTGGCCTCAGTTATTAAGTGAAACACTGCAATTGATAAATTAGTAATCTGGTTGTTGAGTGAATCTGGCTTTCCCATTGACTTTGCTTGTCAGAAGGTTGCAAAAGGTGATCTCATAACCTTGGGACACAGCAATCATCATAAGTGTGAACCAGTTGCCAAGCATCTGAATTTTGATCGCATGATCATAGGATGCTTCAAAGGTTGTAACTGAAAAATGGTCATAAGTCACTTTTTTTAGTGCTGTTGTAACTTTGAAGGACCACTAAATGAACCGTTTTAAGTTGAGGACTACCTGTATGTGCTTGATATAGCTTACAGTATTTTTTTTTTATTTTGAGCTACTGTTTCAAGATAGTCCTTAATATAGTGTGCAAATTAAAGGCTACCTGTGCCTAGAGAATTAAATTAAATTAGCAGAGAGCCTACCATGGAAATCTGATGTGACATAATATCATTTTGTGCTATGATTTCCCACACCTATAACTACTATACTTCTAGCCATAGAATTATGATGATTTAAGCAAGTTCCTCAAAAGAAGAACACGGCAAAACTCAACATTTAAACATGCAATTGTTCACATCATATAAAAAGAAGAGTGTAGAGCTTTGGAAAGAGTATAGCTATTCTTAATTTATGACCACAGTTGAGCTCAGAGTCTTGGTCATCAAGTAAAGCTGTCATGAAGTGAGACATCATAAAACTGCTTCATCAATGACTCAATCCTTGTGCATCTAACTGTGATCATTTAGTGAGAGACTGGGTCATTAAGTGTACAGAGTCCAAGATAAAGAACGGAGGGGTCCTGGGTGGGGAGGAGGCCCACTCAGGATCTCAAAATCCTCCCTGTCAAAATCCAAACAGAGCCGTGGTAGTGCAGGTAGTTAGGACACGGTTGTCAACCCTCGCAACAGCGAGCCTCCAGCGGGGCGTCTCAGGGTTGCCATTCAGGGCGAGTGGGGAAGGCTTGCAGGGAGAGTGAAACAGTAGACTCATGGTGTGGGAGGCTTATGGCAAAGAAGAAGCTGGTCAACGATCAGCTGGGGATCAGAGCAGTGATCGGAGGCCCACAATGTGTTTAAAGCTCCCCTGACAAGCCAGCGGTCTGACAATTAGCTGGAGGGCGGAGCGCATGGCTGGAGAGCAGGCTGGCAACAGAAGAAAGGTCTAGGCCCAACAGAAGATTCCAGGCCTCTCAAGAAGTACAGCATCTGTGTGGGTGGGGCAGGTGCACGGGGGGGGGGGCAGGGTTAAATTGGCGGGAAAACAGCAGAGGTTATTGCTGCCTTTGGTTGCTATGTGCCAATGTTTCCAGGCCTTCAGGAATTAAAAGCAGTTAATTGAACCTTTTATTTCTTATTCTTGGTACTGGAGAATTGGATCAGTGACAGCAGTATTACGGTTGTAATTAAGCAGGTGACTGAAGGGACGTGGTGGCTCAATGCCTAAGACACTGAGCTTGTCAATCAGAAAGTCAGCAGTTCAGCAGTTTGAATCCCTAGCACCGCGTAACGGGGTGAGCTCCCATTACTTGTCCCAGTGTCAGTTTGGAAGCCGTATTAGTATCAGAAGCTTCCACGCTGCCATATTCCTGCGCCTGGGAAAGTAGGAGGGGGGAATTGTAGAGTGTTGGTAGTTAGACATAATAGCATTCTTCTCTTTGGTCCTAGCAGTTCGAAAGCACATACAAAATGCAAGTAGAAAAATAGGGACCACTTTGGTGGGAAGGTAACAGCGCTCTGTGTGCCTTTGGCACTTAAGTCATGCCGGCCACATGACCATGGAGACATCTTTGGACAGTGCTGACTCTTCAGTTTAGAAATGGAGATGAGCACCACCCCCTAGTGCCAGAAACGACCAGTGAATCACTATAGTTATTAAATGAACTAATTGCCTACACTAGATTTTTTTTCTAGGAAATTGGAAGTAAATGCTAGTTTCTGGCAAAAAAAAAAAAAGTCATAATTGGCAGTCATCTGACTGTAGGATCAGGGCTGTCTTAACAGCATTATGGACCCCGGGCAAAGCAGTATTTTGGGGCCCCTACAACAACTACTCACAGGAATAAAAATGTAAATGGTCGATAAAATTAAACATATATTTGCATGTATTAATAAAAAATGCAGTAAAATGTAATAAATATGTTTCTGTATTTATATGATACAAGGTGCATTGAACATATACAGATTAGTATGGGGCTCCTAAACTTGTGGAGCCCGCAGGCAAGTCCCATCAGGCCCATGTGTTAGACAGCCCTGTGTAAGATGCAGGCAGAAATAAGGGCCCTTTGTGATATGTGGGGCAGTAATCAAACTTTGAATTAAGATTGAAAGTATTTTTTGGGTTCATTATAACTTCAAACATTAAGTGACCAGTCATAAATCAAGGACTATCTGTATAATAAATAACGCAAGGCAGCAAACATACCTAATACTGCTACCTCTGTTTAATCTAATGAGTTATAAAAGAACAAATATTTTTTAAAAATATAATCCAAACAGCGGGGAGGGAGAGAGAACTCAAAGGATGGGAAAAGAGTTGTTTTCATTCCTTTAACAAGACTAAATGAAACAAACTGAGATCCTAGAAAAGTTAAATTCTGTTGAACCCAACAATAATTTGTGGTTTTGCAAAAAAAATTCCGCATGAATGTCCCTATTGAGACTATTCACTATCAACAGTTATGTGATGCATTAGAATATTATTACTGTATCATGGTACAGTAATAGTTTTACACATTATTATAGTGGCCCAGTGCTAAAGAAATGATTAAGTCATGACTGTTAATTTCTGATGAAACTGCTTGCAACAGTATTAATAAGAAATGTGCAGCAATTCCACTTGGTATAGCACTGGGCATCTAGATTCCCAACAGTACAGATCCAAAATGCTAAGGAGGCATAAACTACAAGCATTCTAACAAATCTCCATAAAGAAAAGCTTTCTTGTAGCGAAAGAAAAAAAGAACCTGGATAATTGCATTTTGCTGTAAGCCATCAGCATTAGGACTTCTAATGCCAAATAATAAATATATTGCTTTCAAAGGGTATGAACAATCAGCATAATTACCTTTTGATTAGATTCAGGGACTAAGCAAGGGAGATCTTTATGACGGTGCACAAATCGTTCAAAATCTTCATCATTGATGATGAATCTTTCAGCTTCTCTCAGAGATTCTTCTCCTGTATTTTCTCCTTCGATGAGCAAGCACTGAAATATCTAGAAAGCATCAAGTGTACGATTAAGAGAGAATTCTTGCTGGTCACAATTACCATGCAATAGAACAATACTACCAAAGAAAATTTAATAAAAGCTTTTATTTCTGTAAATCGGATGTCTGGCAGCATATACACGCATTATACTTTATGGGTAATTTGCAATTATATCCATAGTCAAAAGACTGGTGAAAACTTCAGCTTCTGGATTTTGTGCTTGAGATGGAAGAAAATAAAACTTTGATTTTGAGTTTTGCTGATTGGATAAGTTTTCTGTTATAGAAATGGCTAATGCATATTAAGTATGTAAAAATAAAAGATTGAGGCTGAAATATTAGCATTTTAGTCTACTGTGCTAAAAGGAATCAGAAGCCAATGCTTTCATTTCATTTTCTACCTTTAACCTACATATCTTTTTTCCCTCTTTCATTTTTTATTTCTATTTTCTTTTGTATTTTATAACTCAATAAGCTTAATAAAATTATTAAAAAACATTGGTGAAAATTATTGGTTAGAGCAGTCTTTCTCCCGATACAGGGTTTATCTTTCTGCTTAATCAAATATTCACATTAAAGTTATCAAATACTGTAGCAATAACTATATTAAGCCACAGGCAAAGCTAATTTGGGTGGGCATTCTGTTTCATAGGGTGGTCAGCTGTTACACTCCCCTCTGAGATGACCGTATTAAGATCAGAGGTTTATATTCGGAAGGTCAGGTGTTAAAAAAACATTTAAAATTTTGAGTTTCAGGTAGAACTCCATTTTGGTGACAATATAGATCAGAAAAGAAAAAGACAGACAAATAAGTTATGTTATATTTGGAATAAGTAAATATGCCCACATATGTTCAGCAAAGTATGAAAAAAAATGGTTTTGAAAAGACGCAGATCCTTATAGTCAACTAACTTACTGCCATCTAATGGATGCTGAAGACATTGTGATATACACAAAATGAATGGAGACTTCTAAAGATCCTTTGCCAAAATGTCAGAGGCAAATAGCCCTTAAATGCGAAATAGGTTAAAAATTTCTTATTTTAGGACTCTGCGGATTGCAGCAGTCAAGATATCATAGATCAACACCATCACTATAGTTTTGATAATGGTTTATATTAACCTAAGTTGTAGCCATTGAATAAAAATGGTTGGCAGTAAATTGATGTCTAGTGATAAATTCCCAAGTGATCTACAGCAGATTCTGACTCTTTTAGCAACAGTAACCATAAAATTATTTCCTTCATCAGGCCAAATTATAAACCTGAAAAGTAGAATGAAGAATGCTGAGAATGATAAAAAAAAAATGAATGGATGGGTGTGTCTACGTATATATCCATATGCGTGTCCTTAGGTTCTTTTGAAGAAACTGCTGGATTCCAAATCCTTTAATTTAAATTATGTTTCTTTGCATCAAGTCCAGATTCCTTGAAGAGATTGAAGTTAACTTTTCCAAGAGGCAAAAAAAAAAAAAAAATGGACAGGGTAATGGCAAAAAATGAACCAGGTCCATGCCACACCCACATGGGCAGCTTTTTTAGAATATGAAGGAGTTGTTTTCTTTGTTTTAAAAATATTTTAGGGCTCCTACCCGTTATAGCCAATATTTCCCACAACACAATACTAAAAGTTATATTATTTTCTGCTCTTACCTTCCAGCGGACAGGATTTAGAGCTTTGATTTTCTCATTCATGTCTTCTTCCACATTGAAACGATTGATCACAGAATTTATCTTGAAAGCAACGTTGTATTTTTGGCACCACATCTTCAGTTTTTCAAGATTTTCAACATGATTTTTCTTCCCTTGCCCACGGCCAATTAAAACATTGACTTCTTCATTGAAGCTATCACAAGATACGGCAAGAATATCTAGATATTCCCCTAAAGCAGAAAGAGTTCACTAGTATTTAATACCATCAGCTAATTGTCATCTAAATTTATCAAATACTAGGTGAAATAACCATTACCTTGATTATAAACATAACCATAACGTATTATGCTATGTTTAAACTGCTGGCTTACTGAGAATTATAATAGAACATAACATAAAAATTAAAACTCTCCTTCTTTTACCACTTCAGGTGTCAAGGGAACCAGAAATATTAACATGATTTATTTGAAATTACCCTGTTACAAAGAAATGCTTGTTATTTATATGTCAGTAAACCAAACTTTAGAATATGGAAACCAAAATTAAGATGGAAGGTAACATGTTGATGGTAAACCCAAAAATCTTCAATTGACAAAAGTAACCACTGTCAAAATACTAAAGGGAAGAAATTATAAAACAACATTTGTTGGGTTAGATTCAGTCTGTTATGTGAATCCAGCAGTGGCTAGAAGTCATAATTCATGGCTGAACATGCTGTGCAAACCTTGTGCGAACCTAGTGAAGGTCTTGGAATGGTATAAGCACAGAATTCTCAGAATAGAGAGATACAGATGTGAGATTATGCCATGCCCTCCTGTAGGTAATTTTAAATGATTTCTGCCACCCCCACATTAGAGGGTAGTATATCATTCCGAGAGCTTCTATATATTCTCCTTGCAAGTGATCAATACCAAGATATGAACAGGTCCTAAAATCTAATGTCTTAAATATAATCATCTAAAGTGCAAAGGTCTCGGAGTTCAGATTTTAGTAGAGGGTTTGAACCCGACATAATAATTTCTGGCTACTAATGTTTGCCAATTTCTTAACAGAATGAAACTGGCCATGTGATGCTTCCTGGTAGTCAGTGTCATTGTGAAAGTAGTGAGTGATGAATGAACAAACAAACTTTTAGAAATTTCTTTGGAAGCTACCTAATTCCAAGTTATACAATTGGTCTATTCAGCTCAGTACAATATTGATTGTAGTAACTGAAAGCAGCTCTCCCGATTTTGGAACCTCAGATTTTCCAGGGACAAGAAAATGCTTTTTTTGGCTGACCTAACCTGGGCTCTCTTACGAAACAAATATCCTATCTCTGAGCTATTATCTTTCCCCCATATTGCTAGCAATAACACTTATATTAAGCACTGTACATTAAGCAGAATGAAAACCAGGTGAAAAGCAACTGTTTTAAGAGCCTCATTTTGTTATTGATTTTTCTAGGGATGGACAAATTTCAAAAACTAAAATAATCATTTTGCCACCCCTACTGGAAAGATTTTTGCTCTGCTGCCAAGTCTAACCCAGAGCATTTTATTGGAACCACACAGCGTACCAATTCAAAATGCCAGCCAGTGAGCTGTGCTCCTACCAGGATATTCCATTCAATGTTTCATCCACTCTTTCACATCAGACAGAGAAATCTCTTTGCTCATTAAATTGGGTTGGTTGGGAATATCCTAGTTGTAATCTTTTTTTAACATTCTCATTAACTCTTTAGATTTTACCATGGCCACTGATATCTGCCTTTTGCAGATAACATACTCTTCTACCATATATGGTAACAAGGGGATGGGTGAATAATGAAGTTTGTTTATTACTATTTTATGAGGTTTTGGACAATCATTCTCTTTTTGATGGCTACATTCCTTTTATTCTTTCCTCCAGTTAACCAGCACAACAGATGTATTATGAGCCAGGGTGGCACAGTGGTTTGAATGCAGTAGTGCAGGCTATTTCTGCTGACTACCGGCCACCAGAAGTTCGTCAGTTCGAGTCTCACCAGCTCAAGGTTGACTCAACCTTCCATTCTACTGAAGTTGGTAAAATGAGGATCCAGATTGTTGGGGGGCAATATGCTGTAAATTGCTTAGAGAGGGCTATAAAGCACTGCGAAGTGGTATACAAGTCTAAGCACTATTGTTATTATGTAGAAGAGCTGATTATAATTTATCTTATCCAGAGGTGGTATTCAGCAAGTTCTGACCAGTTCTAAAGAACCAGTGGCGGAAATTTTGAGTAGTTCGGAGAACCGGCCAATACCACCTCTGACTGGAGATTTTACAGTATCCTTCCCCTGCCCCACCCACCAAACCACGCTCACAGAACCGGTAGTAAAAAAAATTGAATCGCACCACTGTTCTTACCATAATATTTGAACCATCTCTCCTTAACCATACTACCATTGGTCACAATGCTAACACTTGGCAACTTTAGCTCCTCCTTGCAAAATTGGACCAGCTTCCCGACAAACTTGCCTCGCTCATGCAGAAACGGTTCACCACCCGAGAAGTTTATTTTCTCCATACCTGGGATGTGCCAGAGAGAAGAAGAAAGTGATAGGAACATTCAAGAAGTGCACCTACTGCAAGAGCAATTATAAACAGTAATTTTAAAAAATCAACGAGATTGTATAAACTATTTTTTCTCTTACACATCAACATAGAATGTCAAATTGGATGGTTTACATAGCTCAGTATCATTAATATGCTGTTTTCCTCACCACAAACCCCCTTTAAATATCTTTTGTGGCCATGAACCGTGGCCACGGACCTCCCTCAAGACTTAACTCAAAATTTAAATCATAACATTTTTTTCAAGCCTTCATGGACCCCTGTGACAACATCATTGTCCCCCAGGGCTCCACGAATCACAGGTTGAGAACCAGTGATGTAGAGTTTAAATGGGGCATTTTCTCAACTCAACCAAAAGATCCCAGACATTAGAGGGTGAAGCCACTGGCATGCCAAGTGTGTGTCCCATCACTGAGCTTATCTCATGTATCTCTTGCTGCCTTAAGGACTCTATCCATTTTTCCTGAATGATATCAATGTCTCCTGGCTCCCAAATGTATCACGACACACAATGGGAAGAAGAAAAATTCAACAAAATCTGGAACATAAACGCAAAATTCAGTAGATCACAGTTGTTAAAAATTCCAGAGGATCAAAAGGTGCAAAGTATATGTAAAAATAGCCATTAAATTATGTGGAGCTTTATTTTCAGTAGTTATGGAGAATAAATAAAAGCAAAGGCTTCCTTGAGTCAATTCCTCATGACTTAATGAAACAAACCAAATGTTAAAAAGTTATGATATTTATGTATCATATCATAAATACCAAGCGGATCTAAGTTATATTAAAGTAAGCAAAATATCTTTACAATCCTTAAGGCATGTTACAACTTTTGAGCAATCTTAATGTTTGGAAATTGAAAGATAAAAAATTGGACACACCCTAAAATATGCATGCAAGCTTGCATGCATATGGCTTGCATGCATATTTTAGGGTGTGTCCAATTTTTGGTATATGGGCTGTGTGTGTGTGTGTGTGTGTGTGTGTGTGTGTGTGTGTGTGTGCACACGTGCATGCGCCTTCAAGTCATTATTGACTTCTAGCACTGCTTGGACTAGTTCCTGCAGTTTTCTTGGTATGGTTTTCCAGAAGTAGTTTGACATTTCCTCATTTCTAAGGCTGAGTGGGAGTGACTGGCCCAGATCACCCAGCTAATTTGTGCCCACACGGAGTTTACAACTCATGGTCTCCTAGTTTCTACCCTGGTGCCTTAACCACTGCATCAAATTGGCTGTCATAAGAGCATTCTCAGGTACTTTTCTTGATTACAATTTGGACGGCATTATTATGGTTCGTCGCAATCAGCCCAATGTTTACAACTGGTTTGGCATTTTTGTCCATTTACCAAGCCCTCCCCTAGGACATGGGATAGTTAGATGTTTGATGGTGTTCACTGTATCACTGCAGGATGTAAGCTGTTCAAAGTAAAGTTGCTTTTTGCAATTGACCGGTGGTAATTTTGTTAATGCTGATGGCTGGAGCAGTCAAACTGGAGCAAGTGGTGCTCCAGTTGTTTTTGGGATTGTACCCAGATTGTACCTCCAGTTGTTTTGTACCCTGTTGGTGCCACCTTTGCTTTCTTTTGCCTCAGTTGTATTATTTCTATTTGCAGATCTTTGTATTTTGTGATTTTTCTCCAGATCTTTCTCTTCTATTCTGCTGTCTCTATGTACTGCAAAGCCACTATCCAGACTTGGTTTTTCTTATCAAAAATGTTGTACGACAGGTATGTTTGAATTCTAAACTCCCAGAGCATTTTAGCCTTTTTCGTTTCTATTATATCTATTTTGTGGTCCCACCAGTTCTTGCTTGCAGACAAAGGTAGTTCTTGCAGATCTTCCAATACACCAGTCACTAGTTTGTCATGCTGTTGTCTGTGCTATCTTCTTACAACAGCTTACCAGATGGTCTGCTCTCTCTTCAGCTTCTTTCCAGAGGCAGCATTTGCTGTCTTCGTTGCTATCTTCACAATTCCGGCTTTGAATGTATTTTTCTCAAGGCTTGACCTTATACAGCCAGAATTAACTCCTCAGTCTGTTTCTTCAATTTTTGTGCTCTTAGCCATTGCTATTCTTGTTCTTATCTGCTTTGCCTACTACTTTTTTATGTATTGACCATGTAATACTTTGCCTTGCCACGTCTCTTTTCTATTCTTCATGTCTCTTCTATTCTTCATTTGGTCTTTCTTGTAGGCCAGTTTAGTCTCTCCAGTACTTAGTAACCCTTCATAGAATACTAGCTTCAGGGCATCTTTTTCACTCCCCTTCAGATCTTCTTCTACCGGTAATGCTTCTTTTCCCTTCTTCAGCTATCTGGTGTACTTACAACCTAACTCACCAGCCTATTTTCCTTGGTAAGTAAACTCTGTGAACGTTGCTCTGTGGATGAAGGGCATGACTCATTGTCACTTGTCTTTCTGGGTAGGGCTTTTAATTCTGATTGAGTCCAAGATCATAATTATTTCTATGCTTTTTGTCCTGCCTTTATGTGTGTGTGTGTGTGTGTGTGTAAGTTCAATGCAGCAAACATACTTAATATTCCTAGTTCTAGTTTTCCCTACAACAACCATCCTGTGAAGTAGGGTGGACTAAGTTTGCCACTGCTTTTTTTTCTGGGATCTTTCTGACTCCCTGACTGAAGCCTATAGCTTTAAAATATCCTGGTGATCTGCTGCCAATTATAAGACAATCCTTAGGGTTTCATTCATTCATTTTGCACATCAACCAAATTTCATTGATTGATTGATTGATTTTTATTTACTTTGCACATCAACCAAGGTCAGCTAAGTGGTGGACTAATGAGAATTCTGTAGTTATTAAGTACAGTAAATGAAATCTGGGTGTCCAATAGTTAAGTAAGGTTTTCTGTTTCACAGTTGTTTATGCCTGTTAAGAATTGTGTGAAATGCAGAAGCAGTCATACCCCAGCCCAGCCTACTTTAATACTAGAAAAGCAACAAAAGATCTGGTAAACCTTTGAAATTTAGCAAATATAGTCCAAGCAAAATCTCTTTTGTTTTTTCAGCAAAAGTTGCCGCTATCCTTTATTAAACTGACCCAGTATGGTAAGTATTTCAGAGACTTTCTGCACTGGTCCTCTGTAATACTCTCAAGGAAATCTTGCAAATCCGGCACCACAGCTGTGGGCCAGGGGTGTAAAATGCTTGCATTCCGGCATCTATTTTACATGGCTTACATTGTCAGAATTGTTCTGTACCCCCAGGGTTTTAAAAACTGAATTATGGCTAACTGGTCTCATTAACCAATTGATTAATAATCAATCCCTAGGGAGACTGTGAATTCTAGTCCCACCTTAGGCATGAAAGCTGACTGGGGGATTTTGGACCAGTCACTCTATCTCAGCCTAACTTCCTCCTCCTGGTTGTTGTGTGGAAAATAGGAATGTGGAAAAGGTGTGTCTATGGAGATTCTCCATCATCCAGGTCATAGAGGTCCCAAAGGTGCTTTTTCAAGAGGCAATGGGACTTTCTGGTTTTTCTTTGAGGACATTTTGCTTCTCATTCAAGAAGCTTCTTCAGCTCCATCCAGTAAGAGCTCCATCCAGTAAGAGCTGAAGAAACTTCTTGGATGAGTAGCGAAACGTCTTCAAAGAAAAACCAGAAAGTCCAGTTGCCTCTTAGAAAAAAGCACCTTTGGGTGTGTTGGATAAGTTCCTCACCTCGAGCTATTTACAAAAATAATAAAGGCAGGATAAAAAAAATCTAATAAATAAATATATATTCAAATATTCACTGAATATTGAAAAAAATATTCAAAAGGCAGCATTAACATCATTGGCAAGGAGGAGGAGGAGGAGAAGAAGGAGAAGGAGGAGAAGGAGGAGAAGGAAGAAGACAAAGACGAAGACGAAGGAGAAGAAGAAGAAGAAGAAGAAGAAGAAGAAGAAGAAGAAGAAGAAGAAGAAGAAGAAGAAGAAGAAGAAGAAGAAGAAGAAGAAGAAGAAAGAAGCGGTCAAGAAAATAAAAAATGCATCTTAAACTTTCATCTAGCAGTTTGGTATCCCAGAAGCGTGAAGCAAAGATAGAGGCGATCTGGTGCTTTCCCACGATATTTCAAATGAAAAGATGCGAACCGAACCCCACCGATAAGAGCCGGAACTCTTCCGCCACTAGTTTAACCCCCAGCCCCTCCGTAGCTTCCCGGAGCCGGCAAGGGGAAAGGGTCACTTACCGGCCTCTTGGAGCAACCGGAGCCCCCTCTTAGCCTCTTGCAGCGGAAGGACGAAAGAAGTCTTGGCGGTGTGGAAGCAGAAGCCGCACTTGTAGTTGCACTGGCGGGTGAAGTGGTAGTTGACGCTGAGCGGCACCGGCGGGGGAACGGCGCCCGGTTTCGGAGCTGAGCTCGGGGAGACTTTGCGGCGGACCGGGCCCCAAAGGCAGAGGAGGGCCAGCCGGCTCCAGAGAGCCGCCAGAGCTTGGAGCAGGAGACGGAGGAGCTGGCGGGGAGGCAGGTGCATGGTGCCTTCTTCGCGCGTCTGCTTCGGGTTTGCGGCGCTCGAGAGGAGAGCGCGGCTTTTGAACGGGCACATAGCGGCGCGCATGTGATCCCCGCTGGACTGACCCAAGTTTCGGTTTCCTTTACGTAGAAATTGCTCGGTGTCGTTCAAGGTGGCAGACTCGCCTTTGGTATGTGTGTGTGTGTGTGAGTGTGGGTGGGTGGCAGCGTTTTTTTAGGACTTGGATCAGACTGTCGCTTGGCAGGGTGAACGGGGTGCGAAATGGGTGCTTCAAAGGAAAGTGGATGTTGCGTGGCGATTTCACACAGGTTTCACGCGCCACGAGACCCTCCCCGCAATTCTTCTCCTAAGTAAGACGGCAGAGTGGATGGGTTCCTCGAAGGACCGAGGCGAGACGGTCATAGGTATTTGCAATGCGGAGGACGAGTAGAGTTTACACTTGGCTATTCTCGCATCCCATCCTGGTCGTTGCCTGCTCAAGAGTTCTTACGCGTGGGTAACGCATTTCTGTCAGGGTGGTGGGCTCAAAAGTTTGGTGGTGGTGGTGGTGGAAAAGAATATACGTGGCCTCTGCAAACCTGACAGGTATCCATTTCACAACTGAGATTCCTGCTCCTTCCTCTCTCTCCCCTCCCCCCTTTGGAGAATGGCCCTTGCTTATGGTAGCCCTCCTTGTGCATCCTTAACTTCCAGAAGGATGAGGAGGCAGCCTTGCTTGCTGGCCAACTGCATTTCAAGCTAGCACATTGGATAAATCTAGGGGGTAGTTTGTGTTAAGGTGTTGTAGAATGGAGCACCACGACTCCAGGAGGCAAGTTGTTCCATTGCTTAATCGTTCATACCATCAGAAAATTACTCCTTAGTTCCAGGTTGGATTTCCCTCGGATGATCTTCTATCCATTACTTTGTGTCCTGCCTTCAGATGCTATGGAGAATAAATAGATGCCCTGTTCGCCATGACAGCCCTTCAAGTATCGGAAGACATGTCCTCCCCAAGCCTTCCTTTAGCTAGGCTGAACATACTTTGTTCCTTTAATTGAACATGGGATGACTTAGCCTCCAGGCCCTTTTTCACCTTTGCTGCTCTTCTTTGGACTCTTTCTAGGGTCTCAGCATCTATTTTGTGTCATGGTGACCATAATTGGATGCAGTATTCCAAGTTATGTCATAGTCCAAGTGTGGCCTCACTAGCAAAGTATAGAGCAGTACTATCACTTCCTGTGATCATGATGCTAACCCACTGTTGATGTGGCCTAGGACAGCCTTGAATTCTTTCTGGCAGCTGCAGCACTTCTGACCTATACTTAAGAGATGGCCCACCAGGACACCTGAGATCCCTCTCTCATAGGCACTACTGTTGAGCCAGGTACAGCCTGTCCTGTTTTTCTTGCCTAAGTGCAGGACCTTACTTTTCTCCCCACTGAACTACATCTTGTTCGATAGGGCCCAGCATTCAAGTCTGTCAAGTCAAGATCCTTCTGAATCTTGAGTCTATCTTCCAAAGCAGGGGTCTTCAAACTTGTCAGCTTTAGACTTGTGGACTTCAACTCTCAGAATTCCTCTTCCAGTCATGTTAGCTCAGGAATTCTGGGAGTTGAAGTCCACAAGTCTTACACTTGCCAAGTTTGAAGACCTTTGTTCCAAAGTGTTGGCAATTCCTCCCAGAAATCAGGAGCTACACTGTAGATTGGGGTTTTTTTAAAAGCTCCCATTACATTCCCATAAGTAGGCTTTTG
This sequence comes from Notechis scutatus, assembly GCF_049901735.1. Lineage (NCBI taxonomy): Eukaryota > Metazoa > Chordata > Lepidosauria > Squamata > Elapidae > Notechis > Notechis scutatus. The sequence continues at coordinate 132,173,363 of NC_142009.1, read as the reverse complement.
GCTTATAGCTGTTTGTGATAGCTATTTGTGATAGCTATTAAACAAATAAAACCTTTTCTCAGACGGAATGAGAACACTTTTAGAGAACTTATTGATCAGGGGTCCCCAAACTTGGCAACTTTAAAACTATGTTGGCTGGAGAATTCTGGGATTTGAAGTCCACAAGTCTTAAAGTTGCCAAGTTTGGAGACCTCTGTTATAGATTGTGAAGATGGGATCAAGAGAAGAGACTATTCCATTCTTTTCCCATCCTAAAGCTCATACTTCATTTATGCATGAGTAGATAACAAAACACCAGAGCTCTCTTTCTCTAACATGCAAGTATCAATATTCTTTGTTTATCAGTTATTTTTATACTATTCTGAACAAGGTGCCCTCCAGATATGGTTGGCTACAGCTCTCATATGCTAAATCCAGGCTGGGTGGGATGAGGATGTTATCATGGACAGTGGAAAGTTGTCCCTCTAGCATCACACAGAAGTTTCTATCATGACTACCAGATACTGTCATTCTTGGCATATGCTTAAAACAGTTCCACATGTAGGTTAATGGAAAACAGCATTTACTGTATGATATGCTGCTCTGTTTTTGTTGTCTCCTGGCCCAAGCACAACAGATCATCACAAATATTAGACTAGCCATACTGGATTCAAATAGATGGCAGTAGTAAAAACATTTCCAGCCTCTTTGCAAAGAGCTTTGACTTTTGGTGAAGCGAAATTAGCAATATGGATAAAGTAAGTACTACCAGGCCTAATAACTGTACCAAATGAAAGCAGCCACAAGAATCAGATGGCAAAGTCATAAGGTGTGTTATTTGGAGAAAAATAAATCAAAGTTGAAAACTGACTGGTGATGACTAAGTGGAAGCAAACACCGAACTAGCCAAATGTTTGCTGAATCTTATTCTCTGGTGAACAGTCAAGGGTAGGGTTTGAAAATGAAAGTAGACATTTTGGAGCCTAGGCAATACAAACTAAGAACTCAAGGCAACATTGACAATTCAACATTCAAGAGTTTGACCTCTGCTGTCCTAGACTCTTAGTAGAGTCTCAATCAGCCTTCTAGCCTTAACTGTAGACATACAAGCAACTCATTAGTTGGGTGCTCACTCTCTCCCCCTTTGTTCCCTCTTAGGAAGATTTTCCACCAGGAGGATCTGGCTGTCTTCTCTCCCTGGGGAATCAACTCAAGCTAGGCTAGGCAGGATGGAAGAGTGAGAAGTTTGCTTCTGCAGACCTGATAAAAGTAATCCAGCAGATATTTTCTTTGGAGGTTTCTACTTGTTGTCTTCAGAGAACTTTCTCAATCTTCTTCCAAACCTGCCTCTTCAACAGAGCAGCCCTTATTGCTCAGCAAGTCCTGAATCTGAAGGCACTCATTCACAAGAAGGGTGGTGTGCTGCTTTCTTCATAAATGTATGAAAATGGTATGTGTGAGGACAGATGGTTGAATTGCAGGCGCTCATAAAAAGCAAAATAACTCATGCAGGAGTATATACATTTCATCTCTGTCAACAATGGCTCTGGGAAAATTATGCGAATGGCAATAAGAAACAGTGCTTTTTCTGTCAAATACATGAGGGGTTAATTGGAGTTCACTTTTTATTCCTTATTTTTTTCCCTTGTTCCTGCTTTCCTGTCCCACTTTTATTATTCTTGTTTGGCCAGAGATGAGAGCACTCCTCACCAAGGACACCGATAGAGCAACCATGACTTTTGCAATGTTTTTTTTTCCCCACCCACAATGATAGGGAGTCTAAATTGCCAGGGGAATTCAGATCTCTAAAGAAAACATCTGGAAGGAGATTAACTTTTTACAAAAATGTTTAAAATGTGTGCTCTATTTTGCAGCTGATTCCTCAGTGTTAAATCTGTACTATTTGTTAAAGTACCGGTATAAAAGTGAATCTGCAATTTTATTTTCCTGTTGTGATAATCTTTTTTGTGAATAACATAGATCCCCTTATGTTTCTTTCTTGTATTAATCAGAACTTAACACTTTTACACCCCAAACCTTATGTTAATTTTATTTCTTCCAGTTACAATATTAATTTGGCACTTCTTGTCACTGAGTATATTTTACACACAAGATCGATATGTGTATGTCTACCGGTAGTCCTCGACTTACGACCACAACTGAGCCCAAAATTTACATTGCTAAGTGAAACATTTGTTGAGTTTTGTTCCATTTTACGGCTTTTCTTGCCACTGTTGTTAAGTGAATCATTGCAATTGCTAAATTAGTAACATAAGTTGTGAAGTGAACCTGGCTTCCTCATTGACTTTGCTTTTCGGGTCGCAAAAGGGGATCACATGGCCCTGGGACAGAGCCCCGGTCATAAATATGAACCAGATGTCAAGCATCTGAATTTTGATCACGTGACAGTTGTGTGAAAAATGGTCATAAGTAACTTTTTTCAGTGCCGTTGTAACTTCGAATGGTCACTAAATGAACTGTTGGAACTGTTGTTTATATACGTCTAAGTGTGTATAAGAAAACAACTAAGAAAAGAGACATTACAGTACAGCTATTTTAGCCTGGCCGTATACTCTGTTCCTTTCTCCAGTATAAAAAGTTGGGATTAACCTCCACAATTTGAAAGTTTATTTAATGACCGTTCCAAGTTACAATGGCACTGAAAACAGTGACTTCTGCACACCACTGCAGCATCCCCATAGCCACGTGATCAAAATTTAGACCCTCGGCAACTGACTCCAATTTATGACGGTTATAGTGTCCCAGGATCAGCTTTTGCAATCTTCTGATAAGCCAAGTCAACTCACTTAATAACTCTGTTACTAACTGAACAACTGCTATGATTCACTTAACAATCATGGCAAGAAAAATGGGGCAAAATTCACTTAACAAATGTCTCACTTAGCAACATATATTTTGGACTCAATTGTGGTCGTAGGTCGTAGGTCAAAACATGCCTGCGGCATTCAAATACTGAATTTGGGAAATGCCTTGACCTACCTAGGTGTGTATATGATAATTCTTGCAATATATAGGTACAGAATAATCTGCCCGTTGTTACAGTAGCATTAGGCATTTTACCATTTTTATTCATTCCTTTTATTTATACCTGCTATACTTGTTTAATACTATAATAGTAATAATAAACACTCACTGGATTTATTTCCAGTTTTTGTCACAGCCTCTGGACTTGTACAGAATGTTTTCTCACCAATCATTAATCCTAGTATATATTCCACTTGTTTTGAATATAGAAAGTACTGTACAGGTAATCTGCCATGTCCCTGTCAGAGTCTGAATCTGAGGAGGAAGATGAACAGCTGACAGGGAATGGGAGTGTGGGTCCATTGGCTATGGAGGAGGTTGGGGAAGGGCAAAGTCCGGCTGGGCAGAGCAGCGAGAGATAGAACAGGGGAGAGGGAGTTCAGAGGAAGACCCAGGCCCACGCCCTCTTCATCCTAGGGCATGCAGGGAGGAATGGAGAAGAGAGCAACATGGATTGCATGGCTTACGGGGAGGAAAGGGCCCTAATTCCCTTCATTAGCCACACCTGGGATGAAAGTTTGTAAGAACTGAAGGCTGACTGTGGCAGCTGCTGGGAGCAAAGGTGACTTTATCCTGTGTTGTCATTGTTTATCTGTGTTCCTGGCGTCTTCCCAACCACGTGAGTTTTGCCATGCCTTCACGTATGGAATTCTTGCTCCTGCCCTGCCAAACTAATTACCTCAGTTTGGCTTGATTGGACTTAAAAGTTACAGTTTTTGTTGACCATGTTTTGGACTTGATTTCCTGCAGTTAAAGGCTGCTCCTGGGAGAGTTCTTCTCCAGCCAGAAGGTAACCTGGACACTGGGGGCAAAGTTGGAGCTAATAAACGGACTCTTATTATCTGACTGTGTTGCCTTTGTGCCGTGCCCTGGGTCATCACATAATCCTTGACTTACAACCATTTGTTTAGGGACCGTTTGAAGTTACAACGGCATTATAAAAAAGTGACTTATGACCATTTTTCCACATGGCCATTGCAGCATCCCCATGGTAATGTGATCAATAATTCAGATGCTTGACAAATGGCTCATATCTATGACGTCTGTGGCATCCCAAGATGACATAACCAGCTTTTACAACCTTCTGACAAGCCAAGTCAATGGGGAAGGCAGATTCACTTTAAAACCACGTTACGAATTTAACTGCAGTGATTCATTTAACTGTGGCAAGAAAGGTTGTACAATGGGTCTAAACTCACTTAACAACTGTCTTGCTTAGCAACAGAAATTTTGGGTTCAGTTGTGGTCGTAAGTCAAGAGCTACCTGTACAATATTCTGTTGTTCTCCTAAATCAGCTCTCTTTTGCCAGTTTTTTTCCCCATATGTTTACAGCTGCTGTGATTGTTCTGCTGTGAAGGTCATTGGTAGCTGTTGTGGTCTCACTCAAATAAAATTTGCTCTTGCAATGTCCTTGGCCTGACCCATTTCCCCATTTTTTTCTTTTTTTGGCTCCCTTGCAGGGCAGACATATTACTTAAACAAGCTGTCTCTTCCTGAGCTGTTTTTCTCTCCAACTCAAAGGGCAAGTTAACCAGCTCAGTTCCCTGACTTTTTTTTTTTTTTTTTGTAAATTTTATTTGAGTTTTCACAAAAAGAAAAGAAACACAATTAAAACATCTTTTTTGAAAGCAGCATAATCCTGGGTTATATTTCTTCGTGCAGACACAATTTCAGGTTCATGCTCATTTTTATATTCTATTCCATATCTTATTACAATTTTACATTTTCTACATAGCTTCTCCCTTCTTTTAATTTCCTCAATTTTATTGTATTTATTTCATCTCAATTCAAATAATTATATTTATATTTTTTGTCTGTCCTGTTTCAATTGTCTATTATCTTTTCTCATTAAACAAAATTTCTCCTGTAGTTACTGATTGGAGTATGACGCCTTTATATCTTTCCCCTAAAGTTATAACACTCAATATAATACGTAGCCTCCATTCGGATTCTGTTTGGTACATTCTTAAACTACACACAGTATTCTTTAAAAAAAAAGAAAGAAAGAAAAAGAAAAAATTATAAATGTATATAATTAAAACATTCCATTCCAATTCAATTCTATCATTAATATTAATATTCATTAAAGTCTTAAGATTTTTCACGTTACTTTTCAATTAAGTATCATACTTCTATGGGAACAATTATAAACTTTCCATAATCAATTCCCCCCCTCTTCACTTATATTTTATAAAACATTGACTAGTTAAAGTGTTCCCATTCCTTCCTAATTCAATTTTCTCATTTATTTTATTTCATTTACTTTATTCACAAACATTTCACTAAGTTACACTAACCATTCTATCCCTCATTCTAATCATATGTTGTTTCCAATTTTCTAAAGTTATTTCTATTTCAAATATAACAACACAATCTCATGTACCTTTACAGGATCCCCCTTTCAGTTAAATTTTTACCCATTATCTCTAAATAGGTCCTGTTTCTTTATATCTTGCTCCAGACCTTTGTGACTTCTTTTCCTTTCCTTCTTCCCTCTCTTCTTCTCCCTCCCCTTTTTACCCCTTTGTCTCTACCTCTACTTCCCTCTTCTGTATTCCCTTTTCTGTTGCTTTCCAGTATTATACTTATTTTTTGAATTATTTTTCTTTTCTTTGTTTGTTTTTTTAAGTCTTAAATTCTCCATCCTCTTTCCCCCCTTTCCTTTTTCTTCCCCACATAGAGTTACTTGTTCATTAAAGATGGCTTCTTCTTTGTCCCAGTCTTCTTGTTTTGCAGTCTTCTCTTGTTGTTGCTCATAGTTCCAAATCTCCATTTCTAAGAACTGAAAAACGAAGCCAAAGGAACCCTTCCCTTCTTGTGCGTCTTCTTTATACTTTTTAAGTTCCATTTTCAATTCATCCAAAAGTAATGCCATTGTAGAAATTTTTAAACAACCACCCGATTTATTTTAGTCATTCAAATATAATAGCCAAAAATCCAAAAATCACCAAGTAATCCAAATACACGCAAACTGTTTCTTTTTGCTCTTTCTTCTTTTTTCCACTTTCTCTTCCTGGGGTTACTATTTAGTTGCAAAGTTTCAGTTAAAATGTATCTTTTAGAAGTCTTATTGAAGTTTTACTTTAGATTCTTTTAAAGTCCAGGCAGTCTCCTCCCTCTTCCAGATCCTGCCCTTATTCTTTTTCTCTCCCTTCCTGTTTATAGAAGAAAAAGTTTTTAATGTCCAGAAATCTTTATTGTCCCTTTGGCATTTAGTTATATTTTCAGTTTAATTGCCTATTGATGCCAAAGCGGATTTTTCCAATTTCTTATTCTTAATTGTCAATATAAGGAAGGAGAGAGAAGAAAAAAAAAGTCAAACCTTTCCCTTTTCATTTTCTTTTGCTGCTTCCGACTCTTCTTTGGGAGCGATGTTATTTCTTGTAAAATTTAAATTCCAGGGTACCTTAGTTATTGCTTTTTCAACTTAGTCCGGTCAGCCAAAACTTTCACTTATCTTCCTCCTGCACGTTCTTCTCCGGTTGAGTACTTCTTTGAGGTGGCCATTTCTGACCACCGCTCCTACCGCCTTCGGGAAAGGGAGTTTCACCAGTTGAGGAGGAGAGATGCGGCTCTCCTCGACCCTGCTGGCAGTCTCCCCCTTCTTCACCACCTCTAGCCCCGAAACCAGCTGGCTCGGGGCGCTCCAGCGGCAAGCCCAAGCAGAAACCGTGCACGATCGCGGATTCCTGTCTGTCACTGAAGCCCTTCAAACCGTAAGTTCCAGTTCCCTGACTTTTAATTGGTTGATTAGAACAACTCTGCCAGCTGCTGCTTGAAACTCACCAGACCTTAAATCAGTTTCACTGGGAAGGTTTTTGGGAGGTCAGGAAATTGGTTATAAATGCCTGCCTTCGTTGGAAAACGATTTTTTTCATCACTGTTTTATTACCATTGTGCTTGTCAATGATACTAGATAACCAAGCTGCACCGTGAAGGCCATGGTTTACATAGCTGTGAAAACTGGGTCAAAAATATTAAATGAATAAAAAAAGGTATATCTGTAATGTGAGGGCAAGAGCCATCGAAGACAAGCGGGGAAGACACTTGGGAAAAAAGGAGGATGGTTAATTAAAAGGTGGCTAGATGCTTTCTGATAACACCAGTGGGACTTTACAAGAAGCCAAAGGTGCAGTTACTACTCCTTGACAATTCTGATGACACGTCCATCAGAGTCCAAAAAGTCAGAACTGGCTGAGAAACGAATTAAAGCAGAGGTGGGGATGAGACGTCACTGAACAACTCCCAGTAGCTAATTAGCATGGCTGATATTAGGGATGCCAAGTGAGTTGTTTTGCAACATCTGGAGGATCAGAGATTTACCACAGTGCTAAATCCATAGCAGGATTGAACCAATATTTCATGTGTTGATACATGATCTTTAACATTCTGGTGTTGCCATAATTCTTGAGAATAGACATGGAGTACAAATAGGTTTGTGCGAAGCAAATATTCAGCTGGAGAATTTCAAATGAATAGGAGTTTCTCACACAACTGCGGATTTGGATATTTGGTGTTAGTCTTGGTTTCTTCATCTCTATAAGATCTCAGCTTAACAATATCTCTAGTTGGTGAGGGCTCTAGACGAGGCCAGAGAAAATGAGCTGGAGAACTGCTCTTGTCCCTGGGATCCAGCTTGCCCACCCCTGCTTTTTTAAAATATTGGAGTCTTCCATTTTATTGAGGCTGTCCAATATATTTGCAGAACAAACCACCCTAATTACATACCAGATTAAAAGTTGTTTTTAGAAACTGTTTAAAAAATGTAAGTATTAGTAAGTGTTGGCAACCAATCAACTAACAACTCAACATGCCAGAGTTTAACTATCAAGCTGGAAATCCACCTGATCCCAATTAAGCAGAAATTGGTTAGAAATCAAGTTCCCTGGTGTTCCTTTTTCCTATCCTTACTGTCCAATTTCTGTAGCAAAACTAAGAAGACTGCCTTTTGGGCATATGTAGTTACCGATGCTGTGAAGAGGAATAATGTTTATCTTGCACATCAGTGTCTATGGCAGTTGGGCACTAATTCAAATAAATACCCTTTATATAAATAACGGGGGCACTTTTTATGTTGTATATTAACGTTTTCCCAGAAGATGATCATGTTAATCCGATGCACACACACACACAAAACAGCAAATAATGTGCCTTCTCTCCCAGGCTCATTCCCATAAAAATTATTTGCATTTGCCTCGAATCGCAAACGGGTCCCTCCACCCCCACCCCGCTTCAAAACAAACGAAAGGCAAATTTATCAGAGGTAAATTAGTCTGCTTGCTAATACTCAGTTAGCTTAATACTTGGTTAGCTTTCAGTTTCATGAAATATCGGCTTCATTTCCCAAATCGTCTCGGTTTCCTTTTTTTTTTTTTTTTTTGTCACAAGTTTCCCCTATCACTTTTGGTCACGGATTCTTGAATCTTAACTTCCTCTCGGGTTGTTTCGTTATGTAAGGTCGTGTATGTAATGTAAAGGGAGAGGGTGGTTCGCTTTCGTTTCTCCGCGGGTTTTTCCTTCCTCCAAGCGATAACAGCAGCCGGCGGTCGGTTTCTGTTTCCCCGTTCGCGAATGGGCCGGGGCCGGGGCGGTTTCTTAAGCCACTCCAGGTTTCGTTTCTCCTCATGCTGCCCGGCAGCGCCGCTGGATCTCTCCGGCTGCTACGATTAACCATGGATAAGCTGCTCTCTGCGAACCGAGCGGGCTGGCTAGAGCGCTCCTTCGTAGCCGAATCGTCAAGGGCGGAGGTGGCCTATTTCTCCCTCAGCGGCGCCGACGGGCAGCCAGGCAACCCCGCGAGGCCCCGGTGTTTCCTGCCTCCTCCGGGCAGATGCTATTCCTTCGGCATCCCCGTGGCTCCAACCCCGCGGGAGCGCGTCCGAGCTGCCCGGCTGCAAGGGACTTTGCAGCGCCGGCTCGAGCAGGAGGCGCCTTGGGGCGATCGGGGCCGAGTCCTGCCGCTCCTCTGCTACGGGCGTGGCGGAGCTCTGCTAGAGAAAGGCTTCTTGGTTCAGGACGAGCAGGGCCTGCCAGAGACGCGGGGCTTTTTGGAAGAGCTCTTGGGGGCCCTGCTCCCAGCGCCGGCCCACCTTTGGGTGTACGAGCCAGGCGAGAGCGGCCGGCTCGGCTGCGCCTTGTGGGGCTGTAAAGGGCCAGGAAAGGAGAGCGAGCTGCTGGGCAGGGCTAATGTGGTGGCCGCGGAAAAACCGCAGTCCCACCCTGCCGTGCCTCACCTTCTGGGCAACGCCGTGTTCAGGTCTCGGGAAGCTGCCCGACAAGTGCTGGAAGAAGTAAGTGTTTAGGATAAAGAGGAACACCGCAGAACCAGGCCTCCTTTTCAGGCCGTAGCTGAAGCACAGGTAGCCCTCGACTTACAGCAGTTCATTTAGTGACCGTTCAAAGCAAAACGGTATTGAAAAAGTGACTTAGGACCATGTGTTTCACACTTACGACCGTTGCAACATCCTTACCATGTAAATTCAGACCCTTGGCGACTGGTTCACATTTATGACAGTTGCAGTGGCCTGAGTTCATGTGACTGCTTTTGGCAATCTTCTGACAAAGTCACTGGGGAAGTCATATTTACTTTACAACCATTCTCCATTCAACCATTCTGCAGCGATTCACTTAACAACAGGAAAGGTCGTAAAATGGAGCAAAAGTTACTCAGCAACTACCTTGCTTAGCAGAAAAACTTTGGGTTGTAAGTTGAGGACTACCTGTATACAGAGGGAGGGAGGATGACTGGCCAAGCGAAAGCCAAATAGTGACCAGGTGGCTTCCGTGGATAAAGAGTGATGGAGGAGGTTTGATAGGGTTAAAAGATTGTACAGGGGAAACGTATTTGCTGGGTCTAAACCAGGAATGTCCAACCTTGGCAACTTGAAGACCCGTGGACTTCAACTCCCAGAGTTCTGGCTAGGGAATTCTGGCTAGGGAATTCTGGGAATTGAAGTCTTAAAGTTGCCAAAGTTGGATACCCCTGGTCTAATCAATAATGGCACCAACAGAATTTGGGTGTTGGGGGGGGGGGGAATGATGATAAAGTAGACTTGATGTTGCAGCCACAACATTTACCCTTTTTAAATAAGTTAGATAAATTATAAATTGAAAAAAAGTAGACTCAGATCATCTAGGACTAAGTATTTCATAAGCTTGGTTAAGTTTACAATGAAGTTTACAACTTCAACTCCCAGAATTCCTCAGGCTGCATCATGTGATAAATCAAGAGTCCCCCAAACTGGTCAATACATTATCAATAATCAAGAGTCAATATTATTATTCATAGTATTTATTGGTAAACGTAGTATTGAATTATTTACCTATGTTGGGACCCAATGAACCATCTGACATTCATGAAGAGGTTGATAAACGAAAGGATTTGAGGTCTTGTGTTAAATAGACCTTGTGACCGACATGTATCTTCTACAAGAGGCATAACCCAGTTAAATTGCCTTAATGGTGGCAATGGTAGCGGCAATCACACTAACTGGGTCAAAAGTTGTCATGGTTTTCTCCAAGAAGCTTTTCAAATCTTGGGCCTTCAAATCTGGAGCATATAAGCAGGCCTCAATTTATGACTGGTTGCTTAGCAACCATTCAGAATTACAAAGGCCCTCCCCAGGAGTACTTATGACCCAGTTTTGAAGGGCCACATAGTCAACTGATATACATTTAAATTGTTTGCAAAGTCTTGCAATCACATGACCGTGATTTACAATATTTTTACAAGAAACCATTTTTCACTTCCAGTTTTACACAAAAATGCCCCATAGCAAACAATGTGTTTGCTTAATTTTTTGTTGTTTAACGACCATGGTACCGTGTTTCTCCAACAATATGACCTCCACCAATAGGAAGACTCAGCATGTTTTCTAGGCATAAAATCAAATTAAGCCCCTCCCCCCAAATTAAGGCCCATATTAAAAATGCGAAATGGGGGGGGAATGGCGGGGGGGGGCTTACCGTTAGGAAGTACTTTGTTGCATGCCCAGATATGGTGCTGCCTGCGTTGGTGGGGCACTTCATATTGGGAGACCTTCCACCACCATTGCTTTCCCTTCTCCCTTGCTGCCGCGGCGTTAGAGCAACGCCACGGTGTTTGGCGCAGCCACGTGCGGCCAGTTAGGGCTCCTCCCTGCAACCGGAGCCCTGTGGAGACACTTGGCTTCAGGCGCTCCTGTCGCCGCCTTCCCTTTGCCTTCGAAGGTAAAGCGAATTATTTTAAAAATGACACCCTACTACAACAAAGCCTCCCCTGCCCGAGAGGACAGCCCAACCCCACATGGGGAGGCGAATCTCCCGGGGCCGCAGCGCAGGATTGGCCCACCTTGGGAGAAGCGCCCAGCTGCCATCCCTGCCTGGTGCCAGGCAGAGTGCGAAGAACATTTAAACACCCGCGGCTCACTTTCCTAGCTCTGCCCAGCCTGCACGGCTCTGGCGGGATGAGCGGAGGGGAGGCGCTCATTGCCTTGGCGAGAGCTCCACCACTGGGCAGGAGGGCCCGCCTGTCAGGTGCGCTGGGCACCCCAGGCGAAGCTCTTCGCGCTCTGCCCAGCACTAGGCAGGGATGGCGGCTGGGCGCTTCTCCCGGGGTGGGCCGATCCTGCGCTGCGGCCCCAGGAGATTCACCTCTCCATGTGGGGTTGGGCTGCCCTCTCGGGCAGGGGAGGCTTTGTCATACCAGTAGTAGGCGTCGTTTTTAAAAGAATTGGCTTTGCCTTCAAGGCGAAGGGAAGGCGGCGACAGGAGTGACTGAAGCCGAGTGTCTCCGCCGGGCTCCGGTTGCAGGGAGGAGCCCTGACTGGCTGCACATGGCTGTGCCAAATGCCGCGGCGTTGCTCTAACGCCGCGGCAGCAAGGGAGAAGGGAAAGCAACGGTGGCGGAAGGTCTCCCGAACATCCAAGCTGTCGCCGCCCACCCACCCGAGGATGCAAGGGGGGGAATTAAGTCACCCCCGAAAAGACAGCCTAGCTGTTTTTTCAGGGGTCAAAAAAAAATAAAGCTCGGCCTTATTATGTGAGAAACACGGTAGTTGCTTTATGACGACTGTCCATTTGAAGAAAAATCACTCTGACTAAATTATATGCAGGAACTACTTTTCCATGGCCCATTTAGAATGCCATATATGAAATATGTTATTAACATATGACTCTTAATGATGCTTGTTTATATTTCAGGAGGGTTTTTGTTTTTAATTGAACTATCAAGTAACTGACAAATTTGTGATGTATCTGCATGCACATCGATATATGTTTTTATGTATAAGCTTATTTAAAAATCTGCTAATAAGATAGTTAATAGTTAATATATATCTAAAGCTTTACCAATGGTATTTCTATTGCAACTGAAATTAAATATAATGTTCATCAAATTTGGTAGAATTATAGTTCCTGTGTCTGGTGTATTTTCACTGTATCTGTAATCTTTTCTAACATGGCAATTGAAGAGGTCTTGTTAATCCATACCTTAATTATTTAGTTATCTATTTTTTCCCAATATTGGGCAATAGTTTTAGCTGTTAAAATTAAGTAGCATACATTTCTCATTTTTATTTAGTCTCAAAAATAAATTCAGTAACTCTGGGTAACTAAGTTGTATTCAATTCTTTTTAAATAATGATTTTGTCTCCCCCAAATTTTTACTCCAAACTGATATATAACTTTATTGCATAACTACTACAAATGAAGTAAAGACAACTTATCCAATATTTGGAAGAATAGTATGTACAGTTACCAATCTGCCTAGAATCAAGTGCCAATGATATAAAATCTCCCACATAATTTCTTGCATTAAAGCTGTGGTGAATCAACCTGATTTCTATAATGCCTGTCAATTTATCTCCTGAATGAGTTTACTAAAATGAAGCTTCCTAAGCTTCCTTAGTTTAAGAGCACGAAGTGGCTGCCTTGTTTCAAACTTCAAGGGTAACTAACCTATACAATTTTGAGATTGTTCTCTTTATTTGTTCTGTATTATTAATTATTAAGTTCTCAAAATTAGTGTAATACTGAATTGCTGAAAGTCTAACATCTTTAATGCCCAGGAGAAATTTAATAATTAAGAAAAACACTTGCAACTTCTCACTTACTCATTGCTGTATGTCTTCTTTATTGAGGGGTTTCCTATTGCTATAGAAATCTTTTATTCTGTAAACATATCTTCTCAAAAGCTTCATTTGAGCCAGACTATGATAATTGTCATGTTTTTTTTTGTTATTAAAGCAATTAGAATAGAAACTTTACCAAGGCCTTTTGATTTTTGTTTTTGAACAATAAAAAGTTTATTTGAAGGGAAAATGTATGAAAAATCCTGGTGGAAAATGTAAATTGTGTATCATTATGCAACACATGATGTTCAAACTTAGTTTTTCAGTGTCTGCATTCTGTTTGTACTCTGTAGTGTCTTGAACAGGGATTGTGTATGTTTTCTTGAAGAAAATATGGATGGATAAAGGGGACATGGATACATATTCCAAAGAACCTTGTAAAATGTCCGTGTTTAATTGCACAATATCTTTTAAATTAGGCCAATCATACTTAAGTCTATTAAGTATTGTTTTCCTATGATCTACCCTTTGAACGGCCAAGGTATAGCTCCTATGTGGAAGACAGAGATTTTGGTATCTGTCTCTTGTGAATGTCAGCTGAATTTCTTTCAGGTGACAGAACGGTTGCTCAGGATTCAGGAGCCATATTCTTCAGTCTATCTGGCATTTCAAGTGGCCATCACAAGCATTGTGTTCCTTAGGTACTGCTTCTAATTCTTCAGAATCAATGTATCTTCTCGTTATAGTGCACTTCAATAATTCCTGAATCCAGACTGATTCTAGAACTAGTGGATAAGTGTCCTAAACATCCAAAGAAAGGAAATTTTCCTGTAATCGTTATTGAAGGGCTAGATGGAACAGGTAAGAAAATATTACACACACACACCCATAAGCTTTCGTTTGAGTGACACATTTCATATAGTATCAAATTAACTTACTTTGTGGGTTTGCACTGGAAAGCAAACAGGTTAGGGTTTGTGCAACATCTTAAAACTATTTAAAAAAAATCAAGGCTATGTGAAATATAAGACCCCCAATAAATTTATACTCACAATACGAAGACAAGTCTGGTGCACAATTTCAAAGGTTTATTGAAGAAAAGAAAAAGCAGTTGCAAGCGCGGCCTCCAAGACCCTTCCCAAGTGGATTGAGTACAAGGAGAGCAAAATTCCATATTCAAACAATACATTTATACCCCTACATAGAACACACCACGCCTAAGAGGCCCTCCCCAGACCTCCTTATTTTCTTGCATTCTAAGATGAGCTAAATTATAGGTTTAAGGGTCAACATGACATTGTTTTCTGTGCCTCTGTGTCTTGTCTTGTTTCACTGCTGGGCTTTACCTTGGGAGGATGTCCCTTATCTTATTTACTTGTTGTCTAGCCCTGGGCAGATCTTCCTGTCTTCCAAGAAGATTGTAACAATTCACCATGTACTTGTAACTGAACACATTTTAGGCTTTAGGGTGAGGGTTTTATATGTAGCAGAAAGAGTAAAGAGGAAGCTAACAGAAAGAGTTTAGCTTAACCATACTTAAACTACATAAAATCCTATTATAAAAAAGTAACTTACAATGCTTTTCTCTCAGTTACCAGCAGGCAAGTGAGTACATTAACATGTTTTCTTGTCTGATTGTTTCCTAGGCAGCATCTCTTCCCCTCTTTCTTCGAGATCATTCACACAGTCCATGATATTTAGTACAACTACTTTAAATTGCACTCAGAAGCCTCTTGACAATCAAAAGCTGGGGAAAGGATGGTAGCCCCATGCTTTTTCCAAGTTCAGCCAACAGACCACTAGAGTTCTCCCCTTTGTTTTAAAAGACCAATTATTTTCTCTGTCCAGCAGAGGGGAGGGACTGGGGTATCTCCTTTTTTGTGTAACCAACCATATATCTCTCTAATGGGGATGTGGACTGACAATCTGGCATGCAATCCTAATTTGTTGCAGATGTTGATGAATAGAATCTCAATTTCTAAATAGAATACATTGGATTAACTTGCTTAAAAATTAATTCTTCCCATTGAAAAATATCAGCAGTTTAGCTACTATATGTAATTGTTTACTTTTTCACCACTGCCCTTAGAACATTTTCACCAGGCTTGAGAATTATGGATTTTTTTATTTATTTATATATATATATAAATATATATATATATTCTATTTATATTATATATATATATATATATATATATATATATATATATATATATATATCTATCTATCTATCTATCTATCTATCTATCTATCTATATATATATATATCTATATATCTATCTATCTATCTATCTATCTATCTATCTATATATATATATATAAATATATATATATATATAGATAGATAGAATATATATATATATATATATATATATATAGATAGATAGATAGATAGATAGATAGATAGATGATAGATAGATAGATAGATAGAAATATATATATATATATAAATATATATAAATGCCCTTAGAACATTTTCACCAGGCTTGAGAATTATGGATTTTTTATATATATATATATATATATATAAAAATCCATAATTCTCAAGCCTGGTGAAAATGTTCTAAGGGCAGTGGTGAAAAAGTAAACAAAATATATTTATATATATATAAATATAAATATAAATATAAATAATATAAATATAAATAATATAAATATAAATATATATAAATTGTAGTTGCATCACAGGAGTGAACAAATAAGGCATGCAAGTGACATACTGCCCAGAATTGTTTGCAGGTGATGTTTTTGGAGGTCATTAGTGTGTCCAAATTAGCAAGAAAGTAAAATGGAAACAATTAAATAAAAGTGTGTTTGATGGTAATTTGAGGGTTAGTGAACAGATGTTAAGGTTAGTAGAAAACAGAAATCTTTGTCATATGACAGAGGGGTGTAGCTGACAGTGTATGGATCAAATGTAGCCTGCAAATCCACCTTTCTACCTCCCTCAGAGTTCCCTTGCCATTCTTGTGAGTATCATAGGAATTGTAGGCCAACATAGCATAAGGGCATAGAGTGAGGAAGGCTGACATACATTAATCTGTTTTAGATCATAAAGTAATGTCAGGTGAGTAAGCATTATTTTTCCCCTTGTTCAGTCATTCATCTAATGATTGCTGTTTATAACAATATCTAGGTAATGGCATTCTACTCCTACATAGTAGTATTCCATAATATTTGATAATGGTTTATTGAATAATGCCCAACTGACTGAATTTGAACATAATTATAATTTGTTAAAAACCACAATTGGATGCACACTGCATATTAAACCAAACAGATCATTTTATGGCGTAGCAGAATATGATTTGTGAATGAGGCTGGTGAATTCATGCAAATAGTGGATTAAGCCCTGTTGTGAAGCTTAGATTCTATGCTATCTTAATCCCGGTTCATTTAATGAAGGTACAAGAAAGTTGCTTCTTGCCTTCATGACATCTCTTCACAGCAGGATTGGTGGCAGTTATGAGGCACTAAAGGAAGTAAAGGAATTCCATCTTCAACTCTTCTTCCTTCAAGTCATAGCAACTAGCAATAGCAATGGCACTTAGACTTACATACTGCCTCACAGTGCTTTATAGCCCTCTCTAAGTAGTTTACAGAGTCAGCCTATTGAGTAACCATCTGGGTATTCATTTTACTGACCTCAAAAGGGAGGGAAGGCCAAGTCAGCCTTGAGCCAGTCAGGATCGAACTGCTGGCAATTGGCAGAATTAGCCTGCAATACTGCATTCTAACCACTGTGCCACCATGGCTCTGCCAAGAGAATAGCTGATTAGAATAGAATAGAATAGAATAGAATAGAATAGCATTGAAGAGCATAGCATAGCATAGCATAGCATAGAATAGAATAGAATAGAATAGAATAGAATAGCATTGAAGAGCATAGAATAGCATAGCATAGCATAACATAGAATAGAATAGAATAGAATAGAATAGAATAGAATAGAATAGAATAGAATAGAATAGAATAGAATAGAATAGAATAGAATTCTTTATTGGCGAAGTGTGATTGGACATACAAGGAATTTATCTTGGTGCATGTGCTCTCTGTACATACCGTGTTTCTCATATAATAAGGCCGGGTCTTATTTTTTTGTGAGCCCTGAAAAAATGGCTAGGTCATCTTTTCGGGGGTGACTTAATTCCCCCCCCCTTGCATCTTCGGGCGGGCGGCGACAGCTTGGATGTTGACCTCGGCATTGGTGGGGCACTTTGTATCGGGGTCAACGCAGGCAGCACCATATCCGGGTGTGCAACAAAAGTACTTCCTAACGGCAAGTCCCCCCCACCATTCCCCCATTTCGCATGTTTTAATATAGGCCTTAATTTGGGGGGAGGGGCTTAATTTCATTTCATACCTATAAAACATGCTGGGACTTCCTCTTGGGGGAGGCCATATTGTTGGAGAAACAGGGTAAAATAAAAGACACATTCGTCAAGAATCATAAAGTACAACACTTAATAGTCATAGGGTACAATAGGCAATCAATCCTACTAGGAAACCGTCCAAAAAGTTATGGTCATACAGTCATAAGTGGGAGGAGATGGGTAGTTCTCTGCAAAACTGTACTTTATCTGCAGATAGGACTGAGAAATCCAAACAGTGGACTATTCCCTATGATATCAGTGATCTAATCTAAATTCTTGCAAACTTGATCAATCCAAGTGCTGTGTTATAACTAAGGGTGACTTTTCTTCCTGTACCAAATGTAGGCAAAACAACAGTGACTCATTTTTTGAAAGACTCATTGAATGCTGTGCTCTTGAGGACTCCTCCATCTTGTGTTAGCCAATGGCGGAAGATTTTTGATGATGAACCACCGATCATACGGAGAGCATTCTATGCACTGACTAACTACATTATGGCTTCTGAAATAGCTGAAGCATCCTCTAAGTCACCAGTGATTCTAGACAGGTTTGCAAAAATAAAGTGTTTTCAGTGGAAGAAAATGTAGCTCAGAGATGAACTGTGGTGTCCTTGAGCTTGGTTGTTTCCTTGCAGATGTTTCAAAACTGGCTGGACAAGCTACTCCATATTAACGGAGTAAACCCCACATTTACCTGTACAGATGATGTTACATATTGGTTAATAAGATATCTGCAAAAAACAACCAAGCTCAGAAAGCATCAAGGACTCAACAAAAAAATGTGCTGCCTTGTTAATTGTACAAGTTGTGTTTCTAGTATTTTATGAAAGGTTGAAATAGGAAGTTATCATGCATTATAATTATCCATTGCCTGTGGTTATTTTACTCCATTACAGTTCTGAATTTTCGGAATAATCTGGCTGTCTATATGCTAGAAAAAGAAAAAGGACATTGGTACTTACCTGACACGCCCGTTCTCTTTGAGCTATGAAGAGCATCCAGTAGTGGGAGGTGCTTCAGTCTCCGCATGTCTAGGCTGGGCTTAATTTGTGGAACGCTGCTCCTCCTCCACGGTACTCCTACCCAGCATTCCCCAGTTTTGGCGAAGACGAGATACATAACCGCCCTCGTCCTCAATGCCCTAACAACTCATTGGCCGAAACAGGACCCCACCAGATGGAAAAAAAGGGTGGGGCTGGATGCTCTTCACAGCTCAAAGAGAACGGGCATGTCATGTAAGTACCAACGCCCTTTCTCCCATGAGCTGTTCAGAGCATCCAGTAGTGGGACATACCAAAGCTTGGCCTGTCCTACGGGAGGGACTCCGTCTGGCCTGGAATCTCCTCCTGGTCCCTGTGGACCCGTTGCAGAACTCTTCTGCCAAAGGAGGCCTCAGCGGATGCAAACACATCTATTTTATAATGCCTAATGAATGGTGATGGAGAGGCCCAAGTTTTGAGGCTTAACAAATTTCAGTTATTGGTGCCTGTGTGGCCCATGCTGCCGATGTTGCAGCGCTCCTTGTTGAATGAGCTGTTATGCCCCGGGCACCTGCAGTAATTGAGTCTGATACATTTTCGCTGTCGCGGCCTGTAGCCAACGGCCTATTGTAGAAGGTGAGACCTTGCATCCCTGAGTGTTGGGCTGAAAAGACACAAATAAGGCCTCCGTTTTTCTGAAAGCCGCTGTGCGGTTGATATATATTTACAATGCTTGCCTCACATCAAGCCTATGCCACTGCAGTTCCATCCCTTGGGATGGTCTGGGACAAAAATTAGGAAGTATCAGCTCTTGTGCCCTATGAAAGACCGAGTTAATTTTGGGTATAAATTTAGGATCAGGACAAAGGACCACCCGGTCAGAATGGAAAACACAAAGATCTTGTCTGACAGATAAGGCTGCAATCTCCGAAATACGACGAGCAGAAGTGATCGCTACAAGGAAAACCACTTTATAAGTCAGAAATTGGAGACTTGACAATTTCAAGGGTTTGAAAGGGCCCTTAGTGAGTGTGACAGGGACCTTGTTAAGGTCCCAGGTGGGATAACGATGTACCGCTTGAGGGCGTAAATTTGTGGCTCCTCGAAGGAAACTCCGTATGCGTGGATGATGGGAAAGAGAAAGTAGACCTTCACAAGTGAGAACTGACGCCAAGGCCGCCACCTGTCTTTTCAATGTATTCGGTGATAAACCCTTGTCAAGTCCCTCTTGCAAGAACTCTAGGATTTGAGCCACAGATGGAGAGGTGGGATCAATTCGAGACTCGGTACACCATTTGCAGAAACTGGACCATGTAGCATTGTAGGTACAAGTTGTTGAGGGGCGTCTGGCAGCTTGGATAGTGGAGATTACTCTGTTGGAAAACTTTTCGCTCTTCAGACAACTCCGCTCAACCTCCAGACGGTCAGGTGCAACCATTGAAGGTCCGGATGTTGAAGGGGTCCCTGGGTTAACGAGACCCTGGCTGGCGGAATTCTCCATGGTGTTGATATGGATAGACTGTGGAGGTCTGCAAACCACGGCCGTCTGGGCCAGTAAGGAGCTACTAGAAGTAGTTCCGCCCTCTCGTCTAGCAGTTTCTGGATGACCTTGGGAACCAGTGGAAGTGGCGGGAATGCATACAGAAGTCCCGGAGGCCAACGACAGTGGAGCGAGTTGTAGTTCTCCGCTCCTTGCGAGGGGTACCTGGAAAAAAATCTCGGGAGATGAGCGTTGAGGGGGAAGCGAACAGGTCCACCAGCGGCTGTCCAAATGTCCTGACCGCTTCTTTTTTAAAAAAAAACAAGTTTTATTAATTTTCAAAACACACAAATCATCATTATCCATTACATGTTTAAACCTTTTTCCATTATAAATTTAACAAGTCAGATAAACTATAATTCTGTTTTAAACTATTTCCATATAAACATACAAAAACCTCTTATCCAATTTCTCTTTACTTCTCTTTACTCTTATTCAATTTCATTATTATTATTTCATCTATTTCTTTCTGACTTAGTTACCATTATTCTCATTCTATATTTCTGCAAGGTTTTATTAATTCTCCCCCCCAAAAAAAAACATATACACACAACACACAAAACATAAAAAGATCTTTTTGGAAAGTAACTTGGACCCAGGTATCTCTCTCTTCATGGACTTCAATTATATTCATGCTCATCTTACATATCATTACTTATTTTATTTACCATTCTAAGTCTTCTATATTAACTTCTCCACATATTTCACTCTTCTTAATTCTATCTTAATTAATCATCTTAATTTGAGTCATTGTATTTGTATCTTTTGTCCGTTCTTTATTGTCCCTTTGTCTCGTTCCTTATTAAAAAAAAAGAAGTTTCTCCTGAAATCACTAATCAGAGTATGATGCCTTTCTATCTCCCCCCTAAATTAATCAAATTAACCTTTAAAATAACGCCCAATACCCAATCCGATTTTGCTTGGTACATTCTATCTAAATAGTACATCCAGAATAATTAAATACATAATTAAACAATATATCTAAATATTAAAAACAAATACTATAATAGAAATTTTATAATAACATCAATACCATAATCTTATTAAACTCTTTAATTAAAACTCAATATTCTAAACCTCCCCTCATATTATTAAATTTTAAAACCAATCATTATTAAACATTTCAACATTTTAATCTCTTATCAACTCTTAAACCATTTAAGTTTTCTATTTCTGATACAATACTACAATATCATCTTATGTACCTTGCAAAATCTTTTTGAAGAAATTATACTTTATCCTTTATCCCTAAAAAAGATTCCTTTTTTCCCATTTAATTTCAAAACTTTATAGCTTTTCTCCACCTTTTCCCTTTCTTTCTTCTCCCAACAAACCTTTCTACCCCCCCTTCTTCTAGCCTCTGCCTTCCTGGCTTCCCTTCTCTGTCGTGTTCCTTTTCCCTTTTGTTTACTATCATTATATTGATTTTGCATCTTATTTTTCCCTTTCTTAAGTGTTTTTTTAAATCTTAAGTCCTTTATTTCTCTTCCTTTCCCTCTTCCTTCTTTTGGTCGAGTTCTGAAATTCATTAAAAATGGATTCCTTTCCTTCTTCTCCTTCTGCTGTCTTCATCTGTTGTAATGTTTGTTGATAGTTAATAAGCGCCATTTCTAAAAAGAGAAAGGCTTCTTTCAAACCAGCTTTACCATTTTTTTTGCTTGTTCATAATCTTTTCTCAGTTCCTCAATAGAGAGAGCCATTATAAATCTTTTCTTTTCTTTTCCCCTTCTTTCTTCTTACAACAACCAGAATATTCCAAAGAGAAAATAAAACAGTCCCAAAGTTATCAATCAGTCCAAACCAAGGCAGAGTTCTCACTTTCTCCTCCTGGGGTAGTATCAATCAGAGAAAAATAAAATCCAAATCTGTTTCTTAAAATCTTAAAATCTTATTGCAATATATTTTAGTCTTCAAATCCTTAAGGCATCTCCTCCAACAAATTCTTAGCATACAAATATTATATATTTTAGTCCTCTCTCTTCCCACTCATTGCTTAAAGCCAGTTTTCACCTAAAAAAAAATAGGTTTCTTAATATCCACTTATTTATTCCGTAGGAAAAGAGGGTAAGCTTTCCTTTCAGCACCACCAAACTGCCGGTTTTTTCCTCTTTTAGAAGGTATCATTCAGAAAGTCATACTTTTCAGGAATTTTGTTAAATATGTCTTAGAGTCCTAGGAACCAAGAAAACTTTCTCCTTTCAAAAACTTTCTCCACTTCCTCCTGCGCATTCTTACCCGGCTGCCAGCTTCTTTGTGGCGGCCATTACAGACCGCCGCTGCACCGTCTTGGGAAAAGGGGGTTCTGCCGGCCGGGAGGGGGTCTGCAACACCCCTAACCCCTCTCCGGATCCCCTACCTTCAGCTGCCCCTGCAGGGCAGCCTAGCTCCGCACCGTCCGGATCGAGCCCCAAAAGCGGCTAGCGCAGCAGGGATCGCGCAGCTCGCGAATCCCTGCCGCCGCGGCCGACAAACCGGACCTTTACCTGACCGCTTCTTGAAACAGGGATGGATGGAGTCGCCACTCTGATTGATCGATGGTGGCCCTGCTCAGCCAGTCTGCCTGTGTATTCAATAGACCCGAAATGTGCTCTGCTCTGATGGAAAGTAGATTGCTCTCCGCCCAATGACACAAGTGCTCCGCTTCTCGCGTGAGATGTTTCGACTGTGTGCCCCCCTGTTTGTTTATGTGAGCTTTGGCTGTTACGTTGTCGGTTAATATTAGTATGTGCTGATTGCGTACCTGTGGAAGGAAGCTGCGGAGAGCCAGGTGTACTGCTCGAAGCTCCAGCCAGTTTATGCTGCACAACTGAGAGATATGAGGACCTTTGATGGTACCCTGACCTTGTATTTGGAGTTGCTTCAGCCGGAGCGCTGGTACGGGAGCAGGAACCACTGGAGGGATCTAGTGTGGAGCCGGGCCCAAGGGATGATAGAGATACATGAGATCATCTTGCCTAACAATTTTGATAGTTCAGCTAGGGACACCCTCTTAAGACCCCTGATCTCCTTAACTAATTGCTGAATGCTATTTAGTCTATCTGGTGACAGGTAAACTTTGCCTTTCACCGTATCTATGACTGCCCCCAGATGGGTTAACCGAGTCGATGGTGTTAAATGACTCTTTTTCCAATTTATTGAGAAGCCGTGTTGTAGGGATTGTAATGTGTTCTGAGTGTCTTTGACTGCTTGATGGGCGGAAGATGACAAAATCAAGATGTCATCAAGATAACACTGGAGTCGTACGGGGATATCACGGAGATGAGCAGCTAGCGCTGCGAGAACCTTCGTGAAGGTCCTAGGGGCAGAAGCTAGTCCGAAAGGAAAGGCCACATATTCAAAATGGTGGTTATTATAACAGAATCTCAGAAATTTATAATGGGAAGGCTGAATAGCAATATGCAGGTATGCCTCTGTCAGGTCTATGGATGTGAGGACGTCACCCTTTCTGATGCCAAGTAAGATAGATTGCAGGTGTGCATTTTAAACTTGTGATATACTAAGAAACGATAGACTAAGAGACATTTCAGATCTAATATTGCTCTCCACACACACACACACGAACTTTTGGGAACAACAAAAAGATGTGAATAGAAACCTTGCCCTCGTTGGGTGGTGGCTACTGGCTGGATGGCTCATATATCCAGTAGGTGTTGGATAGCTGTTTCCATGAGATTACGTTTAACCGGGTCTCTGGAGAGAGGGCATGACATGAAAAAATCTGGGGGAGTGGATTGAAACTCCAGCGCAAGGCCAAATCTAACCGTGTGTCTGACCCAGGAATCAGAGGTTGAGGAGTCCCATTGGTCAGTGAATAATTTAAGGCATCCGCCAATGGGGGTTGGGTCCAGGGAGTTATCTTGGACGCCAAAAGGGCCTGTTTCCTGCTCCCCGAAAGGATCTTTTGGATTGACCACCCCTTCTGCTCCTATCCCCGAAGTCAGACCTGTCTGGCTGCTGCCCTGGTCTGAATGATGGGGGTCTCTGGTATCTGGGTGAAAAAGATCCCTGGTAAAAGGGCCGAAAGGATCCCCTCCAAAAGGACTGAGGGTTTCTACGATCTGACTTCCAAAAAAGGGAAGGAAGAATTTACTTTTTGTTATGGGTTTCAATTAGTAGCGGATCAAAGGAAGGGCCAAACAGTCTGTTTCCCACAATAGGGGATGAAGCCAGCTTGCATTTGTGCTTAAAGTCTGCTTGGCAATGTTTTAACCATAGCAAGCGTCGCGCTGTGACATGTGAAGTAATGGCCCTGGCTGAAAACTTGACTGCATGATAAGTTGCGTCAGCTGAGAATTCAGCAGCTGCTATAAGTTTAGCAATATCTTGGTACGCTCTAAGGTTAGAATTAGGGACATGTTCCCGTAAGAGGCGGAGCCATCTGAGAGAAGAACGGGTGAAGAAGGAGGCAGCCGTGGCTGCTCTGATGGCCCACGCGTCAGATTGATGGGCTCTGCGTAGGGCTAGCTCGGCCCGTTTTTCCTTCGGCTTTAATGCCTCCAGCACATCACTGGGAATGGAGGAGGATGCTAATCCCACTATAGGTTCATCTACCTCGGGAGTATTCAATAATTTTGAGAAATCGGGCTAAATTGAAATATTTCCTGTCATATCCAGTGGGGGCTGGGTACACCGCTGCAGAGGCCCACTGTTTCTGTACCAGGTCCGAAAACATGGGAGGAATTGGGATCACCTCTGCTTCAACTACTGGTTGGTTGAAAATTAGATCCTCTGGTCCCTCTTCCGAAGGAGTTGGAGTGGTAGAAGGGGTCGACTTGTTTAGGCGTGCAATATTTTTTGCCTTAAACAAGAGAGATCTGAAAAGTTGTGGGCGGAATAAGCCTGTAAAAACAGGTTGGTCAGGAACAAGGCCCTCATCCTCAGACATTCCCCTTTCTAAGGGGTCTGCTTCTGACAGGGGCTTGCTGTCACGTATTGATCCTGATTCAATCTCTTCCATTTGATCAATTTGATCCACTTCCTCCTCCTCCTCCTCCTCCTCCTCAGTCCACCCTTGGAGGGGGACCTCCCCTTGTAAATGTACCTGGGTATGGTGCTGCTCCGACCTGGTCAATGACCTCAGCGATTGGGAATCATGATAGGTGATCACAGGATATTCCCTGGTCATAACTGCGTGTTGAAGACTTGCTGCGATTCCCTGGCAGATTGCCAGCTCCATCCAGGCCTTCATCCTCTCTGGAACTTCCTCTGTAAGACTATCGTCCTGATGAAGACCGGCAGCCGTCGGAGTGAATGTGGCTTCGGGAGCCCTTCGCATGGTCGGTGTCCCAGATACTTGGGCCTGTTGGCCTTGGGGAGCCAAGCTGTGCTTGGATGAGAGGGAGAGATCTAGGGGAGGAGGAGGGTGGGAAGAGGTAGACGGACCTGGGCTGGAGGAGGGGAAGTCCTGTGAGACCTTGTGCGCCTCCCGTGTGCACTTATCTATCTGTTTTTGTAAAGCATTATGGCGCCTGATGGCGTCCTTTTCTGAAGTTTTAGAATTCCCTTTAGCCTGCTTAGGTTTGTGCTGAGATTTGTCTTTGACCTTCAAGGATGAGGTCTGAGAGCTGCTACCATCTGCCATTTCGATTGAAAATGGAATTGCAATATGCTTGTTATACAATGCAATACTGTGAAGGCGGTTGGCACTCCCAGGGGCCTGATCTGAGGACAGACCGGTTGCCCTGATGATGTTTTTATTGCCCCCTTTCCTCCTTTTTTTTTTTTTTTGGAATAATGCCTATCTAAAATGAGTCGTATCTCAGTAATAATATTTTATTGATATTAAAATATTATACTGAAGAGAAAATTATTATTATTGTTGTTTGTTGTTATTATTATATATATATATATATATATATATATATATATATATATATATATATATATATATATATATATATGTTTTCTGAGGTTCTCAGGGTATTTGTATGTGGATCTTTGGTTATTCGGGTTTTCTCCAACCAATGAGAACACACCCCACCCAATCGAACGCAGCCAAGCCCCCACCCAGTCAAGTCACACCCCACTGGCAGTTAGAAGGAAGAAGCAGCTGAAAGCTCACATCACTCTGAGAAGCACAGAGCCGAAGAAGCAAGCCTGAAGATGATGAATGAGACTTCATCGAAACGTTGCCTAGATACTTTGAATCTTACGCGGGAGAAAACCCGAATAACCAAAGATCCATATATATATATATATATATATATATATATATATATATATATATATATATATATATATATATATTAATATTATATATTATATATTATATATTATATATTATATATTATATATGTATATGAATATTAATTTAGTGGCATGATGTTACGTGCTGAGAAACCAAACAGCCAAATTGAGAACGCCTAAAGGCCCAGATTGATAAGGATAGAGGCCTTCAACAGCTTCCCTGCACAGGCGGACAGAGGCCTAGGTGCTCGCTGTTGTGCCGCCGGATTGATTGGGCTGTGAGGGTTAAGCCAACAATTTAACTGTAAGAATAGCCTCGAATGGAGAAAAAGACCAAGACGAGGGTATAATGGTCCCCAGTATTTCTGAAGGGAACCTCTGCTCGGAACAGAGCTACCTCACACAGCACAAAATGGAATACAGGCGCATGGCCATGAGGTCTTGTAAGAAAAGATGGCCTCCGGCCGTTAATCTTTTGGCGTGCTCCCCAGCAGCAAACTCCCGCCGTATAAAGGAATAGCCTCTGATGGCTTTTCCTATGAGGCTAAACGGCGTGGAAGGTACTAAGTATTTGAATCCTCCACCCCAAATGGCGTTCAGAGGGGGAAGGAAAGCGATACGACTCTGTTGAGAGCAAAGAGCTCACGCTGCTGTTTGGGTAAAGAAATGCTGCGGCAGTCGGTTGGAATGGCAGGGGTAGAAAGATCGGTTGTGGGGAGGGGGCGCGGAGCAGCGCTGAAGCCTCCCGCCGCTTTGGGGCACGAAATGGCGCTTCCCTGAAATGCGAGCGATCTCTGCAATGCGAGCCAACTTCGAGAAATCGCAATAGGATTAGAAGGCTAAAGTATTAGCCAAGACAAGCTGATTAACCTTCAAACCTGCTAGCAAGGAAAGATTTTTTCCTGTTTCAGCCAAGGAAGAATCACAAGCACTGCCTATCTCTCACGAGGCTGAGCCAAAAACTGGGGAACACTGGGGAGGAGTACCGTGGAGGAGGAGGAGCGTTCCACAAATTAAGCCCAGCCTAGACATGCGGAGACTGAAGCACCTCCCACTACTGGATGCTCTGAACAGCTCATGGGAGAATGGCAAACCACTTCTGAAGAACCTTGCCAAGAAAACTGCAGGGACTAGTCTAGGCAGTTCTCTGGGGTCAAAAGTGATTAACACCCCCCCCCAAAAGGCTAGATGATAGCATGAGGATGATCTGATGATGATCTGATGATAGCAATAGCAGAAAAGTATCACTCTTAATTTTCATTTAATGGGATCAAAACAACTATGGACTTTTCTGATTGCTGAATAGGACTTGTATTTCTGCTTTTAATTTGTGCTCCCATCTGTATTGAACGAAGCTGAGGAGCTTCCAAAGCAACCAGTGATATAATGGATAATGCGACTACCATATTTGCTACAAAAATGTATTAGGATATAAGGGTTCTTGAGCTGATACCTTGAATTTGGCTCCTTTGGAGTCTTAAAAATTTCAAATGATTTTTAAAGTAAATTTCTAGACCTTATTTGAGAATGCAATGGTCAGTTTATTTCTAAAATATATCAGCCATCCAAATTATTTTTTTCATCTGTCATGAAAAGGGTAACTATATACAGTATGTATAGTTTGGTACAGTATTACGTTGGCACCCATATGACTAAGATAAAAATAGGTCAAAATACAGATACGCCTTGAGTCGCCATGTGGGTATAGGGGACAATATAAATTTTCTAAATAAATAAGTAAAATGAAAAAATACCTTGCCTGATTTTTCAATACTTTAATTTCCCAAACTCAGTGAACCACAGAATGACTCATCCTTTAAGCTGATAAAACAAAACAAAAAAATGTGAATTATAAGGAAGTGTTTTAATGTGGCATTTGTTTATCAGCTGCCTGGAGAGATAAATACAGAAACAGAGCTACTAGAGGACTTAAAGCCATTTATTCTTTTTCAGTCTTGTTCACTCAGAATAACTTAATTCTGATCTTTATGTAATTTCTCTCCCCCTCCCTCCCTCTCTCCCTCCTCTCTCCCTCCCTCCTCCCCCCTCTCTCTCTCACACACACACCATATTACATTCAAGCAACTTATTAGAAGAAAATTTTATTTTTTTAAATTTCAGAAAATGAACTTTTAAGAAAACCCCCCATGTTTATGGATTGTATTCTTGTCTCACGTTGAATTTGGGGCTGGTGTTCATACTGCAGTTTGAAGAAAAGTACCTGTACAACTGACTCTGTTATTTTCTGACAAAATTGTAAGGGAAAGCTGATGGTACTGTAAGGTAGCTCAAGTCTTCACAGAGCTTAGTTTGTGTTTTGAAAAAATCACTTTGCTTGGGTCTGTATGACAAGATCCTTGTGAAGAGAAAGTGAGTGTTCCTTAAAACCACGTCATTTAAAGTTGTAGCAACGTTTCGGCAACTTGAAAAGCACAACTACAATGACATGGGAACATACCCGAACAAAGCCGAATGCCATACATGTAAGTACCCGCGAAACTTAAGAAAACATACATACATACATACATACATACATACATACATACATACATATATATATATATATATATATTTCTTAAGTTTTCGGGTATTTACATGTATGGCATTCGGCTTTGTTCGGTATTTTCCCACGTCATTGTAGTTGTTCTTTTAAAGTTGTAGTAACGTTTCAGCAGAATCTCATCTGCCATCATCAGGCTTCTGTATATATATATATCTTAAAATGTACATACTGATCATCCAACAAGACTCAAGGCAGCTTACAAAAATGCAACATTAAAATACCAATATCCCACATTACAGTCACAATACAACAGGAGGCTTCCCCCTTGTTGTAATTTTGCTCTCAAAGGACTTCAGTAAAGCTAGTTTTATTAGCTTTCGGAAAAGCGAGTAGTGTGAATTCTAGTCTTTGGAATGATGTTCCAGAGAAGTGGGGCTGCAGCTGAGAAGGCCTGATCCCTGAAGATGACATTCCACAAGAGAAGGATCCCAGAGGGAGCCCACCCTTCCCCATGACCATTTTGAGGGAGGCAGAGTTGCCTTCAAAGTTCATTTCATATGTAAAACCTGATTGGTTCTAGAAGCAAAGAATGATCTTCATCTGAAAGTCACTCTGATGCCTTTGTTTGGACAGATACTGGCACAGCACTGCAGCATACGCAATTGCAACTGAAATAACAGGGAATGTGCAAAATCTTCCTCCACCTCATCACCTGGTGTATCACTGGCCTGATGATCTTCTGAGTCCAGACATTGTCCTGCTCCTGACTGTTAGCCCTGAAGAAAGAGTCCGGAGGCTACAGGGACGTGGGATTGAGAAAACAAGAGAAGAGGTTGATTTGGAAGCGAATGATGTCTTCCGTCAAAAGTATGTACTGAAATGCAAAACAAGGTGCCACTATATTCCCTCTTAGCAAATCATGAAAATCTTGCTCTTTTTATGATAAGGAAAAAGTGTATTGGGGCTTGATAATTATGGTAAATATGTATATCTTAGGAAGAGTTGTGTACTGGTTTTGGTGAACAAAAAAACCCTTAGAAGGATGGTGTACATGTGTTACATCGCACTTTGCAGGGTCTGCTGCCTTGGGTGAGGGGTCCTAAAATACCAGGTAGACTAGCTGCAAATAGTAACCACTTCAGTCAGATAAGCTTCTGTGTTTTTAGATGCAATTGTGCTCCATAGTAATTGAAGCTGGACTACAGTCCAGTAGCTGGACTCCATAACATATCCAAAGATAGGAAACACAAAAACTAAGCCAAGCTCTGATTCAGATTCTTTTTAATAATTGTGCCTATGCATATGTATAAAACTTCATGAAATCTTTGAATTGACTTGAAGTTAACTGATGCATTCAGTTCTGAGGAGACAATTTGCCTCACTTTCAGATCGAAGCTTAAAATTAAAGCTTTGCAAGCCCTATTAAAAATCCTTTTCAGACAACCTGGGATGACATATCAGTTTGCTTAATTTTGCAATAATGGCTATCTGAATCCTTCCAGTGCAGTATTTAAATCACAATTCATAGCGTCTGAAGTATATACTACACTGAAAGTTTTGCGGTTGGCTCTTAGTGTGAATGCAAAGTTTTTGTACATTTGGTGATGCTATGTATTTTTTAAAATAGAGTTGAAGAGTCTTACAGAAGAATGGAAAATCCAACATGTCATATCCTTGATGCCAATCCTCCTAAAGAAGGTGTTGCCAAAGCTGCTCTACATTTGATTAAAAATCACTGTCATTTCCTATAGCTGTTTGTGTATATACACTATTGTCAATAACTGTCGGAATGAAAAATTCCCAAGGAAAACGGATGTTAATATTTTCTGAACAAGTGAGAAGCATAAGGCATGCAAGACAATAAATAGTCTTTTATATGGAAAAGCTAATATTTAAAATATGTAATCATACTGAAATGTACTACTGCGACAGGAATGCAAAATATGTACATGATACAAACTTTGATTGTATTGGCACTAAATTTGTGTAGATTTTCCAAAATATTCTCCTTGTCTGAATTAACTTAGTGACAGTATCACATAGACAGATTATAGTAAGTCTTTAATGAGGTGGGCTTATCAAAAGGTAGAATAATTAAGGACTTAAACATGGTCACTGGAGATAAAATTCCGAATTGAAGTGAAAAATAAATGGTGTCTAGGAGTCCTTTTGCGTCCTTCCATTTTCTTGCTATATTTGTTGAAAACGCTTCACACTGCAGGAAGGAGAAACAAGAGGAGGTTTACATTTTAAAAGGAAGAATATGTGTGGAGGAATAGCTGTGCAAAGTTTCAAATCAGTTCTAGTGTACTGTGAAGACGTTGTGTGATTTCAATTTCAAATAAGAGGATTGATTATTACTAGATAACCTGTGGCCTGTTGGGTCATTGTTTCAGAGATAAAACGAAGAAACCTAAACAGAAACAGAAGGGCCACAAGTGGAGGAGACATGTTACCCTATTTAAAAGAGTGGCAGAATATAAATGCCTTTTGTGCAGGAAAGATAATAAAAGTAGGTGCCTGGAATACCTTATAGAGGGATTCTACTGATGGCACTTGTGTCTTGGATGATTTCTTCTAATAGAGCAAACTCAGACTGCCAGTGTCCCTTTAATCAGTTTCCACCATAAACATTCCAGAGTTTATAAA
The DNA here is from genome assembly GCF_049901735.1 of Notechis scutatus. NCBI lineage: Eukaryota > Metazoa > Chordata > Lepidosauria > Squamata > Elapidae > Notechis > Notechis scutatus. The sequence goes on along the minus strand of NC_142009.1, from coordinate 132,142,061 downwards.
TGAACAAGGTTAACAGTTGTGCTGTATTGTTAACAAGGTAATTAACATAGCAACCCTATATTTTACATTGAGCCTGTAGACTCAATGGGAGTTACAGATAGTTCTTGTTTAGTGACTTTGCAGATATCACAGTGATGGAAAAATAACTTTACAATCAGTCCCCACATTTATGACCTTTAACAGGGGTGTAAAGCAAATGAAAGCTGAAATAAGATCACAAACACAGGTTCCAGTTTCACTTATCTTGATAACTGAGTTGCCAATGAAAATTGTGGTTGCTAAACAAGAGTATCTGCACTTTTTTGACCGGTCATATATAGAATTGACATCACAATCCAATTTCAATTCTAAGCTTAGCAATTCTTGATGGAAATGGTGGTATGGAAATGGCTGTCACAATTCATAAATTAGCTTCAGTGTAGAACATAAAGGGAAGGGGTCATGTACATGTGAAAGGTTATCTTTAAATTTATATAAATTTGCAGTTAAGCCCACTAGAGGGCAGGCGAGAACTAGGCATCTCAGGATTTATAATTCAGGTAGCTGTCTTCTAACAAATATTTTTTTGCCCTCCCTCTGGAGGGTAAATGACAAGAGTTAAAGGTTCAGATGTACTAGAAATATCACATTCACTGTAGGACTCTGGGTCATGCTACCAAACAGGATGATGAGCCTGGCACAATTCTGGGAAGATTTCCCCCCAAAGAAAATATGCTTGGCTGAGAAGCTTAGGCGTATTCGGTGCCAGGTTTCTAAAATGAAATGCTCTGACCTGAAAGCATTTCCTTTTAGTCTGTGTTTTGCTCAAAGGCCACATAATTATAATTAGTAAACAAAAAAAAAACATGCAAAATACTTACTGGAAATTATTACAGCCACTGTGTTCTTTTTTGAGGCTTGTACCAATTTCAGAACATCATGCACACTCTTTTGAAAGATTTTTTTTGGTCAACATTTTTTTTAAACAGATCATACATTCCAATGACTTGAACAATGGTAATGGTTAAGGTTTGGTGGTCTCACGGTCAGCAGAAGTCTTTGTGGTTTACAGTTGGCTGTAGCAATATAAAGTCATTTGCCAAGGCCTTCACTCAGCTCTGGAAATAAATACTGTAGGTATTTAATGTAAATAGACCCTCCAATCTAAAATATCTGAATTTGGGATGGTTTACACTTTTCAGTATTAATGCTGATAATTAATGACAAGATTAAAGCTGAGCTGGCCCAGCAATCTGGTCCTATTGTGGTCAGCCTCCTAGAAGCCTATCAAAAAGGCATATGTGCAGACTCTCGGAGCTTAGTTGTTTTCTTGCAGGTTCAGAGAGTACCAAGGAGCTCTAATTTCAACCCTGAACTACAAATATTATCCTTTAGCAGTAGATATAAGTGCATTAGTGCCCTTCCACCTACATTTTCTGGAAACTGGAATTGAGAACTATGTGGCCTTTAACTTTATATGATAACCATTTTTTTGGCTTTTGAAACTATCCAGGTCATCGACACATTCCATTACATTTTATGATCAAACACTCTCCAGCAAGACCTTACCAACCATCTTTTTCCTGATTTTTTTCTTTCTTTCATTTACACAAAGTTACACTTTAAGAATCTAATTTTTGGTTGGAGAGGAGATCATAACAAGTTGAGGCCCAAAAAAGATACCAGGAGTGGGTGAAACCGTTTGAAGACCACCTTTGACTGGTAAGATCTTAAAGCTACTGGAACCTTCAGGAGTTTTGTTCCAGAAGGCTCTGTTGTCTGAGATTCCTTAAGATTACCATGCCCCAATTTGTGGCCTGTACCTTTCCTCAATTTCTGGGGTGTGCAGAGAAAAGAGGTCTTCCTCTTAGACAGCATTGATCAGTTGATTAGTTCTTCTTTTCGACTAGAGAAAATTCACCTGATTGGTCCAAAGTAATTGCTCTTTGGATCCTTCCTGCTTCTCAGGTATATTCTGCCTCAAGTCTTAACCGTCTTGTCTGGGGTCAGAAACCTAGCAAGGTTGGACTTGGTTAGTACTGGAATGGGAGACCACCAGAAATTATTGAAAGTTTTACGCTAGGATTAGGAAGTTAAAATATCCTCATAGAAAGTGACCAAATACCTAGACATCATTGCTTGCAAAATGGCATAATTGTGTCTACAAATCATCAGAAATTGAGCTTACAAGAGCATCTTTATATTGTTGGATAGGAATGTGAAAATCCCCTTTAGCGGTCATCTAGAGCCCTCTGGACGTATTCAAACAACATTTCCCAGTGCCTAGCACAACTTTGGCATATCCGAAGTGCTACCAAATTGTAATTATGTGAGAAAGGAGATAATTTAAACACTGTATTTAATTTCTATCAAATGTTGGTTTTATGCTGGCATGTTAGTCTAAAGCCAGATGTGACCCTTAATCTCACGTGCAAAAGACATTTGACTAAAGAGAAAGGAAGAGGCATAATCAGAGATGTGAACATGGAAAAAAAGTCAGGTGAGTTGCCTAAATGCCACTATTATGAAATATCAACACACATGCACGCACACACACACACAAACATTTTATTTTATTTTAAAAGTTAAAATACAAATTCTGAAAAAGAAAGATCAAGAGATTTTAGATTCTCCCCGCCATTTCAAAGTTGGTCTTCATTTGCATCTCTACATACAAATTACACTGTGCAGATATATGCACATTGCTATAGGGGACCTATGCCTGTTTCAAACACCTAGCTTTTCATAGGCATATATGCAGACTATATTCCAATTTTCGTAGGAATGGGTAATAGTTAAGTTAATAGACCTGTTGGTTTATATGTGGAAATCTTTTATCTTCTACTGAATTCTCATTTAAAGACTTCTGTAGCAGCCTTTTCTTCTCCATTCCCATTATCAACTAGTTCTATTTCTATTTTTAAAAAATTCAGCCTGGAGAAATAAAGATCCTTGGAACTCTTAAACTATATAGTAGCAGGTCCATTCATGTGACACTGTAATATAAAAAGCTCTGGGTCTCTGATATATTTTATTTTAATAGGTTTTGCTTATGCTGGTATAATAATAAGGGGTGTGGCAAATTATTCTGCCTCCCAATGGACAATCAAATGTCTCTGTTGACTGCATCTTGAGATATATACCAGAGGATCTGCTGTTTTTAAAGTATTTGTGAATGCCTTAAAGCATTTTTTTTAACCAGATTGGTTCATTAAGGAAAATGCGTGTGCTCCATAATAATTTAATCCTGGAAGAGTTTTCTTTCTCTCTGGCTAGGAATGTGTTCTTTCTTGACCTAGAATTTTGTTCTGGTGTAAAATACTACAAATGGGCTGTCATTTTATTCTTTGAAAGATGTGATGTGAAAGGACCTAAAGCTCGCTGGCAGCTTGGTAGTTAGTTCAGATTGCCTGCTTGCTTGCCTGATTGATTGATCGGCCGACTTAATATGTGATATGAAGTCAGTATTGACTTTTAATGACACTATTTTCTCTGCTACAATCTATCCCTAATGTGGCCTTCAAGCAGAGGTGGGATGCTGCCGATTCGGACCGATTTGCCTGTACCGGTAGTTCCGACCACCGGCTGGGCCCACGCACCCAACCCAGTGCTATCTCGCTCTCTGGCTCGCTTGCCCCGCCCATGCAGGTCAGCTGATTTCCGCGCCTTGCCTGATCTACTCACTGTGGCTGCCCAAGAAGGCGTGCTGGAAGTTGCGTGCATGAAATTGCCATGTGTTTGAACTCGTGCACGTGTGAAATACATGTGTGTGCATGCGCTCACGTTTTTGGTTCTGCACTAGGCGAACTGGTTGTTAAATTATGTGAAGCCCATCTCTGCCTTCAAGTGTCCCAGTGGTGCACCGATTGTCACTGTGGATCATCCTCTTCTCTTTCCATCCACTCTTACCAGCACTACAGTTTACTCCAGACAGCTAGGTCTTTGTTCACATAATGTATCTGAAGTAGAATAATTTGAGCCTGGTCAGTTGTGCCTCAACTGAAAAGTCTTGAGTTGATTTCTTTGATGATCCATTTGTTTGTCTTCTTGGTTACCTACGGTCTTCTCAAGAGTCTTCTCTAACACCTATATTCAAAAGCATCAATGCTCAAACAACAAGCTCAGACAGCACCGAGGATTCCCCAGAACTGTCATGTAAACAGAAAAAGAGGATGTCCCTGACTCTCAAGGTTGGGGAAACAACACACATTCAGTTGACTTGAAAAAAGTGGGGGCCAAGGGCCCAGAATTTATCTTTATAACAGCTATATTTATATGTCTTGATTTCTGGGTTCTACCGGATGTAGATGTTTTCCTCATATATACCGTATTTATCGGCGTATAACACGCACAGGCGTATAACACGCATCTTCATTTTAAGAGGGAAATTTCACCCCCACTCCCACCCGCGCGCTTCAATCCACAGTGTCCCATTCTGCCTGCCTGCCTGCCTGCCTTAGTTTCTGGTTGTTTGGGAGCAGCTTCGGCTGAGAATAATAACTATTCGCCTCTTTTACTCAGCCGAAGCTGTTCCGATTCAACCATTAACGAAGGCAGGCAGGCAGGCAGAACGGAGCACTGGGTTGAACCCGCAGGCTGGCGGACGGGGTGGGGTGGGGGAGAAACGGGCGCTTCGGCGACAGGAAAAGCCCCCGGCTTCTTTGAAGCAGTTTCTTCCTGTGCTGGTGGAGGAGCGAGAGAGCGACTGAGAGAGCTGAGCCAGAGAGCAGGACAGGCTTCGGTTGCTTCCTCCCTCCCCTTCTTTATTTGTGTCCTTGATCCCGATCCCAGCAGCATTCACCGAAGGCTTCTTAACATTATATCGGCGTATAACACGCATACATGATTTGCCCCCTATTTTCAGGGGGAAAAGTGCGTGTTATACGCCGATAAATACGGTAATCTTTCTGGTCTACAATAACACAACTTATTTTAGCAGTGCCATATCAGTAAAGGTTCTGCTGTAAGCAGGTTCCTGAATATGGCATTGGACATCTAAGTGTTAAGATTTATTGCTTTGTCTCCTGTGATACCTGATGGGCCCACAAACGTTGATACTAGAGAACAAATGTTTGTTTGGACTTAAGCTGGTACCTTCTGGAAAGGCAGAAGAATCATGGAGAGTTCCCTGGTTAAAAGAAGAAGGAAACAGGCTGTTATACTGAGAAGCCTACAGTCTATTAACAAACCAGGGTGAGAATCAAGAATCAAAAAGCAATTGCATATGCTTGAAAATCTAAACAAAGGCAGGTTTTATTCAAATGTGTGGCACATGCATGACATACACGGGACTTTTGTGTCTTTTAGCAAAAGTAGCCATTGGTTGGGCTGCTTACCCTGTGAAGCTATTACAAAAGGACAGTGGACACAAGTCCCACTTCACAAAATGGGCAAGAATATAACCAGACATGGTTTTCATATACTGAATTACATGAAACAATACTGGCTAGGGGCCACTCAAGTTGTGTGACCATTATAAACAAACAAACAAAAACAAACAAGCATCTGAAAGTTGAACTCCTGACTCCCTGCTTCGTAACAATATGGGAATGCACATGTACTGAAAAATAAAGAAGTTAGATCCACTGCAAGAAGGAAAGTTACCGCATTACTGAAATCAGATGAATAAATTCTGCAAGGATGAAAATTACAAACTTACAGTACCAAAGTCAAATGAAGAAATTGACTTGCAGGTTTTATCCCATGGGGATTCCTGGTTGAGCCTTCTCTGTAGCCATTCTTAATCTTGGAAATGTGTTCCTGGGTGAAGCTTTTTTGGCTTTTAAACAAGCTCTAATGAGGTATTTAGAAACAATCAGGTTTAATATTCTTGTTTTTTTTACTTGTGTCATCAACTGCCAAGAAATTTTAGTACACTTTGGTATAAAAAGCCTAAATACATAAATACCTTTCTGACAGTGATGGGTTTTTTTTTTTTTTTTTTTTGCTACCAGTTCTGTGGGCGTGGCAGGGGAAGGATACTGTAAAATCTGCATTCCCTCCCCTCCCCACCCCACTAACCTGCTTTCCAGCTCTGTTCTCCTGTGCAGGGCAATAAAAGAAGACCCAGCCGATCAGCTGGGACTCGGGAGGCAGAGAATAGATGGGGGCGGGGCCAGTCAGAGGTTCTCCGAACTACTCAAAATTTCCACTACCAGTTCTTCAGAACTGGTCAGAACCTGCTGAATACCACCTCTGCTTTCTGACTACAGCTGACCATAGTTTCTTATGGGAAAGTTTTAAGAGGCATTCTCCCATTCCAGCCCAGCCTGTGTTTCTACTCCAAGAAGCTTTGGTTTTATTTAACTCAGAGGTACAGATTCATGATTTTTCTTCCAAAGATCTGGATGGAAGGGAGGGTTGTTCTTAGCATAAATTAGCATCTGCATTAACGAAGGGATGAATTAGTTCTGACTTTAAAACTTATTCAAATAAGAGAACAAATCACTCTCACTGTTAGTCAAACAGGAAACACATAATTTACAGCACATTAAATTTCAATCACTGCTTTAAAATGGTTCATGGAAAGTTCAGGGCTTACAACTTAATCTAGAAGTGTGTGAAAACGAAGCCAATTCTGTATACCAGATAGTCTTGAGTTGTTTTATTTTTTGGCAGAGGTATTTAAAAAAAAATTCTAGAGAAAAATGCTATTGCTTCGTTGAAAGCGAATCTGACAGGAACTATTTTGGGAAAATATTTCTCATATTTAACTTGGTCTCCATTTGCTGGAGACATTTGGGCACATGAGCTCAAATGCATGGAAGGGAGATGGATGGAAGAAGCAACAAAGTCTTGTTTGTTTATTCATGTAAAAAGTCATCAATGCTTATATAAAATTACACATTGCAATGTAGCAATCTCTTTATAGGTTTGTTGTGTGTTTGTGTTTCCTTGCAGAAAAAAAAAAACATTGATCCACTGGGGACCATATCATCTGCTAACAGACTAAATTTCATTAACTATTAATTTAATGAGTGTTGACATTCAGTTCATTTATTTGTTACTATTTTTTAATTTCATCGTTGTTGCTTCTGCTATTGTGGCCATCCCCAGAAGCATCCTGAGACATCCAGAAGTGAGACCTACGTACTTTGACTTACCATCTGCCTTACGGCAATGGAAGATAAGTCCATTTCTTGGCACGAAGGATCTCTACTCTGCTTGTATAATAGGGTATGAGATTTAATGTCAATATACAGTTACCTTAAAGCAGGGGTGTCAAACTCAAGGCCTGGGGGCTGGATCCAGCCTGCACGGTGCTTAGATCTGGCCCATGTGCCACCCTGGAAACAGCGAAGGAGTGGTCTGTGGTGCCTCTGCCAGTGAAAACAGAGCTTGGGAGGGCTCCCGAGCTCTGTTTTCACTGGCAGAGGGCTGCAGGAGGCCTTTGTAGCCAAAAATGGAGCTCGGGAGCCCATTTTCGCTGGCAGAGTGCTCAGGCCACCACAGGTGCCCCCAACACGAGTGATGTTGAGTTGGCCATACCCACCCTGGCCCCCACCCCCTTAGGTCAAACACAACCCTGATGTGGCCCTCAATGAAATCGAATTTGACACCCCTGCCTTAAAGAAAACCAAATGGAGATAACGTGCTGGATAATAGAAGTAGCTGTTTTGCTTTAGATCTCACTGTGCTAATGAAATCCCTGTTCTTGCCTTGGATCCTCCTTCCTACACTACCTGGGGAAATTGTTTTACTTCTGTAATTTATAAAAGAGGTGGGAAGAACTACAATAGACCACCCAGGGATGCCAATTGCTGGAAGATCAGAAATAAACTTTTTAACCAAATAATTGGTGGTTTACATTAATATCAATAGTATTTAGGAGTTCCGGTTTGCAGCGCTTCAGGGCAGGCAGGAATCCGCGATCATGCACGGTTTCTGCCTGCACTCGCCGCTGGAGTGCCCCGAGCCACCCGGCTTCAGGGCTAAGCCACACCCCGTAGAAGGTGGTGAAGACAGGGGAGATCTGGCAGGGTCGAGAGGAATCGCACCTCTCCTCCTCAGCCGGCTAAACTCCCTTTTCCGAAGGCGGTAAGAGCGGTGGTCAGAAATGGCCGCCACAAAGAAGCGCTCAACCAGAAAAGAAAGTGCAGGAGGAAGTTAAGAAGTGAAAGTTTTTGGCTGACCGGGACAAAAAGTAACAACTAAGGTACCCTGGAATCTAAAATTTGCAAAAGATACATTGTTCCTAGAGACTCGCAAGCGGTGAATGAAAGTTAAAAGGGAAAGTTTTTTTTTTTTTCACTCTCCTTCCTAATGTTGACAGTGAACAGAAACGAATGAGAAATCAGAAAAACCCGCTTTGGCATCAATTGGTAACTAAACTGGATAACTAAATGTCAAGGAGATAATAAGGATTTCTGAACCTTTAAAAAAAATTCTTCTGCTGTAAGTGGGAAGGGAGAGGAAAAGAATTGGAGTAGGATTTGGAAGGAAGGAGGAGATTGCCTAGAACTTGAAAGAATTATTAAATACTAACAAGACTTCTAAAAGATACATTTTAACTGGAATTTTGTAACTAAACAGTAACCCCAGGAAGAGAAAGTGAAGAAAGAAGAAAGTGTTAAAAGAAACAGCTTATTTGGACTGTTTGGTGACTTTGGGACTTTTGGAAATTATATTTGAAGGACTAAAAACACTTGGGTGGTTGTTTGGAAAAAAAAAATTTTTTTCTACAATGGCATCACTTGTGGATGAACTGAAAATTGAATTCAAAAAATACAAAGAAGAGGAACAAGAAAGGAAGGGCTCTCTTGGCTCCCTTTTTCAATTCTTAGAAATGGCGATTTGTACTTATGAGAAACTGACTGCGCAACAAGATGATTGGGACAAAGAAGAAGCCATCTTTGATGAACAAGTAACTTTACTTGGGGAAGAAAGGGGAAAGGAGGAAAAGAAAATGAAGACTTTAAGATCTAAAAAAACAACCAAAAAAGGGAAAAATAAGGTGAAAAGTGGATATAATATTAGAAAACAACAGAAAGGGGGAATACAGAAGAGGGAAATGGAGGTGGAGAGACAAGGGGTAAAAAGGGCAGGGAGAAGAAGCAAGAGAGGAAAGAAGGGATGAGAAGTTTCAATGGTATGGAGCAAGATGTAAAGAAACAGGATTTATTTAGAGATAATGGGTAAAAACTTAATTGAAAAAGGGATTCTGCAAAGGTACATAAGATTGTATCGTTATATTTGTATTAGAAATAATGTTAGAAAATTGGAAACCGTATGTGATTAAAAAGTGGGATAAAATATTTAGTGTAATTCAGTGAAATTTTTGCGAACAAAAGGAAGGCAATGAAATAAATGAGAGAATTGAAGTAGGAAGTAATGGGAACATTTTAACGATACAATGTTTTAAAATATAAGTGAAGTGGGGGGGAAATAATTATGGAAAGTTTATAAGTGTTCCCATAAAAGTATGATATTTAACTGAAAAGTAATGTGCAAATTGTTCAAGATTTAAATGAATATTAATATTAATGATAGATTTGAATTGGTATGGATTGTTGTTTTAATTATATTACATATTTATAATTTTTTCTTTTTCTTTTTAAATATAGTGTGTAATTTTAGAATGTACTAAGCAGAATCCAAATGGAAGTTATGTACTATACTAAATGTTATAAATTTAGGGGGAAGAGATAAAGGCGTCATACTCCAATTAGTGTACAGGAGAAATTTTGTTTAAAGAGAAAAGATAATAGATAGCTGGAAACAGGACAGACAAAGAATAATAAGCATAATGATCTGAATTGAGATGAGATAAATAAAATAAAACTAAGAAAGTTAAAAGAGGGGAGAACCTATATAGAAAATGTAAAATGGCAGTAAGATATGAAATGGTATATAAAATGAGCATGAATTTGAATTTGTGTCTGTACGAAGAGATGTAACCCGGGATCAAGCTGCTTTCAGAAAAGATATTTTATGTTTTTATGTTTTATGTTTTGTTTGTTTGTGTATTGTTTTTGAAAACCAATAAAATTTGTTTAAAAAAAAATAGTATTTAGACTATTAGACTTATTAGCAGAGTATTAGACTTATATACCACTTCGTAGTGCTTTACAGCAATTTCTGAGTGGTTTACAGAGTCAGCATATTGCCTCCAACAATATAGGTCCTGATTTTATGGATCTTGGAAGAATGGAAGGCTGAGTCAACCATGAGTCGGTTAGGATTGAACTCCTGGCAGTGGGCAGAGTCAGCCTAACCATGTACCCCCACATGGGATAGAAGTAGGAATAGAAGCCAGGAGCAAAACCCGCCCGTCCCTAGCTTATTCTATCTCTAACTGCCAATCATAAACAGTTTGGGACATTTTAAAAAGTGGATATGGTTTGCTGTGCCAGAGGCCTTCCACTCCTATATCCATCTTTGGAATTGTGTGTGTGTGGGGTGGGGTGTGGGGAGCAAAAGAGAATGAGAGTCCAAAATCAGCCTGAAAAAAAGCAATTTATTTTATGTTATTTATTAATCAAAATTATACACCACCTTACTTATAATTTGCAACTTTACACGCCTGACAAGATTTAAAATAAAAATTTAATATTAGAAGTTTTAAAATTTAAAATTAGGGAAACCCCAATGTTTCCTTTTCCATCTTTCATTGTAGAAAGTAAAATGCCACTTGAAACTTTGCTACTAAATTTCACCACAATTTCTATGTGACAAAAGGTCACCAATAGTGTTTTGGTGGGTGTGGACACGTGAATTTTCATCCCTGGGTTAGAATCACAAATATATTTATTTTGCGGCATGCGCTTACAGCCATAAGGGGTAAAAGCTGGTTATATAAACATAAGCTTCTTGGGAAATTGAATTTTGTTCTAATATAACAGCCTGTAACCTGCAAGTCTATTGAATTATGGCCTGCATGCTTCCCTCTTTACATTGCCCTGGAGGTGATCTTCCACTTTGAGAGGACCTCTCATCACTGTGTATGTGTATGTTTGTGTGCAACATCATGATTTATATCTTGCGTGCATACAGGCTAGGATGTTTGTCATTTATTTGAAGGGCATCACACAGCTATGGATTAGATATGGTTTTAAAATTGGGAGCATCTCCAAAATCTTACTCTTGCAATTCTGCATTAATGCAGCTTAACATGCATTAGATCATTTTACTGCAAATGTGTTAATGCAATATGCATTCGATGTCATCTTTTGATGTGATTTTTGTGCCCGGCTAAAGATATTCTTCAGCTGACATAAAATAAGCTTTATTGCAAATGTGTTAATGCAATATGCATTCGATGTCATCTTTTGATGTGATTTTTGTGCCCGGCTAAAGATATTCTTCAGCTGACATAAAAAAAGCTTGGGTAAAGGATTTGATTGGGTCCCTGAATTCGAACACACTTAGAACTTCGATGCACGTAGCTTCCCATATTTCTTCAATCCTTTTTGAAGAATGTCGCTAATTTAACTCAGTTTTGTCAAAGTGAGACAGAAAACATAGGTTTAACCAGTTTGGGGGCTCTAGCAGTATCTGCAGCCATTCCATAGCCAAAAGAAGAGACTTCTACAGGTAGTCCTCAACTTACAACAGTTCATTTAATGACCATTCGGAGTTACAATCTCACTGTAAAAAGCGACTGATGACTGGTTTTCATACTTACAACCATTGCAGCATCCTCCATGGTCATGTGATCAAAATTCAGCTGCTTGGCAACCGGCTCATATTTATGAAGGTTGCCATGTCCGAGGGTCATGTGATCCCCTTTTGCTGACAAGAAAAGTCAATGGAGAAGCCAGAGCCACGTGTTGGGCTCCGTTGGTGCTGATAGATAAACTGAGCCCATCAGCATGTTTTCAAGAGCTGCTGAAGCCTGAAACTATATATTTCTGGGATTGTTTATCTGCGTCAGATGCATCATCGGCAGAGCGGAATGGTCGACGGTGATGAGAGGGGGAATCCGGAAAACCCCCTGTCCTTTTGCGGTTTTTGGAATTCACTGTAGTGCTGCAATGAATGAGGGGGGGAGGGGAAATCTGGTTATATAGTTTACTTGCAGTAGGTAGGGTTCATAGGCGAAAGATAGATTGCAGAGATAGGAAACAATGGACATATTAGGTATAACCGGATGGTGACCTAGAGGGTAATTAAGGGGCAAATCAGGGGTAAGTACAGGAGATAGGAGCGTTTAGGTGGGTGTGTTTATACCTTAAAATAGCATTGGAAGGCAGAAGCTTCCAGTGCTAACCTAGACCGGATTGTATGCCGTTCTTGCCGGATGGGAAGTTTGTTGTTTGACATTAAACACCTTGAAACCTGATTTCTGCTGTTGTATGGTGGTTTGTGTGTAAATCTGCGAGCTTTCAGAAGACCGGCCGAGCCAATGTAACAACCACATTACTAACTTAAGAACTGCAGTGATTCACTTAACACCAGTGGCAAGAAAGCTCATCAAATGATGTAAAACTCAGTTAACTCTCTCACTTAGCAACATAAATTTTGGGCTCAATTGTGTTCATGAGTCGAGGTCTACCTGTATTTTATCTGTGCAGTTAAATTAGTGACGTGCAGAGAAGGTGTATCCTGGATGGAAACTGATTGCTGTATCATTTCTTCACTGTAGTTTCAGAACGTGGTGACAGAAACACTGTAAAAAAGGGGGCCCAGTGGCAAATCAAACCTACAGCATCATTATTTCAGACCTTCAACCACCGCAGCTGACAAGTAATGCTTGCAGTGCTCTGCAGCTCTTTTTTTCCTCTTGCATCCATCACATTTATGGCCTCCTCTAGTGCCAAGCTGCTCAGAGCTATGTACGCTCTCTTGCTTTCACACGCTCCATATCTATGCTTCCCATCCAAGCAGCTTAAATGGCCAGACCAGCTTACTCTTAGCAATGGAAGGCCATCAAATATTTTTTGAGCATTGTCCCTGCCCTACGTTGTACTGCCTTTACTGGAAGTGCAAAGGGTTGTTTCTTTCTTTTTTCTTACTGGGCAGATACAATCCCAATCTCACACCTCTCACACAAATGAAATGGTCGCATAGCTTCACATCAGTTCGGGACCTGCCAATCTGTCACATATCATCCTGTGGTACTTGTAGCTCAGCTGGGAATACATCCAACCAAATGCCTTGATTGAGATGGCTATATTTTAATGTAGAACCTCCTTGGGTTTCTTCATCACTTCTGTTACTTTCTTTAACATGGTATTCTAAAGAGGTGTGAATTCTATTCCCAAGATGAAAGTCAATAAAAACAAACCTTGTTGCTGGTTCTCCTGTTGAACTTTTCATTGGATTGTTACCAACATCATCGCTTCTGAAAGCATCTTGCTTTGAGGATTTCACTGAGCTCAGGAACCCAAAACCAGCCCTAGTCTAAGAAAAGTAAAATAAGCAAAAATAAAGTAACCTAAAATACAACAGTATTTGGGTAAAAGGACAATTTGGATGGTTTTTAAGTCAAGGCAGGATATCTATTTGCCCTCTCCTGATTCAAAAACCTCTGTAAGCTCAGTGTCCATTATATAATTGAGTAGCCCTTGGCTATACCCAATTGATCCAGACTAGTGATGATGCTTTCTCTTCTGAATAAATCTATAGTATTTATTTGTCAACCTTATTCCAATTTTCACTTGACTCAGTCTAACCTAATCTTCATTCAGCTAATTTATTTATTCCATTTTATATTATTTTTGTTTCCCTTATCTTATCCTGGCCTTGTCCTTCTTTTCACAATGGACACATTTTTTCTTTTCTTTTAATGAATGCATTGGGGTGGAGTTGAGGCGACTGAATGGAGCTGAGCATTTACTGGCTGATGACCATCCTGGGGCCTAGGCGAGCTCACAGCAAATATGTTTTCTCCTCAGAGGGAGAAATACCTGCTGCCAGCTTGGATTGAACCCCACAGCCTCTCGATCATGAGGTGAGAGAGCTCCACCTCTAGGCCATCATGCCGCTTCACACAACAGACACATACTATCCCCAATTTTCTTTTCTTTAAAAAAAAGATTTTTTAAAATTTTTTTCTTCAATTTGAATTTTGATTTTTCTACTGTTATATAAATAATAGAGTTGTATGCCAGTTCTCTTTTGTTATCGTTTTATGTAGGATTCTTCCCATACTGTCCCTTTTTAGCCTAGTAAGGGAGGTGTAGGTTTGTGTGTGTCTATATGTTTCAATACAGTAGCCACAATCCCAGGTGAAAGAGACTGGATCAGGTCTTGTCAAATTGCCTTTGCCCACGATCCTGAGAATTTCAGAAAGTGCTGGAAGTAAGCAAATCAGACAGAAACTACAACCAAACACTTGGCTGAAGTAATGAATCCTACCAAACCCCCCAAACCCTACACTTCTTGTTTTAACAATTGTATTGTCCCCTAATAATTAATTGTCTGGTTTTTCTGTCAATTTCATCCTGGGGAAAATGAAGGGGAAAAAACAGGGGGAAGGACTCAGATTTTTTTTAAAAAAGAAAGAAATTGGAATACCTTTGCACTAATTTCTGTGGAATTTAATGTACTTTGTCTCTCCTTATTCTTTCATTTTCCTGCAGTGTTTCATGTTCCGTTTTAGATAGCACTTACTGCATATAGTTTCCCAGCCTGGGAGGGTAATAATTCTCCATTTCTCCCCCTTCTGAATCATTTCCTATTTCTTCCCCTTAGTATTATTATTTTTTTTAAAAAGTGCAGAGTTCCATTGTTTTCCCAGCTCCCCCACAAGGCGGGAAGGTTTCACCTTCCAGTTGTCAAATAGTGCTTAAGTTATTTGGGCTATTTGGAAGCTGAGGGTGCCACCTTTCCACCTGGTGTGACTGCACCATTTAATTAAAATTTAATTACCTTAAGAACATAATGAATCACAAAAAAAAAGTATTAATTAAAATTAATTATTAATTCAGCCAGGTCTTCCTAGGAGAATGCGGGGACTGCTATTAATAGCATAATACTGGATCTATGCAAATAATATGGCAATTGGCCAGAATTTCATCTATTTGGCTGGGGGCCAAATAGAAGTCTAAAGCAGGACATTTAAAAATGCATGTTTCTAGGGTGTAATTTTCTAAAATGGTATTTCTGCTTTTCTGTACAGGGCAGGCAAATGATAAGATTATAATCAGAAAGAATACGTTATTTATTCTCCTTAAACAGCTAACTGCTACTTAAACAGCTACTTCCTTTTGCAAAATAATTTTCTTTGAACATCCTCAACCATATGATAAAGAGACTTCCCTCCCGCTTAAAGGCGTTCATCCCAAAGTGTCAGAATTGTCAGAAACAAAAAAGCAAAATGAAAAGCAGCTCCTACTACAACAAAGGACAATAACATCAGTCCCATAAGGGCCAAGGAAGGAGTTGTAGTATTGCCACTCAGTAGAGTTGGAACAACTCGGAACAATGGAATAATTACATTCCTCTCTATTTGCATGTAACTACTTACTGTATGGTGTGAACATACTCCGCTCATCTCTTACTTTGTGTTATAGCCTCATGATTTTATTTTCATAAAATCTTTACCTGAGGCACCCAGTGGGGATGATGGGAGCTATAATCAAATACATCTGAAGGGCATCAGGATGTGCATGTGTTTTGCCAAGGAAGGCTGTTGCAAAAGTATGGCTTCTTAGTCAGCCCTTGAATGCAGCTAGCAACATTACAAACCGGATTTCTGTTTTCAGTAAATATGCCTCTGGTTAAAAAGATTAACTAGTGTAATAACCCAGTTCTGGATGACATTTTCTTAAAGAAAGGGAGAAACATGGTGGTTAGGGAAAGGAAAATGGAAAGTTTCTGCAGCAGGACATATTTGGTATCCCAGAACGCTGGGTGCCATATGTGTGGGGATTTATAAAGAGGGAGGTAGGGATGCAATATTTGGGACTCCAAAAAATCTGGACTATTTGATGGCAGAAGCATCTGTAGTTTCTCACTTATTTGATGTACCAGTTACAGGATCAGGCTAGAAACTGGGAGACAGTGAGTTCTAGTCCCGCCCTAGGCACAAAGCTAGCTGAGTGATCTTGGACTACTCACTCTATCTCAGCCTGAAAAGCAGGTAATGGCTTCTGGATTCACAGCTACTCCAGGAGGTATCAGCACCAATCTTTGAATGTGTAAATCCATAACAACAACAACAATAATAATACACCTATATAATATTTTTCTCACTTGTAAGAGTAAGAAAAACACCTCCTTTGCTGCATCATTTAAATGCCAGGGTGAGAATGAATATGGCAATGGCAGCTTATGAACCTACATGTTCAGATATATTGTCTTTTCTTGGTAGGGAAAAATGATTGGAGAATGAACATGATCTTTAGGTCCTACTAAATTACCAGTGCCTCTTTGGGCCATCTCTTCATAGACAAGAGGAACAGATTGACAGATAGTGAGGAACCACTGAGTTTCCTTCTGGGAAGCTGACAGAAAGCAGGGAAAATCTTCCTTCCTTCCTTCCTTCCTTCCTTCCTTCCTTCCTTCCTTCCTTCCTTCCTTCCTTCCTTCCTTTTTCTTTCTTTTCTTTCTTTCTTTCTTTCTTTCTTTCTTTCTTTCTTTCTTTCTTTCTTTCTTTCTATCTATCTATCTATCTATCTATCTATCTATCTATCTATCTATCTATCTATCTATCTATCTTTCTTTCCCAAAACTAACCAAGGAGAGAAGCAACCTAGAACTAAGGAGAAATTTCCTGACTGTGAGAACAATCTTGCCTTCAAAAGATGTGGGTGTTTCATCACTAGACACTTTTAAGAAGAGTCTGGACAGACACTTATCTGGAATGGTATAGCGTCTCCTGCTTAAGCAGGGAGTTGGACTAGGTCCCTTCCAAGGTCCCTTCCAATTCTGATATTCTATGTCCCTTCCTTCCTTCCTTCCTTCCTTCCTTCCTTCCTTCCTTCCTTCCTTCCTTCCTTCCTTCCTTCCTTCCTTCCTTCTGTATCTGAAGGCAACCTACCAAAGGTAATTTCTAAACAAGGATAGACACCTGCTGCTGTGCTACATGTCATTGGGATTGCTGAGTCTCCTGTCCAAAATACTGGAGAAATTGAATGACATTGCCAGGTACCTCTATGTCTCTAGGCCCAAATAAAGTATAAATTTTAGAGCTTATGTGTGCAGAACTGCAGTTGCATTTGCCATTTGCTATAGTTTGTTGAGTGTCCCCCAAAACACAATGAAAGAAAAGAAAACAAACGAGTAGGAAACCTACCTCAGACGTGAAGATGAATCCACCCGGGGGGGGGGGAGAGGGGGTGGTGGAGGGGTTGTTATCCCTTCAATGGAGGATCCAGACAATTTAGGAAAAAATTATTTCCTATTCTTGAACAATGGATTGCATACATCCTTTATTATAAAGGCCAGCCCTTTATTTCAGAAAGCTGCCTTTTACACTGATTTATTTTTCAAAACTTCATTTTGTCTTTTATTTTGGTCATTTAATTTTTACAATGCTCATAGCTTTTGATGCTTTTGAGATTTTTTAAAAATTAGAATATGCATTTTTATAAAGCTTTTCTTATTGCTGTTGGTTTTTCCTTTACAAACCAAAGTTATAAACATAAACAATTTCATCTTTTATCCTCATGAATGTCTTTCAGATTTTCCCCTTTTCAGGTTTGGGTCCAGCAAGAAAATATGGTCACCATAACTATGAGGCACCCTTTCATCTTTCAGCTCTTCCCCCAAGCGTTGATTTGCTGCAGTTCTTGCTACAATCCCTTTCTAAGAAGGGACTTCTTTGACTTCAGGAACGCTAAGTGAATAGCCCATTGTTAGTTTCCTGCTTCCCCCACGGTCAGAGAGGAAGAAAATTCACTTCTGCCTAGAAGCATCTTCTCTTAATATGAATTCTGGCTCTTTCTGACTTCCTCATGAAAACAAGGCCTTCCTTTCCCTCTCCTTTTTTTTTCCAGAGACCCTAAAAAGAACGATCAAGTTTGTGGCCCAGGAGCCCTAAGATCAACAGACATATGGGTAGCACCTGGCTGATGTTTGTGATACCCTAGGAGGGTGACTGCCCTGGCTGGGGGAGCGGGAGCTGGGGTACCCCTACTCTGTTTACATAGTCCTGAAGACTGTGTAAACAAAGAAGACGACTCCTTTCCTGCCATTAGAGACAAAATACACACACACACACACACACACACACTGATACATTTACTGGACCTTTCCTGCTCAGGTTACTATGAAGGAACTTGATGCTGACACTGCCTTTCTCTCCTCTTCTTCAAAATTAAAATCTGGCCAGATTGACAAAAGATGCTGTCACAAAATTGGCCAAAGATGTTTGCTTGATCCACTGTGGTCCCCCCCCCCCCTCAATTGATTTTTATTTTATATTTTTTATCCCACTTTTAGTATTTTTAAAAATAACTCAAGGCTGCAACACATCTAATACTTCCTCCTCCTCCTCCTGTTTTCCCCCGAACAACAACCCTGTGAGGAGGGTTGGATTGAGAGAGTGTGCCTGGCCTAAAATCACCCAGCTGGCTTTCATCCCTAAGGCAGGACTAGAACTCCCAGTCTCCTGCTTTCTAGCCTGGTTCTTTAAACACTAGACCAAACTGGTTCTTCTTTCTTATACATTATATATACATTTTCTTGTGCATCCTCCCCCCAATTCCCCATCAGGCTGAGCCCCGCTCTGAAACTCCTTCTATTCCCCCCCCTCCCCCCGCAAAGAGTAAGCTGTACTAGCAGTAGTAGTGGTTTTTGTCTGGGTTCTTTCTTTTCTGGAAAAATCAAGTTCATGCAAGCCATTTCCTTTTATCATTATGCCATCATTTTCTCAACCATCGCTTGTTAAGAGGGTTCTCTGCACTTTGCTGGACCAATAGCATTCCAGTCAACACAAGCAATTTCTCTCTGATTGGTCCTTCCCAACCCAGAAGAGGTTGGGTTTTTTTTCTCTCTCGAGGGCAGTTTAGCAGCCATTTTGTTCTGCCATACTGCTCATTCTGTAACACATTAAATCAAGGATTTGGTTTTCCAATTCCCTTGCCCTATACTTTTGACAAATAGGGCAATTTACATAGATTTACAACTTATAATAGTTCATTTAATGACCGTTCAACATTACAGTGGCACCGAAAATAGTGACCTATGACTATTTTTCACACTTATGGCCATTGCAGCATCCCCATGCACACATGATTTATATTCAGATGCTTGACAACTGACTCGTATTTATGATGGTTGCAGTGTTCAGGAGTCGTTTTGCGACCTTCTGACAAAGAAGCAAAGTCAATGGAGGACCCAGATTCACTTAGCAACCATGTTACTAATTTCACAAATGTGGCAAGAAAAGTCGTAAAATGGAACAGATTCACTTAACAACATAAATTTGGGGGTCAACTGTGATCGTAAGCTGAGGATATGTTGATGTTTTTATTTAAAAAAGTAAAAAAGGTTTGTTCTATTGAATGTTGTGTCACATGACTGATCAAACTGCCCCTTTCTCTTTCCCCACTTCTACCAAATGGAAGGTTCCCTCACTTTTCTGAGAGAGACAATTACATTTACTGGCAATATCTGTCAATACAAACCATCTCAGTGTTTATTTTCAGAAGGTTCGTTGGACTGCATCATTGACCCAAGACTTTGCATGGTTTCCATCATCTAATGAAGGATTGATGTTCTGGAGGAATTTTTTTTTCCTTACCAGGAAGCTGTGAGTGAGCAAGGATTGTATTATTTTTGTACAAAACTTTTACCTATCAGAAAATCTCTCTCTCTCTCTCTTTTTGCTAGCTTAAGAAAAATGATGACAGGTGGCTTCAGGGCAATTCAGAATACCTGAGTCCATTCCCTTTTCTCTATGTGTGTCAGTAGATGGCAGCATTATCCATATTCTTGCAGGGAGAAACTGCACAAATGTGGATGAAGAATTAATAAGTGGTGTCTAGAAACACTTGATGACTTCTCAGGTTGTGGTTCATAACGTTGTAACCAGATGTTGCTGAAGAAGGATCACCACCAAGGTTCATTTTTTTTTTTATCTCAGGAAAACGAATCCATATTTTCAAAACAGATTTCCTCCTAAAAAACGTCACTAGAGTTTCCATGGGAAAGGGTGGAGAGAGGAGAACATATTTCCACCGGATGACTATCCCAGTTCAAAAGCAAATCTGAACCTCTGTGATCCCATGGTGTTGGTTCTATGAATGAAAACCGAGCCAGTTTATTTCTAGCTCAGCTGTGATAGAGTTCAAATGGCTAAAAGGGGAAAAAAAGCAGTTTTGTTTCTGTGGCTTGTGGCAGTCCATTTCTCTATTTTTCCAAGAACTTTTGCTTCACCATTGATCCTTCTAGCTCACGGTTTTGTTTTTATACTGACCGCTCAGTGGAATTGCTAGGATTATTTTGCATACAGAGAGAAAGTGCAAAACATGGCTTAGTGTTGGAAGGTTGACAATTCGCAAACGATTCCAGATCATCTTCAAATTGCTTTCAGGGGAATAAAAACAGAGGGGAAAAAAACCTTTAGAAAGGGTTTTTAAAAAAAATAAAAATAATAATTCGTTTGGCAACAAACCACTGATCAATTCAAGGCAATCTGGATGGCTACAATTATGGTATCACAATTGTAAGTAACTTGTTTTCCGGCAGCCATGCAAAGGGTGTACATGATGGGTTGATACAGATTTGCTAAAATAAAAATGGTGTGCAATCTTGCGATGTACTGTGGACCATTAAAAAAAAGCAGATTATGCGTGGTTGCCTTGGGAAAGGATTCTTCTTGTGCAGCCAAATTTTTAAAGAGGGCCAATTAGTCAAATAACAAGATCCAGAGTCAGGAGATTGCATTAGAGCAGGGCTTTCACACTCATGGCCCGTGGGCTGGATGCATCACATGCTGGCCAAGCCTATGCCTGGTTTCAAAAGCGAAAAAAGTCCCGATACATCACTTGACGTCACGAGTTTGACACCCCTGCATTAGAGAAACAATTTCCTTGTTTCCATTTTGACATGCTGGTAAATACCAGCCCTGCAAAGTAGTCCAGGTCAGGAAAGAGGCACCGCAAGGATTCCTGAAACGCTGTGGTACTGTTATAAGCTATAATAGCAGACTCTTGAAAGCCTGTCAGAGATACAGGCTGAAGGTGCTTATTTCCAGTTCACAGGGTTTAATCATCAGAGTAAACTTTCTACTTTATTCACGGAGTCAGGATGGCACTATGACTTCAGTGAGTTAAAAAATGCAAAATTAAATACATTCAGAATCTTCTGAGTCTCTTTCCCCCCCATAGATGTGTTCTTGTCTTTCCTTAGCATTTGTACTGTAACAGTTGTGTGTACAATGGCAAGAGAAAATTAATTTCATATTTTACATTTGAAATAGTATGCATAATTTTTAAAAGTGGTTGTCCAAATGTACAATTAAGTTCAAGTTCTAAAGTATTGTCGCACCCCGAGCAATAAGGAACGCACACACAAAGCAAGACTGCCACTCTCTTTCCTAATCAAGAAGCAACCACTCAATAGCTTATCCTGGACACAACACATGTAAGGCATTAAATTCACCCTGAAATTATTTCACTTGAAATACTGCTTCAAGACATTTTGCTGAGGAATTGTCAAACTATGATCCCTCAAGCAGCAAAGAAGAAAGAAAGAATACGGAAAGACTATCCGTCCACATCTTCATCTGATTTGAAAAGCAGATGTCTGTTTCAGTCACCACTGGATGACACTGTTGCTCTGCTGAGAAGAATAGAAAAAAAACCCTTTGGACAATTAAAAATAAGAAGTAAAAAGCATATATCTCAGATTCTGAAAAATGCTTATGAAATTGGGTGCCCCACAATATCTTGCTAGTCTTTTCATCCTGCTTCATTCTCTTTGCAAGTTTTATTTTTGTAATTTTTCCCTTCATACATTGTTTTGCTTGGGACTGAGATGCTGGAGACCAGTTTTCCAGAACAAGAGTGTGGAAAAATCTCTCTCTCTCTCTCTTTCTCCCTCCCTCCCTCCCTCGCTCTGTGCGTGTGTGTGTGTGTGTGTGTGTGTGTGTGTGTGTGTGTGTGTGTGTGTGTATATATATATATATATATATATATATATATATATATATATATATATATATATATATATATATATATATATATGTAGTAACTTCAGATGTTGCATAAGGCGGCTTTTCTTACAACCTCACTTAGAAGATTAAAAATAAATTGAAGCATATGTCACTTCAAAGAGGGCAGAAAAAGGACATCTGCATTATTTGGGCGCATTAATGAGAAAGATCTGTTGTGCCTTGATTTGAACTGTATGGGCAAAGATGAGATTGGGACATTTGCAAAGGGAATGCATTTTAAATGATTTTCCAATTTCCTTTAAGAAAAAAAATCTGGGGAAAGGGGAGAAAAACCTGACTTGGATTTCTATCATATTGTTGGTAAACTGAGCTCTCACTGTTTTAACTCTTACAGTTTTACAATGAGAAGGGGAGGAAAAAAACCCATATCAAAGCGATTTTGTAAATATATGAGGGCTGCATTTCACTGGAATAAACAAGAGCAGTGTTCCTGCCTCCGGCTTGGCCTTATCAGCCCTGACCATCTTCACGACTGCAAAGCAACTACCTTTGGCTTTGCAAGATTGTAGAGCTGATGGCCTGTAGACTTTGGAGCCATCAGCCATCTATTCATCTCTCTCCCCTCTCCCCACTACCAGTCCTTTCATCACTGATCAAACTCAGTAAACATGGATGGGAAAAAGCATCATTTTAAATTCCCCACTCCAAATACAACGGCCTACCAGTTGTTCATCACTGCTTGCTGTTGATGAAAGAGAAAAGTTTGTTGAGGGATCACAAAGATTTCAGAGTACTAATGGGTTTTTGTTTCCTCCACTCTTTCTTTAAACAACTGAGCTTTGTGTGGCCAGTTAGGTGCCACTGTGTCATGTCCAAACTCTACCTGGATAAAAGTTTAGCTTCTCAACCTGTCCCTAGCTCCCAACTGTCCATAGTTCTTCCAAAATCAGTTCATTCATTATATCTGTTGTCTCCTCTTCCTCCTCCTTCCCACTTCATTTTGCCAAGCATACTTTTTTCTACTTCAATGTACCACATAAATTCCTAAAATATGTGAACGTCTCATTCTGATTGTTACTTCAAGGGAGTATTTTTTATATGACCCAGGACTGACTGACTGACTGATTCTTCTTGTACTCTGAACAATTATGTTTCTCAGTTTCCACTTTTCAGTCATTAATTTCTAATGGAAAGATCTTTGCTTTATCTTATACTAATCTTGTTATCGCTGAAAAGTCCTTACACTTCTTGTTTAAATTTCCCATTGTCTTTCTCTCCAGAAGTAATTTCTGTCCATCTTTATCTATGCCTGAGCCCAAGAAAGCAAAACATGTCTATCATCTTCTCTTCTTTTCCCTCAGTTGTAAGTTCGCCAGCCATGCACATTGGTCTTAGTTCGCCTTCTTAATATTTAACATTAATTTTCCAGTTCATAATGGGATCGTAATAACTGAACTCACTTTCCATTTCACACTCTACATTTTTTTTTTTTTTTTGGTTAAGTTGTGTCACTTGTCTATCTCAATTCATTAGTGTTTTGGTCTCCAGTTTTGACTCTGACCATCATCTATTTTTAATTCTTTCTTTTTTATATATATTTGCTGTATATGTTAATCACCTAGACATCCGTCTCTCATTGTCTTTCATATTCTAAATCATCATGTT
Source organism: Notechis scutatus (assembly GCF_049901735.1). NCBI lineage: Eukaryota > Metazoa > Chordata > Lepidosauria > Squamata > Elapidae > Notechis > Notechis scutatus. The sequence goes on along the minus strand of NC_142009.1, from coordinate 132,118,411 downwards.
CTACCAGTAGTGGTATGCTACTGGTTCGGATTGGTTCGGCCGAACCGGTAGTAAAAAAAAAAAGCCTCCAATTAGCTGAGAGGAGGAAAAAAGTCTCCAATCAGCTGAGAAGAGGAAAACAAGCCTCCGACGATCAGCTGAGAGGATAAAAGACTGAAAAGCCCATGGGAGGGTTGGAGGGTTGCTCCTAGCATTTTGTTTCTTCATCCTCTCAGCTGATTGGCTTGTTAGGGGTGCATGCGTTGGGGGTGCATGCATTGGGGGGGGGGGCGTGTGCACACACATGCACGTGCAATCACCCACCAAATTGGTAGCGACTAAGGTAGGATCCCACTACTGTGTTCTACCATTTCAGTTACTACAATAACTTCTTGTTTATTGTAGATTCCTTAGAAGAATAAGCAGCTGTTGTGGAACACTCATTAGTTTAAACATCTTCTGCACTCTGGCATGATTTACAAGGAGAGGCTTTTCTGTCATCAATGAAATAAAAATAAACCATTTCCTTCTTGTAATGTCTTCTTCCAGTTGGCTGTCTGATCTCTTACCTTTTCTGAAACTTGCCAGTTCGTTTGGCCGCTGCCTGTAAAACCTTAAGGAAAAACTTGGCGGGTATGAGGAATTAATGCAATAATATGTGTGTGCTCTTGGGACTTCTTACTTCAGCACTGTTTAGGCATATACATTGATTTACAGGCCACATAGTCTTGATCCATGTTTGTTGACATAGCACAATGTTTTTTCTGCTGCTTTAAATAGTTCAATGGCTGTTTCACCCAAGCTTGAGGCTTTTCTATTTGACAGCTAGTCTACTATCTATCATACCTTACGGCTCTTGAATACATTCTGTCTCTGCAAATATTTCTATTGTTTTGTAAAGCATGTTTAGAAAAGGTCTAAGTATAACCTTTCTTATTTTCCTTTAATCTCATTTCCTTCAGCTAGATTTCTTTCATGTTTATTTTTGATTATTATTAACTTAGCTACGAGTGTAATGCATTGGACTAGAAACTGGGAGGCAGCGAGTTCTAGTTCCATTTTAAGCACAGAGCCAGCCGGGTGACCTTGGGCCAGTCACTTTGTCTCAGCCCAAGGAAGCCACTTCTGGTTTGCCCAGGTAGTCTCCAAGAATCTGACGCAACCAAATGGAAGAAATAACCCACAGCTCTAAACTTCCCTGTGGTTATTTGATTTTCTTTAAAATATTGTTTGTTTTCCGTTTTTTTTTTAAACAAGTTTATTAATTTTCAAAACACACAAGTCATCATTATCCATTACATGTTTAAACCTTTTTCCATTATAAATTTAACAAGTCAGATAAACTATAATTCTGTTTTAAACCATTTCCATATAAACATACCAAAAACCTCTTATCCAATTTCCTTTTTTCTCTTTACTCTTATTCAATTTTATTATTATTATTTCATCTACTTCTTTCTGACTTAGTTACCATTATTCTCATTCTATATTTCTACAAGGTTTTATTAATTTCCCCCAAAAAAAAACAACATAATCACACAACACACAAAACATAAAAAGATCTTTTGGAAAGTAACTTGGACCCAGGTATCTCTCTTTTCATGGACTTCAATTATATTCAGGCTCATCTTACATATCATTACTTATTTTATTTACCATTCTAAGTCTTCTATATTAACTTCTCCACATATTTCACTCTTCTTGATTCTATCTTAATTAATCATCTTAATTTGAGTCATTATATTTATATCTTTTGTCCATTCTCAATTATACCTTTGTCTCATTCCTTTTAAAAAGAAAGAAATTTCTCCTGAAATCACTAATCAGAGTATGATGCCTTTCTATCTCCCCACTAAATTAATCAAATTAATCTTTAAAATACCCAATCCGATTTTGCTTGGTACATTCTAACTGAATAATACATCTAAAACAATTAAATACATAGTTAAGCAATAGATTTAAATATTAAAAACAAAATACTATAATGAAAGTTTTTTTAATTGCTTCTTCATTTGTTGACATTTTTACTTGAACCATCTTTCCTTGCCCTTTCTTGCTTGACACTGAAAGTCTATGTTTAGTGGCCAAGTATCTTTCTATTCTCTTTTCCTTTTTCCTCCCCCCTCTTATTTCAGTTTTTACAGTGTTTGTTATCTTTTTCCATAGGTAGCAAGATATTAAATACGTTCCTTACATTCATCTTTCATTGTTTTTCCTTGTTCTCTGGTCTTATTTTCCTGGCACTGGGACATGCACTCTCTTTAATTTTTAAGTTTGACCTGTACATTTGTAACAATTATACATGATCCACTAACCCACACTGGAAGTGTCCATACTAAATGAATTACATTTCTAATCTTTGGATCAGTATTGGATAACCTCTTTGATTTCAGTGTGGTTCACCCAAGGAAGTGCAGTTGCAAAATATTTATTTCCCTGAATCAAATTTGTAGTGAATTTTTTTCCCTTTTCAAAATTGTAAATTTAAGCTGTATTAATCCATCTCTTGCAATATTCTGTTCACCTAATCCTCCATTTCTTCAGCTTTGGCATTCCAATCACCCATTAGTAATCTTAAAGCACTTCTTAGTGTTGACCTTAGCACAGTTTGCTTTTTTATAGAATTTGTCAATATTTTCAGCAGTTGCATTTGAAACATTGATGTGTACAGGATGTCAATTGTTCAATAGATTGGTGTAGTGATATCCAAGTATATTGCCCTCCATTATCAAGTAGTGATATGGTGTCATGACCTAAATGCAGATAGTCCTCAATTTATGACCACAATTGAGTCCAAAATGTATGTTGCTAAGTGAGAAATTTGTTATGTGGGTTTTACAACTTTTCTTGCCACATTTGTTAGGTGAATCACGGCAGTTCTTAAATTAGTAACACGGTTGTTAAGTAAATTTGGATTCCCCATTGACCTTGCTTGTCCGAAGGTTGCAAAAGGGGATCACATGACTCTGGGACACTGCAACTGTCATAAATGTGAGTCATCTGTCAATTATCCAAATGTAATGGGATGTTCCCTTCAACTCACCCAGTCGCTGGCACCCGGAGTGGACCCTCCAGCGGGCCTCAGGGCCCCTTGCATCCTGCCGTGGTCGCCATAAATGTTGCAGCAAATCTTGCTTCCAAAATCAGGACACAAGACCACGAAAGGTTGGAGAATATAGGTTTATTTGTGCACAAGGTTCAGAGCATTAGCATGGCAAATTCTGAACCCCTGGCTCTTCCTGAGGCATCACTTTTATACATTTCATGGCCTCAGCCTAGCCCGGGGCGTTTCTCTTATTAAACTATACCAAAAAAGGAGAATAACATATATACCAAAAAGGAGAAGTACATTTAATTATTCATTTTATCTTACACCATCTGTTATTTTCCATATCCACTCTTGTTTACTGGAACATGGCTAGTTCCTTGGTTCAGCAACTTCGTGGTTTTGCACAATATTGTATTAAGCAAAGCTTGGGGACTTCTGCTAAATGTAACAATACTTTATTTGTAATTTTCCATACTGCTTCAACATGACCATGGGGATGCTGCAACATAGTCGTAAGTATGAAAAATGGTCATAAGCAGTGATGAGATTCAGTCATACACCCCCCACCCCCAGCTATCAAAATGGATCCTGGGTGCTGCACTGCAATGGAGAAATGGGCAACGAAGCAGCAGGCACGAGAGAAGGAGAAGGCCGCTTTCCCTCATTCTTCTCTTTGCTCCTCCTCCTTCCCTCATGCCGGCTGCTCCATTGCCCATTTCTCCATTCCAGCGCAGCCCTCAGAATTCACTTTGATAGTGGGGTGTGCTTGGGTAATTTAAAAACCAATTTGCCCAGGGTCAGGTTGGCTGTCATAGGAGGCTCATCCCACATGTGTGGTGGAGCTGGAGGACAGAAATAGGCCACATCTCCCACGACAGCCAACCTGATTCGGTTGTTAAATTATTTGAATCCCACCACTGGTCATAAGTCATTTTTTTCACTGCTGTTGTAACTTTGAATGGTCACTAAAGGAAATGTTGTAAGTTGAGGATTACCTGTATAAAAGTTATATTTATATTTAAGGTGGCATGCCCTAAAGTTATAAAAGTATAACTTACAAACATCTGAGGAAATATAGGTTATTCCAATCCATTAATTTCTCTCTTTCCCAAGACTTCAATTTGATATATTTAATTTCTGCTTTAGCTGTCTCAGGTTTACCTATATTCATATCTCTCATATTCCATGTTTTATGTATATATCGCTGTAAAGTCTAGTCACTAATGATGTCACCAAAGAAACGTCTCTGCCAATATTGACATCATTAGTGACTAGACTTTGTGGTACCTTTGGTCAGGCCACATCATCATCCCTAGACATACTGAGAGAAAATTTATATTCCTTCACCTTCTCCAGAAAATTGAGAGGCTGGGGTCTCATCCTCTGCCACCCAAAGTTATCAAAAAGTAATAACCATGTCTATAAAGTTTTCTTGGCAAAAGGGCAGAGGTAGCTTGTCATTGCTATCTTCCACACTAGATTTTGGACTTGTTTTCCCTTGATAGGCTGGTACCTGCATGCTTATAAGCTCCCACCAGACCTCAGCCCTTTCTGGATTACTTTTAGCTTTTCATTCACTTTTTCAACCTTACCAATAAATGTAGTTCTCCCAGAAGCTCCTGTCAGTGTCATTCTTGGCTAATTCTTGGATAGCACCACATGATTAAATCAGTAATTTAAATGATTGATACAACAGAAGAAGGAGGTTGCAATGTTGAACATCTGAATCTTGAGGTGGCTGTGTATGCAGTTCTTTTATACACACATACATGCATAAACATCCCCTCCACACACAGACAAAATAGGCAGTGTATAATTAATGGGCTTTGTCCACATAAGTACAAAAGCGCTACTATGTCACTCATATAATTAATGGTGGCGCAGGAAGAATAAAACAAGAGAGAGTTATTTTGCATACCTCAGAGCTTCTGCGGAGTAACTTATTATTCTAAATATGAAAGAAATATCGATGGGAAGTACTCTGTAGAAGTAAGGGATAACTAGGCTGGTTTAAAAGTCACTTGTGGGCTTTTTCTGCTGCCACAAAGTCTTTCCCTGCAGCACCAGAAGACAGCTGTAGAGACTACAGTTCTTCTTCTCATTTTAATATAATAGAAGAAAGGGATCCTATATCTTGACTAGAATTGAAGAAATAAGAATGTCGTTGTCTTGCCATGAAATCAATCTAAATCAGCCCCATTATAGTTTGCAACTGAAACCTGAATGATTTCTTGATGTGCCTCATGGGGAAAAAATATTTTCAGAGCACTTCCCCCATGGCTAACAGATAGACTCCTATAGCATAACCCTCAGCCTAAAAAAAGGCCTAATCTTACAACTGTCCTTATTACACAAAGCTTTTATGAAACTATCATCTTAGCGGAACCAACATAAATTTAACTTAGAGGTCAGTTTGAGTTTACTCCCAAATAAATGATTATAATACTGTATTCCAGATAACGAAATCGATGTGTTAACTTTCAAGTTGATTTCTAGAGCGGTGGTCCTCAACCTTTCCAGCTCCACGGACCGGCAATGGCGGCCGCAGGAGTGGAAGGGGATGATTTTGTGAGCACACCTGCCCCTTACACAAATGGTGCTTCGCATGCTCGCCCATTGCTTGCGCTACCTGGTTCTCAACGGGCCACTCACCAGTACTGGGCCATGGACCAGGGAGTGGGGACCCCGTTCTAGAGGACCCAAGCACAATGAATTTAGTCAAGATCTAATCCAGTAACAGACTCTTTTTTTTTGTCCCTATAGCTAATGTTGTCCATTTTGATCTTGCAGATTACGATACATTGAATATTTTTGGGTGTGGTCCACAATAGAGCATCTTCCCCGGCACTCTTGTGAGCAGGTATTAAAATCTCTATAGTTTGCAGTGCATAGGAGACAATTACTTAAAAATTTACCTCATTTGAGGAGTTTCAGCTGAGGTCTTTTATAGGGACATATTTTTTCAACTGCTTTTAAAGCTTTGTTTTAATCTGCAGGCATCACTGCTGTTATGGCTCTTCATGGTAGTTGATTTTTAGTGGTCTAGCTAATTGCTTAGAAAGGGAGAACCTGATTCTCTCCTTCCTTTTCTATTGTCAGGCACTTCACGGACAGGGGTTCACAGAGAACAATCGTAATGTCCTATACAAATGTCATATGATTTTTGCTACTTCTAACCTTTTTGAAGGGACGTGGTAGCTCAGTGGCTAAGATGCTGAGCTTGTTGATCAGAAAGGTCGGCAGTTTGGCGGTTCGAATCCCTAGCACCATGTAATGGAGTGAGTTCCTGTTACTTGTCCCAGCTTCTGCCAACCTAGGAGTTCGAAAGCATGTAAAAATGTGAGTAGAAAAATAGGGATCACTTTAGTGGGAAGGTAACAGCGTTCCATGTGCCTTAGTCATGCCGGCCACATGACTATGGAGACATCTTCAGACAGCACTGGCTCTTCGGCTTTGTAACAGAGATGAGTACCGCCCCCTAGAGCCAGAAATGACTAGCACGCATGCGTGAGGGGAACCTTTACCTTTATCTAACCTTTTTGAAATCAAACTCTGGGAAAGGAAGTAAAGAAGATGGAGATGCTGTTTGGGGTCCCCTGGCACATTGCCAGACTTAAGCATAGTAAACTTGCAATGGTGTCCCCATATTTAATTGACAGGATACAAACAATGAAAATAAAGACTCCCAGGATTGAGTGATTTAATTCAGGTAGTATTTTTGGCAACGATATGGAAGAACTGTGGGGTCCTTGGAGCCTAGTTGTTCTCTTGCAGAAATTTCATTACCCAACTAGGTAATATCATGAGTGCTAGAAGTGAGTGGGGTTTGCTCTCTGTTTATATACAAGTGTCTTAAGAAAGAGGTTTACTATTGACTTTTTCTTGAATGTTTTTTCAACTGGCCAGTGTTGCCTACCACTATGAAATGTTCTGGTGATGGTTGGAATTCTTCTTTGCACCCGTTGATCTTTTACATCTTCTGCACCATTGGCACTTCCCTGCTCTAAGGGACAAGAGTCACAGTCAGAGCAATTCCACATCTAAGCAATTGGTCTCCCTTGCTCTCCCAGCTGTTTTTTTAAGCCCACTTCAGAAATTCCAGTGGGTTGGCAATAGAGGTGGATGATGTTCAGTTCATATTGTAGCCTTAGCCAGACCTGATTGCCCATTCCCCAACTTTTTGCCCTTCACAGGGAAGCCAACTCTCAGTGGCTGATCCTATATGAACTTGTCTTTTATGCCTGGAGATTGTTTTGGAGATTGTTCCCATCTCGCTAGCCCTCATGCCTTTCCTTTGCATCCCCATATGTTTACTCTTTCTTTCTTTCTTTCTTTCTTTCTTTCTTTCTTTCTTTCTTTCTTTCTTTCTTTCTTTCTTTCTTTCTTTCTTTCTTTCTTTCTTTCTCTCCCCTTCTCCCTCCTTCTCTCTCCCCCTCTCTCTTTCTTTTTTTCCCTTTCAGAATTTCCATAGATCTGATAATTAAAACAAATGGGTTCAGATTAGTCTTTCATTCTTATATTCTTCTATAGTTCCACAGTAAGAAGGAATTGAGAATTCAGCTTCATAGGAACAAAATAGCAGTGTTCCTATATTGCAGATATAATATGTAAGTAAATGAACAAAGGGAATGTTAGCTTAGGAGTACTGTGGGCAGGAGATGGGAGAGCAATGGCAGGATGCTTCATCAACCGGGCAGGAACAGAAAGAATACAAGGGTTGTATGGCGTATGAACCTCTAGGCTTGAGGATAGTTCATTGACTTAACAGACCATCATTGCATCAGCCTCAAGTTTATAAAATTAGCAAGTGCTCACAATCAGAGAATATAATAACTCAACCCGTCAGAATCAAATGACTGCCCAAGGCAACAACCAGCTGCTGGAAGGGTGGAACATACCAGCCCTTGCAGCCAATTAGAGCTGGGACTGCCACTATATTTTAACGAAATGCCAGAGACAGAGTCCATCTGCACTAAAGCGATTAATGCAATTTGAATTGGAAAACAGAAAAGTTGATTCAAAGCTGGAAAACACAGGTTGGCATAGAAGGAGAATGAGATGTTCTGTTCCAGCACTAAGGAAGCAGTGAGTGGCCCAATCTAGTGATGGGCCATGCAGAAAGGCTTGGTCTGCCCCAAAAGGCTGATGAGAGTTCAGGTTGGAAGGCAACAGTTTTGAATCAAAGTTGGGAAATATGGGTACAGGATGCATTTGCAAAGGGTCGAGAGTGGAAGGAGGACAATCTGCTCCATTACTGCATTCAGATAGTGGTCAGTGGATTGGACCATACGGAGGAAGAGCCATGCAGGAAGTACAGGTCTGTCCACAGTCAACAGAGGGACTCTGAACTTTTATCCAGTGGTGGGCTGCTGTTGGTTTGGACTGGCTCGCTTGTACCAGTAGTTACGACCACTGGCTGGGCCCGTCCCCCCGCCCCAGTGCTATCCGATCCCATATATTTGGCTTGTTCGCCCTACCCACAGGTGCTTTCCATGCCTTGCCTGCTCTACTCACCACGGCTGCCGTGCACAGGAAATCCCCTTGCTTTTGAAGCCGCGCCTGCACTCACATTTTTGGTGAACTGGTTGTTACAGTATGTGCAGCCCACCTCTGCTTTTATCTCCTTGCCTAAAGATTTATTTTACACCCTTCTGCTTAAGATGGCTCCTGTTGGTTGGACTGATATTCTCAATATTTTTAATACTTCCTCTCTCAGATCAATTTTCTTTCTCTTCTGCCTTTGATCTTTGCAGTTCAGTTAATTATGTCATTCATCCTCTCCTAACATTCCTTCAAGTGCAGCAGAGAATTAGTCCGTTGTCCTATGAAGCTGAACAAAACGATTTCAGATATTCTCTGATACTGTATTCCTTCATTGGAAACACCTTCCCTTCCCCAGTTTGCAGGTATTCAGCACTTGTGAAGGGCTTATAAAAACATGTCTGAACGGCTATCCTTGGTCTTTTGGGTCAAATAGAAGGTGGAGCAGGAAACAAGGGAAAGAGTTGACCCTTGTTTGGTAAATGTCCCACACCAGGAATCTCCAACCTTGGCAACTTTAAGATTTGTGGACTTCAACTTCCAGAATTCCTCATCCAGCAAAGGGATTAGAATTTTGCACCCAGGGTTGGAACCCAAACTCAGTTCCTGTTATGGCTGGCCAGCAATGAGAGGCTCAGAACCATCCATGCTTTGATACAGAAAGTTAAGCGAGATTGCTATTGCTATTATGGGCCGTGGTGGCGCAGTGGTTAGAGTGCAGTACTGCAGGCTACTTCTACTGACTTCCATCTGCCTGCAATTTGGCAGTTTGAATCCCACCAGGCTCAAGGTTGACTCAGCCTTCCATCCTTCTGAGGTGGGTAAAATGAGGACCCAGATTGTTGGGGCAATAGGATGACTCTGTAAAACCGCTTAGAGAGAAGTCTGTAAAGCACTGTGAAGCAGTATATAAGTCTAAGTGGTATTGTTATTGCCCAGCAAGATTATTTTTATTTATTTTTATCCTGCCTTTATTATTTTTAGTAAATGACTCAAGGTGGCAAACATACCTCATCCTCCTTCCTCCTCCTATTATCCCTACAACAGCAATCCTGAGAGGGAATGACTGACCCAAAGTCACCCAGTTGGCTTTCATGGCTAAGGTGGGACTAGAACTCACACTCTCCCATTTTCTGACCTGGTGCCTTAACCACTAGACCAAATGGCTCTCAAGGTGAAATACTATCTCCCAAATCTTCCAAATTTATAAGATTCCAACTTTGGCCAGAAAAATTGGATTATTCTTGTCAGAGATCCTTGTTGATATTTCATGAGTTGTGATTTCCTTTTTCTATCTGTCTTATATTTCTGTTCCTAAAAGGGACAATTTGAAAGAGAAATGCAATTGAAAGATGCATTGCTCTAGTAAAGTCTGCACCCTGATTCATGTAATGATTCAGGATGATGATAGAGTATGCAAGTGCCTGTCAACAGACTGAAAGAACGTTTCACTTGAGATATCCATGCCAACTTTCACTGGCAAACCAAATGACATGTTAAATGTATTCTGCTTTAGTCCCAGTTTTCATTTTTGTTAAAAAAAAATGTAAGGAAATGACTATCTGGATCAGATTGGAATCACCATATGTAGGGTGAGGAAAGAAATCTTTTTCTACTCAGCTTTCTAAAAGCCCTCTTTATTCACACACGGTTCCTTAAAAAAGAAACCACCCAACAACAACACACCAAAGTTAAATCTTTCTATATGCAATAGTCCTGAATTGGTTGAACAGGAAGTTGGGCAAGATAATAGATATGTAAAATGTGTATTATCTAGTTGTTCTGGAATTATGAAAGAAGGAAACTATAAATACCATGGTTCCATATGAGTAAGCAATAAGCATTGGCCCATTTAATTTGCAAGGAACTCTCTGTTCTTCCACCTATAATAGCTATTTGTGCATCCATTACAAAAAAAAAAGGCTGCTATGAAAAGTAAACCACCCATGAATTCCCTAGAATCTTTACTGTCTAGTTTTTTTAACTTTATAAGCACTTGTTTATCATTTTAATTCTGTCCATCCATTTATTATTTTATTTTCTTTCACAGTTACTTTGTTTCCTTTTGCTTTTCTCTCTCTAAAAGATGGGAATGACATGCGATAAAATTTTGGGCTATTTATTTCTGAAATGAGCTGATTCTGGTAATTGCAGGAGAATTGGAAATGGTGAAGAACTTTTTCAGTAATCCCCCTGAAATACAGTGATTTGGAATTAACCATTTCCGCAAAGAAGTATGTATTGCTTACTTGTCTTTTTCTTCAAGGAAAACTTCAAGTGATCAGTGAGGAAAAATAGGGGAAAGCCAGCATTTTTATGATAAAGCATTCTAGTTTCTAACCTCAGTGACTTTTCTCAGGGTTCTTTAATCACAATGTTTCAGAGGTGAATGAGAGATATCGCAAGACAATACAATGTGCAGGGCCCTCTCCTAGTAATTGGTGCAGGGAGGAGGAAAGATGAATGAGGCTTAGTAGATTTGGTGCTAGCTATGTGTCAGAATATGCCATGTTTTTTTTTTTTTTTAACAAATGGAACAATTGGCCATTTTGGGGATGATTTCCTGGAATGAATCTTCTAGAATAGGAAGTGACAGAAGTGATCCAGAACAATTCCTATCCTGGATAGTGCCTTATAGAATCAGCAAACTGTCCTTGGACACGCAAACTCTGAGACAACAGATTGTATTATATCATACTTCCTAAACATATTTCCATCAGATATGTTGGAATTGCTCTTCTCAGGTCAATTATGATGATAAATTTTTTTAAAAAAGAGACGGGGGTTGCTATATTTGTCATTTTCATATAAGTATTGTTGTTCTTGAAATTTCATTTAGTTCTATACCAAGTAGGAAAACAATAGCAATTTCTTAATTTCTAATGACAATTGGTGGGAAATAAACAGGTTTGGTGATCCAAATACTGATTCAACCATGTACTCTCGGTCAGGCCGGAGTGTCTCCAAATAAGTCTGAAGTGAATGGATTGTTTTTATAAATTACTGAATTGGGGTTCTAACTAAATTTGATATGTGCACATACTATTAATAAAGCACCCTAAGTCAAATCAAGGTGAAGGTCATAATAGCCTCAATCAATGGCATGAAAATTGGGATTGAAACAACCGTCTCTCTCTCTCTTCTATGCTGCTCATTTCACTGATACAACGTTTTATATACCCTTCCATCATATTTTAAAGAATGGAGAAGCTTTAGATCAAAATGTATTGTTTGTACTTAAGCAACAAATATGAAGGACATCTGTAGCAGGTTTTCCAACTGTGTCCTGCCCATGACCTCAGTTCTGTCCTTGAATTGAGACAATGAATGGATGAATACATTGAAGACAATGTATTCATGGTTGTCTTTGATATAGAGGCTGCCAGTCAAGCATAATACTGAAGTTGTCCTGAAGTATAAACTGTTGAAAATGAGAATATTGTTACATTCCTCACGCTTTTATTTTCCTATATGGAAACCTGAAACAATGGCAAGAATGTAACGATAGTTTGTTTGCAGAGCTAGTATTTATTTTTGCTTGAATTTTAAGAAAGGGGGAGCTTGGCATTAGCCAAAGGTTGTCATTAATATACATTCATTTTCTCTCTGAATGTCCTAGTTGCTGCTATGATTTTTTTTCCATTTTTTTCATTGTGTAATTGGGAAAACAGGCCTGTTTTAACTGCGCCAAGGATTAAAATCTAGCTGGAATTGAAGTGGAAGAACAAGTTTTCTCATTTCAGCGATGTTTTTAAGCAGTGGCTCTCGGTTTTCAGTACTGGAAATGGAAACGACAATTCAAGTTCACACGCTACCATGCAGACACCTTCCTAGCAAAAGGTTTGACAGAATTCTTCACAAGGAGCTCTGCTCAGAAGCATCCCTTGAAAGGCGCTCGTTTTTTGTTTTCAAATCTATGGTTGTTTTGTAAAGATTCGTGCTTGCAAAGTTAACATTCCACGATTTCTGAGGACATGGCAGCATCCTATTGCGAATCTTCTGAAAGGCCCTCTTGCTCTGGCTGTCTGCGCTCACACAAAGAAAGGTTTGCTCCCTCTTAGCAGAACATCTGTTATGTGTTTGGGAAAGGCAGCAGGAAGCCTTGCAAAGTGAAATTGCAAACATTTGCTGATTCTCTGTGTAATAAGGGATGTTTACATCACTGCTTGCCTCAATGGAAGGTCCAGGGGAGCTCTCCTAGATTTCCTCATCCAGGGAGTATCGCTGGTATGAATTTGCGTAGCCATTGGTTGCACCAGGAGATGAAAAACAGAGAGGAATGAGTCACCAGGATTTAATTATGGAAAGCTTTAGACAGATGGATTTCCCACCCCCACCCCCACCCCCATTCATAAGAGTACAGAAGGGTGACAACAAATTGAAAGGCAACTACTTTTTGTTTCTTTTGCAAAACAGTAAATAAATTAAAAAGCTCTATAGTGAAAGCTTCTACCCATTTCAGCAGGTCTGGTCTGTAAGCTTTACCTATAGAAACGGATGCACTTAATTGACTTAGGATTAGGATCTTTCAGGTTCTGACGAAGCAGAAATCTTGAAATCTTCTTTATCACTACTCTCTTCCCGTTAGGTAATTATATTCCCTTTTTTAGAGTCAAAAATGCTATTTAACTGCCAGAGAGTCTGAGGTTTCAGCCCTTCCCTCTGTATTACTTCAAGATCTCATTGATATGCAAGCAGCCTGAAAAGTGTTGTCCAGATGTTTACCTAGTAGCTACCATTATAATGTGAAAGCTTTATCATCTCCGTTTCTGAACTTCTTCAGGCAGTGGTCTGATTGAAATGACATAGTTTGGAAGTAAAAGTTTCCTAATTAGGTAGGTTTGGAACTTTCAGAAGTAGCCTTATGAGATTCAGACATTGTTGAGGTTTTAGAAACCTGGCACAGCAATTTCCTCGTGTCACTTGGAGTCTCTACTTCCAAACAATCACGGTCTCCGCTTCATGTTGATAATTTATTTATTTATTTTATTTATTTATTTGATTTGCCAATTGTTTACAAGATAATAAGTATAAATGTATACATAGTTGTGAATACATGAAATGGTTACATATAAGAAAAATAAAAGAATAAGAGAAACAATAGGACAGGGACGGTAGGCACGTTGGTGCGCTTATGCACGCCCCCTACAGACCTCTTAGGAAAGGGGTGAGGTCAATAGTAGACAGTCTAAGGTTAAAGTTTTTGGGGTTTGGGGAAGAAACTACAGAGTCGGGTAGAGTATTCCAGACATTGACCACTCTATTGCTGAAGTCGTATTTCCTGCAATCAAGTTTGGTGCGGTTTACTTTGAGTTTGTATCTATTGTGTGCTCTTGTGTTGTTATGGTTGAAGCTGAAGTATTCATTGACAGGTAGGACATTGCAATGTATGATTTTGTATACCATGCTTAAGTCAGACCGAAGACGGCGTAATTCAAGGTTTTCTAGTTCTAGAATTTCAAGTCTGGTGGCTTGACTAAGCTCTGATCTTGGTTATTGTTGAGAGCATCAAGCAGAGATGGTTAAAGGTGCTCAGTATCTCTTAACCTGAGAGCTTGACGATATGATGTGTTAGCCTCGGAGTAAAAACTTATTATCACAGCAATAAAATTTTAACCAATAGATTCTTGACTCACAACCAGTGGTGGGATGCTGCCGATGTAACAGCCAGTTCGCTAATCGCACGCTTTGCATGCATGCACAGCTTTCGAAATTACTACCCTTCGATGTTACTTTGGGGAAGTAACACAGCTGAGGCGCGGCAATCTGCTCTGCCGTATGAAACAGCTGAGCCGATATATGGCACAGGGGTGGGCGGGCAGGCGGGCAGGCCCACATGATCGTCAGATTGAACTGGTTCGGAGCCAGCTGATCATTGGAGCTAGGGGGTCTCCCAAACCAGTCTGAACTGGGAGAATCCCACCCCTGCTCACAACTACTTAGATTATTGGTCTAATCATTATTTTGCATCTCTATGGTTTTTAGGAAGGCAAGAGAGATGGGCAGATAGAGGGCAATATATTTATAAATTGCAATGTGGGCATGAAACCAGGAGGACAAGAAATCATCCAAAGAAGACAACGGCCTCTTGTAAATTAAAATACAGACTTAGGATAAAATTATGTTGTATTTGCAATAAAAATAGAAAAATAATCAGGATTGCTTTGGCAACTATACAAAATACAGCATAATTGGTGCTTGATCAAAATATTTCTTTTACACAGAAATAATCAAAGAAGCAGCATCCCTTTTAATATTTTATTTACAGTATTAGCAGTATTAAAAAGAGGCTGCAGCTAGCAAAAATAATGGCTGATAAGTAGTTCAACGCAAGTAACCTGCGGGGGAGGGGGAATGTGCTGGAGGTAATTCCTGCTCTGACAGCTTATCTTGCAGGATCAGGCTGATGAAGGTTTTCCCAGGAAGCTCCTCGGCACAAAGAACGCACCATTCTGCTCCCTGGGCTAAAGGAAATGCTGCCCTGGAAAGCGGGACCACTTGCTGAAGCAGAAATATCTATTATAGAGTAACATAAGAAGACAATAATAAAACATCGATTATCCAGGATATAATCTTATATGGAAGCGCTGGCCTGCCATGTGATACAAAGTTCTGGCTGAAAGAAAAGCATGGATTTAATACCTTCTAGTTCTGTCTGCCAGGATTTGCTGAGATACAACAGACAAGGAAAGTGTCTTAAGACTTAAGCCATCGTCTGCCATCGAATTCCAACTCCTGGATTGGAAGCTCTTTCAAACGTTCTGTAAATGTTGCATTTTTTTTCTGCCAGGTTTCTGCGGCCAAGATGGTGTAGTATTCTGTTCATGTGCCACCTACTCCCTGGTAGAACCATAATATCTGGATTACTCTGGATCTCATGCAGGGGTGGGCTGCTGGGGGTTCGCAGGGGTTCAGGAGAGCCCCTAGTTAAGATTCTGTGCAGTTTGAAGAACCCCCCAAATCCCATCCCTGGCTGGCCCTGTCCAGCCCCTCCCAGGAGGCCCCATGTGGCCTGTCTTGGATGCACACACACGGAGGCTCAGAGAGGCTCAGAGAGGGCGAAAAAAATGGGCCTTCCGGAAATTCAGGAAGGTCGGAAATGGGCCTGTTTCCAGCTTCCAGAGAGCCTCTGAAGTTCGGGGAGGTCGGTTTCGCTCTCCTGGAGGCTTGAGGAAAACCTCCGGAGCCTGGGGAGGGCAAAAATGCCCCCCTCCACCATGGTGCAGGAGGCCAACTAGGCTACGCCCATCATGGCCGTGCCCACCCAGCAACTGGGCAGAGAACCTGTTGCTCAAATTTTTGAAGCCCACCCCTGATCTCATGTCTTGTGGATTTCAGTATTGATGATGAGGGTTGACTAGCCAGGAGCGGCACAACGTTTCATGTTCACTATGGAGCATAAGGGGTGTATCTGGGAAGGGAGGAACCATCAGTTCTCAAGCTCAGCCAGCTATTACGTAAACTTTGAGCAGAGATCTTCCAGGCTGGGACAAGAATAGCCAAATTTCCATTGAGTCAGAAAGGTAATAGGAAAAAAAAATCTAGAATTTAAATCCTGGAATAGACATATAATATTGGACTTAATTTTGGTATTGTTCAATAGTATTGGCACCTTTAGAAGATGTGAATGATGACTTGCATCTAGCACAAATTGCATACTGGCTTGATTTGGATACCACCAAAAGTTGAAAGGTCATTTGCATATGTGTGACTTTGATCTTGTTTTAAAAAAGCCGACTTATTTAGCAAGATGATGTCTTTATTCGAGTTGTAAGCAAATGCCTGAAAATGGAGATAATCATGTTAATAGAGGATTGAGATGTATGGTGCCTACCATGAAGTCTGATAGACAACTATGGCACTGCCTTAATTGGTATCTCACTCCATGCATGCAGTAGGGTAGACATTGAATTTGGTCATCTGTTCTGGTGACTGGAGGCTTTTTTTTTCTTTTTTCTTTTGGTGACTCTGTTGCTACAGTATATAGACAGTTTATCCTCTGGTCAGTTTTAAGCTGGCGATTGCTATAAACCTCTGTGAGGGTAAGAATCAATTAAACTGATCCAACTTAAGTAACCGATGAATAGATGTACTGAATGTGCTTGGAGAATTTCCTGCCTCATCCATCAGCAATGCTGCTGAAGCCTTGGCTGATCTATGGAACATGAAGTTGGACCAAATGATTGACTCCCTCTCCTGAATGTCCTTTTTTTTTCTTTCAACATAGGTCAATCAGCGCCTGATAGGTAACAGACAGAGAATTGAAGAACATAGGGAGGCACTCCATTGTGGAGGACTGAACACAGAATGGAACCATCTTTCAAGTACACTGAAATCCTCCCTCCCGCCATGGCAAAGGCCACAAGCAAGTGTGCTTACTCCTCTGGTTTCACTGAGATCAAGATTTGGAGGGGGTGGGAAGATAAAATATTAAAAGCTGACTATTGGCAGTTTTCATCCCTATGTGGAGACCAATCCTCAGTCTGATTCCTCTTGATTTAGGCACCAGATTGGGACAGGTCACAGAAAGGTAACCTTAGCAATCGTTTGTCAGTTTCCCTTCAGCTTGTGGGTTTCAAGGACATGAAAAGGGTAGGTTGGGGGGGAAGAGAGCCACCCTTTGCTTTCTTGACCCTTGTCCTCCCTGGCTAATTAAATTGCTCAGGCTGGGACTGGCCTTATGGTTAAGTGGAGTGGATAATGCGTCCTTGGAAGATGGAATTTATACTTGCTTGTTTAAAAGAGATGATGATAAGGCCTTCATCTAAAAAGATTTCCTTTGACCTTGAAGATCTCATTATAGGCCTGTCTCAAATATTTCCTCCTTGGATAAAATGATTAAGTGACCTGGCAACTCCAGATGGAACCAGATGATTTTCTGGCTCTATTTCAATCAAGCTTTCATCTGAGATAGGATACCAACATCAGCTGTAGGAACAACCTTAAGAGCTTCAACCAAGACATATAAAATCAATATAAGTCTGAGGCAGAACTGTAATTTGAGAAAGTGTTGCAGGCTTCACCCTCCTTAGTTCTCTTGAAGATACAGAGAATGAGGGGACTGCATTCAGACTTTCGAAAGATTCTGTTTCTGTGACCTTAAAATAAAACTAGTATTAGCAGTCACAGTTTTGGCTTCCTACTCTGGTCTACCATGAAGGGCTGATAGGATGATCTATATTAGAAACTCGATGGAAGGAATGCAACCCCAGTTCTCTTGCCCTTCTTTGGGGTTTTCATGCCATGGTATCCTTCTGGGCCAACTGTCAGGTTGCACTTTGGGGGCACAGGCTTGCAGTAGTTTCATTCCTTGAACGTATCTGTGTGTTCAACACATACCCTTGAATTGCCTAATTTCGATAATGGTCTCAAAGGAGGAGAAGAGTGAAATATGTTTGGGGTAGGGTTGCTCTTCCCTAGAAAGACAAGGTTCTCAGTCCCTTGATTCTCCACTTGGCTCTTCACTAGACTCGGAGGTGGCAAAGAGCTTGAAAACATCCCAACATTTTCATCACTCATGCCTGCTGATAAAAGGCTTCCAGGGGGGGAGGACACAACAACAACAAATATGAGTTTCTATGGCAGGGGGTCTGAAAAGCCATTCTTTGCTCCTTTGAAACAAGCAAGTGAAAAGGTGACAAAAGGACTTTGGCACCTTAGAAAGACAGAAAGCCAAACAGCCAAGAGATGGAAGTGGGCAGGACTCTGAGAACTTGCCCACCTTGAAACTTGTTTTGAGTCAGAACGTTCAAATATTTGTAGACCGATTGGAGTTGGAAGTTCTTTTGCCTTTGCCTCAAGCACAATCAAAAAGTATTTGGTTGGTTTCTTACCCAGACATAAGAATTCTAATTTCCCATCTATGTGAATCCAGATACCTGAACTCTCCTAATGTTCATCACTTTATGAGCCTCTCTGGATTAATGCTAATCATCACGATTCCATTTAGCATGGCGAATATATATCACACGATTCGCTGCAGATGTGCGCATCTCTTTTGCCATTTTTATCACTTACAATCTGACAGAGAGCGATGGATTTGGGAAGGCGTATATTTTTTCCTCTCTTGAGGTATAAATCTCAATTTTGGACAAACACACATGTACTCCCTGAAAGATTAATCTACCCCTGCCAATTGCCAAAGACTTGCCAGGTCTTCAGCCCAGAAAGGAATCTTTATAGAGAAGAACAGTGAATGGAAGAGGGGCTTCTTGGAAAAAGTCCTTGCCAGTCGTGGACCTCTGAAAGAATGTAGACCTGACCTTGGCAAGGGAGAAGAAATGATGGAACCATCAAGACAGGTGATCTAGAAAAGGTTATTCAATCCTGAAGAAAGAAGAAAGTAAGAGAAAGAAAGTCAGAATAAGGCCACCTTGGTATAAGGCGGAGCAGAGCAAAATTCTAACTTTGGAGCTTTTGTTATCTACCCCACAGTAGAGTTTATTCCTGGAATATCTATTGCTTCTGTTTCCTGACCTTGCCTTTCTCAGAGGGCTGACATCCATCCTTCACAGCGCCCACTGTAGAAGACTCTCTCGATAACTACTGTCACAATATTTCATGCTACGCAGATACCATTGTCTTCTCTCCCTTTATCGCTGCATTTCTATTGTTTGCAGGATTTTAAACAGCTTTACCTTCTACACGGGGGCAACCCCCCGGGGCCCATCCCCCCCCTGTCCCGCCGCCCCCCCCCCCCCCCCCCTGAAAAAACCTGCCTTGGTCTGTCCAATCCCCCCCCCCCTAAAAAAAGGGGGCCCTGTCGGCCCCCAAAGCTCAAAAGCGGGCACTAGGGGAACAGGCCTCGGCGGTCCCTTAAGCGACTTTGAGGTGAGTCGCCGACCCCTTTTTTCGGGGTTCACTCTGCAAGGCACGCGGCTGCGCTTGCGAGCGGGGCCCCGGGGGGGGGCCCTCGGCCCTGGGGGCCTCTCGGCCCGCGGCGGCCTCGGTGCCCCTGCGCCCACCCCCACCTCCTTGGTCCGGGCGCCGGCGTCCGCTCTGAAAAGGCCAAACTGCCCGGGGTGCGCCGGGGCGGCCGGGCTGGTCTGTGGCTGCCCCTTTCCGCTAGCAGCTATTTTAGTAAATTGCTTCACCATTCAACTGCACTGAGCGTACCTTTGTTTTACTGTGACTTATACTGGGAACAGTTCTGTCAGCTGGCCAGTAAATTTGAGAAATGAATAATTATGATCCCCCCCTGGTACTAGGTGCCAGGTGCTAGGATTTGTGAAATGCCTTTTCAGACTTCATGTTTAGTTGGGTCCAGAGAAGACTGGGAGAAGAGTGGGATGCATGAATGAAGGATACCCACAGTGGAAGAATGGATGGTGAAGGGAATGGTGTTGGCAGAGATGGCAAAATTGACTTAGTTTTTTAAAAAAAGACTTTTTTTCTACCTTCACTTCTACATGGAAGCTACTTTGGGATTTTTTTGCTTGAAACCAAAAGAAATGAAATTTTAATCTTGGTATTTGATGACTAGAACTGCTTGTGATGGCAGAAGTACTGAGTGCTGCGATTTACTCTATTTCAAAGGGTTATTATATTTCATGCTACTTTCTGTAACGAAGAAAGAAGTTACTTTAATTTTGCTTTTTCCCTGTTGTCCCCCTTTTCTCTTTAAACCTTTCTTCTTCTTCATTTGTGTTTTATACTTTTCTGAAATGTAATAAAGTTTTACAAAAAAAAAAAAATGTAGGTATCAAGGATGGCTCAATCAAAAGCCCTGAACTATAACATTTAAATGGAATTGCCAGGTTTAACCTCTTGAGTTTCTAGATACAGAGCACCTGAACAAGCTGGTATCAGTGTCCTGGAAGGCAGTTTGCTGGAGCTGCCTACAAAACAGAAAAAAATAGGACCCTGGGTTTAACTAGTGGTGCTATGTAGGCACCTTTGAAGGTGAGATAGACATGGTCATGGATATTTGTTGATAGAAGGTTCATATTTGACTTCTTTCTAAATCAGATTCTCTCAAAACTCTAGTACACAATGATATTTTTACAACTTTTTTTCAACAGGTCAGCTTTAGGGAATTTTCTGGAAATGGTAGTAAGAAGCATTGAATGATGCATAGATGAAATACTATCTTTTTCTTTCTTCTCAAGTCCTCTCTCTTTCCTTCCTAAAATGCCATTTAAAACTGAGAAACAGAAGCAAGTAGAAGCCTATTGAGCACTGAAGAGAGAAAATCCTGACCACCTCCAGGTATACTTTTTATGTATTGCATTTTGAAACATTCATTTCAAAAATTGAACTTGAATGGAGACTGGGAGAGATTTTCACATCATAAATTAAGCAAACAACTATCCATCCATCCAACCAATCAGAACTATAAGGAGGGGGAAAAAGACACTTGCTGGAGGCAGAGATGGAGATGGCTAGGATATTGAAATATCCATTTTTCCCCCTATCTTAGAATTACTCCTAGTCTCCTTCCACATGAGAATTCTACCACTTTGAAATCAGCTCCAGTTTTCTTTGAATCCATAATATTGGCTTCATTTGAAAGTTGAATCAATTAATTTCTGGCCTAGCTTTGGCATATTGGAAAACCTAGTAAAAGTCATTGTGACTCAACCTTCTGGATGATCTGTTTGCCTATTGTAGGAATACTTTGTTCATCACATTTCCTGGTTCCGACCCAATCATGTGTTCCAAGAATGTAATTGGTTTAATGGCTGTTCAGTTCCCAGTGTAGAAACCATACTGAATCTTTTTGCTTAATGCTAATGCACATAAAATAAGGATCTGGATGGTTGGTGCGGAGAGAGAACAAACTGTTTAATTCTGTATCTTTTCATAGGGGAGTGAAAATATTTTGGCCTATTCCAGGATCTGCATTAAGTTGTGCATGGCATTTATTAAACAAAGCAGTGTTGTCGGTGTTTGGAGATTACAGAAGTGTGGATGATCACATCCCATATCCAAACTGTTTGAGAGAGATTGAGGAATGGAGTTGATGCCCGTGTGGAAGTATTCCTAATGACATTTCTCAATATGAGGTATGAATTGGACAAAATAAGGCAAGAATAAAGCGGTGAATTCATTAAAAAGGAATGCAGTAATAACACAGGCACGGAAGATATAAATGCAGCAGCAGGAAAACTTGTAGATGCTGCAATTAAAAAAAAAATATTGCACTGCCAACAGTTTTGATTGCAGAGCTTTTTGAGTTCCCAGGAGAAATCATAAATAATCATGAAATGTCTTTATACCAGAGAGTGACACTCTTTTGGTGTCACTTACAAAATAGGATCATGTACATTGACAAAGAAGCAAAGGGACAAACCTGTTCTCTTCTATACTCTCTAACCCACGCCCCGGTTGCATATAAAAGCTTAATTTATTTTTATTTTATTAGTTTCTCTGAAATGTTGGACACTCTTCAAAAAAGACACTGGAATGAAAGGATCACATTAAAAAAAATCTAAGCACACCTATAAACCAAAACTAATAGAAGTTGGCATTTTTCTTCATTGTTTACCAATCCCCCCCCCCCCATGTATGTATGTATACATGTATTATGTATGTATGTACGTATCTCCTTAAAGTAAGTGAATATTTCTTGCAGTATCCCAAATTATATCAGGTAGGGCAGGGAGAATTGTGACACGCACACCCCTTATGTGCGCAAGTAAGTGCCCATGAATGCCATGCTACAAATCCTTGTGCTAATACCACTTGATTCCACTTACATTTTATTTGCAACACTGGCTAATATGCATAGCTCTTTCAAAGCACACGGACAATTCTATTTCCCTGGGATGTTTCAGGGTCTGCTGCTCATTTAATTCTCTACTGATAGACTCTTCTTCTGTCTCATTTGGGTTATTTATAAGATCACTCATTACAATGACATGCCAGGGCCCTGTACAGAGGAGAATATAAGGGGGACTGGACGGGTGAAGGGCGGGGGGAGTTCCATTATGTCAGAAAAAATAGGGGAAGATATTCTTCATACCAGTATAAACTGATACAGTTTAAACCAATATATAAACCTATTTTCCCTTTTAAAGGCAGTGCAATTATTTTGGAGCAGAAGCCGCAATCTCTCACAAAAAAAGGAAATTCTAGATAGTAGGCACCTGTCCAATTTTGTCCCTGTTTTTTTTTTTTCTGATAGACTTTTCTTTTTCTGGAATGGGAATATATTTACAGTCTGGTTGCATTCAGCTCCTTTCCTTTGCACCTCCTGGTGATATATTTATAAAGTCCTTGGTTTCTGCTGGCTATACTCTATCATCCACGTTTCTATCAATTGATACCACCATTTGGGAACAGCTTCTGACAATGGACTGTATCATCCCATGATGAGTCTGTTGATCTGAACAGAAAGAGTGGGGAGGAAAAGTGGAGGAACAAGGCTGATATGGAAAGAGAAAAATATGAAAATAAAAGAAATGTTAAAAATCCAATTCTTTTGCCTGGCAAATTGCATTTGGGAAATAACTTAGCAAGGCCAATCAGCCCCATATCACCAGTGAAAAATGCACGGCTAGTAAATTGTTTTCTATTCTTGCTGCAGGCAACTCACTTCTAAAATGTTCCCATGATTATTTTGCTTATTCTTATGTTAAACATATAATCTGTAATAGCTAAATATTGTTTCCAACAAGAGGTTTTTCTAAAGCAAGTACTTAATGATAGATGCTAAACTTAAATGTATTTTCTGAATGTATAGGGCCATATATAACTTAATCGGTACCAATGTGAAAACAGCTCCACTGCTTCTGCTAGCTGCAAGCTTACCAGCAAGGCGGGGGTGTCCATTTTTATTTCAGGAAGAGAAATGCGATGGCGTTTAAGTTACATTAGGATAATTCATTACTCTGCAAATGACCCACTAGTGGAAAGTCTCCATCTTGCTTTCCCCATTAAGTGGAATGAATGGAGACAAAGGAATCCACAAAAGCCCCATCAGACCTTTGTTCCATCAAGACCTTTGACTGTAGGTCCTTTGAGTCTTTTGGAATTGTTTTGGATTATAATTTCCATCATCTCAGATTATTGGTTATGCTGGTTATGACTCTTCTAAATTGTAGATGGTAGAGGGAATGGCCTTGAAGATCAGGAGGAAGAACTGCTACCAAGACAATGGTCAGATAAGGGGGGGCTTGAACCTAGGTCAACATATTAGTTGAATGAAGGTCTCAGGTAAGTAGCTCCTTAGTTCACATGAAGGCAAAGGGGAGGCAGAAGGAAGTGCATTCAGACTTCTGTACCCGTGGCTTTAAAATAAAGGTAGTCCTGACATACGTGGCACTGATTTCTGTGTCTAGACTAAAGAGCTGGCAAGAACTGTAATCCAATATCTTGGGAAGAATAGGCAGCCTTGAATAGCAGCAGTGTTTCAGAAAGGACCTTTCAAGCCATACCAGGAATTAAGCCCAGTGATGGGATTCAAATTTTTTTACTACCGGTTCTGTGGGCGTGGCTTGGTGGGCATGGCAGAGGAAGGATACTGTAAAATCTCCATTCCCTCCCCACTCCAGGGGAAGTTATTGCAAAATCCCATTCCCTTCCCACCCCACTAACATGCTTTCCAGCTCTGTTCTCCTGTGCAGGGCAACAAAAAAAGACCCAACCAATCAGCTGGGACTCAGGAGGCAGAGAAGAAATGAGGGCGGGGTCAGTCAGAAGTGGTATTTGCCGGTTCTCCAAACTACTCAAAATTTCCCCTACTGGTTCTCCAGAACTCGTCAGAACCTGCTGAATACCACCTCTAATTAAGCCTAGAATCTTTTATATACATTGCATGAGTGCTTTGACTGAGCTGTGTTTTCCAACTTCCCATCTTTCTGACCAGAATAGTTTTTTGTTCTTCATTTTGTCAAATGAGAGCCAGGTCTGGAAAGCTCCTCCAACAGCAAAGCTTAGCTGTATATTACTGGGCAGCAAGTTAATTCATTTAAGGTATTTCTAGGCCAATTCTTAAGAGCCCATACCATCCCTTTACATAATACAGTTTGATGCAATAAAAATATTGTAACCCATTACAAAATTACATAGTAGCAAGAGTAGAGCAGTAATAAAATTCACAAATTCAGAAACAACACACACATAACAATAGAGTGCCAATCCGGGATGCTTATGGGTAACTTAGCTAGCTGGTAGATATTTAGTATTTTTTTTTAGTATTTTTAGTATTTATTTGATTTGTCAATCGCTTACAAGATACAGGTATAAGAATAAATATAGTTTTGAATACATGAGATAGATACTTATAAGAAAAAATAAAAAACAATAGGACTGGGACGGTAGGCACGATTGGTGTGCTTATGCACGCCCCCTACAGGCCTCTTAGGAAGGGGGTGTGGTCAATAGTAGACAGTCTAAGGTTAAAGTTTTTGGGGTTTGGGGAAGAAACCACAGAGTCAGGTAGAGTATTCCAAACATTGACCACTCTGTTGCTGAAGTTGTATTTTCTGCAGTCAAGTTTGGTGAGGTTAACCTTGAGTTTGTATCTATTGTGTGCACTTGTATTGTTATGATTGAAGCTGAAGTATTCATTTGCAGGTAGGACATTGCAATGTATGATTTTATATACCATATTTAGATCGGACCAGAGGCGGTGTAGTTCTAGGTTTTCTAGGTCTAGAGTTTCAAGTCTGGTGGCATAAGGTATTCTGCAATGAGCAGAGGAGCGGAGAACTCTTCTTGTGAAATATTTCTGGACTTTTTCAATTGTGTTAATATCAGATACATGATATGGGTTCCAGACTGATGAGGTGTATTCAAGTATAGGTCTAGCAAATGTTTTGTATGCTCTAGTTAGTAGTGTGATATTACCAGAGAAAAAGCTACGTAGGATTAGATTAACAACTTTTAATACCTTTTTGGCTATGTAGTTACAGTGGGCTCTAGCACTTAGATCATTTGAGATGAGTACTCCAAGGTCCTTGACAAAGTTTGGATCCTCAACAAGGTCTTGACTATTTAGCTTGTATTTTATTTTCTGATTTTTTCTGCCAATATGTAAGACAGAGCATTTATTTGTTGAGATTTGAAGTTGCCATTTGATTGGCCATTCTGATACACAGTCAAGGTCTTTTTGGAGGGTAGTAGTATTGTCTGTGGTGTTGAATAGCTTTACATCATCAGCGAAGGGAACGCAATTGCTCTTAATATGATCACAGAGGTCATTTATGTAGAATATGAAGAGAGTTGGTCCTAAAACACTGCCCTGGGGGACACCACTGTTGACAGGTACAGAATTTGATAGGACGCTCCCAATTTTTACCATTTGTTGGCTGTTTGACAGGAATGTTTCTATCCAGTTATGTAGGTGTCCAGAGATACCATAAGATTTTAGTTTTAGTAATAGTTTGTCGTGTACCACTGAATCAAAGGCTTTACAGAAGTCTATGTAGATTGTGTCTATTGCTTTGCCCTGATTGAGATGTGTAGTCCATATGTTTTTGCAGTGTAAGAGTTGCAGATTACAGGATTTTTTTTTTCTGAAACCAAATTGTTTATTAGAGAGTAGGTTGTTTGTCTCTAAGTGGAGGAAAATGGATTGGTTAATAATTGATTCCATGACTTTGCAGGTGACGCAGCATAAAGAGATTGGTTTGTAATTTTCAACTATGCTGGGGTCTCCCTTTTTGAAGATGGGGATGACCGTGGCTTGTGACCATAGTTTTCGCAAGGAGCTGGTCCTGAAAGATTTTTCAAAGATTATGCTTAGAGCTTCGGCTATGGCAGTGGATAGCTTTTTTAAGAAGTAGGCACATATTCCATCAGTCCAATAAAGATGGTTTTAGATTGCGCAGTGCTTTTTCAACTATGTCTTCTGTAAAATCAATATGTATTAGATCATTGTAGTTGTCTGTGGTTCGACTAGGAAGTACTGGGCATGATCCATTGCTGTTTACAAATACTGAGCCAAAGAATGTGTTAAAGAGGTTTGCTTTGATGGTGTCGTCGTTGCAGTCTTTGCCATTAGGTCCTTTCAGGGGTGGGATGGACCTTGAGGCTTTTAGTTTGTTGTTTATAAAATTGTAGAAAGCGCAGATGGAATTGGTGTGTAGAAGATTTTCTTCTTGTTTAATGTGATAATTAGTCCATTCAGTTTTTATCTGGTGGCATAGATTTTTGTATCGGCTTTTGAAGTTGGCAACATGACCAGATTTGTTTTTTCACCAAAGTGATCTCTTTTTGGATTGAAGCTTCCTTATTGTTATGGGTAATTTGTTTTTCCTGGTTTGGGGACATATAGTTTGATGGCTCTTTTGATTTCTAGTAAGAGTATGTTGTAATGGTCTTCAACAGTATTGCATCCAGTGAATAGAAATTGCCAATCAAGGGAAGAGAGATCATTGATTATAAGATCATAGTTGCCTTTTTTGAAGTTATAATTGGGGATTTTGTCATTGTGATGATTTTTGTGTGGACGTATGTTGAGACAAAAGTCAATCATGTTGTGGTCACTGTTGGAAAAGGGTTCTTTAATTTGTATTCCATAAATTGAACTCATCAACTATTGCAGAAGATGAGATTGAGGCAGTTGTTAAGCCTAGTATTGTTGGTTACTAGTTGTTCCAGTCCCAGATTTGTTACAGCATTGTAGAAGGTTGCATGTATGGGTTCAGTTGTACATTCATTTAGGGTCCAGTTAATATGAGGTAGATTGAAGTCACCAAGAAAGATAAAAGCATGTGGGCAGGATGCTGCCCATGTTAGTAGTGTATTTAGCTTGTTTACATGTTCGATGTCATAATCAGGGGCTCTGTAACATAGTAAGAACCGAAATGTGATATTTAAGGTCAGTTCACAGATAATGGTCTCAGGAAGAGCAAGCTCTTGGGTAACTTGGATGGTTTTTAGATGTAAGGACTTTTTATAGAAGATAGCAACACCACCGCCTATATGGATTTCACGATCAGATCGGTAAACATGATAGTCTCTTACTGAGGTAATGGAGTCAGGGATAGATGCGTTAAGCCATGTTTCACAGACAAATATGATGTCGAATTTAGCCGTATTTAGTAAGAGGAGAAATTCAGGTATTTTCAGATATGGAAGACAAGAATCCCTGCACATGGAGAAATAAATTCTTCAGAAACCCCACAGAACCATAATGTCAAAACCAATCCAACCCAAACGAAAACTCTCCTTTGTGATTTAAAATACATGAACTAGTAATAAATGGGTTCAACCTCAAACAGAGCTAACATAAATTCTGGACCTTGTTTTGAACTAATACACACTCTTCACATAGAGTGTCCACAGACTGCTGGGATATAAGGAAACAAGCCCTTTAAAAAAAAAAACCACAAAACCAGAGAATTATACTATTACCCACTGCAACATGAATCCATTGAGATAGGACAGGGGATTGTGGACGTTGCAAAGAAATGAATTTCCCACTGCTTGTTTAAAGCAAGAAACTTGGATTTCAACTGTCTGACCTTAAGAAGAGCAGGCATAATCCAAAAGCCCGTTAGGCAATAGCATGTAAGTTCTTGCAAATAGTGTAAGCAGATTACAAACATTCCTTTACTTGTATGAAGTACTCTGCCTCAGTGGTATTTAATTTAATAAAAAACGACTTGACATTTTGTAAAAAAAAGAAAAAAAAGCAAGCAAGCAAAACAAATATATATTAGAAATTGTTTGATTTTGTTTTCTAAAAGCTGTTTTCTAAAAGAAGCTAATTATCAAGCGGGTAATTAATTCCCTGAAGTATTTTAAATGTATATTTCCATGTACTGTCTGGAAATCTTTGTATGAAACGTTTAGTGGGAATATATGTGTGTTTAAGTGTTCTGGGACTATGACTATAGACAGATGTCATAATCACACCTGGATTAAGAGGCAGATCACTACCATATTTATTTCTCATCCTTGAATGCTGGTGTAGAGATATTGGTAGTCTTTAAAGGTAAAGATAAAGGTTCCCCTCACACATATGTGCTAGTTGTTTCCAGTTCTAGGGGGCAGTGCTCATCTCCGTTACAAAGCCGAAGAGCCAGCGCTGTCTGAAGACGTCTTCATGGTCATGTGGCTGGCATGGCTAAATGCCGAAGGCATATGGAACGTTGTTACCTTCCCACCAAAGTGGTCCCTATTTTTCTACTTGCATTTTTACATGCTTTCGAACTGCTAGGTTGGCAGAAGCTGAGACAAGTAACAGGAGCTTACTCCGTTACGCGGTGCTAGGGATTTGAACCATTGAACTGCTGACCTTTCTGTTCAACAAGCTCAGCATCTTAGTCATTGAGCCACCATGTCCCAATTGGTAGTCCTTACAGAAGGCTAAAAATCATGATGCAGCATTGGTCCTCCAGCATAACATTTCATATCCTAGATCTTAGTCAAGATATAGGTGGTTTAAATTAGGCTTCCTGTATGCTGTACTATGGGATAAAACAGTTTTTAAAAAGTGCAATTAGTGGCCAATCAACTTCTTATTGTTCCTTGTGGTACTGTAGTTCTTTCCTGTTTAGAAAATCTTTAGAAGATCTGGGCAAATTCAAATTAGAAGAACAGCAAATTCAGGACTTCTTAATCTCTTTATTGAGATTTATTATTATTATTGGAAGTTGGCTTGGCTGCTTTTATATGAACAAATGAAGAGTGATAAGAGTTCACACTGATATCAAACCTTTTTAAGTCTCGGAAACCAAGTAAGGAAGGTTCTCTGGACTCAGTTTTTGATAATTTCTTGTGTAATGTTACATTTTTTCCTCCATTATGTTCTCAGTCAGGGTCAGCAACTTAGTGAATGGAATGTGTGAGAAGCTCAAATACTGAAAATAAGCACAGAGATTATATTTTAAGTGATTAATTTTATTAATCTGAAAAAAGAATAAAGATCCAACCAGCCATTTCAAATACTGATTCATAGTTTGACCTTGTTCATCCATGGATGTTTCACCACCTCCTTCTCCAGCCTCAGGAAAGGAATTGAACTGATGTGAGATGAAGATATTGGTTCTAACAAGAGGAATTTGAGACAATAAGAATTTGTTCTGTAGGCATACAGTCCCTCCAAAAAAGAAGAGAGTGGGGTAGATCTATGGTCAATCAAAGATGATAATTGCTCCTGCTACTACTACTACAATTACTACTACTAAGATCAGCTTTCCTTGCTGAAATACTTCTTAGCATTTCAGACTTTTTTTATCATCCTGATACAAAGGTATATTGCATCAAAAGCATAAACATGAAATGCCCCCCAACAGTTGACTTGTCAATACACAAAAATGAATATTTCAAATGTTTCCAATGAAAACCAGATGTTTTGACATATGGAAATGAAATGCGTACTTTGGATTGTTGATGACATGCAACATTTCTTTTCAATATGTTCATTCAAATGTCAGATCAACTTTCAGCATCCAAATTAACATATTAATGACAATTGTTGAGTCATCTGTCACTTGAATGTTATTTTGTTTTGTGACTCAATGTTTGAACCGATATTAAAAAAATAGGAGCATTCTTTGGAAATATACCCTTTATGGAGCATTTAAATTTAACAGAACAGCTAGCTGGTACTTCTTCATTCTCATGTTAGGTATACAAGCAATAGTCTATTCAGCCACTGGTATACATAAAACACTTACTTACAATATGTGGAAGGAAAAACAGAAGATTCCCTTCTATATAATAGCAATAGCAATAGCACTTATCTACTACTTTAAAGTGCTTTACCGCCCTCTCTAAGCAGTTTGCAGGGTCAGCCTATTGCCCCCAACAATCTGGGTCCTCATTTTATCAACCTCAGAAGGATGGAAGGCTGAGTCAACCTTGAGCCTGGTGAGATTTGAACTGCCAAATTGCAGTCAGCTGGAAGTCAGTAGAAGTAGCCTGCAGTACTGCATTCTAACCACTGGGCCACCACAGCTTTAATATTAAATATTAAAGATGGGAATTTCCTCCAGTATTTCCAATCTCTAAAGCATATTTGTGGGCTGCATTGAAAATCACAGGGTGCCAGAGAAAACAGAGCACCCGGTGTATCTGTTGGATGCAACCTTGGATTTCTCCTATACAGGTAGTCCTCAATTTACAACCAATTGTTTAGTGATGGTTCAGTTACAATGGTGCTGAAAAAAGTGACTTATGGCCATTTTTCATTGTTACAACCATGGTCACATGTTGAAAATTTGGGCACTTGGCAACTGGCATGAGTTTATGACAGTTGCACTATCCCAGGGTCATGCAATCTTCCCAGCTGGCTTCCAACAAGCAAAGTGAATGAGGGAAGGCAGATTCACTTAACAACTGCAGTGAATTGCTTAACAACTGTGGCCAAAAATAAAATAAATAAATTGCAAAATGAGGTGCAACTCAATAACTTTCTTGTTTAGCAGTGGAAATCAGTTCCAGGCCTCCTATGAGGCAGAGAGGGAAAGAGGAAGGTCCCAAGGAAGGGATCAGAAAGGTAGGTGGGAATGGATCATTCTGTCCAGCTCCACCACTATTGTTGTTCAGTTGCTAAGTTGTGTCCAACTCTTCATAACCCCGTGGACCACAGCATGCCAGCCCACCCATCCTCCACTGTCTCCCAGAGTTTTCTCAAATCCAATATTCATCGTGCCGATGACACTAACCAACCGTCTCATCCTCTGCCGTCTCCTTCTCCTTTTGCCTTCAATAGTTCCCAGCATCAGGGCCCTTTCCAATGAGTCTTCTCATTTGGTGGCCAAAGTATTTGAGCTTCAGCTTCCTTCCAAAGAACAGTCAGGGTTGATTCCCTTTAGGATCGACTGATTTGATCTCTTTGCTTAACAATCCCAGAATTCTGTTTTCTCCAGATGGGGAAAAATATGTCATCCTCAGGACAGGTCCTGCAGAGTTAACCTTGTGATGACCCTCCCGCTACTCTGCAGACAGTGGGACAAACTGGCACAGACGTTAGGGAATAGGTGGCATGTGCTCTAGGTGGAAGGAAATAAAGGGGGATGGCTTTGAGGAAGATGGGAAAGGCTACCATAAAGAATTGCAAATTGTAATTAAGGAAGCAGGAGAAGTTTTTTTTTTTAAAAAAGCCGGAAGTTCTCTACATTGTTTTGAGCAGGATTTTTTCCCCCTTGTATTTTTTTTAAGTTCCAACCCAGGAGAAACTCTGTGCTGTTTCATTTGATTGGTGGAACGTTTTGCTCAACTGGCACAAGAGGATTGAATTGACATCCTGCCTTCATTCACCTGGATGGCTTTGCACTATGAATAATCTTCAATGGTTTTGTTTCTTTAACTTTGGGTCTTCGTTATATCTATTCAGATACATATTGCTTCCAATATGCAATCTACCACTTGATCAGATTACTTGATAAATAGGACCAGAGATTGCTGATATTGGCTGCTGGCTATCTGAATAACAAGATAAAATGGATGGTTTCCTTACACTCTGATTAGATTTTGTGTCAGTCTTTACAGTGACAGATTTATAAAAAAGTAATAAAAAGACAATGTAATTTAAAAATCAATAATGTGTTTTGTGGCAGCAGCCCAGCCCATCATTTTGCATAGCTGGTAACATTGCACTGTAATGCTGAATGCTCCTTTGTCAGTCTTCCCTTCAATTTATTTACTTTTAAGCAGATTTCTTGGAAATGTTTACTTGGACAACTATGGCAACCTTTCTCATGAACTGATCTCCATTGCACAATGTGCTTTTTGCTCTTAAGATACCAGAACAAATGATACCATTATGGATAGGAGGGGACAGGAGTTCTATGACACAAATCCACTTCTTTAGCAAACACGTTTTTCTACATTTGTGCAGTGACTGCACTATTGTGGAAAAAATAAAGGACAAACCTGAAAAGGGGCATATGTGGAAGATGTGAAAGAGGTTTACAAGGAAAAGGACCTATGCTCATAGTATATATAACCACTCCCTATTTATTGCATCAACACTCTATGTCAGGCCCAGCCTACAGGTGACATATAGACAATCCAGTCAAAGTTCAATTTATTTGCTCATATTGTTGGAAGAAAAATCTATGTCCAGTTCCAAGCCAGGAATTAAATGGAGGCTGATTGGAAGGAAAGATTCTGTTTATTCACTCTAACCACTGCGCCTCAGAGGCTCTATTGGTGAACAGAATCAATAGTGTGCAGTTCTGGAAGAGCTGACCAAATGGTTGAAGGGGCTTGTGTCTTTTGCTAAATGGTGGTGGGTTAATCTTATTATGTCCTAAAATGTCCTGTCCTGTACTTCTTAATCCCATTATCATGGAGTTGAAGATGTTTTGTTTATGAATAACAGATAACAGATAATCAGAGTTGGAAGGGACCTTGTAGGTCATCTAGTCTAACCCCCCACCCAAACAGGAGACCCTACACCATTTCTGACAAATGGCAGTCCAATCTCTTCTTGAAGGTCTCAAGTGATGGTACTCCCACAATTTCCGAGGGCAAGCTGTTCCATTGGTTGATTCTATTATTTTCTAAAGCTCCTGTAGGCCAGACAAGGAATAATGGATGGAAACTGAACAAGGAGAGATTTAACCTGGAAATAAGGAGAAACTTTCTGACAGTGAGAACAATCAACCAATGGAACAGCTTGCCCTCGGAAGTTGTGGGAGCGCCATCACTTGAGACTTTCAAGAAGAGATTGGACTGCCATTTGTCAGAGATGGTTTAGGGTCTCCTGCTTAGGTGGGGGGTAGGACTAGATGACCTACAAGGTCCCTTCCAACTCTGATTGTCTGTTAAATCTGTTATCTGTTAAATCTATTGATTGTTCTCACTGTCAGAATGTTTCCAGGTTAAATCTCTTCTTGTTCAGTTTCCACCCATTATTCCTTGTCTGGCCTACAGGTGCTTTAGAAAATAGCTTGACCCCCTTCCTCTCTGTGGCAGCCCCTCAGATATTGGAAGACTGCCATCATGGTCCTTCTCTTTAACAGACTAGCCAAGCCCAGTTCCTGCAACCATTCTTTGTATGTTTTAGTCTCCAGTCCCCTAATCATCCTGATTGCTCTTCTCTGTACTTTTTCTAGAGTCTCAACATCTTTTTTATAATGTGGTGAACAAAACTGGATGCAGTACTCTAGGTGTGGTCTTACTAAGGCTTTATAGAGTGGTATAAGTACCTCCCTTGATCTTGATTGTATCTCTCTGTTAATACAATAGATTGGTCTAGATTTCTTAATATCCATTTCTAAAGACTTCTTGCATCTGCTGGAGGCTGTTTTACTATGCAGGAAGCTCCGTTTCTCCTTTGAGGAAATACAATATCCTGCCTTTTTAATATTCCACAAAATGGTGCTGACTTTCTACAGCACCCTATATGCAGATCTATACCACCCTGACCCTAATGGATACACACCGGGAGAGTGGCAATCCTGAATCTCTTCCTCTGACTCTGATCCAGCTCTGGGCTGTGTTGCTTCTTGTCTCTCCCTCCACTGTCTCAGGAAGTGTTCCCTCTTGACAAACTACCGCTTCTCACACCACTGTATTCCATCACACCACCTTCCTTCCCGTAGGCACTGTGCCTCACACTCTGTTAGGGAAAAGGTTACTTAGACCCTGATCCAATTAAATATAATGATCTGGAAAATCTATACAAAGTTGGACCTGCCATAAGATAGTAGCATATGGGAGCATCCAATAGGTACCGTGTTTCTCATATAATAAGGCTGGGTCTTATTTTTTTTTTGAGCCCCGAAAAAATGGCTAGGCCATCTTTTCAGGGGTGATTTAATTCCCCCCCTTTGCATCTTCGGGCAGGCGGCGACGGCTTGGATGTTGACCTCGGCGTTGGTGGGGCACTTCGTATCGGGGTCAACGCAGGCAGCACCATATCCGGGTGTGCAACAAAAGTACTTCCTAACGGCAAGCCCCCCCCACCATTCCCCCCATTTCACGTTTTAATATAGGCCTTAATTTGGGGGGAGGGGCTTAATTTCATTTCATGCCTATAAAACATGCTGAGACTTCCTATTGGGGGAGGCCGTATTGTTGGAGAAACAGGGTAGGAAGGAGATGATCTTCACAGACATTTACAATTGGTAAATGTCTGTGAAAATATTCAGTCATCCAGGTCATGGTTGTCCCACATGTGCTTTTTCAAGAGGCAACGGGACTTCCTTTGTTTTTCCTTGAAGATGTTTTGCTTTTCACCCAAGAAGCTGCTTCAGTTCAGAACTGAAGAAGCTTCTTGGATGAGAAGTGAAACGTCTTTGACAAAAAACAAAGAAGGTCCAGTTGCCTTTGGAAAAGCACATTTGGGACTATCAAATTAGTAGTCACAAGTGGGTGATTGAAGTATGCCCCCTTTATACGCATACACAAAAAGAGGGAGGGCTTTAATCACACACGAGTGATGTTTATCTTGACTTCGTTGACTGTCATGAGGATGTCTCATCTGCAGATCTCTTCTGCA